>NC_141152.1:23205785-24516618 GCF_053477565.2 Lygodium microphyllum | reverse complement strand
GCAACCCCCCCTCCCAACCATGTAATTATTGACATTGTATCAAAGAAGTGCCATTGAGAGAGATTAGTCTTGGAGCCTAAAGTAAAGGAGAAGGAACAAGGATTTAAACAAGTAAGAAAATGGTAATAAGCTCTTCTATTCTCTCACTCATTTCCTTGGATATTGCGTATGGAGGTACTAGAAGTAGGACAGATTAAAAATCTTAGATTATTGTGAGATTTGGTGTGTAAACAAAATAATGCATTTCTTTCAAATAGGTTCTAAGTAGAGTTTTCATTGTGAATTTGGTCATCTAAGGTTGTTTTAGGTCTCACTTAAGCTTTGCAACATGTAGGATATACTATAAATTTAGTTATGTCAATCATCTTAGGTATATAGAGTACATCTTTCAAATTTGTAAGTTCTAAAGTATTTTCAAGAAGCAAATATAAGTCTTGTTAGTAAATAGGTTGTAGATTGCAGTATGTATTATTTAATAGTTAGTGTAAAAATTTTTACCCATTTATTATTGTGTGCATTATATGAAATGCTATAAAAGACTTACTATCATAAATTGTGTGGTGGTGAGACTTTCTGAAGCTACTACATCATGAACATACATACTACATGCAAGAGAAGCTGCTCACTCAAGAACACAATAAGAGAGATGTGTTGAGATGGCAAGCTCAACACATGTGGACATTGATGATGGACCGCCTAGCTAGATGGGTCCGCACGTCTATAGTTAGCATGTTGGTGGCCATTATGATACTCACATGGCCACTGACTTATCACTTATTATATTTATTTTGTTACACCTATCTACAACTGAAAAAGAGATAGCGTCAGTCGATTAGTGTAGTCTGTTATGCACTATTTGACTTAGTAGGCCACTTTCCTTTATATTGTGTCTTATCTATATTTTGTGTACATTGTATTGTGAGCACAAGAAGAAACTACCAAGAAAACGTTTTGGCCTCAATCTCTCTTCTTGTGTTCTTGAGTGAGCTTCCTTTTGTGTATATAGTGTGTGTTTGGTACAGTAGCTCAAGCAAGTTCCCCCACCACACGATTCTTGACATGGTATTAGAGCCCTGCTACTGAGAGAGACTGATTTTGAAGAGTGAAGTGAAGGAAAAGAAGCAAGGTTCGAGCAAGTAAGCAATGGATAAGAAGCTCTCCCATTCTTCCACTCTTTCTCTTGGATAGTGCATGTGCAGGGACTAGAAGCAGGATAGAGTGAAAATTTCAGATTACTGTGAGATTTGGTGTGCGAGTAGAGCACTGTATATTTTGCAAATAAGCCCTTAAGGAAATTTCCACGGATTTTTTGGACATCTGAGGCCGTTTCAAGCCTCATTTAAGAGCTGCAAGGTTTCAGACAATAGTTTCAGGGTACATTGTGATTTCGGCTTTTTGACGAAATGTGGATGCACATGTTACATATTTTGAATCTGTAATTTTTGAGGTGTTTGCGAGGAAGAAAACATAAGGTTTATCTCTACAAACACATAATTTACAGTTTACATGCATTATTGAACAATCAGTGAAAAATGTTGCTTGGTGTATTGCTTATATGCACTTATTGTGAAAAGGCAGCAGAAGACTAGCTTGCTGTGTTGTATCCTTTTTTGTGGTAATGGAAGAGAATAGTGAAAATCCCATTATTGAGAAGCTCGACAAGAACAAATATCCTTCATAGAAGCTCCATGTGATGAACTCCCTCATTGGAAAGGGCCTTTATGAGTTTGTTTCAGGTGGAAAAAATGAGCTAGAGCTGGGTATCTCTCCGACTGCAGATGAATTAAAGGCATGAAAAAAATGGAACGCAAAAGACAAAAGGTGATATATTGGCTATTTGCAGTAATTGATAATACTATGCTAGAACATATCAAGAATGTAGAATCTTCACATGCAGCTTGGACAAATTTTGAGAACATGTTTTCGATAAATACAAAGGCACGAAAGATTCAACTCAAGCAAGAGTTGAATACCTTGAAGAAAGAAAAAATGTCTATTAATGAGTATATTTTGAAGGTGAGGAGCATTGCAGATGCTTTAGCAATGATTGATGTAATGCCTAATGATGATGATTTGGTTTCATCCACTTTGAGTGGCCTTAGTAATGAAAAGACATGGAAATCATTTGTTACTTCAGTATACGTACAGAAGCCATTTTCAAATTTTGATGAGCTGGTCTCCCTTATGATTACCGAAGAGATCAATATGCAGGGTGACTCATTTGAAAGAAATGGTGAACAGGTCTAAGCAGTTTACTCAAGTTCAGGAAGGGGACATGGTAGATCCTCTTTGAGAGACCAAGGTATGGGACGTACTAGTGATAACTAGGAAAAGAGGTTCAATTAGCAATTTGGTGAAATGCTAATTTCAGGAGGCTAAGGAAACTTTAGAGGCAAGGGAAGCTCTAGTGGAAGAGGTGGATGGCAGAATAGAGATTCTGAAAATTCTGCTATTGTTTGCCATTATTGTGACAAAATAGGTCATATTGTAGCCCATTGTTATGCTAAGAAGGATGATATTCACAATGCTACATTGCAGCAAAGAAACTATGCTTTGTCTTCACGACAGAATGAAGAAAAAAATGAGCGTATGTTTGTTATGCAATATATGATGAATGTGATTACAAGAAAGGGGACACATGAAGATGTATGGTATGTCGATTCAGGTGCATCTAATCATATGACCAGTCATGTTGAATGGTTTAGAGATATGCAGGACTTACAAAATCCAGGTTATGTGCAGACGGGTGATGATTCATGCTACCCAATTTCACACATCGGAAAGGTTCCCTTGTGCTTGCATGATGGCCAGACAAAGATTCTGACAGATGTATTACATGTGCCTTCAATCACAAAGAATCTAGTGTTTGTTGGCCAAATGATAGAGCAAGGGTTGCAGGTCCAATTCAATGCAAAAGGTTGTTTTGTAGAAGACTTTAATGATAAGTGTAGGTTAGTTGCAAAAGGAAGTAGAGTTGGCTGCATGTTCACTTTAGATGCTAGAATTTGTGCAATGGATGTTTCTATGTATGCTAAAAGAAAAGGAGTGGTTGTAGACATTGAAAAATGGCATAAACATATGGCGCATATAAATGTGCAAAGGCTGAAATTAATGCAGTCCAAAGGATTGGTTATATGGTTGCCTTTCTTTAGAGTTGCAGAATTTCATAAAGTTTGTGAAGCATGCTAGTTTGGTAAGCAAGGAAGATAACCCTTGTTGCATGATAGAGAAGGGAACATAAATATACTTGATGTAGTGCATACAGATGTTTAGGGGTCTACACAGAATGTATCTCTTGGTGGCAACAAATACTTTGTTACATTTATTGATGACTATTCAAGGAAGCTATGGGTATATTTCATGAAGGAAAAGAGTGATGTATTTGAGCACTTCAAATTTTTCAAGGTAGTTGTTGAAATAAAAACAAACTTGAAAGTGAAGTGCTTGAGATCAGATGGAGGGGAAGAGTACCTCTCTAATGAGTTTAGTGGCTTCTTGAGGACTCACGGGATAAAGAGGCAATTTACTTACAGGTATACCCCATAGCAAAATGGGATTGTAGAAAGAAAAAATAGGAATATTGCAAAAGTTGCACGGGCATCAATGGCTGAAAATAATATGCCAAAACATTTTTCGTTTGAAGCTATCCATACTGCTATCTATATTATGAACAAAATCCCCACAACTAAAGTTCATGGGATGACTCCCAAAGAATTCTTTACTGGAAAAAAGCTTGATGTATCACACTTGAAAGTATTTGGCTGTGTTGCATATATTCATATGCCGGATGAGCTACGGAAGAAGCTTGATCCGAAGACTGAAAAATGTAATTTTATTGGATGCTCTTTAGAGCAGAAAGGGTATTGCTGTTATAACCCTGTCACATGTGAGTTTAGAGTGAGTAGAGATATTTTTTTTAATGAGATGAATAGTTGGTATGCACCTGTTGGTGATGTATTAGATGATGATAATGATCATGATAGCTATGTGTAGAAAGAAAAGCAAGAAACATGGAGTCTTAGTGGACCAAAAACATCATTTGGTACTACACCTATAGTGAGACCTTGGTATGGGAGACTAAGGAGTAGCCCAATATCTTTAGGTGGATCTATAAATATTGCAAGCAAAGACAAAGCAAAGAAGAAAATGCTGGATGGTAATGACGCACCTACTAGTCATTTTGGTTTTGATGAAGATTCTAGTGGCTTAGAGAGTTTGGATGATGAGCTTGGCATTGCTTCAGTCAAGACACCATTGAGTGATCCTGTAGTATGCAAGTCTAGCAGGCTCAAATACCCTGTTAAAAGATTTGGGTTTGAAGGCTATGCAACTCACCATTACGCGTATATGGTGAAACTAGTTGAGGATATTGAGCCCACTTGTTTTGAGGATGCTGTTGGTCATGCTCATTGGGATGCAGCAATGGATAATGAGATGAGTGCATTAGAAGCCAATAATACTTGGGATTTGGTACCCTTGCATAAGGGAAAGAAAGCTATTGGTTGTAAGTGGGTTTACGAAGTCAAGCGTAATGTAGATGGTTCTGTCAGCAGGTATAAGGCTAGTCTGCTTGCAAAAGGCTATGCTTAAACGTATGGCATAGATTATGAAGAGACATTTAGTCTAGTTGCTAGGATGGAAATTGTTAGATGCATGATTGCCTTGGCAACAACAACTAAGGCAATCACAACAGCCAAAGATTGGAATTTGCAGTAAATGGATGTTAAGAATGCCTTCTTGCATAGTGAATTGCAAGAAGAAGTGTATATGGAGCAGCCAACAGGTTATGAGGATTTAGAGCATCCCACATATGTGTGTAGGTTAAAGAAGGCACTCTATGGGCTGAAGCAAGCACCTAGAACATGGTCTTACAAGATTGGAGAGTATCTTGTCAATATTGGATTTTATATTTCTACTCTTGATTACTCACTTTATGTGAGAATGGGAGATGCAGGTTTGGTCATCATAGTCATTTATGCGGATGACTTGATTATTACAGGTGACAGTGACAATGGGATGGCTGAAGTTAAGGACCTCTTGAAGAAGAATTTTGAGCTTAGATACTTTCTTGGTATTGAGGTGATCAATTGTGATGATGGTATATGGCTATCCCAAATACAGTATGGCTTGGATGTATTATCCAAGTATGGTATGAAAACATGTAAGCCTCTATTAGTACCATTGTGCAAAATGTGAAGTTGAGTGCCGACGTTGGGGATGAGATAGAAAACCCTACTATGTTCAAGAGGATAGTAGGGAGTTTGATTTACATGACTATCACAAGGCTAGACTTGAGCTATGTTGTTGGTCTTATCAGTCAGTTTATGTAGATGCCTAGAAAGCCTCATTTGAATGCTGTGAGATATATATTGAGATATGTGAAGTCCACTTTACATTATGGACTTTTTTATGAGGCTGGTCTGTACACTCTAGGATCCTTTTTCGAACCTGCTCCTATCACAGAAGAGAGAAACAAATACATTTCTCTCAAGGTATCAATTTGGTCGGTAAGGATATGCAAGTCTTTGGATACATAGATGCAAACTGGGCCGGTAGTACGTCAAATAGAAGATCTACTAGTGGTTTCATGCTTTCTCTTCATAGTGCAATAGTTACATGGAGCAGCAAAAAGCAACCTATAATTGCTTTATCGAGTACAGAGAGGTGCTGATATAGCAGCATGTGAGGTGGTATGGCTGCAAAAGTTATTAGGTGATTTGGATCTACAATGTCAGCACATAGGATCAGATAGCTGATATTTTTGCAAAGGTATTAGGTGTAGAGAAGCTTCGAAAGTTCCGAAGCTTACTTGGAGTTGTAGAGATAGAGTTGAGCTTGAGGAGGACCGTTGAGATGGCAAGCTCAACACGTGCAGACATCGATGATGGACCGCCTAGCTAGATGGATCCACATATCTATGCTTAGCACGTTGGTGGTCATTATGTTACTCACATAGCCACGTACTTATCACTTATTATATTTAGTTTGTTACACCTAGCTGGAAAAGATATAGCACCTGTCCAGTGTAGTCTGTTATGCACTGTTTGACTTAGTATGCCACTTTCCTTATTGTTGTATCTTATCTATATTTTGTGTACACTATATTGTGAGTAGAAAAAGAAACCAGTAATAAAATGTCTTGGCCTCCATCTCTCTTCTTGTGTTCTTGAGTGAGCTTCCTCTTGTATATACAGTGTGTGCTTGAAGCAATAGCTTAAGCAAGTCCCTCCACCACATGTGATTCTTAACAAGATGGAGGTAAAAACATATTCTTAGTAGTTTTTCTTCCTTTTTCCTTACACAATGCAATGTAAATAATAAGAAAGTATTGAGATGGCAAGCTCAACATGTGTAGAAATTGATGATGGAACACTAATTGGTTAGATGGATTTGCACATCTATACTTAGCATTTTCATGGTCATTATGATCCTCACATGGTTACTAAATTATTAATTGGTATAGTTATAGTGCCAATTGATTATTATAGTCAGCTATGCACCATTTGACGAAAATAGCTACTTTTTTGTATGTTGTACCTTAAGTATACTTTTTGTATCTTGTATTATATGAGGAAGAAATAAGCTCTTCATTTTGTCACTTTTTCCCTTGGATAGTCCATGTGGAGGCACTGAAAGCATGGGAAGCAAAAATCTCAAATCATTGTGAGATTTGGTGAGCAAGCAAGATGGTGTATGCTTTACAAATCAACCTTATAGAGCTTTTTCATTTTGTTTTCGGCCATCTAGGATCATTTCAGATTTTGTTTTAACTAAGTAGAGTGTAGACAATAGTTTCAAGGTATATTGTATTTTCGACTATGCTGACTATTCTTATGTATACATGTTATAGATTTCAAATTTTAAAATTTTTTGGTGTTCTTCAAGAAGCAAACACCAAGTTTGTCTGCAACTCAGTTCCAAATTATAGGTATTATTGAGCAGTCAGTAAAAAAGATTGCCTATTGCGTTATCCTGCACATCCTATGAAAGGTTACAAAACACTTGCTTGTTGTCTAGCACTTAGTTTTGTCATAATGGCTAAGAACAGTTAAAATCCTATAATCTAGAAGCTAGACAAGAGCAATTATCCATCATGAAAGTTCTGTGTGATGAACTCCTTTATTGAAAAAGGCCTCCATGAGTTTGTTTTAGGTAAAGAAAATGTACCAGAGCTAAGTAATCCTATGACTACATAAAAATTAAAGGCATGGAAAGAATGGAATACAAAAGAAAAAAAGGTAATGTATTGGTTGTTTGCAGTCAGTGTGATAATACTATGCTAGGATATATCAGAAATATAGAAATTTCACATTTAGCTTAGACAACCTTCGAGAATATGTTTTTAGTAAATCCAAAGGCACAAAAGATTCAACTCAATCAAGAGCTGAATACCTTAAAGAAAGGAAATATGTCTGTAAATGAGTATATTTTGAAGGTGAGATGCATTGCAAATACCTTAGCATTTATTGATGTAATGTGTGTTTAGGATGATTTGGTTTCATCTACTTTGGGTGCGTTGAATAATGAGATGACCTAGAAATATTTTGTTACTTGTGTGTATGTATAGAGGCCATTTCCAAAATTTCATGAGTTGATCTCTCTCATGATCATTGAAAAGATCAACATGTTGGGTGAATCATCTAAAAGAAGTGGTCAACGCATCCAATATGTTCACTCAAGTTGAGGGGACATGCTAAATTCTCTTCAAGAGGTAATAGCAGCTATTACAAGTTGCACTACACTTCTAATCCAAGTGTTATGTTGGGGGCTAGTCTTATGGCAAAGAAGGCCTTTGATTTAGGATTGAAGGTCAAGCCTTGGATCAAGACCAGTTTAGCACGTGGCCAGAGTTGTCACCAAATACCTTCATGAGGGCGGGCTACAAAAGTTTTTGAACTTACAAGGTTTTAGCCTAGTTGGCTATGGTTGTACAACTTGCATTGGCAATTCGGGAGAGATTCATGAGTCTGTGGGGATAGCAATATCTGACAATGATATTGTGGCTGTTGCGGTCCTGTCTAGAAATCATAATTTTGAAGGACGTGTGCATCCACTTACTCGGGCAAAGTACCTTGATTCTCCTCCACTTGTAGTGGCATATGCTCTTACTGGGAGTGCTATCTATGGGAGGCCCTGCTTTTTGAGGAGAGGCAACTTGCAAGCGTGTTTTGTTCGCAGGATGAAGGTGATGATAAAAAGAAAAGCATTCATGATGCACTAAAAACAGATGCCGAAGTTGCAAAAAGAGAGTCTAAAATCCATATCCGCCAAGAGCTTCAGATCTTTGAATTCCAGGCTTTAGGATGTCGAATGTGGTCCTCGAGTTTGTAGATATGGCACCCTGGCTTGGTAGCACCGAATGCCATCCGGAAGATCGTTGCACATGCAGAGCAGTTGCAAAACATCCTTGTTCAAATCCATCATCTGTTCATAAGGCCGCAGGGCAATCTACCATCTCATCAACTAGGGAAGCCATATTCGAGCAGGAGCAAAAAAGCAATCTCAAATTGGTGCTAAGTCTCCCACACTCGAACTACTACACCAAGATTTATGCTAGACATCAATCACGCGAAGGATGCCATGAAGTTCTGAATAAGAGACGGTGGCAGACTGTGATCCTGTCCTAAGGGAAAAGCAAGAATCTATATACTAGTCATTGATAGGAAGAGATCGTCATCATGAAATGCCATGTGTAGCAGTGTGCAAAGTGAAGAAGGTAATCATTCCGAGATTTCTCCACACACACTTTGATTACCTCTTCCCTGATGAAGCTTTATCCCACAGATTGTGGAAGAGATAGATTGAGTCTTGTTGTCGTGCAAGGCTATTATTCTATTCTTTTGATTATTAGTCATGAGTTGAAGGGATAAACAGACCGAGCAGCATCCTTCTATCAACAGCTTCAAGACATGACCTCTTGGCTACCCAGTTTATGATAAGGAATAGCGATACCAATAGCTAACATGGAGATAGTGTGGCATCAACAATTTTGACTATGACAAGCACTGCTCTAAGTGCAATTGGACTTGCTACAGAATCACTTTAGAAGAGAGAACATTCTAACGATTTCCTTTTGAGGTTTCATGAAGTTGGAGTATTGCTACACAAATACGAATGCTTCATGAGTTGTTGCAATAAAAAATCTTGGA
Source organism: Lygodium microphyllum (assembly GCF_053477565.2). NCBI lineage: Eukaryota > Viridiplantae > Streptophyta > Polypodiopsida > Schizaeales > Lygodiaceae > Lygodium > Lygodium microphyllum. Next base: position 24,507,469 of record NC_141152.1, on the reverse strand, counting down.
GCTTTTGAGAGTTGCTGTTACATTTTTCAAGACAAGGAAATAAATGAGAGTTACCATTCTTCATCTTGCCCTTAACATGAATATGCTTTGAGGGCTTGGTATTGTTAAGGGCCTTCAGCATATTGGATTTGGAGTAGAGTTTTACCTCCAATACATTGGTTTTGATTGTATTGATAGCTATACAGGTTCTGAGTGTCTGTCATGTGTTGATTCATAGCTTCAAGTTGAAGCACTATAATTGTGTGACTGCAGTGGAATACCATGTTATGTGCATTGAAGTCAAAGAGTTGGAGTGAGCATCATGGAGTGCGAGCACAGCTCTGAGATGTGTTAAGAATATGATCCGAGCATTGAGTAGCCCTGGATGAATTCCAATTTGGGTAAATAACTTTTGTGAATTAATAAATCAAATCGTTTTGAGTTCTTTGAGTGTTTGCTTTCTCTCATGCTTGTGATATCGAGTAAACAAAGGCTCGGTGCCTTCCGGCAAATCGAACTGCAAGATGAGAATTCTTGATACGTCTCACAATGAAGAGCAGTCGTACAGAGCTTACGAAATTTGCATTTTGCATCTTATCAACCATCATGTGATCACTGAATATCCATGATATGGCATCAAGAGGAGCCCTTTGTAACTTCATGTTCATTGCCTCTTGCACCATTTTGATATCTCCTTTGTGCATGTGTGTTGGCTCCTCCATGAGAATGAGTAAGGAGAACCCTTTTGGAGCTTTCAATTTGCTACTCTTGCATTGCATTGACACACATGTCAACTCCTCCATGATATAGAGTGATCTCTTTGAAGTTTTCAATTTGCTACTCTCATATCGTATCAATTGCGTGTCAGCTCCTCTACAATATGAAGCGAGGAGACCTCTTGGGAGCTTCTGGTTCGTTGCTCTCGCACCGTATCGACATCTCCTCTGTGCGCACATGTTGGCTCCTCCACAATATAGAGTGAGAGGGACCTCTTCATAGCTTCCCATTCATTGCCTCCCCCTCCTTATTGATGACATCCCCATTCAAACAATTTTTATTTGCTCTTCTTGTCATTTTCTATTAGGTACTGATGGCAATGACAAAGCAGACAGCAAAGAAAGTTTATATAGAGAGCAAAGATAGTGGACAAGAGGCAAGGTCATTAGAGGTTCCACAAGTTGTCCCTCCTAAGATCCCTCCTACCCTTGGTTTTTTCCAATCTCTTGCCATGGTATCAAAGCAATCAAGTATAGAGATTGTCTTCTCCTTCTGGCCAAGGCAAGGTCCATGTGGTTAATGACCAACCCTATGATCTTGTTGGAAACTCTTCTGATCAAGGAAGTGAGCCTTCCAAGACAAGGAGAATAACAAGGTCTAAGTTTTACCACATGGAGAAGTGTTTTAGTGAGATAAGGAAGGCTCAAAGAGCTACACAACATGTCATTCCAAATATAACTTTTATCAGAGTTGCCAAGGATATTTCTAATAGATTATCAAGAGTATCAACTAAAACTAGCCTTCAAAAGAAATGGCAACTTACAGTAACTCTTTGTATCCAAGAGAGATAGCTTTGGATTTTGTTATTGACTTTATAAATGATGCTTACATTACTGCTACTTATGCTCATAGGATCATCTTGATTAACAAAGATTTTAGTATGGTCACTATAATCAAGTACATATTCAACAAGGCATTGAGACCCTTACCCACTATTGATAAAAAAAGCCTTTGAGATGCTTAATGTTCCCTTAAAATTTTCCAGGAAAGTGGAAGGATCAAAGATCAAGGATGTGACACATCTATACCCAACAATGACTACATCCCAACGAGAGTGTCCAAGAATAAACAAACACAAGAGGTCATAGAAGCTAAGGATGATGTTTGCATGAGAAAAATCGTTGTGCTTTGCCATGTTAATAATAAGAGGATGGATGAGGTGTATGGACAAATGGTTGTCAATGTTTCTTGCACTTATGAGAAAGAGGAATATCTTAGCATATGGCCTAAGAACAAGTCCATGCTAGTGAAAAATGATATTAAATTGTCAGATTTTGTAGTTTATTGTTGCATAATGTAAGGCATTTTGATTCTCAAAATTTTTAGTATATAGAATGATTGTGTTGTTGATTGCAAAAAACACTCCTTTATTTTTGCTATTGGCTTTAGGGCATTGATTGCTTCTCTTAGTCAAAATATCTCTAAAAGTATATTTATTATTGTTCCACTATTATTAGTGGAATTGTTTTTAAGATCTAGTTCAAACATAGCAATGTTTTTCAAATCTTTTGATTTAATCACAAACTAACATATCTCTTTTTCTTACATCAAAAGGTATGCAATTTTTCAAAAGGGTTAACATATACTTCTTTGTTGTATTTATTTCTCACTAACATTTTGCTTTGCAAAGGACATTAGAGTCTTATATATATCGATATACTCACCAGAGAAATTATCCTCATTTTTCTTCAATTTTGTATCTCTTTATTTAAGGAAAAACTTTTTATCCTATGCAAATTGTGGAAGGCAAACAACTCATACAAGAGAAAGAACATTAAGCTCTTTTCTCAATTGTTTTACCATTGACTTTGAACTTATATCTAGGGGATGTATTATCTAGCAGCTCCAAGGTATCCCTTACATTCTTTAGACTCCAATTGGAAGTAACATTATTACCTCATTTTCTTCTTCATATGCTATAATTTGCATCTTAAGTTTAAAAGGAATGCAATCTTTATCAAGATCCAAGGGAATCTAAATGCCTAGTTTAAGTTTGTATCTCCTATAATTAAAGCCCAAAGCAAGAGTTTGTCATGTATTGTTATAGGACAAAGACAAGGATTGGGGCAATACACCTCATGGTATTGCCCTTATGATCATACTCTCTAGATTTCCAAAGCCTTCATATAACGTTGACTAGTTTCTCTTCTGCAAACTTTCTATTTAGCTAAGATATATTTGTCCTTCGTAAATGTGTTATTTTGAAGCATACACAAAGATATGCAAGGGTATAAACCATTATAGGAATATTCTTCTTGAGATCCTTCCAATTATCATGGACTTTTGAATATCCTGACATATTTTGAATTTGAAACTGTGCATTGTTGCCTTATCAAGAATCTCCCAATTTAGAGATGAAAGACTTGACAATGGCAAATCCTCGATTTATCCATATGTACCTACTCTAGAGGGAACCACACACTGTGCATAATATATAAAAACTCTTCTCTCACTAAAAATACCCATGGTTTGATTAGCATAGATAATATTTGCAAATATTTTATGAATCTCATGGAAGGTTCCATTTAAGCTTTCCACAGGTTGTCATTCAGTACTTGTTGACGAAAATATGTCTACAACAAAAATTCATTATTAGTACTTGCTTAAATGAAAAAAATATTACATACATTATCAACTAAATATCTACAAAGTGTTTACTAGAAAACACATTTTTTTAGAGGCAAGTGCATATCCTTGGCCATGTAGACATGTTGCACTTTGACAAACCACATGGAAAACTTTTCTAGATTTTGATGAGCTGATCTCTCTCATGATTACCAAAGAGACCAATATGTAGTGTGACTCATCTGAAAAAAATGGTGAATGGGTTCAAGAATTTTACTCAAGTCTAGGAAGGGGACATGGTAGATCCTCTTCGAGAGGCCGTGGTATGGGACGTGCTGGCGAAAATCAGCAAAACCGGTTCAATCAGCAATTTGGGGAAATGTAGGTTTTAGGAGGCCGATGAAACTTTAGAGGCAGGGGGAGATCTAGAGAAAGAGATGGATGGGAGAATAGAGGTTCTGGAAATTCTACTATTGTTTGCTATTATTATGGCAAAACAGGTCATATTGCAGCCAATTGTTATGCTAAGAATGATGATATTCAGAGTGGTAAATTGCAGCATGAAAACTATGCATCCTCTTTATGATAGAATGAAGAAAAAAATGAGCATCTGTTTGTTATGCAGCATATGATGAATGCAGTTACAGGAAAGGGGACACATGATGATGTATGGTATGTCAATTCAAGTGCATCTAATCATATGACCAGTCATGTTGAATCGTTTGGAGAGATACAGGACTTACAAAATCTAGATTATGTGCATCTAATCATATGACTAGTCATGTTGAATGGTTTGAGAGATACAGGACATACAAAATCCAGGTTATGTGCAGACAGGTGATAATTCATGCCACCTAATTTTACACATTGGAAAGGTTCCCTTGTCCTTGTATGATGGCCAGAAAAAGAGTCTGACAGATGTATAACATGTGCCATCAATCACAAAGAATCTAGTGTCTGTTGGCCAAATGGTAGAGCAAGGGTGGCAGGTCCAATTCAATACAAAAGGTTATTTTGTAGAAGACTTTAATGATAAGTGCAGGTTGGTCACAAAAGGAAGTAGAGTTAGCCGCATGTTCACTTTAGATGTTGGAATTCCTGCAATGGATGCTGCTATGTATGCTAAAGGAAAAGAAGTAGTGGCAGATATTGAAATATGGCATAAACATATTGGACATGCAAATGTGCAAAGGCTGAAATTAATGCAGTCTAGAGGATTGGTTACAAGGGGGCCTTCATTTAGAGTTGCAGAGTGTCATAAAGTCTGTGAAGCATATCAGTTTGGTAAGCAGGTAAGACAACCCTTCTCACATGACAAAGAAGTGAGTAGAAAAATACTTGATGTAGTGCATACAGATGTTTGGGGGTCTACACAGAATGTATCTCTTGGTGGCGGAAAATACTTTGTCACATTTATTGATGGCTGCTCAAGGAAGTTATGGGTATACTTCAGGAAGGAAAAGAGTGATGCGTTTGAGCACTTCAAATCTTTTAATACAGCTGTTTAAAAAAAAACAGGCTCAAAAGTGAAGTGCTTGAGATCATATGGAGGGGGAGAGTACCTCTCTAATGCATTTAGTGGCTTCTTGAGGACCCATGGGATAAATAGGTAAATTACTTCTAGGTATACCCCATAGCAAAATGGGGTTGTAGAAAGAAAAAATAGGCATATTGCAAAAGTTACACGAGGATTAATGGCTGAAAAGAATATGCCTAAACATTTATGGTCTGAGGCTATCCATACTACTCTCTACATTATGAACAGAACTCCCACAACTGCAGTTCATGGGATGACTCCTGAAGAATGCTTTACTGGTGGCAAGAAGCCTGATGTATCACACTTGAAGGTATTTGGATGTGTTGCATATTTTTATGTGCCAGATGAGGCACAAAAGAAGCTTAATCCAAAGGCAGAAAAATGTATTTTTATTAGATACTCTTTAGAACAGAAGAGGTATAACTGTTATAACCCTGTCACAAGTGAGTTCAGAGTGAGCAGGGATGTTATCTTTGATGAGATGAGCAATTGATATGCACGTTTTGGTGATGTATTAGATGATAATAATGATTAGGACAACTATGTGCAAAAAGAAAAACAAGAATCAGGGACTCTTAGTGGACCAAAAACATCATCTGGTAAGTACTATACCTACAGTGAGGCCTTCGTCTAGGAGACTAAGGAGTAGCCCCACATCTTCAAGTGGATCTATAAGTGTTGTAGGGAAGGACAAATGAAAGAAGAAAGTGCTGGATGGTAATGACACATCTACCAGTCATTTGGGATTTGATGAAGATTCCAGTGGTTCAGAGAGTTTGGATGATGAGCTTGGTATTCCTTCAGTCAAGACACTAGGTGTACAGAGAGCTCATAGTAATGTAAAGGCTCCATTGAGTGATCTAATGGTATGCACATCTAGCAGGTTCAGATACTTGTTAAAAGATTTGGCTTTGAAAGTTATGTAGCTCCCATAATACTTATATGGTGAAACTAGTTGAGGATGTTGAGTCCACTTATTTTGAGGATGCTGTTGGTCATGCTCATTGGGATGTAGCAATGGATGAGAAAGTGGTTGCATTAGAAGACAATAAGACTTAGGATTTGGTACCCTTACCTAAGGGTAAGAAAGCTATTGACTGTAAGTGGGTTTACAAAGTCAAGCATAATGCAGATGGTTCAATTAGCATGTATAAGGCTAGGCTGGTTGCAAACGGCTATGCTCAAACATATGGCATAGATTATAAAGAGACATTCAGTCCAGTTGCTAGAATAGCAACTGCTAGATGTGTGATTGCCTTGGTAGTAGCCAAAGGTTGGAGCTTACAGCAAATGGATGTTAAAAATTCCTTCTTGCATGGTGAATTGCAAGAAGTATATATGGAGCAACTAGCAAGTTATGAGGATGTAGAGCATCCCACATATGTGTGCAGGTTAAAGAAGGAACTCTATGGCCTGAAGCAAGCACCTAGAGCATGGTCTAACAAGATTGGAGAGTATATTGTCAATATTGGATTTTATATTTTGTGATGTTGATCACCCTATGTGAGAAAGGGAGATGTAGTTTTGGTCATCATAGTCATCTATGTGGATAACTTGATTATTACAGGTGATAGTGACAATGGGATTGCTGAAGTTAAGGACTTCTTGAAGAAGAAGTTTGAGATGAAAGATTTGGGTGAGCTGAGATACTTCCTTGGTATTGAGGTGATCAGATGTGATGATTGTATATGGCTATCCCAAAGGTAGTATGGCTTGGATATGTTATCCAAGTATGGTATGACAACATGTAAGACTCTTTCAGTACCATTGGAGCAAAATGTGAAGTTGAGTGCCGATGTTGGGGATGAGATAGAAGACCCTACTATATTCAGGAGGATAGTAGGGAGTTTGATTTACATGACTATCACAAGGCTAGATTTGAGCTATGTTGTTGGTCTTATCAGTTAGTTTATGCAGATGTCTAGAAAGTATCATTTGGATGCAATAAGACGTACATTGAGGTATGTGAAGTCCACTTTAAATTATAGACTTTTTTATGAGGTAGGCAAGGACATATAGGTCTTTGGATACATAGATTCAAATTGGGCTAATAGCATGTCAGATAAAAGATCTACTAGTGGATTCATGTTTTCCCTTGGTAGTGCAGCAGTTACATGGAGTAGCAAAAAGCAATCTACGAATGCTTTATCAAGTACAGAGGCTGAGTATAGAAGTGTTGCTATGGCAGCATGTGAGGTGGTATGGCTACAAAAGTTATTAGGTGATTTGGACATGTAGAGAGATAGTCCAATTGTCATTCATTGTGACAACATGAGCAACATACAGCTAGCTAGGAATCTAGTGTTCCATGCTAGGACAAAACACATTGAGGTGCACCACCACTTTGTGAGAGAGAAGGTACTTGTAGGAGAGATTGACTTGGTATATGTCAAAACATAGGATCAGATAGCTGACATTTTCACAAAGGCATTGGGTATAGAGAATCTTTGAAAGTTCCGAAGCTTACTTGGAGTTGTAGAGATAGAGTTGAGCTTGAGGAGTATTGAGATGGCAAGCTCAACACATGCGGACATTGATGATGGACCACATGGCTAGATGAGTCCGCACGTCTACACTTAGCACATTGGTGGTCATTATGATAATCACATGGACACTGACTTATCACTTATTATATTTAGTTTTTCACTCCTACCTCTACAGCTGGCAAAGATATAAGGCCAGTCGATTAGTGTAGTCCGCTATGCACTGTTTGACTTAGAAGGCCACTTTTCTTTATGTTGAATCTTATCTATACTTTGTGTACATTTTATAATGTGTGGAAGAAGAAGAAGAAATCAGCAAGAAAATGTTTTGGCCTCCATCTCTCTTCTTGTGTTCTTGAGTGAGCTTCCTCTTGTGTATATAGTGTGTGTTTGATGCAGCAGCTCAGGCAAGTTCCCCCACCACGTGATTCTTGACAATTCTCATATGGACCATGCATGACTTTGTGGGATTTGTGGAGTGCTCAAGTAAGTAGGGTTCCATTCTTGTTGGTCATATATATCATAGCTTGTTCAAGTTTGTGTTCACTAAATGGAGGTATTGAGATAGGTTTGGTTACCTCACGTTATCATGCATGTCCATTGTGTGGGCTACAGTTAGACTCCGGAAGGTCACGAACCATGAAGAAGATGTTATATCAAGGACTCGCCTCTTTCTTACCAGAGGGTCATGAAATGAGGGAAGGTTTTCTTGGACGACCTCTAGCACCAATGAAAACCCAAAGTTGGTACGAGTTGAAAATGGTCCACATGGAGTCGCATCCAAATGGAATGCGATGGTTCTCGGTTTTCTATCAGTTGGTGTATTGGATCCACATACAAATCAACCACTTGTTGGATCCCATGCCTATTTTCAAGAATGTGGACATCTTACTATGGGACCACATCATAGGAAAGAGAGACATTGCAAGGGCACGAATGGATTTGAAGGAGGTAGCCAAGATGGAGGTACTTTAGCCACAGTCGAGTGCTAATGGTCACTTACAACTACCTCATCCGCACTCCAATGATTATGATGCGTTCTCTCAGATCCACTTTCTCTAAAGACGACTAACTATTAGGGCTAAAATCCCATGATTGGCATAAGATATGTTAGATTTTTACTACGAATGGATTGTAAGTGTCCTACATATTTTGCTATTTGGAGTCTAGTCGATGTTCATAATGCATCTTCATTTGTGGCAGTTTATACTACCAATCGTAATCGCAGGATGCCTCACTCCAAAAATACATGCGGCGGTTTACAGGTTGTCAAACTTAGTGTAATAGATCTCATAGAAGGAGATTAAGACATCCTCTATTGAATTTGCAAATTCGCAAGGTGGGGAGTAGTGGAGAAGATTTGTCTCTTTGAGAAGTACATGTCCACCGACATGCTCATGATAGAAATCCACCTTCTGGTGCATCTTGTAGATGAAGTGGAGATTACGGGACCTGTCCATACATGATGGATGCTCTTCTTGAAGCACTTCATGAAAATCCTAAAAGGATTTATGCGACAACGAGCTTGATTAGAAGGTAGCATAGCTAAAGGTTGGTTGGTATTATGAGGTGTTAGTGCATATTTCACAGTGGCTACCAATGGTGGATTTAGACAATAGTATGTTATGGTCGCTGAAGGACGATGATAGACTAGTTGTCCGGAGATATGGTGGTTGGAAATTGGTTAGAAAAAAGGATGGATGTTGCAATGGAGGAGAAAGTGAATCATTTTTGTATGTTGCACCATGCATCCATGGAGATGTGGCTTGCTAGCTACGAGAAATCTAGAAAAGATCGGGAAGAAGTGGAATTTTGACGTTATCGTGCTGCTAACGCGGTCACAGTGTGAAAAACTTTGGAGTGTGGCTTTCTTATTGATCTAGAGAGACAATGCCATTTTAGACATTAGTGTCAATGTCCATAGTGTGGATGGTTTAAAAATATTAGATTTTTGGATAAGTTCAGCCAATTTTTAATATTTTAGATATTATCTTTTGTAAAAATCCAAGAACTATAGATAACTTCTAAAATAGGATGACATGTAAAGAAAACATGTAGCTTTTAGCCATTTTGGGAGGATTTTATGTAAAAAGAAGGATTAGGGAAATTGCATGATGCGTGATCATTGTTTTCACACAGTGAACAACACTCTGAAGTGGGAGACAAAGAATGAGTGATTTGGCAGAATTTTGGTTAGATGTCCTACTATTTCACCCCCCTTTTGGAGCCAATGGAAGCATAAGATTGGCAGTCTGAGAAACATAGAGGAATGTATTATTTTATGTATGTTTTTGTCTACAAGAGATTTGTCTTCTCATAATTTCGAAATAAACTGACAGACTTCAACTCTATTGAGTATTCTTCTATATCTTTTATTTATTTCAATCCCTTCTCTTCTGTCTACTCCTCTCCTTGAATCTCCCTTCACCCTACTGTCTCTTATCTCCGTAGTAGACTTTGGACCCCAAACACTCCCGACAATGGTGAACTTGACTGAAAGTTGCCACTAGAGGTGTGTAAAGATGGGGGATTCTACAGCTTCAAGTGGTGGTGATGCTGAATAATAGATGATTACTTTGTTGTAGTAGCAACAACAACAAAGCAGTTGTTGTTACAACAACATATGCAAACCTGGTATGAAGCAGAAAGAATTGATTCCTTAGCTGTGGATGCATTGCAAGCAGTGGGACAATAATTGAAGTAGTTTAAAGGTCAAATTTTTTTGGCCTTCATTCGATTGTATGAAGAAAATATGTTGTTTCATGGGGTATCGCAATATGCATGGAGTCGGTATTTCTCCCATTTGGCCATGCATGTATTGCATGATCGGATTGATGAGTTACATAGAAGGGATGCTGATTGAGTAGCTTTTAAGAAAGCTTTGAGAGAAGATTTTTTCTTGGAAGATGCAAGATTGGTGACTAAAGGTCTAAATTTTTTGGCCTTCATTCGATTGTATGAAGAAAAGATGTTATTTCATGGGGTATCGCAATATGCATGGAGTCGATATTTCTCCCGTTTGGCCATGCATGCATTGCATGATTGGATTGATGAGTTACATAGAAGGGATGCTGATTGAGCAACTTTTAAGAAAGCTTTGAGAGAAGAGTTTTTCTTGGAAGATGCAAGATTGGTAACTAAAAAGACATTTATAGATTAGATTGAAAAGCCCAATAAAGGGTTGGTTGCTATAGCTTTGCTCCGTGAATTTGAAAGTTGGTGTATGCAATTGGATACTGATAAGTAGCAATCATTGGAGAGTCAGAAAATTGATTTGTTTTTTAAGGTTGCAGATCATGTATTGCAAGAGAAGCTGACTGATTGTTTAGAAGATGCCTCATTTGAAATAGGGCTGAAATCATATTGGGTTAATGTAACTAAAGCAGTGCATATGTTGGTAAAGAGAGAGAAGATGAAATTAAGATGGGATACAAACACCACAACTGCCAGTGCTTAGAGGGAGGCTGAAATTGTAGCTAAGGCACCTGTAGCTATGGTAGAACAACCGATTATACGTGTTGGTCTGCCTCTTAAAGGTGATGCTGTGGATGAATTAATCAAAGGCATACGTGATTTGAGGCTGAATTTGACAGAGATCTATGCAAAGGTCAAAAATTTGGTTGTTAAAGTAGAAGAGAAGACTAAAAAAATAGCCCAAAGACCGTACAAAGAAGGATACAAGAGGAGATGTATTTGGTGTGACAATTTACAGCATGAAAAGTGAGATTGTACAACCTACCATGAAGCAAAAGCAAGTTAGTCTTTTGGAAAGATGGTAAAATACATGCAACAAAAATTGGTCTTCCAATAGAGCCAAATTTTGGAAATGGTGGCATGTAGAAGAGGTTAGAAGAGATGACTGTAAGAACATCATTTATTGCCATAGATGTAGCCACATATGCATTGAGAATTGAAAGGACTGATGAAGCTCCTAAACGAGCCATGGCTGAAGCAAAATCTCATGTTTGGATGCAAGAATTAGATTGCATGGAAAAGGGAAAAATAGCAAAGTTTGAATTGACTGATAAAAGTCAGAGTATACGAGGGAGAATAGGATGGAGTGCACCAATGGATTGATTTTCAACCTATGCTTATTTGGCTAAGGTTTATAATCAAAAAGCTCTTGTGGAAGAAAAGAGAAGAAGAGATGAGGAAACTACTGGTCCTTCCTCCTCACGCCCATCTAAACACATAACACAAAGTAAAATGGAGCAACAAAAAGAGGCTGAAAAAGCCATACCTGAGCATGTTATGGAGGATACATCTCAAGAGAAGAAACAAAAAGGAAAGAAAAGGGGCAAGCATCCCAGTTACAGATTACAATCAGATCTTGGGACTGCCTCAAATCTTAAAAAGGTCTTGGAAGATTGCATACTTGGCAATAGAGTGGAATTCACACTTGGCAAAGTTCTTGGAATTGCAAAGATTGAATTTCATGATGCAACCTCTGATATGATGAAATGAAAAAGACATTTGATGGTGAAGTTTTGCAAGCATTGATATAGGTTGACAAAGACATAGAGAAACATCTTCAAAGGGAATATGAGGATGCATGTAATGCTCTTTTGGAACATGCTGATGTTGAAAATGGGTTAAATGGGAGTGTAGACAGCAAGCTTGTGGCTAAAATTGGTCTTATGGGCAGTAGTAAGGATAGAGAGAAGGTTATGTATAATGGGGATGTCCATCAACAAGAAAATGAAGAAGAAGATGCTCCTTTTTTTCCAAGTAGTCATTTTGCACAAATGTATTGGGCTCGTGCTACAACAGAGACAATTGCTAAAGTGGGAGAAAGAGAGATGCCTTGCATAGCTCTCTTGAATCAGTTCCGAAATCAATGTTATGGCACGCAGCTTGTATGAGAATGGAGGTTGACTGATTAATGTATATTCGGGACGGCACATATGGGTAACAAACAAATCATCAGGGGATCTTTATGTGGCTTTTTCGAATGTACGCGTGACTATTGGAGATGTTAGGAATGAATATTATTTTTTTGTGCAAGATTCATGTAGTTATCTGGTGATTTTGGGTGAGTCCTATATTTCAGAATCAATGCTAGAAACAAAAGCCTTGGATGATGGTTCTTCATATGCTCGAGTTCGGAGTAAAGACAATACAAAGGCGATACAGTTTCTCACTGTTTGTTGAATCATCCCCGCAATCAGGATAGGCTACGGGATAATCCTATGCCACCAAATGCATGAGAGTTTAAGGGCTTTTAGACAACACTGCTATAAGTGGAGGCTATGGCAATGCCTCTAGGAAGATAATTATGCCTCCAAGAAAGGGTGAAACTGTGTTTGTGTTTGGATTGCAGAAATGGATAGCATGTAGTCTTGGCAATTTTAAGAATATTTCAGACATATGCAGGGATAAAAAGAAATATGTAGGATGGGCTAGAAAAGAACTGAAGACATAATATGGTTTGATGATTGCAAATGAAGGTATTTCAAGGCTATTTTCAGGACTAGTTGATGTTGATACAGTGGTTGATATTTCTACAACAATTAATACTGAAAATAAGGCAGAAAAAGAGGTTATTTCTATCGATACTTTAGAGATGTACGAATTCATTTAAGAGTTTTCTAAGCATGAATGTTATGGGCTACAATATGGGCTGCAAAACAAGGCTGAAGCAAGGGTGGATACAAAATACAAAACAGTTGCAAAGAAGGTTAATCTTGTGGCTTTTCCTTTATCACCTAAAAGTGATGGGTTGACTGAAAAAGTGACTCAACAGCCTAGTTTATGGGATCCACATGGAGCAGGGCATAAATTTATAGTTGAAACTTTACAAAACCTGAAAATTGGTGATACTAGCTTTCTTTTACGCAGAAAGAGCTTGTTTCTTGCAGATGTTGAAAAGGCATGGGAAAGCCTTTGCATTTGAGCTAGATGAAATTGGATGTGTTGAGCCGACCATAGTTGCACCTATGGTGATCTTTATAGTACCTCATGTGCCATGGAATTTAAAGCATATTCTAGTACCTCGGGCATATTTTCCTAAGCTGCTAGAGCTTTTGAACGAGGTCGGGATGCGGATTTTGGAGCCCTCTTCAACTCCATATTCAAATCGGTGGTTTACTGATCCAAAGAATAACGGTTCTTTGAGGTTTATACAAGATTTAGGACCATTAATAAGGTCACCATAAGGAATGTTGGATTAGGCCCGATAGTGGATGAATTTGCAGAAGCATTTGCAAGCAAGGCAATTTACTCTATGGGAGATTTATATTCAGGATATGATCAGTTTCATCTTGCATTAGAAAGTCATGATATCACTATCATGAAGACACCACTCAGATTGGTTAGGATGTGTATGCTTCCACAGGGAGCAACCAATTTAGTGGTGCATATGATGAATGCTATGCATAAAGTTTTGAGGGAGTATATTTCTCAGTTGACCTTACTCTTTCTTGATGATGTGCCAATCAAAGGATGTGATATCTATCAGAAGAATGAAGAGTTGAATGAGCGTGGATGTAGAAGATTTGTGGCTAATCATATTGTTGATTGTGATAGGATTTTGAGCAGTCTTGAAAAAGTACATGTGACTCTATCAGGAGAAAAGTTAGTTTTTGGAGTGGAGGAAGTATTAGTTGTTGGGCACATGTGTGGACCATATGGGAGAAAGCCCTTACTAATAAAGATTGATGCCATAAGCAAGATATGGGAGACATGTTTGAATGTATCCAAGGTGAGAAGATTGTTGGGTGCATGTGTCTTTTACTTGATATGGGTTCTGCATTTTGCACACGTGGTTGAAAGTTTATATTAGCTCTTGAGAAAATGGCAAAATTTTTGGTGGGGTAAATAGCATACAAAGGTAGTTCAGAAGTTAAAGAGCTTATTGATTTCATCCCCAACACTAAAGAGAGAAAATTATGAGAATGGTCAGCCTATTATTCTCATCGTAGATACAAGCCGCATTGGCATTGGTTGGGCAGTGGGTTAGGATGATGTTGATGGGAATATATATACCATTCAAATTGGAGCAAAGGTCCTCAATGAACGGAAATGATGGTATTCTCAAGTCAAAAGAGAGCTTTGGGGTGTAATGATAGCTCTTAAGTGTGATAGGGAGTATTTTATGGGAGCTCATGTAGTGGTAGAGACTAATTGTCTTCCTTTATTGGGCATGATAGCAAATTGCTCAACTCTTGATATTGCCATGCTACGGTGGATTGCATATATAAAATCACTTAACCCTAATTTTCAGCATATTGTAGGTAGAGAAAACCCCATGGCTGACATGCTTTCATGAGCAAGGTTTGAAGATGAAGAGGAGCTAATGGAAGATATAGAGGATAATGTGATAGATGTTGAAAATGACTTTATGATAGTAGGGAATGAGTATGTTGTTACTATAGGTACAACTATTCTGGGAACTTTCGCTCAACCACCAAGACCCATGGACCGCTTATTGTTTTAAGCGTTCCAAGCCGAGCACTAATGGCTACCTCTCACATAGCCAATTCGCCATCCATATCTATGGGTGTAGTGAGCTTACCTACATGCTGTTCGAGTTACCTCCTCTCCCGTGCACTTTGGTAGCTCCACGATCCAAGTGCAAGCTTCAAGAAAGCTCTATCCTCAAGCTCCATGCTCCAAGCTCCATCACCGGGAGCAAGAGAAGAGAAGAGAAGAGAAGAGAAGAGAAGAGAAGAAGAGAGGAGAAGATGGAGAGCTTCTCCACCCCACGGTCCCTCACCCTCACACACTCACTCCCTCACACTCTCACACTCCCTCTCTCAAGAACAAGATCAAGCAAGCAAGAAGAAGAAGAAGAAGAAGAAGAAGAAGAAGAAGAGAGCCACTTTTTGCCACACACAAGAATGAGCTTTCCATTCACTTTTCAACTTTATATACAAAACTCTAAATCCCTTTTGGCGGTCATCCCCTTTTTCCCTTTTTTACATGGATGGCCGTATCCTAGGCCCTTTTTCCTATTGTTATTCTATCTTCCTAGCTTCCTTTCCACCGCCTGTCTACATTTACAAACTACACGGGTGAGAGCCCGACGCTCCTTGAATTAAACCATGATGCGCCTGCGCTCTTTTACAAAATTTTTGACTTGTGCTTTTCGTTGTGTGCCTTTATCTTCCATTTCTCTTGCCTTGGCCTTTGTCTTTGTCTTCTATTTTAGCTTTTCGAATTTTCCACCGCCTGGCACTCTTTTACAGGATTTTAGGGTGCGCCTTTGTACTTTAAAATGCACCTTTTCCCTTTTGCATTTGCCATGGGCTTTTTAAGGTTGCCCCTGCTCTTTTGGCCTTTTCTCCTCTTCTTTCTTCTATAGGGCTACCTTTTTTCCACCTTTGCCCTGCGCCTTTTTTATTTCCTTTTGCTTTCTTCGTGTTGGGGTTAACATTACCCCCTCCTAGATGAGTGCCAGTTCCATGGCACTCTTCGTCACGAAGGTAGCATACGGAGCTTGCACTGAAGACGTGGATGGAAGGGATTGGTGTGGTTTGCCTTGGGGGAGTTCTGATGTTGGTGCGGATAAAGGTCGTTGGTGGCACTTTGGTGTTCAGATTGGCTAGTGATATGATAGTTGTAGGTGACGATAGGGCTACTTGTTCTTGGGAATGGTCACTCATAGTTGGTATGGGTGTTGGTGTTGTTGGGATGCTCATGGTGGATTTTGCTCGTGATGATTCTCTAGTGGTCTTGCATGATGAAGTAAAGGACAAGAGGTCAGAGTTGAGTATTGATGTAAAGCTGACGGTGCTTTTGTTGGAGTCTTTACTACCTGGAATTGGAAAACCTCTCAGGTGGTCACTCCCTAAGGGGTAATGCTAGTCTTCTTAGCGTGCATATGACATATTGTGATTAGTTTGGGAGACGGGTCGAACTCTAAGCAAGCCTGGAGTATTGTCCTACACTTGAGGACCCAAACTGTGTATAGACTTCGGTGCAGATATCATGTGAGTGCACGTGCATATTTAGATATTACGTAGGTAGAAGGCTGCGAGCTGGTTTCTCATAGCGTCGTGTGGATGAAGCAAAGTGGTCCATGATGGAAAGAAGTTCACGTGATGGTTGGTGCAACATCCTGTGCATTGTGATTACATGACGTAGTAGGATAGAACACGAGGATAGTGTACTATCCTTAGGTGGTAGACATTGGGTCTGTCCGATGAGGACGGTGTACTATTCATGGCCATTCATGCAGTGCATGCCCCAATTGATTGCCATGGTTTTAAGGTAGAGTGTAAGAGGGAATTGTGTGAATGGGTCAGGGTGATAGGTCTAACCATAGGTGCAACAAACTCCATAGGTTTGTCCTGCCCTTGATGTGCCTTGAACTATTATGGGGGGTGCTAGGGGGCTAGGGGACTAGGGGCAGAGCAACCAACCAAGGGCATTGGACGCACCTAATTTGAGAGCCCCTAGGTGCGGTGTTGTGATCATGGGTACTTTTTATTTTTCATTCTTTTGTTTTCTTCTCTTTTCTTTCCTTTCTGTCTCTTTCTCTCTCTCTCTCTCTCTCTCTTTTTTTGCCGCAGTACAACCATTGCAATATGCGGAGTCTATGAGCCTTTCAATGGGTCGGGATGTGTCAAGCCTCGGAGGATCAGGAACTGGATATGCCCATGATGATTTTGCCCTAGCCTCGTTGTTAGGGGAGCCGTTGTTGCGATATTGGTGCGATTGTGGTGACACCCGTCGTGAGCTCACTAAAGAGCTTGGCCCAAGAAGAGAGTGTAGCCCATGACTATGCTTTGGTTCGTGCGATGTGGACACTCACAAGGGTGATTTTTCGCATTCAGTAGCGTGGATTTGTTGCAATTCTTGTGCAGTTGGTGGTCTTGCGGTGGCCTAGCCGTTGAACACGTTTGCACAAAGACCTGTGCCATCCTACATCCACTTGTCACTTTGTGAGAGTATATCTCACTTGCGTTAAGTACATCGAACAAATGCAATCATGTTAAGACATAATTTTCAGAATGCTATGATCTATTGCGATGCGTATCCCATTGCTTGCTAAGGTTGCATATATTAACAATAGGTAAAGGAAGTGTGTACAAGTGGGGATCTTGCCCCTTTACTCATCAAAAAGACAAAAAGTTATGGCATGATGACTTGTTAAGCTACTTGTACATCATAGGGGCTTAGTTGATTTGTACTAGGCAGGGTGAGTCTGGTTGGTTAGGTGACTGGGGCGGTGTTGGTGCGGGACTCCCATGAGGTTGGGGGCAGGGAACATGTCGGCCGAGACATGAATGGTGTAGTCCCGGGCTGCCACCATTTCCAAAATTTCTTTAAACAATTTATTAAATTCTTCCCTTTTCCAAGCCGCCCTTTCTTTTCGTGAGCACTAGTGCCCGAGCGTACGTTGGGGGTCTATGCAACTAGTGTTGCCACTGCTGCTCGTTTCTTTGAGTCTTGACTTTCTTGGCCTGGGGATTCTTTGGCCTTCATTCGGGATGGTGTCACTTAGGACCTCGTTTCTTCGCTTACCTTTTGAGGGTGGGCATGTAGTGCACCGGCAGAGGGGCATGTGCCGCATGTTCTCGTCGTCCCCGCAAAGAGTGTCTCTGCAAGCTAGTTGCCCTAGGTTTTCCATGTTTTTCTTGTAGTGGGACCTGCAATATGCAAACCAAGGGTTAGGCCTTGATATGGAATAAGACCGTTTGCATGGGAGGGTTTATAGTGTGGGTTATCAAATGCGTATGACTAGAAGAGGCGGAGTGGGACATGCTGTGCTCGTTGTAGCGGGATGGCCCTCGTGATGATGTTGACTTAGCCTCCCGCCATTAGCAAATCTTGGCTCACGCCAAGTTACATCGGCTAGTGGTCATGGATTTGGGCGGGGCTCATCCTCGGAAGGATGGACCCTGGAAAGGGAAAGATGTATAGAAAGGGACTGCACCCTGCTTACATCATCGGCGATGTTGGTCAGGGCTTTCCACGGTGGCAATGCGGGGTGCATGCCCTTCGCCCGGAGGTGGAAATGGTCATGTGAGAGGGGGACCGAACTAGTCTAGCCTGTTCGCCCCAACTCTTCTGTCTGCGCTTGACTATTATTGCTTGTGTGTGTTGATAGTGTCTATACGGGGTGACACAAAAATCATTGTTTATATATATACATATTTATGAATCCATGCCACTTCACGAGAATAGAAACCAATTGTAGAACTCGGGATTGTACTGGAGCGTGGTACATTCATCTAGTACACGTGGCAGCTTACTCAATACCGATAGATATTTTGCAACATCGAGTAGCATGGAACCTTGCTCAAGTCTACTAGCAACATGTAACTCCTCCTCAGTGAGAAACTTATCAAACAGAGAGTTTTTCTGGCTAGGTTCAGCCAAGCCCATACCTCGAATGGCAGTCAGCACTCGAAGGGAAGTTGGTGCCACATAGGTTGGGTCTCTTTGAGATCGCCATTTGGCCAATCGCTCCTTAGAGACTGTCATGATCTAAGCTCCTAGTTTAGCCATTGCAACACGAATTTGACACCATCGCTGTTCAAATTGACTTCGGCCCTCTGACAGTCGCTTTAGTTGCTCTATCTGTAAGAGATTTGGTTGGCAGAGCGCGTCATTGAATGTGACAGTTAAGCACAATTCGTCGGCTTCCTCGCCCGAGATGAGTAGCATGCATTCATGCAGGAGCCTGTTATAGTGCTCGTCAAGATGTTCTTGCTCTTCCCAAGATAAGGAAAATGGCAAGTATTCTCCGAGCTGCTCTTTAGGGAATGCGTGCATGTCTGCCAGGACATAGACACGTGCGAACACCTTGAGCTTGGCATCCAACTCAGTTAAGCATTCGATGACACTTCTACGTTCAATAAGGGCTTGCTCGGTTGCTATCTCATCCAAGGTTCTAGGAGTTTTCTTGGGCTTTAGCGTAGCTGGGGGTTCAGGCCTAGATGAGCAGGATCGGTCAACGCTAGGATGCCTGACACTCTAGGGGTTTCCATGTTTCTCTTGACTCTTTGTTATTGCGTCATGGTTTTCCTTGGATGTGACAGGTATAGGTTTGTCACCCTATTGTGACAGCGTTATATCTACTCTTGAATGGTCAATGCAAGTTCTATTGTCAGTGGATTGAGTGTTGCAAGAAGCCATTAATGGTACCAACCACTTTGATTTTTCAGAGCACACGGATGTGCCTGAGGTTTCATCGCTATTAAGGGAGGTGTCAATGGGTTCATTGGTGGGTGGAGTTGATGCTTTATTCATCAACTCTCCAGCGCTCTTTGTCTCAATGTTTTTGGGGTCCACAACCACATGCAATTGTTGTTGTTTTCACTATTTTCTCTCCTTCTTCTTGGTCAGTGAAGGTGCATCTCTCAACATCTCAAGACCCTAGACTAGGTCAATCGTTGTTGTGCTTGGCTGGGCCTTAGCATTTCCTGTCTCTAGGGTGTCCACATGGGTCGTAGCCGTGGTTTGCTAACTAGCCTCGCTAGGTAGTGAGGGTACAATTGTCTCCCTTATGGAAGAGTCTAGCTCTTTTTCCGATTCCCATGTGTTTAACTCCTCCAGCCTAGGCTTTAGGCACTTTAGAAGTGCAGGAGTTGTTAATGAAGTTGGTTGTGACACCTCCTCCACAGGCAAACTACTAAGGACACGTTCCGCAAGGGGCATTGTCACGGCCAAGGGCTGTGACTGTTGTGATCCCTGATTTGAAGTACTAGCAGCGAGTTCAGTGGACTTGTTGCTATTGGTGGATTGTGGCATTCAGTCCTTAGGGAAATTGGAAGTGTCTTTTGTTGCCCTTAGAGCACTCACTTGTGTAGATCAAGTATCAGTTGAGCTAGCCACGGTGGATTGCACAGGCATATCCTTAGGTGGAGAGCTAAGGGTGGTGTTGTGTCCTGCCTCTTGGACATCTGGAAGCTTTGATGGAGATAGAGATTGGGAGTGAACAGTCGCCATTGATGACTGCTGTTGTGCTTCCGGTGTCCATTTGGAAAAAGAGGATGTAGGAGATCTAGGACTCATAGGTGGACGTGGCACTGACTAAATGATTTGCTTGAGGCTACTAGACAATTGTGCCATTTGCTTTATTGAGTGATCAGCCTTGCCATGAGCAATCTTGTGCCTATGATTCCTGTTATCCTCTTGGAGAATCAAAGGCCCTTTGGGCACTAATGGCTTTTGTGCATGCTCAATGGCTACATATGACATCTGCTTAATAAGCATGCTAGGCTGAGGCTCTTTCTTTCGAACACTCGTGTCCAGTCTCTCGCCTTGAGACCTAGAGTTTCTCTTAGATTTCCTCATGTGCTTTGTTGCTTTTGATGCAATCTTGCCTTTAGCTGATAGACATGGTTTAGTAGGGGATTTTGGAATCCAAATCCATCGGTTACCTATGTAATACCATTGAGCACGTAGCAACGCTTTGGGTATCCATCGCAGTGTTATGCTGGCCCTCCATCGACACCTTTGCCTATACGGCTTGGGCTAATCTCTTGGGTTCATGCATGGATGAACCTGATGGTTGCGGGTCGGGGAAGCTCTGCGGCTTGTGGTTTTGAGGTTTTACAGTTTTTGGGATGATCAAGCTTGAGGCTGGCGTACGATTGGTGCCTTTGGCCGTGTGGGCCTTAGGTATCCATAGCCAAGCATTGCCCTCATAGTAGCCTTGTGCATGCAAGAGGGCTTTGGGGACCCATCTTTGACTGATTACACGTCTATTCCTATAACTGCATTTGGGCCTCTTAGGTTTAGAGTTTTTGGTCTTATGAGGGTAGGAGTGTCGACTCTCTGAGGCAGCTGTTTAGGCATCCATTGAAGGCGAGGCTGCGGGGCCTTAGCTTTGGCTGCTATGGGTTGCGGTCTATGAAATTTGGGGAGTGGCAGCCGCCCACTACCCCCCTCCTTAGACTTAACTACATATGTTTCTATCGGTGACTTTGTGGCCCGGGATGAGATCACATAGCCCTTGCTGAAAGCTGTAACAATGTGAACATTGCCTATTGCGAGGTGGATGCACTGCGACTCATAATCAACATTGCAATGGGTCTGCTTTTTGAAAGTGCACCCTAGCAGTGACTCTGTGCCTACATTTTTAGCATTTGGCAACAGGTAAAAAATCATTGGAACAATCGCAGACTCGATAGAAACAACTACTTTGCACTTGCCGAGTAGTGCGTAGGAATGGACCCCATATGGGCTTAATTTTGCATTAAAGGCTGAAGTTGTGGTCTGCCAAGTTGAGTCCAATGATCATGGGTTAAGACATTAAAGTCTGCTCCCTCGTTGATCAAGGCATTGAAAGTGCATGTTTGTTTTGCTGTGACCGTAATATGGAGGTATGCACGTTCTACGGCTTCCTCTTCCTCATCCTCATCGTCGATTTCAGTGATTGTGGCTACTCGCACTTTGATAGGCGGTTCTAACATCGATGGCTCATGCAAAAGATGCGTAGGAGGGTAGTACTTCTTGACACAACTGCCATTGAAGAAGCCTATTCCTTCACCGTCTAGGGTCTCAAGTTCGACATTGCCTATTCAGTTGATTGCACAAACTTTGAAGGGTCCAAGACCCCTAAATTTCATTTTTTGCTTATGCCCCTTAACTAAGTAGAGGAGCACTAAATCACCTTATTCAAACTCGTGCTGCTTGACATGCTAGTCAAACCAGCTCTTGCGTCAGGCTTTCTCATAGATCATTGCATGGGTCCCCCGCTAGAAGACGAGTCTCTGAGAGGCGTTTGAGTTTAACTAGGCATTGTGTCCATGCCTCCTTCATTTCCCATCGTTCTTAACATGCTATTCTTAGGCTAGGAACGAAGAATTCTAATGGTAGAATCACTTCCGTTCCATATGTCAGCCTAAAGGGGGTTTGACCAACAACCGTTTTATAAGCTGTGCGATAAGCCCACAAAGCTGCCATCAGCTTGTTGTCCAAGCCGCTGCGTGAAGCAAAGAAAACCTTGGTTAGGACATGGACAAGAATCTTATTCATTGATTTGGCCTGGCCGTTTGCCTGAGGGTAGTATGGTGAGGATTTGCGATGGATGATGAGGAAGGTGGACAGAAGATGTGCGACCACTTCATTGATGAAGTGCGTGCCTTGGTCACTGACCAGTTTGATGGGGCAGCTGAATCGTGAAATCAATTGCTCCTATAAGAACTTAGCAGTCGTTCTAGCGTCGTTTTTTCGTGTTGCTCTCGCTTCCGCCCATTTCATGAGGTAATCCGTGGCCACAATGATATACTTGGCCTGCGAATACTGCACTGCAAGATTGATGGGTCCAATGAAGTCAATTTCCCATTTTTCGAAGGTTCGTCGAGCAATAACTAGGGTTAATTCCATTTTATCCTTGTGAATCGGGACTTTCGTCCGTCGCTGGCACTTGTCACAGTGCTTGACAAATCATGCTGCGTTGTGGAAAAGCATGGACCACCACAGTTGAGACTGTAGCACCTTTCGTGCTGCGTTGTGGAAAAGCATGGACCACCACAGTTGAGACTGCAACACCTTTCGTGCCCTCCGGCAATGCCGTTGTGCACTTCTGAGAGCACATCGTGCATCTCATATTCACATACGCATCTATGTAACAATCTGTCTTGCCCCAGCCTATAGAGTTGGCCTGCAATCAATTGACAGGGCTGGATCTTAAGGATTAATTGCCTAACTCGGCCTTTTTCTATCGGTCAGTCAAGCAGTCCATGCTCAAGCACCTGGGCTATGTCATCTGCCCAATATGGCATTAGATTAGTCTTAAATAGATCTCTCTTGTTGGAAAGGTTAAAACAGATGGGCGTCAGGTAATTCATCAACAATACCTTGTCCAACAGCTTCTCTGGTGGGAATGTGTGACATGTGATCAGCCATGTAATGTTGTTTTCCCTTCCGTACCACCATGGAGAAGTCGAACTCTAAAAGTAGAAGGAGCCAACGAGCTATGCATCCTGTAGCGTAAGGTTTGTTTACTAGATAGATCAAGGCTTGATGGTCTACGAAGAAGGAAAAAGGGAGTGGCCAGAAGATAATGCCGGAATTTCTTCACAGCGAATACCATGGGTAATCCCTCTCTTTCCTTCGTCGAGTAGTTCATTTCCATCTCAGTGAGTTGTCTGCTAAGCAAAGCTCACTGGATAGTCTAAATTGTGTTTGCCAAGTTGAACAACACTGCCCCCACGGCAAACTTAGAAGCATTGATATGCACGTGGAAGGTAATGATCCAATCTGGGGCTTGTAGGATTGGTGATGGTTAGAGCGTTCTTCAATTCTTTGTATGCCTGTTGGCATGCTTCAGTCCATTCGAAGACAATAAGAAGTTTGTACAAAGGTCTGGCGATCAACGCATAATTCAGTACAAACCGCTGATAGTATCCAGTATGGCCTAGGAAGCATTGAACTCCCTTATAGCTGTTTGGGAGTGCAAGGTCAACAATAACCCTGACCTTCGAGAACTCAGTGGCAATTCCGTTCTTCGATACCACATGCCCTAGGATGCATCCATGCTTCACCCAAAACTAGCACTTTAAGGGGTTCAAGGAAGGACGATATAAGCGACACTGCTCGAAGACTGCTTGGAGTTTGTCTAGGTGTTCGATCCAGGTCGAGTGGACACAAAGGTCGTTGACAAAGACTTCTAACTCCTTGCGAAGCATGTCCTTAAAGATGGTGCACATGAGGCGTTGGAAAGTGGCAGGGGCATTAGTCAACCCGAAGGGCATGACTATGTAAGCAAAGACGCCCCACTCAGTGGCAAAGGAAGTCTTATGCATGTCTGCAAGATGCACTTGTACTTGGTTGTACCCTGAGAAGCCGTCCAGAAAATCGTAGGCTTCCTTGCCTACCACTCTCTCAAGCATGTGCTTGGTGTATAGCAACAGATAGTTGTCCCTCTTGGTAGCAGCGTTCACCTTCTTGTAATTGACACACACTCGGATTTTTCCATTCTTCTTCATCATGATGACTATGGGCGATACCCAGTCTGTATGCTCAATTTCGTAGATGAATCCCGCTCTCATCAGCTTATCAATCTCCTCTTTGACAGCATGAGCGTATTTTGGATTCATAGGGTATAGTCACTGCTTGACCAGCGTTGCATCTGGTGTCATGGGTATGTTGTGAGTCACGACACTCGGATCTACCCCCTTAAGCTCTTCTAAGGACCAGGCAAACACGTCTATGTACTCTCGCAAGAGAGCAATAATACTCATTTCTTCTTCATTAGTCAAGTCATCAGCAATGAAGACTGGTCGAGGTGTTTCCCCTTCTTGGGGTAGGTCCACCTCCTTAACCCTGGCTGGTCCCTTGATTGGTTTGCTTTTCTGCGCTTGACGTTTGGCACCTAATAGAACTACCACCCTATCTCCTTTTTTGAATTTCGTAAATCGTTCAGGGAGGTCCTGCAGTTTTCGTTGTTCTATCGTTCACGTATCCCTGGGTTATTTTGCATTTTCCTACCTTGATTGTCTGTGCCTCAGGTGCACAAGTAGGTCCCCCTTGATACATCTGGTTGTGGGCGGCCTAGGGATTTCTGGATCACTATCTGAACTAACCTCCGATTCAAAGTCGAGTCCTCCGTCTTCGCTAGAAGAGGTGGTCTCCCCTGGTGGGTGCAGTTCAGATGGTGATTCAGTCCTAAGCACTGATGTCATTCCTAGCTGTGCTAGGCCTGCTTACTCAAGGTCTATGGCTCCTACACATTCCAACCAGGTGCGATCACATTCCACGTGCATGACTCCTCATTCCATCCTGAAGATACTCTTTTTCTGCGGCTTGGAGTTTGCGCGTATTTGCTCTATTTCTTGTCCTTCAGTGTTGTATTCCACAATATCTACCTCACCCTCACTTTCATCACTGAAGGATTGGCAATCTTCGTATTTGTCGTTAGAATTCTCTTCATCAGACTGCTTATCATCTCCTAGGGCTTGGTATATCTCTGGTCGTTGGTCAAGAACCAGGGCCCAGTTATACATGAGGTTTAAGTCATGCACTCTGGTCCACTGCCACTTGGATTCATCTAAGAGATCCTGGAGTGGTTTGAAATTTGCAGCTAATTTCCAGCTAGCTTGTCCGTTAGGTATTCCAGTATCTCGTGGAGTTCCGTTTTGTTGGTTGGGACTTGGAAGTTGACAGGCTTCGGTTTCCCACAAAGGCTTCCTGCCATCATGCAAACTCATACGGAGGGTGTGTCATTAGCCTTGCCGATGGTTTTGATGGCTTGCTAATATGGCTCGTGATCAGAGAATGGCAGGTCAATTGTAGCAAGGATATGCATCCAATCGCGCTCGTCCCCCTCTAGGCATGGGATATACTTGGTCAAGGGCCCATAGGACTTCTTGACCTGAGCATTACCCTTGAGCATAGTAGAGATGGCATCTAAGTTGACTGGTGAGGTCTTCTAGGTGTCCATCTCTACTCTCACGGCGTCCGTCCTATTGCCAAGGAAGATCAAGCCGTTACCCCAATCTTCGATGACTCTAGCATTGTGCATCCAAGGTCGGCCTAATAGGATGTTGTAGTCCACTCCCTTCATGACTATAAAGTCAACAGAGAACTGGACACCTGCGATCTTCACTGGCCAATTCTTAAGCACCCCAAATGGCTTGACTCTCATACCATTTGCTAGTGTGACATTAAACCTAGCAGTTTCAATGGGTGGGTTTCCCCAAGTCTCAAGCACTGCATGGATAAGCACACTAACCCTAGCCCCTGTGTCCACTATTCCCTTTCTCATTGTATCGCCTAGGGCTAAAACCAGTAAGACCGCATGCATCTAGGAACCTTCCCAGAAGGCATTGACGTGCAAGGATTTAGGCCCAAAGTGGAGCGTCAAACTCGGTATTTGCGTCTCTGCATCATGGTCATGAGGGTCTGCCGTGACCTGCTCTTGTGACCCTTCAACCCACTACTTAAGATCTTGCCATAGGGTGGGGTGCTGCCTAAGCAGATCGTCCAGGCTAAGTGTTGTAGGGGTAGTCACCAACGTGGTCAAGAGAGCGTTGGGTGTTCGTCTCTCTCCTAACCTGGACCATCCTGACCAGTGGCCGTGACTGAACTGCAGCCCGTAGCGCCGAGGCTTGGCCTCAGCGGCATTGCTTGTGGTGCAGTTTCTTCTCTCGACTTCGATTGTGGAGGTGAGCTTGGCGTACTTATGCTGGAGAGGTCATCAATTTCGTCCTCTAGGATGGGCTCAGCGTCCTTTAGGTACTCTTGGGCCTCCTTCACCCATTCCTTTACCTTTTCTATGGCCTCTAACTGTCACTTCAGATGCGGGTATTCCCCTACCTTAGCACTTCCCTTTTCGGTCGTCTTAGGGGCTGACGTCTTTGCCTCTGCATCAGAGATCTTCTTTCCAGCAGGCAAAGTTGTAGTACTCTCTGTTTTTAGTGCAATTTTAGCTTTCGACCTCTTCCTCCTCCGTCTATGGCTCTTCTTTCCTATCGAGGCTACATCAAGATTGCTAGGTCCTGGCAAAGAGATGCTGGCCTGCTTCGTTTGGGCATGGGTCATGACCCGCAATGGGATAGGCATGGCCTCCCCATCGAGATTCTTGACACCAAACAGTCCCAATGGGACAGATAGCACGCTGGCTAAGCTAGAAGATGTATTTCGCTTTGGGCAATCGACGAAGAGATGGGTGATTCCTCACTGAGCACACCTTTGGTCAGCCTTGTCTCTATTTTGCTGCTCCCTTTCAGGGCAGCGTGATGAGACATGACTTGGGTGACCACAAGTCCAATAGGTGATTGGATCCTGTGTTTGCCCTCCTAGGCCTTTACCTCGTCCTCTTCCTAATGCCATCACCGATACGGGGCGATAATCCATAAGGATAGCATTGCCCTCATCATCATGCGAGACGTAAGGGCATACATAAGCTTCTTCCTCATTTGGTTCTTCCACATAGTGGACATGAGTGTCACTTGGTGGATGGTTTACGTAAGAACCAGGCGGTCTAGGAATGCCTGTAGGATTTATTTCCATCCTAGGAATAGCCAACTTAATGTCGTTAGGTGCAGGGAGGGCCAATGGGGCTTCCCTTCTAAAAAATGGCTGTGGCCTGTTTGCTAGGTAAGGCTGGTCGTATGGTTGTGACTATGAAATTCTTCTTGGCAATCTACAATGCGCGACGTCATGATCGAACCTATCGCAGTTAGCGCAAGGTCTTGACCCAGGGTCTTAACACTCAGCTGGCAAGTGGTTTCCGCCACAGTACACGCATTGGACGTGTGGGCATGTTGGTCGTCTCAACATGTCTTGTAACTTGGCTAATTCCATCTTAAAGTCAGCCAACAAGTCTTGGTTCATCTTGGTGATTTTCCCTTTATCCTGGGATGATGGGGTTGATTGCTCACTCGAAACTGACGCTCTCTCTAAATTTCATGAGTTGGTTTGCTAAGAGTTCGAGCTCCTAGAGCTTCGTTCCTTCAGCTGATCGTCAACTTGGTTGGCTTCCTCAAAGACCCTAGCTAGCACATCTCGCTGCAAGCTCAAGTTGCCTGCCAAAGCCTTATATAGTTCCTCGTTCTGAATCTCGCTAATGAATACCATTGATACTACTCTTTCAGTCGGCCATTCTCTGGTAGGGATTCTCTTGAAGAGATTCCACACATGGGTCATGTAATCACGAATGTCCTCCTTCTCATTCTGCTTGACGTTTATTAAGTGTACTAGTAGATTATCTGAGTATCTGGGCTCAGCAAATCTCTTAATGAAGAGATCCTTGAGGCCATCGAAGTTGGCTCGCTCTATGGTATCTCGTATACCACGTCCTACCCTTGTTGCCCAAGCAAAGCTGAAATGCTTGAGAGCATTGAGTTAGGTCATTGAGGCCGTTGGCTTCACAAACTTGCTTGAATTGCTCAACAAAGCTGTATGGATCGTCATGGGGTTGATACTTATCGAGTTGCTTGGCAACAATAGGGATTTTAGAAGACTGGATCTTTGAGCCCTACTTTGCTCCTAATCCTACGAGCAACGATGTTGCTAGAGCCGTGGCACTTTTCTCTGCAGCTGTGTTATCGAGCAGCCACTTCATGAGAAGCTCACTCAGCGTTAAGTCTCCTTCTAGTGCTCTCTCATGGTTCGTTCGATTTTTGCCAGCCAGGTTCAGCACCCGCTACACCTCTCGCAACTCCATGCTTTTCCTTTGGCTCCTAGCCTGCTAATCCCTATTGTATTCAACCATGCTTTGCAATGCTTTGTAGGCTACCTTTCTCTCCTCTTCTAGATCTGCGATGATAGCGTTTGTTGTCCTGCCACGGTGCTCATACCAGGCATAAGCATCATAACTGCTGACCAGTTAACTGAACAGCCAACTGGAAAGACTCCTAAGTCGAATTCCTCATTAGATCTGCGATCTAAACTTTCTTTTGCCATTGTCGAGTTATCGTGCTCCACCAAGCTATCGATCAGGTCCAGTAGACTTGTCAAATCCACTTCATCGGCGCCCCTTGCTTGGTCCTACTTTGTGCATCGATGGTTTGTCTATGTCTTGGGTCCTCTCCTACTGGTGGGTTCCTTGAGTGGTTTATCTAGGTGAGTTCCTTCAGTTATTGAATACAATCCTCAATTTATAGCCACTCAATGTGTGTGTCTTTTCCTATGCACTTGTGCTCAATCAAGCTTTCAGTTTCCTTAAGTATACTTCAAGTGCGAAAATTCAAGGTGAGTGCAGCAACCAATTTCTAGGCGTCTTACGCACTCTCATGTTGTTTCGGGCCTAATAGGCTTGTTGGTCAATTTTCTAGCCAACTTGGTAGGGTTTAGGGTTTCTCTAATATGTTGCCTGGTTTGTTTTTTGTCCAATCAGGCTTTACAACTCAGTGGTTTGCGTCTAAGTCTCTAGGTCTCGCAACTGCCTACTTCTTGTTGCTAAGCGGCGGTGCCCTCCGATTTTGCCTATCCGTGTGCCAGAATCAAGTTCTGAGCATCCTAAGGGCTTTTGACAGTTTGCGCTGCTGAGTTCTAGCCGGGTTAGGTCAAATTTATAAAAATTTGGTAAAAATCTACACTCGGCCCAACTGGTTAGAATTGTAGGGTCCGAGTGGCTCACTCGGACGGGCTGAAGTCCATGGACCGAGGGCCGAATTTGGGACTTGGACAGGGTGGGCTCGGACGGGCCAAGGAGCAGACTTAGACGAAGTTGCTCGGTGGCTCGGACGGGCTGAGTGGTCAATTCGAACGAGGTCGCTCGGACGGGCCGATGCAATTTGTCCGAGGGAAGTGGGTTGAGGGTCGAATTTGACACGTGGCAGAGGGCCGAGTTGGTCCACAGTCCGAATGGTTTGCCAATTTTTGAATGAATTTATGGGTTTTTCTAATTTATAAAAATAAAATAATCAAAGTCGGGACATCAAGGTACTCGAAAGCAACTATGTGCGAACCAACTCCACGGCACGGACGAAAGAAGATACGTGTTCTCGCACGTGAACAGGGGCGAAAATGTGACACGTATGCAACCACGTCCGCACAGCGCGTGAACAACAGTGACCAAAATGCATAAAAGTCCAACATGCCAATACACGATGGAGCACACGAATAACACCAAACATGGAGACACCAAGGGCGTGATCGATAGCCAAAACCGAGGCTCGGTGCGGGTGTGGAGCCGTAGGGGCAAAGGGGCCTACGAGGAAAAAGGGGGTTTAAAGGGGAGTGTGGGGAGGGTTGCTTAGGAGGGTGTTGAGAGTGGAAAAAGACTGAACTTTTGACTGATTTTTGTTGTTTTTGAGGTCTAAATGATTGATTTTTGATGGATTTAGAGTGATGTATGGTTGTTAATGGAAGAGTTTGAAAGTGTTTTGGATTATATTGATTATGTTTTGGAGGTTCATGATGATTTTAAGTAGAGATATGAAGCTCTCTAATGTTTTAATAGGTTCTGTTGAGGTTCTGATTGGTTCTGTATAGCTTCTATTTTGTTCTAATTTTCTTCTATATGAAGCATGGATTGATGATTGATGAAGATTGAGATCTTTTGAAAGCTTATTGAATAGTTTTTGATAGTTTGGAATGGTTTTAGTATGATTTATGAGGTTCTGATGACCTTTTGTAACCCTCTGTAAACCTTCTATAGAGCTTGTGTCTCTACTCTGTCTCTGCTCTATCTCTGCTCTGTAACTGCTCTATATCTGCTCTGGTACTATACTGTACTATTTTGTAGACCTTCTATAAGTGTTCTATAGAAAGTATGTGTGACTTTGGGAAACTTTTCTAACTTTTGGAAAGGATAAATCTAAGTTCAAAAGAGCTAAAACAAATGGAAAAAGCAGCTGTTGAAGACTAAAGAGAAGACTGAGTAACAGTGACAGTAGTGAGCTGTAAAGAGACACTCTAGTGGCTCTGGTGCCTCTTCACATCAGACATAACTCTTGGGAGGTGCATCCACAACCTAAGAAGGATTATTGAGAGTTATTATGAGAGTATTGCAGTGAGGAGATGATGTACTAATAAGAGAGAGAGAAAGAGAGAGCCAGAGATAGTCAATTCTATCAAAACAGTGTAACTGTATATGAGAGATTGAGAAAGAGAACTATGGAAATTGAAGATGAATACTATGTGATTTATTTCCATTCAAAAATGGTGCATTCTTTATATTCTTTGTTCTATTGAAGAATTCTATAAAGATGTTGAAGATTATGGTTGATTCTATCAAATCCGTGGGAGATATCTACTATGATGCTGCGTGAAGAATTGTTGTTTTCTTTGTTTTGGTCATCAAAAGAATGAAATAAAAGCTTGTTGATGCTACAAGATAGATTTTATTGCAGTAGAATCCCCTTTTCCTTGGTCTTCCTCTTGGGGCTCCATGTTTTTGGTGCGCAGCCGGGGAAACTTGCCATCAACAAGCATCTGAAGAGGCTGAAAATGAAGGAAATGGCATTGTCAAGAAGAGAAGAATTCAATGGATGTTTGCAAAGTTCCTTCTTCCACTAAAGAGTAGGAAATTCTCATTATCAAAGCCACTTTCCACAAGAAGTTCATCCCACAATGGTGGAAACATATCACCATCATGATGCATGCTCTATGTGGTGGAGTGTTTCCTCTTCCTGTTGAAGTAGCAGAAACCTGCGTCTTGGTGGAAAATTGTTTGGAAACAAACTGAAGAGAAGAAACAAAGAGAATGACAATCCATGGAAGATTTTCTATTCATTGAGAAGTTTCCATACATCATCAAGTGGGAGATCGTGAAGAAGCTTCAGGAGTCATGGTCTGTGGAGCTTCATGAAAACAAGAAGGAAAAGAGTTGGAATTTGTTCGTGGATATTCAACAGCAAGATACGTGGGATGCTTGGTGCATTAATAATCTTCTGTTTGTCCAATTAATAACCCACTGGAAGTTGGTAGACAAAGTGTTTTTCACAACATACACTGTTGAAACCCTCAGAAGCTGGCATTATTATAATGGCACAACAACGATCCTAAGAAGAATGAGTTTTGATACTTTCAGAACGGAATATCTCCCCCTCTCTAGTGGTTTAAAAGCCGAATGCAGAGATGTTGAGAAGAAGGAAGTAGAGGAGATGTTGGCTAGAGAATCCCCTTGAGACTGAAGCCCTCTATGATTCTATTCTGTTGAGTACAAACCAACTGGTTGGAGCCAACCCCCTAATGAAAGACGCAATCAAGAGGCAAGCATTAGAATGAGTCCATAGGTACATGAGAAGAGAGAAGGCAAAACTCAAAGCTGAGAATGAGCTCACAGCAGAAGCCTCCTTTGACGCCCTAAAAGCACTCTTTACAGAAGTCCCCATGGCAACTCAAGGTCCCCTTCCAAGTTAGATTCGTCCTGGAAATATTGATGACAGGCCAGCAAATGTAGTCTCATTGCCAGTTTTTAAGGGAGAGTACAATGAAGACCCTGATCTTCATGTAGCAGAATTCATGGTAGCATGTGTGGCTAACAATGCCAGAACCCCTGAGCATTGGTTAGCAATATTCCCTCCCCCTTTCAAGGGTGCGGCGTTTCAGTGGTATGAGAGACAAGCAACAGGAACTTTTGGCACATGGGGCTTGGCCTTCCTCACTAAATTCAGGCGTGAAGGTTTTGAAGAGTGGATGCGAGAGAAGTTCATGAGTCCTCTGGAGAAAGAGTAGAAGCTTATGTCTCGCGAATGGAATCCATCCTGAAGAGATGGACTAACCATCATCTAGACGAAGGCATTCAGAAAGGAGTGTTTCTCAGAGACCTACAACTAGAAGTTAGCAAGTTCGTGGAATTAAGAAGACCAGTCAATCTGCAAGCTGCAGTGGAAGGTGCAAGATTGTATGACGAAGTTGAACCAAGGCTGCCAATGACTCCATGAAGAGGAGTCTTACCTCCTCCTATGTCAGGAATGGTATACCCACCAAATGCAGTCCCAGGGACAGTTCCCTACCCCTATCCCTAGATGCAAACAAAGCCGCAGTATAATGCACCTAATCCACTGTGGTCCCTCAGATGACAATGCCTCAAATGATGGTTCAACCACAACAACAATGGCCTAAAACAGTTCCTCCAATGGCGACTCAACAACAGTGGAATCCTACCAACTGGAATCAACAACCCCAAGTCTCAACAGGAGCTCTGAATTAGAACCAGAATAGAGGACCCTCTGGATCAACCCAACCAGTGTATGCAGTAATTATAGAAGCTTTCCAAAATCCTACTACAAGTTCTTCAGGAGGTGAAAATCTGAAGGACTACTTATCCAACTTAGTTGCAAGTATCAAGAAAGAGCTTATGGATGTGATTACAGAGAAGCTATAGATGCTGAAGGTGAATACCACCAATATATCCACTCTTGCTGGAGCTAGAAGAGATGTGATGCACTCTAATACATGGTGCGAAAAGTGTCATCAAGGGGGACATTTAGCCACTGAATGTACCCGAAAACCAACCATTCCTAGGGCCTTGTATTCATATTGTTTAAGGAAGAACCGTACAGAGGATATTTTCTCTCTGAAAGAGATGCATGAACGAAGACAGAAGGATGAAAATGCAATATTCAACTTGCTGGTATCCAAAATGACAACACAGGATATTGGACCAAAGCCTAGGAAGTTGGGTCTTCGGGCCAAGGAGGTTTCCCTCTCAAAGTTACAGAGGCCGACAGTCTAGCGGTGGTCAGAGATCAGAAGTGGAATGTTATAGGTGTGGAACATATCTCCCCGAATTGTACAAACCCTAGACGATCTGTGGACTACAAGCCCTTATGCAGCCAATGCAAAGGAGAAGGCCACACTGCAAAGGACTGTCCAAGTCTAGTCTCTATAAAGGTCTATTCCACTGATACCCAACAGAAGGTACAAGAGCTTGTCTCCAATTTGGTAGAGTTTGAAGTTGCCACTGTCACATGTGCTAAGAAGAAGGAACTAGTTGTTTAGAATTAAAATAACTCTCCTGCCAAGACTATGAAGTTCAACCTGCTAATAGAGGGACAGAGCAGTACAGGATAGAATAGTGTAGTATAGAGCATTGTAGTGCAACAGAGAGTCACAGAGACAGTCCCAAAGACAGGACTAGAGGCCCAAGAGAAAGTGTCAATGCTGCAATTATTAGAAGAAAAAGGAAAGATGAAGATGGGTGTAGCCCCATTCCCGAGTCGGCTGGAGAAGCCTGTGGATCCTGTCAAAGATTATGACTTGGTCAAAGACCTAGACACTTTTAAACCAAACCTAACATTCCGACAATTACTGATGTTGTCTCCTAGTTGCCGAAAGAGATTTAAAAGCATCTTGACGAAGACGTGAACTAAGAATTGCTCCTTCAATAGACCAAGACCAGTAAGGCCCCGGATCTTGTAAAGGAAGTTGATGTGGCTAACGCCTTCCTAGATCCTGGAACCCCAAAGATTAGTGTATGGAATGAAGGATGCTTTATTTCAGATGCATTGATTGATGGAGGCTCATCAGCAAACATAATGACAGATGTGATAATGAAGGACTTAGGGTTGCAAGGAATTCAACCTACATAATGGCTTATTAGATTGGCAGACCAAAGCAGAATTAAACTGTTGGGTATCCTCTCATACGTAAAAACAACCCTTATCAGATTGGCAGACCAAAGAAGAATTAAACCGTTGGGTATCCTACCATACGTAAAAACAACCCTTGCAAGAAGAGATTATTGGCTGACATATCTGGTGGTCAAACCAAATTCTTATGAGACTTCATACCCTCGGTTGTTGGGAAGACCTTGGCTTTTTGAAGCAAGGGCCAGGATGGACTGGTTCAAAGGAACCCTGATCCTAGGCAGAGGATCCAACAAAGTGGTGTTGAATTTGTATGGATCGCAAAAAGGAAAATGGATCCACATCCATTGAGGTCATAACTGACTCCTCCAACGAGGCAACATAAGGTACATCAGGAGACGAAGAGGCTGTTAAACAGATCTTTCCTAAGAAAACAGAGGCACAGTCCCTAACAGTGGGCACTGTAAGCCAACTACCAAGAAAAGTAAAATCCTTGTCCATGGGAGAATACCTCCTACCTCAACTAGAATTAACTTCTAATATCACCTCTAACAGTGAAATAGAAGCATGGATGTATTGTTCTCCCTGTTACATGATAGTCACAGAGACAGAAAGATACAGAGTAGTAACAGATACAGAGACAGAGTAGATGCAGAATAGAGACAGAGAGATACAGAGACAGTCACAGAGATAGTAACAGACACAAAGCCAGAGACAAAGTTAGAAGCTATGACACAAGCAGAAGTAGATGTAGAGGTAGAAGACATGTTCTTCTCTTACAGAGCCTCTACAGAAGTAGAGACAGAGCCTCCAGAGGAAGAGGATGAAAATGATGAGGAAGAAAATAAAGCAAGTTATGAAAGTGCAGATGAAGAATTTTCTCTAATAGTGGATGATCTTGCTGATGTCCCTACAGAGACCTCTGAGGCTGAAGATCTCAGGGTGTTGGATGGAATGACCATGGTTCCATTTGGATTGGCCAAGGGACCACAAAGTATGCAGAATCTATATAAGCAATGGATTAAAAGCATAAAAATTAAGTTCACCAGTGGCTTCTGTCACCCTGGCTGTTCAGTCTAGAGAAAAGATGATGATGATGCCCCTTGCCAACATAAGCCAGAGCTATCAAAGCCATAGCCTCTAGAAGGTTCGTGCTATATGTGACACTCGTGGACGCATCCTCTGAAGATGAATACCTAAGTCCAGAAGAAATTACCACTCACACAGAAGCAAACAAATCTCTGATACCCTTCCAGCAACCTCAACAGACAAATGAGTCATCTGTTCAGGAGGACACTGGTTCTAGTGGAGTATCAGACGAGGATACTACTCTCTTGAAAAAGTCAAACCTCTATCCAGAAGCAATCCGTGGGACATTTATCTATGAAGTGGAAGGTGAAAGGCAAGTAACGTTCTTGGATACTGACGGTACCGAACATCACCTAAAAGTGGGTCTCAATCTTCCAGAAGGAGAACTAGTAGTCCTGTGAGTCCTACTCAAAGAGAACTTAGACGTGTTGGCTTGGTCATATAAAGACCTAAAGGGGATTAATCCCACAGTATGCCAACATCACATTGACCTAGAGCCCAATGCCAAACCTGTAAGGCAAAGACAAAGACATATGAATCCTAATTACTCTGCTTTGGTGAAGGCCGAATTATTGAAACTTCTTGAAGCAGAGTTCATTTATCCCGTGGCTAAGAGTGAATAGGTTTCGCTCATTGTGGTTGTACCCAAAAAGAATGGGAAACTTCGAATATATGTGGACTTTTGAAAGCTCAATTCGAAGACGAAGAAGGATCATTTCCCTATCCCTTTTACAAACCAACTATTGGACACAATGGCAGGCCATGAGCTGTATTCCCTCTTGGGATTCAACGGATATAACCAAGTCCTAATTGCAGAAGAGGACCGATCTAAAACAACCTTCACCACAGAATGGAGGACCTATGCCTATAGAGTGATGCCATTTGGGCTCTGTAATGGTCTTGCCACCTTCCAAAGAATAATGATGGCTGCTTTCCAGAATCATTTGCATGATTTCATTGAGGTGTATCTTGATGACTTTTGTGTCTATAGTTTGATCCGTGAGCACTGGGCACACCTAGAGCAATGTTTTGACAGATGCCGAGAGTATGGGATTTCTCTCAACCTCGACAAATGTATCTTTGGTGTCTCATTAGGAGTTCTTCTAGGCCATATTGTCTCCACACAAGGGATTGCAATAGACTTGGTGAAGATTGAAAAGATTGCCGCCTTAACATCACCAACAAACCTCAACCAATTGAGAGGATTTTTTGGCCCTGTGGGCTATTACAGAAGATTTATTGCACATTTTGCAACCAAGGTAGCCCCTCTGCACAAGCTCCTAAGGAAAGATGTTGATTTCCTTTGGATTGATGACTATGAAGAGGCCTTTAATACCCTAAAATAGTGCCTTATCCAAGCACCTATTTTACAACCTCCTGATTGGACGAAGGAGTTCCATGTGCACACAGATGCATCAATTGAAGGGCTAGGTGGTGTTCTATGTCAAAAGGGCCCCTCTAAATTAGATCAACCAATATATTATGCAAGCCGAAAGGTCACTGATAGGGAACAAAACTACACAGTGACAGAGCTTGAGTGCTTGGCAATGGTGTTTGCACTAGAGAAGTTTTGACACTATCTATTATCAACACATTTCAAGTTCTATGTGGATCATGAAGCCCTGTCCTTCCTGATGAACAAAGCAGATGTTAAAGGATGATTGATGAGATGGTTGTTCCTATTCCAGGAGTTCGAATTTGAAGTGATCACTAAGCCTGGCCGTTCCCATGTCCTAGCCGATCATCTATCATGGATACCTCAAACAAAAGAAGAGGGACAGGATGGTGCAAACCTTCCTGATGCTTCTTTGTTTCTAGTTAAAACAGTCACTCCCTAGTATGCATACATAGCCAACTTGTTGAGATGACAAGCTCAACACATACGGACATTGATGATGGACCGACTGGTTAGAAGGGTCCACACATCTACACTTAGCACGTCGGTGGTCATTATGACTCTTACATGGCCACTGACTCATTACTTATTATATTCAAGTTGTTACACCTATTTACAGCTAGAACAGTTATAGCGCCAGTCGACTAGTGTAGTCGGTTATACATTGTTTAACGTAGTAGGCCACTTTCCTTTATGTTGTATCTTATCTATACTTTGTGTACATTGTAAAGTGTGTGGAAGAAGAAGAAGAAACCAGCAAGAAAACGTTTTGGTCTCCATCTCTCTTTTTGTCTCTTGAGTGAGCTTCTCCTTGTGCATTGTGTGTGTGTTCGGCATAGCATCTTGAGCAAGTCCACCCACCACACGATTCTTGACACAACCTCCTAGCAACTCAATAGTATCATCCTGGCATCTCAAGCCGTGAGAAGAAGAAGCTTCTTTTAGAATCATCCCCCTACACCTTGCTAGGCGATGCACTATACAAGAGAGGCAAAGATGAAGTATTGCGAAGATGTGTTGCAGGGGATGAAATCGGCATAGTATTAAAAGCATGCCATGATGAACCATGTGGTGGACACTTCGCAGGAGAAGCGACAGCCAGGAAGGATCTGTTACTAGGATACTGGTGTGGCCGACCCTCCACAAGGATGCATATGATTACTGCAAGAGATGTGATGCTTGTTAGCGAGACGAATGGGGAAGCCCACCAAAACAAGTGCCATGCCATTGCAACCTATTCTTCCCCTAAAGCCGTTCGAGAAGTGGGGGATTGATTTTTTGGGTCCCATTGATCCACCCACCAGATGAAAGAAGAACAGATACATCTTAGTATGTACGGATTATGTAACAAAGTGGCGTGAAGCTAAAGTTCTGAAGCGAGACGATAGTAACAACGTGGCCCTGTTCATGTACGAGAATATTATCACCCATTTTGGTAGTCCCCTTGAGCTAGTAAGTGACTGAGGTATTCATTTCCTTAACAAAATTATGGAGGAGCTGGCGAAGCTGTATAAGATCTGCCATCGCAAATCCACTCCCTATTACTCCAGAGCCAATAGCCAAGTTGAAGTCACCAATCGCATCCTTTGCTCAATTCTGACACGAACGATTGCCGCACATTGTCATGACTGGAATGATCGACTTACAGAGGCCCTCTGGGCGTACAGGACCTCCCATAAGGTAACTATAGGACAGGCCCCTTTCCAGCTGGTGTATGATACAGAAGCTGTCTTCCCTATTGAGCTGGAATTGCCCTCTTTGCGAGTGGCAGTAAAAGAACACTTGGGAGATGACGAGTCACTGCAACACCGTCTTCTGCACTTGGAGTGCTTGGATGAGATACGACGGATGGCCTTACAGTGCATGGAAATCACTCAAGCGCGACGCAAGGCCTATCATGACAGTTTCATCAAGCACAAGGAATTCAAAGAAGGTGCCTGGCCTATGATTTGAGATTTGGCAAGTTTCCTGGCAAGCTTCAACAACTGTGGATGGGCCCATACAAGGTACTTGTTGTCAATCCTAATGGCTCTGTTCAGGTGCAGACCATTGATGCCTCTAATGGTCCCTTCCTGATCAATGGCTATCATCTGAAAATGTACTTCCCTCCCTGGGGATCTTGACAATCACAGTCGACCTACCCTTTCCCTTTTGGGTGTCGCATTGCTCTTCTCCTCGTGCTTCTGATAGCCCTTATGATTCTCCTCATGAGACGTTCTCGTTCTGCTAACCCCTCGCAGAAACATCTCAATCCAACCTTGTTCTCTTCTTGTCTGATCCAACAAGGTGGCGAGGTTGGTCCTGACACATGGTATTTCTACCATTCTCTTTCTTCACGAACAAAAAAAAGAAAAAGAAAAAACAAACCAAACTGTTATGGGAGAAAAGGAAGAAATTCCTTGTCATAACAAGCCTTGTTTCAAGAAAAGGTGGAAACACCCTTGGGTGAGAAGCTGACTGTGGAAACGGTGGTAACACCCCGCAGTTCAAGATTGCTGACTCAGTAGCAGACCCTTTCCAACAAGTAATTTGAAGCCACTTCCCTTGGTGCGTTGTC
This sequence comes from Lygodium microphyllum, assembly GCF_053477565.2. Lineage (NCBI taxonomy): Eukaryota > Viridiplantae > Streptophyta > Polypodiopsida > Schizaeales > Lygodiaceae > Lygodium > Lygodium microphyllum. Next base: position 24,468,204 of record NC_141152.1, on the reverse strand, counting down.
TCTGCAATATTACTTCGTCTGCCCTTCTTAACAGACAACCTTTCTTACAAATCATTGAAGTACGAGACTTGCAGGCTGCCTCCTTGGGTACGCCTCATCTTCAAGATCCTGATGACAACAATAGCCGACATGATCTTCATCACCAACCCCTTGAGTGATGCGAGCTTTCATTCTAACAGGATGGGGACGTGAGCATGGGCTTCCCTCTATATCTAACAGAGAGTGAGACAGAGGATGGGGTGAGTGATCAGTTTTTCCCTTCAAATCAAATGAGAGGTGAGATGTGTGAACGGAGTGTTGCATGCACGGGATAGGCCTCTCAATGCACAATGCACGATCTGTTCTTGTGCACTGCACCATAAGGCTCCCTGGCCTTCCTTCTTGCACTGTATGCCGGCAGAAGGTGGGATGCACAGTTGCACTATCAAATGCACACAAGGCATACAACCTCTGTACAAGTGATAGTGAGGATTACATCAATGGGTTTCAGGAGTGGGTTGTCCTTTGTATATTTCAACAGACCGTGAGACAGAGGGTGGGCTGAGTGTGACTCGCGTTTCTTCAATCAAATTAAATGAGAGGTGAGGATTGAGGGACGTTACGACAATTGGAGTCCAGTACAGGTATGTTCCCGTTTCCCTATGCACCCAAGGGCTGGGTCTTTGCCATCAACATAGTACACATCATTCTGTTCTGTACACTGCACTACAAGGCTCCCTAGCCTTCCTCCTTGCATCTATGCCATACGGGTTGGACGCACTAATACACCATCAATTGTGCACCCTAGCATACTCTTTCTGCACCATCCCTTTGTCGATTCCTAAACTAGGAATGAGCTTCAGGTCCCATCATTATTACCTCAAGTGATGTTAGTAATGGGGCGAGTGACTGTTCTTTCAAACCATTTGCGTGATCGTGAGTTGAGTGCAATATCCCTCGTCATCATCATCGACAAATTTCCTACGATTCCTTCAACCAGCTACCTTCCTAGGTGCTGCCGCATGGTCCCTGCCACGCAGGACGTGTACTGTGAAGACACCTAGGTACCTCCTACAGCCGACAACGATACATGACGCAACCTCGATAGTCGACATTCCTCCTCGACAATATGGGCCAAGTTTTTCTAACTCTACACCTTTTGTTTCTCAGTGACGGTTTTGTCTTGTTCGTGGTTGGTCTGATGTGTGGTACTAGGTCCTTGATGTTCGGTTTACCCTCCCTGCTAAGATTTTAAGTGTGGGGACGCGTCCCTGCGTATCTATGTTACATACCTCCATGCATATACAGTGCTATGATCATGCATTTATGCCATGACTTCATTTTACCCTGATGGGATCCCTTTCCCACTCCTTCGTTCTATTTCACCTTGTCCCCAGAGCTGTTTCTTGACCGTTTGCCTTTATTCTTTATTTTGCGATTTTTCCATGTGAACGTATCCTACATTCACTAAATTTCATATCCAACCTTTTAGCCCTGTTCGTCCCTTTGAACTGTCCATTTTTCCTTTTTACCAGCCCCTGTTTGGACACATGGTTCTAAAGTTATTAATTTTTTAAGCAATTCTCGTAAATTGGACGGTTTCCCATGTGAACGCGACCTTTTTGCTTTGGAACCCTGATCTGATGTGCCCGCCCTATCCTACCTATTTCCCCTAACATTTTTCCTTCTTAATCCATGTCATTCCGATGCATGTTTTATCCGTTATTACTTTTTGCGGGTTTTCACGCCCTTTTCGTATCTATTTTTCACATTTTTCCATGTGAACCTGCCCTATTTTCACTGGAATTTTAGTTTAACTTGATTCTCGTGTCTTGCTAGCCTTTCCCCCACTTTGTCATTTCTCCTCCCCCCTCTTTCAACTGCCGAATTTTTAGTTATTAATTTTTTCAAGTGTTTTCGGGTGTATTTTTTGTGTTTTTCCCATATGAACCCCTCCTAGTTCCCTTCCAACGGAGTTTTGATGTGTCAACCCTATGAACCCTTTTTTTTGGACATTTTTCCTTTTTATTATCCTCTATTCCAGTGCACGATTCTTCCCGTATTAATTTTTGAGTCTATTTTCGGGCCCGTTTTTGGGTTGTTCCCATGTGAATGCATCCTATCTAGATCAGAACTGTGTTTTTCTGTGATAGAGTTGTAGGACACATTGTTTTGCACAATTTTCCTTCTTTCCACACTTCGTTGTGACACGTGGATTTTCCGCTATTAATACACGTAAGTGTTTTCAAGTCTATTTCTTGCGTTTTTCCCATGTGAACACCCTGATTTTGCCTCGGACCCGGTGTTGGAGTTTTCCATTATCTTCCCTCGTCTTCGGCACATTTTTTCTTTTTAGGGTTTTTCGATCCGACATATGGTTTGGGTTTTATTTAATTTTCTTCATTTTTGCCGTGTGACCGTGTTTCTCGTGTCGCACGTGTGAACACGCCTGCTTTTGGTTTTACGCGCTTCGAGACTCCCCGTGGCATTTGTGGCTCGCGCATCGCCGTCCCTGCCCTGTTTGACCCCGTCATTGCAAATTTTTTTACTTCTGCCCCGCGCATGCGCGTGGGACAGGGATGCATTCCTTTTTCACACCCATAACCAATTTCTTTAAATTAAAAAAATAACCTAGAAAAAACAAAAACAAAAAAAAACACAATAATTTATTTATTTAAAAAACATAAAAAAAACAAAAAAAACAATCCACATTCAAAAATAATACTAATAATAAACCTCAAATACAACACACACCATTAATTAAAATTTAAAAAAAAACGCAAAACACCCTTTATAATTATTTTTTTATAAAAACAACACAAAAAAAACCAACCCACACACCATACTACTCAATTTCCATGAAAAGAAAGAAAGAAAGAAAGAAAGAAAGAAAAAAAAAAACAGTGTCTTACCTGCGGCGTGCCGTTATCGTCCTCCTCTCCCTCCCTTCGTCCTCCTCTCCCGCACTTCGTCCTCCTTCCTTCATTCGCCCTCCCTTCGTCCTCCTCCCTTCTACCTCCTCTCCTCCCCACCGCCGTCCTTGCTCACCCCGCCAGCACCACACCCTTCCACTCCTCCTCTCCTCCTCGCCGTTGTCCTCACCCACCCTGCCAGCACCACACCCTTCCACTCCTCTTCTCCTCTTCCGCCATCGCCGCCTTCTCCATCTCCTCTCTTCTCCACCGCCCCGCCATCGCCGCCTTCTCCATCCCTCTCCTCCTCTCCTCCTCTCCTCTCGCCTGCCTCCATCCCTCTCCTTCTCTCCTCTTCCGTCCACCTCTCTCCCTCTTCTTCTTTGCCATCGCCACCTTCTCCACCGCTCCTCCCCTCCTCTCCCCTCCTCCACCTCCTTCCTTCCCCTGGTTAGTACCCACTAACTCCTTACTTTAACAGACTAACCTAATCATTAACTTATAATACTAACCTAATCACTAACTTAACCCAATTAACTTAGGGCACTAACTTAACCTAATCAACTTAGGGCACTAACTTAACCTAATTGACTTCAATTACTAAGTTAACCTCATTGACTTAAGTCACTCACTTAACCTAACTGACTTACATTACTACCTTCACTTAACTGATTTACCTTCCTAACTTCACCGTTACTCCCCTAACCTAATTACCTTCGATTACTACCCTAACCCCATTACCCTTCTTCTAACCCTCATTTTCCCATGTAGCCCCCGTTTTTGCCCCTTTGCCCATATTCTTCCTTTGTTCCTCTGTCGCACGCGCACGTATTCGTGAGATGCTAGCGAGCGTTCACGCGTGAGGATGCGCCTTCGACTTGTCTGTACTATGGTGTGTTGCAGTCAGCCGTTCATATGCAGTCATACTCCATTATTCACATGCAAATTGGGTACTGCCTTTTATTCTCAAACTCGAAAAATATATAAAATCACATAAAAATACACATAAAACACCAAAAAAATTCAAAATTTCATTAAAATTAATTTAAAATCCAAAAAAATTAGCAAAGAATTCCTAAAAATTTTCAACATTGCTGAAATCATTTGCACTATTTTTGTAAAGTGGAAATTCAAGAAAATAAATTATAAAAAAATTCAAAATTTGAAAACTCCTTCAAAAAATATATGCAAAATGAGTAAAATTCATTAAAATTTAGTAAAAACTCAAAAATATTTCCAAAAGAATACCAAAAGTTTCCACAAACCGCCTTGCCCCTTTTGCCAATAATTTCCTAATAAAAAATGTTTCCATAAATGGCCAAAGTATTATTTGAAGCCAAAACCCTGATTTTGATACTTTACCTCATGAAAATTCATTTTAAATTCCAAAAATCAACCATAAATTCAAACACATTGTTGAGACTTGTTGGATTCCTGAAATTCCACCATTACACTTCACAACATATTCATGTGTCCTATATCCCGTTTTAATTATTTAAAAAAATAAAAAATATTTTTTAAAATAAACAAAATAAAACCAAACCATATACACAATACAAACACACCTAAAATATAATTTCTAATTAAAAAACCACAAAAAAATAAAAACAACATAAAAATCAAACAAAAACACTAAGGTGCTTTATTTTTCCCAATCAGTGGTGTTTATATTTTTTTACTGGATTCCTTGCATTTGGGGACTACTCAGTGCGCCTTCAGTCTATTGCATACATATTCCTACCAGGTATTTATTTTTGAGTTTTATTCATTTTGATCATCCCTTGACCACAATTAATTGCTAAAATAAACTATATTCACCCACTTTTCCATGCGCACTCGCTCTAAATACACAATTTCTAATAATTTAAAATCAATTAGCCATTCACTTTGCACATGCTACGTGCACTTCAGAGGCACCTTAATTTTTAATAAAAATGAACCAGCCGTCAACACAAAAAAGCACGCGCTAGCAAAAAAGCGCTTCACATCACCATTAATTTCTAATTAATGAATTTTCATTTAGAGACCCCAGTTTGGGAATCATAGTTTGGGTTTCGATAAAGCACCGTTTCACCCTAATAAATTGTAATTAAAATTTTAAGAATGAACCGACGTTTTCTTATTAAGGTTTATAGCTTAATAAAATGTCACCCATTGTTAATAATTTCTTAAAATGAACCCTTCATTAAAACCATTTCCCCTCACTGCAAATTTTTTTTGCCTTTTAATAAACACGCTTCGTGGGATGGGTGTAAAGGCCCCTTAGCTGAAATTGTTGGTCAAAGTTATGGTCAGGTCATGATTAGATTTTTATGGTTTGCTTATGTGCTACGATTACGAGTGTGGTTTGTAGTTTTTTTTCTTTTTTGCCTGATACGGGGTTTTGGATGCCTGCTTGTTGCATCACATAAAGTTTTCGGTCGCATATGTGTAGAGGTCATACCGAATTTTTTCTAGGATGCGGGTTGTTTGGGGTGGTAAATTGGTTAGTTACGTCTATTTGTGTGTCCTTCTTTTGATTGATTTCTTTTTTATAGCTATTTTTATTATTTTGCAGGCATTCTTTGTGATTATCTGTGTTTGTGGTATGTGTGTTCTCCATGTGAATGGCACCTCACGCTCCTCCTCCTATCTAGTATGTCCCATTGATCAATAGGGATTATTCTTCCCTACTGGATTTTGAGCCTATTGCAGAAGCAAGACTTGCGACTTTCGTGGTTGCTTCATTCCCATTGATTCCAAATGATCCATCCCTGTGTGATGAGTTCCTTGCATCATATAGTAAGAAGTCGGGCCTGGTTCATGGTGCTTTCATGGTGTTGACACCCCGAGGGTTAGGGAAGGCTTTGTCTCTTCCCTACAAAGGAGAGCCCTTTGTTACAACTAGAAAATTATTCTCCAACGATGAGATTTTCAAGCTATTACAGAAGCAGAACAAAGAGATTCTAGATGTCAAAAAAGTGATAAACACTTCAGGAGTATCTTTTTCCATGATCACTGATCCTCTTTGGAAGTTAGTCTGCCAGTTTCTCCAAGACAGGTTTATGCCTACCAAAACACCATCTCATTATTTGTCCAAGGAACTCTTCACAGCTTCCAGGATGATATTAAAAGGGGTGGCCATTGATTGGATTACTTACATGCTTACAAAGATGGACCAACATTTTATCAAAGTAACCAGAGGAAATGTCACCTATGATTCCTACTTATATGCTTTCTTGACATACGCAGGCCTTAAGAAGGGTGTGCTTCCACCTCCTCTATCTGATCCAGTTCCTCCCCCTCCACCTTCAAAAGAGTCAGAACCTATTGATATAGAGGATCTTGATTCCTCTCCTCCATTGGTCATTCAGTGGAAGCGCTTGAAGCATGTGGCAAATAAAACTCCCTCAGTTCTTCCTTCAGTCACAGTTCATGCTACATCTGACAGTGACCTTCCTGCTTACCTCACATGTAACAATTTATTCAGGGTACATAGAGAGGGTTCTTTGGAAATATCAGTCCCTTTACTAAACAGTTTAGTGTCAGGAGATGCTATTCCATTTCTTTGTAATGACATCCAGAGTTCGATTGAAATTTAAGTGATGACCGCTTGTGTTCAACAGCTGTATGCTTCTTTCTATGAAGAAATGATGCAGTCCAGAGACCAGTTGCATAAGGCAACCACAGAGTTAGCCTCTACTAAAGATACTCTTGAAAATCTATTTAAGCAGATGGAGCAGCAGACCCAAATGATTGAGACCCAGAGAGAAGAAATATCTTCTTTGAAGATTCAATTAACAGAAGCTCAGTCAGAGGTCACTAGAGTCTCAGAGGAGAAAGAGAGAATGTCCAAAGAAGCTCAAGAGTTTAAGACTCTTTTAGATGCGAAACTGTCAGCTTTACAGACTGCTCATAACACAGTGGAATCACAAGCTTCCCAGATTAAGCAGTTGCAAGACCAACTGGCATGGTCACGGTTCATTCCTCCAAGCCCTAATGTTCCTATTATTCCTTCTATCTCTAAGCAGGACTTGGCAGTTCTCCAGAGACAGGCCACATTATGTCCCTTGTTTCAACATAAAGTGGAGAGATTGCAATCCAAGATGGATTTTTTATGGTCTACATTTGAGCACCTTCAAGAGTATGTTCCTCCGGACCATTTTTTCTTTGTCCACTATCAGTTTTGCAGAAGTTGGCCTTCTCTATAAAGCTTTGAACGATGGATCTTCCTCTTCCACAGGATGGTTGGAGTGGGGCTTGGTCTTCTGATTTGTTGATAGAAGTGGTCTGTATGGTGTTTGAAGATTCTGTGACGACAGATACCATGTTGCTGTCTTACATGTATCTATGAGGTGATCTGTTGATTTCAGATGATGTAGATATGGCCTAGTATGTGGAAGATGTGGTTTTGCAAGATATCTTGTATGTCAACTGTTTGGAGTTGCGGATAGAAGACATGTTCCAATGTTATTCTTCAAAAGTGGCTACTTGCCCTGACAATTCATGGTATTCAATGATTGATTCTGTGGTCTTGAATCAATGTTAGAATATAGCTTCTACTTATATGCACAACACTAACCAACTAAGGGTGGATCTCCTAGCTTATCTTTCCAAGAATCATCCATTTAATTCATCCTTTTTTAATGCCTAGTAGAGATGATCTATCCTAGGTCCCTCTGTTCCTAGCCTATTGTGCTATCAATAAATGGCCCATTGCTATGATACTTATCTTTCCCTTTATCAATCCAACTCAGCAGCTATCTTACCTCTTCTTTTCCAACCTCAAGGTTTTCCTCAAATTCCTATATTTACCTATTGTTCTTTCATGGTTCTTTCATGGTAAATTTTCAGCCACTCCTTCTTTAGCTTATTCCTCCTTTTATGATTTTGCCTACCCATCTCTTCATCCTCTTTTACTTATTCCACTTCCATCTCCTGCCACTTCTATTTCTCAACCTCCTCAGTTAGTTAGTGAGTATGATGGATTTGATCAGCAGATTTCGAGAAGAAGAGGATAGAGCTCGATTGATTCTCTCATGGGACCCCAGATAAACTGGCCAATAATTCCAGGGGACTGGACAACTGCCAGTCAAGCATACCAGAATTACCTCCATTTAGCTCACCAATATTCATAATCTCTAGATCCTTCAATGAGATTGACAGCTCATTTTGCTTAGTATCTAGCATACATGCATAGATATTCCCATAATGATCAAAAGGCCATTCCAAAGCTTTGTATGAATATCAATGTGAACATTGATCCCCAACAATTGGATGTCCTGTATTATTATTCCCTATGTCTACCTAGCAGATATCTTGTTTTGCTAGAAAGGATGTGATGCCTGCAGTTCTTTCAAAATCCTCCTTTGTAACCCTCTGTAAACCTTCTGTAGAGCCTCTGTCTCTGCTCTATAATTGTTATGTATCTGCTCTGGTACTGTATTGTACTGTTGTGTAGACCTTCTGTAAGTGTTCTGTAGAAAGTATGTGTGACTTTGGGAAATATTTCTAACTTTTGCAAAGGATGAATCTAAGTTCAAAAGAGCTAAAACAAATGGAAAAAGCAGCTGTTGAAGACTAAAGAGAAGACTGAGTGACAATGATAGTAGTGAGCTGTGAAGAGACACTGTAGTGGCTCTGGTGCCTCTTCACATTAGACATACCTCTTGGGAGGTGCATCCACGACCTAAGAAGGATTATTGAGAGTTATTATGAGAGTATTGTAGTGAGAAGATGATGTACTATTGAGAGAGAGAGAGAGAGAGAGAGAGAGAGAGAGAGCCAAAGATAGTCAATTCTATCAAAACAATGTAACTGTATATGAGAGATTGAGAGAGAGAACTATGAAGACATTGAAGATGAATACTATGTGATTGATTTCCATTAAAAAATTGTGCATTCTTTTATATTCTTTGCTCTATTGAAGAATTCTACGAAGATGTTGAAGATTATGGTTGATTCGATCAAATCCGTGGGAGATATGTACTATGATGCTACGTGAAGAATTGTTATTTTCTTTGTTTTGGTCATCAAAAGAATAAAATAAAAGCTTGTTGATGTTACAAGATAGATTTTCTTGCAGTAGAATCCCCTTTTCCTTGGTGTTCCTCTTGGGGCTCTAGAGGGGATAAGGGTGGTTTCTACGGGGTGGGGGGAAGGGGGGTTAGGGGGGGGGAGGGGGTTTTTTATGGTGGTGGGAGGAAAAGAGGGGAAGGGGGGTTTAGTAGGGGAAAAGGGGGGTTGCATATGGGAGTGGGATGGGGTGGGAGGCAAGATGACAGGTGGTGGGGGGATGGGTTAAGAGGGTAATGGGATGGTGGGGGGATGGGGGTAAACAACTGCAGGGTGGGGGTCGGGGCCTAGTTGGCGGTGGGGTAGGCGAGCGGCCCAGTAGTGGCGGGGTAGGTGGGCGGCCAAGTAGCGGGGCATGCGGGTGGCCCAGTAGCGATGGGGGGATGTTGGAGTGCTGAGGGGAGATGAGGGGTGGCAGCGGCGAACAAGGTTGGGGCAGGGGAGAGGAAAGAGAAGGAGGCAAGGAAGGAGAAGGAGGAGGAGGAGGAGGAAGGGAATAGGAGAGAGGAGAAGGAGGAGGAAAGAAGCAAGGGCAAGGGTTGAAGGAAGGAGGGAGGGGAGAGAGAGAAGGAGAAGGGGTCGAGGAGAGAGGAAGAAGGAAAGAGAAAGAGAGAAGAGCGAAGAGAGAGAGGGGGGGTGAGGGACGCGGGAGGAGTAGTTGGGGGGAATGGAAAAATTTCAATAAAAATATAATAATAATAATAACAATGAAAGAGAAACGTCCCCTCGTCTCGCGTGCATGCACAGCCAGGGGTAAAAAAAATTGCATTGCCAGGAGCGTTTAGCGGGTGTGGACATGTGCAAGGATGGCGGACCACAGGATGAATGTGACATGCATGTCAAAAGATGGACCACAAGATGAAGGTGACATGTGCAGGGATGGCGGACCAGAGGATGAACGTGACATGCACATCAAAAGACGGAAACAAGGGTGTTTGCACGCAAACCCGCGTGACTTCGAGACTAAAAAATAGACAGAAATTAATTGCCAAAAATCTGTCTATCGAAACAAAGTGCACAGAAAAAAGAAAAATTGTGTAAGATGATGTGTCAGACCGGCCTATCACTTTAAAATGTGGATAGGACCCGTTCATGTGGAAAAATCCACAAAAAATACACATGAAACATGACATAAAATTTAATACAAAGGGATACAAAGGTTGAAACCCGGTGAGATGAAAATGAAAAAGGTCCATAGTGAGGTGTCGGACGGGATGGATAGGGAAAAATGTGGTTTCGGGGAGGTATAACACGTTTGCATGGGAAAAACAAGAAAAACGCACCCTCAACTGGACTCAAAAATTAATTGTGGAAGATCCATATATCAGAGAAAAAGGCAAGGAAAAGGAAAAAGGTCAAGACAAGTGTGGGTGACAAGGCGTTTAGGTCAGAACACATTTCTAGGGACATGAGGAGGCATTCACATAGAAAAAACAATAAAACAGAGCCTGAAAACACATAAAATTTAATAACAAAAAATCCAGAGGTCAGAACAAGGCAGAGTAAAAAGGAATAGTGGGTAAGAAGGGGGTTCGGACAAGGCTATAAAAATAGAATAAAATTTTGAGGAGAATAGGGTAGCTTCATATGGAAGAAAGGACAAAAAGATGCATGAAAAAGACACAAAAACCCACAAAAATTAATAACAGACAAACCGTACTGTGGAATGACAAGTGAAAAAAAGGAAAGATGTCGAGGGGAAGGTATAGGTTAGGGTTGTCATATCCATTGTTTGTTTTGAAGCAAAAAATGCAAGTTCACATGGGAACACATCAAGGTGACGTAAAATTCTTCAAAAATTAATAAATTTTTAACTGTTGATCGGAACACGTTGCTGTAAAAGGAGAAAGTGTACCATTCAAAGGAAAGATCTGGACTATAAGGTTGGATGTGGGTTCTAGTAAACGTAGTGTGCGTTTACATGGAAAAACATCAAATCAAGGGATAAAGGGAACATAGAAAGAATATCCTCAGGAGTAGGGGAAAAGAGGATGGGTGGTTGGGGAAGGGACTACATTAGGGTAAAATCCAACTATGGCATAGATGCATAAGCAGAATTAGAAGGGGATGCATAAAGGTAGGCATCATAGATATGCAAGGATGCATCCCCATACTTAAGACCTCATGAGACCAACCACAGGCGTTCCCACACTTACATGGCTGTCACTCATAAACAAAATGTGTAGGGTTAGAAAAACTTGGCCTATGTGTTACTAAGAAGTGAAGTTGATTGTTGATGTTGTGTCTTGTGTCGTTGTCGGTTGTAGGAGGTACCAAGGTGTCTTCACATCACACGTCCAATGGGGCAGGGACCACGCAAAAGCACCCAAGGAGGCAACTTTATTGAGGGAATTGCGAGAAATTGTTGATGGCGAAGGATTTTGCTCTTAGCACATGACTCAAATGAAATGAAAGAACAATCACTCGCCCCATTACGGATATCACTCGATTGAATAATGATAAAAATCTAAATCTCACATTCGGGTAGAAATCACAAGGGAGATGGTTTAGGAGGAGTATGCCAGCATGCACGATTGGTGGTGCATTAGTGTGTCCCACCCCATTTAGCATAGGTGCAAGTAGGAAGACCAAGGAGCCTTATTATTGTGCAGTATATAGAACATGGTGACATGTCCTATGGAGATGGCAAAAACCCATTCTATGCTTGCATAGGAAAACAGGAACGTACCTGACGCCAAGTGTCATAACATCCCTCAATCCGCACCTCCCAATAATTGTTTGAGGAAACATCAGTCACTCTCAGCCCCCCCCTCTGTCTCACGCTCCATTGATAGATACAAGAGGGTAGCCCTTTCCTGAAACCCATTGATGTTATTCTCACTTTCACTTGTACAGAGGATGTATGCCTTGTGCGTAATTGATGGTGCATTGTGTATCCCGCCATGTGCTGGCATACAGTGTAAGAAGGAAGGCCATGTAGCCTTATAGTGCCATGCATAAGAACAAATTTTGTGCTTTGTGCATTGAGAGGCCCATCTCCTGTATGTGCAACCCTCCATTCACACATTTCACCTCTCTGTTGAATATCAAGGGCACTGGTCACTCACCCCACCCTTTGTCTCACACTCTGTTGATGAATATAGAGGGTAGCCCATACTCAGAGCCCCATTCGGTTAGGATGAAAGCTCACGATGCACTAGGTTTGTGAATGAGGATTAGCTTCTTGTGTGGTTGATGGTGCCAACGTGGATTGGGTGATGAAGAGGCATACCCAGGGAGGTAGCTAACAACTTTGGTGCTTGGATTGCATGGTGGAAACTTATTCTATTGTAGAAATCAGGAGCACAAATGCCGTTACAGGATTTAGCACACCAAGGGAGGCAGCTTGAAAACTTCATCTACAAGAGTTCGGCTAGAGATTCAGTGATCCTGAGGGTTTTTCTACCTTTTCTCCCATGACTAATATATTTTGGAAAAGATGGTAACACTGAATTTTTGTTTTATTTTGTCTTACTCCTGAGGATTTTTCTACCTTTTCTCAAAGAATAGGTTGGCATGACAAGGACCGAAGTCCTTTTCTCCCATGACTAATATATTTTTATTTATTATTATTATTTTCTTATTGTATTTGAAGCGTCAGGAACGCCATGTATCAGAACCATCATTGCCACCTTTGCTGTATAAGATGGAAGGAAAGCCAAGGAGAAGGAGAAGGTGGCTACGAGGGGCTATTAGGACAAAACCATATCATCAAGATCATCAAGAGGGTTATCAGGAGCATAAGATAAATCCTTTTCACCATTGTGCAAAGAATGAGGAAGCTAGCGATGGTGATTTTCAGGATCCCCAGGGTGGGTAATACTTCTTCTTGAGGCAATAGCCATTAATAAGGAAGGGATCATTTGAAGCATCAATTGTCTAGACTTGGACTAAGCCATTCGGATTAATGGCAAGTATCCTATAAGGGCCCATTCGGTATTGTTGAAGCTTGCCTAGAAACTTACCAAATCAGAAATCATAAGCGAGGATTAAGTCACCTTCCTTGAACTCCCTTTGCTTGATGAAGCCGTGTTATGATAGACCTTTCTGCGAGCTTTGCGTGGCTTCCAGGCACTGTAGGGCCATCCTACGGCTCTCGTTGAGACACTCAAAGTGAAGAGATGATGTTGCAGGGACTTGTTATCTCCCAAGCATTCATTGATGACCACATGTAGAGAGGGTAGCTCAAGCTCAAAAGAAAAGATGGCTTCTATTCCATACACCAACTAGAAAGGATTTGCCTTGTAGTCACCTTATGGGAGGTTCTGTATGCCGAGAAGGCCTCTATAAGTCAATCATCCCAATCACGACGATGTGCAACTATTGTTCTCATTAGAATCGAGTAGAGGATGTGATTGGTAACTTTGACTTGGCCATTGGCTTTGGGGTAGTAGGGTATGGACTTATGATGACGAATCTTGTACAGTTTTGCCAACTCTTCCATAATCTTGTTGAGGAAGTGAGTACCTCAGTCATCATTGATGAGCTCTAGGGGATTGCCAAAACGGGTGATGATGTTTTTGTACAGGAACAAGGCCACACTATTACCATCGTCCTACTTCAGAGCTTTAGCTTCACACCACTTGGTTATGTAGTATGTACAGATCAAGATGTATCTATTCTGTTTCTTCTGGTTGGCGGATCAATGGGGCCCATAAAATCAATCCCCCACTTCTTGAATGGCTTTAGGGAAAGAATAGGTTGCAGGGGCATGGCATTAGATTTGGTAGGCTTTCCCATTTTCTGATAGGCATCACACCCTTTGTAGTAATCATAAGCATCCTTATGGAGGGTCAACCACCAATATCCTACTAGTAAGGCCTTTTTGGTTGTCACTTCTCTTGCGAAGTGTCCACCATAGGGATCATCATGGCATGCTTTCAATACTATGCCAATCTTTTCTCCTGCAATACATCTTCGCAAGACTTTGTCCTTGCCTTTCTTGTACAAAGCACCTCCTAATAGGGTGTAGGGGGCCAATTCTAATGGAAGCTTCTTTTTCTCACGGCTTGAGATACTCAGGGGGTATTGTTGGGTTGCCAGGAGGTTGGCTATATCACCGTACCATGGGGTAACCGTTTCAACTAGAAATAAGGAAGCATTAGGAAGGTCTAGATCATCTTGCTCGTCTTCATTATCTCTTTGAAGGATTCACGATAGATGATTAGCTAGGACATGAGAGCAACTGGGTTTGGTAACCACTTCAAATTCGAACTCTTGAAATAGAAGGAGCCATCTCATTATTCTTCCCTTCATGTCGGCCTTATTTATCAGAAAGGACAAGGATTCATGGTCCACGTAGAATTTGAAATGCATCGACAGTAGATAATGTCGGAACTTCTCCAAGGTAAACACCATTGCTAGACACTCAAGCTCCATCATTGTGTAGTTTCGCTCTCTGTCGGTTACTTTCCGGCTCGCATAATAGATAGGTTGATCTAACTTAGAAGGGCCCTTTTGGCATAAGACTACACCTAGGCCTTCAACTAATGCATCAATGTGCACATGGAACTCTTTCCTTCAATCAGGAGGTTTTAAGATGGGTGCTTCAATCAAGCACTACTTCAGGGTGTTAAAAGGGGCTGCCTTCATCACAAAGTGTGCAATGAATCTTTGGTAATAGCCCACATGGCTAAGAAATATTCTCAATTACTTAAGGTCCGTTAGGGATGTTAAGGCAGCAATCTTCTCAATCTTAGTAGGATTTGTTGCTATCGCTTGTGTAGAGACAATGTGGCTCAGAAGAACTCTTGATGAGATGCTAAAGATACATTTATTGGGGTTGAGAGAAATCCCATACTCTTGACATCTGTCAAAACATTGCTCTAAGTGTCCCCAATGCTCACGGACTAGGATATAGACATAGAAGTCATTGAGATACACCTCAATGAAATCATGTAGATGGTTCTGAAAGGAAGCCATCATCACTCTTTGGAAAGTACCAGGAACATTACAGAGCCGAAATGGCATCACTCTGTAAGCATAGGTTCCCCATTCTGTTGTGAAGGTTGTTTTGGATTGGTCCTGTTTTGCGATTTGGACTTGGTTATATCCGTTGAATCCATCCAAGAGGGAATAGAGATCATGGCCTACCATTGTGTCCAATAGTTGGTATGCAAAAGGGATAGGGAAATGATCCTTCTTCATCTTGGAATTCAGCTTTCGAAAGTCCACACATATTTAAAGTTTCATGTTCTTCTTGGGTATTATCACAATGGGTGAAACCCATTCACTATTAGCCATTCAATAAATGAACTCAACTTCAAGGAGCTTCAGTAATTCGGCCTTCACCAGAGCAGAATAATTGGGATTCATACACCTCTGTCTTTGCCTCACAGGTTTGGCATCAGGATCTAGATTGATGTGGTGTTGGCATATAGTGGGATCAATTCCCTTTAAATCTTTGTACGACCATGCAAACACGTCTAAGTTCTCCTTTAGTAGGTCTCGCATGACCAATAGTTCTTCTTTGTGAAGATTTAGACCCACCTTCAGGTGACGTTCGGTACCTTCAGCCACCAATCTACACCTAAAGGATTGATGCCATGCACTTTCATGTATAACCCACCTTAAAATTCAACTTTCCATTCCCTCCCTCACTGCCTCCTCTCATGTGATTTTGTGTAGAAATTCTCTTTGGTTCTTGGTCTCTCTTGAAGATGTTTGTGTATATGATCTCTTTTGTAGATGTTTTGACCCACTGTCTATTTTCAATATGTCAGAACTATGAACTTATAAGCCTTTGATGAACCAATGGGTGATAGTTTTGGATGACTTTGCCTACTATTTCACGAGAAGTTGGTTGGACTTGTTTCATGCCACAAGCTTCATTAAGCTTAATATTTGTTTTTGAAAAAAACCAATTTAGCATTTTTCTGTTCATACTCCAATCCAAGTGGTTTTTTCAATTTCACAGGGGCAAACAAACTCAGATTTGAGATCTCTTTGGACAACTAGCTTCATGACAACGAAATCTATAAACCTAACCATTGTCATACAATTTTCAGCTCCTAGATCACATAGCTCCTTCCTAATTAAAAACCTTGTAGGGATTAAATGGGGGGTCAAACGGACTCCGATCGATGAATGGAGACTTGCATTGGGTTCCTTGCATTCAAAATTCATCTAGGAAAAATCCAACTCATCAATCCACAACTGTTTCATTCTGCATGAAAATTCAGTCTTTGACAGTCTCCCGAGCTATTTTCTGCTTCCAAAATGGCCTTTAAAATCCACTCTCAGAGAGCAGATATCCTCTATTTGTGGTTCTTTCTTAGGTAGTATGAATAGAGGGATCTAGGAATAGTTGTATTTTAGGTACATTTAGTGGCTAAATGTCCTACTTGATGGCACTTTTTGCACCATGTGTTCTATTGCATCGCATCTCTTCCACCTCATGTAGTGCTGATACACTGGTAGTATTCACTTTCAATGTCTATAGCTATTCTGTAATCACATCCATGAGTTCTTTCTTGAGGCAAAAAGAGAGTTGCCATTGACAAATCTGTTATCCTTCAACTATTTGTTTATGTGGAGTGACCCTTGTGAGGTGGCTTTCCAAGATGTCAAGCAGGAACTCGTAAGAGAACCTGTGTTGAAAGCACCAAAGAGGGCAATTTTTTTAATATCTTTTCAGCAACTACCATGCATAGCATTAGTTGTTGTTTAGCACAGATGTGCGAAGAGAAGTGGTATCACTTGATTGCTTTTGCTAGTCGGAAGCTGGGTATATCCGAAGTTAATTATACCTATATGAAAAAGTTGTGCCTTGCGATGGTCTTTGCGACTAAAAAGTTCAGGCACTACATCCTTTATGAGAAGGTTGTCCTTTATACGAAGGTGGAAGGGCTACGACTGTTGATGAATAAGCTACAACCACTCGACTGTTTGGCCAAGTGGTTAATCACTTTGCAGGAGTTTGACCATGAGATTAAGAGCAAGAAACCCAGGTTGCAGGGTATCGTAGAGTGCCTTGTGGACTTTGGGAAGTCAAAGGAAGCTTTGGCTAAAGGTAGTGACTGGGACTCATTGTTCAAGATTGACACGACATCTATTCTCTCCTGGTATGTGGTGATAATGCATTATTTGTCGATGCGAGAGACTGGAGCTGGTCTATCAAAGTCAAAAAAGCGAAAGATTAAGCAACAGGATTTAAAATTCACAATAAGTGCAGGCATGTTGTATTGACAAGGGCTAGACGATATCTACCCCCGCTGCGTAGTGCCTGACGAGGTCCCTTTCATCCTAGAAGAGTGCCATGACTCTGCTTGTGGAGGTCATTTTGCTGGGCGGCTAATTGCGCAAAAAGCCTCGAGGACGGGATATTGGTGGCCGATCATTTTCCAAGATGCATTCAAGTATGTTAAAATATGTGACATTTGTCAACAACATGATAGCCGAGAGAATAGGAAGTGGCCACTCACTCCTATTATGGCAATCCTTGCGTTTGAGTAGTGGGGGATCGACTTTGTGGGCCCTATTACTCCATCGTCCATTGCATAGAAAAGATATATTATCGTAGCAACTAATTATTTTACTAAGTGGTCGGAAGCACGAGCAACACGGTGTCGTGATGTTATGATGACATAGTGTGAAAATGTATGGAATGCATCATCATCTTACTTCTCTATTGATCTAGAGAGTCAATGTGATCTGAGCCATTAGTACTAGTGCAAGTTGCATGAATTATAAAAAAATACTAGATTTTTGGATAATTTTAGTCTATTTTTGATATTATTTATTGTAAAAATCCGAAAAAGTTAGAAAAAGCTTCTAGATTAGGATGGCATGCAAAAAGCTAGTTGCTTTTTTAGCCAGTTAGGGAACTTTCACAAGAAGGATAGATTGACGAAATCGCCCGTGTCGCGATCGCTATAAATAGGCTGAAAACTGCAGATTGAACTGAAAGAAGAAGAAGGAGTGATCTGGGAGATCCGTGAGCAGGTGTCCTGCGGTTTTACCCCTCTTTCAGAGCCAACGGAACTATCAGATTTGGATTTAGGGCAGCAGAGAAAGAGCTAATTTTTTTGATCCACGTTTTTGGTCTATGAAGGAGCTCGAGGAGAACTAATGCTTGGAGATTGCTTCTGAGTAGAGCAAAGATTCCAGGTTCTTTCAATACATATTGTTTCAATTCATTGTGATTTTTTTTTGTAGTTTTTACCACTTGGGTATTCTCTATATTCTCTTCCATCTCCTATCTCTACTTCCTTCTACTTTTGATCCCTGGTGGATTCGACCTTTGGACAAAAACCCCTCCGACATTGGTGAACCCGACGTGAAAGGTCGTCACAGAAGAAGGAAAGATAAGATGGGAGAACCTTCAAATACAATCTCCAGTGATGTTTTGCAACAATTGGTGCAAAAAATGAATATGCTTATGTAGGTACAACAACAACAACAGGTGATGCAAGCTTCAGCTCAAATAGAAAGTGTTGTGATGAATGCTTTGCAAGCAGTTGAGCATGAGGTGAAGTTATTCAATGGCAGGAATGTATATGCATATGTACATACATATGTTTAGAAGATGGAATTCTTTGGAGTGGCTCAATCTGCATGGAGCTGGTATTTTGTATGTGTTACTGTTCATGAACTAAAAGTATGGATTACTGAATTATACTTGCAGGATGCTAACTGGGTAGCCTTCAAGAAGACACTTAGGAAAGAATTTTACATTGAGGACACCAGTTTGGTTCCGCGCAAGACTTTTCAGGAGTGGGTTATACAACCCAATAAGGGTCTTGTGGCTATAGAATTGTTAAGAGAAATTGAAAGTAGATTTGAGCAGTTGGATCTTGCAAAACAACAAGCTTTTGCAAGTCAAAAAATTGAATTGTTTCTAGAGGTAGCTGATCCTGAGCTTCAAGAGAAGCTTGATGATTTGCTGGAGGATCAGACTACAGAGACAGGTTTGAAAACAGAGTGGCGACATGTCAAGGAAGCTATTACTGCGCTTGTGAAGAAACATAGAAGAAGAGAAAGATTACATGTCTCTAGCTTGCCCACTTTTACAGGTAAGACAGTTGAAGTATCCAGTAAGCCACCCGCTTCTGTGGCTAACCTTATGGTTGTACCTCCTATTGTTCCCTTTGTTAGGGAAGATGTCTTAGATGAATTGGTCAAAGTGATGCGGGATCTTCAATTGAAGGTTGCAAAATTGGATGAAAAAGGACAAGAGGAAAGGGGACAGACAGCAGCCCCTAGGCCTAGAAAAAGATGTATGTGGTGTGACAGTTTGTAGCACAAGAGAAAGAATTGCGCTACCTATCAGGAAGCCTTGGCACGACAGCTTATCTTTTGGAAAGATGGTAAGATGCATGCACAAGAAATGGGATTGCCTCTTGCTTTGAATTTTAGAAAGGGAGGTATGCAGAAGTTGTTGGAAGACTTGGCTATTCGAAATGCTTATGCGGTGGTACATGCTTCTACTTTTGGTCTACAGTTGGATAGAATGCATGGCCAAGTGATGGTTGGTCCAAAGGCTGAAATATGGACACATGCTTTACATGCAGCTGAAAAGAGAAAGGTCAATGATAGTGAAATGTCTCATGCAGGGCAAGACATTCGTGGCATAATTGGTTGGGAATCACCGGTAGATGCATATTTAGTGTATGCATATTTAGCAAAGGTACAAAACACGGATGTACTTGTGGAAGAAAAATGAAAAAGAGATGAAGATATTACAGGGACATCTAAAAGAATGACAAAAAGAAGTATGGATCAGCCTAAAGCTGCAAATCAGCCACATCCCGAGCATGATATGGAAGAGGTCAGTCAGAAGCAAAAACAGGATAGCAAATAAGAGGGCAAAAAGAAGGGCAAACAACCAGGATATAAGGTGCAATCTGACATTGAGATACCCACAGATCTTAAGAAGGTTCTTGAAGAATAGTTCTTAAACAGTTGGGTGGAATTTACCTTGGGAGAGGTGCTTGGCATTGCCAAGTGAGAATTTCATGATGAGATCATTGACATAATTAAAAGAAAGCGTCATTTTCTTGGTGATACCACTAGTGCATTGCTACAATTTGAAGAGAAAACAGGTTTGTTGGGTATTCAGGCTGAATATGAGCATGAAGTAAGTACAAGATTGTCTATGCAGGATGCTACTAATCAATGGACATCAAGTGGAAAAGAGAAGAAAGTGGTTGAAAATGCATTGTCTTATAGCAATATGCATGGTGGAGTAAGGCAAATGAAACAATATGGAGAAGAGACTCTAGGATTTATTCCTCGAAGTCACTACACAAGAAATCATTGGGCTAGAGCTACCACTGAAATGGTAGTGAAAATAGGGGAGCGTGAAACTCCTTGTGTTGCTTTACTTGACCATGGGTCTGAGATAAATGTCATTGAGCGGGGATTGTATGAAAATGGTGCATGGCCTGTGGACATTGATCATGGTTGGCGTATGAGGGCTGCAAATAATTCTTCAAGGGAGCTCTATGCTACATGTCCTAATGTAAAAGTGACAATTGGTGATGTACAGGAAGAGCAACACTTCTTTGTGCAAGATAATTCCTCATATGCAGTGATTTTGGGACAGCCCTATATTACAGGTGTGCGAATGGAAACAAAGGTGCTTGATGATGATTCTACTTATGCAAGAGTCAGAAGCAAATATGGGAGGAAAGCAGTCCAATTTATTACTGTTTGTGTTAATCATCCTAGAAATCGTGATACGCTTCAAGAGTCTCCTTTGGTTCCAAATGCAAGGGAATTCAAAGACCTGGATTTTCATTAAGCATTGCTGTAATGCGGGGCTACAATAGTGCTGATCAGAGGGTATACTCACCTCTTGATGAGATGAAGCATGTATTTACTATTGGTAATTCTCAGTTTACAGCAAACAGTTCATGTTGGTTTAAGCCTATGGAAGCTATATTGAGGGCTGAACACATATCTATGAAACGAGCTATTAAGAAACTAAGATCATTGGGGATGTTAGCTGAAAATGATGGCATTTCAGGCATCTTATATGGGCTGAATATTACTAACACTATGGCTGAAATTTCAACAACTATACATGTAGAAAATGAGGCTGAAAACAAAGTGTTGTCAGTATGTTCTTTGGATATGTATGATGTTATAGCATTGTTTGCTCAGCAGGAAGGATTACAATGGGCTGAAGCACTTGTGAAGACAAAGTATAAGAAAGGTGAAACCAATTGCTTTGCCACTTCCACCAGAGAGTGAGGGTATGTATGAAAAGTGTCAAGGCAGCCAAGCTTATGGGATCCTAAAGATATAGGTTATCAGTTTACATCTGAAACATTATAGGAATTGAAAGTTGGTGCAGAAGGGTTTCTTTTGCCTGCTGAGAGAAACTGTTTTATGCAGATGTTGGCTAGACATGGGAAGGCATTTGCATTTCAACCAAGTGAAATAGGTTGTGTGGATCCAAATGTTGTCTCTCCTATGGTCATATTTACTATGCCACATGTACCATGGAACTTGAGGCCTATTCCAATGCCTAAAGCTTACTTACCAAAGTTGATGGATTTGCTAAATGAAAAGATTCGCATGAAGATCTTGGAGCCTTCTTCAGCCCCGTACTCAAATCGTTGGTTTACTGTGCCCAAAAAGAATGGGGCTTTGAGATTTATTCAAGACATGCAATCGGTCAATAAAGTGACCATAAGAAATGTGGGTGCAGGTCCTGTGGTTGATGAATTTGCAGAGGCTTTTGTAGGTAAAGCGATCCATTCTTTGGGTGATCTTTACTCGGGGTATGATCAGTTTCAGGTTGCAATTGAAAGTAGGGATATCAAAACCATGAAAACTCCTTTGGGGTTAGTACGGATGTGTACTCTCCCACAGGGTACAACAAACTCAATGGCACACATGACAAATGCTATGAATAGGGTACTCAAGGATTTTATACCACAATTGAATATGCCCTTCTTGGATGATGTTCCAATCAAAGGGTGTGCAGTGGATGAAAAGAATGAAGAGATGGATGCTCATGGATGTAGATAGTTTGTTGTAGATCATATTGTGGATTGTGAGAGGATTTTGACACATCTAGAAGAGGTGCATTTAACTCTTTCTGGACAAAAGTCTGTCTTTGGAGTTGAGGAGGTTTTGATTGTTGGGCATATGTGTGGGCCTTATGGGCGAAGGCCATCACTAGTTAAAATAGATGGGATTGATAGAATGCGAGATGTATGCACGAATGTATCAGAGGTGCGTAGATTCTTGGGTGCATGTGTGTTCTATTTGATATGGATTCCTCACTTTGCACATGTAGCCGATGTTCTTTATCAGCTTCTACGGAAAGGTCAAAAATTTCATTGGGAAAGGAAGCATCAGAAAGCAATGAAGAAATTGAAGAAACTCTTAGAATCTGCTCCTACGTTGAGAAAGGCTGACTATTCACATGGAAAGCCTATCATTATTACTATTGATACAAGCCCAATCGGGATTGGATGGGCAATTGGGCAAGATGATGAGGAAGGGGAAAGGTATGCAATATGCTTTGGTGCAAAAGTATTGACTGAAAGACAGAGAAGATATCCACAAGTAAAAAGAGAATTATGGGGAATTGTGATAGCCCTTAAATGTGATAAGGAGTATTTTATGGGTGCTCATGTAGTCATTGAGGCTGATTATTTACCGGTATTGGGTATGATTACTAGTTGTGCTACCCCAGATATTACTATGCTCCGGTGGATTGCATACATCAAATCTTTGAACCCTGAATTTCATCATATTGCAGGAAGAGATAACCCACTGGTGGTAGACATGTTATCTCAAGCACGCTATGAGAATGAAGATGGGATGATGGATGAGGAGGAATAATATGACTTTCTTATGGCTGAAAATGATGTTGCAATAGTAAATTTAGTAATGCAAAAGTGTTGCTACAACATTAACAGAAGCTTGGACAACAAAGAGAAGACACTTTAGATGTTTTGTATCTTGTGCAGAAGTGTTTTTGGAGGACAAATATGTAGGAGAATGGCTGAGAATTGGTAAATATCTCAGTACATTAACAAAGAGAGATGAATGGTCAGATGAGGAGTTTTAGAAGATCAAGAGGAAAGCCTATGGATTTTTCTTAAAAGATGGATACTTATGGAAACATGCTAAAAAGAAACAGGGTATGCCATTGCGAGTTTTGGGTGACAGAGCTTCACAAGTAAAAGTAATGCAAGAATTTCATGAAAGTTTGTGGGCTGGTCATAGAGGTGTTTGGGGTACTTTTACAAAGATCAAAGAAAGATATTGGTGGCAGGGTATGTATAAGGATGTTGCTCACTTTGTGGAAACATGTACGACATGTCAAATGTATTCAACTGTGAGACATCGGGATGGATTGCAACCCACATATCCATTGTCTCTTCATTTTAAGTGGGTGGTGGATTTGGTCACAATGCCTATAGGTCTTTGGAAAATGAGGTACCTTCTGCTTGCTTGTGAAGACTTGACTAATCAAGTGGAAGGGAGAGCTCTATGTAATAAGACGACAAATGCCATATGTACTTTTCTCTTAGAAGAGATCTTTTGTCGATATAGTTGTGTGGGAAAAATTATTCTAGATAGGGGTGAGTTGGATGTAGATGAAGCTTATGATTTCTTTGCATGGTTGGGGATAAAGCTTGCTTTAACTTTAGCTTATAACCCTGAAGGAAATGGCAAAAGTGAAAGAGTTCATCCACCTATTGTGAAGGCATTGGAAAAAGCATGTGGAGAGAAGATAAAAGAGTGGCCACGATTGCTCCCTTATGCTTTGTGGGCTGACAGAACAACTCATAGTGCTCTTACAGGATATATGCCTGCAGAATTGATGTATGGTCAAAAACCTATCTTGCTGATAGAAGAGATGACTATCACATGGAGTGTGTTACCTTGGGAGGAAGAGTTGAATTGAGAGGAGTTGTTGGCCTTACACATTAGACAGTTGGAAAGAAAGTCAGAAGACATAGAGGCAGCAACTACAAAGTTAAGGGCAGCAAGGATACAAAATAAGAAACAGTTTGACAAAAGACGTAGATTAAGACCAAGAACCATACAAGATGGGGATTGGATATTGGTTTATGATAGCAGTTTAGATAACCAGCATAGTGCCATGCGTAAAGTTTTTAAGAGATGGTTTGGACCCTATGTGGTAAGACAGGTGTTTGATATTGCTACTTATGCATTAAATGAGCTGGATGGGATAGCCATAAAACTTTCGGTAGCAGGGAAAATGATCAAATTATTCAAAAGGCAGGAATCTACTACTTATGAGTTGCCAGAATTCGAAGAAAATAGTGGCCATGATATAGGGGCTAGCCAGGAAGATATGAAGGACGAAGAAGTAAAGGATATGGTTGCAGAGGATGAGGAGGGCTCAAAATCCGGTGAGAGCTAGGATTTTGGCACATACTGAAGGATGTGCAGGTTCAGCAGGGGTGGATATCGTGATGTTATGAGGACATAGTGTGAAAATGTATGGAATGCATCATCATCCAACTTCTCTATTGATCTAGAGAGTCAATGTGATTTGAGCCATTAGTACTAGTGCGAGTTGCATAAATTATCCAAAAATACTAGAATTTTGGATAATTTTAGTCTATTTTTGATATAATTTATTGTAAAAATGTGAAAAAGTTAGAAAAAGCTTCTAGATTAGGATGGCATGCAAAAAGCTAGTTGCTTTTTTAGCCAGTTAGGGAATTTTCACAAGAAGGACAGATTGACAAAATTGCGCGCGTCGCGATCGCTGTAAATAGGCTGAAAACTGCAGATTGAACTAAAAGAAGGAGTGATCTGGGAGATCCATGTACAGGTGTCCTGAAGTTTTACCCCCCTTTCGGAGCCAACAGAGCCATAAGATTTGGGTTCTGGGCAGTAGAGAAAGAGCTGATTTTTCTGATCCACGTTTTTTATCTACGAAGGAGCTCCAGGAGAACTAATGCCTGGAGATTGCTTCTGAGTAGAGCAAAGATTCCAAGTTCTTTCAATACATATTGTTTCAATTCATTGTGATTTGTTTTTGTCGTGTTTACCACTTGGGTATTCTCTATATTCTCTTCCATCTCCTATCTCTACTTCCTTCTACTTTTGATCCCTGATGGATTCGACCTTTCGATAAAAACCCCTCCGACAATGGAAAGATGATACAAAGAAAACCGCTAGTTTCCTATTAGAGCAAATGGATGTCGATTTGGTCCGCCAAAAGGAACAGTATCGGACCGTGGAACCCATTTTTTGAACAAGGTGATTAAAAACCTGAGGGAAGTGTGGAAAATCAAGTATAATAAGATGACCCCCTATAATCCACAAGAAAATGGACAAGTTGAAAGTACCAATAAGCAACTTGTGGGTATCCTATCCAAGATAGTCTCCGAAAAGAAACATGAATGGGATACCAAATTATATATAGCAATATGGGCGTATAATACAATGTTCAAACGAGCTACTGATCACACCCCATTCAAGCTAGTATATGGAGAGGAGTGCGTCCTACCTCTAGAGATCAAGTTGCTGATGCTAAGATTCGCAATCAATCATTATTTGGGTGACAGGGATGCCCTCTTAGAGTGCTTTATGACTCTGTCACACCTTGATGAGATTAGATTGCATAGCTTGCTACATCAAGAGATGACCAAGTGTCGGATGAAGCAACTCCATGACCTAAAAGCAAAGAAATATACTTTTAAGAAAGGACATCTAGTATTGTACTATGATGCACGTAGAGATTGTTTCCAATAAAGTTGGAGCCCGAATGGGATGGTCCTTATAGGATTGACAGGATCAGGAAGAATAAATCCACATCATTATTGGCAGATCTTGAGGGTGTGGAGTTTAAGAATGAGGTTAATCTTAATAAGATTAAACCTTATTATTTCTGACTATGCTAATGACATAAGTGCCTTGCAGATCTACGTGCAATTGATCAGACATTTGCAAGGCAACAACGATAGAGGTTGATGGGTCGACTGATTCCTTATCTGGAGCATCCATATCTAGAGCACCGATATCATTAGCAAAAGCTCATTTGGTGGAGTAAAGGCTATAAATTGACTAAGCAAGACAACGGGATATTTTTTTGGGATATTAAGGTCTTCTGTCATCATTGTTTGCAGATTTTGATGAGAGTCCTTGTAGTCTTTAACGATGAAGGTTGGATGGAGCTGCCAGTTCATCCGCTAAATATGTTGAATTTTGACTATCATAATTATGAATAGGGGAGTTCTAGATGGCTAGCTGTGTAAACCCATTGTGGACATATACATTATATTTTGATGGGGCGTTCAGGGGCCCTAATAAAAAAGGGAGTGCTGGAGTAGTCATTCGAGATCCCCGATGTAGAGTTACAATGAAATTAGTTGCTTCTCTCGGGGTAGGATTCACTAACAACATGGTGGAGTATAAAGCCTTGATTATGGGATTGAATATTGCCAAGAAAGATGGTATTCGACAGTTGTTAGTAAAAGGGGATTCTAAGCTAATCTTAAATCAACTCAATGGGACATATACGATCCAGAATCCCATCCTTCGTATGTATCATCGAACTGCTATAACCCTACTTGATGAATTTGAGAGCGTCTCTCTTCAATTGATTTCACATCATTGGAATCAATTTGTGGATTCATTAGCCAATTTTGCTTATGAAGAGGACCTCTTCTTCAACTGTGGTCCTAGTCTAGATGTTGTTATTGATAATGAGACCAGACCTGGTCACTTGTGGGGAATGTTATCAGACCACACATTATATGGCAGGTAATGGTTGATATGGGTAGTGCAAAGAGTATCCAAGACCCATCTACCACTATTATCCTAGACCCATAGGTTGATTCAATGACATGTTATGTGTATGACTCTTGCTATGTATGCAGGAGGTATGGGTCACAACTTGATGCATTTAGTTTAGGGCTGAGAGCCCTATTTTTCCCCTTGGAATAGAGCATATTTTTCTATATGTGCCTTATTCTAAGGAGGGATCTATATGAGATATTTTGATTAATTTCTTTAGGCCAAGCGGGCCAGTTAGTTTGCAGTACAAATGTGCTATTCCTTTAGGCCAAGAGGGCCCTATGTCTGTTTGGTGCAAGTATGTTTAATGGGTTTTTGTTTTAGTGATTGCATCATACAAGTTGATGAAGTCACTGGAGGGAACCTTTGTTATAGAGAAGCTTCCTATGGCCATTCCAGGTGGTTTCGTCCCCTTTTCAAGTTTTTTTTCTTAAGCAATTAATGATACATATGCCTATGAGGGTTACTTTATTTTTATTTATTGGGGACCGGCAATTGAGGCATGAAGTCCCAGGTTTAGGTTTGGTATGTCTGTGGGAGGTCTAAGTAGTCATTGCCTCCTGCAAAGACATTGTCACGCACTAAAAGGCATGCTTTAGATGGGAGTTCTAGTGACCCTATTCTATTGACTTGCTAGGCGGCTGATTTAGGAGGTCTTGTTAATCACAGTTAGCAAAGCCTACTAAAAATACCCAAAAGGAAAAAAGCCTAAATATTTAAAAGAAAATATATGAATATACGGAGGTGTGTAAAAAGGGGTTCTAACCCCTAAAACAATAAAATAGAAAAGAAAGAAATATCCATGAGTAGTTGTTTATCACCTTGCAAAGGCCTAGTAGGTTCCTAGGAACGAGTCACCTAGGGCCGATGCCTTGTCTTCCTAGGGGTGGCATCTAGCTAGAAAAATAAAAATAAAATAAGATTGGAGCGAAAATAAAAGTGAGTGTTAGAAAAGGATTAAGTGTCGCCTTGCAAGGACTTGGTAGGTTCTTGGGTACTGAGACAGGACCTAAGGTCGATGCCCTATTCTCCTTGGGTCACTACGCTTAGCTCCCTCCTTTTTACATGCCCGAATATGAAAAATAAGAGGTTAAAGGACTGATGTGCTAAAAGGTAATATTTGTTGATTAGGCTATAGGAGTCCTTGCCTAGTAGGAGCTCCTAGTTGAGTTCAGACCACCACTTAGGATGACCTCTTGGATAGTTCTTTTTAGCTTGGCTGTGTTGGAGCAGTTGATTAGTGACTGGCTTTGGAATTTCTGTCAAATTATACTAGGCCTACTCCTCGTGGATTTCATGCCTTGGTTGTGATGTGTTTTGATGCGTATCTTTCTGTATTAACTTCATACTTCCTTTGGTTGTTTTTGTGCAGATTTGTTCGTGGGATTCGACGGGCTAAGTCGCCCTATCCCGTGGTCGCCAATGACATATGATTTTTGATGCTGATAAGTGCTTAAAAATAACCAAAAATTTTGAATTTTAGGGAAAAAAGGGACTTCGTTGAAGGTGGTAGCTGCGATCAGTACGATTTTAAGCGGCAAGGCCCAAAAGTGCTTTAAAGACCCACTGGACAATGGTCGATGAATTTTCATAAATTTTCACCATGTCAAATGAGACCCTGGGAGATGCTCGACAGTGGGGAACTTTGATTTAGATGCCTGGGAATTTTTAGAAAGTGATTCGGATGTCGGACGAGGAAACGGGAGTGCCCATGAGGCCAAGGGCCAAAGGCAAAGTGAAAAGGGGCTTAAGGGGGGTAGTGGAAGGTGTGACCTTTGGGGCCACCCCCCCAATTTTTCATGCAATCGGGGGGGGGGGGGGGGGGGGGGGTATTTTTTTTGGCAAAAAAAAAAGATGAAGGTGTCCTGCACGGTGACAAAATGATGGAGAGGGGGGGCTATACGCATTTGGCCACTTCAATGTAACCCCCCCTTCTGATTACATGGTTGATCCTCCTGCTATCTTCGCTCTGCATTGCTTATCTTAGCTTCAAAAATGGTTGCCCGGTTACTGAGATAGAAAAATAGTATTTCTCTCTCCTCCCTCTCTCTCCCCTTCAGAGGCAGTTCATGCCCATGAAGAGGATTGAAGACTGCTTATCTGGCATGGTACCGGATCACTCCTGGATTGGTGGAGGGCTAGAGTTGGCTGTTTGGAGGTGGGCTAAGCCTTGAATGAGGGCTGATTTGCAGTCCCGCATCAGATTTTAAAAACCAAAAAGAAGGAAAAAAAACTGGTAATTCTATTTTACAAAGGAAAATTGCTTGTTTTTTATATTTGATTAAGCCAATGTTGTTCTTATGGAGTGAAAATTGGTAGAAATGCTGTTCACTGTTTGTTCTATGCTTGCATGATGAAAAAATCAAGAAACATAAAGTCAAAGTGCTGAAAATATTTTTTAGAAACCCGTAAAATACGGTTTTTATGAGGAAAATGGGGTTTTTGGTGTTTTCAGGTGGGAGAAACCAATACACATGGGATAAAATGCTAATAAAATCTATATTTGTGTTTTTCTAAGAATCAAGAGCCATAGCTCTTAAAATATACCAATTTTTAATAGAGAAAAATGGAAAAAAATATGAGGAAAAATGGAAATATGCCTTAGAAAAATATGGAAAAATATAATATGTGGTTGTGGATGTATGGTGCGGCAAAGCATGAGGTTTGGCCTCAATTTTCCCTATATTTTTGTTATAGTGTGTGATTTATTGCTCTTTATACACTAAATCATGAAAAAATAACCTCTATACACCTAAGCAACGAAGCAAAACTTAAACGGTGAGGGGGAGTAGGATTTTGTGCAATAGTTTGAGGGCTAAAATAATAAAAATTCTTATTTTTTTCTATGCATAGCATTTAGGAAACAACCTATTTGGAAATTAGGGATCTAGTAGCACAAGGTTTGCCTTGGTGCTAGATTCTTGCAATGAAGCATATGCGTATTAGTTGGAATTCATGGAGAGATTGTTTGCGTACTAGCACATAGGTTGATTTCGAAACGTAACTGGATGTGCACGATGAGACATCCACTATTGCATTAACCATACATGTGGTATCAACTCCTGGAAATGCATAGCAATTGTTTGAATTATAGTTGACCCACATTTGAGAGGGTGACATGGAAAATGTAACAAAAGCGACTACAAGAGCAAGGGAAGGGATAGAAACTGCATACACTTTGTGTTGTAACTTCTTAATTGCCTTTTTCTATGATGCAATAGTCTCCTTAGAATGGTGCAACTTACCCTCATAATTATAGAGTTTAAAAGCTAAAAGGACCATCTCAGACATGGCAGGATCATACTCCAGTGTAAGTGAGACTTGAATATTCTTTGTAACAACAACTAGCTTATGTATCAACAAACAAATATCCTCTTTATGGGAGTCCAAAAAAGTCGTAGCCTAGGTCATTTGCTTATGAACACTACTCGGGGTAGCTTTTAGGCTAAGTCCTCCAAAGCTTTACTTATTTGACTAGTCAAGGAATCCACCTTATCTTAAAAAGAGATGTAGACTTTGGTATACACACCTTAGAGATAAGAAGTCACTATAGTTTCTAAAGTTTCATGGACAATGGGGATCATGTATGAGAGCATCAGTCTGGGCAACACTATTTGTAAGGATCATGGAGTTTGAGAATCAATCTACCCTTCGTTTTGTGATGCAAACAAGTTAGTGTAGGAAAGGAATGAAGGAAGAGAACTAGTAGAAACAATAGGCGCAATAGTCTATACAAGCAAAGGATCAAGGATAGAGCAGGACAAGAAGAAATTTGTATACGAGAATGCTTCCTATGAATCACCCTAATAGGAGGTTCATCTTCATTATCAGAATTCTCTTGATTTGGAGGAGGAGAAGGAACTAAAGATGGAGGTTGGGCATAAATAGCAATAGGATCAAAAAGAGGAAGTCCACCTAGAGGAGGCATAAAGATAATGCCTTCTAGAGTAAAGCCCCATAAGAGACATTGCTATGTTGGACTTTCTAAACTCACTAGAATTGCTGGTCCAAGTAGTCAAAATAAACAATGCTCAATTAAACTTGATATCTCGAAGGATTTTGACACACGCAATAAAGATTTCCTTTGATAGGCACTTAGATGCAAGCCTACTAAAATAAATGGACATGTAAGAATTTTCATATGTTAACCCCAATACAAAATAGAGAAAAAGGAAGCAAAAGAAAATTCAAGAAAATTTAAAAATATGGAGCAAAGTGAAAAAGGCAGTTCGATAGAGGGATAAGAGGTAAAAAGACCAAAAGCACAAGGGTAATCTTAAAAGTCAAGGCAAAGGCCAAGGTGCATTTTAAAATATAAAGGCACCCCAATTTTTTGTAAAAGAGTGCCAAGCTCTCTCATGTGCAAGTTGTAAAGAGTAGATGGGCATAAGTGAAGGCATTATGTAAATAGAAGGGAATAGGAAAAGAGGACCTTACAAGATGGTCGGTCATGCAAAAAAAGGGATGGGTGCCCAAAGGAATAAGGGCATGTATAAAAGCCAAAAAGTGAATAGAGAAGCTCATTCTTGGTGTGTGGCAAAAGTTTCTCTCTTTTTCTTCTTCTTCTCTTCTCTTCTTCTTCTTGCTCACTTGTGCTTATGATTGAGAGAGGGAGTGTGAGAGTGTGAGGAAGTGAGTCTGTGAGGGTGAGGAACCATGGTGGAGAATCTCTCCATCTTCTCCTCTCTTCTTCTCTTCTCTCATCTTTTCTCATCTTGTGCATGCAGCTTTGGAGCATGGAGCTTGAAGGTGGAGGATTGAGTTTGATTGTGCTCGCATCTCAAATCGTGGAGCTACTGGTGTTACACTCATAGGCTTGAGAGTGCATATAGCTATGTGACAGGCAGCCATTGGCATTTGGCTTGAAACACTTGAGCAATAATTGGTATGTGGGTCTTGGCAGTTGAGCAAAAGCTCACACATTTTGGTTTTGTTTTGCCAAGACTAGCGAATTCGAGCCTTGACTGCTTGTGCGCTCTGAATCGAGCATTGGAGGATTTTCGCCAAACCGGTGCTTGAGGTAAATAGGTAGGAAGAAAGGGTGTTTAGTTTTCATTGCAAGTGTTTGTTGAATGCTGCAATGACTAGGTTTTTTGGTTGATTTTTGTTATTTTTTTAGGCCTAATTGGTTGGTTTTTGAGGATTTTGAGTGATGAGTGGTTATTTTGGAAGTTTTTGAGAATATTTTGGATGAGATTAATTATGTTTTGGAAGCTCACGATGATTTTCAGTAGAGATATGAGGCTCTGTGATGTTCTAATAGGTTCTGTTGATGTTCTGATTGGTTTTATTTAGCTTCTACTTTGTCCTGTTTTTCTTCTATATGAAGGATGGATTAATGATTGATGGAAGTTGAGAATGTTTGAAATCTCATTGAATGGTTTTTGATAGTTTGGAACAATTT
Organism: Lygodium microphyllum; assembly: GCF_053477565.2. Classification (NCBI taxonomy): domain Eukaryota; kingdom Viridiplantae; phylum Streptophyta; class Polypodiopsida; order Schizaeales; family Lygodiaceae; genus Lygodium; species Lygodium microphyllum. The sequence goes on along the minus strand of NC_141152.1, from coordinate 24,436,113 downwards.
TAGTATGAGTTATGTGGTTTTGATGTTTTCTGTTGACCTTTTGTAACCCTCTATTGAGCTTCTGTAGAGCCTTTGTTTCTGTTCTGTTCTGTTCAATAGCTAATTCTATGCCAGGCAATGTATCTTTCTATAAGAGATTGTGAGAGAAAACTATGAAGACAATGAAGATAAATACTATGTGATATTTATTCATTCAAAGTGGAGTATTCTTTTGTGTTTCCTATGTCTCTTAATTAATCCTATGAATAATATGAAGAGAATGATCAATTTTGTTAAAGTTAAAGTCGTGGGAGATTGTTTCTATGAAGCTGCATGAAGATTTCTTGCTCATGGTGTTCTTTTCCTTGTTGTGGTTCTCTAAAGAAAGAAACAAAATCTTGTTGATGTTACAAGATAGTTTTTCTTGTAGTAGAAACTCGTTTTCCTTGGTGTCTCTCTTGGGGCCTCATGTTTTTGGTATGCAACCGAGGAACACTGCCATCAACAAGCTTCAAAAGAGGTTGAAAATGAAGGAAATGGCATTGCCGAGAAAAGAATAATTCACCTTTCTATTGGTTAAGATGGATCAACATTTTCACCGAGTCACAAAAGGTTGACTAAGTAATGTTTCCTATGGAGTTTTCCTACAGAAAATCATTCAGTTGGCACCTCCCCCCAGGTGGCATTCCAGTGTTTGATCATGTTCCCTTTCCATAGTAGTTTCCTCCACTTGATCCTTCTTCTCCTATGGAAGTCCATTCTAATCTAGTGGATGAACCCCCTACCAAATTCATTCAAAAGAAGTGCCACACATAGGGTCCTTCTGATCCTCTACCTGTTCCAACTCATGTGATATAGGTTCCAATTTGTAAGGTGTTTGGTAGCTCTCTTCCCTTGTTCTTCCTATCATGTGCCAATCTTTTTGCTGCACAAATGAAATGACAATTGGAATCGCTGATTCCTTCTTCATTACAAACAATACTATCTGGATATATGTTGTCACAACTAATTTTGGGTGTTCAAAATGATTTGGAGAGTTCCATGACTTCATGTCTTAAAACCACTTATATGGGAGTGTATACTTTCTTGCAAGATAAGGTGGATTCTTTGACAAGTCAACTTAGCAAAGCTCTTGCATTTAGCTTTGAAAAAGACTGCTTTAAGTGACATCCATACCCAAATGACTACAGCTATAACAACTTTGATGGATCCTCAATAGGCCATGATTAAGAGGTTAGAAGCTAAGCTTGCTACTTTAGAGGAAGTAAATGTGTCCTTAACTAAAGATAAGGATGTTGCCCTTGAGGAAATGATTGAATCAACTCACAAGCTTGGTGTTTGTGAAGGCCAATTGCAGCATTCTCAAGAGACTATAGAGTTGCAAAAGAAGTTTATTGAAAAACTTCATCAAAAAGTTGCCACTCTTTTTGTTCCTCCTCCAACTCCCATGATGTCTTCTTTGTTGTCTAAAGAAGAACTAGACCATTTGTAACAAAAGTCTAAACTGTGTGATGGATTTTTTGCAAAGATAGAACAGCTTCAACAACACATGAATTGTGTACAGGAGGATTTTTCCCACGATGCTGAGTTGGTGTCACCTCCATCATTTTTTTAAAATTCAGTATCAGTAGCAACAACACTTTGTGTTGTATATCCCTCTGAGTAATATGGATTTAGAACCTCTAGAGGATGGGTGGCAGAATATGTGGTCAGTAGATTTACTTAAAGCAATATTTGATAGATTTATTGATGACTTGATTTCTCATGAAGCTCAACTCTTATCTTTTATGTATCTCTGAGGAGATTTGCACATCCTGCATGATGAGGAGGATATGAACTTTTATGTAGGAGATGTGATTTTATAGGCAGTCATATATGTCCATTCAATTGAAATGAATTTGGTTGATGGCTTGAAGACATATCATCAACTAACATTATGGTGTAAAGGCTATGCTTTGGAGGATGATGTTCTGGAGCCTCACCATTGATGGAGTGTATTTCACAAGCTAAGATCCTGACAGAGGCTCTAAAGAGGTCTTTAGACAAACACTTTGAAGTAGGCTTGCCTGCTAACATGAATCGGTCCTGGAGGATTTGGCATGATTGTTTTCATAATGGAGAGGTATTATGGGCCACTGATACTCTTCAGTTGGTGATAAATTTATGTGTTACCAAAGGAGTAGAGGTTTCCTTCTGTAACAAGACAAGGATCTCTGAAATGGATAATAATTGATTGCCACTAGGCACAGGGAAAGCTGCAAAAGGTAGGAACATGGCCTCATTGACAATAACAGGAGATAGGCAGAATCGATGGCCATAAACTAGAAACCAAGCCTAATTGCTTCTTGTAAGTCTCTAGGAAAGAATGACAAAGCTTTGCATCCATTGGAGAAAAATTCAAGGCCACGAAAGGATGAAGACTAGCCTTGCGGATACATTTAGCATCCAAGAGAAGGGAATAGTCATTAATTGGTAACAATACATGCTGGATAGCAAGTGGAGGAGTGGAAGAAGATGCCATTTAGACCACACTACAATATCCACACACACACAAAACCAAGAAAATGAGGAAGGATTTCTGCAAAACCCACACATAACACCATTGAGATAGATAATAAGGGAAACAAAAATAGCAATATCAACACATTGACCGAACTCGACCAAAGACATCCCTAAGCATTTCACATCCTATGAAAATTTGGCATGACCTAAGCACATATGCAATAGAGAGCTTCAGGCAATGCAGACATTCAAGCACCCTGAAACCCCATAATCAAGCACTCAAAGGAAAATAAAATTTTATGCATTCCATATCCCAGACATAATACAAAAATCAAGACTAAACCACCATACACTATGACCTCGTAAATGTAGGGCATATACCCATTAGGGCCAAAAACGCTTCAAAAATGGCACTTGTAAGAAAGTGATTAAGTTGCTAATTAGTTGAGGTTTAGGAAGAATAAAACCTCTAAATTTGGTTGTCCAGATGTGATTAATGAGAGAATATTTGGTTCATTGAAGAGGTCGGCCATTAATTGCCCTCATCTTTTAATCCAGGTCAGGGGTCACCTTTTCGGCCGTTTATTATCTTGGAACTCGAGAGATTTTGTATTTTCGAGATTTTTGTACGAACTTCGCATTTGTTTGCTCCCGCGTTTTCTTTCTATACACTATTCTCTTTTACCATTCCTTTTGCTGCACTTGCTTTCTATCACTGTGAGATTCTTGCTCGGTTCATTTGCTAGAATGTCTAGCAATACTACTTCAAATAACACAGGCGCAAGCACACGTAAATACAAGCTATCTATTCAGCTAGATCCGACTTACACATCTTGGAGAAGTATACATCATCGAGTATTGATAGATGAGATTGAAGCCAACAGGTTGCGAACACAAGGAATGAAGCATATAGATTTGTGGGTGGATGGAAATATCTATCCCAGGGATCCTTCTACAGGTAAACCACCTCCTTTTTTGAATGTCCATGACTATATAAGATATGCTGGAGAAGGTTATAATGGAATGCTTGGCTACTGTATGAGGTTATACTCTGCATCTTACACATATATAGCCCAAGTGCACGAAATGAAAAAAGCACTAGAAACTACACAAACAAAAATTTTAGAGTTGACAAGTCAGATTGATATTTTGAAAAATGTTAATAATTCATTGCAGAATAAGCTAATACGCTTGAGAGAAACTCCAGTAGGATTTAGAGAGAGGAAGAGACCATTAAAAAATATAACCAGCTTGTGTGAGAGAGCAAAGAAAAGGAGACTAAATCTTACAAAGAAATATGTCTCTAACATATTAGGCATAAATATCCGAGAGAATGAGGAAAGAATCAAACTTTTGAAGGAAACCATGAATAAGAAAGACATTTTGAGGATTCTTAAGTCACCAGAAAATGTGGATTTGAGAGGTCCAACTCTGAGAGAGTTAGTGAAGGATTTAAAAGGCACAGTGAAAGCAAATGAAATCGTAGAGACATGCGATACTGTGGGTATAAGTCGAAAAGGTTACCGTGCTATCTCTGGATTATGGTTTAAAAATCTTAAACGCAATAGGGTAACTATATTTGGATTGCCCCGAGCCCTTGCAGTTTCCACTGCAAGAATTTCCATGAATCGCAAGATTCCACATGTTTTTGGAGATTACTTTCACATCGAAAGGTCTATGTCCTATGAAAAACAAAAAAAACAGGCAATTTTTTATTACAATGAGTTTAACAATATATGGGTTGATCTAAAAAAGGTGCAAATTGCAATGGTTCACATGTATAAAATCACAGTAGAAGAAAGTTATGGTGTTCTAAAGTTTGCCTTGAAGTTGGATGAAGCACAGATTCAAAAGGGACAGAAGATGGAAAGAAGTAGCATTTGCCTCATGAACATGGCATTGGACCATGGCAATGGCGAGGGAAAAGCTCCATTGCATAAGATCCAATCCGAGATGGAGATTTGGTGGATTGGTGCAGCCCAGGTACCAATTGAAAATCATCAAACGTTGAAATATCAAATGTATGCTTGGAATATGTAATGGTGCAAATGCAAAATATCCTTGCATTTATTGCATGGAAAGTATTGGATCCAAAGATTGGAGTAGTTTGCGACCAGTAAGAAGAGCCCCAAATAGAGACTCTATAGATTTGAGTAAATTTAAAAACATAGAAGACATCTGGGATCCCATTCTTTCCATCTCTCTTAAGAATGTTCATATTTGTACTTTGCATGCAGAGATTAGAATAATCGATAAGCTTCTCAGGTTGCATCTCGACTACGCATATTCCATTAAGCCATTATCTTTATCAGATGAGTGTATTGATAAATGCGAGGCATTGCTATCGAAAATGGGATTTCATGGGGTCCAAGTTCACTTAAGAAAGGATCCAATACTTTCAGGAAAAACAAGAGATATCTTGGCCGATGTCTCTATGGGAGGCTCAAAAGCTAGACGATTCTTAGGAAATCATTCAGGAAAGCAGGTGAATGCGGCTTGGGAGTGTTGGAGAGAGCTATGTGAGATCACAACAAATGTTGCAAGCACACCGAGGCTTGCGTTTCTTAGAATGGAGGTCTGGATACACCTTGATGTTTTTCTGAAACTCCTCAGGCAACATAAGACAACATATACATATGCGGAAGAGTTCAAAAGATCAATCACAAAGCTTGTTCAGGCGATAAAAGAGGCATGGGGAGAAAAAGATATCACTTTTTATCTGGTAAAGTAATAATTATTTAATATCGGCTTATTTTGACAGGTTTTTCAATTGGTATAAAATTTGTGTTACTTTGTATTGCAGCATATTCTTCATATTCATGGACCTTTCTTTGTGGAGGAGCATGGCCCCTTAGCAACTTATAGCAACCAAGGCATGGAAAAATCCCACTATCAAGCACGCACAAGTTATTTTCGAAGCACAAGGCATGGGGGAGGAGTTACAAAAAGCAATGCTTTGGAGGAGCTATTCAACTGGTTTTTTCGACGACAACTTCAAAGAATGCAAATAAAAGACGGCAATGACACATGAGCAATCGCACTTTTATATATAAGAAAGAATATATACAAAGCTAGTTTTCCAAAACTCTCACATTCTCTTCCTCCTCAGGAATCTTTCCTCTATAACGTAGAAATTTTTTTCTCTTGTAGCCAGCTATAGATTTTACATCAGTTCTGTCTGCAGCTAAGGCGTAGGATGAAAACGCCAAAAAGTATCCTGCTCTAGAAGCAGAGTAACCTGGACCGTAGCCAAAAATCCTAATTGCTGCAGTCTTTTCCAAAAACATTATTTTGTGGGCATTATATTGTAATCCTGAGAAACCTAGAAGCCTTATAAGAGCTTTAATACAAAGTATCGGCCATGCTGCATCCTCTGAGAAACTACTATGAAGTACAAAAAAGGATTCAGGGTCAATCCTAGCCAAGTAGTGGCCGAGTGCAATGTCTTTGGTGGTGTTACTAGCAGCTCTCGATCCTTTGCCACGCCCCAAGAAGTTATCTGTATCGGCAATCTCCAACTGCAAATAAAAGCCATACTGAATGAGCATGAAATGTAAACCTACCAATGTGTAAAAGCAAATTCAAAATTATCTTACCACTTGATTTTCATCGTACTCCAATTTAAACGGATTCCATAAATTAATTGATGATGCTGTCTCATTGGTGTTAGTCAATTCTTTAACATATTCAGACTCCTCTCTTCCAAAATTGGAAATGCCGAGCTCGCTTTGAATGCGATCGAAGTCCTCATCAGTAATACTCAACTCCTTTTCAGCTTCTTTGGCCTTTTCAAAACAAAGAGAGAATGCCTCACCAGCATCAATAAACTTATCATCTAGAGTTTCTTTATCAAGTTTCAGAATCTCTTCCTTTGATTCATTTTCTGTGTCAATTATCCCATTAGCAGCATCAGATGCCTCTGCAATAATTGCAAGACAATAATCTTCCCTGAGATTAAAAAGTTTTTGAATATTTGATAGTAAAATGTACTCCTTGTCCTTGAAAGGTATACATGGCAGGGAAGGAACAATATGGTGAGAACTCTCATCAGGTTGAGGGTTTGTATCTCCTTGGCTCTCCTCAATGATAGTCTCAGCTTTGAAGTGAGCAACATCCAAATTCTCAGCAATGGAAGCCTCAAAATCTGTATCTACAACCTCCTCTGTTTCCCTTTCATCTGCCAGATCATCCAACATGCAAAAGCTTGCACTCTTTGCTCCTTCCAATTGTTGCTTCTCAGCTTTCATAGGGTATTTGACAAGGATGAATATAATAAAAGCAGCAGATTTTCTCATCATCTTGCAGTTTTTGGAATGAGTGCAGCAAAATATGTCTGTTGAATGAAACCTCTCCATAGAGTGGGCCCTGGACTTCCTAGTAAATACTGCCTTTTCATTTCCTGTTGACCCAATGGGAATATGGACATAGTCAATTGTGCCAACTTCAACAGAAGGACCTGCAAGAGTTTCAAACTCCAAAAAGTCCTCCATAATATATTTTTCACAAGATTTCAGAACTTTGTCAAGTTCCCAATCAGGATTAAAAATATTTTTCACAACTCCATAGAATGAGAGATCCATTCCATTCTGAAGCATAAAATCAAGTAGCCTCTCTGATGGAGTGATATCAATGAGCTCTGATACTCCTTGACCTCTCACTACTGGCGTTCGCTTCCCTGGAGATGTACTTGGCTTTCTCACACTGGTGGCAGAGGATGGAGAGGAAAAAGAATGCACAGGCTGATCAGCTGTTGATGCACTTGAGCCTTTTGAAAGCCTTCTTCTTTTACCAGTTCCTGAAGAAACCTTGGATTGTATGGGTTCAGACATGTTTCCAAACTTCTGACGATACGGTGCGATAAGAGAGAAACGATTCAGATGGAAAGGCCCCCTCGCGCCGTATCGGTGATCCCAGTAAGAAGCGCAAGAGCCATAACAAAGGTGGTCACACGAGCTTCAGGAACGCTGAAAAAAGACTAGATCTACAGAACCTCCAAAACGAAGCGAAGAGAGGAAAGCAAAGAAAACCAACAGTCGCCCTCGCGCCGTATCAGCAATAGAAACAAAGGTCAGAAACCGAAAAAATCCGTACAGATAAGAAACACACCCTTATGTAGGCGCGGATTATGCCACCTGGCAGTATCCGTTAGTGTCATACATGTGGCAGTAGCCGTTGGGCAACACGTGGCCGAAAACCACGTGGTGAACAAGTGGACCGGTCATTACTTGACACGTAGCATACGGACCATAAATGCAGATACGTGGCACAATCAGTATCGGACATGTGTCATGATTTACCTGGGTATATAAGTGGTCATTTGTCCGACGTGTACACTTTTCAATTCTCGAGCTCTTCGCTAGCAAAAAGAGGTGTGCCGATACGGAGCGAGGGCGTCCAAACGGTGAGCTCGTTTTCTCTTAATCGCACCGTATCGTCTTCTCATCTCCGATACGGAGCGAGGGCGTGCAAACGTTGTGGTCGTTTTCTCCTAATCGCGCCGTATCGTCTTCTCATCTCCGATACGGAGCGAGGGCGTGCAAACGTTGTGGTCATTTTCTCCTAATCGCGCCGTATCCTCTTCTCATCTCCGATACGGAGCGAGGGCGTGCAAACGTTGTGGTCGTTTTCTCCTAATCGCGCCGTATCGTCTTCTCATCTCCGATACGGAGCGAGGGCGTGCAAACGTTGTGGTCGTTTTCTCCTAATCGCGCCGTATCGGCTTGTCATCTCCAATACGGAGCGAGGGCGTCCAAACGGTGTGGTCGTTTTCTCCTTATCGCGCCGTATCGGCTTCTCATCTCCAATACGGAGCGAGGGCGTTGTTCTATTCTGCTCGCTTTGTTCATATCGCGCCATATCGGAATTGCTCATTTCGTCACTTTCCTCGCCAGTTTGTCTTTCAGTTATTGTCCTTCTGGTTGTTATTTTACCTTTTCTGGATGGCAAGGACAAAGCAAACTGCAAGAAGAGTGTATATAGATGGGAAGGACAGTGGGGGTAGAAGAAAGTTAAAATTTGATGAATCTAAGGGGGTAGAAGAAGCTGGTCCATCACAGGCTCCAGAGAATTTTACAACAGAAATCCCTCCTACACCAGGTGTTGTCCTTACATCTTCCATAAATGTTTCTTCACCTGAAGTTGAGGAAGCAAAGGATGAGGCTAACCCTGTGAAAGATTCATTCCCTACAATGGTACCTGAGCCCACATCTGCTGAAGCCACTGAACACCCCAAGCCACAGAAGAGGAAGAGGAAGTCCAAGTTCTTCTATATGCAAAGATGTTTCAGTGAGATCAGGAAAGCCCAGAGAGCTACACAGCATGTCATTCCAAAAGCTGCTTTTATAAGGGTGGTTAAAGAGATCTCTGATAGATTGTCTCAAGTGGCAACTGTCTCTGGTCTAAATAAGAAGTGGCAACTCTCAGCCATTCTTGCCCTGCAAGAGGCCGCAGAAGATTTTGTTATTGATTTCATGAACGACGCTTACATTGCTGCCGCCCATGCTCATAGGATCACCCTTATGAATAAAGATTTCAGCATCATTAGCAGAGTGAGGTATAGGTTTGACAAAGTCCTGAGGCCCTTGCCTTCCAATGATCAAAAAGCCTTTGAAATCCTTAACGTTCCCCCAAAATTGTCCAGGAAAGAGAAAAAGCTAAATGTTGAAGATGTTAGTGACCTTTACCCTACAAGGGGTGCCACCCAGCAAGAGGCTTTCTTGAGTGAAAAAAATCAGGAGGTGTTTGAAACTGAAGACGATGTTTACAAGAGGAAAGCCGCATCACTTGCTCCCGTCAACAGCGAGAGGATGGGCAAAGTGTATGGGCAGATTCTTGTGAATGTTGCTGGGGAATCTGAGGAGGAATATCTTAGTATATCTCCCGAGGACAAGCCCATGTTGGAAAAAAGGGATCTCCAACTATCTGACTCCGTGGTATTTTGTTGCATAAGGTAAGGTTTTTTGTTGCATAAGTTAAGTCTTTTCAATTATATTTTGGATGAAATTGGTATTGAATAGCTTTTGCTATTATCTGCAGGGCATTGGTGTCCTCTCTCACTCTCAATATCCGAAGAACCATATACATTGTTGATCCACTTCTCTCTGTGGGACTTTTTGCAAAATCTGGTTCTAATATTTCACCATTTTTTTCGTAGCTTCGATAGTGTGAGAAATTACCACATCTTTTTCCCTTATGTAGAAAGGTATTTTTCTTTTACTGTAGAGGAGAATTTATGTTCATTTGCTTTCACCCTTCTACTCACCTCTTTTATGAATTTGCAGAGGGCATTGGAGTCTCATCTACATTAATTGTCTTTCAAGGGAAATTATCTTTATGAATTCTCTCAGCGGTGTTCACGGTCAAGCATGAATGTATGTTGGAAGAAAATTACTTACTTTGATTTCTTTTATAAATAATATTTTGAACTTACAAAGCTTCCTTTTGCAGTGCTGGTAGACTCGTTTCTACATATTTGGATACAACATACGAGGATCTTGCTGATCCTTAAAGGCCGTATACTTTTCTTCTACAAGAAGTTCCATTGCAAAGCGATGCGCATTCTTGTGGATGGAGAGTTATCTCAAACATTTGCAGAACAGTGGATTCAAAGCTGTTACAAATAGAAGGAGTGAATGTAAGTTTATTTCATTTGATGTTTGTGTAACCCTTATCATGATGTCTTTTCACTAACTTATAACATTTATTCTTACAGTGTAGAGACTATCCTGAATCATATGTTTGGTGGATAAGGGAGAGATGCATCGAGCTGATTCTAGACAAAGCAATCACACCGTATGATCCTGACTCCCCTCTTCCTCCCAAAACTTCAATGGCAAAGGGCACAAGCAAGGGAAAGGTCAAGGGAAAGGGTAAGGACAATGGCAATGGTAAAGACAAGGGCAAGGGAAAAGGCAATGGGACCACTGCTGCAGAGTCTAAGAAAAAAGGAATGCCAGTGCTCTCTCCTCTTAAATTTGATCCATCCCCTCTTAAGCCCCAAGAAAGGAGACTACCTGTAAAGCTCAAATTTTTTCAACAATCAAAGAAAGGCCCTGTGAGGAAAAATATCTTTGAAGAAATCGATAAAGAATGAAAATAGCAAACATAAGCATACACGAGCCATTTTATTTTGGCTTTGTACATTTTTATGCAATTTTTGTACCTCATTGTGTAATGAAAATTTTCACTTGTAAATCGAATGTAATGTACATTTTATACACGAGCCTTATTATTTTGGCCTTGTACATTTTCATGCAATTTTTGTACCTCATTGTGTAATGAAAATTTTCACTTGTAAATCGGATGCAATGTACATTTTATTTATACACATTCGAAAGGCGACTTGCTTCACGATAGCTTATGAAGTTCCCATTAAAAAATATCTTAAGGACAGTCTGTTAAGATAAATTCCTACCAAGTTTTCATTCTTAAGGCCCCAAACTCACAATTGTGGGAGACAAACAACTCGTACAAAAGAAAGAGCGCTCGGCTCTTTTACCAATTGTTACACCATTCACTTTGAACTTATATCTAGGGGATGTATTGTCTAGCAATTCCAAGGTATCCCTCACATCTTTCAGACTCCAATTGGAAGTAACACTCACCTTCTTTACTTCTTCATGCGGAAAAACGTGCACCACAAGTTTATATGTTGTGTTCTCTGTATCAGAATCCAAGGGAACCCAAATACCCAATCTTCGTTTGTATCGCCTGTAATCAAAGGCCAAAGCAAGATTTTGGCGAGGGATACTGTAAGCCAAAGCCAAGGATTGAGGGCATGCACTACACCTCAAGATATCACCTTTATGATCGCACTCTCTAGATTTCCAATGCGTCCCTATAGTGTTGTCCAAATCCTCTTCCGAAAAGTTTCTACTTAACCAGGATACCTTCGTTCTTTGTAAATTTGCTGTTTTGAAGCAAGCCACGAAGATATGGAGGGGTACAAACCATGATAAACGTATTCTTCTTGAGATCCTTCCAGCTGTCATGGACTTTTTAATATCCTGAGATATTTTGAATTTGAAACTCTGCACTGTTACCTTGTCAGGAATCTCCCAATTTAGAGATGAAAGACTTGGCAATGGCAAATCTTCGATATTCCCATACCTATCCGCTTTAGAGGGAACCACATACTGTGCATAATATATAAAACCTTGCATTCACTATAAAAAGACACAGTTTGATCGGCATAAATAATGTCTGCCAATACCTTATGAATGGCATGGAAAGTCCCACTTAGGCTTTCCACAGGTTGCCATTCAATACTTGTTGACGGAAAGATATCTACAATGACGAACCGTTTGTTAGAACTTGCATAAATGGAAAAGAATTATATACGTTATTCAACTTATAACTTACAATGTGTTTGTTGGGGAACACGTTCGTTTGGAGGCAAGTGCATATCCTTGGCCATGTAAACATGTTGCACCTTGACAAACCAGCCTTCGGGCATAATTTTGAAGGCAATGATACGCCCCTTCCAGTGATGTTTTATATCTTCTCGTTTTCTTCTTTTCACCTTATGGGAGCCCTTGCAAGATAGCAGCATGGTAACCCAATCATTTACAGCAAAGGTTTTGGGCTCAAAATTTCCATCTACTCCCTGGCTATAGACTATGCAAGAGTGTATTAAATGAGAAGGGCGCCTGGAGGAAGCCATGAAAAGAATGAAAGCGTAGAGAAAGAAGCTCAAAGAGGGGTGAATGAACTAAAAAGTAGCGCCAAGAACCCAAATGAGTATGTATTGGGCGCCAAAAACAATATTGAAAGATCTCTCGACTTTCAAAAAACTCATTATTAATTTCATCACATCTCTGTCATGTATTTTGTCAGATTTGTAAGTAAATAACATCTTTGGGACTCCAAAACATGTCAGAATTTAGGGGTTTTGGCTAAAAAAGAAGAGAGAATCACGAAATGGACTCCACTATCTCTAAAAAAGAGGAGACAAGAATACCATATTCTTGCACACGTGGCGAACTCTCTTTGGCCCTTTCCTTAATCCCGTGATTAACAAAAGTGCATTTTTTGAAGCGTTTTTGGCCCTAATGCTAGGGTGCAGTGAAGTGGGTGAGTGGAAACTACATGATCATTTTAATAGATGATCAATTAAGCTCAGTTCATTATTAAATTAATCCATTAATGCATGGTGAGTCATTTGCATAGCCTAACCCCAACTCATATTGACTTGACTGGACTGGGAATCTCTACAAATGCAATTCATTTGTAGAGCACAAAGCACATGCATACGTGACTTTGGGGGGTTCATTATTAATTACAAATTAATTATGTGTATAGTGTGTATGTGCGTGCATATGTAAATGAATTTTAATTAACCAAATTAAGTGAGTTATGATGCAATTGTGGTTGTGCAACAGCGAAGGCTCCTTTTATAATTTAACGGTCGTTTCATTTTAATTTAAAATTTGCAATGTGCATTTTGTTGATTTTGTGTGTGCAATGGTCAGTTGATTTTTATTACAATTACTTGTGTGTGACTATCCATGTGAAGGAGGGAAGGAGGAAAACTTGGCAGTATGTGGACACTCGCAAGGTCTGTCATGTAAAATCCCATTTGTAAACAATCCAAAAGATAGGAAAATCCTTGTACACAGCCAACAAGGCGACCAAGGAGCAGTCGGCCTCCTAGCATTTACAAAAAATCACATCCTAATATAAAAACAAATGGGGATAAAAGAGGGTTTGACATTTAGGCAATTATGTGCTAGTTTTGTGTGTTTTGTTTTCTTTTTAAAAAAATGTTTTTAAAATTTTAAAAGAGTTATGTGTATGTGTTATAAGTTGGGTTTGGTTTTGTTTCTTTTGTTTTTTCTCCTCTTTTTGTTGATTTGGGTGTTTGTTTGTTTGTTTTGATTTTTTTATTAAATAAAGAAATGAACAAATAAATATGAGTACCCACATGGCAACAAATGTGAGGAATATAAAAGAAATATAGTCGATATGTTTTAAAGCATAAGAACAACCATTTTGGAAAACTTCTGCAATGTCTGATTGTTGAAGTTATTGTCTTTTCAAATAAAGCATTCCGAATATGTTTACTAATTTTTATGTAATTTTAACAAGTCATAATCATAATGAACATGTACTTGTAAATTTTTGTTTTTTTATATGACATATTGAAGGTTTGTGAATTTTTATCCATTTTGTTTAATATTATAATAGTTTTTAATTAATATTGGTATTTTCCATGAATTTGAATTATTCCAAATTTCTCATATAATTGTGAATTTTTTCTTTGATTATTTTTGTACTTTTTTGTATTTTAATTGAATTTTTATGGATTTTAGATAAGTTTTAAATGTTTTTATGGTTTGCTTTCAAAAATTAAAAAGGCGGGAAATATGGTACTCGATCATAGATGACATGGACTACGTGTGAACACCTGCAAGCTCATTGCCACGAGGACAAAACTGCATGCATGTCCTCATGCGTGAACAACTGGGATCCCAAACACACGTGTCCAAAGCCCGCACACAAACAGACCTAAGGAAGGGGACACCCACACATGAGATGGGGGGAAAGTGGGTGGTCACGCGTGGAAGAAGAAAGAGACACCCGAGGGGGTGGCCAAAAATGGAGAGGGGGATATAGGGGAAAATATTGGGGTAAGTGGGGTGCATGTTGTGTTTGTTTATTGGTTTTGTGGCCACTATTCTTTTGTTTTTTAAATAATTTGTGTTAAGGGTTTGGTGAGGATTATGGGGTATGTGGTGTGTGGGTGTTTTTTTGTTGTTGTTATTTTTGTTAGTGTGGGTGTGTAACGTGTCCACTTGTGTCTTCAGGACATGTCTTAGCAGTCCATCGAAAAGGATGTCTAGAAATCTCCGCCTGGCACTCCCATGGAATGCTACGGGGTTTGCGATCTAGGGCTTTTCGTGCCTGCCACGTAGCAGAAGTATTTCAGTCGTTCTCACTTAGGATCGACCTGAATTAGGGTTTTTCCTTATTGGTCATTTCCTAACGGCAACTAACCTCGGACCCAAGCGAACTACTTTACACACAAACTCCAGGTCTGAAGCGGATTCACACTGCACTTCGTTCAAGGAGAATAGGAAACGAAAGGGATGCATAGCTCAACCTCTCTACCATAAGGCATAGTCCCATTCCATTCCCCTAAAACAGCGTAAATCAGGATCAATCATAACTCTAGGTCAACGCTTTTGTTGTTCGTGCTCTTTGGCGATCTTCCTGCTGTCCATTGTGATTTGAGAAAAGTTCTCCCAAGCGTCCTCTTGCTCCAAGTAGCGGTCAATGGAGAGATCTCTCGCGGTGGGTTCCGTCCACATGCCCGGTGCGGTTAACAACCCCCTTGGTTAGGGTCAGGCAGGCAGTTGGGGGTAACTGAAGCTGCCTCTCCCTTCAGGACTTCAACCTGAAGTATAGATATCCATTTATCTTTTAATTCATTGATCAAACAAAGCCAAACAGTGCTCTAAAATCTGTAGTTAGCACAAACATTTCCATTGATCGTTTTTGTTGGCAAACTGCTAAGGAATGAGTCCTTCCTTTCGAATGCGTCCTCCACTCGATCTGGGATGACTTGCAACTTGGTAAGATCCCCTATATCCTGGGTTAGGGCGTACCCTATTAACTCGACTTGACCAAACCTTAAGTTCATAGGTTATTTTAGTTTATCGGCTGGTCATTAGCTTCCAATCAATCTTCTTTACTCAAGAAAGATACTAAATTGGGATGATTATTCATCCTCTTGCAAGATAACTTGCGTAAGGACTTGCCATCCTCGTTGCGAGAATTCGGCCATTCCCTTGTGATCCAATCACAAGATAATATGACTCCACACTTGTTGCACAGGTGTCGCATTGAATGGAGTCATAAAACAATCTATTCCTGATCACATTAGGCTAACGTCGTTAGAGCTAGGGTTTCCAAGTTCCATCTTGTAAGATTCTTAGGGACATCACTTTCAAACTGTGATTCACTGTCCCTAGATTTCGGTGAAAGTGGGCAAGTATTTAGAGTATAGGAGTTTCAAATTTAGCAATACGTAGCGATTAGGTTACGTATTAATTCCTAGTGAATTTATTTGGATTTAACCCATTCTAAATGAGTACTCCGCGGTTTTTAGGCTTATGCCAATTTGTTTAGCTCTAGAAGATAGCTATGTTATCATTTTATAAATATATGACTTGTTGTCTATGCGTAAATTGATCTTTCAACCCTAACTTGTCGATTTAAGGTCAGGCATAGATTAGGTTAATTCCAACTAATCTTCCTATAACTTGCGAATAAAATTCATGCTAAACAAACAACCTTTTTCTTGATAGTTTATGCAGTTAACAATGATAATTTGCCCAGAGTTATGCATCGTACGAATCATTCCATGACTTGCACTTTCCATGATGATTCATTGTGAAGAGGATAGGGGTTAATAGTGCGATATGCAGTTTATACTTCTAGGCTTAAACTAAGTATACTGTTTTAATGGACAATAATCTAGTTTATAATTCATTTCAATGCATAAAGCTATTTGCTAGAAATGCATTTATGCTTCCTTTATTTTTTGAATGTTTTATTGAAGCATTAATGACTAAGTTCCTTCGTCGTGATCATTTAGGACAAAAGTATATCCTATTTCTAACAATTAACCTTGCGTGATTGAATTACAATAATACCAAATAAAAATTAGGAAGGAAAACCTAGGCTTGGCGTGAGATGTCCACGTTGATGTTGGGAGGCGACCCTCCCGCGGCTGCGCCTTGGACTTTCTTAGGAGGCATCGCAATTGTAGTCTTTCCGTCGTGGAAGTAGCTTCACAACTCCTCTTTGGAATTCCACCGTCGCTCCCTTGCACCGTCCATCGAAGTAGTTTTAGAAGGCTCCCTCCTTGAAGTACGGATTTCGAAAGAAGGGGTGTTTCAAAATCTTTTGCGGATAAGACCCATTAAAGCCATGGGAGGGGCTTAATGGCCTTGTAATGACTCGCACAAACGAGGAATGAAAAGGTGTGGAATCCCTTACGAGGGTTTTTGAGTGGGAAAGGGAGGTGTTAAAAGACACTCAACACTCTCTTTCCTTTTACGAGTGGGGGAAAAAGCAACTCTCCAAGGGTATTAAGGGCTAAGGGGGGTCCTTAGGGGGGATTTATAATCACAGGGAGGCAAAGAACCCTTAAGGTCAAATTTTTTTTGGGGGGGAAAAACCCTAAGGAAGCCTTAAAGAGGAATTTTAAGGGGGGATTCAATATGCCACAAAGGAAGGGGGCTAGGGAAATTAAACATGGGGAGGGGGGGTTAATAAGACCTCTAAGGCCAACTCCTTCTTGGGGGGAAAAGAGGGCTTATAGAGCTTTAAACACCGGGGGGTGGGGGGGGGGGAGGGGTTTCAAAGCCCAAGAGAAAGGGGGGATTAAGGGGTTAAAACACGGGGGAAGGGTAATAAGACCTTTAAGGCCTTAGTTCTTTTGGGTGGGGGGGGGGGGAAGGGGGCTTTTAAAGCCCCCTTAGAAGCTCATAATAAACACCTTCATAGTTTAAATAGGGGAGGGGAGGGAGATGCTCCCTCCTTGCATGTCGATAGGCATGGCTACTTGCCTAGGCAAGCTTCAGCCAAGGAGCTTGTCTCTCTTGCTATTCCTCTCTTCCTCCAGCTCGATAGTCGGCTGGAGGAGAGGGGAATTAATTAAAAAAATTTGCTTAAAAAATACTAACCCTATGAGGGCTTTCATATGGGCCTTTCGAATTTCGGACTTGTTACATTCTCTCCCCCTTGGAGGAATTGAGATGTCCTCATCTTGAGATAAACTGGGGATATTGATGGTTGAGAGTGCCTTCATCTACTCAAGTGGCATCCTCTTCGGGATAATCTTTCCACTGGACGAAGCCTTCTCTTAGGGTTCTGGATCTTAATTGTCTCTCCGTAACATCTAAGATCCTGTCAGGCCTTAGTTCAAGGACTCCTTGACTAGGAATTACAACTTGTTGGTCATCGACTACATGGTTAGGATTAGGTACATGTTTCTTCAATAGGCTGATATGAAATACATTGTGAACCTTTAGGTTCTTAGGGAGTTGCAATATGTAAGCATTAGGTCCTAGGCATTTGAGGATCTTGTACGGTCCACAATACCTTGGACTTAGCTTCTTGCAATCTCCAAAGGATAGGGAACTCTTCTTTGGGTGTACGCGAATGAAGACCATGTCTCCTTCTTTGAAGATTCTATCTTGACGCTTCAAATCCACGTATGCCTTCTGTCTATCCTTGGCTGCTTGGATATCTTGTCTTATTAACTTTATTTGGTCATCCATCTCTTCCAACATCTACCTTGAAGCTTCAACCCTTAAGGTTGGATCTGAGAAGTTTAGGGGACTTGGACAGTCATTACCATACACTACTTGGAAAGGGATCATCTGAATGCTTTGTTGGTAAGAAGCATTGTAGGCAAATTCAACCAAAGGTAAGTATTGAATCCAACTCTTCGGCTCACGATAGCAGTATGCCCTAAGCCTGTCCTCCATGACTTGATTTACTCGCTCTGTTTGGCCATCCGTTTGGGGATGATAAGTAGTGCTAAAGCAAAGTTGAGTCCCAATGGCTTCAAAGATAGCTCTCCAGAAGTGTGATGTGAAGTGAGAATCACGATCACTAATGATTCTTCTGGGTAACCCATGTATCTTGAATATCTCCTTTATAAACAATCTTGCAATGTCTGAGGCTTTATAGTTTGCCTTTATTGGAATAAGGTGTGCAACCTTAGTAAGCATGTCAACCACAACCATGATGGAGTTGTATCCTCCCTGGACTTGGGGTAGGTCTACAACAAAGTCCATACTAATAAATTCCCATTTCATTTTGGGGGATGTCAAGCAGTTGCAGCTTTCCTAGCATCTTCACATTTTCGGCTTTGATATGTTGACAAGACAAACTATCGATGACATATTTGAGAACGTCACCTTTAAGCCTCTCCCAATGGTAGCTCTTTCTAACTGCATTAAGAGTTTTGGCGTAGCCAAGATGTCCTAAGAAATGGGAATCATGAGCTTCCCACAATATCTTCTGCTTAAGTGACTGGCTTGCTGATATATACAGCCTTGTTCTATAATAGACAAGTCCACTATTGATAGAAAATTCATGATACTTAGCCTACAGCTTTTGGTTCTGATCTTTGATAGAGATCTCCCTTAGCATTGTTTGGTAGGCTGGATCATGGCATGCAACCTCTCTAGCTAACTCAAGTATTGGATTGTTTGGCATAGATACTTTTGTAGCTAGAGATCTGGCTGTTGATGGATTCTGCAAGATTAGGGAATTAAGGAATGCCTTGCAACTAAGTGCATCGGCAACTACATTTTCTTTCCCTGGTCGGTACTTGATTTCAAAGTCATACTCCTCCAACACTTCAATCCACCGATGTTGCCTCATGTTGAGCTCATTCTGGGTAAAGATCCATTTGAGACTCTTATGGCTAGTTACTAGTGTAAAGTTGTTACCCAACAGGTAGTGTCTCCAAATCTTTAGAGCATGGATGATAGCTAGCAATTCCAGATCATGCGTAGCATAATTCTTTTCATGACTCTTCAATTTCCTTGAAGAGTATGCTACTGGATGACCTTCCTACATGAGCACACATCCCAAGGCAAGTATGCTAGCATCAGTTACTAACTCAAACTCTTTATTGAGGTCCGGAATTTTTAGAATGGGTGCTGATACTAAACTTTGCTTCAATCTATCGAAGCTATTTTGTTTGGGACTTGACCATCCAATGGCTATTTGCTTCTTTAGTAAGTCCGTCAGAGGTGCTGCAATCAAAGCATAGTTTTTGATGAAGACCCTATACCATCCTGTCAATCCAAGAAAGTTGCGTATTTCTCTGACAGATGTTGGTATTGGCCATTCTAGCACATCTTTGAGATTCCATCTGTTGATACTATGAATTCAAGATATTCCATCTGACATTTGAAGAATGCACACTTCTTCATCTTAGCATACAGCTTATGCAACCTCATTGTCTCAAGGACAATCCGAAGTTGGGGTTCATGATCTTCTTCCTGTTTGGAATAGACTAAAGTGTCATCGAAGAAACAAGCACGAAATCATCAAGATATGGCCTAAAGATATCATGCATTAACCTGTTGAAGGTGGCAGGTGCATTCGTAAGTCTGAATGACATAACTAGGAACTCAAAGTGCCCATATCTTGTATTGAAGGCCGTCTTGGGGATATCTTCTTCCTTGATCCTTATCTGATAGTAACCTAACCTGAGATCAATCTTGGAGAAGATCTCTGCACCTTGAAGACGATCATGAAGCTCATCTATCCTAGGAATAGGGTACTTCTTCTTGACTGTTGGTTGATTCAATCCTCGGTAATCAATACATAGTCGAAGTGTCCCATCTTTCTTTTTCTGGAATAGTACTGGAGCTCCCCATGGTGAACTGCTAGGCTGGATGTAGCCCTGATCTAGCAATGGCTTGAGTTGTTCCTTCAGCTCAATTGCTTCTGGTATGGACATTCCATA
Source organism: Lygodium microphyllum (assembly GCF_053477565.2). Lineage (NCBI taxonomy): Eukaryota > Viridiplantae > Streptophyta > Polypodiopsida > Schizaeales > Lygodiaceae > Lygodium > Lygodium microphyllum. Next base: position 24,416,135 of record NC_141152.1, on the reverse strand, counting down.
AGGTCTCTTTGCTATTGGCGCAGCTACTGGTACTAACCTAATCTCATGATCCACTTCTCTTTGAGGCGGAAGTTTGGTCAACTCTTCAGGGAATACGTCCACGTATTCCTTTAACCAAGAAGGTCCTTCATTAGACTCTTGCTTGTGATCTAACTTGTTGAGCTTAATTAAGTAGACAGGTAATCCTTTTCTGACTCCTTTTATGATCTGAGATACTTTGGCCAATTGGATTCTCGGCACTCCAGCCTCACCTTGGGTTGTGACTAATTCCCTTTCAGAGTTTCCAAAGGAAACTTGACCCTTTCCACAATGAATGTGGGTGTCATTAGGCTTAAGCCAATCCATTCCGAGTAGACACTCATGGATACCTAAATTCATGACTCTGAATTTGACCGAAGTCTTCTTTCCTCCCAGAAAGAATTCCACCCTAGCAGTTTGCCTAGTACAAGTAACCTCATGACCATTTGCCAATTCCATAAGCAAGGTAGGTGCTTCTACTGTGGCTATTCCTAATCTTCTTGCACATGCTGGTGAGATAAAGGAATGGGTGCTGCCACAATCAATGAAGGTCTTGAAACTTTTACCTTGATAGTCCGACGGTGTCTGAATCATCGAGAACTGGCGATTCGGCCCTTTCTTGTGTAGAGCGGCATGGATTGTCGCCCTTTCAAACTCTACTTTCATGGTCGGATCTTCTTCTTCTTCTTCTTTGCACATTTGCCTATTGGCGATGCAGGCGGTTCTTCCTCTACCTCGGGTAGCGGCTCCTTGACCATGGCCCGTTCCTTGGAAAGGTGCTTGGTGATGTCCTTCACCAAGCTTGGGACATTGCCTCTTGAAATGATCAGGCTCATTGCAGTGAAAACAATGGAGGTTACAGCCATTACTTTGAGTAGGAACAAAGTTTTTGACGTTGTTAGTCCTTGCTTTCTTTCTTTGTCCCCGATTATGACCTTAAACTCTCTTTATCTGAGGTCTGAATGCTCCTCTGTTCGGGTCATTATAAGACTAACCTTTGTTACCCCTTGGTCTAGACTGCACCTCCTAAATTATAGGCGCCGCTCGAATGAGTGCGTCCTGAAGATCTGATGGACGCATAGATTCAAGATGGGTATTTACTGGTGGATTTAAATCAGCACAAAATTTGGACACATGCTGTGTCATGTCCATCTGTGGCGCATACTTAAGAAGTGAGACAAATTTAGAATCGTATGCATCAAGAGTGAGTCCCAACTGTTTTAGCTCGTAGAACTCATTCATTTTCTGCGTGCAATATGTAGGTGGTAAGTATCTTCCCTGCACGGCTTTCTTCAGCTTCTCCCAAGTAACGGATTCCTCCGCGATCCCTTGATCCCTGCACCATTGCTTCCACCAAAGCCTGGCTTCACCGGTGAGCTTTAACTTGGCGAGCATAGCGTTATTGGCGGGTGCAGTATCGGTTGCTTCGAAGTAATCCTCCATGGATTCAATCCAAATTTCAACATCAGCTTGGACGGACCTGCCTCTCTCGTCAAACTCGGGCAGCTTAATCTGCTTGAGAAGAAACTTCTTCTCCTGGATTACAGCAGTACTTGATGTAGGAGGCGAACCAGGAACTTGTACCTGGGGTTGTGCCTGGATAAAGGTTTCTTAACGTTATTATACGATAATCATTATTGATTACATCTTCAATTCTGCTATCATGTAAGCAATGTAGCTACTTAACTTTTTATCAATTCTCATGCACAATCACACATTAATAAAAGGAAATCTTATTTGTATTTATATGGGCATAGCCCTTTCGGAATACAACATTTCTTGCGATGATAAGCCAACTGTTACATTTAGTTTGGGGAGAACAACGTTGTATTACATTTATCTACAGGAACTGTATAATAGTATGGTTTTGGGTCATGGATCTTCACGAATCGGTAAGTCATTGGAAGTTTAGGATATCCTTTCCTTTGGAATCCATTCTTTTCATGGCGCCCTAATACTTTAATCCTGTCACAGTGGGGATTACGCGGGTTACTTCCTCATATACATATGAGTTCATCTCAATCCTCCGACCTTGAATATGTAAAGTTGAGTTTACGTGAGCTTCCACAAAAATGAAAAGCTTCACGATTTTCAGGTCTTCCAACCACTTGATCCTCTTTAGGTTGGTTTGTAGATAAGCAAACTGGTGGGCGGCTATATAGTAGATTCCTGAAGTACTCATCCATCTTTGTTCCATGTACAAGGGTGATGGATTATAGATTTGCTCCAAGATGTTCATAATCTCAACCCTTTGTCTATAATGTGGAGAATGCATTGCAGTCATAAACATGACTTGAAATACCAAGAACTTGTTCCACGCCTCGTAATTCTGCAAGACAACATTGAAGGTAAGGAAATGTTTGGAACATCAACATTTTCTTTACTTCATCTTATTAAGATTTCATTAAAAAAATTCCGTTGTTGGGTGCTCTAATACCAACTGTAACGTGTCTACTTGTGTCTTCAAGACACGTCTTAGCAGTCCATCGGAAAGGATGTCTAGAAAGCTCTGCCCGGCACTCCCATGGAATGCTACGGGGTTTGCGATCTAGGACTTTCCATGCCTGCCACGTAGCGGAAGTATTCCGGCCGTTCCCACTTAGGATCGACCTGAATTAGGATTTTTCCTTATTGGTCATTTCCTAACGGCAACTAACATCGGAGCCAAGCGAACTACTTTACGTAGAAACGCTAGGTCCGAAGCAGATTCACGTTGCACTTGGTTCAAGGAGAATGGGAAACGAGAGGGATGCATACCTCAACCTCTCTGCCATGCATAGTCCCATTCCGTTCCCCTAAAACAGCATAAATCAGGATCAATCATAACTCTAGGTCAACGCTTTTGTTGTTCGTGTTCTTTGACGATCTTCTTGCTATCCATCGTGATTTGAGAAAAGTTCCCAGCCAACCGGGACCACCAATCTGTAGGACCGACCTATGGCCCATCCTCCGCACTTTCCTTGCGTTGTTTTAGTTATTTAATTGCCTAACACATTAGTTGGACATGTAACAATTAGCTTCTTTAATTAGCCCGTTAGGCATTGGTTCTTTCACGTAATCATATCACTTGACATAGAAAAACAATATCAGACAAGTTCCTTATTAACAGGTTATCATATTTATCTTTAAAATACAAAAAGTCCAGTGCGTAGGCTTATCCACAATTCACCCGAAGGCTATCCAGCAATCCACAGGGATTACCAATCCAAGTTTCCGCCCGTAGACTAGTATGCGGGCCTCGAGATCCAATCCCGAGTCTCGTTAGCCTCTTGTGCAGGGCCCGGAAGGTGAGGAATTTACGGCCAGAGCCCCCTTTGGCACCCAAGTATCCTCTTACTCCAAGTAGCGCTCAACGGAGAGACCTCTCGCGGTGGGTTCGGTCCACATGCCAGATGCGGTTAACAACCCCCTTGGTTAGGGTCAGGCAGGCAGTCGGGGGTAACTGAAGCTGCCACTCCCTTCAGGACTTCAACCTGAAGTATAGATATCCATTTATCTTTGAATTCATTGATCAAACAAAGCCAAACAGTGCTCTAAAACCTATAGCAAGCACAAACATTTCCATTGATCGTTTTTGTTGGCAAACTGCTAAGGAATGAATCCTTCCTTTTGAATGCGTCCTGCACTCGATCCGAGATGACTTGCAACTTGGCAAGATCCCCTATATCTTGGGTTAGGGCGTACCCCATTAACTCGACTTGACCAAACCTTAAGTTCATAGGTTTTTCAGTTTATCGGCTAGTCATTAGCTTCCAATCAATCTTCTTTACTCAAGAAAGATACTAAATTAGGATGATTATTCATCCTCTTGCAAGATAACTTGCGTAAGGACTTGCCATCCTCGTTGCGAGAATTCGGCCATTCCCTTGTGATCCAATCACAAGATAATATGGCTCCACACTTGTTGCACAAGCGTTGCATTGAATGGAGTCACGAAACAATCTGTTCCTGATCACATTAGGCTAATATCGTTAGACCTAGGATTTCCAAGTTCCATCTTGTAAGATTCTTAGGGACAAACCCTAGCTCACTTTCAAAATGTGTTTCACTGTCCCTATGTTTCGGTGAAAGTGGGCAAGTATTTAGGGTATAGGAGTTTCAAATTTAGCAATACGTAGTGATTAGATTACGTATTAATTCCTAGTGAATTTATTGGAATTCAACCCATTCTAAATGAGTACTTCGCGGTTTTTAGGTTTATGCCAATATGTTTAGCTCTAGAAGATAGCTACGTTATCATTTCATAAACACATGACTTGTTGTCTACGCGTAAATTGCTCTTTCAACCCTAACTTGTCGATTTAAGGTCAGGCACAGATTAGGTTAATTCCAACTAATCTTCCTATAACTTACGAATAAAATTCATGCTAAAAAAGCAACCTTTTTCTTGATAGTTTATGCAGTTGACAATGATAATTTGCCTAGAGCGATGCATCGTAAGAATCATTCCATGACTTGCACTTTCCATGATGATTCATTGTGAAGAGGATAGGGGTTAATAGTGTGATATGTAGTTTATACTTCTAGGCTTAAACAAAGTATACTATTTTAATGGACAATAATCTAGTTTATAATTCATTTCAATGCGTTAAGCTATTTGCTAGAAATGCATTAATGCTTCCTTTATTTTTTGAATGTTTTATTGAAGCATTAATGACTAAGTTCCTTCATCGTGATCATTTAGGACAAAAGATATATCCTATTTCTAACATTTAACCTTGCATGATTGAATTACAACAATACCAAATAAAAATTAGGAAGGAAAACCTGGGCTTGGGTGAGATGTCCACGTGGATGCTGGGAGGCGACCCTCCCGTGGCTGCGCCTTGGACTTTCTTAGGAGGCATCACAATTGTACTCTTTCTGTTGTGGAAGTAGCTTCACAACTCCTCTTTGGAATTCCACCATCGCTCCCTTGCACCGTCCGTCGAAGTAGTTTTGGAAGGCTCCCTCCTTGAAGTAGGGATTTCAAAAGAAGGGGTGTTTCAAAATCTTTTGCGGATAAGACCCATTAAAGCCATGGGAGGGGCTTAATGGCCTTGTAATGACTCACACAAACGAGGAATGAAAAGGTGTGGAATCCCTTACAAGGGTTTTTGAGTGGAAAAGGGAGGTGTTAAAAGACCCTCAACACTCTCTTTCCTTTTACGAGTGGGGGAAAAAACAACACTCCAAGGGGGCTAAGGGGGGTCCTTAGGGGGGATTTATAATCGCGGGGAGGCAAAGGACCCTTAAGGTCAAATTTTTTTGGGGGGAAAAACCCCTAAGGAAGCCTTAAAGAGGAATTTTAAGGGGGGATTCAATATGCCACAAAGGAAGGGGGCTAGGGAAATTAAACATGGGGAGGGGGGGTTAATAAGACGTTTAAGGCCTTAGTTCTTTTGGGGGGGGAAAGGGGGCTTATAAAGCACCCTTAGAAGCTTTTATAGCTTCTTTAAGACGTGTTGCAGGAGGGGGGAATCAAAACCAATGCTGAAGGTAGCATTTTGACAGCTGGGTGGGCCGACAGTAGAGGCGACGTCGTCCAGGCCTTCGGCATATATTAGCATCTTGTCCTCTCCATCTCACAGCGTCTAGCGCCTCCTCAACGATGGCAGTTCGGTGGCTTAGGCGCAATCCTCCCCTCAAGCATCAATGCAGCACTCAGCCGTCCCTCTTCGTCCTCCTGATCTCTGGCCGCCCTCACTGTTTAAATAGGGGAGGGGAGGGAGATGCTCCATCCTTGTGTGTCGACAGGCATGGCTCCTTACCTAGGCAAGCTCCAACAAAAGGAGCTTGCCTCTCTTGCTATTTCCCTCTTGCTCTAGCTCGACAATCAGCTGGAGAAGAGGGGAATTAATTAAAAAAATTTGCTTAAAAAATACTAACCCTATGAGGGCTTTCATATGGGTCTTTTGAATTTTGGACTTGTTATAGGGTGTTTGTGTTTTTTAGTAGTATATTTCTATCTTTCTCTCTCCTCGTCACTCTCTTTCTCTCTCTTCTATACTCCTCTCTTTCATACAGTCTTCTCTCACCTCTTTCTCTTGCTCAAGTCCTCTCCTTGACAAGTGGTATCAGAGCATTGGTCTTTGATCCATTTTTCTCCTGTTTTTCTTCATATTTAGACCTAAATTTCATCATTAAAAAACAATTTTAGAAAAGTACTACATGTACAAGACATGGAAAATAACTAACAGTTACTTGCAGAATATCTACAGTTGGAAGAAGACAAATATGGAGATATTTAAAGATGGAAGGTATAGATATGGTGGTGGATGGACAAAAGAGTAGATCCTCATCAAATTTTCATGCAATTTTGAAGGTAACATGGTCAAATAGGAGTTAATTGGACTTAGAAGAGAGACAAACTATGGTTACTTTTCAAAGAGAGGTTCTCTTTCCCCTTTCTTAGAGCTCTCTTATAGGTTTCATGGAGTTTTTAGTCAAGATCTCCTTCTACCTCTCAAGACATGAAGTTACCTAGCTATTACTATAAGAGAGGGGAAATAAAATAATGAGGATAAAATACTAGCTACACTAGTTGGTATAAAAGGTGTAAGGGACTTTATTTTTGGGATCACCATTATGATGATACAAGTCTCCTTCATCTTCTCTCCTTCTCAACTTTCATGGCTGCCTTCTCTCTTTTTGTATTGTTCTCTCCTTTCGTAGTATTTCTCTCTCCTTGTCACTCTCTTTCTCTCTCTTATGCACCTCATTTTATCTTTCTTCTATAGTCTCTCTCTTCTCTTTCTTCCTCTCTAGTCCACTCTCTGACAATTACACACTTGGATCTTCTTTCACTCTTCATTCTCAATAGGAGGAGTACCAAATTGAACAAGAGCTGAACTATGGACTAGAATAAAAAAACCTCGAAAATTGTGGCATAAACTTTAGGCTGATTAGCTAATGTTTGTTGTTGTTGGTCAACACTCAGCATGAGGCTTGGTTTTCGGTGTTTAGCATACAAAAGCTTTGTCACGTGCCTGCCTATTAGTTGTCCAAGCACATTTTTAGTGGTCCATCCAAAGACCAAATCTAAGTGACACCACCCAGCACTCCCATGGAATGCTACGAGGTTTATCGCCTAGGGTTTTCGGAGTCCACCTCACAATGGAACCTTCGCGCCGAACCCACTACGATCGACCTAAAATCTTGATTCCTAGTGGTCAAGGTCTCCCGACAGCATTCTAGCATCGAGTCCTAGACATCCTACTTTATGGAAAGATACCCAAGCTGAAGAAGATCCATGCCACACTTGGTTCAAAGAGAATGGGAAATGAGATGGATGCACTGCTCAACCTCTCTGCCTATAGGGCATAGTCCCATTCCGATCCCCCAAAACAACATGATTTGGGATTCTAACCTAACAGTACCTAAAGATCGACGATGGTAAAACCTTGTGAGAAGCCTCCCACTTCTCTGGGACCACCCTCCATCAGGGGTTCTGTCCACTCGCTTTCCTCGGTAGGCATTCTTTAGTTATCTAATTAGGTCTTATCACATTTATGTGTGACATTTAAGATCAACTTCATTCATTAATACTTTTAAGGAACAGGGTTTGTTCGCATAATTTATGGCACAGATACGAATACAGAGCAAACAATCCTTTGACAAACAAGTTCGAACAGATTCCTTAACTTATCTCACATTAATCTTTGTCTCCTGCCTATCCATACAGGAGAAATTATGTATCCCTTTTGTCCAACAAAAGTACTTGGTCCAAATCACATGGCACCATAATTTCCATCCATTATCTAGAATAAGATCTTCAAATCCCATAGATGTTTAGTCTTCAACTCCATTCTGGACTAAGCAAGGGGTGGCCAGAGCTCCACCTGACCCCAAGTGACCTAGGAGTGAAATACAACTTCCATGGTTGGCCTTTTCACCACTCGACCTTTGGCCTGTGAATCGAAATGCCCTCTTAGGTTGAAGCATGGTGTGACCTTGGAGATGATCCACCCGCACAAAATATCATTCCTTAATTAATCCAATTAAGAATCAAGCACAATCAAGGCAATCAGCCTAATATCATCTTCCAAGAAGACATTCCTTTATCTCTCATGGCAACTTGTCATCACTAACCCTTGCCATGCATTTATCTTCAAACACAAGCACTTGGAATAATCATCCAAATCACATCCCAACAATGAGTTTAATGCAAAATCATTTAGGACATTATTTTATCAATCAACAAAAACAATGGTATCCTTTTCCAGACATTGCAGGAATACTCACGATAACCTTTCCATCGCGTATTTGCTCTCCCCCTTGGGATTAGGTGCGGTTCTATGTAAAATTTACCTAAAGCACCCTTCTTTTGGCTAAGGCATATGTTAAGGTTTCAAACACTGTACAAGACATAAGTTCTATTAATCACTTACATTGGTCGATAACCCAGCCTTCTTCCCAACAAGTACAAAAGCATCGGTCTTTCCCTTGACTCGAGCTTTCCTAACCCCTTGAGCTCTCTACTTGCCTTTGAGGCCTAGAGTTTTTGTTTGTATCTAGCCCAATCCAAATTTGAATTGATAAATGTATGGGTTATTGATAAATGTATGGGTTATTGAATTGATAAATGTATGGGTTATTAGACTTTAATCCTTATGATCATTGTTTTTACTGGCTAGGTACAGCGTCAAGATTCCCAATCTATCAAACGTGAGCTATTAATAAGAGCTTGACCAAAGGTCTAGATCTTTGAAAATGATTCTCTTCTAGGCTAAGTTCCTTGCCAAGCAATCCTTCAGGCATGCAAGTTGCAACATATATCTTCAAAGTAATGAAAACACACCTACTATTGCAAGGATGGGAAGTTGACAATGCTTGAAGCCTTATATGTTGTTTATGAATTCATTGCATAGCATCTAAATAGAATTAACTTCTCTGGATACTCTCATTTGGGGAATTCAATCCTTCGAATACTTGCGATGTAGTTTATCCTTTTCAATGTCCTATTCTCGTGCGGCATAATACGGGAATCAAAGCACGCATTCATCAATTTGTAAATACGTTACTTATAACCAATACTGCAGTTGGATGGCCAGTGATGTCCTTGCTCGAGGCTTTCATCATGGGATTGCAATCCGCATGTGACATTTTCCACTTGGAGGCTATTCTCGATCTTCATCTCCTCTGGACGCGAATTGCACAAGACTTCCACGCTTTCTACTCAATTAGCGGGGGCTAATTGGGGAGATAATTAAGCTTGTGATTGAGGGGTAATCTTGCGGACATGGGGTAGGGGTTTGTGGCTAACGGGGAGAGAAGGAACACATTTGGACATCCTCTAAGGAGTGGAAGGGGAGAACCTTCAAGGACACACACACACACACACACACTCTCTCTCTCTCTCTCTCTCTCTCTCTCTCTCTCTCTCTCTCTCTCTCTCTCTCTCTCTCTCTCTCTCTCTTCTTCTTCTTCTTCTTCTTCTTCTTCTCCTCTCTCTCTCTCTCCCTCTTTCTCTTTAGCATGCTGTTGAGCATGTCGATCCCTTCAAGGCCTCCCTATCCCCTTGCAATGGGGGGGTATAGGGGTGGAAGATGGTTTTTATTGGGGGTAATGAGGTAGTGGGGGGAGAGTGAGGTGGCACACGTGTGCTCCTCCCCCCTATTTTCATATCATTGTCAATTGCAGCTCCGCCGTCATGCTCTTGCACCTCACCTTCGTCAACTTTGTCCTTTCCCTCTCCCTCCTACATCATCGTCAACTTTGTCCTCCCCCCCACCTATCGGTGACGATAGGGGATGTGTAAAAAAAAAAGATTAATTTTAAGGGGGGTTTCCTATGGCCTGCGGAATGTTACAAGCTTCAACAAATTTCTAACAAAGTTTGTGCTCTCTTCTTCTTCCATTTTTGAGAAGTTCTAGGCATGGACAACCATGAAAGCTTCAGCTCAAGCTTCATGTTCTCATCAATTTCTAGAAGATTCTTTATCATTCTAGCATTGGGACTTATTTTGGTAAAGATTTCTTAAAGAATTTGCAAGGATTGAGTAATAATGGTCAATGATTCATCTTCAAGAGCTTCTATGGAATCAAAATTTGGAGGAAACGGGCTTAATGCTTCAATCTCAATCTTCTAAAGCTTTAAGTTTTCTTCTAAGCATTCAATGCACAAGGATTGAATATTATTTTTGCAACATTGAGAAACCAAAAGCTTCATTAAGCATTCTAGGGGATCATTCAAGCCTTTATCAAGGTAATAAAAGATATTCCTCTTTAATTATTAGTCTCTCTCATTCATCTAATTGCTAAGTTTTATCCAATCAATTGAAAGATTAAAGAATGGTAAACTTTTCATCAAAATTTAGTCAATCATTAGTTAAATCAGCCCATTTATGAAATGCATCATTTACTTGATTCATACTTGATTCAATTAGTGGATTAGAAGCCCTTGCTTGAAGTTTCATCATAACATTCAATTCAATTCAATAAAGTGCAATTGATTAATAAGATTGCTTATCTAATCCATTGAATTGTTGATGATTATTCATTCATGGAAAATATATCATAATCCATTATAAAAAGGTAAGCTAGCAATGAGTCACTGCTGCATGGTAAGACCCTTTCCCCATTCATTTTTCCTAATTTCAATCCTCTTATATTTTATGGAAAGAGATGAATGAAAATTTCAGTAATTCATATCATGCTGGTTGATTAGAGTAGCATGCTACTGCCGTGTTGATATTCCCACTGAGGAAAAAGGTGGATGTTGGGGGAGATATTGGGACAATAGAGAGGTGACTCTCCCCCACTATTAAAGATCCCAAAGGGATGCAACAAACCTACCTGAGAGGAACTTTGCCCACCTCCTATGATTTGAAGCCCATGTAGGGAGCCTATTCTACCATTTTATCACATACACAAGTATAACAAGTGGAGAATTGAAGATTGAAGTACCCCTAAAAACTCAAGTACCTTGAAGATCAAAACAAGGTGAAACAAGGATTTTATAAGACATTACAAGGTATATACAGGTCATTACAAGTAGTATCTTCATCACCGAAGTATAGGTGCAAGTACTATTGGTTTCCCACATGTCCTATTCAACTTTCCATAGGGTTTACTAGACATTATGTACTACCATTTTTCTCTCACAAGTGAAAATAAGGTACTTACAATTTAAAAGAGGGTGAGGCTTGGATAGTTCATCCTCACATATGAAATTGCACAATTTTTTGTCCTAAACTTGTTATAATGTGCTACAACTCATCTTGAAGAGGGTATCATTGGCTTTGTTTTGAATAAAAAATGTTGGGAATTGGTGTTCTCTAGCTCACGTTATAGCCAATTTTTTGACGGGGGGTACTACAAGATTGCACTCCCTATGGCAGGTCATAAGGGAAAGAGTAAGGCCCAATATGAATATGCTTAGCAAATTAGAGATTCTATGTTGGAAAATACACCTCAAGGGAGCCCGAAAGATCCTCATATGTAATGATAAATTAGTATACTTAATAAAACCATGTGTAAATATAGAGCAAGTATGCTCAAAGGCATATGAAGCTATTATCTAGAGTTGAACAGATGGTATTGTCTACTAATAAAATGAAGTCTTCCATTGAGGAGTTGGTGAATTTTACTACCCAAATGAAGTCTTCAATTCACAAATTAGTAGAATCTAATACTCAAATGATGGCTCAATTCTCCCAATAGATGCAAATGCAAATGGAAACCAAGGCAAGTAGGGAGAAAGCTCATTTAAACAGTGATCTCTTAGTCCCACTTTTGCCACCTAACCAAAATGGCTAAGGTCATGGAATCATTGGGCGAAGGGGCATTGCCAATAGTCAATATGAAGTAGGTGAGACTTTATAAAGGCATGATGACTATTTGTGTAGTATGAATGGTACTAATTCCCAAGCTTATAGCCTAAATCCCCAACCCCCTACAGGTCCTCTACCATCATCTGGAATGTTTCACACTAGTTTTCAACCACCTATTGGAAGAGTGCTATCTTATTTTGGAGGTTCAATGCCTATTAACCATGAATAATCTATTTTGGGATAGCAACCCTTTCATGAAAGGGAGTTGAAGGATAAAACCATTTTGCCAAAGTACAATGGGCAATCATCTTCACCATCTGGTCTAGAGAAATGGATTTAAAAATTAGATTTCTATTTTGATATGTTCTCTAGAACTAATGATATGAATATTCACTTTGCATCTTTACATTTGGAAGGAGTTGCACAAACTTGGTGGAGATACATCAAGAAAGAGAACATACTTGTAGAGAATTGGAATGCATTCAGGACTCTTATGGCTGAAGTCTTTGCTTCTCCTCTTGAAAAAGAAAAGTTGGCACAGAGATGGTATGGATTAGAGAAAAGAGGCCTCAGTGTATGAGATTATAAAGCCAATTCCTCAACCTTTCCATGTATATAGAGGCCTCAGTGTATGAGATTATAAATCCAATTCCTCAACCTTTCCATGTATATAGAGAGCATTTGTGATGAGACTAAACTCCACAAATATATGTATGGTTTAGAACCTTCTTTATCAAGATGATGTTATGGTGCAAAACCCTGCCAATTTTTTCAAAGCTATTGAGCTTGTGGAATGTTATGGAAAAATTTATACAAAGGAGTCTTCATTTTAGCCTAGTTATGGGTAGCCAAGGACTATTTTAAAAATGGACAAGTTGGAAATGTTTATGGTAGCAATCATGCACCAAGTGGGAGCTTAAGAGTGCCAACTTCTCCATTGTTCAATGCTTCAAGACCTCAAGGCAATTTCAGGACAACAAATAGTCCAAGAGTGGATCTCAAACAAGGGGATAACAAGTTTAGATCTACTTCAACCAATGTGAATCCAAAGTCTATTCCTATGGACCTCTACAAAAAGAAAGAAAAGAAAAAGGTTTATGCTTTAAATGTGGAGAAAAGTATACAACTAATCATGCAACAAATTGTGTATACAAAAATGTGAAACCCAAGGTCCTTTAAAGTAAGTTAGTCTTTAAGATTCAGAGGATCATATTGATGAGGCCAATGCATTTTGTAACTACTACTGAAAATGAGGATGTTGAGGAGGAAGTTGGGGCAATAACACTTTTATGATCATGTCGACACGTTTCCTTTTGATTTGGGTGGTAGTGTTCCTTTTAATATGGGAGGAACTCATGATGAACCACTTGCTGCCACTAATTGTTCTATTTTCATGGATGCTTAGATAGGTTCTAAGAGCTCTAATACACTTTGTATGAAGGGTAATATTCATGGGAAGGATGTGTTTATATTGATAGATAGTGGCAGTTTACACAGTTTTGTGAATAAGTCCATTGTAGATAAATTGAATTTTCTTCCCACTAATTTATAGCGGCCCATAAGAGTTCAAATAGCAAATGGTAAAGAAGAAATCATCACTCAAAATTGCCGATTTCTTTACAACTAGCTTAAATTTGTAAAGCAAAAGTAAACTTGATTGCTTTGGAAATGGGGCCCTTAGATGTTGTACTTGAGTGCGATTGGCTGATGACATTGGAAAAAAGTTACTATGGATTTTTCACAATTGTATATAGAGTTTATCTTTGATGGGGAAAGCTCATCCATTTGCAAGGGAATCTCTAGTGAATCAAATTTTCAGCTTATCATTGTTCAATAACTCAAGAAGGAGTATAAGAGGCGCTCAAAGATTATAGATCATCTAGCTTTGAAAGCTCTTCTTGAGGAGTACAGGAATTTGTTTGAAGTATCCACTTTACTGTCTCCTAAGAGATCAGTAGATCACCCTATCGATTTGGACCCCAACTCAAAGCCAATTAATAAGCAATCCTACAGATTGTCTAAGTGTGAGCATGAAGAAGTAGCCAAGAAAATCAAGGAGATTCTTGAAATGAGATTCATTGAACCTAGTTCTTCACCTTATGCATCTCTGGTCTTGTTACTGACGAAGAAAGATGGATCCTTTAATATGTGTATTGACTGTAGAGATCCAAACTAGATCACAGAGTGAAGAATAGGTACCCAATACCCAGAATTTATGATTTGCATGATGAGCTCAAGGAGAGGGATAGATTCTTTACAAAGTTTGACTTGAGGTCAGGATATCATCAAATCCATATGCAAGATGGTGATGTAGTTAAGACTAACTTTAGGACTAATTGAGGGCTATACCATTTTCTAGTGATGCCATTTGGGCTTACTAATACTCCAGCTACCTTTCAAAGTATGATGAAAAATATTTTGTAGCCTTTCCTCTTTTAGATTGTCCTAGTCTTCTTTGATGACATTTTGATTTATAGCAAGACTCTTCAAGACCATTTATCACATATGAGGAAAGTTTTTGATGTATTGAGGCATCATAGACTCTTTGTTAAGAAGAAAAAATGCTCTTTCATGTAGATTGAGGTGAAGTACTTGGCCCATATTGCTAGTGAAAAAGGGATCAAAGCTAACCCAAGAAGGTACACTGTGTTAAAAATTGGCCAATGCCTACTATCACTTCTTCACTTAGAGGGTTTCTTGGTCTATCCTTATTTTATTATTGATTCATTAAGTATTATGTGGCTATTGCAGCTCCTTTCACTACCAAGTTGAATAAGGAAGCTTTCTTTTGGGATGCCCTTGCACATAGTGGCTTCAACCAGTTAAAGGAACTCCTATTCTAGTATGCTCTGATTTTTCAAAGGAGTTTACAATATAGTATGATGCCAGTGGTCAAGGCATAGGGGCTATTCTTTGATAAGAGCATGGAGTGATATCTTTTGAAATTCACAAGCTTAGGGATAAGGAAATGACTATGAATTTCTTTGACTAATATATGTTGGCTATCTTACATTTGATAAAGAAATGGCTGATTCTCTTTCTTATATGTGGGCATATAAAGTTTTAGCTATGAGTAAGCTACATAGTTACTGGATTGAAAAATTACAGGAAGCCTATCTTTTGGATGAAGACCTCAGCCATGTTTTTCAAAAACTACACCAAGGTCTCATAGAGGAAAACTAACATTATCAGCTTAAAAATGGACTAATCTAGTTAAATGGCAAGATTGTTATTTCCTCTACTTCTTCTTGTATGTACACAAAAAATTATGGAGGAGTTGCATTCTTCACCTTTAGCTGGACATCTTGGAGTTTTTAAAACCTATGATAAGATTTAAAAATAAATAAAAAATGGAAAGGATTGTGGAAAGATGTTAAAGATTTTTCATAAAGTGTATGCCTTGTCTGCAGAATAAGGACAACACCCATATGTGAGGTGGTTCATTGCATCCATTACCTATTCCTATGGAAAAATGGATGCACATTACCATGGACTTCATTACTAGTTTACCTATTACCAAAAAGGGATGGAATAGTATATATATGGTGGTGGATAGACTCACCAAGGCAACCTATCTCATTCCAACTAAGACCCAATTTACTGCTTCATAGGTGCCTAGTCAGTTTATGGAGAAAATTTTTAGATTACATCGATTACCAGAGGTGATTATTCATGATAGAGATTAAAAATTCATGAGAACTTTTGGTAGATGGTATTCACATCCATGGGCACTAAATTGTCTCCTTCTATAGTCTATCATCCACAAACTAATGGATAGATAGAAATTGTAAACAAGTGGTTGGAGACTTATCTTCACCATTTCTTTCATGATGTGCAACATTCATTGGATTCTTGGTTACACTTAACAGAGTTTGCCTACAATAACTCCACTCATGCTAGTATTGGAGTTTCACCCTTTAGAACTATGTATGGTTATAAGATGTCCTTATCCACTAGTATTGGAGTTTCACCCTTTGGGACTATGTATGGTTATAAGGTGTCCTTATCCACAGTCATTTTGAATGAGAAAATCAATTCTCATGGGAAAGAAGAACTGGAAAGAATGCAAACCCTTCTTTAGTAGTGTAAGATGAATCTTAGGAAGGCCCAAGATTAGATGAAGATGTATGCAGATGAGAAAAGGTGAACCTTAGATTTCTAAGAAGGAGAATTAGTTATGTTGAAAGTACCCAAGTCTCATTACTCTACCTTGAAGTATGGATCCACTAACAAGCTTGCTCACAGGTTTTATGGACCCTACATGATATTGAAGTGCATTGGAGACTTAGCATATAGATTGGAACTACCCTCTTCCTTTAAGATTCATAATGTATTCCATGTTAGTCAACTCAAGCCTTTCTGTGGCGATCCTATGGATATAGTTGATGAGCTCCCACACCTATAGATGAAGAAGGTATTATTCAATACATCCCCGAGGCTATCATAGGTTAGTGTGAGAAGAAGCTTCATTCTTTCTCTATCATTGAATATTTGACTAGATGGAGAGGTTTACCACATAAAGAATCTTGTTGGAGGCCCGAATCTATATTAGATTAGTTTCCTTACCTATGGGACACATTGGTGGTTGAAGCATAATTACTGCGAAGCCAATTATGGTGTAGACAAGGTCCTGAGAGCATTCTATTTTAGAAGAGTTTTTATTCTACCAAATTTTTAGAATTATGCCACCTACATAGGGTCAA
This sequence comes from Lygodium microphyllum, assembly GCF_053477565.2. Classification (NCBI taxonomy): domain Eukaryota; kingdom Viridiplantae; phylum Streptophyta; class Polypodiopsida; order Schizaeales; family Lygodiaceae; genus Lygodium; species Lygodium microphyllum. The sequence goes on along the minus strand of NC_141152.1, from coordinate 24,399,662 downwards.
ATTACTCTTCAAGAGCTATGTTTTGACATGTGTCACACTTTGTTTGGATACTTCTACCAAAAGTTATGGAAAATTTGGTTCAGCAGGTTCTTTTCTAACAACAAGTTGTCTTCTTCATTTTGAGTCTATTTCTTGAAGACTTTAAGGCTCCAAACTCTTTTGAAAAACTCATGATCATGTATATAGCTAAGGCCTTATTTCATTCCTTCATTTCAGCCCATATGTCTTCAATCTTTCATTTATTTCCCTACTTTGTATAGCTAAAAATAGAGTAGTACTCTATTTCATCCATCATTTCCAACTTTTGTAAGTTTGTTTTTGTGGGTAAAAACCTTTGGGATGGGATGGATTGTAAAAAGCTGGGAAGAAGAGATGTTTAATGTAGAAATAATAACAATACCTTGTTACACTGTCATAGGTATAAAAGGGAGAGAGATATAAATTTTCACATGTTTTTAGAACATTATTACATTACTCTCTCTTACCTCACCTCCTTCTTCACAGCCTCTATGGCTTCTCTTCTTTTTCTGTCTTTCTCTCTAGTCTTTCTCTCTCCTCATCACTCTCTTTATCTCTCTTCTATACTCCTTCTCTCTCTTCTATAGTCTTCTCTTACCTTTTTCTCTCTCTCCCATCCTCTCCTTGATATCCAACATAAGAGCTACTTACTAATAGAACCTACATGTTCCAACCCACAAACGTGTTACAAGATGCAGATCTAGAGCATGGCAATGGCTATGGTGGATCGAAGATGAGGACCAAATTCATGATGACATAGACAAGTAGAGACAAACTGTTACACAAGTGAATTAGGTTCCAAGGTGGCAGCTTGGACTCATAAACACAATTTTGTGTAAAGATGACAAAGACAAGACACTTAACTAAAAGTACAAAGCATCATGACATTGTATTCATTCCATATGAAAAGTGGTAGTCAAGTACAATGCTTTATAGTTGTTGGATGGTAGTAGTTTTCCCTTTCTATGCATATGGGATTCACTCTGCCTGCATGTCCTGAGCCCAGAACTGCCTCATACAAAGAGGCCACAGTGGGTGTGATTGTTGTAAATATCTCAACAAAACCTAGTATCCTCTTTTCTCAAGGGGAAGGGGGTTCACTAGTATAAAAATGTATATTGCCTGAGTTAAAAAAAGGGGAGTATAAAAAAAGATCACCTCACAGATATACATTAACAAAAGGAATTATTTTAAAAGGTGTAAAATTATTATTGTTGACTTAGATGATGTGACTCATTTGTTACTTTTTTCTTTCCCTCAAAAGCATCTCCTTTTTCTACCAAGATATGTGACACTTACTATAGGACATTGATTGATCTTTCTTGTGCAATACCTCTTCAATGGAAGCCTTAATTTCTCTCTCAATTTCTTCTTAAATTTGCTTCATTAGGCCTCTAGTTTCTTCCATTCTTTTTTTTTATCTCTCTTTGGTAGCTCTAATGATTGCATGTTGCTCTTCCATCTCCCTCTCATCAGACTCTCTTGATGATGGTGAGATTTACCTCAACCCCCTCCCCTTTGTCTCATTTTTTGTTGTTTTAGCTTATCCATAGGGTTTGAAATTTTTGTTTCTACTCCCTACCTCTTCTCTTTCTCCTAGAAGTTACATTCTCCTACATGATCTTTTAGTGGCTAGTGTTTAGCTAGAAACATTAACAAGAAGATGTCTTACAATGGCATACCTATACCAATCGTTATGACACGAGTTAGTGTGCTACGATACTTGATAATGTTATTGTGTGCCTTTGTGTGAATATTAACTTCAAATTTTGATCCTTTAGGAGATCCTTTTATTAAAGGCTCTATTACACATTCCAAACAAAGGGCATTCAAGTCTTATAATTGACAATGTTTCTTGTTATGATGTCTTCTGATAGCCATTTTGGAACTTTGGGATGGGATATTGGTGGCCTTTTTATAAATAAAGAGGTGATAGAACATGTTTACTATGACTTGGAGCTATTCACCTCAGTAATGGCCTTCAGTATTACTTCTTTATTGTTTATCATAGTATCATTCCATCTTTGTGCCATTTGAAGGGTTTTCTATGTTTTAAAAGCTTATTCATTACACATTTTATCTCAAGTGTTTCTTCCATCACTATGGGCTAAGTTCAAAATTCACTATCCTCTCCACAAATCTATCATCACATTTTATGGCATAGGAGAATCTATTAGATCTAGTTTTGAGGTGGTAGTTTTTTAATGAGAGTTGAACATGCCATGAAGTGAACATTGGTTGCTATGGCTCAGACATAGTTAGCTAAGCCACATTTGGCTATGAACTCTAGTCTAGTATGTGTTGATCAAGCCTTCCATATTGGTTAGGAGTATGGTTAAGATACTTACCTACAAAGATTGAAATCCATTCTCAGTTGTTGCATGGTGAATACCAATTTTTCCTCATTAAGGGGGTCTTTGATATTGGGTGCCAAATGGTTAACATTAGAGGGATGAGAGCTTGCTAGGCTACCATCTATTGGAAAAAAAAAACACTCATTAGAATGATCTGTAAAGAAGAGAATTAAATATAATTCACTTATTTCTTTTTATTTAATTAATGTTTTTACTAGAAAACGTGATTGTGGCTAGCGGGCCTTGATAGTTAGTACCTTTTAAGAAAGTATTGGACATAGAAGAATAGCTTGAAGCTCTCCTCGCTTTTATGGATTAGAGTTCAGTGTGTGGAGCGTTTTTTAGTCTTTTTAGGTCAAAGGCCTTAGTTTTACTAAGATCTATATCAAGAATGTTTTTTTAAAACTTCCAATAGGATTTTTGAGGATCCACAAGTCATACAAACCTAAGTTATATGTGAGCTTGACACAAGTAGGACATATTATCACTAAGCAACGAGGGTCCATTAAAATGATGTGAAGATCCTCTTCAGTTAGGTATGTTTTCACCAACATAAGGGTGATGGAGCAACTCTTTTGGTGCATTGAGTTTGCGAGACTCAAGGATATTTCTACGGATGACAAATAGCAATATGTGGGGTTACTAATAAGCAAACTAATAGCATTCCAATACTTAGCCAAGGTGAGAAGATGATATTTTAAGTGGCCATTTTAAGGTGTTGTTGATACCAACTCTATGCAAATGAGTGGAGGATGATGTACACTATCATTTAAGTCCTTTTCTATTGGAGGGGTCTTGAAGTGTTGTTTTAGTTGCATGGATTGGAACAATGTAGTGTTTTTGCAATTGGTGCTCAGATAGTTCACAAGAGACTTGCTACAAGTGGATAGGAATGCTATTATTGTATAGGTTTTTGTGCTTTTCCCATATGGAATGCCACTCAATTGAAAGTGTAATCTTATTAGCATTGGCTAGATATAGGTCCATCAGTGCAAAAAACTTTGCAAAGGTGCCATAGGCAAAGAGTCTAGTTGTAAGAAGCATTTGATTAGGGTGTACTTGGTTCACTAGAATAATTCTCCCACTATTTCATAGTTAGATTAGCAACCACGAATCTTCTTTAGATGGTCAGGCAAAAGTAGCTTATGGTCACTGAACTTGAAGGGAGGTGCACTAGGCTTATGCATTGTGGGTAGAGCAATGTAATATATCAAATATATATATTTTAAATTTCTCCTTCTCATGCAGCGGCGCATCGCGCTAGAAGTGTAGAGGGGGGGATAGAGGAGCCACCAAGCTCCTCACTGGAGCTTGCTTGGCTCCATAAGCATGCTAATGGACACGTCGACGGGAGAGGATTCCCTCCCCTCCCCTATAAAATTAAGGGTGGGGGGGCAGAGACAGGGAGGCCGTGAGAGAGTAGGAACGAAGCCATCATTCTTGTTGCTGCTGCCCTGCAAAATCTGTAGAAGGAGGCCGCCATAACGCCGTGCTGAACGAGGTGGGATAGCTCTTCATCGCCGCCTACAGACATTCACCCCCTTGTGGACGCCGTCGAAATATTTTCCCCCACGTGGTTCCTGACCAACCCCCCCCACAGAAGCTTCTTGAAGCTTCTAAAGGGGGGCCACCTCAAGCCCCCCTTCCTATACCTTAGAACCCTTTCACCCCAGTTTTTTTTTAAAACCCTGAAGCCCCCCTTCCTATACCCTTCCCTTACCCTTTTCCCCCCTCCCGGTTCTACCCCTTAGAAATCCTTTCACCCCGCCCCGGTCTTAAGACCTTACCCCCTTCCCAAGGGGCCATTAAACCCCCACAACCCTTGGCCTCATAACCCACAAATCCCTTCCCCGTGCCTAAATTTGTAAAGTCCCTTCTTGTGTTTCTTTGAAACCGTGTTGCACCCCCCTCATATTCCTTTTTTTTAACACTCCCCCCCTAAGCCCTTACCCCCCCGTGTCCCCTTTTCCTTACATACCCTTTTCCCTCCCCTGTACTATAAGCCTTCACCCTTCACCTTTCCCTTTCACCCTTGTTTTAATCCCTAAAGCCTTTACTACTCCGTGTCCTAAAACCTCTCTAAAAATCCCCTTTCCTATACCTTTTACCCCAAGCCAAAAGTTCTTCCAAGGTTCATATGGTTGCGAAGCCACACTTACCTATAACCTTTTTGCCGTGTATATACCCTATAGGGCCTTCTTAGGCTTTATAAACCTTTCCCTCTCCGAAGAAGCTAAGACCTTAAAGGTCCTATTATCCCTTCTCGTGGTCAATCCTTTGAATGGCTCCTTGCCTCGAAAGAGAGATGGTGAAAATTTGGAAAAGAAAGTAAAAGCTGCCTTCACATCCGAAGGAGTACAACTGTGATGCCGCCTAAGAAAGTCCAAGGAGTAGCTGCGGGAGGGTCATCTCCCGATATCCATGTGGATCTCTCACCCCAAAACCAAGTTTATCCTTCTTAGTTTATATCAGTTTTAATTTAATCATGCAAGATGAATTGGTTGGGATAATATATATTTTGTCCTAGTTATTTACGATGAAGGAGCTTAGTTTAACTGAACATGCAAAAATGATAATGAAGTTTCCTTCAAATAGCATCATGCATTGAAACAAATTATGAGCAAGATTATCTACCTACTATAGTAGTATATTTCGGTTAAATCTTGAAGGTATAAAAACTGCATCTTGCTCCATTAACCCCTTTTTTTTTTGCAACGAATCATCATAGAAGATGAAATTCATGAAAGGTTTCTTACGTTGCTTGAACTCTAGGAAGTTATCATTGCATATCTTAGCAAGGAAAAGATTGTTATTTGGCATGAGTTTCATTCACAAGGAAAAAGGAAGATTAATTGAATTTATCTAACCTCAAGGTAATAAAGTTTAGGACTGAAAAATCAATTGTCATGAGGATAACAAATCGTGCCGAGGTGATCTCAATATTACCTTCTAAAAGTTAACCGAATTAATGTAAACTTAGAAATACCTATGTTGCGAAATATACCTTGGGAATGATTTAAAAACCAAGAAATGTTTATACCTTAAACACTTGCCTACCTTCCCTGATTGTAGGGTCAATAAAATTGTAAATAAAAAAGAACTAGGGTTTGTCCCTGAGGTTCTTAAAAAGAGACCCTAGGTCCGACAAACGTCAGCTTGAAGAAATTAAAACGGAATGTTTCATCGTATATTACGATGCAGGACTTGCACAGCAAGTACGAAGTCATATGGTCTTGTGATTGATTCACAAGAAGAAAGGTTAAATACCCTCAACAAGGATGGCGGATCCTTACGCAAGTTATCTTGCAAAAGGATGTATTCTTTGATATCCTTGTGAATAAGAAAGGTTAAAAATCGAAAACAAAAGTATCCAATGAACTTTAGGGTTAACCAAGTTGGGGTAATAGGGTACGGCCTAACCCAGAATATAAGGGATCTTGCCAAGTTGCAAGACACCCTGGAACGAGTGCTAAGGCATTCCAAATGAAAGAATCATTCCTTAGCAGTTTGCCAACAACAAGATCAGTTAATGAAAGTGTTTGTGCTTGCTAGAGAATTTAAAGTATTGTTTGATTTATGAATTACAAATTAAATGAATATCTATACTTCAGGTTCAAGGCCTGAAAGGAGAGGCAGCTTCAGTTACCCCTGACTGCCTGCCTGACCCTAACCAAGGGGGTTGTTGACCGCGCCAGGAACGTGGACCAAACTCGCCACGAGAGGTCTCTCCGTTGAGCTCTACTTGGAGGAGGAGGACGCTTGGGTGCCAGGGGGGGCTCTGGCCGTAAATCCCTTGCCTTCCGAGTCCTGCACAAGAGGCTAACATGACTCAGGATTGGATCTCGAGGCCGCATACTAGTTTAGGGGTGGGAGCTCGGAATAGTGATCCCTGTGGATTATTGGATAGCCTTCTAGCGGATTATGGACAAGCCTACGGGCGGAACTCCTTGTATTTCAAAAATAAATATGATGATATGTTAATAAAGAACTTGTTTGATATTGTTTTTCTATGTCACATGATAAGATTACATGAAGGAACTAGTGCTTAACAGTTTAATTAAAGAAGCTGATTGTTACATGTCAAATTAACGTGTTAGATAATTACATAACTAAAAACAAATCGAGAAAAGTGCGGAGGATGGGCCATGGGTGGGTGGTCCCGGTTAGCTGGGAACTTTTCTCAAATCTTGAAGAATAGTGGGATGATCGTCAAAGGATAGGAACAACAAAAGCGTTGACCTAGAGTTATGTCTTAACCGATTTACCTTGAACCAAGTGCAGTGTGAATCCGCTTCGGACCTGGCGTTTCTGCGTAAAGTAGTTCGCTTGGGTCTGACGCTAGTTGCTGTTAGGTAATGACCAATCAGGAAAACCCTAATTCCGGTCGATCCTAAGTGGAAACGGCCAGAATAATTTCGCTACGTGGCAGACGCGGGAAGCCCTAGATCGCAAATCCCGTAACATTCCATGGGAGTGCCGGGCGGAACTTTCTAGACATCCTTCTCGATGGACTTCTAAGACGTGTCCTGGATGATGCTAGTGCACACATTACAATTGGTATCAGAGCCGACCAACAACGGAATTTTTTTTATGATATCTCAATAAAATGAAGTAAAGAAATTGTTACTGCCCAAACATTTCCTTACCTTCAATGTTGTCTTGCAGAATTACGAAGCGTGGAACAAGTTTTTGGTATTTGGCGTCATGTTTATGAGACTGCAATGCATTCCCGCTTTATAGACAAAGAATTGGGATGATGAACATCCTGGAGTAGATTTATAATCCATCACCTTTGTACATAGAACAAAGATGGACGGGTGCTTCAGGAATCTACTATATAGCCGCCCACCGGTTTGCCTATCTACAGACCAACCTAAAAAGGATCAAGTGGTTGGAAGACCTGAAAGTCGTGAAGCTATTCGTTTTGTGGAAGCTCATGTAAATTCGACTTTACATATTCAAGGTCGGATGGTTGAAATGAACTCATATGTATATGAGGAAGTAACTCGTGCAATCCCCGCCGACAGGATTAAAGTGTTGGGTCGCCATGAGAAGTATGGATTCCAACGGAAAGCATATCCTAAACTTCCAATGACTTATCGATTCCTGAAGATCCATGACCCAAAACCCTACTATTACATAGTTCTTGTAGATAAATGCAATGCAACGTTGTTTTCCCCAAACTAAATGTAACAATTGATTTATCATCACATGAAACGTTGTATTCAAAAAGGGCTATGCCCATGTAAATACAAATAAAGGCTTCTTTTTATCGATGTTTGGCTGTATATAAGAGTTGATAAAAAGTTAAGTAGCTACGTTGTTTACGAGATAGCCGAATTAAAGATGTAATATAAGCTAGCGTCGATTATCGTATAATAACATTAAGAAAACCTTTATTCAGGCACAACCCCAGGTACAGGTTCCAAATTCACCTCCTACATCAAGTACTGCTATGATCCAGGAGAAGAAGTTCCTTCTCAAGCAAATTAAGCCACCCGAGTGTGATGGGAGAGGCAGATTCGTTCAGACTGATGCCGAAATTTGGATTGAATCCATGGAGGATTACTTCAAAACAGTCGGTACTGCACCTGCCAATCAAGCTATGCTTGCCAAGTTAAAACTCACCAACGAAGCCAGACTTTGGTGGAAGCGATGGTGCAGGGATCAAGGGATCGTAGAGGGATTTGTTACATGGGAGAAGCTGAAGAAAGCCGTGCGGGGAAGATACTTACCACCTGTATATCACACGCAAAAAATGAATGAGTTCTACGAGCTAAAACAGCTAGGACTCACTCTTGACGCATACTACTCTAAATTTGTCTCACTTTTAAAGTATGCGCCACAGATGGACATGACACAGCAAGTGTCTAAATTTTGTGCGGATATAAATCTACCAGTAAATACCTGTCTCGAATCTATGCATCCATCATATCTTCAGGATGCACTCATTCGAGCGGCACCTATAATTCAGGAGGTGCAAGCTAGACCAAGAGGTAAAAAAAGTTGGTCTTATAATGACCCGAACAAAGGAGCATTCAGACCTCAAATGAAGAGAGCTCAAGGTCATAATCAGGGACAAAGAAAGAAAGCAAGGACAAATAACGTCAACAACTTTGTTCCTACTCAAAGTAATGGCAAAAACCCCCGTTGTTTCCACTGCAACGAACCCGGTCACTTCAAGAGGCAATGTCCCAAGCTCAGCGGAGGACATCGCCAAGCACCTTTCCAAGGAACAGGCCGTGGTCAAGGAGCCGCTACCCGAGGAAGAGGAAGAACCGTCTGCATTGCCAATAAGCAAATGTGCGAAGAAGAAAAAGAAGAAGATCCGACCATGGAAGCAAAATTCGAAAGAGCGACAGTCCATGCCTCTTTACACATGAAAGGGCCGAATCGCCAGTTCTCGGTGATTCAGACACCATCGGACTATCAAGGTAAAGGTTTCAAAAACTTGATTGATTGAGGCAGTACACATTCCTTTATCTCACCAGCATGTGCAAAAAGATTAGGAATAACCACAGGAGAAGCACCTACCCTGCTTGTGGAATTGGCAAATGGTCGTGAGGTAACTTATACCAGGCAAACTGCTAAGGTGGAATTCTTTCTGGGAGGAAAGAAGACTTCAGTTAAATTCAGAGTCATGAATTTAGGTACTCGGAATGGATTGGCTTAAGCCCAACGACGCCCACATTCATTGTGGAAAGGGTCAAGTTTCCTTTTGAAACTCCGAAAGGGAATTAGTCACAACTCAAGGTGAGGCCGGAGTGCCAAGAATCCAATTGGCCAAAGTATCTCGGATCATAAAAGGAGTCAGAAAAGGATTACCTGTTTACTTGATCAAACTCAACAAGTTAGATCAAAAGCAAGAGTCTCATGAAGGACCTTCTTGGCTAAAGGAATACGCGGACGTATTCCCTGAAGAGTTGACCAAACTTCCACCTCAAAGAGAAGTGGATTATGAGATTAGGTTAGTACCTGGAGCTGCGCCAATTGCCAAGAGACCTTATAGAATGTCCATACCAGAAGCAATTAAGCTAAAAGAAAAACTCAAGCAACTGTTAGATTAGGGCTACATTTGGCCTAGCAATTCACCATGGGGAGCTCCAGTACTGTTTCAGAAAAAAAAAGATGGGACACTTCGACTATGTATTGATTACCGAGGGTTGAATCAATCAATAGTCAAGAACAAGTATCATATTCCTAGAATAGATGAGCTTCTTGATCGTCTTCAGGGTGCAAAGATCTTCTCCAAGATTGATCTCAGGTCAAGTTTGTTGAGATATCGAGCTCCACTCGTGATATGCCAGGGTGACAGTTGTGTATTTATGTCATCGACTTGTCAGTTTGCAGATGTGGTTGGTACACCGCCCATGAATAATAGCTACATGACAGCTATTCTTATCTACTCTAGTTCGTGGCTCAGTTAGTATGCCACCTTAGTTAGTTGAGTTTGGTTTGAGACCCATATATAGGGTTCTTCTATTTCTTTGTAAGAGAGTTCTTTTGGCTTACACAACTAAGAAGAGGAAAACTGTTTTCAGCCTCCATCTCTGTGTGTATTCCCCCATTGTGCAAGCAAGAAAGCTACAAGTGAGACTCCTTCCTTCTCTCCCACAATCTTGACATGGTATCAGAGCCTTGTTCGTGGTAAGGAGCTCAAGAAAGCAAGCCAAGATCGTGGTGTTTTGGTAAGAGGAGCAGCGTTGCTTTCATTTTCTATTTTGGGAGCAGATCTCTGCAGGTAGCACAGCCAGAAATTGCAAGAGTGCATTGTCTCAGGTTGAGACGCCCTTCGCGGTGAAGCAAGAGGGTAGTATATGCTACGGGCAAGGGCATTAGCCCTTGGCGACCCTGTTTTTTTTATTTGAGGCCATTTCGGGGCCTGTTTTGGAGGCGGAAGTTTTCTGCACGTACTCTTGTCTTCTTTGATGACACTTTGTCTATTCTAAACAGGAAGAAGATCATGAACCTCAACTACGAATTGTCCTTGAGACAATGAGGTCACATAAGCTATATGCAAAAATGAAAAAGTGTGCATTCTTCAAGCATCAGATTGAATATCTAGGATTCATAGTATCATCAGAAGGAATATCAGTAGACCCAAAGATGTGCTTGAATAGCCAATACCAATATCTGTCAAAGAAATACATAGCTTTCTTAGATTGACAAGATGGTCTTCATAAAAAACTATGCTTTGATTGCAGCACCTCTGACGGATTTACTGAAGAAGTAGATTTCCATTACATGGTCAACTCCCGAACAAAATAGCTTCGGTAGATTGAAGCAAAGTTTGGTATTAGCACCTATTCTAAAACTTCCAGACCTCAATAAGGAGTTCAAGGTAGTAACTGATGCTAGAATTCTTGCCTTGGGGTGTGTACTTATGCAGGAAGGTCATCCAGTAGCATACTCTCTTCAAGGAAACTGAAGAACCATGAAAAGAATTATGCTACGCATGATTTGGAATTACTAGTTGTCATCCATGCCCTAAAGCTTTGGACACACTACCTGTTAGGTAACAAGTTCCCCACAAGAGAAGTTTCGAAACTGTATGTGATACCATAGTCAAGAGTTTTCTTCAAGTATCTGAGCACCCGCATCGCAGCCTTCCAATGACTCTCATGAGGTTTGTTTGAGAACTTGCTCAAAACACCAACAGAAAAATTGATATCTGCTCTGGTGTTACACAAGTAGATTAGACTGTCGACCAACCTCCTATACCTCCCAATGTCTGCTAGTGTTGATGTATCCTCGACAGATAACTTTGCATTCACCTCCATAGGTGTAGCTATCTCCTTGCACTCGGTCATGCCAAATGCCTTCAAGATCTCCCATGCATACTTCTTCTGAGAGATGAAGATCTTTCCTGGCTCTTGCCAGACTTCAATCCCCAAACAATAGTGTAGCAAGCCCAAGTCTGTCATTTCAAACTCAGAACTCAAAGCCTTTCGAGTTTGGTTGATCATATCTTCATAGTCACCTGTAATAAGAAGGTCGTCCACATATAGGACAATCACTACAGACTCTTTACCATCCCTGTAAACATACAAGTTAGCATCTGAGGCACATCTTTTGAAGTTTAGGTATAAAAAGAACCTATCTATCTGCTGGTACCATGCTCTGGGGGCTTATTTCAGCCCATACAATGCCTTCTTCAGTTTACACACTTTGTTCTCAAAATGGGGGGCCTCAAACCCTAGTGGTTGAGCCACGTACACCTCCTCCTTGAGGTCACCATTTAAGAACATTGACTTAACATCCATTTGGTACATGGCCATTTCTTGTGGGCAGCCACTACAAGTATCGTGCGAATAGTGGTCATTCTGGCAGTTGGGGCAAATGACTCTTGAAAATCAAACCCTTTAACTTGTGAAAATCCTTGGGCAACCAGTCTAGCTTTGTACTTTTCTAAGGTACCATCAGCCTTGTACTTTACCTTCCAGATCCACTTGGTGCCAATAACCTTCCGCTTTGCTGGTCGATCCACTAGCTCCCAAGTGTCATTCTTCATTATGCTGTCATACTTTGCCTGCATAGCATCCTTCCATGATGGATCTGCAAGTGCTTCTTCTAAGTCAGTTGGCTCCTTTACTTCTCTCATAATCTCAACCATCAAGGCCATATTGACTATGTGAGCAGAAGCCCTCCTTTGCTCCTCTATTCTCTGAGACCTCCTTGGTCCGTCTACCTTCTCCTCAACAGATGCAAGCATAGGATTGTTGTGGTCATAGAGCTACTTCACCCAGCGCGGCAATGGCCTTTCCGGTGGGGTGATGTTAGGTTGGTGAACTTTTTCCTCATCATCTGAAGATGATGCTTCCTCCTCCTTAAGGATAGGGATAGCTCTCGGGACAGGTTCATAGTGAACTTCTTCTTCGCTTGATGATAAAGTGGAAGAACTTGCCTTCTCCTCCTCCACTGTATGCGGCTCCTCCTTGAACACCACATCACAACTCGCGATGATCTTCTTTGCCTCTTGGTCATATAACTTGTAAGCCTTCTGCTCATCACTATAACCCAAGAAGATACATTTTCTGCTTTTTGGTTGTAACTTGTTTCTCTTCTCATCTAGAACATGTGCATAGCATTCACATCCAAAAATTCTGAAATGTGAGACATATGGTTTCTTACCAGTGTAAGCCTCATGAGGTGTTTTTCCCTTGAGAGCCTTTGTATAGCTCCGATTTAGAATGTAGACTACAGTATTAACAGCTTCAGCCCAAAAATGGTTAGGCAATCCCTTGCCCTTTAGCATGCATCTTGCCATCTCCACAATGGTGCGATTCCTGCGTTCCACAACACCGTTCTGCTGAGGTGTGTGAGGCGTCGTCAATTGATGCTTGATCCCTTTGCTCTTGAAAAAGCCTTCAACCTCCTTTGAGTTGAACTCACCACCACCATCTTTCTAAATTTCTTCACACTTTTCCCTATTTCATTCTCAACAAGTATTAGCCATTCTTTAAACTTACCAAAAGCTTGAGCCTTATCACCAAGGAAGTACTCCCACATCTTCCTACTATAGTCGTCGACAATCAACATAAAATAAGAAGATCCCCCCAAGGCCTGTGTAGGCATCTTACCACACAAGTCAGCATGCACCAACTCTAGAGGAGCTTGTGCTCTATTCTTGCTTTCTTGTGGAAATGCCTTTCTCTGTTGCTTGCCCATCATACAAGATTCACATGGTTCCTTCAATTCAATTATTGTAGGTAGGTGAGCAACCATACCTTGCTTTTGCATCTCCTTCAATACTACAAATCCGATGTGTCCAAACCTTTCATGCCAAAGCTTACTTGTGCCCACTCCAGCGGTGGCTGTAAGAGCACTTAGCTCATACAGGTTGTTCCTTCTTTCTCCTTTGCCAACAATTGTGCCAGCACTATCAATAATTTTTGCACCTGACTTCTTGAACCTCACTTCATAACCAAGATCAGTTATGGCAGCAACTGATAATAGATTTCTCTTGGTTTCGGGAACATACAACACATTTGAAAGCTTTTTGACTTCACCATTTGCAGCAACAAAAGAAATAGTACCTGTGCCCGCAGCATGGCATTTAGGATCATTTCCAACCGTCACAGTGATGGATTCTTGTAGAGGCTGCATAGAACTGTATAGACCTTTCTTGTTGGTCATGTGACGAGAGGCCCCACTATCCAACACCCATGAGTCAGTGGTAGATTCTTCTTGCGCCGAGGAGCACACTTCCTCAATGGTCGCCATGAATAATTCCAACTCTGCTTCAGCCGTATTGGCTGTCTCTTTCCCTTTACTTTTAAGGGTACCATTCTTTTCATCTGCCTTCTTGACACGACAATCTGCAATTGCATGTCCTTTCTTCTTGCAGTAGAAGCACTCTCCTTGAAACTTCTTCTTTCCGCCCTTCTTCTTTTTGTCACCATCATTTTTGGTGAAGGAACCACCTTTTCCTTTTGCATTGGCAGAGAATGTAGCATCTCCATTGTTGCTTCCTTCACGGGCTTTCAGCCTCAACTCCTCCTCCATTAATAATGCACAAAACTCCTCAAAAGTCAAAGCTTGAGGTCTCACCTGAGTATTAAGGGCAGTTACTAGTCCATCAAACTTTTGTGGACAAATCCGAAGACACCTCCGAGCTAGCTCTTCGCTATTATTTTGTATCCCAGTGCCAGCCATCTGGTCACGCAGATTCTTAATCCGAGTGATGAATGCTTCCACCGTCTCTCCTTCAGCAAACTTCTCCAATGTTAGTTGATTCTCCAAGTTTTGAATCCTTGTTTGGTTTCGTCTTTCATACTGACTCCTTAGTACATTCCAAGCCTCTGACGCTTTGGTTGTATGCTGAATCAAAGTCAGAACACTGTCAGAACAGCTTGTAACTAAGGCACACACAATGCACCTGTATTCCTTTGTTTCCAAGCTCGTAGAAGATCTGCATTCAGAGGAACCATCACACTAGGATTTGATGGGTTGGGGGTAGGCTGTGGTTCTGCATCAGTCCCCAACATAGTCTCCAAAAGCTCATAAGAATCAAGGATAGTTGTAATTTTGAACTTCCACAAGGTGTAGTTTGTACCATCTAACTTGCCTTCGCTGAAGGTTGGTGGATGAATCCTCAGTGTTTGAATAGCCGGTACAGCAACACCACCTCCTACACTGCTTCCTGATGCGCTAGAATTGCTTATGGAAGTCGACATAGTTTCTCTTTGCTGTTGAATCCTTTGCCTCTTGCACACTCTCCGATCTCTAGAGCCCCCTGGGCTCTAATACCATGTAAAATATTACATGGTGTAGCAAACAGAATCTAAGAAAGAGATAGAGAGCACACAACAGATAAGAGGAGAATCAGTAAATTCTTTAACTCCAAACAACTGATACAAAGATGGCTCTGTCCACCCGTGTGCTTCTACTGTGTGAAGCTTAGATGGCGATCTAGACAAAAGATAGGTGAAGAGCTTAAGGCTAGTTGGAACAACAACTCTGACTGGGTGAAAGATGAGTGAGAGATGGCTGCAAAGGGGTTTAGCTTTTATAGCTCGTGAAGGTCGTTAGGTCGGCATGTTGACCGCCGACCTACCATATGAGCCTCCACTAGTCGGACAGGGAATATTCCAGTGAATATTCCCTTTACCATAGGGGCCCCAGACCCACAATAGGGGCCCCTTTTAACTCCCTTACACCGCAACTCGATGTAATCTACCTCGAGTTGCTACCAGCTTAACCACTTTGTCTAACCCAAAGATTAGACCCACAACAGTCACCGTTTTGCCATCTGGTCACATAGACCTCATCTGATATACAAGTCAGGACTCAACCAATGTCCGGGCTCACATTTGGCTTCTCCCCATAATGGGGGCCTTACAACTTTGAGCACCATGGATCATTGGTAGCACCTAATGAGGGTGGGGCATTGATCATATCTAACATCATTATATGTAGAAACATGACTTGTAGAATCTAAATTTGATAGAAACATCAACAAAATGGGGTGAAAAAGTGTGGTTTGCATATGTTGCTCTTAGATAAAATTTTACCACTTCAATGGTGGGATCCAAAGTATAGGTCCTTCAAAGTAATTATGCATTCTCTATGACTTACTTAATTTAAGATTTGATCATTCTAGGAGAATATTTTAAAAAGTATACTCACAATGTTGTTTTTAAAGTGAAGATTGTAGGAGTAGTAGGATTTGTTCTCATTAAATCTTTAAGATTTATGTAGGAGAGCGTTATAGAGGAAAACACTGTAAAAGGTAAGCAAAGCAATAAAGAGGGATAATGATGCAAATTAGACATCTAGGCATGTTAGTACATGTGATTGCAACTACTAAAAAATATCCTCTATGGGCCATCACACCATATTTTAATGGTGGAAATATTTTAAGTTTCATGACTCAACTTCTTGCATCTTGTGGGAGATTGACAAGGTTATTTCATTCATGGGGTACAAATAAAAGAAGAAATGATGAAGAGACTCATTTAACAAGTGATAAAATACTATAAATAAATGTATTTTGCAAATGTATCACATCTAGTATGCATACAGTAATTTTTTAAAATGTGTCATTTGCATGAAGTAAGGTGGTTACACATTGATCTACATCTTCGTAATATCGCATTAGCTTTTGTTGGTGATGTTTTTCATGTGGGGATTATAGATTGGGATAGAGCTTTGGATTCATTTTACTAAGCCACATCGAGAGTGTATTGATAATGAAAAAGTCCATGCAAAAAAACTAGATTGGTGCAAAAAAAACCATGTGCATAGAAAATGATCAGCCCTTGAATTTCAAGATACTGTGTTGAAGGGTTCTTATAGCCATAGACCAATGTTTATACTTTTGGTTGGATACCACAAGAGCTTTACTACCTCTATAGAGATGCATCTAATTGCTTTGATGTAACTAAAGTTATCTCTCTATCCTTGACATCGATTATTTATTAGATATTTGTGGATATAAAATCATGAATATAGATTCATCAAAAGGGCCTTATTTGATGAGATAAGTGGGAATATTCTAAGAACCATTGAATATATGTGAATTGGCTATGCATCCCTTGGAAGAAATCTTTATCCAAATACCTTTTCATGTAATCAGTACCATAACGCATGACTTGGAACTCACTTTACTTGATTATCCAAAGATGGGAAATCCTTTTAGAAGCCTTCAAATTTTGGAAAATGTTCTCTTTATCTTTATTTGTATCCTTCTCAAATGATAGTACTAGCTTTCTTGTAAATCAAATTTTTATTCAATGGCAATATATTTATTTGAATTTTTATATAGCTAACTTGAATTTTTTTATCTCACTTTGATAATCATGGGTCATTTGATCAAATTTCCTTAGACTAAATACTTAAGCATACTTAGTTATTCATTGTTTAATTACCTTATTATAATTTTTGAGTGAAATCATTTTGGGATTCCATGTTCTTATGCGGCCAAAACAAATTTCCTACTTAATAAATTTTCTTTGAAGATGTTGAAATTTATTGTATGCATTTATTATATCTTATATCACATTATGGATTTAGTATTTATAAGCCCTTTAGTTACTAAATATGAAACATTGGTGAGTAGCCTAGTGCATGTTGTTGAGATATCGAGCTCCACTCGTGATATGCCAAGGTGATCGTTGTGCATTTATGTCACTGACTTGTTAGCTGCAGATGTGGTAGGTACACCACCCATGAATAATAGCTAGATGACAGATATCCTTGTCTACTCTAGTTCATGGCTCAGTTAGTATGCCTCCTTAGTTAGTTGAGTTTGGTTTGAGACCCATATATAGGGTTCTTCTATTTCTATGTACTAGAGTTCTTTTTGGCTTACACAACTAAGAAGAGGAAAACTGTTTTCAGCCTCCATCTTTGTGTGTATTCCCCCATTGTGTAAGTGAGAAAGCTACAAGTGAGACTCCTTCCTTCTCTCCCACAATCTTGACATGGTATCAAAGCCTTGTTCGTGGTAAGGAGCTCAAGAAAGCAAACCAAGTGTGCAGTGTTCTTGTAAGAGGACCAGTGTTGCTTTCATTTTTTTGTTTTGGGAGCAAGTCTCTACAAGTAGCACAGTCGGAAAGTGCAAGAGTGCATTGTCTCAGATTGAGATGCCCTTCGTGGTGTAGCAAGAGGGTTGTATATGATTCGAGGCCATTTCAGGGCCATTGTCTCAGTTTTTTTTATTCGAGGCCATTTCGGGGCCTGTTTTGAAGGCAGAAGTTTTCCGCACACACTCAAGAAAAGGCCCTGTTTTTTGCTATGCGACCACTGTTCTACAAGTCGGTGAAAATTTACCGTAGAAATTGCATCATATGCTTGTGCGTAGAGACATTGGGAGTTACAGAATCATCCTTGTTGCATATTGATGCAAAATCGTCACTAGGAAGTGACTGTGTGGTCAAATACCACTTTCGCCAGTTTTGCAAATTTGCCCTTGTGAGGCTGAAGCTGTGTTTTTTTGCAGTGACAGAATTTTTTGTAGTGTTTTGTAATGGCATCTGATTCTCTTTCATAGATTGTCACTGAAAAGCTTGACAAGAATAACTTCCAAGCATGGAAGTTTAGAATGACGAATTTCCTTATGGAAAAAGGATATTGGGAATTCATTGCAGGAAATGAAGAAGAACCAGTTCTTCCTGATGTTCCCAATCAACAACAAATGCAAGCATTTAAAGGATGGTATGAGAGAGTAAGAAAATTTATGTACTGGCTGTCTATGAGTATTTCAGACTCTATGATTGTGCATATTCAGGATGCAAGCAAGCCAAAGAGACATGGGATACTTTGTCAAAAATGTATAGCACAAATACGCAAGCTAGGAAAATGTAGCTCAAGCAAGAGTTGCACAATGTGCAAAGAGAAAGTATGAGCATCAATAACTAACACATGAAGGTGAAGAAGATTGCAGATGCATTTGCTTCCATTGGGTCACTAGTGGAAGATGATGATTTAGTTTCTGTGACCTTGAATGGTCTAGGAAAGGATTATGCACAGTTCTGAACATCCATTTCCGTCCGTGAAAGATTTCCTAATTTTTAGGAGTTGATTGCTCTTCTAATTTCTGAGGAGCAGAGAAATGGTGGTGCATCTTCTTCAGGAGGAACTTCAAAAGAAGCTATCTTCTACTCAAATGCTGGAAGAGGTAGAGGCAGAGGTAGAGGAGGCCGATCTGGAGGCCGTGGTAGAAATCAAAATATGCAGCAAACTCAAGAAAACTAGTCCTATAGAGGAGGACGTGGTAACTCTAGAGGCAGGGGGAGCCAAAGAGATTGTGGTGGATAGCAAAGAGGCCAAAATGTAAACAACAATGTTGAATGCTACTACTGTGGTAAAATGGGTCATATGGCTAAAGACTACTATAAAAAGCAAAATGACATCATGAATGGAAAATTGCAACAAGGGAATTATGCATCTTCTAGTAGACAGGGTGATGACAGAAATGAGCATTTGTTTATGGTGCAGCACACGACCAATTCTGTGATAAGTGCAGAAGAAAGCAATGATGTGTGGTATGTTGACTCAGGTACATCAAACCACATGACAGGTCATGCAGAATGGATGCAAGATGCAAGGAAAATGGAAAAACCAAGATTTGTGGAGACTGGTATTTGTGTTGTTTATGCAGGATGGGAAAAAGAAATACCTATCAGATGTATTTCATGTCCAGAATATCACCAAGAACCTCGTTTCTGTTGGTCAAATGGTTGAGCAGGGATTGCATGTCAGATTTAATCCTCATGGATGCTTTGTTGAGGATATGAAAAATAAAGGTCGCTTAGCAAAAGGAAAGAAGGGCAGAATGTTTACGTTGGATGCAGACATGCCTGAATTGAGTGCAGCAATGTTTGCACATGGGACCGGTGTAGTTGCAGATATTGATATCTGGCATAAACGCATTGGTCATGTTAATGTACAGCAACTTAAATCAATGCAGGCCCAAAATATTATTGCAAGATTGGCTAAATTCAAGGTTGCAGAAATGCATAAGGTATGTGAAGCCTGTCAATTTGGAAAATATCTACTGTCGTGAACCCAAAAAGTGGATTCAATATTTGCAAGTGGTTGAGTTTGCCTACAATGATTCCTACCAACAAAGCATTCAGATGACCCCTTTTCAAGCATTGTATGGGCACGATTGTTGAAGTCCTTTAAACTTCTCGAATCCAACCCTAAGAGTTGAAGCCTCAAAGCAAATGCTGGAAGATATGGATGACCAAACAAAGTCAATAAGATAGGACATCGAAGCCACCAAGGATACACAGAAGGCATACATGGATTTAAAACGTCAAGATAGATCCTTCGCTGAAGGAGACATGGTCTTCATTCGTGTACGCCCAAAGAAGAGTTCCCTATCCTTAGGTGAATGCAAGAAGCTAAGTCCAAGGTATTGTGGACCCTACAAGATCCTCAAGTGCTTAGGACCCAATGCTTATGGACTACAACTCCCTAAGAACCTAAAGGTTCATAATGTATTCCATATCAGCCTACTGAAGAAGTATGTACCTAATCCTAGTCACATACTTGATGATCAACAAGTTGTAATGCCTAGCCAAGGAGTCCTTGAGCTATGGCCTGACAGGATCTTAAATGTTAGGGAGAGACAATTGAGATCCAGAACCTTGAGAGAATGTCTTGTCCAGTGGAAAGATTATCCCGAGGAGGATGCCACTTAGATGGATGAAAGTACTCTCAACCAACAATACCCCCAGTTCTTCTCGAGATGAGGACATCTCGATTCCTCTAAAAGGGAGAGAATATAATATTTCCACTCGAAATATTAAGTCAACTATAAAACCCGCACACCTTGTGCAAAATTAGTATAAAAAAATCCCCCCCATTGAATAATGTCGGTGGCCAAGTGTTCCCTCTGCGCACCATGTTAAATTCTGGCTCCGCTCATTGTGGAAACTAAGGCCGGGGTTTAAAACCGCAAAACCGCATGAGAACACCCTTCTAGGAAAAAAAGGGAAAATTGGATAATGGGTAAGATTAAAATAATGTTTTTTAATTACCCCTCCCCTAAGCCGATGCATGGCAGGGGGAGAGGGAGCGGGAGAAAAAGGCGTAGTGGTGGAATGCATGGGGAGAAGGGGGAAGGCATGAAGCCTCCACGTGGTGGAGCTCCCCCCCCCCCCTCAAAGGCTATAAAACCTCCCCCTTAGGATTGGGGGGGAGGCACGAAACAAGGGAGAGAGGGGAGCGTGGAGATTGATGGTTTCTCCAGATCGACGTCGTTCCGCCATCTGCCACCATCGCCTTGCGCCAGGCTGCCGCGCGCCCTCAACACTGTCATCATCATCTTCATCTTTGCCTCCTTCAATCGATGTCGTCACCCCTCCTCCCCAATCATTTCCTCCGCGTCACGCTCTAAAAACAAAAGATTTTGGAAGCTTCCTTAGAATCTTCTAAGGATAAGGCTCCCATAAGCCTTGTGCACGTGGTTTTTCCCCCAGTTCTTAACCCCACACCCTGGAAAGGGGTATTCCTATGTAAGGGAGAAGTAAACAGATTCAAGGCTGTTTTGCCAAGCTTGGAGAGAGTTCAGAGAGCACATAAAGACAAAGACAAATCACGGAATTCAAGCCCACTACATCAACGATGGCTTCAAAGCCAAAGACGCAAGGCGCACCCGCAGAAGCCTCGATCCCAAGCTTACACGTGGACATCACCGCAAGTCCTCAAACCCAGGTTCTTGGAAGTTTGATTCCACATTAGGCATGCTTAAATTTCATGCAGAAGTTATGAGTACAAAATTACGCATTCATCTTACAAGTTTTAAAGTGCATGTTGCTCTTGCTTGCATTTCAAAGTTGGAATTTCTAAGTGCATATTGCTTGGGGTTAAAATGCATCTTTGATTGGCCACGGAAAAGAACAAGTGTATATTGCATTTAGTCAATAACTTCCTTGTTGTGATTTGCATGATAAAATCATTAACATCTGTTAGATGTTGTCCAAAGAATTGCATAGCATGGAAATGAAACCATGGGCTTGCATGTTGCATGTGAAGATGCTTGTAGAAAAGGTTGCATGTCACATATTCGTGATGCATGAACTTCATTTAGTGAAGTTGCATCTAGAAAAGGTTGCATGTCATATCAAAGCCTGAAATTCGATTGCATTAAACAAAAGGTTGTAGGCATAGTTCCTTGATGTAAATCCTTGTAGGTTTTATGCAAGTTATTCTCCAATTTCTCATTCGTCATGACTCTAGCAAGAAAAGAAAGGGTTATTGCAAACCTTATAGTACATAGATGTATTGAATCACATATTTACACATAATGTGATGTCTTGCAACTATTTACACCTTAGAACAAGTTTAGCATCTCTAAGAAAATAAATCATTTCTTGTCGCAAGACAAGTAGACCGATTTGGCTAGATCACTTGTAAGGGTATAACCCTCAAGGGATTCGTATAAGTATAACTAGTTAGTACAATAAACACCTCAAAGTGCTAGCTAGGGTTTAGCACGTTAGAAATTATGCCTAGTATCGCACTTGAATGCCAAGTCGAGATCTTCACACCCAAAGGTCCTACCCACATTCATGGAATGCTTGGGATTAATCAGAAACCCATGCAATAACAATCTAGGGTCTTACCCTAAGGATTCATCAACCTAATACTAAACTTCCCATTAAGTTTAGAACCCCTAGGACCAAATGTTACTGGCCTAGTAAAGTTAGAGATTGGGTTGGATAAAGAAGACACTCCAAACCCTACATCTTGACTAAACATACTCCTTAAGAAGAAACGTCGTTGATGGGTGAAATGATCCCATGAGTTAGATGCGACACTTGTGCAACAAGTTACAACGTCACATGGCTTTGTGGTTTAATGACATGATAGATTTGCCACTCCTTGGAACAAGATTGGCAGGTTCTAGCGCAAGTCTAACTTGCAAGAGGATGAATAGACATCCTGCTACATCACCCTTCTTGGGCTGGTTTGCCAAGTTAAGGGAAGCTATGTTTTGCCTAGTAAGCAAAGGATCAATCAGGCTAGAGTGACATGGTCGCAAGGATTTATTGTCTTAACTTAAGAAATGTAATATTCCCATTTGAAAAATATTGCTAGTCCAACTTTCCACAACCCGCGTGAAACTCATGCAAAGGTTAATTCTGGCATCGGAGTTACCGGCAGTGCAATCTATAAACCGTACCCAGGAATCATGACCTCTCCATTGGCAAATCGGGACCGACGTTTAAAAACCCGCATAACCGCAGGTGAACTCCCTCTTGGGAGGAGGTCAAGAGGATAATGATGGGATTATTGCAAATTTTTTTATTTACCTTTCCCAAGCCAGTGCATGGTTGAGGGAAGGGGATGGGCTATTATGGGCAACTTGAGGAGGTGGAAGGGAAGAAGCCATGCGAGGGGCCACGTAGGGGAGAGGTCCCCTCTCCCCCAGACTATAAATACACCCATCCAAGGGGGTGAAAGGGGGAGGATGGCGCTAGGCTGTGGGAGGCATTTGAGCTGCGACAGGTTGCATAAGGTGTGAGAGGAGGGAGAGGTCATCAGATTGCACCAGAAGGTGGGAGGCTCGATGCCACTAGCTGAGACGTACGCCGCTGATAGCTCTACCGACCAGTGTTGCCACCGCCATTCTACCTCATGGCCGCCATTAAGATCCTCATCGTCCACGTAGACATTAATCCCCTTTTCTTCCACATGGCCATCACACACCCCCCAGAAGCTTCTAAGGGGGCTTCTCCAAGCCCCCTTTCCTTTGCATTCCCAAACAAGCCATATTAGCCCCGGTTCTAAATCCCCCTTCCTGTGGAGTCCCCATAAATCCCATTTTAACCCCAGGATTTAAAGCCCCTTCCCATTGGATCCCACACAAGCCATTCCCTAGCCCGTTTTTAAAGCCTTCCCTTTAGATCCTCAATAAGCCCATCCTGGGCTTTGAAGCAGAGAAAGCTACTAAGGCCCTAGGCCCGGTACTTCGTAAAGAAGAAGAGGGGTTTCTCTAAGCCCCTTCACACTCAGTTTCCCCCATAAGCCCATTGAAGAGGATTTCCTTAAACCCCCTTTTCCACAACATCTCCACCCCGGGATTTTTGAAGAAAATAAGTGTGAAGCCCTTTCCACCAAATCACCCACAAGCCCCTAGGCTTGGGATTTAGAGTTCCCTTTTCTGCAAGACCCACAAAACCATTCCTAACCCCAGAATTTCAAGGTGACGTATAGCTCTCAAGCCTCCATTGCCCAAGGTCCCTCACAAGAACCCTAAGGCATTCCAAAGCCAAATTCCGCAAGTCGGAACTTTGGTCAAGGAAGCCATACCTCAAAGGGAATTGCGCGTACGAGGGAGATGGGCCAAGATCATAAGACTACGAGCCAAGGCAAGAAGTTCAAAATCCACGAAGGCTAACCAGAGGTCGAATTCATGATGGCCCCTAAAAAGTCACAAGACGCAATTGCAGGAGGATCATCTCCTAATATTCATGTGGATATTTCACCGAACCCACAAGTCCAGGTTTTCTTCCTATTTTTGATTTACGTCGAAGTATTGCAATTATGCATGGTTAATTCATGGAATTAGGATGCACTTTTGCAATTGAAATACTTTGGCTATTTTAAAGGAAGTAACTGACGATTGAAGATTGGTCATTTGTATTTTTCAATGGAATGAACGAAAAAGAACATAAGATGTCTATGCATTCTTAGCAAGTTGTTTTTGTGCATTGTAAAGTAATGAATCTAGATCAACTAATGACTATCATTATAAAGTCAAAATTTCAAAGCATGGAAAGATTCTAAGAGCTGCATGAGGTAGATTAACTCTAGCTTCAATTGGCATAAATCTCATGTAACTGCATGGTAGTTAGGAAAGATTGCATAATACCCATTCGTTGTATGAATAATTTCATAAAAAATGTAGTTAGGGAAAGGCTGCATGGTTTGTTTTAACATAAAACCTTAAAAGCTTGTGGCATGAATCATGAATGCATGTCCTAGTAGGATCAATGGAAATTATTTCGTAACTTAACATGCGCTTTGATCTTAAAGTTAGGGTTTGTAAATCTAATCATACGTAGAGGCAATGAATCATGTGCTTACGAGAATTGTATCCTAATGCAACTAGTTTTCCCTCTCTTTGATCAAGACACTATCTTTAGGAATATTTTGTCCTTGTCGTAAGACAAGTGAATTGATTTACCCAAAACACCTAAACTGCAAAGGATTCATTTAGGATGGTGAAATCAATACAATATACTTCAAGTGCTAACTAGGGTCTAGCACATTAAGGACTTGACCTAGTCGCACTTATTGCCAAGTTGAAACTCTCATATCCTAAAGTCCTACCCACATTCATGGAATGTAGGGACAATTGGACATACTTGCAAGAAAAAAACTAGGGTTTTTTCCCTAAGGATCACTCGATCAAAAGATGAAACTCGAATTGAGTTGGAACCCCTAGGACCCATCGGCCTAGTGCAATCGAGAATGGATTGGATATGAGGACACCCTAAACCCTGTTTCTTATCTAATCATGATTCCATGACCAGAAGACGCTGTTCGATGGGTGAGATAATCCCATGGATTAGATGCGACACTTGTGCAACAAGTTGCAACGTCGCATGATCATGTGGTTTGATCACAACAGAATGGCCAATTCCTCGAAATAAGATTAGTAGATTCTTGTGCAAGTTTAACTTGCAAGAGGATGAGTAGTCATCCTGTTATATCATTTATCTTGGAAAAAGTTGCCAAGATAAGAGAATTAGATATTTGCTTGGAAGCAAAGGACCAATCAATAAATTGGAGCAACATAGTCGCCATGATTTACTATTAATGGAACCTAAGGTATTGGCTAAGTTGGGTTAATAGGGTACGACCCTAACCCAAGGACATAAGGGTTAACAAACAAACCCTTGGGGATCTTGCCGAGTCAAAATTGATCCCGGATTGAATGCTGGATGCATTTGGAGAGAAAGATTCACTCCTTAGTAGTAGTTGGCCAAAATAATGACCACTGGAAATGATTGTGCTTGTAACAATTTAGAGAGCACTATTTGCTTTGTTTGCTCAAGGAATTAAAGGATGAAAAGATATTTAATGCTTCAGGTTAAAGGCCTGAAGGGAGAGGCAGCCTGAGTTACCCCCGACTATCTACCGGACCCTAAGCAAGGGGGTTGTTAGCTGCACCGGGAAGGTGGACCAAACCTGCTGCGAGAGGTCTCTCCGTTGAGTGGTACTTGGAGCAGGAGGACGCTTGGGTGCCAAGGGGGCTCTGGCCGTAAATCCCTCACCTTCCGAGCTCTATACAAGAGGCCAACGTGACTCAGGATTGGATTTTGAGGCCCATATACTAGTCTACGGGCAGAATCTTGGATTAGTAATCCATGTGGATTGTTGGAATAGCCTTCATGAGAATTATGGATAAGCCTACGGGCGAAATCTTGGATTAGTAATCCCTGTGGATTGCTCGAATAGCCTTCAGGCGAATTATGGATAAGTCTGTGGGCTAGACTTTATGAATGTATTCCAAAGATAAATATGATAACCTGTTGAAAAGGAACTTGTTTGACACTGTTTTTCTATGTCAAGTGCTAAGATTACATGAAGAAACCGGTGCCTAACGGGCTAATTAAGAAAGCTGCTTGATGCATGTCCAACTAAATGTGGTAGGTAATTAGACAACTAAAACAACCTGAGGAAAGTGCGGTGGATGTGGCCATGGGTCCATCCTACGGATGGGTGTTCCCGGTTGGCCAGAAAATTTTCTCAATCATAATGGACAGAAAGGAGATCTTATCAAAGGAAACAAATAGAAAGGGCGCTGACCTAGAGTCTAGGTTATAATAATCCCGATTTATGTTGTTTTAGGGGAACGGAATGGGACTATGCCTTATGGCAGAGAGGTCGAGCCTTGCATCCCTCTCGTTTCCCATTCTCCTTGAACCAAGTGCAGCATGAATCCGCTTCGGCCCTAGTGTTTCTACGTAAAGTAGTTCGCTTGGGTTTCGACGCTAGTTGCTATTTAGGAAATGACCATTAGGGGAAACCTTGATTCAGGTCTATCCTAAGTGGGAACAACTAGAATACTTCCACTATGTGGTAGACACGGAAATTCCTAGATCACAAACCCCATAACATTCAATGGGAGTGCCGGGCAGAGCTTTCTAGACCTCCTTTCGGATGGACTGCTAAGACGTGTCCTGAAGGGAAAAGGTGGACACATTAGAGATTGTATCAGAGCGAACCAACAAAGGATTTGTTTTTAAGAAATCTTAATAAGAAGAAGTAAAGCAAATGTTGCTATTAAGAACATTTTCTTACTTTTGATGCTGTCTTGCAGAATTATGAAGCATGGAACAGGTTCTTAGTGTTTCGAGTCATGTTTATGACCGCGATGCATTCCTCGGATTATCACAAAGGATTGATATGATGAGCATCCTAGATCTTATTTATAATCCATCACCTTTGTACATGGAACGAAGATGGACGGGTGACTCAGGAATCTACTACATAGCTGCCCACTGGTTTGCGTATCTTTGAATCAACCTAAAGAGGATCAAGTGGTTGGGGGACCTTAAGATCGTGAAGTTGTTCATTTTTGTGGAAGCTCACGTAAACTCAACTTTGCATATTGAAGGTCGGAGGGTTGATCTAAAGTCATATGTATACGAGGAAGTGATCTGCGTAATCCCCGCTGCAACAGGATGAAGGTGTTGGGACGTTACGAGAAGAATGGATACCAAAGGAAAGGATACCCTAATCTTCCGATGACTTACCGATTCCTGAAGATCCATGACCCGAAACCATACTATTATCCAGTTCCTGTAGCTAAATGTAATACAACACTATTCTCCCCAAACTAAATGTAACAGCTGCTTTACCATCCCAAGAAATATTGTACTCTGAAAGGGCTAGGCCCATATAAATGGAATAAGTTTTTTATCAATGTCTGTCCTGTCTATGAGAGTTGATAAAAAGTGAAGTGGCTAGATTTCTTGGTTGATGGCTGAATTGGGTATGAAATATGAATCATAATGATAAGCGAGTTATAACATTAAAAATCCTCTATTCAGGCACATTCCCAGGTACAGATTCCCAATTCCCCTCCTACATTAAGTACTGCCATGATCCAGGAGAAGAAGTTTCTTCTCAAGTAGATCAAGCCGCCAGAATTTGACGGGAAAGGTAGGACTGTCCAAGCGGATGCTGAGATTTGGATAAAATCCATGGAAGATTACTTTGAAGTAGCCGGTACTGCACTCACCAACCAGGCTATGCTCGCCAAGCTGAAGCTCACTGCGAAGCCAGGATTTGGTGGAAGCAATGGTGCAGAGATCAAGGGATCTCAGAAGGATTCGTTACCTGGGAAAAGCTGAAGAAAGCTGTGCAAGGAAGATACTTACCATTTGCATATCGCACGCAGAAAATGAATGAGTTCTACGAGCTAAAACAACTGGGACTCACTCTTGATGCATACTACTCAAAATTCGTTTCACTTCTGAAGCATGCACCACAGATGGACATGACACATTAGGTGTCGAAATTTTGTGCTAGTTTAAACCCACCAGTGAATACCCGTCTCGAATCTATGTGCCCAACAGATCTACACAATGCACTCATTCGAGCTGCACCCATAATTTAGGAGGTGTAGGCTAGGCTAAGAAGTAACAAAACTTGGTCTTATAATGACCAGAACAAAGGAGCATATAGGCCCCAAATGAAGAGAGTTCAAGGTCAAAACAGGGGACAAAGAAAGAAAGCAAGGACTAATAATGTCAACAACTTTGTCCCTACCCAAAGCAATGGCTAAAATCTCTATTGTTTCCACTACAACGAGCCTGAACATTTCAAAAGGCAATGTCCCAAGCTTGGAGGAGGACATCGTCAAGCACCTTTCCAAGGAACAGGGAGCCGCTACCCAAGGCAGAGGAAGAACCTCTTGTGTTGCCAACAGGGAAATGTGCGAAGAACAAGACTCGACCATGGAAGCAGAGTTTGAAAGGGTGACAATCCATGCCACTCTTCACAAGAAAAGCCCGAATCGCCAATTTTTGGTGATTCAAACACCATCGAACTATCAAGGTAAAGGTTTCAAAATCTTGATTGATTGTGGCAGTATGCATTCCTTTATCTCACTAGCTTGTGCAAGAAGATTAGGAATAGCCACAGTAGAAGCACCTACCTTGCTTGTGGAATTAGCAAATGGTTGTGAGGTCACTTGTACCAAGCAAACTGCAAAGGTGGAATTCTTTCTAGGAGGAAAGACGACTTCGGTTAAATTCAAGGTCATGAACCTAGGTATCCATGAGTGTTTACTCGGAATGGATTGGCTTAAACCTAAGGATGCCCACGTTCATTATGGAAAAGTCCAAGTTTCCTTTCGAAACTCTAAAGGGGAATTGGTCACAACTCAAGCAGAGGCTGGAAAGTTGAAAATTCAATTGGCTAAAGCATCACGGATTATAAAAGGAGTTAGAAATGGACTACTTGTCTACTTGATTAAGCTTAATAAGATAGATCATAAGCAGGAGTGTAGTGAAGAACCTTCATGGCTAAAGGAGTATGCGGACGTATTTCCTAAAGAGCTGACAGAACTCCCGCCTCAGAAAGAAGTGGATCATGAGATCAAGATCATGCCTGGAGCTATGCCAATTGCAAAGAGACCTTATAGGATGTCCATCCTGGAAGCAATTGAGCTGAAGGAGAAACTCAAGCAACTGCTAGATCAGGGCTACATCCGTCCTAGCAGTTCACCATGGGGAGCTCCAGTACTGTTCCAGAAAAATAAAGATGGAATGCTTTGACTGTGTATTGATTAAAGAGGGTTGAATCAATCAAGTGTTAAGAACAAGTACCCTATTCCTAGAATAGATGAGCTTCTTGATCGTCTTCAGGATACAAAGATCTTCTCCAAGATTGATCTCATGTCTGGTTACTATCAGATAAGGATCAAGGAAGAAGATTGTTGAGAGAGAGAGAGAGTATGCGAGAGATACACAAGACATGCTATTGAGAGAGAGAGAGAGAGAGAGTATGCGAGAGATACACAAGACATGCTCCCAAAGAATGATTCATATTGATGTAGAGTTAGTATATATAGGTGAGACCCAAGTCAAGTGAGAGATGATATATATAGTTGTAACATCCCCACTCAAACAAAGGTCTTTGGCTACGAGTGAAAAAACCCTTGGGGAGAAGAAGGGAAAAACCCGAGCCACTACACATACCTACGATACAAAAATGATTTACTATAAAGTTTTCTTGAATACAATGATACATGCCTCAATCAGTGAGATAAGAACTTGGAGCAATACCAAGTTCATGTCTTAATGAGCTAAAGCGATCTTCACTAAGAACTTTTGTGAAGATGTCTGCAACCATTTGATCACTGGGACAATGCTCCACCATAATGGAACCTTTCTTGACTTCATGTCGAACATAATGATAATGAATAGCAATATGCTTAGATTTACTATGTTGTATATAGTCTTTAGTAAGACTAATAGCACTTTGGTTATCGCATCGAAGATGTGTACTAGATGATGAAGGATGTCCCAAATCTGCAAGTAGTTGTCGAAGCCAAACTAGCTCGTGAGCTGCTAATGATGCAGCAACATATTCGACTTCAGTTGTAGAAACCGCAACACATCGTTGTTTCTTGCTAGACCAAGAAACCAAACATCCATTTACAAAGAAACAATTCCCACTTGTAGATCGCATGGATAAGTGTGAACTTGCCCAATCAGCGTCTGTATATCCAATAAGGTCAAGAGAAGTTGAAGAAGATAAAGAAGAATCCTCTCGACGATGATAAATAAGACCAAATTCCTTAGTACCCTTGAGGTACTTAAGAATGCGTTTTGCAGCACTCCAATGAATAGTGGAAGGGGAAGAAAGATATTGTCCCAAAAAGTTAGCTGCAAATAAAATATCTGGTCTTGTGTTTAAACCAATAAATTGAAGACAACCAACAAGATTAGCAAAAGGTTGATGAATGGCTGATTCTTCATTGCGTGTTGTAGATGTACCCTTCATAGAGCTTGAAAGAATGGGAGTGTTATCAGAGTGCGCATTTGTCAACCCAAACTTCTTAACAATATCATTAATAAACTTTGTCTGGCGAAGAAGAAGAATGCCTTGTTGTCGGTGTCATTGAACTTGAATACCCAAACAAGAATGTATCTCACCAAGATCCACCATTTCAAATGCAGTCGATAAAAGCTTCTTCATAGCATCCAAGAAAACAATATTATTTGACACAAGAATAGTATCATCAACATATAGAGCAAGAATAATAAAATATTTTTCCTCCCTTTTGATGTAAATATTTGGGTTAGCAAAACATGCAACAAAACCTTTAGATGTGAGGAACTGATCAATCTTAATATACCAAGCACGAGAGGCTTGCTTCAATCCATATAATGCACGATGAAGCTGACATACAAGATGCTCCTTTCCTGCAATCATAAAACCTTCAGGTTGCTCCATATAGATTTCTTCTTCAAGATCTCCATTGAGAAAAGCCGTTTTAACATCCATTTGGTGAATTTCTAGATCAAATAGTGTTGCAAAAGCCAAAATCATACGAACAGTTGTGGAGCGCACAATGGGAGAAAATGTTTCTTGATAATTTACTCCTGCAATCTGTGAGTAACCTTTTGCAAGTCGTGCTTTGAACTTATCAAACGAGCCATCAGCTTTGGTCTTCATTTTATAAACCCATTTACATTTGATAGGAACACGATTTCGGGGGAGTTCAGTAAGAATCCATGTACCTTTGGAGATTAAAGAATCGTACTCAGCTTGCATAGCTTCTTGCCATTGATCCCTTTGAGACGAATTGATAGCTTCCATATACGATATTGGATCCTCTTGGACAGACATAGCATCATCAAAGACATCATATTCAATAGAATAGAATCCATGCTCTATCTCAATAGGAAGATCAACATAGATCTCCAAATTTTCATTAATCTTTTTTAGAGGTGAAGGAGGTTTATGATCATCAGAATTAGTAGAATCACAAAGCAAGTAAGGAAATGCACTAAGCAAAGATTGTGTATCATCTGAAACATCTGACGACCATGTGCCACCGATAGTCTTCTCATCAAATATAGCATCACGACTAATGATAACCTTTTGAGAAAAAGGATCATAAAATTTGTAACCTTTGGAATGATCTAAATAACCAAGAAAAATAACCTTCAAACCTGGAGGATCCAACTTATGTCGAGTGTCCTTGGGCACATGAATAAAAGCAATGCAGCCAAATGTGCGAAAGTGAGAGACTGAAGGTGTCTTCCCTATCCAATTTGTTATAGGAATTTTACCAGCAGGTGCAGTAGTTGGAAGATGATTTTGAATAAAAACAGCTGTTAGAAGTGCTTCAGTCCAAAACTTTCGAGACAAACCAGAGTGTATAAGCATGCAACGTATAGCATTAAGAATCGTGCAATTTTTGCGCTCAGCAACACCATTTTGCTGAGGAAAATAAGGAACTGTAAACTCATGATGAATACCTTGATCTTTACAGAAGTCATCAAATAGATTGGATACATATTCACCGTCATTGTCACTGCGAAGCATCTTTATAGAGAATCCAGTTTGAAGCTCCACACTTATCTTGTATTTTTTAAATATAGATAAAGCCTCAGACTTATGTCGAAGAAGATAGACATGTGTGTACCGTGAGAAATCATCAATAAAAGTTATAAAATATCGATATTGAGACTTTGAGGCAGGAAAAGGGCTGCAAATATCGGTATGAACCAAATCCAAGAGAGCACAGGAATGTGATGAAGTAGAAGTGTGAAAAGGCAAACGATGGTGTTTTCCAAGTGCACAGTACTCACATATTCCCATACGTGGATGAGATTTAAGATCCATACCTTGCACAAGACCATGACAATGAAGATCAAGAATTTTGGCAAAATCGGAGTGTGCAAATCGTTGATGCCATAATTTGCAATCTGCATCTCCAGGGGCAGTAACAACATTTGCAACTGTATCATTCAATGATAGCTCAAATAGATTACCATGTCAAGGAGCCACTGCTATAGTATGCCCATCTTTCTCTATATGACATTGATTATGATCAAAGCCAAGAAACAAACCAAGATCAACGAGATGAGCAACAGAAAGAAGATTTCTTTGCAAATGTGGAACATGAAGAACTCCTCTTAATATTCTAGTGGATGAAACAGTCCTCAGATATAAATCACCCACTCCTTTGACTTGACAAGTCATATCATCCGCAAGGTAAACAAACTTCTTGACAGGAAGAGAATGATAATTGTGAAGCCACTTCGATTGGTATGTCATGTTTCCAATGGCACCTGAAGCAACGATGAATAGAGAACCATCATGAACATGAAGTATCTTTTCTAGAGAGATATCATAATGGACGAAATTGAGCTCCTGATGAGTATGATCATCATCAGTTGTAGTTTGTTGAACAATATAAGCTCGACAACGTTATTCATCATATCTGCGTTTATAACAACGATGAGATGGATGATCTGTATGTGCACAGTAATCACAAGGAGGAAAACTTTTGGACGAGCGAGGTTGCTTTGTAGTAACTCCATGCTCCTCATCATATTGACGTGCCTAGCAATCAGAAGCCACATGACCTTTCTTATCACAATAAGAACAATGTTTGTTAGGATAAGCAACATGAGAAGATTTACTACCTAGATTAGGGCGTCCACCCTGCTGAAAATGTGAAGCAGGACGCTTGCGAGCAACAAAAGCAGCATCAAAATCCCTTTGTTCCCGAGTGACCAAAACAGCATCAGATTTTTCCAAATGATGCTCATGACGTTGAGAATATTCAATAAGAGATATACATGCTTTGTCAAAGTGGATATCATCCTTGTTAGACAAAATAGTGATGATATTGTCATATAAAGGATCTTTGATGGTATGAAGAAGTTGAGTAACAATCTGATTTTTAGCAACAGGAGCGCCAGCAGCACCAAGCTGATTGATAATGTCTTTAAAAGCCTCGATATGAGAGTGCATAGAGGTACCAACTTTATATTGAAGATTCTTCAAACAAGTTTGGAGATATAAAATTTCGGTGACCGATTTCTTCTCAAACGTTGAGATAAGATACTCCCAAATAGCATGAGAGGTTTCCAGATGAAAGACATCCAACATAAGTGAGTTAGGAAGTGCAGACAATATATAATGACGAGCCGCTTTGTCACGACGAATCCAATCAGTATGATCAATTTTCCATTGTTCAAATAATGGACCATCAGTAATCACAGAATTGTTATTCATCACATCAATAGGTTGAACTGGGCAAGACAGGTCGCCCAAAACAATATCAAATAATTCGTCACCTTCAAGAATTAGCATCATCTTTGCTTTCCACCCAGGAAAGCCTTGTCCTTGGAAGAAGGGAACCGAACGTTGACTAGAGCATGACAATCAAAATAGGGATATGCACGTAAGAACGACAAAAAGTATTGAGTGACTAAAAAGAAAGCCCGAAATAGAGAGGCGTAACGTGCAAGACGAGATGACGCATATAAGAAAAGTGCTATTTCGGTCGCGAGCGAAGAACGTGAACGATAATAAAACATCGCTAAAAATAGCAAGATGTTTGCTTGTCATAATCAACATCATTAACGAAGACGAGCGATTAATAAACTGTAATTGGGGATTAACAAATTGTAATTGGAAATACAGTTTTAAATAAAGAATCGCAGATTTGAGCAGAATTTCTGCCTTGAATCCTGAACTGTCATAACTTTTGATCCAGAACTCCGATTGACAAGCGGTTTTGATAGGATTCGAGAGCATGACGAGAGCTACGCACTGGACCTGGTTTTGTTTTTAAAGATAAAATTAACTAATACTTCTAATTTGAACAAGTTCATGTATCAAATCATCACTTGTACAAAGAATTCAATCAAGTATAAACAATGAAACAACTTATCTTCCTTGTTGTTGCTACGCATCCATAGCTCTGATACCATGTTGAGAGAGAGAGAGAGTACGCGAGAGATACACAAGACATGCTGTTGAGAGAGAGAGAGAGTACGCGAGAGATACACAAGACATGCTCCCAAAGAATGATTCATATTGATGTAGAGTTAGTATATATAGCTGAGACCCAAGTCAAGTGAGAGATGATATATATAGTTGTAACAAAGATATCCCAAAGACAGCCTTCAACAAAAGATATGGACACTTTGAGTTCCTAGTTATGTCATTCGGGCTCACGAATGCGTCTGCCACCTTCAACAAGTTAATGCAAGATATCTTTCGTCCATATCTTGATGACTTCGTACTCGTCTTCTTCAACGACACATTAGTCTATTCCAAACAGGAAGAAGATCATGAACCCCAACTTTGGATTCTCCTTGAGACAATGAGGGCACACAAGCTCTATGCTAAGATGAAGAAGTGTGTGTTCTTCAAGTGTTA
Organism: Lygodium microphyllum; assembly: GCF_053477565.2. Classification (NCBI taxonomy): domain Eukaryota; kingdom Viridiplantae; phylum Streptophyta; class Polypodiopsida; order Schizaeales; family Lygodiaceae; genus Lygodium; species Lygodium microphyllum. The sequence continues at coordinate 24,364,905 of NC_141152.1, read as the reverse complement.
GATTGAATATCTGGGATTCATCGTATCAGTGGAAGGAATCTTAGTGGATCAGAGATGTTCTAGAATGGCCAATACCAACAACTGTCAAAGAAATATGCAGTTTTCTTGGATTGACAGGATGGTATAGGGTCTTCATAAAAAACTATGCTTTGATTGTAGCACCTCTGATGGATTTACTGAAGAAGAAAACATCCATTGCATGGTCAGCTTCTGAACAAACCAGCTTTGATAAATGGAAGCAAAGTTTGGTATCAACATGTATCCTAAAACTTTCAGACCTCAATAAGGAGTTCGAGGTAGTAATTGATGCTAGCATTATTGCCTTAGGATGTGTGCTCATGTAAGAAGGTCATCCTGTAGCATACTCTTCAAGGAAACTGAAGAGCCATGAGAAGAATTATGCTACCCATGATCTAAAACTATTAGCTGTCATCCACGCTCTAAAGCTTTGGAGACACTACATGTTGGGTAACAAGTTTACTCTAGTGACGGATCATAAAAGCCTCAAGTGGATCTTTACCTAGAACGAGCTCAACATGAGGCAACATCGGTGGATTGAAGTGCTAGAGGAGTATCATTTTGAAATCAAATACCAACCGGGAAAGGAGAATGTATTTTCCAACGCTCTCAGTCACAAGGCATTCCTTAATTCTCTAATCCTGCAAAATCCATCAATAGCTAGATCTCTAACCACAAAGGTATCTATGCCAAACAACCCAATACTTTAGCTAGCTAGAGAGGAAGCATGCCATGATCCAGCCTATCAAAAGATACTAAGGGAAATCCCTATCAAGGAATAGGACTAGAAGCTACAGGCTAAGTATCATGAATTCTCTATCAATAGTGGACTTGTCTACTGTAGAACGAGATTATGTATACTAGCAAGCCAGTCACTTAAGTAGAAGATACTGTGGGAAGCTCATGATTCCCCTTTGTCAAGACATCCTAGCTATGCCAAGACTCTCAATGCAATTAGGAAGAGCTATTATTGGGAGAGGCTTAAAGGTGACGTCCTCAAATATGTCACTGAGTGTTTGCCTTGTCAACGTATCAAGGCCGAAGATGTCAAAATGCCAGGGAGGTTGCAACCACTTGACATTCCCCAAAAGAATGGGAATTCATCAGTATGGACTTTGTTGTTGGCCTACCCCAAGTTTAGGGAGGATACAACTCCATCATGGTTGTGGTTGACATGCTTACTAAGGTTGCACACCTTATTCCAATTAAGACAAACTATAAAGCCTCAAACATTGCATGGTTGTTTATCAAGGAGATATTCAAGCTACATGGGTTACCGAGAAGAATCATTAGTGATCATGATTCTCTCTTCACATCACACTTCTGGAGAGCTATCTTTGAAGCCATTGGGACTCAACTATGTCTTAGTATAGCTTACCATCCCCAAACTGATGGCCAAATGGAGCGAGTCAATCAAGTCATCGAGGATATGCTACGGGCACACTGCTACCGTGAACCAAAAAGGTGGATTCAATACTTGCCTTTCGTTGAATTTGCCTACAATGCTTCTTACCAACAAACCATTCAGATGACCCCTTTTCAAGCATTGTATGGTCATGGCTGTCGAAGTCCCTTAAACTTCTCAGATCCAACCTTGAGGGTTGAAGCTCTAAGGCAAATCCTGGAAGAGATGGATGAGCAAATAATGTCAATAAGACAGGACATCCAAGCCACCAAGGATAGACAGAAGGCATACATGGATTTGAAGCATCAAGATAGAATCTTCGAGGAAGGAGACATGGTCTTCATTCGCATACGGCCAAAGAAGAGTTCCCTATCCTTAGGAGATTGCAAGAAGCTAAGTCCAAGGTATTGTGGGCCATACAAGATCCTCAAATGCCTAGGACCCAATGCTTATAGACTGCAACTTTGTGAGAATCTAAAGGTTCATAATGTATTCCATATTAGCCTATTGGAGAAGTATGTACCTAATCCTAGCCATGTACTTGATGACCAACAAGTTGTAATGCCTAGCCAAGGAGTCCTTGAGCTACGGCCTAAGAGGATCTTAGATGTTAGGGAGAGACAACTGAGATCTAGAACCTTGAGAGAATGCCTCGTCCAGTGGAAAGATTATCCTGAGGAGGATGCCACTTGGATGGATGAGAGCACTCTCAACCAACAATATCCCTAGTTCATCTCGAGATGAGGACATCTCAATTCCTCCAAGGGGGAGAGAATGTAATATTCCCATTTGAAAAATATTGCTAGTCGGACTTTCCACAACCTGCGTGAAACTCATGCAAAGGTTAATTCTGGCATCAAAGTTATCGACAGTGCAATCTATAAACCGTACCCAAGGAATCATGACCTCTCCATTGGAAAATCGGAACCGAGGTTCAAAAACCTGCATAGCCGCAGGTGAACTCCCTCTTGGGAGGATGTCAAGAGGATGATGATGGGATTATTGCAAATTTATTTATTTACCTTCCCCCAGCCGATGCGTGGCTGAGGGAAGGGGATGGGCTATTATGGGCAACTTGAGGAGGTGGAAGGAAAGAAGCCATGCAAGGGGCCATGTAGGGGAGAGGTCCCCTCTCCCCCAGACTATAAATACACCCCTCTAAGGGGATGAAAGGGGGAGGAAGGTGCCAGGCTGTGGGAGGCATTGGAGCTGCGACAGGCTGCATAAGGCCTGAGAGGAGGGAGAGGTCGTTGGACTGCGCCAGAAGGTGGGAGGCTGGAAGCTGCCAGTTGAGACGTACGCCTCTGCCTGTGGCTCGTTTAACCGCCACTAGTTGTTGCTGATTGGTGTTGCCGCCGCCATTCTACCTCACAGCCACCATCAAGATCCTCATTGTCCACATAGCCATTAATCCCCTTTTCTTCCACCTGGCCATCACACACCCCCCAGAAGCTTCTTAAAAGCTTCTTGGAAGCTTCTAAGGGGGCTTCTCTAGGCCCCCTTCCCATTGCATTCCCACACAAGCCATATTAGCCCCGATTTTAAAGCCCCCTTCCCGTGGAGTCCCCATAAAGCCCATTTTACCCCTAGGATTTAAAGCCCCTTCCCATTGGATCCCACACAAGCCATTCCCTAGCCTGGTTTTAAAGCCTTCCCCTTTAGATCCTCAATAAGCCCATCCCGGGCTTTGAAGCAAAGGAAGCTACTAAGGCCCTAGGCCCAGTTCTTCGTAAAGAAGAAGAGGGTTTTCTCTAAGCCCCTTCCCACTTGGTTTCCCCCATAATCCCATTGAAGAGGATTTCCTTAAACCCCCTTTTCCACAAGATCTTTACCCCGGGATTTTTGAAGAAAATAAGTGTAAAGCCCTTTCCACCAAATCACCCACAAGCCCCTAGGCTTGGGATTTAGAGTTCCCTTTTCCGCAAGACCCACAAAACCATTCCTAACCCCAAAATTTCAAGGTGAAGAATAGCTCTCAAGCCTCCATTGCCCAAGGGCCCTCACAAGAACCCTGAGGCATTCCAAAGCCAAATTCCGCAAGTCAAAACTTCGGTCAAGGAAGCCGTACCTCAAAGGGAATTGCGTGTATGAGGGAGATGGGCCATGATCATAAGACTGCGAGCCAAGACAAGAAGTTTGAAATCCATGAAGGCTAACCGGAGGTCGAATTCACGATGGCCCCTAAAAAGTCACAAGACGCAACCGCAGGAGGATCATCTCCTAATATTCATGTGGATATTTCACCGAACCCACAAGTCCAGGTTTTCTTCCTGTTATTGATTTACGTTGAAATATTGCAATTATGCATGGTTAATTCATGGAATTAGGATGCACTTTTGCGATTGAAATACTTTGGCTATTTTAAAGGAAGTAACTCACAATTGAAGATCGGTCATTTGTATTTTTCAATGGAATGAACAAAAAAGAATATAAGATGTCTATGCATTCTTAGCAAGTTGTTTTTGTGCATTGTAAAGTAACGAATCTAGATCAAATAATGACTATCATTACAAAGTCAAAATTATTGTAGTACACCTTTGATTATGCATGGAAATATTATATCACATGTCGCATGATTAGATAAATCTTTCTTCGTAATGATTCATTAAAAACTCATTATCAACCATAGGAAACTGCAAAGCATGGAAAGATTCTAAGAGTTGCATGAAGTAGGTTAACTCTAGCTTCAATTGGCATAAATCTCATGTAACTGCATGGTAGTTAGGAAAGATTGCATAATACCCATTCGTCGTATGAATAATTTCATCAAAAATGTAGTTAGGGAAAGGCTGCATGGTTCGTTTTAACATAAAACCTTAAAAACTTGTGGCATGAATCATGAATGCATGTCCTAGTAGAATCAATGGAAATTATTTTGTAACTTAACATGCACTTTGATCTTAAAGTTAGGGTTTGTAAATCTAATCATACGTAGAGGCAATGAATCGTGTGCTTACGAGAATTGTGTCATAATGCAACTAGTTTTCCCTCTCTTTGATCAAGACAATATCTTTAGGAATAGTTCGTCCTTGTCGTAAGATAAGTAAATAGGTTTACCCAAAGCACCTAAACTGCAAAGGATTCATTTAGGATGGTTAAATCAATACAATATACTTCAAGTGCTAACTAGGATCTAGCACATTAAGGACTTGACCTAGTCGCACTTATTGCCGAGTCGAAACTCTCATATCTTAAAGTCGTGTCCACATTCATGGAATGTAGGGACAATTGGACATACTTGTAAGAAACGAACTAGGGTTTCTGCCCTGAGGATCACTCAATCAAAAGATGAAACTTGGATTTAGTTGGAACCCCTAGGACCGCCTAGTGCAATCGAGAATGGATTGGATATGAAGACACCCTAAACCTTGTTTCTTATCTAATCATGATTTCGTGACCTGAAGACCCCGTTTGATGGGTGAGATAATCCCATGGATTAGATGCAACACTTGTGCAACAAGTTGCAACGTCACATGATCTTGTGGTTTGATCACAAGAGAATGGCCAATTCCTCGGAATGAGATTGGTAGATTCTTGTGCAAGTTTAACTTGCAAGAGGATGAGTAGACATCCTGTTATATCATTTATCTTGGAAAAGGTTGCCAAGATAAGGGAATTAGATATTTGCTTGGAAGTAAAGGACCAATCAATAAATTGGAGCAACATAGTCGCCATGATTTACTGTTAATGGAACCTAAGGTATTGGCTAAGTTGGGTTAATAGGGTACGGCCCTAACCCAAGGACATAAGGGTTAACAAACAAACCCTTGGGGATCTTGCCGAGTCAAAATTGATCCTAGATCGAATCCTAGATGCATTCGAAGAGAAGGATTCACTCCTTAGCAGTTGGCCAAAATAACAACCACTGGAAATGATTGTGCTTGTAACAGTTTAGAGAGTACTATTTGCTTTGTTTGCTCAAGGAACTAAAGGATGAAAAGATATTTAATGCTTCAGGTTGAAGGCTTGAAGGGAGAGGTAGCCTCAGTTACCCCCGACTGTGTACCTAACCCTAACCAAGGGGGTTGTTAGCCGCACCAGGAAGGTAGATCAAACCCGCTATGAGAGGTCTCTCTGTTGAGCGCTACTTGAAGCAGGAGGACGCTTGGGTGCCACGACGGGATCTGGCCATAAATCCCTCGCCTTTCGGACCCTGCACAAGAGGCCAACGTGACTCCGGATTGGATCTTGAGGCCCGCATACTAGTCTATGGGCGAAATCTTGGATTAGTAATCCTTGTGGATTGCTGGAATAGCATTCGGGTGAATTATGGATAAGCCTGCAGGCTGGACTTTATGAATGTATTCCAAAGATAAATATGATAACCTGTTGAAAAGGAACTTGTTTGACACTATTTTTCTATGTCAACTACTAAGATTACATGAAGAAATTGGCGCCTAACGGGCTAATTAAGAAATTTTCTTGATGCATGTCCAACTAAATTTGGTAGGTAATTAGACAACTAAAACAACCTGAGGAAAGTACGGTGGATGTGGCCATGGGTCCGTCCTACAGATGGGTGGTCCTAGTTGGCTGGGAACTTTTCTCAATCATAATGAATAGCAAGGACATCTTCTCAAAGGAAATGAATAGCAAGGGCGCTGACCTAGAGTCTAGGTTATAATAATCCCAGTTTATGTTGTTTTAGGGGAATGGAATGGGACTATGCCTTATGGCAAAGAGGTCGAACTTTGCATCCCTCTCATTTTCCATTCTCCTTGAACCAAGTGCAGCATGAATCTGCTTTAGCCTTGGTTTTTCTACATAAAGTAGTTCGCTCGGATTTCGACGCTAGTTGCCATTTAGGAAATGACCATTAGGGGAAACCCTTTTTTACGTCGGTCCTAAGTGGGAACAACCATAATACTTCCAGTACGTGGCAGATGCGAAAAGTACTAGATCGCAAACCCCATAACATTCCAAGGGAGTGCTAGGCACAGCTTTCTAGACCTCCTTTTCGATGGACTACTAAGACCTGTCCTGAAGGGAACAGGTGGACACGGTACATTAAGAAACCTAAGGTGTTGGTTAATTTGGGTTAACAAGGTATAACCCTAACCCAAGGATATAAGGGTACACAGACAACGAAACCCTTGGGGATCTTGCCAAATCGTAATTTGATCCCGGATTGAATGCTGGATGCATTCGGAGAGAAGGATTCACTCCTTCGTAGTTGGCCAAATAAACGACCACTGGACTATTTCTATTTGTATAAGTTAGGAGCATTGTTTGTATTGCTTTGCTCAATGAACTAAGGATGGAAATATAATTAATGCTTCAGGTTGAAGGCCTGAAGGGAGAGGCAACATTAGTTACCCCCGATTGTCTACCTGACCTTAACTAAGGGGGTTGTTAGCCGTGCTGGGAATGTGGACCGAACCCGCCGTGAGATGTCTCTCCATTGGGCGCTGCTTGGAGTAGGAGGACACTTGGGTGCCAGAGGGGGCTTTGGTTATAAATCCCTTGCCTCTCGGGCCCTGCACAAGAGGCCGATGTGACTCAAGATTAGATCTCGAGACCCGCATACTAGTCTATGGGCGGAATCTTGGATTAGTAATCCTTGTGGATTGCTGGATTGCCTTCAGGCCGATTCTGGATTAGCCTTTGGACTAGATTATGGATTAGCCTACGGACTGGATTATATGATGTATTCCAAAGATAAATAAGATAAATTGTTGAAAAGGAACTTGTTGACACTGTTTTTCTATGTGAGTGCTAAGATTACGTGAAGGAACCAGTGTCTAATTGGCTAATTAAGGAAGCTGTTTTATGCGTGTTCAATTAAATGTGGTAGGTAATTAGACAACTAAAGCAACCCTGAGGAAAGTGCGGTGGATGTGGCCATGGGTCCGTCCTATGGATGGGTGGTCTCGGTTGGCCGAGAACTTTTCTCAAACAAAATCGATAGCATGGAAATTTTCTTGAAGGAAATGAATAGCAAGGAACGTTGACTTAGAATCTAGGATACTAGAACCCCAATTTATGTTGTTTTCGGGGAATGGAATGGGACTATGCCTTATGGGCAGAGAGGTCGAGCTTTGCATCCCTCTCGTTTCCCATTCTCCTTGAACCAAGTGCAGCATCAATCCACTTCGACCCTGACATTTATGTGTAAAGTAGTTCACCAGGGGTTCGACGCTAGCTGCCATTCTAGAAATTTGACCACTAGGGAAACCCTGATTCAGGTCAGTCCTAAGTGGGAACAGTCGGAATGCTTCCACTTCGGCAGACTCGGGAAGACCTAGATCACAAACCCGGTGACATTCCGTGGGAGTTCCCGAGCGGCACTTTCTGGACTCCCTTCCCAATGGGCTGTAAGACGTGTCCTACGAGCGAATAGGTGGACAAGTTACACATAGACAATGCATTGAAATTCTTCTTCCAAATCTAGAGATCTCAAATGATTAAATATGCCACATATACATTATCAAAGAGTCTTATTAGTAAGGAGGCATAAAATATTTTTGAGACTATAATCCAAAATCTAGCCAAATAAGATCTTCCAATACATCTAATTAAATCTACTGCACTTGAAAAAAATTCAATGAAATTGATAGCAAGATTGGAGTGCACCTATGACTTAATGAGCATGTTGCATAATATAGCAATCTTAAATAGTCTTTCACATTCTAAATGCAAGCAAGATGGTGTGAAATTTACATGGACCCATAAAAAACAAGAACATGTGTGGAGAGAGTTCAAACTCAAAGAGATAGTAAAAGTAGTAGATTTAGCTGATCATAAATGTGTTTCAATTGTTGTGAAGATCATCAATGCCTGAAAAAGGGGATTACAATGAGCTCAAATAGTTTTGTGAAGATTTTCAAACGAAGCCAAAAGGTAAAGAGGATAAGAAATGGTGGTTGGAGCCATGGTTCAAGTCTTTTCTAAGGCTTATGTCAATTCAAATCTAAAAACTCCAACTTTGATAGTGTTGAGGTGTCACGAGTAGAACACATTTTTGGGATAGAGGAAAACTTTGTTCGTCTTTTTTGTATAGCTATATCTACTTTGTAAAAGAAAACAAGATAATCTTTGTATAGATGCAAGATCAATAGCATAAAAATTCTTCATTTTGATTATATCCTCATGCAAATAACTTTGGAATTTAGTTATGTGTGACCATTGGAAGGCAATATGTTTTTCCCTTTCATGTAGCTATTTCTTCACTATTCTAAAAATCAAGCTCATATTCATTATTTCTTTTCTTACCAAGTAATAAGACATAAATGAGGTAGAATATTTGTCTATGTGTGTGTGTTACATATAGTCTTGATATTCTTTGTAGGGACAATGGAGAAAATAGTTTAAGATGAATTAGATACAAATTGCAATGATATAGTCCTCTATCATATCACAACAATACAATATTAAGATGAATATTACAATGTTAGAGAGCCCTAAGATTTACAATAAGGAGTTTATAAATTATGCTAAAAAGTCATAGAAGGGTGGAAAAATATCACAAAATAGGTTGCATAGGAATATATAGGACATGCCATGAAGACATGTGATGTATAGGATTTATATAAAACATGCCATGAACACATCCTTGATGATGTCCACACACCATATGCCAAGGCTTTCAACTTTAGCTCTACAACTTTTCCAAGCCCTCCTTCCCGACCACAAACAACCACCTTCATAACCATGTTTGTGGTCCACACTAGCATGGACGACAAATAAGTTATTTAAGGTTTCTATTTGTGGCCATGGAGGGTATCATGGATTCATAAGTAGACATTTATCATGAAGATGAAGGATATTTGCAACTACAACCAAATTTGGGACCTAGTGATTCAAAGATTCTATCATAAATCTTCTAGTGTGGATCTTGACCATTGGAATAGGCTATTCAAATGTCAAATGATCATCCTCTCATCTCCCCCTTCCTCCAAATGAGCATGATCTATGAACCTCTAGGCATGACCAACGCAAGATCAAAATTAAGACATACATTCAATTTAATGTAGCTACACATTCAAGGTAGTGGTGATAAAGCACATGACGATCATACAACAATGATGATGCAGCACAATATGGAATTTTCAACCATGGAGTGGCATTGTGGTCTGTGCTAGTATAGACCATAATGAGGTTTGTAAAGGTGCCCCCCCCATTACCATAATGTATAAATACATAATGATGCAAGAGTGAGGCAAGGAACATAAACTTAAAAGATAGACTCTACTACTATGTTGATGCTAGCATTGTTGCTCCATCAATGTTACTGATACTGTTATGATTGACACTCCAACGATGTTTCTTACTCTACTACCATGATGCTCCTACCATGATGAAGCTGCTACTTTGGCATGCAAAGAGAGAGAGAGAGAGAGAGAGAGAGAGTGTGTGTGTGTGTGTGTGTGGGGACAAAAAATGGGCCCGCATACTAGCTCTAAGGCTCTAGCGGGTCATCTATGCTCAACCAAAACACCCCATGACCTTGCAACCAAGAGCATCGAGAGGCTACACACACTAATCTAACTTAAACACATGTTTGTATCATTTATAGTCCAATGAATCCCTTCCCAACTCCTCATAGGGAGTATCCAAACATAATGGTGTCTAGCACCTCACAACACATACACAAGGAGCACCCCTTGACTAACTTGCTGCGACCCACTTTGGCTCTCCTACACCTCGAGGATAGACCCCAAGATGTGTCATTCACACATATAACACACACGACACAACACATAGTCCTCTCTTATCATCAATTCTTCCAAGAGATAAAGTATAATCGTCACTAAATAAGTCCCCCAAAGGAAACGGATCACTAACCCTATAGCTTGGGACTTCTTACAATCTCAACCTAGGTCAACATTCATAAAAGTAGGTGCTATACATCCATGATATATATTTCCAGCACTATGTAATGAGTGCAATACAAGAGTGGATGATCTGTCATGTTCAACTATTTTATTTATTCAAAACAATGTTCTCAGAGTGCACAAACAGCTCTCTTCATGCTTTTCATACTAATGCATAGGAAACAACGTCGAGTATACTCATGCTACTAAACCCTTTAACTTTCAAAAAAAATGTGTCCTATGTCTATATTTAGCACTCACAACCCCTTCCCTCCCTACTGTTTAATGTTATGCTTGTGTGGTGGTAGGTGTAAAGGATGTTTCATGTCATTTTCTTATTCAAAGAGCAATAAATCATGCACTACAACATGGAAATGGGCTAAGATGAGGCTAAATTTCATGCCTTACGTCCACCATACATCCACAAACACATTGGTAATTTTTTGTAGTTTTTTTGGGACATAAAACTAATTTTTTCATTTAAAACCAAAATTTCTTGATTTATCTCTATTTTTATTAATAATTACTATTATTTTTTAATTTAATATAATTAAAATAATCGTATTTTTCCCACTCAAAATGAAAAATGATTTTTTTTCACTTAAATATCGTATTTTGGGCTCTAAATTATTAATAACAATCACATTTACATATGTGTTTTGCATATTATCACTCATAGCCCTCAAAGATATGTCAAATAAGATTCTTACAAATTTTCATACCATATGCACTTCATTTTGACCATCAACTGTAGAAAATAAGCAAAATTTCTTCATAAAATGGACATACCACTAAATTACGTGTTTCAGGACATGGAAATTGAATGTGTGGATAGCCATTAGATCCGCCATCAATCTCTACATAGCATTTGGCATCATTCTTAGCATCCTCACAATCTTGAATCAATTCGATGCATGTCAGACAAGCATTATTCATCTTGTTCTTCTCTTTCTTTTTGCTTGCATGAATGATCTCGTGGAGGAGAGAGAGAGGATAGAGAAATAATAATTTTTGCACTTCCTCTTTAGTAGCCATTCTTTGTGTGGAGACCAACAATACGGAGTGAAAAATTGAAGAAATGAGCTAACATGATCAAAGCAATAGCTTGTTTGTAGCCTCCAATCCCTCCTCCTCCAAAATCATCATGGTGTGGGGAAGGGGGTAGCTGCTCATCACGTTGTTTTTTTTTCCAAGAATGCCCCTGCCCCCTATTCACATGAATTTTTTGGGGCCTTTGGGCCCCAAGGCCCATGCCTTTTCACATCTTGGCCATAATTTGATATTCCAAGTGTCTGCGGCCTCCAGTTCCTCTTGCGTCCGGTACCCGATTTTGCGTCTGAAAAATTTTGCATGTCCATCTTGAAGTCATGAACTATTGAGAACATGTCTTGGTTGGATCCAGCACCGAAAAAATTTATGAAAAATCCACAACCATCAAGCTTTAAATTTCATCTTAAATTTGTGTCATTTGGCACTTATTCAACATTTTCTGGGTGTTTAAATCCTAATCTCATTGGCAACCATGAGACAGGGCGACTCAGCTCGTCGAATCCATGAAGTGATCATCACATAAAACAACCGTAAAAAGCATCAAGCTGCCACAAAATAGAACACACAACAAAACACAAACATAGCTTTCACTCTACCCCCTAACCAAATCAAGGCATGAAGCCCACAAGGGATAGGCCAAGTATAACCTGATAGAGATCTAAAGCTAGTCGCTAAACCAACTACTCCAACATAAATAGGCTGAAAAGAGCTATCAAAGAGGTCATCCTAAGTGGTGGTTTGAACTACCTACCGGCCCTAAGATAATTACACCAAGAACTCCTACTAGGTGAGGACTCCTATAGCCTAGTCTTATATTTGAAGATACTTTTGATACATTACTTTTTATTGACTTCACGACTTGATACTCGGGCATGTAAAAAGGAGGGAGCTAAGCATAGTGACCGAAGGAGAATAGGGCATTAGGCTCAGGTCTTGACTGGGTACTGAAGAACCTACCAAGCTCTCACAAGGTGACACTTAATCCTTTTTTCCTTCCACTAACTTTTATTTTCACTCCAACCATCTCTTTTTTTTTCAGCTAGACATTACCCCTAGAAGACAAGGCATAGGCCAGGAGTCACAAACTCATCCCCAAAAACCTACCAAGCCTTTGCAAGGCGATGATTATCTGCACTTTGATTTTTCTTTTTCTTCATTTATTTTCCTTTTGTTTAGGGGGTTAGAATCCCTTTTACACACCTTTGTATACTAGGTTTTCCATATATATTCATCATTTTCTTTGTTTATTTTTGGCAGGCTTCCCTAACTATCTCATAACTAACACAAACTCGTAGAAATAATTGCCTAGCCATAGGCTACAGAATAACAAGGTCACTAGGATTGCCGTCTAAAACAATTCTTAGAGTGCTTGACAATGTCTTTATAGGAGGTAGATGACTTCTCAGACCTCCCCAAACACACTTGACCTAAACTTTGGGACTTCGTGTCTTGAATGCCAGTTCCCAATAAAAGAAATAAAAATCCCCACAAATACACATAACCATTCAGCATAAAGGGAAAGAACTCATAAAGGAAGGATATCACCTAGACTTGGCCACAAAAAGCATCTCCGCAGCAAGAGGCTCACTCCAGGTCCTATGTCAAGCCTGTTTGGTACAACACTAAAATAGAAAACCATTAAATGTACCCGTATCAAACAGGTACATGGCTCTCTTAGCCTAATGAAATATATCATTCAACAAAAATGACCCTCTTGGCCTAATGAAATATAACATTGTGCATCCAAAACAATTGGTCCCTTTGGCCTAAAGTTAAAAACACAATACAGCTTATACACATTCCTCCTTGGAGTAGTACTAACATACAATAAGAATTTCCATTCCAAGGAGAAAGGAGGGTTCCTAGCCCTAAACTAGATGCATTAGATTATGATGCATACCTTCTTCATATTGAGCAAGAGGTATACGTATAAAGTGTCATCTGACCACCCTATGGGTCCAAGATAACAATGAAAAATGGGTCTTGGCTACTCTTTGCATTAAGCATAATTTGCTAAGGAATCGAAAAACTAATTCCAATATCATGGAACGAGCGGAGAGACACTCTCTCAAACTCGTTAATCAAGGTATAGTAGTGTGATAATACATACAAAGGATGGCATTCCATACTGTGCACATCCCATTCAATTGATTCAAAACCATATGGGAATCCCTTTTTACTAATAACTGGTGAATACCACTTCATGTGTTGTAAAGGAGATATTAGGCCAGCCTTATGCAATTTCTATAGCTCCTTAAATAGTCCATTCCTTAGCTTGAAAGACATACGCCTCACTTTTTGTCGCATAGTGAAGCTATCTTTCTTCAAGGGAATGTTATGCATAACTAAAGTGGGAGGAATACCCTTGAACAACACCCTGCCGCCACAACACAAATTGAACCACAAATCGACTAGGTAGAGGATACAAGCACACTTGATGGCCACAAAAACCTGCAATAAACCTTTCTTCTTCACCAAGAACCATGCCTCAAAAACACACAAGGAAATAGCACACAAGAAATGGATAGGTGAAAACCATCCTTACCCTCTTCCTCTTCATCACTCTCCATGATATCTCGCAAAGGAGCACAAGAGAGAAAGAAACAAGAATGAGTAAGATAAGAGTTGTGCCAAAATGGGAGAGGGAAAAATGAAGCGTGAGAGGAGAAGATAAAGGAAGAGCCTCTATGTTACCACCTCAACCTTCCACCTCCTTAAATCACCTAACAATCCTCTTCCTTTTCCTTTCTTGATATTATAAAATTGGGTTGCATACAATTAGGCTAAGGTCTAAAGACCCTTTATTTTTGGAATGAGACAAAGGGTGTTTGACCTTTCCTTTACATTTTTTTAATGTGAGCCTTTTGGAATACACATTTTACATTGCTTTATAATTGAAATTTTGCTAAGAGATACATTTGCAATGAGTCATTTTACGAGAGGGAAAAATGAAGCGTGAGAGGAGAAGATAAAGGAAGAGAGAGGGTGTAACCACCTCAACCTCCCACCTCCTCAAATCACCCAACAATCCTCTTCCTTTTCCTTTCTTGATATTACAAAATTGGGTTGCATACATTTAGGCTTACGTATAAAGACCCTTTATTTTTGGAATGAGACAAAAGGTGTTTGACCTTTCCTTTCAACATTTTTTTAATGTCAGCCTTTTGGACTACACAATTTACATTGCTTCATAATTAAAAAATTTCAAAGAGATATATTTGCAATGAGTCATTTTACAACAATTTGTTTCCATGTGAGCACATTTTGGTGCGTATATTTGCATTGATTTCTGGGTCATCATTCCTCCCACGCTTAAGTGTGAAGCGTCCTTCGAACAAATTGGAGAAGAACCACGTTCAGCTCTTTGAAAAATCTTCATCTTCATCTTTGTCTTCAATCTTCATTTCTTTTCTTCATCTTCTTTGAATTGTCATTGGATTTGGAAAGGAAATAACACAAAAATATACACACAACTAGGAACACACCACATAAAACCACAAAAAAAACTCGAAAGACATGACTCTTCAACATTTTTGCTTATAAGGATGACATCACACCCAAGATAGGTTGAAAGACAACCACATCGTGAAGCACAATAATAAACCGGAGAAAGATATAAACATTAAGCATGCCCTTATGAAGGATAAAACATTGGAGTTCTCCCAGCCGGTTATTTTTGAATGAGGAAAGGAGAAGTAGGTTCAAAAAGAAAAGACAAACTGAATTGAAATCTAGTGTGTTTCAAAAGGTGTTGTCCATATACTTTTTGGTCCTTGGTTCTGAACCATACATATTGAATTAAAGGTATCATGCCATCCCTTCTCTCATTACTAGCACGGTCTTAGCTATGCTCATGACTGGTTCATCAGTAGCAACAAGGATTCTTTTCAAGGGACTCGCTTATACCAAATTTGTTTGAGAGGATAGAAGTTATCTAGGGTTTCATTTTGAAGGTTTACATGATTGAAAATTACGTGAATTCAAAAATGTCAAAAGAGAGAGGATAAGATTGAATAACTGTTCACATCATTGTGTGGACGATATTTTTTTTAAAAATGATGACATTGGATGCTTCCGCTTGAACACATGGGCTCCTCTTCATGTTTGAAACTGCAACCCATTATGTATGCAGAGAGGAGATGACAGAGATGTTGGCCGGCCTAGAAGATGATCTTGTGTTGGTTCTGAGCCTATGTGTAAAGCTGGGATACGGCATTGGTAGCCATACAGAAGGAGGTGTGCAAGGTGCGCTCTACATCTTCGACACCAATGGTGGCTTTTGATCTTCTCTTCTTCATCATAGCTACTACTTACATAGTTGGGCGGATGTCTTTGGTTACGTGTAGTACTAGGATGCGAGGCCGAGCTTGGACATGGCCCTTGGCAGGAGCACCCATCTCTAAGTCACAAGTGGATGAGGATCATTGCCGCTTGGATGGGATTGGAGGAGTCGGAGTGGCATTGCAAGGATGAGGGTGAGAGGGGAGCTATTATGAGGCCCCACAATGGAGGTGGATAAAATCTTTGGCCAACCGTTGCTGGATGGGGAGGTATGGATATTATGACAGGTAGGTTATGAGTACGTTATGCACGGGAAGATTGAGGCACAATCGACTGATCATATTCTCTTGAACATATGTCTCACAGATTTCCAAGAAGATTCCGCCTCTCCATAAATCCTTACCTCTTCTTTTTCATCTTTCTACCTTAAGGTCATAGCTAAACTAAACTCCTCTTCTTGATCCTTGTAAATCTCTTCATGAGAATGCAATCAAAACTGAAGACCTTTGTGCTAACCAAATGCAAACTCATCCTCTTGCAAATCTTGTAGCCACCTCTTTCCCGGCTAGTGCATCAAATGAACATCACCCTGCTACGGCACAAATTGAACTAGGAACCGACTAGGTAAAGGTTGCAAGCACACTTGCTGGCCATAAAAACCTACAAGAAACCTTTCTTCTTCACCAAGAACCATGCCTCAGAAACACAAGGAAATAGTACACAAGAAATGGATAGATGAAAACCATCCTCACCCTCTTCCTCTTCCTCACTCTCCATGAGATCTTCCAAGGGAGCACAAGAGAGAAAGAAATAAGGATGAGGAAGATGAGAGTTGTGCCAAAATGGGAGAGGGAAAAATGGAGCTGAGAGGAGAAGATAAAGGAAGAGAGAGGGTGTAACCACCTCAACCTCCCACCTCCTCAAATCACCTGACAATCCTCTTCCTTTTCCTTTCTTGATATTATAAAATTGGGTTGCATACATTTAGGCTAAGGTCTAAAGACCCTTTATTTTTGGAATGAGACAAAAGGTTAGGATCCACTCTAATGCTGTTGTCATGCCGCCACGTGCACACTGTGTAAAAAAATCTAGAGTGTGGCTTTCTTTTAGATTTAGAGAGCCAATGCTAGTTTAGACATTAGTGTTAGCGTCCATGGTTCAAAAATATTAGATTTTAGTCAATTTTTAATATTCTAAATATTATCTCTTGTAAAAAAATCTACAAAACTATAGATAACTTCTAGATTAGGATGACATGTAAAAGAGAGCATGTAACTTTCAGCTAATTTGAGAGGACTTTATGTAAAAATAGAGATTAACGAAATCACGCGACGCGCGATTTCTATTTTTAGGCAGTGAACAACACTCCAAAAGTGGAAGATAAAGAAGGAGTGATCTCACAGGATTCTGGTCAGGTGTCTTGGTATTTAACCCCCCTTTTGGAGCCATTGGAAGGATCAGATTGGCGATCTGAACAGCATAGAGGAAGGTATTATTTTGTACACGTTTTTGCCTATTAGAGTTATATTTTCTCATACTACTGAAAGAAACTAACAGGTTTCATCTCTGTTAGTGTTCTTCTATATTTTCTAATTAGCTTTTGAAGTATTCTTCTACATCTTCAATCTCTTCGAACCCCTTCTCTTCCATCTACTCCTCTCCTTGAATCTACCTTCACCCTGCTGCTGTCACTTATCTTCATAAACTTGGCTTGAAACCTTCAACCCTTCTCTTATCTCTACCATCTCTAGAGTCTAGACTCTTGAACCCCCATACATTATTCTCTTGCCAAACCCCTGTGGTGACCTTCAACCCTACGTGACATTGGTGAACCCGACGTGAAGGTCGGTGTAAGAGAACTCCAAGATGGGGGCTTCTTCAGGAGATACTCTACAAAAATTGGTGTGCATATTGCAGTAGACTCAACAACAACAAATCCAAATGTTACAACAACAACAACAAAGGCAAGAAGAAGAGAAGATTGATTCCATAGCTATCAAGGGCCTAGAAGAAGTTGGGCATGAATTAAAACAATTTAATGGTCAAAATGTCTATGTTTTCATTCGTTTGCATGTTGAGAAAATGCTCTTCTTTGGTGTACCCCAACTTGCATGGAGCCGTTATTTTGCCAGACTAGCCAAGCATGGTCTTCAAGAAAGAATACATGGTCTTTTTCAACAAGATGCAACATGGTCTTCAATAAAGAATCCATGGTGTTTTTCAACAAGATGCAAATTGGGCTGCATTCAAAAAAGCCCTACGTGAAGAATTCTTCTTAGAAGACTCTGGCCTTATGACGAAGAAAAGTTTCACTGAATGGGTTGAAAAACCCAACAAAGATTTAGCTGCAACAACTCTATACCATGAATTTGAAAGTAAATTTCGACAACTTGATGTTGAAGACCAACAAAGTATGGAAGGTCACAAGATTGAATTATTCCTTAAGGCTGTAGATCCCATTCTGCAAGAAAAGCTTGCTGATCGCCTAGAAGATGCTACCTCCGAACCAAGAGTCAAGACTGCATGGACAGATGTTACTGATGCAGTTAACATGATTGCTCAAAGAGATCGGATGCAACTAAGATTGGGCTCTACTTAAACTTCAACAACTTCATTGATGGAGCTTGTTCCACCTTCAAAATCCCCTATTCCTTTGACTAATCAACCAACTCTTTCTTCTTTTGTTCCTTCTAAAAATGATGTCATGGATGAACTTATTAAAAGCATGCATGACCTTCATTTGAATCTTACAGAAATTAGTTCCAAAGTAGAGAAGTTGGATGTCAAAGTTGAAGAACGAGGACGATCATCAACTCAAAGACCCATGAGAGAAGGCTTTAAGAGGCGTTGTATTTGGTGCGACAACCAACAACATCACAAGAGGAAGTGTTCTGCCTTCCATGAGGCTGAAGCACAGAAGATCGTCTTTTGGAAAGGCGAAAAAATCCATGCAGCTGAAACTGATCTTCCACTAGAGCTAAATTTTGGCAATGGTGGAATACTGATACATTGGCTGAAATATATGCAGCTGCTCGTGCAAAAAATGAGGCAAAAAATCAGTCCATAGAAGTATGTACATTGGATTTTTATCAAACAATTCAAGAATTTTTTGAGCAGGAAGACATTGATTTACTCAACAAGGTTGAAGTGCAAGTGGAGAAGAAATACATGACGATGGAGCTGCTCATGCTAAAAATCAAGCAAAAAATCAATCCATAGAAGTATGTACATTGGATTTTTATCAAACCAATTCAAGAATTTGTTGAGAAGACATTGGTTTACTCAACAAGGTTGAAGTGCAAGTGGAGACAAAATACAAGATGATAGATAAGAAAGTCAAGCCTGTGGCAGTCCCACTGCCTCCTAAAAGTGAAGGGTTGGCTGATAGGGCAACAAATCAGCCAAGTCTTTGTGATCCTTCCAACATTGCTCACAAGTTCACATCTAAAATTATAAAAGAGCTCAAAATAGGTGAAAATTCTTTCCTTTCGCCAGCTGAAAAATACTCTTTTATGCAAATGCTAATGAAACATGGAAAAGATTTTGCATTTCAATCAAGTGAAATAGGCTATGTGGATCCAAATATTGTGCCTCCTATGGTCATTTTTACGGTCCCAAATGTGCCTTGGAACCTCAATCCTATTCCTATTCCAAGGCCGCATTTGCCCAAATTACTGGAACTTCTAAATGAAAAGATCAGAATGAAGATTTTAGAACATTCTTTAGCACCCTACTCAAATCGATGGTTTACCGTGCCCAAGAAAAATGGATCTTTACGATTTATTGAAGATCTACAGCTTGTTAATCGTGTCACAATCTGAAATGTTGGTTTGGGTCCAATTGTTGATGAGTTTGTTGAAGCTTTTGCAGGTAGAGCAATTTATTCTATGGGTGACCTATATTTAGGATATGACCAATTTCAGCTTTCATTAGAAAGCTGAGACATTACTACAATGAAGACACCTCTTGGATTGGTCCGCATGTGTACTCTACCACAAGGTGCAACAAACTCTGTAGCCCATATGATGAATGCCATGCACAAAGTCTTAAGGGACTTTATTCCACAACTTACTCTTCCATTTCTTGATGATGTACCTATCAAGAGATGTGAAGTCAATAAAAAGAATGAGGAGCTTAACAAACATGGCTACAGGATATTTGTAGTTAACCATATTCATGATTATGATAGGACTTTGACAAGGCTAGAAGAGGTACATCTTACTCTTTCTGGAGCTAAGTACATTTTTGGAGTAGAAGAAGTCCTAGTGGTCGATCATCTATGTGGCCCCTATGGACACAAAGATGGATGCTATCAGGAGAATGCAAGAAAAATGCACAAATGTTTCAAAGGTGAGAGGATTTCTTGGCGCATGTGTATTCTATCTCATATGGATACCACATTTTGCTCATGTAGCCAAAAATCTTTATCAATTATTAAGAAAAGTCCAAAGATTCTCTTGGGGTAATGAGCATACTCTCACTATGAGTAAATTAAAGAAGCTGTTAATTTCAACCCCCACTCTCAAAAGGGCTAATTATTCAAATGCTAAATCCATCATTCTTATTGTGGATACAAGTTCCATTGGGATAGGATGGGCTGTTGGCCAAGAGGATCTTGAAGGTAACAGGTATGCAGTTCGTTTTGGAGCAAAAGTTCTCAATGAACGTCAAAGAAGGTATGCACAAGTAAAAAGTGAATTGTGGGGAGTTATAACAACATTAAAGTGTGATCGTGAATACTTTATAGGTGATTCCGTAGTGGTAGAAATTGATTGTTTTCCACTCTTGGGCATGATTGTCAACTGCTCTACACCCAACATTGCTATGCTAAGATGGATTGCATATATTAAATCTCTCAACCTCGAATTAAAGCATATTGCAGGAAAGGTGAATCCAGTTGCTGACATGCTATCACATGCAAGATATGACAATGAAGAAGATCTGATGGAAGAAGATGAAGCTGAAGAATCTATACTTTCTGAATTTCATTCCATGGCTGCTGAAAATACCTTTTCAGTTATTGCATATACTGGTCCAAAGCTGAAAACAACAGGATGGTCAACTAGAAGCCAACGTGCTCATTGCATTGCTCAAGTTCTAGTTCATTTCCTTGAAGAAGATTATGAAGAAGATTGGTTGAAGATCAGCCAATATTTGAGCACAATGAAGAAGAAGGAGACTTGGACTGATGAGGAGTTCAAGCATATCAAGAGGAAAGCTTATGGCTTTTTTCTTAAAGAAGGACATCTATGGAAGCAGCAAAGAAGAAGAAAGGAGTGCCTATCCGAGTTTTAGGTAACAAAAGATTGTAACAATAGGTAATGAAGGAATTTCATGAAAGCTTGTGGGCTAGCCATAGAGGCATATGGGGAACCTTTAGTAAAGTCAAAGAAAAATATTGGTGGCAAAACATGTATCGGGACGTAGCACATTTTGTTGAAACATGTTATGTGTTAAATGTATTCTATGGTTAAGCATCGAGATGGGTTACAACCGACTTATCCCTTGTCTATACATTATAGGTGGGTTATTGATCTTGTAACCATCCCTACAGGAATATGGAAAATGTGGTAATTAGTGCTTGCAAGAGAGGATCTAACCAATCAACTTGAAGGAAAATCCTTAAAAACCAAATTCACTCAAGATGTTTGTCGTTTTTTGCTTGAAGAAGTGTTTTGTAGATATGGTTGTATGGGTAAAGTAACTGTAGATAGAGGGGAGTTGGATGCTGATGAGGTAAGCAACTTCTTTGCTCAATTGGGTATTAAGTTGGCTTTAACATCAGCCAAAAATCCTAAAGGAAATGGAAAGAGTGAGAGAGGTCATCAACCTATTCTCAAAGCTCTAGCAAAGTCTTGTAGAAGAAAGATCAAAGAATGGCCTAAAATTCTACCTTTTGCATTATGGGCTGACTGGACTACTCACAGTTCAGTGATTGACTATATGCCAGCTGAACTTATGTATGGACAACAACCAACTATGCCAATTCAAAAATCTATTCTCACATGGAGTCTTCTACCTTGGGAGAAAGGCATCAGTAGAGAAGAGTTGCTAACTTTGTACATATGGCAGCTAGAAAGAAGGCTTGAAGATGTTCAATCAGCTATTGAGAAGCTGCAGACAGCAAGACTAAAGAACAAAAGAATATTTGATAAGCGACATCGACTTCGGCTAAGAGCAATTCAATAAAATGATTGGATGCTTGTCTATGACAGCAGCTTAGACAATCTAAGAGCAGAGTTTAGAGCCTAGGATATGCCTAAAATCTGACAAAAAATCCAAAATTCAAGGGAAAAATTTTTAACATCGAAGGCGGCGGTTGCAGCTAGGACGATTTTAAGCACCAAGTGAAAGACAACTTTTAAAAGGTGCCCAAGTGACACTTGAGGATTTTTGATAATTTTTCTAACTACATTACGGAATGTCACGAGTTGCCAGTCAGTGCGGGATGTCAAGACGGACGCCCAGGATTTTTCAGAGCTCGAATCGCAGTTCAGACGAGGAAGAGGCCAAAAAATGGTCAAGATACGAAGAGGTGGACATTAAGAAGACCAAAGGGGGGGTGCCCTTTGGAGCCTTGACCCCCCCCAAAAATTTTATGCAACATGAAGAAGAAAACGTGGAGCAAATCGTGAGGAAGAAGCGTGAAGAAACTGCGCCGAAAAATGCGCCATGATCTTGATGGATGAATCATGGAGGTTGAATACAAACCATCTGACAGACATTACCCCTCATCTTCTCCCTCTTTGCTGATGCTATCACCGCTCTTCGCACTTGGAATGGCTGTGTGGATGAAGAGAACAGATTCTAGTCTTTCTCTCTCCTCCCTCTCTCTCTTCTCTATGGCCTGTTCATGTGTACCATCTTGAAGGAGCAACCGGGGAAGGAGAACGAAGGAAATGGTGATGAAGATGGATGGAGATGCTACCGATTGAAGTACATCATTGGATTGACAGCAATGGAGGCTCCGTCTGCTGGTTATGCTGTCATTCAAGGTGTCGTGAGTTACGTAAAAACAAGGTATGACCATTTTTATGAAGAAATGAAGGATTTTTTATAGTTTATGATGATAATTATGTTCTTATTGGATGAAAATTTGTGAGAGCTGTTTGCATCATGATTAATTATTGTTTATCAGAAAATCTTGGTTTTGCAATGATTTACATGCTTTATTTAATTCCTGTAAACCCGAAATGCGGTTTTTAAGTGGCAAAATTGTAGTTTTTCCATTTCGGGTTGGGAAAATATGTTCCCATGGAGGGAATATGGAATATAAAGTGAATGTTAGTATGTTGAAGTGATTGGAACAAGAAAAACCAGAAAATAGCATATTTTATTTCCAAATAAATCAAGAAAATGAAAAAAATAAGGGAAAAAATAGAAATACATCTTGGAAAAATAAGGAAAAATATAAGAATTGTTTGTGGATGTGTGGTAGTGGTAAAGCATGAGGTTTGGCCTCAATTTGCCCTATCTTGTTGTCAAAGTTTGTGATTTTCTACTTTCTATACATCAAAACATGACAAAATGAACCTCTACACCTATGCAACGAAAGCAATACCTAAATGTAGGGGGTTGGGATGTTTGAATGGTGTGATTTGTGTGCTGATTGTTGCTAATTTTTGGATACACATCATGTCATAGAGTCCGTGGTGTGTTAATTAATAGGATAGCAGCACGAGTATTATCTCAATGCTATCCTTACATCGCCGCAACGCGTTAGAAAATGCATGGAAAGCCTGGTTGTGCACAACCACATGTTGCTGATTTGAAAATTATGTTTGAGCACTTTAGAATCATTCACTTTGCATGTGCATGATGATCATGGTATCGGAATAAGGAAAAACCTGGATGCATAGCACCTATTTTCAATGACAATGACCCACGTTTGAGTGTGAAAAGGCATCCTAAGCCGTAGGATAGACATTCATTTCTTGGGGGATTATTTGGAAAGGAAACATGGTATATCTCCTGGAAACTTTTGGAATGAAAGAGTGGAGTTTGTTTATTTGTTTCATATGTTGAACAACGCATCAAGGGGCTAATCCCTGCGATGTAGGAGAACTATCGTGGGGCCGTGGTGTTTCTACGGAGAGGCTGCCTCCCATGTATGTGATTATCGTTGCATGTATGGCCAATGTGTATGGGTTCTCCCTCTGTGGAGTTTATAAAAAGAAAAATGTTAGACTACAAAACTATAAAACTAGAAACGCATAGATTAGGCTTTAGGGCAGTTTGTCCTTTAGCAGTAAATAGACGCTCCTAGTTCGTGAGGCCGTGAGGATGTGTTTGTCTATCACATGAGCATGAGGTCCAGATAGTGCCATAGCTAGTGCCGGCCCATTTGAGGTCCCATCAGTGGTGCGTCTGCAGGGAGCTGCCAACAAGTGGTGGTTCTCGAATATAGGGTTTTTAGGAATCAAAAAGTTGGTTTATGTCCTCTTGACAAGGACCGTCAAGCCGAAATACAAAAAGTAGAATGTGCTGAGAGGGCTAGACGGTGGTTGGAGATTGTAAGTCGCTATTCTCCTCAAAGGAGTAGCCCGATATGCATAAAAGGCAGTGGTCTTAGTAACCCAACTACTGCACATAGTCCTTTAGGTGCAGGAGGAAAAGCACAAGTTATTCCTCTCTTCCACCAAGTCAACCCAATTCAAGTGGCGGTGTGATCCCATCAGTTCAAACTCCTATTGTCAATCCGATTGTTGCCATGGCACAGCCCATTGCAATCCTTGCAAGGACGCTGGATCTGCCAGCTTTAGGAGTGCCTTTGCCCATTTTTAATGGGTTAGCCGAAGAAGATGTGGAGTTTCACATTTGTGAATTCCAAAGATTAATATTTAATTATTGCATCTTTAACATGACATTAAAAGAAAGGGTTGCCATATGGAATCATAGCATAGAGACTGGAACCATAACCACAATTGATCAATTTTATGCAGCTTTCCAAGGAGAATATGCCCATGAAAGTGGTGGCCAATATTGGTTGCATGTTTTGAATGTAACACACCAAGACCCCCATGAGAATGTGAAAGCCTATGTCAAGAAGCTTAAGGAAGTGTTTCGTAAGTTACAAACTTACATTCCTATTCTGTCGGCTATCCAATTGCAATACTTCTTGCATGGATTGGATTTCAATATTCAGGTACAATTGAGTAGTGTGGCTTTGGCTGATATAGACACCGCCATCGCGCGAGCAGAAGGAGTAGAGTCACGATTACAAACGACATACTCCTCTCGAATAAATCTTAATGCGGGTTTAGTATCTGGAGGTAATTTACCATTGATAAATGGAAGTCAAGGGATGTCTATGAATAACCTAATGGGAGAGGAAGCATGGTTCAAAATGGACCTTTGCTGCCAGCTCCTCCCAGTGTGACTATGCCTATGGCTAGTCAATTAGCTCCACCAAATGTTGGAGGCCAAGTTTCAAACCCTACTGTTGTTCCTGTGAGTCAACAACCAATGTGCAATCAAATTATTAGGGCAATGGAACGACGGACAGACGATCAAGGCTATGAGTTGAGTGCATCTAATGTCCTTGGTGAAGTTAAGGATATGATGAAGCACTACACTGACACGATTTCTGAACAATATTGGCAAATAGCTGTTGACGTCAATTTCTTGAAGAAGCAGCAGAATCTGATAGGGAGTTGATGCCCTGAAGAGGGTGGTCCCTCAAGATTCAGTTGTAAGTTGTGTGGCGGACAGCATTTCCCTAGAAACTATCCAAATGTTAAATGTGATATTTGTGGGAAGTCGGGCCACTTAGCCACTACCTGTTGGAGTAAGATTAGTTCCCTCCAACAACGGAGTAAACAGCCAGGTCCAGTTAATCATAGAGCGCAAGGTAATAACCTCTAGCAGAATGATGGATCAGGACAAATACTGCAAAGGGGAAAGACCACTATAGAATAGTTGCCACAAGGCAATGGAGTCAGCCTTATCGAGGTTGTACGTGTCAATGGAGCTGAAACCTCTAACCTATGAGCCATGAAAAGAGGCCAAAAGGCTAAAGAGGGTGATAAAGATAATACAAAATCGGTCGAGAGAAACCCTAAGCAAGGGGATAAGGGGACACAAGTCCTGAATCCTAGCGTGGAAGGTGGACCTCTAAGGCCTGTTGACAAAAAAGTTGATCCTAAGAAGGATGAGGAAGTGACAAGAAAGAAGGCAAGAGTAAAAAAAGAAGCACCAAAGTCGATCCCAAGACCAAAAGAAAGGATGGTGTGGCGAGAAAAGAGAGCATTGGCTACTATCATGATTTTGATTTAGCAAGTTCTCTTTGCAAAGTCAAACCAGATGTAAACCTCTTACAGTTGATTAAATTATCTCTAGGAGTACACAAGGAATTCAAGAAGATCCTGTGTATTGGGTATATTGTAGAACCTTTGGGCATAGCACGAGTAGGGGGAAGATTGGTTTGATCATGTTGAAAAGAATTTCCCTAGGGTTCCAGCATACGTGGATGGAATATTAGTGGAGCATGCTATTGTAGACACTCGGTCCTCCATCAATATCATGAGTTCAGAGTTGATGGAGATGTTGGGTCTAGGCATCCAAAAAGATAGCTCAATCCTTCTTAGAATGGCTGATGATAGCCTAAGACAACCAGAAGGTTGCATTACTAAAGTCCATGTTACAGTTGCAAGTATAAAATGCTTCTTGGACTTTAGAGTAATAAGATTTGCAGGACGTCCTAGCTATCGAGTTTTGCTAGGCAGGCCTTAGATCTTACAAGCAGATTGTCAAGACGACATACTTGTCGGTCGAGTGGTTCTAGGTAGAGGTGCTAATCGAGTAATAGTCAATGCTTACCCTAAGTCTCCTCAGAGTGAGAGAGCTCCTTTATCCTCTACTAAATTAGAAACAATAGATGATCCATCTAGTGGTGAGACATCATCCAGTGATGAATCTAAAGAGGGGTCCACTACAAAGGATATTTATCAAATAACCCTAAATGAGCCGATAGACCTGCAAGATAGGATAAGAGACGCGGACGTGATTGAGTTAGACCTTGGCATGCCAAATGATTCGGGGCCAATTAAATTAGGTTCCATGCTGAGTTCAGCAGAAAGGGAGGACTATGTGTCCCTAATTCAAGAATTCCGTGACATCTTTCCTTGGAGTTATGATGAGCTGAGAGGCATTCCTCCCAGGCTGGCTATTCATACTATTCCTATAAAAGAAGGCAGTCATCATGGGTGTCAGAAAGTAAGGCGTATGCCTTTTGAATTGAGGGACAGGCTTTTTGAGAAGTTACAGAAGTTACGAAAAGCTGGTTTAATCTTCCTTGTACAGCACATAGAATGGTGTTCACCAGTTGTCATCAGGAAGAAGAAAAACAACTAGATCCGACTATGTGTAGATTTTAGAGAGCTGATGTTGAGTGTTGAAATGACTTGTTTTTTGGCTGATTTTTGTTGTTTTTGAGAGCTGAATGGTTGATTTTATGAGATGATTGATTGGTTTGGAAGTGGTTTGAGAGTGTTTTGGATGATATTGATTGTGTTTTGGAAGTTCGTGATGTTTATTAGTGGTTCTGTGATGTTCTGATAGGTTCTGATTGGTTCTGTATACCTTCTGTATAGTTTCTGTTTTGTTTTGTTTTGTTCTGTTTTGTTCTGATTGCCTTCTGGAAGGAGGGATGGAGTATTGATTGATGAAGATTGAGATCTTGAGAAAGCTTATTGAATGGTTTGTGAGAGTTTGGAATGGTTTGAGTATGAGTTATGTGGTTTTGATGACCTTCTATAACCTTCTGTATGTCTTCTGTAGAGCCTCTATTTCTGTTTCTGTTCTGTTCTATACTGTAGCTATTCTGGTACTGTTCTGTAGACTGTTCTGTATGCTTCTGTATGTGTTCTGATGGATGAGAGTGTAGCTTGGGAAATTTTTCTAGCCTTGGAAAGAGGTGAATACAAGTGCAAAATAGCTTAAAGAAGTGAAAGAAGTAGTTGTTGAAGACTCAAGTAAAGACTGGAGTGAAGCGATAGTAGTGAGCTATGAAAGGACACTGTAGTGGCTCAGGTGACTCTTCATATCAGACATACCTCTTGGGAGGGGTATCCACGACCTAAGAAGGATTATTGAGAGTGATTTTTGAGAGATTGTAGTGAGGAGATGATGTATTATTGATGGAGAGAGAGAGAGAGAGTCAGAGATAGCCAATTCTACAAAAACAGAGTGATTGTATATGAGAGATTGAGAGAGAAGACTATGAAGATATTGAAGATGAATACTATGTGATGTATTTCCATTCAAAGATGGTGTATTCCTTTCCTTTATTTTTTATATTGATGGATTTTGTGAAGATATTGAAGAATATGGTTGATTCTATCAAATCCGTGGGAGATCTACATGATGCTGTATGAAGATTTGTTGTGCCTGGTATTCTTTTCTTCATTGTGATCATATGAAACATGATAAACAAGCTTGTTGATGTTACAAGATAGATTTTCTTGCAAGAGAATTCCCTTTTCCTTGGTGTTCCTCTTGGGGCTCCATGTTTTTGGTGCGCAGCCGGGGAAACTTGCCATCAACAAGCACTAGAAGAGGCTGAAAATGAAGGAAATGGCATTGCCAAGAAGGGAAGAATTCAATGGATGTTTGTAAAGTTCCTTCTTCCACTGAGGAGTTGGAGTTTCTCATAATCAAAGCCACTTTCCACAAGAAGTTCATCCCACAATGGCGGAAACACATCACCATCATGATGCATGCTCTATGTGGTGGACAGTTTCCTCTTCTTGTTGAAGCAACAGAAACTTGCATCTTGGTGGCAAACTGTTTGGGGACAAACTGAAGAGCAAAAACAGAGAGAATGACCATACATGGAAGATTTGGCATTCATTGAGAAGTTTCCAGACATCATCAAGTGGGAGATTGTGAAGAAGCTTCAGGAGTCTTGGGCTGTGGAAGTTCACAGAGACAAGAAGAAAAAGAGTTAGAATTTGTTCGTGGATGCTCAATAGCAAGATACATGGGATGCTTGGTGCACTGATAACCTTCTGTTTGTTCAATTAGTGACCCACTGGAAGTTGGTAGACAGAGTGTTTTTCACAACCTACACTATTGAAACCATCAGAAGCTGGCATTACTATGATGATGGCACCACCACAATGCTCAGACGTATGCATTTTGACACCTTTAGAACCGAATACCTTCCTCTGTGCAGTGGCATGAAAGCAAAATTCAGAGATGTTGAAAAGGAAGAAGTAGAAGAAATGTTGGCAAGAGAGTCCTCCAGAGACTGAAGCCTTCTATTAACCCTCTGTGGAGCACTAACAACATAGTTGAACCAACCCCCTGATGAATGGCGCAATAAAGAGGCAAGCATTAGAACGAGTCCAGAGGTACGTGAAAAGAGAGAAAGAAAAAATCAGAGCCGAGAATGAGCTCACAGCAGAAACCACCTTTGACGCCCTTGCGGAACTCTTTACAGAAGTCCCAATGGCACATCAAGCCCTTCCTCCTCCTGTTGGAGGTCCACTTCCAAGCCAGATCCGTCCTGGAAATATTGATGACAGGCCAGTGAATGTAGTTCCATTGCCAGTTTTTAAGGGAGAGTACAATGAAGACCCCGATTTTCATGTAGCAGAGTTTATGGTAGCATGTGTGGCTAACAATGCCAGAACTCCTTAGCATTGGTTAGCAATATTCCCCACCACTTTCAAGGGTGCGGCGTTTCAGTGGTATGAGAGATAAGCAGCAGGAACTTTTGGCACATGGGACGATGGCCTTCCTCACTAAATTCAGGCGTGAAGGTTTTGAAGAGCGGATGCGAGAGGAATTTATGAACCTAAGTCAGTCCTCTGGAGAAAGAGTAGAAGCTTATGTCTCACGAATGGAATCCATCCTGAAGAGATGGACTAACCATAATCTAGATGATGGCATTCAGAAGGGGGTGTTTCTCAGAGGATTACAACTAGATGTCCGTAAGTTTGTGGAGCTGCAAAGACCAGCCACACTGCAAGCTGCAACAGAAGGTGCAAGACTGTACGATGAAGTGGAAGCTAGATTAGCGATGAATCCAGCAAGAGGATTCCTACCTCCTCTGATGCCAGGAATGATGTACCCACCAACTGCAGTCCCAGGGTCTGTCCCCTACCCTTACCAACAGATGCCCCCAGTATCACAGTACAGTGCACCAAATCCACAGTGGCCACAATCCATGCCTCAAATGATGGTTCAACCACAACAACAATGGTCCCAACCAATTTCCTCAATGCCAAATCATTAGCAACATTGGAACCCTACCAACTGGAGCCAACAGCCAATCGTTCAAACAGGAGCTCTGAATCAGAACCAGAACAGAGATCCCTTTGCACCAGCCCAACCTGTTTATGCAGTGATTACAGAGACTCCTCGAAACCCTCATGTCAGTACCTCTAGAGGAGAAAGCTTGAAGGATTACTTATCCAACTCAGTTGCAAATATCAAAAAGGAGTTGATGGATGTGATTACAGAGCAGCTACAGACGCTGAAAGTGAATACCGCTAGCATATCCAACGTTGCAGGAGCAGGAAGAGATGTGATGCGGTCAAATACTTGGTGTGGTAAGTGTCATCAAGCAGGTCATTTAGCCACTCAATGTACACGAAAACCAACCATTCCTAGAGCTTTTTGTTCCTACTGTTTGTGGAAGAACCATATAGAGGACATTTGCTCTCTGAAGGAGATACATGATAGGAGAAGGAAGGAAGAAGACGCAAGATTCAACTTGCTGGAATCCAAAATGACAACACAGGATATTGGACCCAAGCCTAGAGAGTTTGGTCCTAATTACGGACCCATAAGATTTCCCTCCCAAAGTTACAGAGGAAGACAGTCTGGTGGTGGTTAGAGATCAGAAGTGGAGTGTTACAGATGCAGAGAAAAGGGACACATTTCACCAAATTGTCCAAATCCCAGAAGGTCAGTGGATTATAAGCCCTCATGCAGTCGATGCAAAGGAGAAGGCCACACTACAAAAGACTATCCAAGCCCAGCCCCAGTAAAAAATAGTGCTACTGATAGTCCGGCTAAGGCCCAAGAGCCTACCTCCAATTTAGTGGAATTGGAAGTTTCTGCCATCACACGTGCAAAGAAGAAGGAACCACCTATCCAGAAAGAAAATAATCCTCCTGCCAGAACAGTGAAGTTCAATCTTCCACCAGAAGAACAGAACAAAACAGAGCCTGACAGTGCCGTACAGAGCACTACAGTGCCACAGAGAGTTACAGAGACAGTTCAAAAGACAGGACCAGAGGTCCAGGAGACAGAAGAGGCGGAGGTGCCGCAAGTGGCAAAAGAAGTTCCCATGATTCCTCTGTTGGAAGAAAGAGGGAAAATGAAAATGGGTGTTGCCCCATTCCCTAACCGGTTAGAGAAGCTAGTGGATCCTATTAAGGAATACGATCTGGTCAAAGATCTAGATACCTTTAAACCAAACCTTACATTCCAACAATTATTGATGTGGTCTCCTAGTTGCCGAAAAAGGTTCAAAAGTATACTGACAAGAAGACAGGGATTAAGGATTGCTCCCTCAACAGCAATAAAGTCCAACAAAGCTTCAGAGCCTGTAAAAGAAGTGGACGTAGCTAACACCTTCCTAGATCCGGGTACTCCAGAGACTAGCGTGTGGATAGAAGGCTGCTTCATTGCAAATGCACTGATTGATGGTGGTTCATCAGTAAACATTATGACGGATGTGACAATGAAGGATCTAGGCCTACAAGGTGTGCAACCAACCCAATGGCTCATCAGACTGGCGGATCAGAGCAGAATCAAACCTTTGGGCATTCTCCCATATGTGAAGACTACAGTGGCTGGAAAAGATTATTGGCTAACCTATCTGGTGGTGAAGCCAAACTCTTATGGTACATTCTACCCTCTGTTACTGGGTAGACCATGGCTTTTTGAAGCCAGAGCAAGGACGGATTGGTTCAAAGGAACCTTGATCTTGGATAGAGGACCCAATAAAGTGGTGCTGTAACTCTATGGTTCTCAAAAAAGACATGGATCCACCTCCTTGGAATTATCTTTTGACTCGCCTAATGAGCCTACAGATGGAACATCAGCAGACGAAGATGCTGTCAAACAGATCCTTCCCAAGAAAACAGTGGCACGTTCCTTGACAGTGGATACTGTAAGACAACTTCCAAAAGATGCAAAGCCATTATCAATGGGTGAATACTTCCTGCCTGAACCAGGAACGATTTCCGAAATCACTTTTGACAGTGAGATAGAAGCATGGATGTACTGCTCTCCCTATTACATGGCCATAGCAGAGCCAGACACATAGGCAGAAGATGAAATAGAGAACATGTTCTTCTCTTATAGAGCTCCTACAAAAGCAGAGCCAGAGACAGAGACAGAGACAGAGACAGAGGAGGATGGATATGATATGGACGAAGAAGGTTATGAAAGTGAGCCAGAAGAATCTATTCCACCCGAAGAGGATACATTTGGAGAAGAAGTTTCAGAAGCATCAGAAGCAGACGAGCTCATGCTATGGGACAAAATGGCAATGGTACCATTTGGTCTGGTAAATGGATCTTCTCATATACAAAATCTTTATAAGAAATGGATTAAGAAGAATAAGCCATCTTTCAGCAGTGGCTCATGCCGTCCTAACCCATCCTTTCCAAAGAAAGATGATGATGATGCACCGTGCCAACAAGCACTAGTCCCACAAACCGAACAGGCATCAGAAGGTCCCTATTATGTGACGTTCCTAGATGTGTCATCAGAAGATGAGTCTTCAATCCAAGAGGTAATTAATCGTGAAACCAAACCCAAAACGGCTCTAATTCCATTTCAACATCTTAAGGAGCAAATTAAGTCTCCATCAAAAGAAGAAGTTGGGTCTAGTGGGACATCCGAAGAGGATACCACTCCTTTGAAGGAGTCGGATCTGTATCTAGAAGCAGTCCGTGGGACCTTCATTCGTGAAGTAGAAGGTGAAAGGCAGTTAACTTTTGTGGATGCCGATGGCACTGAACGCCACTTGAAGGTGGGTAGCAGCCTCCCAGAAGAGGAGTTGTCAACTTTGTACAACTTGTTGAAAGAGAATTTGGACGTGTTTGCATGGTCCTACAAAGACCTAAAGGGGATTGATCCCACAATATGTCAACATCATATCGACTTGGAGCCTGATGCCAAGCTAGTACGGCAATGACAAAGGTGAATGAACCCAAATTATTCCACATTGGTGAAAGCAGAGCTGCTGAAGCTTCTGGAAGCCGAGTTCATCTATCTAGTGGCAAATAGTGAATGGGTCTCACCCATTGTGGTCGTACCCAAGAAGAATGGAAAGCTGCGAATATGTGTGGACTTTCGAAAGCTCAATTCCAAGACAAAGAAGGATCACTTTTCGATTCCTTTCACAGAACAACTGTGGGACACAGTGGCAGGCCATGAGCTTTATTCCCTTCTGGATGGATTCAGTGGATACAACCAAGTCCAAATTGCAGAAGAAGACCAGTCCAAAACAACCTTCACCACAGAATGGGGGACCTATGCTTACCGAGTGATGCCATTTGGACTCTACAATGCCCCTACTACTTTCCAGCGAGTCATGATGGCCGCATTCCAAAATCATCTGCACGATTTTATTGAGGTATATTTGGATGACTTCTGTGTCTATAGTTTGATCCGTGCACACTGGGGACATTTGGAACAATGCTTCGGGAGTATGGGATTTCCCTCAACCTCGAAAAATGCATCTTTGGGGTCTCTTCTAGAGTTCTGTTGGGCCACATTGTCTCTGCACAAGGAATATCAACAGATCCTGCAAAGATCGAAAAGATCGCAGCTCTGACAGCACCCACCAACCTCAAACAATTGAGGGGATTCCTAGGCCATGTGGATTACTACAGAAGGTTCATAGCCCATTTTGCAACAAAGGAAACCTCCTTGCACAAGCTTCTGAGGAAAGACGCAGAGTTTACTTGGACGGAAGAATGTGACAAAGCCTTCCACACTCTGAAGCTGTGTCTAATTAAGGTACCCATTCTGCAACCTCCTAATTGGACGAAGGAGTTTCATGTACACACTGATGCATCAATTGAAGGCTTAGGCACAGTTCTCTGCCAGAAGGGTTCCTCGAAGCTGGATCAACCAATCTATTACGCAAGCCGAAAAGTCACTAATAGGGAACGGAACTATACAGTGATAGAGCTGGAGTGCTTGGCAATGGTGTTTTCCCTAGAGAAGTTCCACCATTACCTCCTATCCACCCACTTTAAATTTTATGTGGATCATGAGGCCCTATCCTTCTTGATGAACAAAGGAGATGTGAAAGGATGAATGATGAGGTGGCTCCTTCTATTTGAGGAGTTCAACTTTGAGGTGATTACTAAACCTGGTCGTTCCCATGTTCTGGCTGATCATCTGTCGCGTATCCCACAAACTGCAGATGAGGAGCAGGATGATCCAGACCTTCCTGATGCTTCCTTATTCCTGGTAGAAACTGTAACTCCCTGGTATGCAGACATTGCCAATCTGCTGGCAACCCAACAGTATCCTCCTGGCATTTCTAGTCGGGAAAGGAAGAAGCTTATGTTAGAATCAGCCCCCTATACCCTGCTAGGTGGTGCACTGTATAAGAAAGGCAAAGATGAAGTGCTTAGAAGATATGTTGCAGGAGAAGAGATTGGGATTGTTCTGAAGACTTGCCATGACGAGCCATGTGGAGGTCACTTTGCAGGAGAAGCTACAGCCAGGAAGGCTCTGCTAGCAGGTTATTGGTGGCCTACCATTCATAAGGATGCCTACGATTACTGTAAAAGATGTGATGCTTGTCAGAGAATGGGGAAACCCACCAAGACAAGTGCCATGCCACTGCAGCCTATTCTTCCTTTGAAGCCGTTTGAGAAGTGGGGCATCGACTTCGTAGGCCCGATCGATCCTCCTACCAGAAGGAAGCAGAACCAATACATCCTTGTATGTACGGATTATGCCACAAAGTGGTGTGAAGCTAAAGCCCTAAAGCGGGACGATGGTAACAGCGTGGCCCTGTTCATGTACGAGAATATCATCACCTGTTTTGGCAATCCCTTAGAGCTGGTAAGTGACAGAGGCACTCATTTCATTAATAAAGTCATGGAAGAGTTGACAGAGTTGTATAAGATCTGCCATCGCAAGTCCACTCCTTATTACCCCAGAGCCAACGGCCAAGTCGAAGTCACCAATCGCATCCTCTGTTCGATTCTGACAAGAACAATTGCCGCACATCCTCGTGATTGGGATGATCGACTTACAGAGGCCCTCTGGGCGTATAGAACCTCCCATAAAGCAACAACAGGACAGACACCCTTCCAGCTGGTGTATGGTACAGAAGCTATTTTCCCTGTTGAATTGGAATTACCCTCTTTGAGAGTGGCCATCAAAGAGCTTTTGGGGGATGATGATTCACTACAACGCCATCTCCTGCACCTGGAATGTTTGGACGAAACTCGTAGGATGGCTCTACAGTGCATGGAAGCCACGCAAGTTCGATGCAAGGCTTACCATGACAACTTCATCAAGCACAAGGAGTTCAAAGAAGGTGATTTGGTCCTAGCCTATGATTCACGATTTGGCAAGTTTCCTGGCAAGCTCCAACAGAGGTGGATGGGCCCATATAAGGTACTTGTCATCAACCCTAATGGCTCTATCCAAGTGCAGACTGTTGATACCTCTGATGATCCCTTCCTGATCAATGGATATCGCCTGAAGAAGTACCTCCCTCCTTGGGGATCCTGACAATCATGGTCACTTGATCCTTTCCCCCGTTGACGTGGCACTATCATTCTTATGATACTAATTCTGATAGCCGTTCTTCAGCCACTCATGAAGTGGATGCAACCCTCTGTCCCCTCAAACCCCCCTTCCAGCCTTGATCTCTTATCCTCTATTTTCCACCAGCGACAATGGCAAGGTGGGTTCTGATAAATGGTATTTCTACCATTCCCTTGCTTAATTCGAAGAGAAAAAAAAGGAAAAAAAAAAGAAAAAATATACATATCGGTCATGGGAGAAAATGACTTAGGTCCCTGTCATGCCGACCTATTCTTCGAGAAAAGGTGGAAACACCCTCGGGAATAGGGGAAAACAAGAAAACAAAAAGAAGAAAAAAATAAGAAAGAAAAAAAAACTGTTATGGGAGAAAAGGAAGCAATTCCCTGTCATAGCAAGCCTCGTTCCAAGAAAAAGGTGATAAACACCCTTGGGCGGGAAGCTGGCTGTGGAAAAGGTGGCAACACCCAGCAGTCTAGAAAGTGGATACATCAATTGATATTTCCAGGATCCAATTCCGAAGCTACCTCCCTTGGTACGTTGTGTCCTAGGTTTTTCTGCAGAAAGTCTACCTGTCCTCTAGCAGACGACATGTCCTATCCAACTCAATGTTCGATTTGTGGCTACCTCCCTGGGTACGCCTCTTCAATAACTAACGACGCAATTTTCATCGACAAACAATCGAGTGACATGAGCTTTCATCCTAACCGGATGGGGACGTGAGTATGGGTTGCCCTTTGTAATTATCCACAGAGTGTGAGATAGAGGGTGGGCCGAGAGACCAGTCTTTTCCCTTCAAATCAAATGAGAGGTGAGAAGTGTGAATGAAGTGTTGCACGCACGGGACGGGCCTCTCAATGCACAAAGCACAATTTGTTTCTGTGCACTGCACCATAAGGCTCCCTGGCCTTCCTTTTCGCACCGTATGCCAACATAGGGCGGGATGCACAATTGCACCATCCAATGCGCACAAGGCATACAATCCTTGCACAAGTTATTGTGAGGATTACATCAATGGGTTTCAGGAAAACGTTGCCCTCCTATATCTATTAACAGAGCGTGAGACAGAGGGTGGGCTGAGTGTGACTGGAGTTTCTTCAATCAATTACCGAGAGGTGAGATTGAGGGACGTTATGACACTTGGAGTCAGGTATGTTCCCGTTTCCCTATGCACCCACGGGATGGGTCTCTACCGTTATCACAGGACACGTCACCCTGTTCTGTACACTGCACTATAAGGCTCCCTTGCCTTCCTTTTTGCACTTATGCCAGATGGGTTGGATGCACTAATGCACCATCAACTGTGCACCCTGGCATACTCCTTATGCACCATTCCCCCTTGTCGATTCCTAAACCGGGTACGAGATATGGGTTTCAATCCTTATTCCTCGCGTGATATTAGTCCTGGGGTGAGTGACTGTTCTTTCATTCCAGTTGAGTGACTGTGAGTTGAGTGTAGTATCCCTCATCATCGATGAATTTCCTGTGATTCCTTCCATCAGCCACCTCCCTGGGTGCTGCCGCGTGGTCCCTTCCATGACGGACGTGTGCCGAGAAGATGCCTTGGTCCCTCCAGCAGTCGACAACAACACAGGACATGCCATTGACAATCAACCGTGATCCTCAACAAAATGGGCCAAGTTTTTCTAACCCTACAACTTCTATTTCTCAGTGATGTTCATGTTTTAAGTGTGGGGATGTTAGTGGATGGTCTGTGGCGTGGTCCTAGGTCCTTGTTGCTCGGTTAACCCTATCTGTTCAGGTCTTAAGTGTGGGGATGCGTCCCTGCGCGTCTACATTGCATACCCCTCTGCATATGCCTTAACCTGCTCATGCATGTATGCCATGACTTGCTGTTACACTGATGGGGTCCCTTTCTACCCAACAGTTCATTTTCCACCCACCCTTGGGACTGTTCCCTTGCAGTTTTCCTTTATTCTCTGATTTTGTTGTCCTGCCATGTGAATGCACCCTACGTTCACCGAAGTCCAAATCCAACCTTATAGCCATGTTTC
Organism: Lygodium microphyllum; assembly: GCF_053477565.2. NCBI lineage: Eukaryota > Viridiplantae > Streptophyta > Polypodiopsida > Schizaeales > Lygodiaceae > Lygodium > Lygodium microphyllum. The sequence continues at coordinate 24,327,565 of NC_141152.1, read as the reverse complement.
TCCCTCTGAACTGACCATTTTTCCTTTTTACCTACCCTGTTCCATTACACGGTTTTTGAGTTATTAATTTTTTAAGCATTTTACGCAAATTAGCCGGTTTTCCATATGAATGCGCTTTTCTTCTTCGGAACCGTGATCTGACATCATAGCCCTGACAACCACTTTCTCCTTGACATTTTTCCTTTTTACTCCGAGTCATTCCAATGCACGGTTTATCCAATATTAATTTTTCGGTTTTTTAAAGACTTTTTCGTGCGTCTTTTTGACATTTTTCCATGTGAACCTGCCCTGTTTGCATCGGAATTCCAATTTGATTTGACACTGTGTCCCCTGTGTCTTCCCCCACCTTTTTCCTTTTTCCTCCCCCCTCTTTCGACTTTCGGATTATTAATTATTAATTTTTAAATGAGTTTTCGGGCGTCTTTTTGGTGTTTTGCGCATATGAACCCCTCCTACTTCCACCGAAACTACGGTTTAACGTGACAACGCTGTGCCACTCCTTCCTGCGGACATTTTTCCTTCTTACTGCATGTCATTTCAGGGCACGGTTCGTCCAATATTAATTTTCGATCCCATTTTTGGGTTTGTTTTTTGGATTTTCCCACGTGAACGTGTCTTATCTCAGTCGGAACTATGTTTTAATGTGATAGGATTGTCGGGCATGTCTTTCTGCACATTTTTCCTTTTTCCTCCACCTCGTGCCAATGCACGGATCTTCCGATATAAATTTTTAATTGCGTTTTTTGGTTCCTTTTTTGTGTTTTTTGCACGTGACCACCCTTTATCCCTCCCGGAACCTCCGTCGCATATTTTTCCTGTCTTCCCCCTATCGTCTTGCCCACTTTTTGTTTTTACGCCCTTTCGTTTTGACGTCCGGATTGGGAGTTATTAATTTTTCTTTATTTTTATGTGTTTTTACGCACCCCGTCCCGCGCGTGAACGTGCCTGTTTTCGATTTTACGGGTCTTAACGCGCCCCGGTTGCATCCGCGTGCCTCGTCCCAGTATCCGGACGCCCCTTCAATCCCGTCACGTCAAATTTTTTTACCCTCGCCCCGCGCACGCGCGCGGGACGAGGGGGTATACCCCTTGCATGGGCCCATGCCCATTAACCCTTCCCCATTCCCTTATTGGCACCCCCCATGGGCCCTGCCCTTTCCTCTGCCCCCTTGCATGGGCCCCTGCCCATTGACCCTTACCCTCCCCACCTTCTCTCTCCCCGACCCCTCCCCAATCCTAACTGCCTCCCCTCCCCTCTCTCCCTCTCCCACTCCTTCTGCATGCCCCCTCTCCCTACCTCCCTACCTCTATCTTCCCTCCCTATTCTTCTCCACCTCGTCCTCTTCCCCTCTCTTTCCCTTCCTCTTCTCTTCCTTCTTCTCCCTTCTTCCTCCCCGCCATTTCCCCTCCTCCTCTTCTCCTCCTTCTCTCCTCCTTCCTCCCCTCTCCTTCCCCTCCTTCCTCTCCCTCCTCCCTCGTCCTCCCTCCCCGGCCCGCCTTGCAGCAGCGCCCCGGCCGCCCCCTCGTCGCCAATCGCCATCTCCTCCACGCCATCGCGGCCTGTCCAGTGCCTCGTCGGAGCCCGCCCACGTCGCCTCCACCCTGCCCCTGGAGCGCCACGCCGCACCTGAGTCTGCCGCCTGCGCCCTCACTGTCGGCTGCCCGGTAGCCCTGCGCCCGCCTCTACTCGCTGTCGTCGGTCGACGGAGCCCCCGCCATTCGCCGTCGTGCCCGCGTCACAGCGCCGTCGCCTCCTCATTGCTCCAGCCAGGCCTCCACGTCAGCAGTCGCCTGCGCCTCCTGCTTCCTGCCTGTCCCACCTTTCCACCCATTCAAACCCACCCCCCATTAACCCCCCCCCCCACTAACCCCCCTTCCCACCCATTCAAACCCACCCCCCATTAACCCCCCCACTAACCCCCCTTCCCACCCACTAAACCCACTCCCCCACTAATCCATGTTCTTGCCCCTAGCACACACAACCTCCCCCATTCCACTAGCCCCCCTTCACACCCCATACCCACACACTCCCCACCACCCCTAACCATGCCCTCTTTCCCCCCACCTTTGCACACACCCACCTCCGCCGTACCCCTTCCCACACCCGTGTTCCCGCGCAGACACCGCACCATCCGAACCCACCATCCCCCTTTCTCAGCCGGCCGCTATTCCCCCTACCCATGCAGCTACCCTTTTCCGTCCTTCCACACGCGCACGGGTGTGTACGCGCGCGTGGGAGCTTGTGGTTGATCGTGAGATTGTTCGTGCGCGGCTGCCGGACTTTGATCGTCGGTTTTGCTGACACGCAGCTGCCACGCAGCCTATTGCTAGGTATTTTCCCAGATTTTTAATTCACATACCCGCAAACCCTTTTTAAAAAAATTACAAAAAAAACAACCAACAAAAACATTGAAAAATACAAAACAAATCATTAAAAACACTTAAAATTCTGAAAAATTTACAGAAAAATCTAGGAAACTTTCCTATTATTTTTGCAACCCATGGCCATATTTTTCTACACTTGTAAATTTTAGAAAAAAAAATATTTCTGTCCATTTTAAAATTCCAAAATCTTTCAAAATACCCAAAAATATGATAAAAATTCATTAAAAATGCTTATAAATTCCAAATTAATTTCTGAAAAATTCCTAACATTTTCTTTAATATTTTTATTTATCTTTGGCATATTTTTGTCAGCTTTCATAATCTTTCCTTTCACACCTAAATTCCTTGAAAATAAAAAAAATAAAAAATAAAAAAACCTTTTTCATCCAACATGAACTAAACATCTAGAAACAATCCAGATATTTTTGGATTGAGGAGAGCGCATTCTTTGCATTTCCATACACCCACTACCAGGTATTTTCCCTTTTATTTGTTTTTTTTTTCCAACTATCCCAAAACCCACGGTTAATATACAAAAAAAAACAACCAACCAAAAAAAAAACACACAAACAAATAATACAAAATGAAACCTAAACACCACCCTGGCACGCGCATTCGCGCTAAATACACCATATTTTTTAATTAAAATAAACCCGTCGTTCACTTAGCACACGCTAAGTGCGCTAAAGAGGCACTTTAATATTTTTAATTAAAATGAACTAGCCGTCACAAGAGCACGCGTTGGCAAAAAAGTGCTCCACATCACCTTAATTTGTAATCAATGAACTTGCATTTAGAGACCCAGTCTGGGTATCGAAGTCCGGAATTCGACTTAAAGCACCGTTTTCACCTAATAATTGTTAATTAAATTTTTAAGAAGGAACCGCCGTTTCCCTCTCACTGCACTTACATTCCCCTTTTTAATAAACCCGGTTTCGTGGGATGGGTATACGCAGTCATTGGAGTTATTTCCATATTCAAACACTGGTTTATCAACGATGTAGTCTTGATCTGTGTCGGATGTGGTAATGTTTTGGTTCCGCTTCTTTGATATGGTTAAGGGTACGGTATGTAGTTTTTTTTTCTTTTATTGCCTGATACGGGGTTCTCGGTGTTTGTCTGATGCATAGCAAGAAGCTTTCGGTCGCATATGTCTCGAGGTCATGTCGAATTTTTTCTAGGCTCTGGTTTGCTTGGGGTTAGTTGGTCGAGTCACGTTTTATTGTTTTGGTTATTCTCTTATCCTTAGTTTTTTGTCTATTGCTTTGCAGGCATTCTCCTTGATTGTCTATGTTTGTGGTGTGTGTGTAACCATTTGAATGGCGCCTTCTCACGCTCCTCCTCCTATCCAGTACGTCCCACTAGTTAGTAGGGATTACTCTTCCCTACTCACTTTTGAGCCTCTCACGAAGGCCGGACTCGCTGCTTTTGTGGCTACCTCCTTTCCATTGCTTCCCGAGGATCCGTCGTTATGTGATGAGTTTCTGGCCTCCTACAGCAAGAAGACAGGACTAGTCCAGGGAATTTCTATGACTTTGACATCTCGAGGCTTAGGGAAGGCTCTGTCTCTTCCCTCCAAAGGTGAACCTTTTGTTACCACTCGTCAGCTTTTCTCTAATGATGAGATTCTGAAGCTGTTGCAAAAGCAAACAAGGGAAATGCTGGATGTTAAGAAGGTGATCAACTCTTCAGGAGTTTCCTTTTCCATGATCACTGATCCCGTATGGAAGATGGTCTGTCAGTTTCTCCAGGACATGTTTATGCGTGCCAAAACGCCATCCCAGTATTTGTCCAAAGAGCTTTTCACAGCTTCCAGGATGGTGTTGAAAGGAGTTGCTATTGATTGGAGCACTTATCTCCTCACTAAAATGGATCAACATTTCATCAAAGTCACCAGGGGTAATGTTACCAATGTCACATATGGATTGTATTTGTCTACCTTCTTGACCTATTCAGGTTTACAGAAGAGTGTGCCTCCACCTCCTCCATTAGATCCAGTACCTCCTCCTCCACCTTCAGACGAGTCCCCTAGTCATCCAACGCAAACGCTTGAAGTAGGTAGTGGATAAAGCTCCTTCGGTACTTCCTTCCGTGTCCATTCCTGCTACCTCTGGCAGTGATCTCCCTGGGTATCTCACTTGTAATAACCTGTTCAGAGCACATCAAGAAGGATCATTGGACATATCAGTTCCCTCACTGAACAGTCTAGTCTCAGGAGATGCAATTCCTTTCCTCTGTAAAGATATTCAGAGTTCCATTGAATTGTCAGTGACAGCCTGTGTTCAACAGCTATATGCATCCTTTTATGAAGAACTCATGCAGTCTAAGGACCAATTGCATAAGGCAACATCCGAGTTAGCTTCTGTTAAGGATATCCTAGTAGATTTGTTTAAGCAGATGGAACAACAAACCCACCTGGTTGCCACCCAAAGAGATGAGATCTCTTCTTTGAAGATCTAGTTACTAGAGGCTCAATCAGAGGTTACTACCCTTTCAGAGGAGAAGGAGAGGATGTCTAGAGAAGCGCAGGAGTTCCAAACTCTCTTAGATGACAAACTTTCAGCTTTACAGACTACTAATGACACAGTGTAATCCCAAGCCTCCCAAATCAAGCAATTGCAAGATCAACTGGCAAAGTCACGGTCTGTTCCTCCAAGCCCTAATGTTCCTTTGATCCCTTCTCTCTCACAGTAGGACTTGGCTGCTCTTCAGAGACAGGCTACCTTGTGTCCTCTATTCCAAGATAAAGTGGAAAGATTGCAGTCCAGAATGGACTTGTTATGGTCTACATTTGAGCAGTTTCAGGAATATGTTCTACCAGACCATTCTTTCTTTGTCCACTACCACTTACAGAAGTTGGTCTTCTACATGAAGCTTTCCACGATGGATTTACCTCTTCCAAAGGATGGATGGAGTGGGGCTTGGTCTGCTGAGTTGCTGACAGAGGTAGTCAGGATGGTGTTTGAGGATTCTATCATGCCAGATACCATGTTGATGTCCTACATGTATCTACAAGGAGACTTGTTAATTCTAGATGAGGTGGATATGGCATGGTATGTGGGGGACGTGGTTCTACAAGCTATTTTCTATGTCAACCATTTGGAGTTGTGCATAGCTGACATGTTCCAGAGTTATTCCTCCAAAGTGGCTGATTGTCATGATAATTCCTGGCATCCCATGATTGATTCTGTGGTCCTGAATCAAAGACAAAACACAGCTCCTACCTATGCCCAGAGTACTAATCAACTGAGGATGGATCTCTTAGCCTATCTTTCAAAACATAATCTGTTTGATTCTACCTTCTTTGATGCCTATCATAGACAATCTCTCTTAGGACCTTCTGTTCCTACCCTCCTATATTACCAACAAATGGCTCACCGATATGATCTATATCTTTCCCTTTATCAATCTAATTCCACCACTATTTTACCCCTTCTTTTCCAACCTTCATCTTTCCCTCAAATTCCCATTTTTACATACTGTTCCTTTATTGAGGATAGAGTATTTTCCCCTTCTCCAGCTTGTCCTTCTCCATCCATTCATGTACCTTCCACATTTCCTATTTATCAGTTAACACCCTTTCTTAGTGATTCCCTCCAAATTTCTGCCACTCCTTCTTTAAATCATTCTTCCTTTTATGATTTTTCCTATCCCTTACTTCATCCACTTTTCCTTATTCCACTACCCTCACCTAACACTTCTATATCTCAACCACCTCAGTTGGTTAGTGACTATGACGGGTTTGATAATCAGATTTCCAGAAGAAGGGGATGGAGTTCGAATGATTCCCTTACAGGACCTCAGATCAATTGGCCAGTAATTCCAGGAGAATGGACAGCTGCTAGTCAAGCTTATCAGAACTATGTTCATTTTGCTCAGAAGTATTCACAGTCTGCAGATCCTTCAGTGAGATTAACTGCTCACTTTGCTTGGTACTTGGCGTATATGCATAGGCACTCTCATAATGATTCCAAGCCTATTCCAAAGTTGTGCATGAATGTCAATGTGAGCATTGATTCCCACCAGCTGGATATATTGTATTTTTATGCCCTTTGTTTGCCTAGCAGATACGTGGTCTTGTTGGAAAGGATGTGTTGTCTTTATTTTTTTCAAAATCCTCCCAAAACATTTGTAGATGAATCCTTGTCTATGGATCGTTTCCGATAACATCAATCTTTTAAGAGGGATCATCTTCATTGATACCTTTCCAATGTATGGTGGATGCTTTTTAATGAAAATCTCTCTTTTTGGAGGAGTCATTCAGATGGTTGTGTTGTGTGTAGTGTTTGTGTTGTGAGTTCATTTATGTAAAAAGAACGTCTTGGATTGGCTTTTGTGCGAGCTACATTTTGGAGAATTGTGGTGATGGGGTCGTGGTTGTAGAGTTGAAGCTGATGTAGAAGAAGAAGAAGAAAATTCTTATATCCTTTACAAAGTTTGTTGTGATTTTTTAGTTTGATAAGAAGTGTTAATGTATAAATGTTTTTCCTTTCGTTGTATTTCTATATCAGATATAGGTTATAAGTTGGGGTCGTGGTGGATGGATCGTTTTTAAAGAGATATTGAAGATTAAAGTTGAGCTTTTACATGAACTTGTATTCCCTTTTTCCTGGGTCGCGAGGACGCTTCCTTATTAAGTGTGGGGATATGTTGAGTGTTGAAATGACTTGTTTTTTGACTGATTTTTATTGTTTTTGAGAGCTGAATGGTTGATTTTATGAGATGATTGATTGGTTTGGAAGTGGTTTGAGAGTGTTTTGGATGATATTGATTGTGTTTTGGAAGTTCGTGATGTTTATTAGTGGTTCTGTGATGTTCTGATAGGTTCTTAAGGGAAATAATGTTGATTATTTTAAGAAAGTGCTTTGAGCACTCCAGACAATTTTGTATCGCTCTTAACCCACGGAAGTGTGTCTTTGGAGTGCCTTATGGGCTATTGCTAGGCCATGTGGTCAGTTCAGTAAGGATCGCAACTGACCCTGAAAAGATCAAGGTTATAGTCGCTATGAGTCCACCACGCACTCCGAAAGAGGTACATAGCTTTCTGTCATTGATAGGGTACTATCGGAGGTTTATAAATGCCTTGGCAAAAAGGACGTTGCCACTATGAACTTATTATCTTTTAGCTGTCTATTTGTATGGAGCGACCCTTGTAAGGTAGCTTTCGAGGATGTGAAAGAGGAGCTAGTAAAAGCACCCGTTTTAAAAGCACCTAAAAGAGGCGAGGTATTTTACATATTTTCAGTAGTGCATAGTATCAGCTGTTGTTTAGCCCAAATCTGGGAGAAAAAGTGGTATCATCTGATAGCTTTTGCTGGTAAAAAATTGGGCATATCAGAAATTAACTACATCTATATGGAGAAGTTATGCCTTGCGATGGTCTTTGCGACTAAAAAATTCAGGCACAACATCCTCTACAAGAAGGTAGTTTTCTATACGAGTGCAGAAGGGCTTAGATTGCTTATGAACAAGCTACAACCGCTTGATCGTTTGGCAAAGTGGTTAATCACTTTGCAGGAGTTTGATTATGAGATTAAGAGTAAGCCACCGAGGTTGCAGGGGATTGTGGAATGCCTTGTGGATTTCGGGGAGCCGAAAGAGACTTTGGCTTAAGGAAGTGATATTGAAGAAATGTTTAAAATTGATACAGCTTCTATTCCATCTTGGTATGCTGCTATCACGCATTATCTATCAATGCGAGAGACTAGAGCTGGTTTATCCAAATCTGAAAAGAGGAAAATCAGACAACAGGCTTTGAAGTTTTCCTTGATCACAGGGACACTATATCAGCAGGGTGTTGATGATATATACCGTCGATGTGTGATGCCTGACGAGGTTCCTTTCATCTTGGAGGAGTGCCATGACTCTGCATGTGGAGGGCACTTCGCTGGACGGTTGACGACACAGAAAGCTTTAAGAGCTGGATATTGGTGGCTGTCCATCTTCCAAGATTCTTCTAGGAGTTCTTGTTAGTCGTGAGGCAGTTAGAGAAGCCTACCAATGAGGAAAAATGATGATGATAGAGAGGAGGAAAAAACCCTGAATATCTCAAAGGAAATAAATATATACAAAGGTGTGTAAAAAGGGGTTCCAGCCCCTATAAAAATAGAAAATGAAAGAAAGGAAAATTTATAAGTAGTTGATCATCACCTTGCAAAGGCCTAGTAGGTTTCTGGGGACGAGTCAGACCCGGGGACGATGTCTTGTCTTCCTAGGGGTGGCATCTTGCTGGAAAAGAAGAAAGTAAGGAAGATTGGAGCGAAAATAAAAGTGAGCGTCAGAAAAGGATTAAGTGTCGCGTTGCGAGGGCTTGGTAGGTTCTTGGGTACCAAGACAGGACCTAAGGTCAATGCCCTGTTCTCCTTGGGACACTACGCTCAGTTCCCTCCTTTTTACATGCCCGAGTATGGGAATAAAAACCTAAAAGAAGAAATGTGCTACAAGAAAATACTTCTTGATTAGGCTATAGAAGTCCTCGCCTAGTAGGAGCTCCTGGTTGTGTTGTCCTTAGTTAGGTAGGTAGTTCAGACCACCACTTAGGGCAACCTCTTTGATAGTTCTTTTTAGTTTGGCCGTGTTGGAGCAGTCAGTTAGTGACTAGCTTTGGACCTTCTATCAGATTATGCTAGACCTACTCCTTGTGGATTTCATGCCTTGGTTTTGTCAAGGGGTAGGGTGAGCATTGTACTGTGTTTTAGTATGTATCTATTTTGTATCAGCTTGATGCTTTCTTTGGTTGTTTTGTGTAGATCTGTTGTGGGATTCGACGGGTTGAGTCGCCCTATCCTGTGGTTGCCAATGAGAGTGGATTTTTGAGACTGGGATGTGCCTAAAATTTTCCAAAAAATCCAGAATTTAGAGTAAAAATATTTAACATCGAAGGCGGCAGTTACAGCTAGGATGATTTTAAGCACCAAGTGAAAGATGACTTTTAAAAGGCGCCCAAGCGACACTTGAGGATTTTTTATAATTTTTTTGATTGTAGTGCGGGATATCAGGAGCTACCAGTCAATGCGGGATGTCAAGACAGACGGCCAGGACTTTTCAGAGCTCAAATTGGAGTCCAATCGAGGAAGAGGCCAAAAAATGGTCAAGATACAAAGAGGTGGACATTAAGAGGACCAAAGGGGGGGTGCCCTTTGGAGCCTTGACACTCCCCCCCCCCCCCCCCCCCCCCCCCCCCCCCCCTTCCAAAAAAAATTTTATGCAACATGAAGAAGAAAACGTAGAGCAAATCGTGAGGAAGAAGTGTGAAGAAACTACGTCGAAAAATGAGCCATGATCTTGATGGATGAATCGTGGAGATTGAATACAACCCATTTGAGAGACATTGCCCCTCATCTTCTCCCTCTTTGCTGATGCTATCACCGCACTTCGCACGTGGAATGCTTGTGTGGATGAAGAGAATAGATTCTAGTCTTTCTCTCTCCTCCCTCTCTCTCTTCTTTATGGGATGTTCATGTGTACCATCTTGAAGGAGGAACCGGGGAAGGAGAATGAAGGAAATGGTGATGAAGATGGATGGAGATGCTGAAGATTGAAGTACAACATTGGATTGAGAGCAATGGAGGCTCCGTCTGTTGGTTACGCAGTCATTCAAGGCAACTCGGGTTACGTAAAAACACGGTATGACAATTTTTATGAAGAAAATGAAGGATTTTTTATAGTTTATGATGATAATTATGTTCTTATTGGATGAAAATTTGTGTGAGTGCTATTTGCATCATGATGAATTGGTTTTTATTGGAAAATCTTGGTTTTGCAATGATTTACATGCTTTATTTAATTCCCGTAAACCCAAAATGTGGTTTTTAAGTGGCAAAATGGTAGTTTTTCGATTTCGGGTGGGGGAAATATATTCCCATGGGGGGGAATATGAAAGATAAATTGAATGTTAGTATGACAAAGTGATTGGAACAAGAAAAACTAGAAAATAGCATATTTTATTGCTAAATAAATCAATAAAATGGAAAAAATAAGGGAAAAAATAGAAATACGTCTTGGAAAAATAAGGAAAAATATAAGAATTGTTTGTGGATGTGTGGTAGTGGTAAAGCATGAGGTTTAGTTTGCCCTATCTTCTTGTCAAAGTTTGTGATTTGCTACTTTCAAAACATGAAAAAATGAACCTCTACATCTATGCAACGAAAGCAATACCTAAACATAGGGGGTTGGGATGTTTGAATGGTGTGATTTGTGTGCTGATTGTTGCTGATTTTCTGATACACATCATGTCATAGAGTCTGTGGTGTGTTAATTAAGAGGATAGTAGCACGAGTATTATCTCGGTGCTATCCTTACATCGCCACAATGGGTTAGAAAATGCATGGAAATCCTCGTTGTGCACAACAACATGTTGCTGATTTGAAAATTATATTTGAGCACTTTAGAATCATTCACTTTGCATGTACATGATGATCATGGTATTGGAATAAGAAAAAACCTGGATGCATAGCACCTGTTTTCAATGACAATGACCCACATTTGAGTGTGAAAAGGCATCCTAAGTCGTAGGATAGACGTATCTCCTGGAAACTTTTGGAATGAAAGAGTGGAGTTTTTTCGTTTGTTTCATATGTTGAGCAGCGCATCAAGGGGCTAATCTCCCTGCGTTGTAGGAGAGCTGTAGTGGGGCCGCGGTGTTTCTACCGAGAGGTTGCCTCCCATGTATGTGATTATCATGGCATGTATGGCCAATGTGTATGGGTTCTCCCTCTATGGAGTTTATAGAAAGAGAAACATTGGACTACAAAACTATAAAACTATAAACTCATAGATTAGGATTTAGGGCAGTTTGTCCTTTAGCAGTAAATAGATGCTCCTGGTCCACGAGGCCATGAGGGTGTGTTTGTCTGTCATGAGCATGAGGTCTGGCTAGTGCCATAGCCAGTGCCGTCCCATTTGAGGTCCCATCACAATCAATACAGTGCTTCTAAGAAGATGGTGAAGCATTGGTTTGGCCTATATGTGGTAAAGGTCATTCATGACAATGCCACATATTCATTGGTTGAATTGGATGGAACAATCATGAAGATACCCATAGCTGAAAAAAGAATCAAGCTCTTCAAACGAAGAGAAAGTTCAACATATGAGCTAGAAGACTTGAATATAATTCAAGAGCATCAAGACATAGAGAAAGAAGAAGAGACAGAAGATGAAGACATTGACATGGAAAAAGATACTTCTTCTGATATTGCAAATCCGTAATACTTTGGCACATGCCAGAGGATGTGTAGGTTAGGAGGGGGTGGATGTCGTACCGCTATGCGCACAGTGTAAAAAAAATCTAGAGTGTGGCTTCCTTTTAGATTTAGAGAGCCAATGCCATTTTAGACATTAGTGTTGGTGTCCATCGTTCAAAAATATTAGATTTTAGTCAATTTTTAATATTCTAGATATTATCTCTTGTAAAAAAATCTACAAAACTATAGACAACTTCTAGATTAGGATGACATGTAAAAGAAAGCATGTAGCTTTCAGCTAATTTGAGAGGATTTTATGTAAAAAGAGAGATTAGCAAAATCGGGCGACACGCTATCGCTGTTTTCAGACAGTGAACAACACTCCAAAAGTGGGAGATAGATTTTGGTCAATGCCAAGATTGTGGGAGAGAAGGAAGGAGTCTCACTTGTAGCTTTCTTGCTTACACAATGGGGGAATACACACAAGGGTGGAGGCTGAAAAACAGTTTTCCTCTTCTTAGTTGTGTAAGCCAAAAGAACTCATGTACAAAGAAATAGAAGAACCATATATATTGGTCTCAAACCAAACTCAACTAACTAAGGTGGCATACTAACTGAGCCACGAACTAGAGTAGATAATGATAGTTGTCATCTAGCTATTATTCATGGGCGGTATACCAACCGCATCTGCAGCTGACAAGTCGGTGACATAAATGCACAACGGTCACCCTGGCATATCACGAGTGGAGCTCGATATCTCAACACTCCCCCTCGAGTTCAATCCCAATTTCTACACACCAAGTAGATCTCTGAACTTACGCAGCTTCTCTGCGCCCAATGCCTTCATGAATATGTCAGCTACCTGATCCTCTGTGCTGACATAAACTAGATCAATAAGACCTAGTAAAACCCTCTCCCACACATAGTGATAATGCACCTCAATGTGCTTTGTTCTAGCATGATAAACTGGGTTATTTGCCAAGTGTATACTACTCATGTTGTCACAATAAATGACAACTGGCCCATCTGTAGGCTGATGCATATCATAAAGTAGCTTATGCAACCAAGCTACCTCACATGCAGCCATTGTTGCGCCCCTGTACTCAGCCTCTGTGCTCGACTGGGCAACTGTAGGTTGTTTCTTGCTGCTCCAAGTGACTGCAGCACTCCCAAAAGAGAACACATATCCACTGGTAGATCGTCTATCAGAAATACTACCAGCCCAATCAGCATCAGTGTATCCATGCAACTGTATCTGAACCCCAGTCTCATAAAGTAGTCCATACTGCAATGTGGACTTCACATACCTGAGTATGCGTCTAGCCACATCCAAATGCGGTTTCCTTGGAGCCTGCATAAACTGACTTACCAATCCAACAGCATAGCTCAAATCTGGCCTGGTAATAGTCATATAAATCAAGCTTCCTACTATGCGTCTGTACATAGTAGGGTCTTCCAGAAGCTCACCTGCATCTGCGCTCAGCTTCACAAACTACTCCAAAGGAACTGAAATAGGCTTACAGCCTGTCATCCCATATTTGGACAGCATGTCCAATCTATACTACCTCTGCAAGAGCTGTATCCCAATTGGTAATCTAATCACCTCAATGCCCAAGAAATAACACAGCTCTCCCAAATCATCATCTCAAACTTTTGCTTCAATAGCATTTTCACATGAAGGATATCTTCATCACTGTCACCTGTCATAATCAAATCATCAACATAAATGACAAGTAGCATAATACCTTTCTCTGTTTTTCTCACATAAACTGAGAAATCTACCTTGGAAATCTGAAAGCCAATAGTGACAAGATACTGTCCTATCTTGTCAGACAATGCTCTAGGTACTTGCTTCAAGCCATACAAGGCTTTCTTCAACCTACAAACAAACTCAGGATGAACAGCATGCACATAACCTGGTGGCTGCTTCATATAGACCTCTTCTTGCAAATAACCATGTAAGAAGGCATTCTTTACATCCATCTGATATAAAGGCCATCCCTTTGATGCAGCCATAGCAATGACTGCTCTTACGGTTGCCATCCTTGCAACCGGACTGAATGTTTCTTCATAGTCAATGCCATATGTTTGTGCATACCCCTTGACTACTAATCTTTTCTTGTATCTGTTCATAGAACCATCTGCATTGTGTTTCACCTTATAAACCTACTTACAGCCAATTGCATTCTTACCTTTAGGCAAAGGTACCAACTCCCATGTAGCATTTGCTTCCAAGGCATCCATTTCTTCATCCATGGCTTTCTCCCATTTTTCTTTTCCCATGGCTTGCTCAAAAGAAGTGGGTTCTGGTTCCTGTATCACTTTGACCATATATGCATAGTGAATGGTTGTAAATCCATCATATTTCAGCCTATCCATAGGATACCTAGCTCTGGTAGACCTGCGCAAAGTAGGTTCACTCCCAGGTGCTCTCAAAACATCCCTGGTCTTCCTTACTCCAGGTGTAACAATAGAAGGAATACCCAACTCATCATCAATGCTCTGTTCTGAGCCACTGGATTCACCATCCACATAAGAGTGACCTGCATTCACATCAAACATGGGCTGATCTACCTTCTCTTTTCCTTCTCGTGAAACCTGCATACCACTATCTGCAATGTGGTGAGGAGATTCTCCTGATCTCAATCTGCCTGTCCATGGTGAAGAATATGAACCACTGCTAGAGGACACTCCAGGTTCACTAATATTTTGTGACTGCTGCTGTGAATTCTGTGCAACATTACCATTTTGTGCATCTACATCATCAATCACATTTATTGGTTTATACCAGCTACTCATCTCATAAAAATCAACATCTCTGCTCACTATAAACTTACGAGTAGAAGGGTTATAGCATCTATACCCTTTCTGCTGCAGAGAGTAACCAATAAAGATGCACTTCTCAGCTTTTGGATCCAACTTGGATCTCAACTCATCTGGCACATGAACATAGGCAATGCAACAAAAAAATTTCAAATGAGAAATATCTGGTTTCCTACCAGTATACCTCTCCTCTGGAGTCATTCCATGTATTGCTGTAGTGGGAGTCCTGTTCATTATGTAGACTGCTGTAGCAACTGCCTCAGCCCAATAAAAATCTGGTAGGTCTTTTTCATTGAGCATGGCACGAGATACCTCTCCAATATGCCTGTTTTTCCTTTCTGCAATTCCATTTTGTTGTGGGGTATGACTGCATGAATATTGCTGCTTTATGCCATGCTCCTACAGGAACCTTGCAAACTCATTTGAGAGGTACTCTCCCCCTCCATCTGACCTTAGGCATTTTATTTGCAGGCCTGTTTCTTTTTCAACCATAGCTTTAAGAGTTTTGAAATGCCCAAAAACTTCACTTTTCTTTTTCATAAAATACACCCAAACTTTTCTGCTATAGTCATCAATAAAAGTGACAAAATAATGACAGTCTCCAAGAGATGCAGCTTTAGTAGTCCACACATCAGAGTGGATTAATTCCAATGGCTTCTTACTCTCTTGAACATGTCTAGGAAATGGTTTCCTTGCCTGTTTTCCAAACTGACAGGCTTCACATACCTTGTGCATTTCTGTAACCTTGAATTTTGGCAATCTTGCAACAATATTTTGGGCCTGCATTGATTTAAGTCACTGTAGAGTAACATGACCAATGTGTTTATGCCAGATATCAATATCTACAACTACACCAGTCCCATGTGCAAACATTGCTGCACTCAATTCAGACATGTCTGCATCCAACGTAAACATATGGCCCTTCTTCTTTCCTTTTGCTATCAAGCGACCTTTATTTTTCATATCCTCAACAAAGTATCCACGAGGATTAAATCTGACCTACAAGCCCTGCTCAACCATTTGACCAACAGAAACCAGATTCTTGGTGATATTCAGGACATGAAATACATCGGAGAGGTATTTCTTTTTCCCATCCTGCATAGACAAAGGAATTTTTTCAATATGCACAATAAGATGTGCAATATCATCACCTGTCTCCACAAATCCTAGTTTTTCCATTTTCCTTGCATCCTCCATCCATTCTGCATGACCTGTCATGTGGTTTGATGCACCTGAGTCAACATACCACACATCATTGCTTTCTTCTACACTTGTCACAAAATTGTTCATGTGCTATATCATAAACAAATGCTCATTGATGTCATCACCTTGTCTACTAGAAGATGCATAATTCCCTTTTTGCAGTTTTCCATTCATGATATCATTCTGCTTTTTATAGCAGTCTTTAGCCATATGACCCATTTTACCACAGTAGTAGCATTCAACATTACTGTTTGCATTTTGGCCTCTTTGCCATCTACCACGACCTCTTTGGCTCCCCCTACCTCTAGAGTTACCACATCCTCCTCCATAGGACTGGTTTTCTTGAGTTTGCTGCGTATTCTGATTTCTACCACGGCCTCCAGATCGGCCTCCTCTACCGTTGCCTCTATCTCTTCCAGCATTTGAGTAGAAGACAGCTTCTTTTGAAGTTCCTCCTGAAGAAGATGCACCACCATTTCTCTGCTCCTCAGAAATTAGAAGAGCAATCAACTCCTCAAAATCAGGAAATCTTTCACGGACGGAAATGGATGTTCAGAACTGTGCATAATCCTTTCCTAGACCATTCAAGGTTACAGAAACTAAATCATCATCTTCCACTGGTGACCCAATGGAAGCAAGTGCATCTGCAATCTTCTTCACCTTCATGTGGTAGTCATTGATGCTCATATTTTCTCTTTGCACATTATGCAACTCTTGCTTGAGCTGCATTTTCCTGGCTTGCGTATTTGTGCTATACATTTTTGACAAAGTATCCCATGCCTCCTTTGGCGTACTTGCATCTTGAATATGCACAATCATAGTCTGAAATGCTGATAGACAGCCAGTACATAACTTTCCTGGCTCTCTCATGCCATGCTTTAAATGCCTGCATTTGCTATTGATTGGAAACATCAGGAAGAATTGGTTCTTCTTCATTTTCTGCAACAAATTCCCAATATCCTTTTCCCATAAGGAAATTTATCATTCTAAACTTCCATGCTTGGAAGTTGTTCTTGTCAAGCTTTTCAGTGACAATCTGTGAAAGAGAATCAGACGCCATTACAGAACACTGCAAAAAATTCTGTCACTACAAATAACACAACTTCACCTCACAAGGGCTAATCTGCAAAACTGACGAAAGTGGTATTTGACCACACAGTCACTTCCTAGTGACGATTTTGCATCAACAGGCAACAGGGATGATTCTGTAACTCCCAATGTCTCTCGCACAGGCATACAATGCAATTTCTACAGTAACTTTTCACCAACCTGTAGAACAGTGGTTGCACAGCATAAAATAGGGCCTTTTCTTGAGTGCGTGCAGAAAACTTCCGCCTCCAAAATAGGCCCCGAAATGGCCTCAAATAAAAAAAACAGGGTCAACCTGAGACGATGCACTCTTGCAATTTCCGGCTGTGCTACCTGTAGAGAACTGCTCCCAAAACAGAAAATAAAAGCAACACTGCTCCTCTTACCAAAACACCACGAGCTTGGCTTGCTTTCTTGAGCTCCTTACCACGAACAAGGCTCTGATACCATTTCAAGATTGTGGGAGAGAAGGAAGGAGCCTCACTTGTAGCTTTCTTGCTTGCACAATGGGGGAATACACACAAGGGTGGAGGCTAAAAAACAGTTTTCCTCTTCTTAGTTATGTAAGCCAAAAGAACTCAAGTACAAAGAAATAGAAGAACCCTATATATGGGTCTCAAACCAAACTCAACTAACTAAGGTGGCATACTAACTGAGCCACGAACTAGAGTAGATAAGGATAGTTGTCATCTAGCTATTATTCATGGGCGGTGTACCAACCGCATCTGCAACTGACAAGTCGGTGACATAAATGCACAACGGTCACCCTGGCATATCACGAGTGGAGCTTGATATCTCAACAGTCAAGTGTCTTGGTATTTACCCCCCCTTTCGGAGCCATTGGAAAGTTTAGATTAGCAATGTGAGCAGCATAGAGGAAGGTATTATTTTGTACACTTTTTTCTATTAGAGTTATATTTTCTCATAATACTGAAAGAAACTAACAGGCTTCATCTCTCTTAGTATTCTTTTATATTTTCTAATTCTTTTTTTGAAGTATTCTTCTACATCTTCAATCTCTTCGAACCCCTTCTCTTCCGTCTACTCCTCTCCTTGAATCTACCTTCACCCTCTTGTCACTTATCTTCAAGAACTTGGCTTGAAACCTTCAACCCTTCTCTTATCTCTACCATCTCTAGAGTCTAAGCTCTTGAACCCCCATACATTCTTCTCTTGCCAAACCCCTATGGTGACCTTCAACCCTATGCGCTGTGACACTAGTGAAAATTTTTTCAGCTAAATCTTCTAATCTTTTCTTCATTCCACCATTGCCAAAATTTGGCTCTAGTGGAAGACCAGTTTCAGCTGCATGGATTGTTTGGTCTTTCCAAAAGACGAGCTTCTCTGCTTCAGCCTCACGGAAGGCAGAATACTCCCTCTTGTTATGTTGTTGGCTGTCGCACCAAATACAATGCCCCTTAAAGCCTTCTCTCATGGGTCTTTGAGTTGATGATCATCCTCGTTCTTCAACTTTGACATCCAGCTTCTCTACTTTGGAACTAATTTCTTTAAGATTCAAATGAAGGTCATGCATGCTTTTAATAAGTTCATCCATGACATCATTTTTAGAAGGAATAGAAGAATAAAGAGTTGGTTGATTAGTCAAAGGAATAGAGGATTTTGAAGGTGGAACAAGCTCTATCAATGGAGTTGTTGAAGTTGAAGTAGAGCCCAATCTTAGTTGCATCCGCTCTCTTCGAGCAATCCTGTTAACTGCATTAGTAACATCTATCCATGCAATCTTGACTCCTGATTTGGAGGTAGCATCTTCTAGGTGATCAACAAGATTTTCTTGTAGAATGGTATCTTCAGCCTTAAGGAATATTTCAATCTTCTGACCTTCCATACTTTGTTGGTCTTCAATATCAAGTTGTCCAAATTTACTTTCAAATTCATGGTATAGAGTTGTTGCAGCTAAACCTTTGTTGGGTTTTTCAACCCATTCAATGAAACTTTTCTTCGTCATAAGGCCAGAGTCTTCTAAGAAGAATTCTTCGTGTAGGGATTTTTTGAATGCAGCCCAATCTGCATCTTGTTGGAAAAGACCATGGATTCTTTCTTGAAGACCATGTTTGGCTAGTCTGGCAAAATAACGGCTCCATGCATGTTACGGTACACCAAAGAAGAGCATTTTCTCAACATACAAATGAATGAAAACAGAGACATTTTGACCATTAAATTGTTTTAATTCACACCCAACTTCTTCTAGGGCCTTGATACCTGTGGAATCAATCTTCTCTTCTTCTTGCCTTTGTTGTTGTTGTTGTAACATTTGGATTTGTTGTTGTTGAGTCTGTTGTAGTATGTGCATCAATTGTTGTAGAGTATCTCCTGAAGAATCCCCCATCTTGGAGTTCTCTTACACCAACCTTCACGTCAGGTTCACCAATGTCGCAACACGTAGGGTTGAAGGTCACCACATGGGTTTGGCAAGAGAAGAATGTACGGGGGTTCAAGAGCTTAGACTCTAGAGATGGTAGAGATAAGAGAAGGATTGAAGGTTTCAAGTCAAGTTCGTGAAGATAAGTGATAGCAGGGTGAAGGTAAATTCAAGGAGAGGAGTAGACGGAATAGAAGGGGTTCAAAGAGATTGAAGATATAGAAGAATATTTCAAAAAAAGAATTAGAAAATATAGAAGAATACTAACAGAGATGAATCCTGTCAGTTTCTTTCAACATTATGAGAAAATATAACTCTAATAGATAAAAAGTGTGTATAAAAGAATACCTTCCTCTATGCTGCTCAGATCACCAATCTGATCCTTCCAATGGCTCCGAAAGGGGAGTTAAATACCAAGACATCTGGCTAGAATCCTGCCAGATCACTCCTTCTTCATCTCCCACTTTCGGAGTGCTGTTCATTGCCTAAAAACAACGATCATGTCTCGGGCGATTTCACTAATCTCTCTTTTTACATAAAATCCTCTCAAATTAGCTGAAAGCTACAAGCTTTCTTTTACATGTCATCCTCATCTAGAAGTTGTCTATAGTTTTGTAGATTTTTTTTACAAGAGATAATATCTAGAATATTAAAAATTGACGAAAATCTAATATTTTTGAACCATGGACACTAACACTAATGTCTAAAATGGCATTGGCTCTCTAAATCTAAAAGGAAGCCGTACTCTAGATTTTTTTTACACAGTGTGCACGTAGAGGCACGACACCGTGCTCTCCCACAACATGACCTAAGTATTCAACTTCATCTTCCATGAAAGAACACTTCGTCATCTTGGCAAAAAGTGTGTGCCTTCGTAATGTGTCAAAGACCTCTCATATATGCTTCAAATGCTCATCCTTGGATTTGCTATAGATAAGGATATCATCAAAGAAAACAAGGAATCCTTTGAACAACAAGGGCTATAATATTTTATTTATGAGGGCTTGAAAAGTAATGAGTGCATTGGAAAGTCCAAATGTGAGAGTGGAATTTAGGTGCCGAGAAGTGCTTAAAAATAGCTAAAAATTATGAATATAAAGGGAAAACTATTCACCGTCAAAGGCGGCGGCTCGATCTAGGATGATTTTAAGCGCCAAAGTGCTTTAAAGGTGCCCGAGCAACACTTGTTGATTTTTCATAATTTTTTAGAGAGTCAGGCGGGTTGACATGAGCTACTGGCGAATGCGGGATGCTAAGCCGAACGCCCAGGATTTTTCAGAGCTCAATTCCGAGTCCGGACGGGGAAATGGCCAAGGAAACGGTCAAGATGCGAAGGGGTGGACAAAATTTGGCCCAAATGAGTAAGTGACTCTTGGAAGCCCAAGAATGAAAGTCACATGAAATGTTGTTGAAGAATCGTGGAGAGAGAGAGGAGGAGATCAATGCCAGCATGCGCCGAATTTTGCGCCCTTCTTGATGGAGATGGAGATGGGGGACTGCAAACAACCCCTGCAACTGATCATGGGCCTTCATTCCCTCTTGTCTGTGGATCTTATTGCTGCCCTTCGCTCCTCAATTGATGGACTGAATGCTGAGATGGAAATCTAGTCTTTCTCTCTCCTCCCTCTCTCTTTTCTAAGAGGGAATTCATGTGGGAAGAGGAAGGAAGAAGAAAGAATGGTGGAGGCTTGTCCGGCATGGATCGGATTGCTCCATGGGCTGGTAATGGTGATTTTTAATCGTGCTGAGCATGAAATGCTGCTGATTTTCAAATTTACAGCCATGGACATGAAACTCAAAACACGCAAATAAGCGGTAATTCAATTTTTTCAAAGGAAATTTGAGATTTTATGGCTTTTGATTGATAAAATGTTGTTCATGTGGGCTATAAATTGTTTATGTTGCTATTTTCCATGAGTACTTGTTGATCATAATTAGAAAATCAGAAAAAATATGCATCTTGTGGTTCAAAATAATACACTAAAACACGTAAAATATGGAAAATCAAGGGAAAATGATGGTTTTGAGAATAAAAATGGGAAAATGAATAGGAACACCAACTAAATTTTCATTTTTGCTGCAAGAAGGAACTAAGGGCCACAACCCATAATCTATTTTGAGTTTTCAGTAATTAAATAATGCAAAAAATAAGGAAAAATACAAGGAAAATAGAGGAAAAACACTAAAAATAGGAAAAATATGCATTTTGGGTGCAGAAAATTAATGAAAATTAAGAACAATGTTTGTGAATGTTTTTGGGGACTGAAGCATGAGGATTTGCCTCAGTTCAACCCCACCTTCTTGTCCTAGTGTGTTTCTCTCGCTTTTTACACATAAAATGATGGCAAAATGCCCTATAAATCTATACAACAATGTAACATTTGATCGATGGGAGGGTAGAGTGCTTAAAGTGTGTCTAAATGTGGAGCAAGATGATGAAAAGAATTCTGTTTTTGTTTTCATGCCACATAGGTCGGTGAATAATTATAAAATACGAGCCTAGTAGCACGAGGGTTTCCTCGGTGCTAGGTTTGTGTAACGCCGCATAAGAACGGTAGTTGAAAATCATTGAAGGAATGTTTTCCACATGTGCACAATATTGATTTCATAATTGTTTGAGCACCTAACATCCACAATATGCATAAATCATGGAAATATTTAAAGGTATCAGAAATCCTGGATGCACAGCAATTGTTTTCATTAGGACATTGACCCACGTTGAGTGAGAGACAGGACACTCTAAGCCATAGGCTAGTCGTGGGGTCTAGGGGAAAGATAAGTAAGAACAATGGTACATTCCTGTATACGATTAAATGGTACCTTGAGTGGATTTTGTGCGAAATGGTTATATGTTGAGCGACGCATCGAGGGGCCAATCCCCAAGGTGTAGGAGAGTCGCAGAGGGTTGACGGCATTCAGCCATAGGAGGAACCCCATGTGTATGTGATTCGAGCCTTTTGGCTATGTGAAAGGGACTCCCTCTGAGGAGTAATATTGGGTTAGGATCAGTAGGACTATAACGTATTACAAACGCAATGTTTAGGAAGGCAGAGATTTTGATAGACGCTCCTGGCCGCGAGGCCGAGGGGTTGTCTTGTGCGTAGTGACGAGGCCTGGCTAGTGCATGAGCCAGTGCCGGCCCGGTTTTAGGTCCATCAGTGGTGCGTCTGTCGGGAGCCGCTTAAAAGTGGCGGTCCTCGAATCCTGGTTGTCTAGGGACCAACTAGCAGTTAATGCCAAAGGATACTGTGATTGATCCATTATTTATCGATAAGCATCGTCTAATAGAAATCCAAAAGTAAGAGAGAGACGAAAGAGCGAGGCGACGTGCTGAAATTTTTAGGAGATATTCCCCTAAGCGTAGCGGTGCTGAACCCTTACGAGGGAGTGGATCTAGTGGTCTTGGGACCACAAGCAGTAAGTTAGGAGAAGGTGGAAGCTCTAGTGCTCCCCTTTCTTCCATAAGCCAATCTACATCAAGTGCGGGAGGTGTAACCCCACCGTCCCTTATTCCTAGTGCAAAACCAATCTTCGTTATGGCGCAACCTATTGCAATTCTAGTAGGAACGACGGATTTGCCGGCTTTAGGTTACCCACTACCCATTTTTAATGGGTTAGTTGAGGAAGATACAGAACTCCACATTAGGGAGTTTCAAAAGCTGATGTTTAACTATCGCATTCAAAAAGAAGGACATTTAATGATGTTCTTCAACATGACTCTCAAAGGAAGAGCTGCTATATGGTATCATGGTTTAGAAGCCGGAACCATATTGAATATTGATTCATTTTATGGAGCTTTTCGAAGGGAGTTTGCCCCTGAAAGGGGTGGGCAATATTGGTTGCGTGTACTCAACGTAACCCGCCAAGAACCACACGAGGATATTCGTGCTTATGCGAAGAAAATAAAAGAGGTTTTCCGTAAGTTGGACACCTCTATTCCTATCCCCGCAGCTGCCCAATTGCAATATTTCCTACATGGTTTGGACTTTAATATCCAATTGCAGTTGAGTAGTGTTCCCTTGGGGGATATAGATACTGCCATTACACGAGCACAAGAGGTGGAATCCCGACTACAAGCAGCCTATGCTTCTCGAGGCAATTCAAATATGGGTTTAGTATTGGGAAATAATGTGGCAATAGCCAATGGCAGTAGTGGCCAAGGGATAACGATGGCTAACCCTAATGGGAGAGGGAACATGATGCAGAATGTCCCTTTATTACAAGCTCCCCTAGCATGTCGATGCCTACGGGCAGTCAAATGGCTCCAAGTGGTGGAGGCCAGGCAGTCAATTCCAATACCATGCCTATGGCTCAACAACCAGCGCCTAACCAAATTGTTAGGCCGATGGAACGACATGGTAATGACCAAGGCTATGAGTCAAGCGCTTCCAATGTTCTTGGCGAGGTTAAGGACATGATGAAGCATTATACCAACATGATAACGGAGCAGTATCGGCAAATAGCCGTTGATGTCAACTTCCTTAAAAAACAACAAAATTTTATAGGAAGCAGATACCCAGATGAGGGTGCACCTTCAAGGTTTAGTTGCAAATGGTGTGGTGGGCAACACTATCCAAGAAATTGCCCAAATGTTAAGTGTGACATCTGTGGAAAATCCGGCCATTTAGCAGCTACTTGTTGGAGTAAGATCAGTTCCCTCCAGTGAGGTAGTCGGCAACCAGGGCCTGTTAATCATCATGCCCAAGGAAATTATTCCCAGCGAGAAGACGTGCCTAAACAAATACTTCAACGACCAAAGACTACAGTGGAGGAGCTACCTAGTGGTAGTGGGGTTAGTTTGATTGAGGCTGTACGCGTTAATGACGCTGAAACCTCTAATCTGCAAGCTGTTCTTACAAGAGGTCAAAAGGGTAGAGAAGCCGACAAGGATAAGCCTGTCGACGGAAACCCTAAACAAGGCGACAAAGGGATGCAAGTTTTGGATCGTACCATGGAAGGGGGACCTTTGAAGCCCGTAGAGAGTAAAGCCAATAAGAAACCACCAAAGAAGAAGGTGAAAGTTAAGAAAGAGGCAATAAAGCCGGTTCAGTGACCTAAAGAGCGGATGGTTTGGCGTGAAAAGCGAGCTCTATCGAACTATCATGAATTCGATTTGGCGAGCTCTCTTTGTGAAGTCAAGCCGGACGTGAACCTCTTACAGCTTATTAAGCTTTCCCTAGGAGTATGCAAGGAATTTAGAAAGATCCTACGTACCGGGTATATCGTAGAACCTTTGGGTATTGTGCGAGTTGGTGATGATTGGTTCGAGCATGCTGAGAAGCATTGCCCAAGGGTTGCAGCCTATGTCGATGGGATATTAGTAGATTATGCCATTGTCGACACGGGATCATCTGTTAACATTATGAGTTCTGAACTAATGGAAAGGTTAGGTCTTGTGATCCAAAAAGATACCTCCACAATTCTCAGAATGGTAGATGATAGTTTGAGACAGTCGGAAGGCTGCATTACTAAGGTCCATGTCACTGTTGCAAATGTAGAATGCATGTTGGACTTTAGGGTGATTCGTTTTGCAGGCCGTCCAAGTTACCAAGAATTACTCAGACGACTTGGATCTTGCAAGCGGACTGCCAAGTAGATATACCCGCCGAGTTGAGAGGCATTCCTCCTAGTCTTGCTGTTCATACAATTCCGTTGAAAGAGGGTAGTCGTCCTGTACGACAGAAAGTAAGGCGTATGCCTTTCGAACTGAGGGACGGTTTGTTTGAAGAGTTACAGAAGCTTCGAAAAGTGGGTTTGATTTTTTCTGTGCAACACACGGAATGGTGTTCACCAGTTGTGATCAGAAAGAAGAAGAATAATCAAATCCGATTATGTGTAGACTTTAGAGAGCTGAATAAGCAGACAGTTAAGGACTACTACCCGTTGCCATTTATTGACCAGATTTTGGATCAATTAGCGAGTAGGGAGATATATTCGTTTATGGATTGCTTTGCAAGATATAACTAGATGGCAATCGCAGAAGAGGAAAAGTTGAAAACAACTTTTATCACTGTATTTGGTACTTTTGCGTACCATGTGATGGCCTTTGGTTTATGCAATGCGCCTGGTTCGTGGCAACGAACAGCAGATAAGACATTCGGTGACATATCCCCTGAAGAGTTGAAGGTGTTTATTGATGACTTAGGGTCTGCCACCGTGAGAGAAAGGCAATTGATCATTTTAAGAAAATGCTTTGAGCGCTGTAGACAGTTTTGTATCGCCCTAAACCCACTGAAGTGTGTTTTTGGAGTACCTTATGGGCTATTGCTGGGTCATGTGGTCAGTTCGGTAGGAATTGCGACAGACCCCGAGAAGGTTAAAGTTATAGTTCCCATGGGTCCACCACGCACTCCGAAAGAAGTTCATAGCTTTCTGCCTTCGGTTGGTTACTACCGTAGATTCATCAACGCCTTGGCAGAAAGAACGTTGCCGCTTACAAATTTATTGTCCTTTAGCTGTTCGTTTGTATGGGGTGACCCTTGTAAGGTAGCATTCGAGGATGTGAAACAGGAGCTAGCAAGAGCGCCCATTTTAAAAGCACCTAAAAGAGGTGAGGTGTTCTATATATTTTCAGCAGCCACCATGTATAGTATCAGTTGCTCTTTAGCCCAAATTTGGGAAGAGAAGTGGTACCACCCGATTGCTTTTTCTAGCCGGAAGCTGGGGGTATCCAAAATCAATTATACCTACATGGAGAAGTTGTGTTTAGCGATGGTCTTTGGGACCAAGAAATTCAAGCATTATATTCTCTATGAGAAAGTCGTGCTTTATACGAAGGCGGAGGGGCTTCGATTATTGATGAATAAGCTACAGCCACCTGATCGTCTAGCAAAGTGGTTGATCACTTTGTAGGAATTTGATTATGAAATCAGGAGTAAGCCACCAAGGTTGCAAGGCATCGTGGAATGTCTTGTGGACTTTGGGGAGCCGAAAGAATCTATGGCTGAAGGTAGTGACATGGAGTTGTTATTTAAAATAAATACGGCATCTATTCCCTCCTGGTACGCTGCAATAACGCATTATTTATCGACGGGAGAGGCAAGATCCGAATTATCTAAAGCTGAGAGAAGGAAAATTAAGCAGCAAGTGTTAAAGTTTGCTTTGATCGCAGGTACATTATATCGGCAAGGGGTTGATGACATCTATCGCCGATGTGTGATGCCTGACGAGGTGCCATTCATTTTGGAAGAGTGCCATGATTCTGCTTGCGGTGGCCATTTTGCTAGACGGCTTACAGCACAAAAGGCTTTAAGAGCAGGTTATTGGTGGCCTGCCATCTTCCAGGATGCGTTTGCGTATGTTAAGAGATGCGATATTTGCCAACGACATGATAGTCGAGAGAATAGGAAACGACCACTCACCCCTATTATGGCGATACTCCCATTTGAGAAGTGGGGAATAGACTTTGTGGGTCCTATTACTCCGTCGTGGACTACGCAAAAGCAGTACATCATTGTAGCAACTGACTATTTCACAAAGTGGTCAGAAGCACGTGCAACAAGGAAAGATGATGCTAAAGAAACTGCTAGTTTCCTTTTAGAGCATATAATATGCCGATTTGGTCCGCCGAAAGAATTAGTGTCGGACCGTGGAACACATTTCCTGACTAAGGTGATTAAAGGTTTGACAGAGATGTGGCAAATCAAGCATAACAAGACAACCCCATATAACCCGCAAGCCAATGGACAAGTTGAAAGCACCAACAAGCAGCTTGTGGGCATCCTGTCCAAAATTGTGTCGGAAAAGAAACGAGGTTGGGATAAAAAGTTATATGTGGCAGTGTGGGCCTATAATATGACTTTCAAACAAGCCACTGGTCATACCCCGTTCAAGTTAGTATATGGGGAGGAGTGTGTCTTGCCTTTAGATATTGAGCTGCCAACTATTCGGTTTGCCATCAATCATTCTTTGAGTGATGAAGACGCACTTTTTGAGCGCTTGACGACACTGGCACATTTAGATGAGCTTAAGCTGCAGAGCTTATTGGACCAAGAAGTGGCGAAGCGTCGAATGAAGCAGTTACACGATCTCAAAGCCAAGAAATACACCTTCAAGAAAGGACAGCTTGTTCTATATTATGACGCACGACATGAATTATTTCCAGGCAAGCTAGAGCCCAAATGGGATGGGCCCTATAGGATCATTAGAATAGGAAAGAATAAATCCACAGTCTTGTTAGCTGACCTTGAGGGGATAGAATTTAAAAATAAGGTTAATCTTAATAAGATTAAACCTTATTATTTCTGATTGCACTGATATTATGACTGCCTTGCAGGTCTAGGAGAGATCGATCAAATATCTGCAAGGAAATTGTGATAGAGGTTGATGGGTCATCTGATCCCTTATTTAGAACACCCATATTTAGAACAGAGGTATCATCAGGGAAAGCTCATTTGGTGGAGCAAAGGATATAAGGTGACTGATCAAGAAGGCGGGACATTTATTTGGGAGATCAAGGTCTTCTGCCATCATTGCCTATAAATTTTGACGAGCATCCTTGTTGAATTCAATGATGATGGAGGGATGGAGCCTACAGTCCACCCGTTGAATATGCTAAATTTCGATTACCTTAATTACGAGTAGAGTTCCGGATGGCGGGATATGTAAACCCTTTATGGACGTACACCTTGTACTTTGATGGGGCGTCCAGGGGTGCATGCAAAAAAGGAAGTGTAGGAGTTGTCATCCGAGAACCCCGATGACGCATTGTGATGAAGTTAGCTGCTTATCTCGGGGTTAATTTTACCAATAATATGGCCGAATACAAAGCCCTGATTATGGGTTTGAACATTGCAAAGAAGGGTGGTATCCGCCAGTTGTTGGTGAAAGTGGACTCTCAGTTGGTACATGGTACGAAACCCCATCCTTTGCATGTACCATCATACTGCCATAGCCCTGCTAGACGAATTTGATAGAGTGTCTTTTTAGCTGATTCCACGAAATTGGAATCAGTTTCCCGATTCATTGGCTAATTTTGTGTATGAAGAAGACCTCTTCTTTAATTGTGGCCCTTGTCCCGATATATCTATTGATGGTGAGACAGGACCTGGTCGTTTGTGGGGTATGCTTTCTGAACATGCCCTCTTTGGTAGACGATGGTTGATCTGGGTGATGCAGAGGGTAGGCAAGACTCATCTGCCTTTATTATCTTGGACCCACAGACTGATTAGACGACATGTGATGCGAACACCTCTTGCGATATACACAGGAGGGATGGGTCATAATTTAATGCACCTAGTTTAGGGCTATGAGCCTCTGTTCCCCTGGGAATGGTATGCTTTGATGTCTATCATAGTTGTTTCCAGGAGGATGTTATGCGTAGTGTTGTTTGATTTCATTAGGCCAAGAGGGCCGATTCAATTTTGTAGTGAAGTGTTTTATTTCATTAGGCCAAGAGGGCCATTTCCCTGTCTAGTGCGGGTGCGTTTAATCGGGTTTTTGTTTTAAGTGTTGTGCTGGACAGGTTTCGTGATTCGTGGAATTTGGTGGAGCCTGGAGGAGCCTTTGCTGTGATGGAAGCTTCTTGGATACATTTTTGTTGGGGACCGGCAACCAAGGCATGAAGTCCCAGGTTTAGGCTAAGTATGTTTGAGGGAGGTCGGAGTAGTCATTGCCTCATGTAAAGACATTGTCAGGCATCGAAAGACCTGTTTTAGAAGGAAGTCCTAGTGGATCTGTTCTGCTGGTACATTCCTGTATACGATTAAATGGTACCTTGAGTGGATTTTGTGCGAAATGGTTATATGTTGAGCGACGCATCGAGGGGCCAATCCCCAAGGTGTAGGAGAGTCGTAGAGGGTTGATGGCATTCAGCCGTAGGAGGAACCCCATGTGTATGTGATTCGAGCCTTTTGGGTATGTTAAATGGACTCCCTCTGAGGAGTAATATTGGGTTAGGATCAGTAGGACTATAACGTATTACAAACGCAATGTTTAGGAAGGCAGAGATTTTGATAGACGCTCCTGGCCATGAGGCCGAGGGGTTGTCTTGTGCGTAGTGATGAGGCCCGGCTAGTGCATGAGCCAGTGCCGGCCTGGTTTTAGGTCCATCAAAATGGCATAATCAAGAAGTGGTATAGCCCTCTTTCAGTCCTAAAAGTTGTTTTAAACTCATCTCCTTTGTTCATTCAAATTTGATGATAACT
The DNA here is from genome assembly GCF_053477565.2 of Lygodium microphyllum. Classification (NCBI taxonomy): domain Eukaryota; kingdom Viridiplantae; phylum Streptophyta; class Polypodiopsida; order Schizaeales; family Lygodiaceae; genus Lygodium; species Lygodium microphyllum. The sequence continues at coordinate 24,298,359 of NC_141152.1, read as the reverse complement.
AGATTGAATATCTATTTTGGTGAAGACCTTTGCATCTTTAAGATCATCCAAAAGATTATGAATTCAAGAAATAGGATACCTATTCTTGACCATTGACTTGTTCAAATCCCGATAATCAATACACATGCAATATGATGCATCCTTCTTCTTGACTAAGAGCACAGATTAGGAAAATGGCGATTGACTTTGCTGAATTAAACCCATTTGCAACAATTCTTTGACTTGTCGCTCCACTTCTTCCCTTTCAAATTTGGATAAGCGATAGGGAGGTTTGTTGTTAGGATTTGTGTTGGAAAATAAATAAATAGGATGGTTAACCTCTTGCTTTGGAGGTAAAGATGATGGTGGCTGAAATAAATCCTTGTATTCCTCAAATAGCTATTCCAATCTTGGATCTCTTTTCTTTGTGGAAGAAGATGGTTGATTTGATGATTGCTCTTCATCTACTTTTGCAAGCAAAAGAGTGAAGATACATGACTTGGCATTGATTTTCTTTTGTAATTTCTTCATGAAGATAAGTTCTATATGTTTGCTATCTATACCTTTCAATTCTATGTGTTGTCCTTGCTAATTAAATTCCAATTGCATTTGCTCTAATTCTAAAGTGAATTTGCCAAGTATCTTCAGCCAATTACATCCAATAACAATGTCAATAGGCCGCATATCCAAAGTTATCAAGTCCACTTGTATTGTGCAAGAGGATGATAGCTGAATTGAAGTTCATCGGCACACTTCTTTACTAGACTCATATGCACCATTGGCAACTTGTATCTACAAGGAAGAATCCATATCAATGGATAACAACTTCAGTTTATTCAAAGATTTGGTGTTGTGACGAAGCTATGAGTGCTACCCATATCACTAAAATATGTGCAACCTTGCCATTAATGAAGCCTTTGAGTCTATGTGTACTTTTCCCTTTATGGAACCCCTAGTGGTGTTAACATGCATAGCTTTGATGAGGCTTACACCACTACCACTGGTAACTTCTCTATAATAGCTTTTTCTCTTTGCAGTATTTGTTTTGGTCATTCATCTCATTGAAGGTTGTTCCCTTGTGCTCATGATGGTTTATTGGACTTGGATACTTACTCCCTTGCCGAAGAGAGGTGATCATACTCCAAAAAATACTAGCTAAATGATCGAACTTCCCACATATGTCACATTTGATATGAGGATATTTTCTTGGAAAGTGCTTACCACCACACTACTTACAACTGAATCTTGATGGAGCCTTGATTTCCTATCAAGTTCTATTGCTTCTTTAGGAAATTAACATCTTTGGCTATTTGTATATACTATTTCATTATCATATTAGTATAATGCTTCATCATGTCCTTGACTTCATTAAGAACATTTGATGCACTAGACTCATAACCGCGATCATCACTAACCATTCTCAGTCAGTTTAACTAGCTGATTAGGGATTGGTTGCTACTACTAAGTAATTGGAATGACATTAGGGTCTATCATTTGGCTTCACTTATTCAGTGGAGCCATTTGGCTAGCTATCAACATAGTCACATTAGAGAGAGTTGGTAACATGGAAAGACTTCGTATTATGCTTCCTCTCCCATTCAAATTGGTCATGGGTGTTCCTTGACTTCCACTGGTCAATGCCAAATTATTTCCAAGACCTAAACTCAAATTCAAGTTTTCCTTAGAGGTGTAGGCCACTTGTAATCACAACTCTACCTCCTTTGCTCATGTAATCGCAATATCAATATCAGCAAGAGCAACACTACTCAATTGCACTTGGATATTAAAGTTCGGGTCCATCCAAAAAGTACTATAGTTGAGCAATAGGTGGAATTGGAATATAAGTCTGCAATTTATGATACACTTCTTTCAGTTTTTTGGCATACCCTCAAACATTCTTATGAGGTTCTTGATGTGTTACATTAAGAACATGAAGCTAATACTAATTGTCTCTTTCGATGGAAAAATCTCTTTGAGGCTGTGATACCATACTATAGCTCCTCTTTTCAAAGTCTTATATTAAAGAACATCATCAAATGTCCCCTATCTTGGACTCAATAGTTAAACATGAACTTTTGAAACTCATTAATATGCAGTTTTGCGTCTTCCTCTGCTTACCCATTAAAAATGGGTAGAGGGAATCCTAAGGTTGGTAGATTTGGCATCCCTACTAGGATTGCAATGGGTTGTGCCATGACAATAACTACACTTGCTAAAGGTCTTTAAACTATTGGAACTATTACCCCACTCAAAGTAGATTGGCTGATTGGGAGAGGGGAAGTACTAGAGCTTCCTCCTCCTTCTAAAGAAATACTCCTAGAACTAGGGTTACTAAGACCCCTCCATTGTAGGGATATCAGAGTGCTCCATTGAGGAGAATACCTCCTAATAATTTCAGCCCCCCATCTAGCTCTTTCAACTCTTTCTTTCTTTTGAATCTTGGCTTATGGTCTTTTAGATCTATTTCACTGCCTTTTGGCATAGACTAATCAACTGCTCATCCCTATCTCAACTAAGATTCAAGCATCACTACTTATTAAGTGGCTCCCAAAAAATGCACTACCTCTTGGGACAAAAAATAGGCCTAGCAATACTAGCTCTAAGGCTCTAGTAGCCGAGCCTTTATGCTCAACCGTAATACCCCACGGCCTTGTGGCCAAGAGCATCGGATGGCTACACACACTGATCTAACTTAAATATGTGTTTGTATTGCTTATAGTTCCACAAATTCCTTTCCAACTTCCCACTGGAAGTATCCAAACATAATAGTGCCTAGTACCTCATAGTACATACACAAGGAGCACCCCTTGTCTGAGCGTTGTGGCCCACTTCGGCTCTCCTATGTTGGAGCTAGATATATCTCACCTTATCTAGACCAAGTCACACACACACAAATTGTGATCAATATGAAATAGTCTTTGGGAGTGTATATGGTGTATCTCTTTTGTCTCTATCACATCTCTATGTATCTTCTCTCTTTGCATTTCAACATGGTATCAGAGCTATCATGATCGACTACAATCAATTTTTTGAAGAAGACGATCACGAAGTATATGTTGAGATGGCAAGCTCAACATGTGGGGACATTGATGATGGACCACCTAGCTAGATGGGCCCGCACATCTACACTTAGCACATTAGTGGTAATTATGATACTCACATATCCATTGACTTATCACTTATTATATTTAGTTTTTCACACCTACCTATAGCTGGCAAAGAAATATTGCCAATCGATTAGTATAGTGTGTTATGCACTGCTTGACTTAGTAGGCCACTTTCATTTATGTTGTATCTTATCTATACTTTGTGTATACTATATTGAGTGTGGAAGAAGAGTAAGAAATCAGCAAGAAAACGTTTTGGCCTCCATCTCTCTTATTGTGTTCTTGAGTGAGCTTCCTCTTGTGTATATAGTATATGTTTGGCACAACAACTCATGCAAGTCCCCCCATCACACGATTCTTGACATGGTATCAGAGCGGTGCCATTGAGAATGGCTACTTTTGAAGACTGAAGTGAAAGAAAAGAAGCAAGATTCAAGTAAGCAAGCAATGGGTAAGAAGCTCTCCCATTCTTCCACTCTTTCTCTTTGATAGTACCTATGGAGGCACTGAAAGTAGGGTAGAGTGAAAATCACAGATTTCTATGAGATTTGTTGTGCAAGCAGAGCACTGTATATTTTGCAGAAAGCCCTTTAAGAAAGCTTGTAGTTTTTTTGGGCATTTGAGGCCGTCTTAGACCCCGTTTTAGAGCCGCAAGTTTGTGGATAGTAGTTTCAAGGTATATTGTGATTTCGACTATATTGACTGAAAGTGGATGCATAGATTATAGATTTTGAATCTATAAATTTTGAGGTGTTTGTTAGGAAGAAAAAATAAGGTTTATGTACAAACAGGTTGCAAGTTACATATACTATTGAGCAATCAGTGAAAAATGTTGCTTGGTATATTGTTGTGCACTTTTTGTAAAAGGTTGCAGAAGACTAGCTTGCTATGTTGTATCATTTTTTGTGATATTGGTAGAGAACAATGGAAATCCCATTATTGACAAGCTCAATAAGAACAACTGTCCTTCATGGAATTTTCGTGTGACAAACTTTCTCATTGGAAAGGGCCTTTATGAGTTTGTTTCAAGTGAAGAAAAGGAGCCAGAGCTAAGTATCCCTCTGACTGCAGATGAATTAAAGGCATGGAAAGAATGGAATGCAAAAGACAAAAGGCGATGTATTGGCTATCTACAGTCATTGATAATACTATGTTGGGACATATTAGGAATGCAGAAACTTCACATGCAGCTTGGATAATTTTTGAGAATATTTTTTCAGTAAATACAAAGGCACGAAAGATTCAACTCAAGCAAGAGTTGAATACCTTTAAGAAAGGGAAATTTTCTATCAATGAGTATGTTATGAAGGTGAGGAGCATTGTAGATGCTTTACCAAGTAGCAATTGAAGAAATTCCTGATGATGATGATGATTTGGTTTCATCCACTTTGAGTGGCCTTAATAATGAGAATGCATGGAAATAATTTGTCACTTTTGTATACTTACGGAAGCCATTTCTAGATTTTGATGAGCTGGTCTTTCTTATGATTACCGAAGACATCAATATCTAGCGTGAATTGTTTGAAAGAAATGGTAAATAGGTCCAAGCATTTTACTCAAGTTCAGGAAGGGATGTGGTAGATCCTCTTTGAGAGGCCGTGGTATGGGACGTATTGGGGATAACCAACAAAACAAGTTAAATCACCAATTTGGTGAAATACAAGTTTTAAGAGGGCGAGGAAACTTTAGAGGCAAGGGGAGATCTAGAGGAAGAGGTGGATGGAAAAATAGAGGTTCTGGAAATTCTGCTATTGTTTGCCATTATTGTGGCAAAACAGGTCATATTGCAACCCATGGTTATGCTAAGAAGGATGATATTCACAGTGGTAAATTGCAGCAAGAAAACTATGCATCATTTTTAGACAAAATGAACACAAAATTGAGAGTCTATTTGTTATGTAGCATCTGATGAATGCAGCTATAGGAAAGGGGACACATGATTATGTATGGTATGTCAATTCAGGTGCATCTAATCCGATATGACCAGTCATATTGAATGGTTTGGAGAGATGCAATACTTACAAAATCCAGATTATGTGCAAACGGATGATGATTCATGCCACCCAATTTCACACATTGGAAAGGTTCCCTTGTTCTTGCATGATGGCCAGATAAAGGGTCTCACAGATGTATTACATGTGCCATCAATCACAAATAATCTAGTGTTTGTTGGCCAAATGGTAGAGCAAGGGTTGCAAGTTCGATTCAATGCAAAAGGTTATTTTGTAGAAGACTTTATTGATAAGTGCAGGTTGGTCAGAAAAGGAAGTAGAGTTGGCCACATGTTCACTTTAGATGTTAGAATTCTTGCAATGGATACTGCTATATGTATACTAAAAGAAAAGGAGTGATTGCAGACATTGAAATATTGCATAAATGTATTGGACATGTAAATGTGCAAAGGATGAAATTAATGTAGTCCAAAGGATTGGTTATAGGGTTTCCTTCTTTTAGAGTTGCAAAATCTCATAAAGTCTATGAAGCATGCCAGTTTGGTTAGCAAGCAAGACAACCCTTCTCCCATGATAGAGAATTGAGCAAAAATATACTTGATGTAATGCATACATATGTTTGGGGGATTACACAGAATGTATCTCTTGATGGCAGCAAATACTTTGTCACATTTATTGATAATTGTTCAAGGAAGCTATGGGTATATTTCATGAAGGAAAAGAGTTATGTATTTGAGCACTTCAAATCTTTCAAGGCAATTTTTGAAAGAGAAATAAGCTTGAAAGTTAAGTGCTTGAGATCAGATTGAGATCAGATGGAGGGGGAGAGTACATATCTAATGAGTTTAGTGGCTTATGGAGGACTCATGGGATAAAGAGCAATTTACTTATAGATATACCCCATAGCAAAATGGGGTTGCAAAAAGAAAAGATAGGCATATTGCAGAAGTTGCATGGGCATTTAGTCTGAAGCTGTTCATACTACTATCTATATTATGAATAGAACTCCCACATCTGCAAGTCATGGGATGACCCCCGAAGAATGCTTTATAGGCAAGAAGCTCGACGTATCACACTTGAAGGTATTTGGCTATGTTGCATATGTTCATGTGCCAGATAAGTAGTGGAAGAAGCTTGATCCTAAGGCTGAAAAATGTATTTTTATTGGATACTCCTTAGATAAAAAAGGGTATAATTATTATAACCCTGTCACATGTGAGTTCAGAGTGAGTAGGGATGTTACTTTTGATGAGATGAGTAGTTGGTATGCACTTGCTAGTGATGTATTATATGATGATAATGAGCATGATATCTATATGCAGAACGAAAAGCAAGAATCACAGAGACTTAGTGGACCAGAAACATCATCCGGTACTACACCTACAATGAGCCCTTGGTTTGGGAAACTAAGGAGTAGCCCCATATCTTCAAGTAGATCTATAAGTGTTCCAAGCAAAGACAAAGGAAAGAAGAAAGTGTTGGATAGTAATGATGTATCTACTAGTCATTTGGGATTTGATGGAGATTCTAGTGGTTTAGAGAGTTTGGATGATGAGCTTGGTATTCCTTCAGTCAGAACACTAGATGTGCAGAGAGCACATAGTAATGTAAAGGCTCCACTGAGTGATCTAGTGGTATGCAGGTCTAGCAAGTCAGATACCTTGTTAAAAGATTTGGTTTTGAAGGTTATGCAACTCACCATTATGCTTATATGGTGAATGTAGTTCAGGATGTTGAGCCCACTTATTTTGAGAATGTTGTTGGTCATGCTCATTGGGATGCAGCAATGGATAAGGAGATGACTGTATTAGAAGCCACCAATAAGACTTGGGATTTGGTACCCTTGCTTAAGGGTAGGAAAGCTATTAGGTGTAAGTGGGTTTACAAAGTCAAGCATAATGCAAATGGTTTTGTTAGTAGGTATAAGGCTACGCTAGTTGCAAAAGGCTATGCTCAAACATATGGCATAGATTATGAAGAGGCACTTAGTCCAGTTGCTAGGCTGGCAATTGTTACATGCACGATTGCCTTGGCAGTAACCAAAGGTTGGAGTTTGCAACAAATGGATATTAAGAATGCCTTCTTGCATGGTGAATTGCAAGAAGAAGTGTATATGGAGCAGCCAACAGTTTATGAATATTTAGAGCATCCCACATATGTGTACAGGTTAAAGAAGGTGCTCTATGGGCTAAAGCAAGCACATAAAACATGGTCTAACAAGATCGGAGAGTATCTTGTCAATATTGGATTTTGTATTTTTGATGCTGATCACTCACTTTATGTGAGAAGGGGATATGAAAGTTTGGTCATCATAGTCGTCTATGTGGATGACTTGATTATTATAGGTGACAGTGATAATGGGATTGCTGAAGTTAAGGACTTCTTTGAAGAAGAAGTTTGAGATGAAGGATTTGGGTGAGCTGAGATACTTTCTTGGTATTGAGATGATCAGATGTGATGATGGTATATGGCTATCCCAAAGGCAGTATGCCTTGGATATGTTATCCAAGTATGGTATGATAGCATGTAAGCCTCTTTCAGTACCATTGGAGCAAAATGTGAAGTTGAGTGCTGACGTTGGAGATGAGATAGAAGACCCTACTATGTTTAGAAGGATAGTAGGGAGTTTGATTTACATGACTATCATAAGGCCAGACTTGAGCTATGCTATTGGCCTTGTTAAGAGTTTATGCAAATGCTTAGAAAGCCTAATTTGGATGAAATCAGATGTATATTGAGGTATATGAAGTCCACTTTACATTATGGACTTTTTTATGAGGTAGGTGGGTGTACAAGTCTTTGGATACACAGATGCAGATTGGGCTAGTAGCATGTCAGATAGAAGTTCTACTAATGAATTCATGTTCTCCCTTGGTAGTTCAATAGTTACATGGAGCATCAAAAAGCAACCTACAGTTGCTTTATTGAGTACAGATGCTGAATATAGAGGTGTTGCTATGGTAGCATGTGAGGTGGTATGGTTGCAAAAGTTATTAGGTGATTTGGATGTGTAAGGAGATGGTCCAAGAATAAATCAGAAATAAATCATTTTGACCTCCATCTCTCTTCTTGTGTTATTGAGTGAGCTTCCTCTTGTGTATACAGTGTGTGTTTGGCATAACAACTCATGCAAGTCTCCCCACACGCAATTCTTGACAGTATATCTATGTAGTATCTCTTTTATTCTTGATTCATGTTCTTTTTATGCTCCTTAAATTTGATGTATTGTGTATATTATGAGCATCTTATGTTATGCATTTTAAGCATAGAAGAAGTTCACTTGATCATCATCAATTGTTGTTGAAATGTTCATGATGAAATAAATAAAAAAGAGACCAACAGTTACTCAAGTGAATTAGGTTGCAAGATGGAAGCTTGGACTCATAAACACAATCTTGAGTATGACACTAACTATTACTTAAAGGACAAAGTACAGTTGTATTCCATCGTTGAATGATAAGAAGGTGCATCACGTTATAGGCTCATGATGGTTCCATTTTTCTCCACTGTGCTTATGTGATTCAGGCGTCCTATATTTCAGGCATCCTCACTAGTAAACTTTTTGAGTCTTGCCCTATTGCTCCATACAAAGAGGTTGTCACATAGGTGTGATTGCATAATTATCAACAATTGTCAATTAGATTGCAAATATGTTGAATTGTGGATATGCTTTGCTTGGACACTCTAAAAGTTTCTATTTGGAAAACTCTTAATAAAATGGATTTCTCAAGAAGTCAAGTTTTTATGATGTGCTAGGACTCATAAGCTTTCTTCCTATCAAATCCATGTTCAATTTGAAGTTCTGTGTCAAAAGTTATGTTAGTTCAGGTAAATTGGACTTGAAATAGTCAGGAAAACAAATAGAGCAATAGCTTTTTGTGCTGACTTCTATGACACAAGTTTCGTCACAATTTCTTACTCGTACATTTCTATGTTTCTACCAAAATTAGCTAGATTATCATCTATTATTAGCTAAAAAGTAAAGCAACAATGTTTTGAATGTTATTCATATTTCTCATCTATGTTGGATTGCTTTCTTCTCTCACAGATTTTGTCTATTTTGGTCACTTTATTCTTACCCATGTTTCATCTAGCTTGGGTCTCTTTTTTTTGGAGTATGCTTTTGAACTAAACATATTTCCTTACAATATAGCTTTTGCGTACAATCTATTGTGCTGCACTTTCGTCGTTGTTTCATATATGGTGTGCAAATTCTGTGATCTCATATTGTACGTATTCTCTCGGCCAACTACGTCAATTTCCATAATTATCAATAGATTTCCTTCTGGACAATGATTCTTCCCTTACTTTCAAGGACATGGATTCCTTGAGTGGAAAGTAAAGATGCAGCTAATTCTTGAATGCGATGACTTGCATGATATTATTCTTGGTAATTATGAATGTATGCCTCAGCCAATTGATCAGGATCATGATCATACCCTTGTAACTAAAGGACCTATATTTGAATAATGGAAAATTGTTTATAATGAGTGGGTCAGACGCAAAAAAGCAACTCATCAATATATTCTTTCTACTCTTCAAGAATTTCTTATGATTTATGTATGTAATCTTTCAACCTCACGAGCTATATGGGAGTATTTGATAGCCAATTTTGAGAAGAAATCTTTTATAGAGATACTTTATCTTTGTAGTTAGCTCATTGAGTTGCAATACAACATCAAAACTTCCATGAGAACACGTATCAAATCATTCAAGAACATTATCAATCAATTAGCTTGATGCTGGTGGTGATGCTATGCCACAAAAGAAATTGGTAGCATAGCTTCTTGACGTCGTAAAGAATCTTGCTTATGATAATATTGTTACCATATTATCTAGCAAAGATGGTATCAATTTTAATTAAGCTTTTAGATCTTTGATTGAATATTCACAACAATGTGAACAATGACACATAAATCAAGAAACAATTATAATCTCATAAGAGGAAACATAGTCATAACAAATCAACCAAGCTTTACTTACTCAAAGAAGGCATTCCTTTCCATGCTCTACATGTAGGAGTCGTTGTGGTGGTAGCTTCTCTCATCTCAAGTTTCTTAATAGACATTATTCTTATTGCAATAGAAATGGCCATACTATAGATGATTGCTAGGCAAAACAATATGATGAAGAATATGGTATTACTAATAAACAATAATTTTTATCCAGAGATTATTCTCCTTGCGACTACTATGAAAAGAGTGATCATCCAACCCATCTATGTTTCAAGTGGCATTTTTATTTAGATCATAATAGAGCATATGTTGCTACACATGACAACACTGTCAAAGAAGCAAATTGTGTGAATTATTCTATCTCTCTAGAAATGATACTTCATGTTCATGACGAATCTCTTTTTATTATTGATTCTAGTGCTATGGAAAACATGACATATCAGTCCCAATGGTTATATAATTATCATTCTATTCCTATAAAGAAATTGGTTTATCTTGCTGATGACACAACTTGTCAAGTCAAAGGTATATGTGATTTATATCTTGGTACCTTTTCTTCAATAAGAATTTTGTTTGGAGTTTTACATATCCTAGATCTACAAATGAATCTTCTCTTAGTTGCAAGACTTGTGGATCTTGGTCTCTTTGTCAGTTTTGATCATACCAAGTGTCGCATTGAGAAAGACGGCCAAACCATAGCTGTTGCTCTTTTTGAGTTATCTTTAAATGAAGATGTTGTAAATGTTATTATAGCTCCTAATAGCGATCTTAACAACAAAAAATGGCATCATTATTTTGTTTACTCTGATTTTTCTAAGCTTGTTGATCATTATCGGTGCGACCTTGTTCAAGGGTATTCATCGTGAATATATGGTTACAGAATGGTATTGTTGAAAGAAAAAATAAGATTATTCTCAATGACATGTGGTATTGTATGCTTATTCATTCTGGCTTATCTCAATGTTTCTAGGAACAATAATATTTGTGCAAAATTATATTCCTACAACTACTCCTTTTGGTAAAATACCAATTACTACTTGGAGAGGTGTATCACCTTCTATTTCATATTTTCAATCTCTTGGATGTATTGCTTATATTCATGTACCTAAAGAAACTTGCAAAAAACTTGATCCTTCTAGGTTGAAAGTTATTTTCATTGGATATTCAAATTTTTCTAAGGGATACAAGTTTTATGATCCATCTTTCAAGAAGGTAATCATAAGTCGTGATGTTATTTTCAATGAGAAATTTATAGGCAGCACATGGTCTTAGGAGGATGCTGGGCAAACGTGGTCACTAGAGGACATTGATGATACAAAGTCATTATTCACTTCTTTTCCTTTTCTATATGATGATGAACCTCCTTCACGGGATAATATTGACTCTTCAAATCAAGATGCACAACCTACACCTATTATTGTTAATGATGATCTTGGCATTGATCTTTGTGCTGATCTTCCAATTGATAATGATGAGCATGGTACTTGCCATGTTTATGATGTTGATATAATTGAGAATTCTCTCAATAACTATGAAGATCCTATCTCTTATAGTGATGCCATGTCATCCCCACAAAAAGAACAATGGCTGAAAGTCATGGAAGCTAAGTATAAATCTCTTCTCTCTAAAGGACATGGGTTCTAACTGAGTTACCAGCTAGACATACTACTATTAAATGCAAGTGGGTCGTCTATAAGACTAAAACAAAAGTAGATGGAACATTTGACAAATTCAAAGCAAGGCTAGTTGCCAAAGGTTTCTCACAAATTGCAAGAGTTGATTTATCAAGAAACTTTCTCACATGTTGTTTGTATTACTGATATTTGGGTCTTGTTTGTTTTTACTGTTGAGTTTGATTTGGAGGTTCACCAAATGGATGTGAGAACTGCTTTTCTTAATGGTGATTTAAAGAAAGAGATGTACATGGAGAAACCAAAGGGATTTTTAGTCAAACATAAGGAAAATCATGCTTATAAACTTCATCAGGCACTCTATGGTCTCAAATAATTTTCATGAGCTTGGTATCAAAAGATTGATCTCTTCCTTACAAAACAAGGTTTTATCTCTTGTTCTTCAGATCCTAACTTATATGTCAAGTGTCCCAATGATCGTTTTGTTATTCTTGCTCTATATGTGGATGATATTGTACTTGTTTCTAACAATATCCACTTCCTTCAACAAGTAAAGAAGGTTTTATCTTCTACCTTTGACATGCTCTAACTTAGAGAGATACATTCATGTCTTGGTATTCAATTTCAATGCTATCAAGAAAAGGGTGTTTTATTACTACATCAAACAAACTTTATTGAAGATATATTCAGAATTTTGGTTTGGGTTCTGCACATCCTACTAGTACTCCTTGTCTTGTGAGCTCTATAAAAAACTTTTGCTTTCTGTAGAATGATGGACAATTAACATTACATCAACCTTATGCTAATCTTGTTGGATGTCTTTAATTTGTTGGATTAAATTCTCACCCTGAAATTCTTTTTGTTGCAGATTTTCATGGACAATATCTTAGTTCTCCATGCCTTAAACATTGGACTGCAGCTAAATGAGTTTTGAAGTATTTGTTTGAAAGGCACTAAAGATTTTGGGTTGGTTTATTGGTGCCAACAAAACTCTGTTTCTCTACATTCACTTCAACTTTTGGGTTATACAAATTGGGCAAGCCCTCACTTATCTACGTGTTCTACAAGTGGAAATCATTTATTTATCAATGGTTTTCATGTTTCTTAGACTAGCAAGAAATAATATTGTGTTGTTGTTTGCACTACAGAGGCTAAATATGTAGCTGCATCTTTAGCGGCTGGAGAGTTAGTATGGCTTCGACAAGTTCTATGAGATATTGGCCATCTTCCTCTCTCTAGAAGCACACTACTTGTTATCCTAAACTTTATGTTCAGCATAACAAGTCTAAACAGATTGCATTGCATTATCATTATGTTTGATATGACGTAAAGAATGGCAGGATCATGATTGGACATTGTCCAAGTGATCAGATGACTGCATATATATTCACCAAAGGACTCAATGAAGCACACTTCACTTTGCTGCACTCGCAACTTGGAGTTGTCTCAACTTTAATCTTTGGGAATTAATGTACTATGACATTGTAGTGCCATTGTATATACTCCTTGTTGATAGCATACACTTCACATATGCTAAATGCATATGGTGTGGATGATTTGGATACATATTGTTTGGATGCATATTGTTGAGACATGATAAATGAAGTATGCTTCAAGAAGAGATATTTAGAATCCCATAAGCACAATGAGAGAGGGTGGTACTATCTAGAAGCTATAAAGGCATGCACTTGACACTCATTTCAAAATAATGGGACTATCAGTTTGAGTCATTGTCAATGTCATTGTCCATCTTACACAAGAATGTGTTTATGAGTCCAAGCTTCCATCTTGGAACCTAATTCACTTGTGTAATAGTTAGCCTAAGCTCTTGCCATGCTCTAGATCCATGCTTTTCACATGGTATCAGAGCTTAGCTAAGCAAGGCATAGATTCATACATAGCTTCCCTAGTCTTTCTTCACCTCTAGTCATCTCTGTTCATAACTCATGACTCCACCTTCATCTTGACCTTGTGTGCCATAACTAGCATGCACCCACCTCTATTTGAGCACTTAGATATTTCAAACCACAGGATATATCTTCAAGGTCTCTTTCAGAGATCTCTCCTTAATTCCCCGGGTAACTTCCTGTCACATCAAATCTTGACATTGGCCTCTGTTAACCTCGACATTGTGAAAATCATCACTCGATATCCTGACTCTGCCTACAGATTGTCATACCTACTGACCTTGGAGGGGTAGTGTGAGAAAACTAAGGCATCTTAGCTCTTTCTCTCTTCACGAGAGTTTTTCTCCAGCTTGAGGCGCTCCTTCTTGTTACATCAGACGTCAACATTGTGCCTTTCCGGACTCAACATTGTAGAAATACATGAATCTGGAGTAGATTTCATTGGCAACGATTCAACCTGATCTAGCATCCAACACAAGGCGCGATTCTCCAAATATTTATGGGGAATTTGAAGACCCCCAAGTGGGAAATCTCAAGATGAAAGGGCTCCCCAAAATTCTCTCTCTATCTATCACAATTTGTGAAATCCTAACTATCATCTCTGTGGGTAGCTATATCCAAAGCTTCAAAGCTTGACATTTTCAATGTTTCTTCTCACTGAAGCTATCAACAATTATTTTAATAATTGAGCTACACTCTTTGAAGTTCATTGCAAATCTAGAAGTTCCTGAGGAAGCTCATAATTCATCCATAAAGTTCATGAGAAATCAATAAACAAGAAGCAGATCAAGCACTGACATCCAACACTAAGCTCAAAGAATAGTATCCATTGATACTCGACTAGTGTCAATTTGACACTGATCTTCTTGTGTCCCTTGACACATTGAACTACAACTCTTTTGCTAGTTATTTGAAGTTGATCAACATGGGAGAGTTTGAGCAAATAGCCAAGTTCAATGGAGAAGGCTTTCATGCCTGCTAGAAGAAGAAGACCATGTACCACCTTATGTAAAAGGACTTATGGGACCTATTTGAGGAAGAGAAGGAAGAAGAAGAAAGTGAAGATGGAAAAATCATTGGAAGGGTCCAACCAAAACCTAAAGAACCAAAGTCCAAAGAGTCAAAAAAGATGAATAATAAATCTCTACGAATTATTTCCTACGATGTATTGCACCATATCTCTGGCATCAGAGATGCTAAAAAGACTTGGGATGAACTTGACAGGATCTTTGGAAGTCAAGCCAAAAAGTCTAAGGTCAAGTTTTTAATGTAGTTCTATAAGCTTGACATAAAAGAAAACACTTCAATGACTATGCATATTAATAAATTCAAAAGTCTAAAAATTCAACTTGCCACTTTGAAGAAAACGATAGATGAAGATGAAGCCATTACTATACTCCTTGCTACTGTAAACCAAGATCCTTATGAAAATCTTGTCTCTACTCTTAGCAATGTACCTAATTTGTCAAAAAAGGATATTGATAACTCTCTTCTTGATGAATAGAATAAATAGAAGAACTATAATGCAAAAGATGGTGTCACATCATCTAGGGAAAACCTCTTATAGACCAAAGCAACTATTGAACCTAAAGGAAGAGGCCGAGGATTCAACTCTAACAACAAAGATCGGATGGCACGCCATTATTCTGGTAAGGTTGGCCACATAGCCAGTGAATGTTTCCACCATAAAAGAGCACAAAATGTGCAAAACGGTAACCATCGTCAAAATTAGTTCATGAATGAAGAAGATGCTTTTACCATATCAACAATAACCTTGATAGATTGTTTTGAAGAAATTATCTTTCCCATAGTGGATCTTATGTTTTTCCATAATTAATTTTGTTTCCCTTAGTGGATTTTGTTTGTAAAATAAAATCATTGCCAAAGATATAGAGTTTCATGCTTTAACTTGACTAGGATCTCTCGGCCATGTTATCATGTAGGGAGATAAAAGCCAGCGAGTGTAGAAACTCATCATTTGAGGGCGGGTGTTGAGAAATGAAAAATGATGTATGCTCTAGGATGAGATGTTCAAAATCCCATAAGCACAGTGAGGGATATTGGTACTATCTAGAAGCTATAAAGTCATGTGCTTGACACTCATTTCAAATTAATGGAACTATCAGTTTGAGTCATTGACAGTGTCATTGTCCATCTTACACAAGAATGTATTTATAATTCTAAGCTTCTAACTTGGAACCTAATTCACTTGTGTAATGGTTAGTTGTGTATTCATCTTTCATCCTCCATATCTTCTATCATGCTCTAGATCCATGCTTTTCACACATATGACATGTGTACATATTATGGAGACATCTGGATGGTACAACACATATGATTCATGATAGTTTTCTTATTGTTTTCTTTCTAAGGGGACTCAACATGTAGTAAGGCATTTTACATCCAATAATTTTTGCTCTTTTTTCTTCATGTTCTATCTATGTTTACTTTGGGAATAAAATTCAATAAGATTGGGTTGGCGTTGGTTGAAAATGCAAGTGGGATCTTCTCTACTATGCATCGGTGCAGCACTTGTCACTCTTTGCCAGTGCTTCTTTCCATCCTTTCCTTTCTGTAACATGTCCACTTGTCCGCTTGCGGGAAACATCTTAACAACCCATCGGGAGGAGGGTCTAGAAGGCTCCGTCTGGCACTCGCAGGGAATGACACAGGGTTTGCAATCTAGGTCTTCCCGAGTCTGCCCGAGCGGAAGTGTCCAGCCGTTCTTGATGCCAGGAGGCATATTTCACGGTGGATTCTGTGAGGTTTTACGGTGGATTCCGTAAACTTTGATGACCGGGGCTCATACACAAAGTGGATTCTTTGTGCGAGAAGTTGATGGGGACGCCTATCCTTTTCCGGCGTTTCATTAATTTAGTGTGTACATGGGTGATTCCATAGTGGGTGATTCCATAAAATGCATATTAAATTAATAAACGTTTATGAGTTTAGAGTGCGCACTCGTAATTAATTAAGGTTAGGATTGATTTCTAACCAGTTGATTTATTTATGTAGCTGAAGACTGCTAGGTATTCACTTTTGTTGGTTTAATTGTATTATTTTACTAACGATTGTGAATGCTTCAGTTGATGCATAGAGATAGCAGCAGTGGCAGAGGAAAGCATTGGAGGATAGCGAGTATTCGATTTATCATTTATATTTTGATGGGCGCATACCTTAGGCATGGTGCCTATATTTTGTCGCACGTATTTATTGAGGCGTTGGATATTTATTTATTATTTTGTATGTGCATGGGTGCACGATTATGTTATTTGTACTTGGACATTGTATTGGGTATGCCTGACTCTTTGGGCACCGCCCATTAGCTTTATTTCTATTTTGTGCTAAAGCAAACTCAAAAGCTAAAAGCTTGCTATTTTGTAATTTGGGCTATTATTTGAGCTTGAAGATGATTAATACATAAAATACATGCTTTGTGGAGCGCTCACACAAGGCATGGGGAGAGATTGCACCCAATTGGTCTCTTGTTCATGTCGTGTATGCTTTTTACCTTGAGTTTTGTGCAAAAAGTAGAGTTCTTTTGTTCTTGGGGACCTTCCGTCATTCACTACGCGAGCGTACAGCATCCGATCTGCGCACTAGTGGTATCAGAGTGAAGCTGAGATCAAGAGCTTCCAATCGCTACCCATCTTGTGCGAAGGTGGAGCTCCTGGAATGATTGAGCTCTACGGTCAATCTCATCGCGAACGGTCGATACGGGTGGATTCCCGGCAATCAAGAACCTTTGTTTCCATCCTCAGATTGTGAAGGACCGGCCTGCAACGACGGAGGACCACTCCTACATCCTTCTCTCCAAAACGTTTTTCCACAGTCATATAGAGATAAGTCTCAAAAAATTTCATAATCTTCATAAGCTTAATAAGCTTAGTTTAAGCTTAAAAAGCTTAACCCTTTCAATTCGTCAATTTGGCGCCTCAGAGTATGTCCGTGAGATTTTCATCGGGCTGAAAAAATGGCCCCCCCTAAAATTCACCGTTTTAATTCCTATAAGCTTAAAGCTTAATCACTTAAGCTTCCAATCACACAAAATCTCCCAAGTTCTGCAAGTCTACAAAGTTCAAGTTCTGCAAGTTTGCTAAATCAACCAAGTTCTGCAAGTCCTGGTACTCTGCAAGTCACATAAGTCTGCAACTCTGTAAGTCAGACAAGTCGTCTGAAGTCAAAACTGACTTCTGTTCAAAACTCATAGAAGGGTTGTTCCTGCGCAAAAACTCCAAACTGCAAAGTTGTTCATTGGAAGGTACTGTTCGCATATGCAAGTTTGCTGAACCATTTTCAGCACATGCAGAAGGATAAAATACAGATTTTTCAAAGATTATAAATCCGGCAATAGCCAAAGACGAAGATTGTGAAAGCCACACACAAAAATATATAAGCCTTGTACACCCGATCTTGAGCTACACTCATCTCGCTAATTGGATTTTGAGAGTGTGAGGTTTTTTTTTGAAGTTTTGCAGGATGACGGAACCACATATGGATGATTTAATGGTTGAAGGTGATCTTCCTGAACCTACGATGGAGCAAAAGTTGGATTTAATTATGATGTAGTTGGATGAAGAATGACGAGCTAGGCAAGCATTACAAGTTCAATTGGCTAATTTACAAAGATCGACTACCGACAAAGGGGAACCACAATCTGAAGACCTTATTTGACGTACCATCGATGCAACTCTCGAAGCTCAATCCATCCACAAGGAAACAAAGATAAGTAAAAGAAATTTCAAATTCCATACTTTCAATGGCACTCGAGATGGAAAAACTATTTTTGCATTCATCAGTCAGTTTGATGATTACTTTCATAAGCAAACATATGCAAAAAAAGATAAAATCAAGTGTATCACTAATCATTTAGTGGATAGAGCATCTCTTTGGTGGACCATGGTTCGTAAGAGTATAGATTGTCCCACTACCTGGGAGAATTTCAAGAAGAAGTTTATGCAGAATTTCCTTCCTCCACAATTCCATGAAAAAGCCATAAAGCAATGGGACCTTCTTCAGCACAACGAGATCGTGAGCCTATTCCTCAGTACACCGAGCGCTTTTGGAATGCATTACTCCAATTGTGCATGCTTGAAGGTGTACCTGAAGCGACACACAAGCGCAAGTATATGTATGGATTACTTGGGCATTACTCTGCTGAAGTTAATATGTTCAAGCTTGCAACTCTTGAAGACACAATTTCTTTAGCTCATGACACTGAAGACAAGCTCCGAGGAAGAGACAAGTGTCCATAGTAATTCCAAACCAATGGTAACTATGGATCTAAGCAATTCAACTCAAATTTTAGAAGATTTAATCAAGGTCTTTTTCCTTCATCATCTTTCTATAAGACTTGGGCAAAACCACCTGCTTTAACATCCAATACCAACCAAAACCCTAAGCATATTCCACAGCCAAATCCTAATATTCCTAGACTTCTCGCCATTGCAAACAATGTAACCAAAGACAAACCTATAGTGTGTTATAAATGCCACCAACCTGGAAATCTAGCAGCCAATTGCCAATCAAAGAAGCCACCTGTCCATATCAACTACCTTGGAGCAATGGAAGATGAGAACATGAAGAAATGCCTGATTTCACGGAAGATGAAGATGACATTACCACTCCTTCGGATAATTTACCAGGTATGCCAACTCCACATTCTTTATTGACAATGAAATGTTTAGTGCATGGAAAAGAAAAGATTATTTTGCATGATGATGGTAGTACTCATGATTTTATTTCTGCAAAGCTAGTGAAAGAATTGAAATTACAGACTGTACCTACGCATTATCGCATTAAAGCAGCATTCTTAGGCACAAGGTATAATGGCACACAGGAAGTGCATGATTTAGAAATTCAAATTGTTGAATATACTGAAAGAAGGAATTTTCTAGTTGTACGATTATAGTCCAGTGATATTATTTTAGGTATGCCTTGGCGTCATCAGCATAACCCTGATATAGATTATTCCATACATTCAATTAATATTCAATTTCAAGGAAAACATATTACATTGTATGCTATGCATGCATCTAATGCTTTTCCACTGCTTTCTCATACTCAAGCTAAACGTGCATTACGCAAAAGTAGTAAATCTTATCTCATTCGGGTGAATGAACTGCAAGTTAAAGAAAACCATATGCGCCCTAGGCATAAAGTATTTCTTGCACATTTTAAAGACTGTTTTGTAGAAGATCTACCACCTGGTTTACCTCCTTCACGTCCAAAGACCACAAAATAGATTTGATTCCTGGTACACAACCACCTTGTAAAGCACCATATAGGCATAACCAGATAGAGCAAAAAGAAATTCAAAATCAAGTTGAGGAATTACTAAATAGAGGATTGATTAGACCTAGTAGTTCTCCATTTGGTGCACCTGTTTTGTTAGTAAAGAAAAAAAATAATACCTATCATATGTGCATTGACTATCGAGCTTTAAATAAGATCACTGTAAAGAATAGGTATCCAATTCCTAGAGTCGATGACCTTATGGATAAACTATAAGGTTCTGCCATATTTAGTAAAATAGACCTTAAATCTGGTTATCATCAGGTGAGATTAGATAAGTCTCACATATTTAAGACTGCATTTAGGACAGAATTTGGTCATTATGAATTTTTAGTGATGCCTTTCGGATTGACTAATGCACTTGCTACATTTAGCAGAATGATAAATCATATATTTTTGAAATATTAGCATTGTGTTATTGTATTCTTTGATGATATTTTGGTGTTTAGTCAAAATGAGAAAGAACATTATGAACATCTATCATTGGTTTTCGAGTTATTAAAAGATAATCAACTGTATGCTAATCCAGAAAAGAGTGAGTTCTTTAAAATAGAAATTGAATATTTAGGTCATATTGTATCATCAGATGGTATTAAGGTTGACCCTAAGAAAATAGAAGCAATATTGAATTGGTTTCTTGTTCATGTCGTGCATGCTTTTTACCTTGAGTTTTGTGCAAAAAGTAGAGTTCTTTTGTTCTTGGGGACCTTTTGGCATTCACTATGCGAGCGTACAGCATCCGATCTACGCACCAGTGGTATGATGCCAGGAGGCATATTTCACGGTGGATTGTATGCCATGGTGGATTCCATGAGGTTTGACGTTGGATTCCGTAAACTTTGATGACTGGGGCTCATACACAAAGTGGATTCTTTGTGCGAGAAGTTGATGGGGACGCCTATCCTTTTCGGGCGTTTCATTAATTTAGTGTGTACATGGGTGATTCCATAGCGGGTGATTCCGCAAAATGCATATTAAATTAATAAACGTTTATGAGTTTAGAGTGCGCACTCGTAATAAACTAAGGTTAGGATTGATTTCTAACCAGTTAATTTATTTATGTAGCTGAAGACTGCTAGGTATTCACTTTTGTCAGTTTAATTGTATTATTTTACTAACGATTGTGAATGCTTCAATTGATGTGTAGAGATAGCAGTAGTGACGGAGGAAAGCATTGGAGGATAGCGACCTTAGGCATGGCGCCTATATTTTGTCGTGCCTATTTATTGAGGCGTTGGATATTTATTTATTATTTTGTCGTATATTGTGAATACTAAACATGCTACCTGAAGATATCACCAATGCCAACGATCTCTAATGCCAAGTCATTACCCAAATGAACAAATCTGGTCATACAACGATAGGAGTGAAACCACTCTCTATGAGGGTTCACATAATTGGAAGCCCCTGAATCTATCAGCCAGCACTAAGTATACCTTGACAAAGCATCAGTTGTGAAGTATCAAGAGAAGAAGCTGCAATTTTGTGCTAAAGCAAACTCAAAAGCTAAAAGCTTTCTATTTTGTAATTTGGGCTATTATTTGAGCTTGAAGATGATTAATACATAAAATACATGCTTTGTGGAGCGCACACATAAGGCATGGGGAGAGATTGCACCCAATTGGTCTCTTGTTCATGTCGTGCATGCTTTTTACCTTGAGTTTTGTGCAAAAAGTAGAGTTCTTTTGTTCTTAGGGACCTTCCGGCATTCACTACGTGAGCGTACCGCATCCGATCTATGCACCACTTCCCACTTGGAATCAACCTGAGGTCAGGGTTCCTTTCCTATAAGCAAAGTCTCTAGGAAGAAGCTAGCGTCGAGCTCCAGTTGTACCACCTTTCGTAGGAATAGCAGAGACGAAGTGGTTTCAAGTTGCACTTGGTTCATGGAGAATGGGAAACAAGAGGGATGCAAAGCTCAACCTCTCTGCCATACAGCATAGACCCATTCCTTTTCCCTAAAACAGAATAACCCAAAGATTCTACATCCACTGACACTAGGTCTTCGTTGTCTTATTATCTCAACATTTGAGAAAAGTTCCCAGCTAATCGAGACCACCCTTCCGTAGGATGGACCTAAGTCACGTCCACCGCACTTTCCTCAGTTTGCTTTAGTTATCTAATTACCTAACACATTACGTATTGACATGCAAAATCAGCTTCCTTAATTAAACAAGTTAATCACGAGTTCCTTCACGTAACTTAGACACTAACACAAAAACAATGCCAAGCAAGTTATTTTTCTCCAATAACTTCTCTTTATTTATAAAAAAAATCCTAGAGTACATCCAATATCATGCCCAAAGGCTATCCCAGCAATCTATAGGATTGTTGCTCCAAGTTTCGTCCGTTGACTAGTACACGGGCCTCAAGATCCCATCTCAAGTCACGTCGGCCTCTTGCGTGCGATCCGAAAGCAAGGGATTTACAGCCAAAGCCTCCCCTTGCACCCAAGTATCCTCCCGCTCTAAGTAGTACCCATGGAGAGACCTCTCGCGGTGGGTTAGGTCCATATACCCGGCGGGGCTAACAGCCCCCTTGGATAGGGCCACACAGACAATCAGAGGTAACTGTTTCTACCTCCCCCTCCAGCTTTCAACCTGAAGCATTAAGTGATTTCCTTGAATTAGTTCCTTGAGCAAAGAGATCAATTAATGTACCTAAGTATAAGCACGAATATTTCAAAGGTCGTTTGCATGACCGACTGCTAAGGTGTGACTCCTTTTTTTCCCTCGAACGCTCCCAGCATCCGATCTTGGGTCTTTCTGTGACTTGGCGAGAACCCAATAATTTCAAACAAGATTACGCAAGCAAATGGTCTTGCTAAGTTGACTTATACTTGCCCTTTTTCCCTTGGGTTTTACCTTAGGGTATCTTAGTCCCTAACTGTAACGTGTCCACTTATTATCTTCATGACACATCTTAGTAGTCCATCAGAAAGTATGTCTAGAAAGCTCAACCCACTGGCACTCCCATGGAATGTTACGGGGTTTGCGATCTAGGACTTTCCGCGCCTGCCACGTAGTCGAAGTATTCCGACCGTTCCCACTCAGGACTGACTTGAATTAGGGTTTTCCCTATTGGTCATTTCCTAATGGCAACTAGCGTCGAATCCGAGTGAACTAATTTATGCAGAAATGCTAGGTCCGATGCGAATTCATGCTGCACTTGGTTCAAGGAGAATGGGAAACGAGAGGGATGCGAAGCTCAACCTCTCTGCCATAAGGCATAGTCCCATTCCGTTCCCCTAAAACAACATAAATCAGGATCATTTATAACTTATACTCTAGGTCAACGCTCTTTTTCTGTTTTTATCCTTAGAAATGATCTTTTCACTATCCATCATGATTGAGAAAAGTTCTCGGCCAACCAGGACCACCCATCCGTAGGACGGACCCATGGCCACATCCATTGCACTTTCCTTAGGTTGTTTTAGTTATTTAATTACCTAACACATTTAGTTGGACATGTATCAATCAACTTCCTTAATTATCCCATTAGGCACTGGTTCCTTCACGTAATCATAGCACTTGACATAGAAAAACAATGTCAAACAAGTTTCTTTTCAACACGTTATCATATTTATCTTTGAAATACATAAAGTCCAGCTCATAGGCTTATCCATAATCCGCCCGAAGGCTATCCAGTAATCCACAGGGATTACTAATCCAAGATTCCGCCCATAAACTAGTATGCGAGCCTCGAGATCCAATCCCAAGTCACATTGGCCTCTTATGCAGGGCCCAGAAGGCAAGGGATTTACAGTCAGAGCCCCCTCTGGCACCCAAGCATCCTCCTGCTCCAAGTAGCACTCAATGGAGAGACCTCTCGCGATGGGTTCGGTCCACCTTCCCGGAGTGATTAACAACCCCCTTGGTTAGGGTCAAGCAGGCAGTCGGGGGTAACTGAAGCTGCCTCTCCCTTTAGGCCTTCAACCTGAAGCATTAGATATCCATTTATCTTTTAAATCTTTGAGCAAACAAAGCAAAACAGTGCTCTTTAAAACTATTACAAGCACAAACAATTTCATTGGTTGTTATTTCTAGCCAACTGCTAAGGAGTGAATCCTTCTTTTCGAATGCATCCAGCAATCGATTCAAGATCAATTGAAACTTGGAAAGATCCCCTATATCCTGGGTTAGGGCCGTACCCTATTAACCCGACTTGATCAATACCTTAAGTTCATATGTTATTCCAATTTATTGGTTGGTCTTTTACTTCCAAGCAATTATCTTTACCCAAGAAAGATAATATATTAGGATGTTTATTCATCCTCTAGCAAGATAACTTGCGTAAGAATCTGCCAACCTCATTCCGAGGAATTGGCCATTCCCTTGTGATCCAATCACAAGATCATGCGACTCTGCAACTTGTTGCACAAGTGTCGCATCAACTATGGAACTATTCTACCCATCAATGGTGTCTTCTAATCACGATATCATGATTAGATATAACAATCCATTCCTGATTGCATTAGGCCAACATTGTCAGTCCTAGGGTTGCGAGTTTCATCTTTTTAGCGAGAGATTCTTGGGAAAAACCCTAGATCTTTTCTCGCAAGTATGTCCTACTATCCCTACACTCCGTGAATGTGGGCAAGTATTTAGGGTATAGGAGTTTCAGTTTTGGCAATACAAGCGACTAGGTAAATGTCTTCAACGTGCTAACCCTAGTCAGTTCTTTGGAATACGTTGCATTGAATTAACCCTTTCTAAACGAGTACTTCGCGGTTTTAGGTGTTTAGGTTTAAACCAATTTAACTTTTCTGGTCTTGAACATGATTCATTGTCTACATATAAGCTGATTTACAAACCCTAATTTTTCAGGTTAAGATCAAAGCATAGGCATAATTATAGCCTAATTCCAATTGATCATCCTATAACATGCAAACAAGATTCATGCTTAAAACATGTAGCCTTTTCTTTTCTTTTTTTCTGAATGAATTTGTCGTATGCTGAACTTACACACTCTTTCGTTGATTTAAGTTTTTAGGCCACTTGCCTAGAGTTAAATCTTCTTCATGCAACCCTAGCAATTTCCTACGGTTGCTAGCAACTTTCTTTAGGAATCATTTCGAAAAAGATGTTCAATAATGCAATATGCGGTTTATTTCTTCCATGCTTAATTGACGTGTACTATCATAATTCCGTTTTGTAAAAATGGACATTTAATCTAATTTCAATTCATTGCAATGCATAAAAACTACTTGCTAGAAATGCATAGCAATCTTTTGCTTACTTTATTTTGTTTGTTTTATTCAAAATACTAATGACCGAATTATTTTGTCATGAGCTATTTCTTTTAAATTAGTCAAAGTATTTAAAACGAAAGATGCATCCTATCTTCAAAAATGATCCATGCACGATTGGATTATAATGACGTAAATCAAAAATTAGGAAGAAAAAAAAAACCTGGACTTGTGGTGAAATGTCCACATGGATGTTAGGAGACGATCTTCCTACAACAGCGCCTTGTGCTTTCTTAAGAGCCATCATGAATGCGGCCTTTCTATCTTGGATGCGGCTTTGTGATACTCCCTTTGTAATTCCACCATCCTTTATGTTTGTTTTTCCTTCCTTTCGTAGAAGCTTCGGGGTGCAAATTGTCTACACGGGAAGGGGTTTAGGACTTGGGCTAATTGGGAGATTGAAGGAAATCCAAGGGAAAAAGCTCAATGAGCCTTTTTAAAGGCCTTAGATAGGACCCACAGGAAAGGGGTACTAACTGGACTTTTAACAGATTGAAAAAGCGGCCAAAGGGTATAAAAGTCCTTAAAAAGGGATATCTCCGTGGAGGGGGGGAAAGAAACCCACAAGAACAGGTTTAAATCTCGAGAGGGGGGTAGGAAAACCTTTTGAGAGAAGGCTTATTAAAACCATGGAAAGGCTTAATGGCTTTTTCCAAGATTGGCTGGGACCCCACGGGAAAAAGGGGGGAACAAGGGGTGTGAATGACCCTTACGAGGGGATTTTGGGAGGAAAAAAAAGGGGCTTTAAAGATGTCATTTTAGGGGCTTTAGAAGCTTCCCCAAGAAGCTTCTAAAGCTTCTGGGAGGTCCATGTGGGAGGAAGGGATAGTAGTTCAATGGGGTGTGATGACGGGCAGGGGCAGACTGCACGGTAGCTAGCGACGTGATGGCGGGCAAGGGCGGACTGCAGCGGCAGCTTCAATGGCCACTAGGCAGCGTCTCATTTCCCAATGGCAATAGCAGTGCCTTGGGTCCTCCCTCTCTCAATGGCAGCGATAGCAGAGACTCGGCTCCTTCCTCCAGCCTTTCCCCCTCTAGCCTAAGGCATTGATGATGCAGCCCCCTTCCCAAACATGGCAAGAGCCTTCAACAGTCTCATGTTGGCTGCAAATTGTCATCGTTGCAAAATTCGGACTCAAGAGTCTCCTTGAGCTTCTGTCCCTGGGAGGCCCCCCCGCATGGTTTATGTAGGTGAGGGGAGGGGATCCTCCCTACCCTATGTGGCATCGTGCATGCCCTCTCCCTTTAGAAAGCTCCAGCAAAAGGAGCTTGCTCACCCTTGCTATTCCCCTCTCCTCCAACACGACAGTCGGCTGGAGGAGAGAGGGATTATTAAAAAAATTTGCCATTAATCATTTAATTATCCTCACAACTTATAGAGGTGGTTCATGCGTGTTTTTGGAAAATCAGAATATTACATTCTCTCCCCCTTGGAGGAATCGAGATGTCCTCATCTCGAGATAAACTGGGGATATTGATGGTTGAGAGAGCTTTCATCTATCCAAGTGGCATCCTCCTCGGGATAATCTTTCCACTGGACGAGGCATTCTCTCAAGGTTCTGGATCTCAGTTGTCTCTCCCTAACATATAAGATCCTGTCAGGCCTTAGTTCAAGGACTCCTTGACTAGGCATTACAACTTATTAGTCATCGAGTACATGGCTCGGATTAGGTACGTACTTATTCAATAAGCTGATATGGAATACATTATGAGCTTTTAGGTTCTCATGGAGTTTCAGTCTATAAGAATTGGGTCCTAGGCACTTGAGGATCTTGTACGGTCCACAATACCTTGGACTTAGCTTTTTGCAATCTCCTAAGGATAGGGAACTCTTCTTTGGATGTACGCGAATGAAGACCATGTCTCCTTCCTTGAAGGTTCTACCTTGATGCTTTAAATCCGCGTATGCCTTCTGCCTATCCTTGGCGGCTCGAATGTCCTATCTTATTGACCTTATTTGGTCATCCATCTCTTCCAACATCTGCCTTGAAGCTTCAACCCTCAAGGTTGGATCTGATAAGTTTAGGGGGCTTTGATAGTCATGACCATACAATGGTTGGAAAGGGATCATCTGAATGTTGTGTTGGTAAGAAGCATTGTAGGAAAATTCAATCAAAGGCAAGTATTGAATCCACCTTTTTGGCTCATGACAGCAGTGTGCCCCAAGCATATCCTCAATGACTTAATTGACTCGCTCTGTTTGACCATCGGTTTGGGGATGGTAAGCTGTGCCAAAACAGAGTTGAGTCCCAATAGCTTCAAGGATAGCTCTCCAGAAGTGTGATGTGAAGAGAGAATCATGATCACTAATGATTCTTCTGGGTAACCTATGTAGCTTGAATATCTCCTTGATAAAAAACCTTGCAATGTCTGAGGCTTTATAGTTTGTCTTTATTGGAATAAGGTGTGCAACTTTAGTAAGCATGTCAACCACAACCATGATGGAGTTGTTGTCAAGATTGTGGGAGAGAAGGAAGGAGTCTCACTTGAAGCTTTCTTGCTTGCACAATGGGGGAATACACACAAGGATGGAGGCTAAAAACAGTTTTCCTCTTCTTAGTTGTGTAAGCCAAAAGAACTCTAGTACAAAGAAATAGAAGAACCCTATATATGGGTCTCAAACCAAACTCAACTAACTAAGGTGGCATACTAACTGAGCCACGAACTAGAGTAGATAAGGATAGCTATCATGTAGCTATTATTCATGGGCGGTGTACCAACCGCGTCTGCAACTGACAAGTCGGTGACATAAATACACAACGGTCACCCTGGCGTATCACGAGTGGAGCTCGATATCTCAACACTCCCCCTTGAGCTCAATCCCAATTCCTGCACACCAAGCAGGTCTCTGAACTTGCGCAGCTTCTCTGCGCCCAATGCGTTCGTGAATATGTCAACTACCTGATCCTCTGTGCTGAGATAAACTAGATCAATAAGACCTAGTAAAACCCTCTCTCGCACATAGTGATAATGCACCTCAATGTGCTTTGTTCTAGCATGATAGACTGGGTTATTTGCCAAGTGTATACTACTCATGTTGTCACAATAAATGACAACTGGCCCATGTGTAGACTGATGCATATCATAAAGTAGCTTATGCAACCAAGCTACCTCACATGTAGCCATTGCTGCACCTCTGTACTCAGCCTCTGTGCTTGACAAGGCAACTGTAGGCTGTTTCTTGCTGCTCCAAGTGACTGCAGCACTCCCAAAAGAGAACACATATCCACTGGTAGATCGTCTATTAGAAATACTACCAGCCCAATCAGCATCAGTGTATCCATGCAACTGTGTCTGAACCCCAGTCTCATAAAATAGTCCATACTGCAATGTGGACTTCACATACTTGAGTATGCGTCTAGCCGCATCCAAATGTGGTTTCCTTGGAGCCTGCATAAACTGACGTACCAATCCAACAGCATAGCTCAAATCTGGCCTAGTAATAGTCATATAAATCAAACTTCCTACTATGCGTCTGTACATAGTAGGGTCTTCTAAAAGCTCACATGCATCTGTGCTCAGCTTCACATTCTGCTCCAAAGGAGCTGAAATAGGCTTACAGCTTGTCATCCCATATTTGGACAGCATGTCCAATCCATACTGCCTCTGCAAGAACTGTATCCCACTTGGTGATCTAATCACCTCAATGCCCAAGAAATAACGTAGCTCTCCCAAATCCTTCATCTCAAACTTCTGCTTCAATAGCATTTTCACATGAAGGATATCTTCATCACTGTCACCTGTCATAATCAAATCATCAACATAAATGACAAGTAGCATTATACATTTCTCTGTTTTTCTCACATAAAGTGAGAAATCTACCTTGGAAATCTGAAAGCCAATAGTGACAATATACTGTCCTATCTTGTCAGACAATGCTCTAGGTGCTTGCTTCAAGCCATACAAGGCTTTCTTCAACCTGCAAACAAACTCAGGATGAGCAGCATGCACATAACCTGGTGGCTGCTCCATATAGACCTCTTCTTGCAAATCACCATGCAAGAAGGAATTCTTTACATCCATCTGATGTAAAGACCATCCCTTTGATGCAGCCATAGCAATGACTGCTCTTACGGTTGCCATCCTTGCAACCGGACTGAATGTTTCTTCATAGTCAATGCCATATGTTTGTGCATACCCCTTGACTACTAATCTTGCCTTGTATCTGTTCACAGAACCATCTGCATTGTGCTTCACCTTATAAACCCACTTACAGCCAATTGCATTTTTACCTTTAGGCAAAGGTACCAATTCCCATGTAGCATTTGCTTCCAAGGCATCCATTTCTTCATCCATGGCTTTCTCCCATTTTTCTTTTCCCATGGCTTGCTCAAAAGAAGTGGGTTCTGGTTCCTGTATCACTTTGACCATATATGCATAGTGAATGGCTGTAAATCCATCATATTTCAGCCTATCCACAGGATACCTAGCTCTCGTAGACCTGCGCAAAGTAGGTTCACTCCCAGGTGCTCTCAAAACATCCCTGGTCTTCCTTACTCCAGGTGTAACAATAGAAGGAATACCCAACTCATCATCAATGCTCTGTTCTGAGCCACTGGATTCACCATCCACATAAGAGTGACCTGCATTCACATCAAACATGGGCTGATCAACCTTCTCTTTTCCTTTTCGTGATACCTGCATACCACTATCTGCATTACTTTGAGAAGATTCTCCTGATCTCAATCTGCCTGTCCATGGCAAAGAATGTGAACCACTGCTAGAGGACGCTCTAGGTCCACTAATATTTTGTGACTGCTGCTGTGAATTCTATGCAGCATTACCATTTTGTGCATCTACATCATCAATCGCATTTACTGGTTTATACCAGCTACTCATCTCATCAAAAACATCTCTGCTCACTGTAAACTTATGAGTAGAAGGGCTAGATTCTAAGACTAGTGTTGACTCTCTCTCTCTAGAGGATATATATATATATATATATATATAAACTTGAAAAATAACATCCCCCATATACCAAGACATGTCCTCATCATCTGGGATCAAAAGATCACCTCTAAGATACATGTAAGTCATTAACATGGTGTTTGCTATAATTGAATCCAAAAAAATCATTCGGGAAACTTCTATTTAGGAGATTTGAGGACCAAGCACCACTCCATCCATCCTTTGGAGGATGCAAATCCATAGTGGACAGCTTTATGTAAAAGGTGAGCTTCTGTTGTTGATAGTGCACAAAGAAAGAATGATCTGGTGAGATGTACTCCATAAATTTCTCAAAGAAAGACCACAAAAGATCCATTCTAGATTGAAGTCTTTTTAGCTTGGAACAAAGGACACAAGGTTATATAACATTGGATAGTAACCAAGTCTATTTCGTGATTGTAACTTCACTGATTGGGCATCAACCAAAGCTTTAAGCTCCTGGGTTTCCTTAAAAAGATTCTCTTTGTCCTCATTGTTGATAGTAGCTACTTGAACCTTTGCTTTAGTCAATTGGGCATGTAAAGAAGATATTTCCACACTCTAGGCTTCTAGCAATCTAGTCTATGACTCCATTTGTAAGTTGAAAAGCTTGGAAAATAGTGTATTTAGTTGAGGCAAGCTCAATATAGTAGTCTTATGTAA
The DNA here is from genome assembly GCF_053477565.2 of Lygodium microphyllum. NCBI lineage: Eukaryota > Viridiplantae > Streptophyta > Polypodiopsida > Schizaeales > Lygodiaceae > Lygodium > Lygodium microphyllum. The sequence continues at coordinate 24,267,697 of NC_141152.1, read as the reverse complement.
CTCCTCCTTGGAGTGATGCATCTCCTCATGGAAAGAAGAGTACAATTTGTGAACAAATGTTATAACTAGTATTTCTATGGAACTCTGAATGTCTTTACATAGGGAAGGAATGGTGTCTTCCACCACCAAAGTGATGTAGGTAGGAAATTGGTATGTCCAAACTATCATCTCTATGTGTCTTGAATAAATTTGGAGATGTTAGGCATCCAGGAAGGATACTACTTGATGTAGTAGGAATTGGTACTAGAGAAAATGAGACATGAACTGTTTCAGTTAAGCACTTTCTTTGAATGATTAGAGGAGGAGGGGAGTCATTATCTTTAGGGATAAGATCGAAATCTTCAATAGAAGGAGAGGGAACCATTGGAGGATTTTCAGGAGGTGGTGGAATTTCCTATGCATGGGCAAAGTATGTCAAGAAAACATACAAGTAAAAACCATATGTGACATTAGTCATATTATTCCTAATCATTCTAATAAAGTCTTGATGTATTTTGGCAAGGAGGTAGGAACTCTAATCAATGGTCATGCCATTGAGTAGCATTTTGGAAGCAATGAATAATATCTTAGATATGTAATTAGATGGAGTTTTGGTAGACATAAACCTATCTTGAAGGAACTCACACAACTATTTTAAAAAAGGATCATAGCTCATGGAAATTCAAAGTGATGACCTATTTAGCATCCAATAAGTACTTGGTCTATCTCTACAAGAGCTTCATAATGTTAGCATTGGAAAAGAGATGATGGGCTACTAAAAAGGTCTCCTCACAATAGGCAAGAGACAAAGCCTTTCCCAATCCTCATGGTGTCATCAAGACAGTGGTACCATGAATAGAGCTAGACTACTTGTTATAAGAGGTTAAGAATCCATCACATAAAGTGGGATCATAAAAAATGAGTGTCAATGAGAGCCAAAAAATGGAATAGGCTGGACCTAGTAATAAGGCTTGATTTTGATAACTGAGAATATTCTTGATTGACCAAAGGAGTATATTGGACTTAGGGAGAAGTTTGAGGTGCCATTCAGATAATAACAAAACACACACACCACACAAATAGACACAAAAGAGGCTTGCAAAATAGTAAAACAAATAAGATATTGACAGAGTATGAGTTCATCCACAACACAAAAAACCATCCTAAGAAAACCACATCCTAGAAAAAAATTGGCATAACCTACCCACACATGTGACCAGTAGCTTCGTGAGATGAAAATACACAGGCACCTTGATCTCTTTATCAAGCAAGAAAATTTATGAAGAAAAACATAGTGTAGCCTAGACTACATCAGTGTGACTATTAAAACAGAAGAAATGCCACAAACTACATAACACTGACACAAGTGAACCAATACCAAACTGAAACCTGACAATATGGACTAAGTAGACTGCATCACCTTCATACCCATGTATACCCATGTAGTGCGTTCATTGATTAGATGAGAGATGTGCAGTGAAGATGGATTTAGATTTCATGGTAAGTAAATTTTACCAACTATTAACTATGGTCCAAATTTTTATTAGGTGATTAATCTTAAAAAGAAATTTGTGATTCATTTAATCCATTAAGAAAAATTATTACGTATTTATAATGTATTTTAAACGAACCCAAACTTCGATCCTGACTCTAAAGGTCTCTAAATGCATATTCTATTCTATCAATTATAGGGTATGAACTGCTTTTTTGCCAATGCATGCAAGAGTGATGGCTGGTTTTTTTTATTACACATTAAAAATGTTTGTATTGAGCACATGAAGCATGTGCAATGTGAAGGATGAGTTTATTTTATTTTATTTAAATGATGTGTATTGAGTAGTACGAATGCACGTGGAAAAGTGATCTTTTGGTTTCTTTTAACAATTAAATGTGGTTTATAGTGTACCAAAAAGAAAATAAAATTTTGATACTTGTAAGGTGTGTGAATGCACCTTAATCTAAATGAGCACACGAAAATTGTCTAATGGAGAGAAAACCACAGCTTGGAAGCAATACAAAGGATAATTTCACAAAGATGAAAAATTTATTGCATGCGAAAAAAGTACCAAAAACACCACATGTGATTGTTTTAAAATATAGTCTAGATTTTTAAAGATTTTTTCTACTTTTTATTTGATTTTAATGATTATTGGGATTTATTATTTTGCAACAACAATTAAAAGGTTGAGAATGAGACATGGATTTTTTTGGATTTTGTTAAATTTTCAAGTAATTTTTACTTTTTAGGATTTTTAATTTTTAATTTAGTTTTTTAAAAATGTTTAATTTTTTATTTGAAAATTTTAGCTTTTATTTGTGAGAAAATTTTTTAGTGGACTTTTGAGTTTTTAGGCTACTTTTTTAGAAAATTTAAGACTTTATTTAAATTTTTATTATTTATTTGGATTTTTAGTATTTTTGGTTTTTTAGTAATTTAAAACTATAGAAAGGCGTGTACCATGATCCACTATGCTATGTGTGAATAGTAGTAACACCATGGCACGTTGAGACCCCATGAATGTCCTCACACGTGAATGACAGCTTAAACCACACACTCGGTTGCCAAGAAAAGTCCCCTTGTCCTATGGACAATCATGAGGTGAGGTAAAAAAAATTTGTGACTGAGTGATGGAGTTTTGACCTTGAAACATGCTTAAAATTTGCCAAAAAATCCTCATTGCAAGAGAAAATTAAATCCCGTTGAAGGTAATAGAGGCAATTGGATCGATTTTAAGCAGCAAGCAATAGACAGGTTTCAAAAGTGCTTTAAAGACCCACCAAATGACGGTTGTGGAATTTTCATAATTTTTTGAGTGTTCGATTAGACTTTTAGAAGTGGTCGGTAGTGGGGAACCCCAGATAGTTAGGCAAAAATTTTCGGATAATCGATCGGATGCCAAATGTGGAAGAGGCAGTGCTCGAGGTGGCCCAAAAATGAAGTAATGTAAATAGACCTGAATGGAGGGGATGTAACCCTTGGGGGACTCCCCTTTCCCAAAATTGAAATGCGACAGGGGGGGGGGGGGGTTTAAACGGAAAAAAAAACAATGAAGGGAGGGGAAGGTGTAGGCGACGTGTGGAGGAGAGGCAATGGGGGGCCAGAAAACAACTACCCAATTTGATTTTTATTGATGATCTTGTATTTCTCTTCACTCTCCAATGCCTAGCTTCGTGCGAGAATTGGTTGCCTGGATGACTTGATCCAGATTCAGTCTTTTTCTCTTCTCCCTCTCCCTCTTCCAAGTGGTAGTTTGTGCAGATAGAATCAAGAAGAAGAGGGGCTGAAGGATGCTTGTACGGTGGTGATCGGATCGCTCCAAGATCAAGAGGAGGCTAAGGGAATCTGTTTAGCATTGAAGAATGATCACTAGTTAGTTTGTACTAATTATAAAAAAACCCGCAACACTCGCATAAGCGGTATGCCCATTTTTATAAAGGAAATTTGCTTCCCTTTTATGGTTGATGGTTGAAATGAAATTCATATGGAACTAACCCGAATATGAGAGGAAGCATGGTTCAAAGTTTCCTTTATTGCCAGCTCCTCTCAGTGTGACTATCCCAATGGCTAGTCAAATGGCTCCGCCAAGTGTTGGAAGGCAAATATCAACTCTAACATTGTTCCAGTGAGTCAGCAACAACCAATGCCTAATCAAATTGTTAGGCTGATGGAACGACTGATAGATGATCAAGGCTATGAGTTGAGTGCCTCAAATTTCCTTAGCAAAGTTAAGGACATGATGAAGCACTACACTGATATAATTTCTGAGCAATATAGACAAACAACCATTGATGTTAATTTCCTTAAAAAACAACAGAATATGATAGGGAGTCGATGCCCTGAAGAGGGTGCACCCTCAAGATTTAGTTGTAAATGGTGTGGTGGCCAACATTACCCTTGAAATTGTCCCAACGTCAAATGTGACATTTGTGGGAAGTGCGGCCATTTGGCTGCCACCTGTTGGAGTAAGATTAGCTCTCTCTAGCAAGGTAGAAGACAACTAGATCCTGTTTACCATCGCATGCAAGGGAACAATCTTTAGCAAGATGATGGGCCGAAACAAATCCTTCAAAGAGGCAAGGCTACTATAGAGGAGCTACCTAGTGGCAATGGAGTCACCCTTATTGAGACTATGTGGGTCAATGGGACTAAATCTTATAGTCTGCGAGCTATCACAAGAGGTCAAAAGGGTAGAGAGGGTGACAAGGATAATGTAAAGTCTATCGACGGAAACCCTAAGCAAGGGGTTATTTAAGGGAAGGAAGGTACATTTTATAAGGTAAGGTCGAATAAATAGGGGGTAGATAAGGGGTATTTTCATATATTTCTTACACGCAGGTGACGTCTCCTTATTACTACTAGTGAATCCCCCATGCCCATAATAGTTGATGCTTATCCTGAGTCTCCTCAAAGCGAGAGAGCTCCTTTATCCTCTACAAAATTAGAGACATTGGAAGATGTATCTGCTAGTGAGACATCATCAAGTGATGAATCTAAAGAAGGGTCCACTACAGAGGACATCTATCAAATAACTCTAAATGAGCCAATAGAGCCTCAAGATTGAATCTCGATTGAATAAGAGATGCAGACGTTATTGACCTGGACCTTGGTATACCAAATGATTCGCAGCCAATGAAATTAGGGTCCATGCTCAGTGTGGAAGAATGAGAGGACTGTGTCCTTGATTCAAGAGTTTTGTGATATATTTGCTTGGAATTATGATGAATTTAGAGGCATTCCTCCTAGCCTGGCTGTGTATACAATTCCTCTAAAGGAAGGAATCCACCTTGTACATTAGAAAGTAAGGATTATGCCTTTTGAACTAAGAAACATGTTGTTTGAGGAGCTACAAAAGTTGCAAAAAGCGGGTTTGATCTTCCATGTTTAGCACACTGAATGGTGTTCACCAATTTTGATCAGGAAAAAGAAAAATAATCAAATCTGGCTTTGCATGGAGTATAGAGATCTAAATAAGAAAACACTTAAGGACTAATACCTGTTGCCCTTTGACCAAATTTTGGATCAATTAGTGGGTAGGGTTCATGGATTGTTTTGTGGGTTATAACCAGATGGCAATTGCAAAAGACGATAGGCTTAAAACGATATTTATTACTGTCTTCGATACCTTTGCGTACCATGTGATGGCATTCAGTTTATGTAATGCACCTGGTTCATGGAAATGGACAATGGATAAGACCTTTGTTGACATCTCCCTAGAGGAATTAAAGGTATTTATAGATGACCTAGGGGCAGCTGCCAAAAGAGAAAGGTAGTTGATTATTTTGCAAAAGTGTTTTGAGCATTGCAAACAATTTTGCATAGCTCTTAACCTACGGAAGTGTGTCTTTGGGGTGCTTTATGGGCTATTGTTAGGTCATGTGGTTAGTTCAGTACGGATCGCGATTGACCCTAAAAAGATCAAGGTCATAGTCACCATGACTCCGCCGCACACTCTAAAAGAAGTGCATAGATTTTTATCATCGGTAGGGTATTATCAGAGGTTCATCAATGCCCTAGCATAAAGAACATTGCCGATTCTATTGTCCTTTAGCTGTTTATTTGAATGGAGTGACCCTTGTAAGGTAGCTTTTAATGATGTGAAAGAGGAGCTAGTAAAAGCACCAGTTTTAAAAGCACCTAAAAGGGATGAAGTATTCTATATATTTTCAGTAGCCACCATGCATAGTATTAGCTGCTACTTATCCCAAATCTGGGAGGAAAAATGGTACCATCCGATCGCTTTTGCTAGTCAGAAGTTGGGCATATCAGAAATCAACTACACCTACATGGAGAAATTGTGCATTGCAATGGTATTTGAGACTAAAAAATTCAAGCACTACATCCTCTATGAGAAGGTTGTATTTTATACGAAGTCCAAAGGGCTTCAATCGTTGATGAACAAGTTACAGCTGCATGATCATTTAGCAAAGTGGTTAATCACTTTGCAAGATTTTGATTACCAGATCAAGAGTAAGTCCTTTGGGGAGTCGAAGGAGACTTTAATTCAAGGAAGTGATATCGAGAAAATGTTTAAAATTGATATGTCGTCTATTCCCTCATGGTATGATGTTATAACACACTACCTCTCAATAGGAGAGATTGGAGCTGAATTATCCGAATCAGAAAAGAGGAAAACTAGAGATCATGCATTGAAATTTTCTTTGATTGCTGGAACACTATATCGGCAGGGGGTTGATGACATCTATCACCAATGTGTGATACTTGATGAGATTCCATTCATTTTGGAAGAGTGCCATGACTCCACTTGCGGAGGGCATTTTGCTTGATGAGTGATGGCCCTAAAAGCTTAAGAGCTAGATATTGGTGACCGTCCATTTTCCAAGATGCACTTGAGTATGTTAAGAGATGCGACACTTGTCAATAGCATGACAGTAGGGAGAATAGGAAACGACCACTTACTCCAATTATGGCTATACTTCCATTTGAAAAGTGGGGCGTCGACTTTATGGGTCCTATTACTCCATTGTCCACTATGAAAAAGCGATATATTATCGTGGTGATCGACTATTTTACAAAGTGGTCAAAAACACGAGTGAAGAGGAATGATGATGCAAAAGAGACTGCTAGTTTCCTATTAGAGCAGATTATATGCTGATTTGGTCCACCAAAAGAATTATTATTGAAACGTGGAATCCACTTCCTAAACAAGGTGATTAAAAGCTTAACTGAGGCATGGCAAATTAAGCACAACAAGATGACTCCTTATAACCCACAAGCAAATGGGCAAGTTGAAAGTACTAATAAGCATATTGTGGGTATTCTATCAAAAATAGTGTCCTAGAAGAAGCGAGACTGGGATAAAAAATTGTATGTGGTGGTGTGGGCATATAACACAACATTTAAACGAGCCACTCGCCACACCCCATTCAAATTAGTTTATGGGGAGGAGTGTGTCTTGCCCTTAGAGATTGAGTTCTGACCATAATATTTGCAATCAATCATTCTTTGGCTGATGAGGATGCCCTCTTCAAGTGCTTTATAAATCTTGCCCGCTTGGATGAACTCAAATTGTAGAGTTTGCTGCATAGAAAGTGGCTAAGCATTGGATGAAGCAGTTGCATATGATTTAAAAGTGAAGAAATATACCTTTAAGAAGGGACAATTAGCTCTATATTACGATGCACATAGAGAAATGTTTCCAAGAAAGCTTGAGCCCAAATGGGACGGTCCCTACAAGATCGTAAGAACAAAGAAGAATAAATCCATAGCATTACTGGCTGATCTTGAGGGAATGGAATTTAAAAATAAGGTTAATCTTAATAAGATTAAACCTTATTATCTCTAAATGCACTAATGAAATAAATGCCTTGCAGGTCAATACTGGGATGATCAAGAACCTGCAAGAGATGAAAGAGGTTGATGGGGTGGCTTATTCCTTCACCCATACTTGGAGCAGAGATATCATCAAGGGAAGCTTATCTAGTGGAGTAAAGGATATAAAGTGATTGAGCAAGAGGACAGATCATTCGTTTGGAAAATCAAAGTCTTCTGTCATCACTGCTTACGAATCTTGGCAAGTATCCTGTTATATTCAATGAAGAAGGTGGGATGGAACCTTCAGTACATCCTTTGAACATGCTAAATTTTGATTATCATAATTACGAGTAGAGGTGACGATAGTTGGCTATGTGAATCCATTTTGGATATACACAATGTACTTTGATGGAGCATCCTAGGGTCCCAACAAGAAAGGGAGTATAGGGGTAGTTATTAAAGACCCCCGATGTAGAGTCGTAATGAAATTAGCTATTTATCTCAGGGTTGACCAATAACATGGCAGAGTACAAAGATTTAATCATGGGATTGAATATTGCTAAGAAAGGTGGTATTTGTCAGTTGTTAGTAAAGGGGGATTCCCTATTGGTATTGAACCAACTCAATGGGACATACACGATTCAAAATCCTATTCTCTCTATGTATTATCACACTGCTATGACCATGCTTGACGAGTTTGAGAGAGTGTCTCTTTAGCTGGTTCCACCGTATTGGAATCTATTTGCGGACTCATTAGCAAACTTTGCTTATGAAGAAGACCCTTTCTTCAACTTTGGTCGTGGCTTGGATATCTCTATTGATGATGAGATAGGACCCGGTTGATTATGGGGGCTTCTATTAGAACATGACCTATATGGTAGGCGATGGTTAGTATGGGTGATGGAAAGAGTGGCTAAGACCCAGCTGTCTTTGTTATCTTGGACCCATAGGTTGGTTAGACGACATGTTGTGCTTGCACCTCTTGCTATTTATGTAGGAGGTATGGGTCATAATTTGATGCATTTAGTTTAGGGACCGGCGCCCTCTTTCCTCCTTAGGATGGAGCATCTTATCGTATATTAATAAGATTTTACAAGGGGGGATATATATGAGTTGGCTTTAATGCTTGATTTCCGTTAGGCCAAGAGGGCCGGTTTTTTCGAGTCTAAATGTTTTATTTCTTTAGGCCATGAGGGCTAGTTTTGTTAGGAGTGAACTGTGTTATTTCTTTAGGCTAAGAGGGCCATATGTCTGTTTGGTGCAGGTACGTTTAATGGTTTTCTGTTTTAGTGATTCCATCATACAGGTTAACGAAGTCATTAGAGGGAGCCTTTGCTGTGGAGGAGCTTCTTGTGGCCATTCCAAGTGGTTTCGTCCCCTTTCTGAGTCTTTTTCACTTAAGTAGATAATGATATATGTGTATGCAGGGGTTATTTTCTTTTCATTTGTTGAGGACTAGCAATCAAGGCATGAAGTCCCAAGTTTAGGTTAGGTATGTCAGTGGGAGGTCTGAGCAGTTGTTGCCTCCTGCAAAGGCATTGCCAGGCACTTAAAAACATGTTTTAGAAGGTAGTTCTAGTGACCCTATTCTATTGACCTGCTAGGCGGCTATTCTAGGAGTTTTTGTTAGTTGTGAGATAGTTAGAAAAGCTTGCTAGATAAAATGATGATGTAAAGAAGTAAAATACAGAATAGTTGAAGAATAAAAATATGCAGAGGTGTGTAAAAAGGGGTTCCAACCCCTAAAAAAATAGAAAAGGAAAGAAAGAAAAATCCTTGAGTAGTTGTTCATTGCCTTGCGAAGGCCTGGTAGGTTCCTAGGGACGAGACAAGGCCTGGGGCCGATGCCTTGTCTTCTTAGGGGTGGCAACTAGTTGAAAAGCAAAGAAAACTAAGGAAGGTTGGAGAGAAAATAAAAGTGAACGTTAGCAAAGGTTTAAGTGTCGCATGGCAAGGGCTTGGTAGATTCTTGGTATAGAGTTAAGACCTGAGACCGCAATGCCCTGTTCTCCTTGGGTTACTACGCTAAGCTCCCTCCTTTTTACACGCCCGAGTATGGAAGAATTAAAGATAAAGGAAAATGTATTAAATAACAATATTTATTTCTCAAGCCATAGGAGTCCTCACCTAGGAGGAGCTCTTGGTTGAGTTGTCCTCAGTTAGGTAGGTGGTTCAGACCACCACTTAAGATGGCCTCTCTGATAGTTCTTTTTAGCTTGGCTGTGTTGGAGTAGTCAGTTAATGACTAGCTTTGGGCTTTCCGTCAGCTTATGCTCCTCGTGGATTTCATGCCTTGGTTTTGACAGGGGTAGAGTGAGAGCTATGATATGTTTCATTGTGCCTTGCTACATTTGCATAAATTTCTTACTTTTTCTCCAATATTTTCAACTCCTATCTAATAAGATTTACAAATAATACAATAGCAAAGAAGTAGAGAAGCAAAAGCATGATGGGGCTTTATTGGGCATGTCAATGTTCACATGGAAAAGCCCATTAAACACTGCAAGATGGAATGAGAAAATTCATTATCTCATAAACTTGAGCATATCTTCAATTAGAAATGGATTTAGTTCTGACAAATTAAATGTGTATATATTTGTGATTGATTTTAAAGATCCATAGGAGAAAAATTCCTAAATATATATTCTTAAAAGATTAAAAAACAAAGAAAAGTAAACACATAGAGGTACGCACACACATAGAGGGAGGCTCAAAGCCCTTCAACTTGATAATTTGTGGAGCATTTGGTGAACCAGAAGTAGTTGTTTGCTTCTATCTCAAAGGTATGGAGACTTCTTAGATTAGTGCTATGAATCTTTATTCCTCTATTAATGGTCTAAGAAACGAGCTTTTTGTTGCAAGGATTCACACACAAAATGGGTTTTTTTGCACAATGAACGTGGTTTCTCACATAGCTGTAAATGATTTAGGATTCGTGTTGAATGGGATTTATGAGATGTGTTGATGTGTTGAGTGTATGTTATAGCATTTATGTGCTTAGATGGGGATTGATGTGTATGTAATCCCTAAAGTTGGAAGTGAAACCGATTTTAGAGGTCATGGTAGATCAATTGCTGTGGCAAGGGAAGCTTAGTGTTATGATGTGGTGACATAATCACCTCTACATTTGGGAATCCAATAGCTTGGATTTGAGATTTGTAAATATTAGATTGGTAATTAATCAATTATGCTTCCACATATATGTAAGTGTATTTGTCAATACATATACTTAGGGCATGGCTATGCATACACATGTATCCACATAGGTCATGCATATCTTATGCATGTGCATATGTGCATACCAATACCTATGTATATGCATATCCTTTGCATATGTATGTGTGTAGCCTATCCATGTGCATATGTATATGTATATGCCTATTCATACACTAAGCCTATGCGTATGCATATGGTATCTGTGTGCATAGCCTACATAGACTAGCCTATATGTGGCCTATGCATGGCTCATGCATAGTCTATGCATAGCCTTTGTATGGGCCATGAATAGCTTATGCATCACCCATGTATAGCCTATGTATGGGCCATGCATAGCTTATACATCACTCATGCATGGGCCATGCATAGTCTATGTGTTGCTTATGTGTATGTATTGACTATGTATGTAACCTATGTGTATATGAGGCATATACATATACACACCACAAGCCTATGCATATGTTTATGTGTGTATGATGCACATGCACAGCATACATACTATAGCCTATGCATGTCTTAATACGTAGTCTATAAGTTGTCTATACATGGTCCATGTGCATAGACTACATCGCCTAGCCTATGCATAGCTTGTGCGTGGTTTATGCATAGCCTAGGCATTGTCCAAGGCTACACATGGGCAATGTATAGCCTATACATGGGCTATAGTGTATATGTTACCTATGTGTGCAACCTATGTATATTTGAGCTATATGCATGGATACTATGTTTGCAGCATATGCATGTGTGGATACATAATGTCATCCCACTAACTCTGGCATAATGTGGTTTCGTAGATGTGTTTGATTGTCCTATTATATTGATGTGGATAGGATCATCATCTTGAAATCCCAACCTAACATTGATAGAGAGAAAGTAGCTTGAGAGGAGAAATTCATGGCATTTTTGGGGTAGCCCCCTTATTGTATCAGTATATGACTAGTCTTTTGCCTTCTTAGTGGTAAAAAGCCTCACAATCCCTAGCTAGGGTTATGTCCACATCTCCATCACATGAGCAATCCCAAGAGAGTAATAGTAGCCATGGATGCAAGCATAAATGGAAAGGTCATAGTAGGAGATGTCTAGCAATATGTTTAGATAAGAGTGATCATATTCCCTGTATATCACAAGCCCAACCACATGAAGAAAACGATTTGAAGTTGAGAGCAAGAAGAACATAGATTACATGTGTAACTACACATTGACCAGCATGGGTGGAATTTGAAAGGTGAGAAGGATCGAAGCTTGCACGCGAGCTATGGCGGGAGAGCAAGAGCAAGAAAGAGAGAGACAAGAAATGGGAACTCCAACAGTCACAATGTGTGACTGGGCCTTCCTTTATTTACTAGTCACTAAAATGAATGTAAAGAATAAAGTGATGTGACGGGCGGCCGCCACCTGCAGTGTGCAATGGCGGGTACTGTCAGTGTAGTAATACACGGGGCGGCACGGTAGAGGCGCCTTTACCCCAACAACCTCCCACTTAAAGGCGAATCTGCCCTAGTGAGAGAGAAAAGAAAAGAAAAAGACAATACAACTGTACATAGGTACAAGGGATGAGGAAAGGAAACATCTCATCCAATGCCCATCAATCTCTTGAGGAAGGCAAAGCGCTCAGTAGTGAGGCTTTTCGTGAGCAGATCTGCAGGATTCTCATCAGTGGAGATCTTGACAAGGTCAACAGACTTGTCCTCCACGACACCACGTATGAAGTGATACCTCACCTCAATGTGTTTTGTCTTCGCATGGAAGACTGGATTCTTAGCCAACTGAATGGCACTCATAGAATCCGAATGCAGTGTAGGTATAGCATCAATCCCAAGGTCAGCAACTAGACGGCCTAGCCATATGGCCTCCTTGCAAGCCTCAATGGCTGCAACATACTCGGCCTCAGTGGTAGACAAAGCCGTACACTTCTGAACCTTGGACATCCAAGAGACAGCACCTCTAGCATAGGTGAATACATAGCCAGAAGTGGACTTCCTACTATCTGCATGTCCTGCATAATCGGAGTCAGTGTACCCTACGACCCCTATATCCTGGCTGCCATAGCAAATACACATATATGTTGTGCCCTTCAGGTACCTCATGATACCCTTCACAGCATCCCAATATTTGCTGCCAGGTATAGCCATATAGCGTGCCACAACACCAACTGCAAAGGAAATATCTAGACAAGTGGCTATCATGGCATACATCAAACTGCCCACGGCTGAAGCATAAGGGATCTGGGCCATCTCAGCCCTCTGCTTATCTATCTGCGGACAATCGGCCTGTGATACCTTCATATAAGAAGGCAATGGACAGCCAATAGGCTTTACGTCCTGCATGCGGAAGCGCTCAAGGACTTTATGAATATACTCCCTCTGTGACAAGTAGAGGAGTCCCTGATGCCTGTCGCGTCTAATGCGCATACCAAGTATGTGAGAGGCCTGTCCCAAATCCTTCATCTCAAAGCTCTTCTTTAGCTGAGATTTAAGAGCATCTAGCTCATCATGAGCTTTCCCTGCTATCAGCATATCATCCACATAGAGTACCAAAATAAGCAATGAACTATCACGGGCTTTCTTTTGTAAAGACACGGATCCATAGCACTCCTGATTCCCTAGGTGCCTACTTCAAGCCATAAAGACTTTTCTTCAACTTGCACACTAGGTGCTCCCTGCCAGGTTCTGCAAAGCCCTTAGGCTGCTCCATATAGATCTCATCATGCAAGTCCCCATGTAAGAAAGCCGTCTTGACATCCATATGATATAGATCTAAGTCAAGCTGAGCAACCAAAGCCAAGACCAAGCGGGGGTGGTCATCTTAACCACAGAAGAAAAGACCTCATCAAAGTCTACACCATGCTCCTGCTTAAAACCCTTTGCTACCAATCTAGCCTTGTATGCCAGCTTGGGGTGTCCAGGGGTACTTTTCAGCTTGTACACCCACTTGCATGGCAAAGCCTTCTTGCCCTTAGGCAAGGCAACCAAATCCCAAGTCTCATTCTTATGCAACGAGTCGATCTCAGACTGCATAGCCCTCTCCCAAGAGTGACTGTCACCCCTGCGCATAGCCTCATCATAAGTGAAAGGCTCTCCTACATCTGTAACCAAAATATAATGCATAGAGGGCTGAAATCTATCAGGTGGACGTTTGTCTCTAGCAGACCGTCTCACTGCAGGCTCTGCTGCCTGCCCAGCTGCCTGTCCAACACCCTGACCATGAGCATCTGTTGCAGCTGTAGGCTGTCCAACTGGCTGTACAGGAGCTCTAGGCTCCTCCTGAAAGATCACTTTGCGGATCTCAACCACTTTCTCAGGCTGTCTGTGCATCTTGTCTTCATGGAAGACTACATCATGGCTGCGTACTATTTTCCACGCCTGCGGATCCCATAGGCGATAGCCCATCTCTCCTGAATCACCATAACCAAGAAAGATGCATCTAATGCTCTTTGGATCCAACTTACTCCTCTTGTCCTTGGGCACATGGCAGAATGCCTCACATCCAAAGACACGGAGATGCGCATAAGAGGGTGGCTTACCAGCCCAAACTTCCTCTGCAACCTGGAAATCCAATCCACTAGAAGGCGATCGGTTTATGACATGCACTGCCGTATTAACTGCCTCAGCCCAAAAGCTCTGTGGTAGTCCTGCATGGCTAAGCATAGAGCGGACATGCTCCTGAATAGTCCTGTTCATGCGCTCAGCCAAACCATTCTGGGCGGGGGTGTAAGGGGCGGTCAACTGACGCTTAATACCCCTGTCATCACAAATCTGCTCAAAAGCACGTGAGACATATTCTCCCCCATTGTTAGTCTTAAGGCATTTCAGCCTATACCCAGTCTGGTTCTCAACAAGAGCAAGCCAACGCTGAAAGACTGCCAAGACATCGGACTTTTGCTTTATGGGATAAGCCCACACTTTCCTAGAAAAATCATCAATGAAGGTAACAAAGTACTTCGCGCCACCCATAGACATACACGGCATGGGCCCACAAACATCTGAATGCACCAAAGTCAAGGGCTCACTCATGCATGGCCTACTCAATTTCTTATGCGTAGGCCTATTTTGCTTAACATAAAGACAATGATCACACGAGTCAAAACGTGCATAGTCCACAGGCAGAAGATACTGCAAACCAGATAACATTTTCATTCCCTTCAAAGACATATGCCCCAAACAGGCATGCCAAAGTGATACATGTGGGATAGAACAACTGCTAAAACATGGTCTACAGAAGACCCAGATACAACAAGAGGATAGAGGCTGCCAGCCTTGGCGCCTCTAGCAAGCACAAGTTTGCCTCTGGTAATCTTCCAGGCAGAATCCCCAAAACAGACATGAAACCCTGCATCATCCAACTGTCCTGTAGACATAAGACTGCGTGTAAGCGCAGGTACATGACGTACATCCCTGAGCAAAAAGGAACTGCCAGTGGAAAACTGCAACTGAATATCTCCACAGCCCACAATATCAAGAGACCTATCATCTCCAAGTCTGACTGATCCAGATACAATACGGTAAGAGTGAAACCACTCATGGTAAGGCGTCACATGGAAGGACGCACCTGAATCCAATAACTAGCATTGTGCATACATACTAGGTGTTTCAGTCAAGTGTGAGGCATCAGAAGAACTAGCTGCAAGTATGAACTCATCACTACCATCGAAATCCTCGATCTGCGTGACATTAATTTCTTCAATCTTGATGCTGGACTTCGCAGGTACTATGATGCGATCAGAGGACTTCTCCTGCACTTTCTCTTTCCCCTTATCCTTGCGCTTCTCATTGCGCAACTCATGATACTATGGTCTGATATGGCCCTTTTTTCCACAATGATGACAAGTGACTTAGCGTTGCGCCCACGCGACTTACTACGTGACTTTCCACGAGATTTAGATCGACCCTTCTGAGAGTCACCGCCACGGCCATTCCCACGTTCATTCCTGTCATTCTTACCTCTAACTGTCAAAGCATGTGAAACACGAGAGGCATCCAAGTTTTTGCGATTAATCTCTTCTTGCAGAAGAGCACTCTCAACATCATCCAGTTTCAGAGTAGCACTAGAGGCACATAGGGCAGTGCGGAATACATCCCATGACTCATTCAGAGTCCCAAGCAAGAAAAGAGGAGTTAATTCCTCTCCAAAGGTGATATCCTGCGAAGTCAGGTTCTTCAGTATAGCATGGAACTGGCTCAAGTGAGCAGACATAGTCGCATTATCCTTCATGCGCAGATCCATAAGCTGCTTCAACCAGTACATCTGACTCGCTGGACTTTTCTTATCATAAAGATTCTTGATCTTATTCCATAGATCCCATGCACTCTGTGCTTCCTCAAATACATTATAATGTACCTGTTCAGTGAGAGACAATACAATCGTGGACTTGCATAGCTCATCAAGTTCAAGCCAGTCGTCATTGTCCATAGTTTCAGGCTGCTTCCCACTCAACCGAAGTGGCTTAATCTGAGATTTTTGCACCAAGACCTGCCAAATTTGACTCTTCCAATAAGAGTAGTTGGTACCATCCAACTTTGTGATGTTAAATATGGCATTATCAGTCGAAGAGGATGCCATAATGTAGGCTGGAAATGCATAGACAATGTAAAACTGCTGGCTGTTTTACTGTAGAAAATGCCCAAAATCCACTGAAATGAGCTCCAAATGGCGAGAAAAGTGTGCCAAAAGATGCTGCCCACTTAGTACTAGGTGCGGTACACCAAATCAGGATATTTCAACATAAAAAATACTGCTCAGTCCACCAATAAATGCTTGTTGTAATAAATTTCAGAATTGCAATAATGAGAGCAAACTGTCCCAAAACTGGATCTAATGTCAACTAAAAAATGCTAGGTCCAAAGCCGGCATAAAGAGAACAAAGCAAAGCCAAATGACAGTGAAAATACATGAGCATAACACCGAGAGATATCAAATAGCATTTGCCAGTAAGAGGCACACCCCCAGACAATCCAGGCAAAATGTACCTGCAACTGCCAAAACCTGACACAAATAGGTGTCTGCTAAAAGGAAAGCGGATCCAAAAACTGAGACTCAGCTCATAAGCATCCTGCGAACCAAGACATATACTCAATGCAACATCCAATTGTCAGAGTATAATCCCAAAGTCTCAATACATCTGTAATAACTGCTCAATGATATAGACTGCTCCAATACATGTAACTGCTCCAATAGCATGTAATCCCTGCTCAAGGTCAAGTAAGCATGCAAGATACTCCCACTGGCACAAAAGGCGTACAAACGAGCTCAAGGGCTCAAGCAACCCAAGACAAAGTACCAGTGACAAGTGACCAAGTCAATGCGTCATACGCATCCCAAGAGCATGACATACATGAAGCAACTGATGGAAGCAACCAAGTAAATGATCAAACTGAGTCGGAAATGCTCAAATACATCCAAGGCAAAGCTCTCAATGTTGGTAAAGAATAGACGAACCAAGTGGCATATATCACGAACCAAAGCATGTAATGTATGAAGCCTAACTGTCAAGCATAGACATGAGGCATAAGCGGTCCAAGAGCCAGTCAAGTCGACCAAACTGCCAATGACAAACCAAAAACAACAGAGCAAATGCGATGCTCAAAAGCATTCCGGAATCATGATCATGAGTTCGAAGTCGATCCCCAAAGTGTAATACGTCATGATATAACCCATAGCATACATCCGGTATCGATAGAGAAGCAATACATGTGACAAATGAGCTTCAGCCCGCTCATGTACAGCAGCTCTAAATAGTCCAAAAATGTCAATTTCCAGCCCAAAAACAATGCCAAATCATGGGCAAATCGAATGCATACATTCCCAAGACATTGGGCATCATGTAGACTGCATACGGGCATCAAACAAGGTAACCGGAGTAGAGTATAAGCATCAAATGCCAATGCCAAGTGTGGCTGCCCTGTTTCCAGCACTGTATAACAATAAATGATAGTCCCAAATCAGCCAATATTTCAGGCCAAAATCATGGCATAATCATGTGGAGACATTCCCAAGACATTCGGGCATCAAGTAGACCGCATATGGGCATCAAATAGCACAACCAGAATGGAGTGTAAGCAACAAATGCTAATGCCAGTGTTGCTACCCTATTTTCAGCCTATTATGACAGTTTATGACAGTCCCAAATCTGAGGAAATCATCCCTGAATGATCAAGACCAATGCCCAAAGCTTGAATGACATCAAACATGAAGTCTAATAGCCCTCTTGATCAAGGTAGAGAGCAAGAAGCAATGGCCAAGTGTGGAGTTGAAGTAGACGAGTGCTAACAGCCTAAAAAAAAATGGTGCAATCTGCCCTATTGGTGCTGAACTTGCTGCTGCTCCACATGGGTTGAAAAGGGGGTAATGGGGGGACACAAGAAGGGCCTATCAAAGGCCTATGACAAGCCTCTTTGAGCCTTGATAGGTGTAAGGCACAATATGAGGGGAATAAGCTTCAAGGTTTGAAGCCATGGCTGCCCTTACTGTTTGCAACTTGTAGATTGAAATAAAACCCTGAAAGAATGATCAAATACCTCAGTACCAATGCCTTGAAGGTGCTTCAATAGGCCGGAAAGATGCTCGGGAAGCCGGGGAGTGACGGGAGCTCGGGGAGATCGGATATGGCTGCCGGGATGGAGATCTAATGCGTGAAGGGAGTCGATGCGAAGGTAGAGAAGCACCGAGTCGAGCTCGAGCAAGAGAAACCCAAGCTCTGATACCAGTTGAAAGGTGAGAAGGATCGAAGCTTGCACGCGAGCTATGGCGGGAGAGCAAGAGCAAGAAAGAGAGAGACAAGAAATGGAAACTCCAACGGTCACAATGTGTGACCAGGCCTTCCTTTATTTACTAGTCACTAAAATGAATGTAAAGAATAAAGTGACGTGACGGGCGCCCGCCACTTGCAGTGTGCAGTGGCGGGTACTATCAGTGTAGTAATACACGGGGCGGCACGGCGGAGGCGCCTTTACCCCAACAGAATCTTCCAAGACCATAGGGGAAAGGGACTCGTGAGCTTCATGCAAACTATAGTAAATCTACACCATAGAGATTCTTTAGGCCCTTCTCCAATCAAGACCTTGCTAAGCTCCAAGTAGTGATTTCTCTTGCGCATGAGAAGTTTCCTAATTCCATACATTTCAGGTTTACTGACCACAAGTCATGAATAAAGGTTTAAGAAATCATTACTAATAAGAGCTCTTTAGTTGGGTCCTATACTTCGGTCGATTTCTGCACATGGTTGAAAGTGGTGAAGCACAAAGTAGGGTGGAGTTTGGGATCTTCAACTCATGACATAGGGAGGCACAACCAATCCAAATGGATCAATTTGGGTCATCATATTTTGGTTTAGGAGATGTCGATACATGGAAGGAGGAGTTTTTGAGTATTTACATTTCATCTTAAGTTTTTTTGTGATTAAATTTGTGATTGGTTTTAACAAATCATGCGACAAACTCATGAGATCCATAAAAATAAATAAAGAAAAATCATATTATTCTGATAGTGAATTTTGGTAGATTTTGTAATTCCATGATCTTCTTATAAACCTAACATCCCACATAGCATATATTGTGATTAAAATATGATTATCATGACAATCAAATGTGTTATAATGAACATGGTGCTAGCATTTATCTTGGCATGTTGACAAGGAGAGTATGCATTGTGACAAATATAGTGGCTAGTGGCAATTGTAAATGGTCATGATAATAGGCCATGATATGTTGAGACACCTAGATGATATGAATAACATGAGTAGGTGTACTGACACCTTGGGGAGTCCACAATAGGTATACCCTCTATATCGCATGCATTCAAGTCATATTAATAAATACACTTATCTATGATTTTTTGTTAAATAAAGCACATTGTTTTTTATTTAATATATAAATATTCACTTTATATTATACCCTTTTGTCATGAATCACATGGTGGGGAGACTTGCTTGAGCTATTGCACTAAACATACACTATGTGCGCGCACGCACGCACGCACGCACGCATGCACACACACACAAAAGAGGAAGCTCACTCAAGAGATGGAAGCCAAAATGTTTTCTTACTGGTTTTTTTCCTCTTCTTTTACACAAATACAATGTACACAAAGTATAGATAAGATACAATATAAAGGAAAGTGCCCTATTAAGTCAAAGAGTGTATAATTAACTACACTAATTGACCAACACTATAACTATGCCGGCTATAGGTAGGTGCAATAAACCAAATATAATAATGGTAATTCTTTGGCCATGTGAGAATCATCATAACCATCAATATCCTAAATAATGTAGATGTGTAGACCCATCTAACCAAGTGATCTACCATCAATTTATGCTGATGTTCAACTTGATATCTCAACACTCCCCCTCAAGCTCAACTCTATCTCTACAGCTCCAAGTAAGCTTTGAAATTTATAAATATTTTGTACACCTAATGCCTTTGTGAAAATGTCAGCTTCAACTCTAAAAGCAACAACCCTATAACTAACCTTTGGACTATATTAATTTTAGTATTTATACATTTGTATGTCCAATATATTTGTGATATATTTTAACGTCTGAAATCACTCCTTTGCCTTTAGCATACATAAAAATATTCATAGTAAGAATTTCAGTATCTAAAGTGAACATGTAGCCAACTCTACTTTCTTTTTATGACCAACTTGCACTTATCATCAAAGTATTCCACAAAGCAATATTTTTCATTAAATCAAACATGTAGCTCTTGCCCTACCATTTGGCCCTAACAAACCCTAAATTCTGTGTGATGGATAGTATATGTAATACATATGATAGACTCTTTTTCTTACCATTATGTAAAGACAAGGAAACTTTTCTAATGTATGAAGTTGAGTGGCATGAATCATCACCTGTCTACACATAACTTAGATTTTGTAAATCATATATCCCTCCAAACTATTCAGCATAGCTAATATATGATTAGATGCACTGAAATCAGTATACCATATATCATCATATGTCTCCTTTCCTATACATTATTCATCATATGTTGTATAGCAAACTGACTTGCATTTTTGTATCGTGAAAACAATGCATAGTTTTTGCAATTTACCACTGCAGATTTCTTAGTACTATAATATTAGGCTACAATATGACCTATTTTTCCACAATAATGACAAACAATACTAGAATTGCCAAAACCTATGTTCTGCTATCCACCTCTTCCTTTAGAGCTCCCCTTATCTCTAAGGTTTTCACATCCTTCTAAAACATGTATTTTACCAAACTCTTGATTTAACTTGTTTTGTTGGTTATCACTAGCACGTCCCATACCACGATCTCTTGAAGAGGATCTACTATATCCCCTTCCTGAACTTGAGTAAAATACTTGGACTTATTAACCACTTCTTTCAAATGATTCACCCTACATGTTGAACTCTTCGGTGATCATGAGAAAGACTAACTCATCAAAAACTACAAACGACTTCCATACATATACAAAAATGACAAACAATTTGTAGACTTTCTCATTATTAAGGCCACCCAAAGAAGATGAAACCAAATCATCACCATGAAACATTGCACCAATAGTTGTTAAGGCATCTACAATGCTTCTCACTTTCAAAATATACTTATTTACATACATCTTTTCAGTTTTAAAATATACTTATTTACAAACATCTTCTCTTTCTTCAAAGTATTCAATTCTTACTTGAGTTGAATCTTCCATACCATTGTATTGATTGAAAACATGTTCTTAGAAATTTTCCAAGCTCCATGTGAAGTTTCTACATTTTTTATATGCCCCAACATAATGTTATCAATGACTACAAATAGCCAATACATTACCTTTTGTTTTTTGCATTCTATTCTCTCCATTTCTTTAAGTCTTTTGTAGTTACAAGATTACTTAGCTCTAGCTCCTTTTCTTCACTTGAAACAAACTCATAGAGGCCTTTTCTAATAAAGCAGTTTGTCACAGGAAACTTTCATGATGGATAGTTGTTCTTGTCTAGCTCCTCAATGATGGGGTTTCGATTGTTCTTTACCATTATCATAAAATTGATACAAAATAATAGGAAAGTGTTTTGCAACCTTTCATAACAAGTGCATAGTAACACATCAAGAAACCTTTTTCACTAACTACTCAACAATACATGTAATCTATAAACTCTTAACACATAAAACTTGTGTTTGCTTTTAGGAAAATAGCTCAAAATTTATAGATTCAAAATTTGTAACATGTATGCCTACATTTGATTGACACAATTGAAATCACAATATACCCTAAAATTACTATTTGCAACCTTACGGCTCTAAAATGGGGTCAAAAATGGTCTTAGTTGATCAAAAGAGTAGTGGGCAAGCCCTAAAGGGCCAATCTATAAAATATACAATGCTTTGCTCACATACCGAAGCGCACAACAATCTAAGATTTTCACTATGTCTCACTTTTGGTGCCTCCACAAGCACTATCCAAGAGAAAGAGTGGAAAAGAGTGGGTTCGAGAGTTTCTTACATGTTTCTTGCTTGCTTGAATCCTTGCTTCTTCTCCTTTACTTCAACCTTCAAAGCAAGCCTCTCTCAATGGCACTCCTATGATACGACATCACGAATCATGTGTAGTGGAGGAATTTGCTTGGGCTATTGTGTTAAAGACACACCATATACACAAGAAGAATCTCTTTCAAGAACACAAGAAGAGAGATAGAGGCCAAAATATTTTCTTGTTGGCTTTTTTCTTCTTCTTCTATACACAATACAATAAACACACTTAAGTATAGAAAAGATACAATATAAAAGAAAGTAGCCTACTAAGTCAAACAATACATAACTAGCTATACTAATCAACTGGCACCATAACTATGTCAGTTGTAGATAGGTGCAACAAACCAAATATAATAAGTCATAATTCAATGACCATGTGAGAATCATAATGACCATCGATGTGCTAACTATAGATGTATAGACCTATCTAACCAAGGAGTCTATCATTAATATCCACATATATTAAGCTTGCCATCTCAAAACCCTTATACATGTAAAAAGTATACAAAATGGGTATTTGAAAAATCCCTTATATTGAACCCATAAGATACATGTACATATTTATGGATGACCCTTCTCCTATACAAACCCCCCTCTCTCCCCCCCACCCCCCAACCCAAGACTCACAAAGTCTTAACAAAAGGAGTTGTGGGGGCCTATATTTAGCATCATGAAGATTTATGATGGGTAGACGACCACATGCATAGTTGTATAGAAATGAGGATTTGGAGATTATAACGTGCAACACGTATATGAAATTGAGAAGAGGAGCATAATCACAAAATCTAAATGAGGGCTACATATCTATAATATAATCCTCGGGCCACAAAGTAGAGATTGCTTTTGCTAAAGCTATATTCAACATGGCCAATTCTAGTAAAATATATGCATGGAGGAAACCTCCAAGATGTCTATGTAAGAGATGAAGAGTATGCCCCAAGAGCCTAGTTTCTTTGGAGTATATGGGAGATCCCCATTTTGGGATGAGAGAATGACATATGTATTGTGTGCCTTAGATGAGTGCATAGATGAATATAAGGGATAAGGCCACCTTCTAAATGTGTGTTGATTGGTTTACATGCAAAAAGATTAGCCCAAGACTTGGGGAGTACATGAGAAGAAGTATAGGTTTGTTGAATAGTTCATAGGGGTTGCTTTGAAGCCAAAAAGAGAGATATTTTGTAATAGAGAAAGCCTACTCCTCTTTTGTGATATAGAAAACATAGTGAGTTATTCTATTTATGGTGATATAGTGTGTTTTGGGGCTGCTATTGCAACGGTGAATTATCTTTGTTGATAACAAGGTTTTTATCTTCATCAAGCTCAAGGTCAAAGAGTCCAAAGAAGACAAGCTTGTGAGACTGTGGAAGGCCAAGTTGAACTATGAGTTTGAGGTAAAGGTCTCCCCAAAATCCTTGAGTTTTGAGTTTGTGTGTTCGACATGGTGAAGAGTTTTTTGACTTACAAGAATCTTTGAGGTTTCAACTACTAAGTCATTTGGTGGTATTCATATATTGATGTTGTTGTCTTCTTGGATTTCTATTGTGTGCTTTGAGGTTTCTCCTTTTGATTACATGTGAATCATGGGTAATAGATTGTCGATTTGTATACTAAGATTAAGTTTGAAGGTGATCTCATGTTAAATAAAGAGAGTCTTTGTGTACACAATGTTTGATAGTCTCTATTATTGGATGTATCTGAGTCATGGTATTAGGGGTGTGACCTTCCTTTTGCCTAGGTTGAGAAGATTGTTTTGTGTGACACATTAGGCCATCTTGGATGGAGAGAGAGAGAGAGAGAGAGAGAGAGAGAGAGATTGGTCCAACTCACAAAATGCATACACTTGCATACCTTAGCTTGATAACAAATATTGTTATTATTGTAGATATTTTACAATTGATAGTGGCTTATATAAATTCATATCACTTGTATATACGTAGCTTAGGTGACTTCATATTGCTAGTAAATGAGTAGCTTATGTGATTTCTTAGATAATTCTTAGCATTGTGGATGAATTATAACTTATATGGATAAGTAGGTTATCGGATCGTAGGTTGTCATAGCTTTGATAAGAGATACTTTACTTTGGATGAGTAGGTCATCATATCGTAGGTTGTCATAGCTTGGATAAGAGAGACTTTACTCTAGGTGAGCAGGTTGTTTGGGTCTCTTGTAGGTTAATATAATATAAGGTTTCATATCTCACCCCATGGATGATGAGGTCTTACGGTGTGAGTAGGCAGGTGTTTGTGGCTAAGGTGCTCCGGTACAAGTAGGCAAATGTTTGTGGGTAAGATGTTCGGGAGGATCCGGTAGGTTAGGATGGCATCGGCAAACGTTTATCGTTGTGAGTAGTATGAAGAACGAGAGAGCGTAGGGATATGGAGCCGAGGAGGTTGTTGAAGCCTAGGAGTAAATGAGCACTACAGGATTTACACGGTCGTTAGAGCTTAGGCAGGTAAAGGTCAAGGTCGATTTGGAAGGCCTGGGAGAAGGTGGAGAGGTCAAGAGGGGTGATGGTGGCAAAGCCCTGGGCCAAGAAGAAGCTGCCGCTGCCACCCACGACGGAGGCGGAGGCGGAGACGAGGGAGGGATCACCGGTTAGGAAGCCCTGGACGGAGATGGTGCCATGGAAGGGGAAGCGATCATCGATATCAGAGGTATTCTTGGGGGCGGGGAAGGCGAGGGTGAAGAGGCTGTGGTAGGTGAGGCCGTCGAGGGCGACCGAGGTGAAGGTGCCCATGAGGGTGCCGACGACGTGGTCGCGGGCGGACGGGGAGGCGTTGAAGGAGGGCGAGAGGGAGACGGGGTCTTGTACGCAGAAGACAAGACCGAATGGTGACGTCTTGGTGGTGAAGTTGACGGTGCCCGGCACGCCCGGCACGATCACGAAGTCCGTCGAGTTCACCGTGTCGTGAAAGTAGAGCCTCATCTGCCGCCGCTCGTAGTAGCTCACCACGTACCGCTGCTGAACATCATCCTCCTGCTGGCGGTGCGCTAGCACGTGTCGGCCTCCCGCGTTCGCCGCGGCTCCCCCCGCCACGTGCAGGCCCGCTGCTGCCACAGGCCCCGGTGCGCACCCCGCCACAGCGCAGGCCATCGCCGTAAGAAGGGCTGCCGCCATCATATTCATCTCTTGTTCTCTTCGTTTCCTAATTGCGCTGAGTTTTCTCCACTCTACGTTTTGTTGGGTCTCTTCTTAAGTAGCGCGCGCGCGCGCGCACACACACACACACACACTCTCTCTCTCTCTCTCGCGCGCGCGCGCGGATCTCTCACTCTCGCTTTTGCTCTTTCTGTCTCTTTCGCTCTCTCTCGCACACACACACACGCTCTCTCTCGGCCGGCCACTCGTACGCCAAGATGGAATCAACACATCCCCGGAGCACTTACGCGCCACCCGGGCCGGCGCTTCTAGAACAACTCTCTCTCTCTCTCTCGTTTGGCCCTCGGGCGGAGTCGGGCCTCATCGGCCATTTTGTCCTCTTGCAAACATGAGGCTGTTACCGGCTGTCGTGACCCGTCCTCAACCTTGGAAATATAAAAATCCAAGCACTAGCAATTTACACACGTGGTTAAGCCAGTAGCCTCTCACGTGTTGTTGGGAGTTTAGACACAAAGTGACAAGATCGTATACATTTCTAAATATTTCCTTTAAATACATTTTGCTAAGTAAAGTCAAACGAAAAATTTGTTTGGTGATCTCGAAGTTGTGTGTGTTGTTGACACTAATGAGCCATCTTGTTTTCGAGTAGTATACATTTGGTTGGCTTGTCCACCTTACCAGCCCACCTAGTATAGAGTGAGGAATGCAGAAATAGCCAGGACTTACTCTTACCTCCTAGTACTATTCTCCATGATCTCGGAATTTTGAGAATTCACATTGTACTCCACATATTTTCTCAATAACACTGAAAACTTTGGGACAAGGTGTCAAAATGAGATCTAAAAGTTAAGGTGGAAGTTGCAAATGAAGTTGAACCACATGAGGTAAGGTGTCCCATTTCCATATATACATACAATACAATCATCAATCCTTCAACCATAATAATGGCCAAATCATGACTCGTGAGCCATGACAATATTGGTTGTATGATCTATGCCCAACTTCTAAGGTGTGTAATTTTAAACACATAGCCTATAAGTCTAACTTCTAAGTATTATTTTCAAACCTATAAATTTGCACTTTTAAATTACTATTTTTACATTGAATTGTGGTCCAACCATGATTTCAAGGATATTTCCACCTCTCATTAGCATCATTGCTCGAAGATATTTACAAATTCGCCCTCTCATTGGCACCATTGTGGCAACCTATCTTGTTTCACTTGACAAACTAAGGCTTAAGCTAAGCACTTAGCCTAGTCAAACACGTAGAAAGGATAACATCACTAGCGTCCTAAATGTGCATAATACATGGGCTGAGAAGCAACTCATCAACACAATTTGTCACTTCAGGTTGGTTCTTCAACCTTAATGTATAACATAGGAAACATTTTAATTTTTGGACTCAAAATGCATGGTTTTTACTACATTTGGTATGAAATACCACATAGAATGTAGATTTGTAAAGCTTGAAGGTTGTCGATGGATTGGTCCATGCTGTATGGAATATCAAGCATGAAGATAATCTATTCACATTCATGAAGGCATGCCACATGTTTATGGGTTGGGACGAATGCTTGGGGAGGTCAATCTCATAAATGTATGTATGTATCACATGGGTTCAACATAAGGGATTTTTAAAATGCCATTTTTACACATTTTTTATACACAAAAGGGTCCCATATAAAGGGGTTACTTATGGATTGAATAGAAAAGGGTTATGTTTCATTAAAGAAAAATTCATAGATAAGGATACTTATAAATAGGCCTTGAATGCACATGATATAAATGATATAAATATAGTGAATTCCCCAGGGATGAATGAATTTGCATGTATCTTTTATGTTTAGATTTTACCAAGGATATGCCATTTGGCCCTCTCAATTACGCCAAGCTTGAAGGTCAAGTGGCTGTTGTCACTAGATACAATGTTTAAAAGTTTAAAATATGACCTTTAGGATATTATGCAAGCTACAGATAATTGAAAATCAAATTTGGGTAGATAATTTATTATGCGATTGGCATTATGGTTACAAACCTTCATCATTTGGTCCACTAGAGAGAGAGAGAGAGAGAGAGAGAGAGAGAGAGAGAGAGATGTGGAAACATATTAGTATGTGGCTATCATAGAGCAAGGTAAAAAGCTTTGGATAATTTGGGATTTGCAATTGCGAATTTACTAAATGTTCCCAATGGAATTCATCCACTGATTGAATTAACAAAGGCCCTTCTTGATGGGAGGGGAGAGAGGGGTTGTCTTCTCATAGGGTTTAAAGTCCAAAGCCCAATAGGCATTTTCATGTGTACCTCATTGATGAGTCTCCTTGCTTAGTATCAAGACTAAAAATGGGTCCAACATTGGCTCTAGGGCCCTAGTCGGGAGCCTTCTAAACTCACCTAAATAACCCCACGGCCTCCTAGGAGCATATAGACACTATGAACTAATTTAACCAAAGAATGTGTTTATAGCTACTATTTCTAAAACATAGTCCAACGTGTTGCCCTTCCTAACTCCAAGTGAAAGGAGTACCCAAACGTATTGGTGTCTAGCACCATATAGCACAAAAAATAGGGAGCACCCACTAGGTTATTGTTGTGGTTCCACTAGGACTCCCCTACACCATAGAGATTAGCCCCAAGATTCAACATTTCAATATAAAAGCACAAATACAATATAATTTTCTCTCTTAATGAAATATTCTAGGAGATAATTTAATCCTCACCACATTATTCCCCAAGGAAATGATAACATTAGACTTGCAGCCTAGGAAACCTCACACTCAATGTGGGTCAATTGTTTCAAAACAAGTGCTATTCATCAAGGAGATTATTCTCATCATACCATGTATGGAAATGCAAATGCAAACTGCATGCCTTTAAATGCACAAACAAGTAAACTTATGCATCAAATAGTGTGGATGTGCACAAACAATTCTTTTCATGACTTCACTCTAACACAGTGAGTGCATCATTGCAAAGGTAGCACTAAAATAATTTGTGCTACTGACCTTTCTTTAACTTAAACCAAACGAATCCTATATGTTAAAATTACATAAAGTTAATATTCCACATGATACTCAACTCTTGCCATCCCTTTTCCCCTATAGTTTATAATTTTGCATCCTTGGTAAGTGCTAATTGTATTCTTATGTGTTTTTTGTGTATGAAGAGCGATAAATATGCACTATAACAAAAATAATAGCCTAAGGATAATCTAACGCTAAACCTCGTCATTGCCCCACCATATATTCATAGATACATATATAATTTTTTGTAAACTTTCCATGTATAAAATCTATTTTTTATTTTTAAAATGATTTTCTTGATTTATCTTACTATTTATTATTATTATTTCTAGTCTTTGGACATGTAAATCTTGTATAAACCAAGAACAAGCATTTTACTCCATATGACCCCATATCAACACTATAAGAATCATGAAAACTCATAAAGCCCTCATTTCTCCCAAAATTCCACAAATCCTGCATTGGGAGTTTTCTCGGTTTTCGTTCTAATTATACAAATATTGAGAATCAATTGAGAATTCTGATTTCTCAAGCATGAAAATCATGTTCAATCATTCTAAACCATTTTCTATAATATGTGCAAAAGAATCATCATAAAACATCAAAATTGAGCACTTGCACGATTAATTTCATATGAATCCACATTGCATTTCAAAGTCAAGAAGCCATTGATGCTCTTCTATGGTTGTTGATGCATCATGAACCTTCGATCTATGCTCCATAATGCTTCAACATCATCACACGACTAATTTTTTTTATCTCAGTCCACCCTTCTCTCACATAAAATAGACCATGGAAACAAGGTGCAAAGAAGAGAGAGAGAGAGAAAGACTGAAAACTAAGAACTCCATTCCTTGCATCGTATCTCAAGTGCATATAGCCAAAATAGAGAGCCTCGCTTGTGGATCGAAGCCTTGCCTTCTTTGATGATGTTGCGAGGTGGAGAGAGCCACAAATGAAGAATCAAAGGGGCACAAAAAAATGCCCCCTCCTTCATGCGGAATTTTTAGTTTTTGTTAAGCCTCTAAGGCTTAATCATTAATCATTAAATTAACCGGTTCAAGTTTTGCATATTCACACTTCTCAAAAGTGGTTTTGGTCTTGTTGGCAAGAAAAACGGTCTCCAAATTCCGATCTGAGTGGGTGCCTAGATTTGTAGCATTGAAATCTATCAATTTGGTCCCTATCTCACACTTTCTTGCTCTTGAATCCAATAGTTGCTTCACAATGCCATATCTTTGTGACCATTAAATAGGAGGTCAAACAATATTTGATGAATGAAGACTTGCATTAGCTTCTTGGCGTCGAAATGCATCTAAGAAAACTCTAGCTCCTTGATTTGCACTTGATTTATTTTCCATGAAAATTTGCTATTTTACGTTTTCTAGACCACTTTTTTGCATAAAATCGACTTCAAAAATCCACTCTCATTAGCAACCATGGGAAAGGGTGGCCCCCAGCTAGTCAAATCCAAGAACTAATTTGAACATAAATAAACCATCAAGAGGATTAAGCTACTACAAAGAAGAATGCATAACAAAACACAAACACAACTCTCACCCTATCTCTAGACCAAGTCAAGACATGAAGATCCACAAGGGATAGGTCAAGCATAACTCCAAAAAGGGCTAGAGCTAGTCACTAACCAATTGCTCCAACACAGATTGGCTAAAAAAAAACTATCAAAGAAGTCATCCTAAGTGGTGGTCTGACCTGCCAACCGGACCTAGAACAACTGGATCAAGAGCTCATATTAGGTGAGGACTCTTATATCTAGGTCTTCCATTTTCAAATACTTTTTATTTAACTTTTTTATACTTCAAGAATTCATACTTGAGCATGTAAAAATGAGAGAGCTAAGCGTATTGTGAGAATAGGGCATCGGCCTCAAGTCCGATCGTCTCGATACTCAAGAACCTACCAAGCTTTTGCAAGGCAACACTAAATCTTTTTTCTTCTACTCACTTTTATTTTCACTCCAACCATCCTTATTTTTTTCGGTTAAATGTCACCCCCAAGGCATTGGGACTCATCCCTAGTAACCTACCAGGCCTTCTCAAGGCAATGATTATCTACTCTCAGTATTTTTCTTTCTTTCTTTTCCTTTTCATTTTTTCAAGGATTAAGACAACTTTTTACACACCTTTATATTTATATAGATAGGGTTTTCCAGATATATTCATTGTTTTTTCTCATTCTTTTACTTGGGAGGCTTGTCTATCTACCTCATAAACTAATAGAAGCTTCCAAAAATAGCTACCTAATAGGCTAGTAAAACAAGGTTACTAGGACTATTCTCAAAAAAAATCTTTAAATGCTTGACAATACCTTTACAAGAGAAGGACAAT
Organism: Lygodium microphyllum; assembly: GCF_053477565.2. NCBI lineage: Eukaryota > Viridiplantae > Streptophyta > Polypodiopsida > Schizaeales > Lygodiaceae > Lygodium > Lygodium microphyllum. The sequence goes on along the minus strand of NC_141152.1, from coordinate 24,237,265 downwards.
TGCTCAAACCTTCCCAGACACACATAATCGAAACTTTGAGATTGCATGCCTTGACTTGCTGGTCCCCCAAAAGAAGAAAATTCTCCACATACACATATACATATATAGCACAAAGTGAAAGAACTTGTAAAGGAAAGACATCGCCTGGCCACAAGAAGCTTCTACAAAACATGAGGCTTGCTCCAAGTATTCCATTGAATCTGTTTAGTATAGCACTAAGACAAGAAACCATTAACTGCACTCTCACCAAACAAACACATGGCCCTCTTGACCTTATGAAATCAAACAATGCTCTACAAAATAAATAGCCCACTTGGCCTAACAAAAACAAACACTACAAGATATAGACCTTATAGCGACGTTTAAAGCGACGAAAATACAAACAACAAAATTTGCCCCCGTCGTCGCAAAAAGCGTCGTTATTGACGACGCCATAGAATCGTCGCTATAACCGTCGCTATATGCGTCACTATATGCGTCGCATATAGCGACGCATATAGCGACGCATATAGCGACGGTTACAGAGAATCTGCGACGCTGATACCGACGGCAATAGCGACGCGTGCAGTGATTTTGCGACGCAAATAGCGACGGTAACAGAGAAAAAAAAAATTTGTGGCAGGGCAGCTTGCTACCCTGCCACATATAGCACTGTGTGCTGTATGAGAGCCATACAAAATAGTTTCTGCACTGCTTCATACAAAGCGTTTGCAAACAAAAAGAATGTATACTGAAATCATAAAATTGATACATGAAATAAATACATGATTGCATAAAAAGCGATTGGTACAATCATGAAACGATATCACTAATACATAGAAAATGTCTACATAGATCAGGTGACTAAAAACTAAAGGTGTGTGAGCTCTAAGGATCCAAGGGCGAGCTACAAATCCTCGTCCCCCGAAAGCTCGTCCCACCGCAAAGGAGCATCAAACGGATTCTGCAGAAAAAGAAACAACATATCAATCCACCATACAATAATGCATTCAAATATCTCATGGTAACTACGAACAAGAAAGATGAGTGACTTACTGGGCCGCCGCGTCTATACAATCGGTCGATCAATGATCTGAGACCGTGCTTCTCCGCATATCGAGTCTCAAGGCCTTGCGGATCGCGATTTGTAATGGAGTGCTGCAAAGAAAACAAAATGCTAACTGTTAGAAACATGATTGTCAGTACAAAGAATATCTCAAAAAAACAAATAAGCAAAACAAAAGAGAATCTTACAAAGTCCTCCAAATATGTCCTGTGGCCGCCACTCCCAAGATGATGTATCGATCCGGCCTCGATTCGTGCCCTCGCCGCCTCCCGCTGCTGACTCCAACGTCCTGGCGAATTTGTAGCCTCCTCCCTCAGTCGGTGCCAGTCGTCTGCATCTAACCACTCGGGCTTTGGAGCCCCACTCTTGATTGCCTTGCGTGCGTCGGATCGTCTATGTGACATGTATGCACGCATGCAATCCATCATCCAGCCCGTAGAGAATATATCCACTGCGGCTGGCACCGGGAACTCCTCGTGCAAGGATGCTACTATGTACTCCTTGCTCCCCTCCGGTATGTTCCTCCAATGATCCAGGACGTTGTGCCGAAAAACTTGTTGGCACAACTCCCTCATGTGAGCCATCACCCTCCTCCCCTCATCATTCATGATGATGGCTCCTGACCTGCCATCCACTAGGTATCCATAATCCCTAGGAGTGTGCCGTGTATGGGCCCTCTCCCATCTCCGTCCACGCTCCTGGGCATATCCATGAGATCCCTGAACATCCGGTGTACCGACGGGGGTACCCTCTCCCGGAGTGCCACACAAAGGGGTGCCGCCAGAGGGTGTGCCACCAAAAGGAGTGCCACCAGAGGGGGTGCCACCAAAAGGCGTGACATCTGTCGACGGCTGCGCAAAAGCCGGAGTAACTGGAGTGGACGTCCCCACAGGTGTGACAAATCCTGGCGGTGACCGATCTCCAGCTGAACGACGAGACGGAGACACCATGTCTGTGTCTCCACAGCAGCACCCCCCTGATCCTCCTGCAGTCGCAGTCCCTCCCTCTGGCCCAAGTCGCGAGCGTCGAGATCGTCTACTCGAAGCTGAAGCATCTGATCACGCCGAAGCTGATCTAGCAGAGCGTCCTGACGAAGAACGAGACAGCTCCTGATCTGCTATCTCTCTGAATCTCGCGAGCTGATCTGGAGACATACGTGCCATCATCTCCTGAAACTCCTCATCGCTCATCCCTCGACTCATCCTGAAAATGTCGATACCTGCACAGATAAAAAATAATGTTAGAATAATCAATTTAAACTATACAAAGCACATTAATAAAATCATTTTTGAAAAATCCCTCTTAAAATGCATATCTTATTTACCTTTATGGAAGATCTAAACAACGAATTGAGTAATACAATTCTCCAAGAATGAAGTATTCTATGGTCCCATGTTAATCTCCTGACACAACTCTGCATACACTGGAAGGTCGATAGACATGTCACCACAAAACAATGAGTCTGTCTCGTTCTCAAAAAATTCTACGACTTCTGTATTTCCATCATTGTTAGCCGATGCAGGCTCCAAGCTTGCGGTGGCCTCCACCCCTTGTAATTTCGATCCCTCTATTTGCATATTTTCTTCATCTATGCCTGGAACATCGCTTTGATCGTATACTCTCGCACCTCGAGGAGTTGAAGGTATAACATACCACCATCGAGGTTGTCGGGGATTTGGATAGAAGATTACCTATTCACAAACACTTACAAACCGTCTTCAAACCATTGTGACATAAACCATGTCGTATTACAATTAGCAAGCAAATGCCTAGTTGCACCTGTTCACAATGGGCCGGCAACACAAAGGTGTCGCGTAAATCCATCCATTTTTTTTTTGAATCTATTTCGAGAAATCCACGTGGACCTCGTCGAACTGTTGCGCCAGCTCCTCCAAGTACCACTTTGAACCACTGCACGTCGAATATTATCATGGAGAAGCTACGGTAATCCACCGTAATAATACTTTGCAAATTCCCAAAATACTCCATCTCATCCACAACTGTGTTCAGATCCGTTGCTCGTCGCCGGCTCTCTTGCCCAAACCTTGCCATGACACCACAGTCCATTGTGGAGCTCATTTTGTCAATACGCTCCACCCGAAAATGCCGTCCGCGCGACCACGCTGCACTATATATTTTGTACTGCACATTGAAACACTCAAATTAGATGTAGCAAGCAAATTTAGATATGACACATTCTAAACCCCTCATTACCTTTGGACTACATCCCCTCGAGAACTCCCACTCCTCCATTGAGACCTCTGTCCCTTCGCTGGATGCTGCGGTCAAGGCTCCATGCAACCATCGTGTTGACATAAACCGCGGCATCTCCTCCATGCCTTCGCGATATCGAATCGGTCGGTGACGCGTACTGCGTCGGAATTCGGCTCGTGCTTCCTCTCGATCTTGCCTTCCAATCTGGTACTCGAAGAAGAAGAAGTTTTTTTTTTTTTTTTTTTTTTTTTTTTTTTTTTTTTTTCCAGGTTGAGGTTGAGGTTGAGGTTGTGGTAGGTGCAGGTGCAGGTGCAGGTGCAGGTTGTTGTAGGTGGTGTTGTTGTTTTTGTGGTGGTGTTTGTTTGAAGTGTAGTGGTACTCTTAGAATGAAGGCCTGAGAGAACGCATCTTCATCCCGTGAATCCGCAGTAGACTTGATTACTTGCTTCACAATGCGCTCTTCTTTGGTAGACAAAACCCAAGGAGCGCGAGGAAGCTGCACTCCCCCTTCAGCACTCGACTGCGGCCAAAGCGCTCCATCTTGCCCTTACCTCCTTAAATCCATTCGTGCCCTCTGGTCTCTGTTTCCTGTGATGGTCCCATGGCCAACATCTCAACTGCTCCCCGCCTTGCGGATTCAATAGAGGACGTCTTAATCTCTTTCTGTGAGATCCATTGCACCAAAGTCGACAGCTTGTAAATGGCCCCGCGAATTTCTGGAGTTAGGCATCCCACGATCGCGATCGGTAGGACAAACTGCCAAAAATGAGAAAGCATTAAGAATAATGGTCACTTTTCAAATTTCAAAATGTCCACGCTAATTAAAATCCATTCTGTTCACAAACCTGACATATCTTATGCCAATCATGGGATTTTAGCCCAGAAATCTAGTCATCTTTAGAAAATGCGGACCTGAGAGAACGCATCATACCCGTCGGAGTGCGGATAGACTTGATTACTTGCTTCACAATGCGCTCTTCTTTGGTAGACAAAACCCAAGGAGCGCGAGGAAGCTGCACTCCCCCTTCAGCACTCGACTGCGGCCAAAGCGCCTCCATCTTACCTACCTCCTTTAAATCCATTCGTGCCCCTATAGTGTCTCTGTTTCCTGTGATGTGGTCCCATAGCAAGCTGCCCACATTTTTGAAAATATGCATGGGATCCAACAAGTGGTTGACCTGTAAGTGGGTCCAATATGGCAACTCGTAGAAAACTGAGAACCGCCGCATTCCATTTGGATGTGAATCCGGGTTTACCATTTTCAGCTCGTACCAGCTTGCAGCGTTCATACGTGCTGGAGATCGTCCAAGAAAACCTTCTCTAAGTTCATGATCCTCCGGCAAGAAAGCGGCGTGTCCTTGGTATACCATCTTCTTCATGGTTCGTGACCTTCGGGAGTCTAACTGTGGCCCACACAATGGACATGCATGATAACCTGAGGTAACGAGACCTGCAAGGCGATCCACGACCTAGTGAATACTTGATTGAATGAAATAAAATATAGATATTACCGGCGAGAACAAAGGTCTGCTCACCTGAGCACTCTCCCAATCCCGGAAAGTCATGCATCGTCCACATGAGAATGGCTCGAATGTTGGCTGACCGCCGACCATCGCGCCTGCTCATATCTTGCACCGTGACCCCCTCCTCCCACAAAATCTTAAGCTCATCGACTAATGGACGAAGATACACGTCCATATTTTTTACTTTGTAGCGGCCCGGGACGAGCAAGCTAAGGATGAGATGTCCTTTCTTCGTAGAAAGCCATGGAGGAATGTTGTAGTTGACAAGCACTATAGGCCACACACTGTAAGAAGTCGAGCGCAGACCGAATGGGTTCACACCATCCATGGCGAGACCGAGCCGAAGATTCCTTGGCTCTCGCGCAAAGCCTGGGAAGGTAGAGTCAATGTGGCTCCATGCGCGCGAATCTGTTGATATTCGTTGAACTCCATCCGTGGACCTATTCTGCACATGCCACGTTGTCAAGCTTGCCGTGGCAGACGTGCGAAACATGTGGTTTATGCGGGGGATGAGCGAAAAGTGTCTGAGGACTTTTTGAGGGATGGTTTGCCCTTGCAAGTCCTGTCGATACCTGTGAGCACCACACTTTGGGCATGTCTCCATACTCTCGTATTCATCTCGAAACAATATGCAGTCGTTGATACATGCATGGATGTTATTGTAGTCCATGCCAAGCTTCCGTAAAACATGTCGCGCATCATCACGAGACTCAGGCATGGTGTTTGCAGGTGGCAATATATGATATTTCAATAACCTGAAAAAATCATAAAACACCTTGAAAAATCTATCCATGTTTGCAATAATACTGTTTAAAAAAAAAAACAATGAAGTCTGTGTGCAAGGTACCTGAATAACTCAGTCACACTCGTATCGCTCCAACCGTATTTTGCTTGCACACTTAAGAGTGCAAGCAATGTCTTCAACCGAGATACTCGGCACCCATCATATAATGGTATGGATGCTTCCTCTCTGAGCGGGTCAGATGTCTCAACATCCATGGGAATCAATGCATCGATCATTGCCTCCATCTCAGGCTCCAAGATTGTAGGCAAGTCGGGAAGGTTGTCTGTCTCCTCTGGCATTGACGGTATAGATGGGCCTTGCGAGTGGTCGATTGGCTCCTGCAATCCATCCATCGCACGTCCACGAACTCTTCTAATTGGCCGCAAAGGGTGCACTCCCCCTTGGGTCGAGACATCACCCCCCTGGATACAAAATTTACCAACAAGACCCAATCTTATTGTGTATGGTTTTCAATTAGCTTGAGAGTACAATGCATGAAAAATGCTAACTTCAAATTACCGTACCGTTTGCTGAAAGTCTGCAATCGCCTGATCAATGATCTCAGATTGAAACTCGCCAAATCGTCGTACGTGTTCTATAGACAATCGGCGTTTTCGTCTAATTGCCAACTTGCATTGAGAGCAAGGACATGGGACACGCTGATTAAGATACGACTCATGGTCTTGAACAATAGGACCTTCTTCATTTGCCATCTTATCTACATTACAGCAAACAAGGCTTAAATGGATAGCTTTATGGAGATGTACGTCAAGTTGCAAGTTGACCATAAACCTTGCATTGTATATAGTAGTCGAGAGATTATCCGATGTTATATCTCGGCCTTGTATCATGCTCAACGATTTGTTTGTCCCGGTAGATAATTTTTTATTATATCTCGACTTTGAGTATAAGTAATCCATTTTAAAATTAATGCGCACCATCTATGAAATTTTATAACTATAGTAATAAAATTTCTTTCAATCAATTCTACTCATAGTCATAAGACCTGAGAGAAATTATCCTATACTCAATTTAAGGGTTTCTTTTTCTATAACAATAATTTTGGGTTCATTTTGATGAAGTACGTGGCCGTATGCAAAGCACATTGCATACCATTATCAATACGTATATTATCTTAAATTTTCTTCCCTTCCCTATCCCTCTCTTTCTCTCCCTCTCCCTCTCTTTCTCTCCCTCTCCCTCTCCCTCTCTCATTTCCCTCTCCCTCTCTTTCTCTCACCCTCTCTTCCTCTCCTTCTCCCTCTCTCTTCTCTCCCTCTCCCTCTCCCTCTCCCTCTCCCTCTCCCTCTCTCATTTCCCTCTCCCTCTCTTTCTCTCTTCCTCTCTTTCTCTCACCCTCACCCTCTCCCTCTCCCTCTCGTTCTCTTTCTCTCCCTCTCTCATTTCCTCCCTCCCCCTCCCTCTCCCTCTCCCTCCCTCTTTCTCCCTCTCCCTCTCCCTCTCCCTCTCTCTCCCTAAGTTTCCTTCCCCTCCCCCTCCCTCTCCCTCTTCCTCTCCCTCTCCCTCTCTTTCTCTTTTTTTCCCTCTCCCTCTCTATCTCTCTTTCTCTCTCATTTCCTAAACAAGCAAAAAATATTCTCTTTCTCTCCCTCTCCCTCTCTTTCTCTCCCTCTCCCTCTCTTCCTCTCTTTCTCTCACCCTCACCCTCACCCTCTCCCTCTTGTTCTCTTTCTCTCCCTCTCTCATTTCCTCCCTCCCCCTCTCTCTCCCTCTCCCTCCCTCTTTCTCCCTCTCCGTCTCCCTCTCCCTCTCTCTCCCTCATTTCCTTCCCCTCCCCCTCCCTCTCCCTCTTCCTCTCCCTCTCCCTCTCTTTCTCTTTTTTTCCCTCTCCCTCTCTATCTCTCTTTCTCTCTCATTTCCTAAACAAGCAAAAAATAAAGTGATTTAAACATCCTCCAAGCAAAAGGGAGAGGGAGAGATACAATGCACTCTCCCTCTCTTTCTCTTTCTATCCCTCTCTCATTTCCTTTCCCTTCCTCTCCCTCTCACTCTCTTTCTCTCTCATTTCCTCTCCTAAACAAGTAAAAAATAAGGTGATTCAAACATTAAACAAGCAAAAGGGAGAGGGAGGGAGAGAGAGAATGCATTCTCCCTCCTTCTCCCTCTCTTTCTCTTTCTCTCCCTCTCCTATTTCCTCCCCCTCCCTCTCCCTCTCCCTCTATTTCTCTTTCTCTTTCTTTCCCTCTCCCTCTCCCTCTCTCTTACTCTCTCGTTTCCTCTCCTAAACAAGCAAAGAAGAAAGTAATTTAAACATTAAACAAGCAAAAGGGAGAGAGAGAATGCACTCTCCCTCTCTTTCTCTCCCTCTCCCTCTCTTTCTCTCACTCTCTGTCCCTCTCCCTCTCCTTCTCTTTCATTTCCTCTCCTAAACAAACAAAAGAGAACGATTTAAACCTTCAATAAGTAAAAGAAAGAGAGAGGGAGACTCACCAATGAGATATGGCGAGCGTGGGCAGCTTCTCTTTGCAACGAGGGCTCCTCCTCTCCTTCACGAACAACGATGGTGGCGGCGGCGGCAGCGGCGGCGGCGGCAAGTCTCTTCCTCCTCTTCTCCCACAAAGCCTTGGCTCTCTCCCTCGCTCTCTCCCTCGCTCTCGCTCTCAAAAGGCGAAGAAAACAAAATGAAAACGGCGCTCTGGTTTCGGCCGCGCTTTTTTTCCCTGCGGCGTCGCTATATGCGTCGCTATTTGCGACGCTAATTGCGATGCATATAGCGACGCCTATAGCGACGCCGATATCCGCCGTCACTAATCGGCGTCGCTATTGCCCCATTCCCTTGTAGTGAAAGTGATAAAGCATACCATACATCATCTTATGGTTGAAAATAAACCCTTGACCTCCTCATAAATCATATTGAATGATAGCATTAGACCAAGGGCCCCATACTAAATGCATCAAATTATTAGCTAACCCCACTGTGTAAATGGCAAGGGGTGTCCTACGAATACGTTATTTAATGGTCATATGCACCCATGAAAGAATAGAAAGATGGTCAATCACTACATGACTCGCCATCCATACTAACCATCGGTGGCCATAACAAGATATATCTTCAATCAATCCCCAGAATAGTCATGGGCTAATAAGGTTAGAAAATTCTAATAACCCCTCAGGACCACAGTTAAGAAATACATCCTCAACAAAGGCATAATTTTCCAATGAATCTGCAAAGTGGTTTCACTAACGAGGAACCAACTAACAAGTCACTATCTCAAACATCTCAAGTATATCTAAAGTTGCATGATAATACATCCGTAGAATGGGATCCCTCACACTATAACTCCCATTCAATTGGTTAATCACTAACTGCAAGTCACCTTTCACTAATGTCGGGACCTAAAACAAGCCCAACACTGGCTACAAACATTAGCTGAGCCTCTGTATACTCAGAAATCACAACTCCTTAACCTTGAGGCAGCCAGGAGCGTCTAACTGTAGTCCAACGATTAAGCCCCACACTCCTCAAAGGGAGTCCCTACACATAGAGTGGTATAAAATACCCTGTAACCACAAACATAAGGAGGCACCCCTCTGGTTGAATGCCATGGCCCCACTATAGCTCTCCTACACCGAAGGGATTGGCCCCTTAATGCACCGCTAACACAAATAATACAGATGTAACACGCTCCACTCTTATTTTTAAATGATTCAAGAGATAAATTTTCCTTACTTAACAATTTTCGAAAGAACCCCAATGCCTAGACCTACAGCTTCGGTGCCTCACAACTCAACGTGGGTCATGTATATTGGAAACCAATTGCAATACATCTAGGAGTTACCATGTGATATGGACAATGCAATTGTGAATGCCACAGTGCTCAAACATTTATAAATCAGCATTGTGCAGTTCAACAAACATTTCTTTTAATGATTCCAATCTATGTGTCATGTTTCGTTGCTAAGGGTCAACCTCGAGCATCCTCGTGCGGCTTAACCCTTTTAAACTTAATTTTTAATGTCCTATATGTTATGCAGAAACAAAAAGATTAAAATTTCCAATGTTTCTAGCAACAATCAACATCAAAACCCCTCTTTCCCCCTACCGTTTAGGTTGTGCATTGTTGATAGGTGTAAAGAGTGATTTTTCCATATATTTTTTGTATAAAAAGCAATGAAAATGGGCTTTAACATGAAGACACAACTGAAGTGAGGCTTAACCCTCATGCTACAGCTATGCCATACATTCACAGACATAAAACATATTTTTCTCTAATTTTCTAGCGTGAAAACCCTCCACTATTTTTCTTAATTTATTTGAAGAAAAAATTCGTATGATTTTGATTTAATAGCTGAGATTGATCATAACTACTAAACATTGATCTTATATTCATTTTCTACCCCATACGAACCCCAACACCACAACAAAATCCCCAAAATTTGTCATTTTCATGAAAATCGCTTAATTACGGGTTTTACATGTTTTGTTTTAAATTATTAAACGACTGAATTTTCTAATTTGGTTCAATTTTTTAAAGAAAGTTTAGCATTTTCAATCAAGGGAATCCATTTGCAGACAATTTTACTAAAAAATTCATCAAACGAATAAAATAAGTTATTACACATAAAAAACCAATTTTGGAGTCACGTATTTAATGGTTGGGAGGCCGCTGATGCTTAATTTATGCCATTGACACTCTCTCCAACTTTGATTTATGATCTTCTTCGCTCCATAACACTTATTCCATCAGCCTCTCGCATCTGATTCCTCCCCTTTTTCCCATCAATCCATGTGCATGAACAACCTCCAAGAGGAGCGAGGAGTGAGGAGAAAGAAAGACTAGATTTGTGGTTCCATGATCGGGCAGCCATTGCATGAACAGAAGGCAGTGAAGAGAAGCAAAAAAATGGAGAAGTTGATTGCTGTGCTTTGATCTATGGGTTGCTTTCAGCCCTGCAATGGCATCTCTCCCAAAATCGTCGCCAACAATGGGGGGCGGTAGCATCACGATGCAATGTTTCAAAACGGTGCCCCCTCCCCCTCCTCCAAAATTCATTTTTTTAAAGGGGGCCTTTTGGCCCCCCCAAAAGACATGCCTAAAAAGTTTCAAGTCTTGGTCAATTTTTCCCTATGACCTGTCCGGGTTCATATCTCCATCATTCAATGCCCGTTTCCGATTCTAAAAATTTTTGCCTGACTAACTCAACATCCTGAACGCCCAAAAAGTTATCTCTTTCCAATGTTTTGCATTTCTGTGTTCCTTGGTCTTTAAATTTGTCAGATCTTCAAGTTTAGCTTGTGTTGGCTTTAAATTCCCATCTCAAATTTGCACTAATCCTCTTCTTTTCCACACTTTATCGGGCTTTAAAACCTGCACTGAACTAATAAACAACAAATACAACCACATCAGGCTATATTTAGCCCCATGATTAAGGCCTTGTATTCTACCATGTTATTAGTAAAAGTGGTGCCTAAATAAACTCCCATAGAATCTATGTCAGGGGTATTTAATAACTATACTAATACTCCATGCTTAGCGGAGCCTCGTGAAGCTCGTCAAAATACAATGTATAGATCCATGCTTCATTGATAGTCCACACCATATCGATCAACCTACTTGTACTTATGGTAGTCAAAGTCGAGCTGAGAGAGAGAATGAATAACATGCACAATCCCTCCTTCGTCACTAAACTCAATAAGGACACTAGTAAGAATCTTATGACAATGGTGGTAGTAGACCTTAATATCCCATGTGAAATATATGTCTTGCCACTTAGTAATCTAATAACCCTTACTCCACTAAATCACTCGATGTTGATGGTAACACTACTCTAAATACAGATATTCTAAATAAGGAATGATTCTACCCATCTAACTGCCTTGGCACACCTACTACAAGTTTAAGCTAGATCTTGAAAGACTTACAAAGGTACCAAGCTTGATGTCAGCCCCTACACATAATAGGGCCTCCACTTATTTAAGTTTACTTCATTTTTAAACTATATCCACTGCAAATATACTAAAAGGGATATAGAATCTTTCTTTCCTATATGAATGATCTTATAAGAGCCATCCCATTTGGGTTCTAACTTGCCAAGAAATAACTTGCAATGTGCATCATAATATAGGGCCAACTAAGCCTTCACAAATTTATATCATTTAGTGCAAAAGTCACGAAGTACTTTCATCCTCTTCTTCCCTACCTCTTAATGTAACAAAGCCTATAATTGAATCTCATCCATATGTGCCAGGGAGGTCAGCCTTTCTTGCAATGATTCCTCTTCACCCAAAGAATGGCTCAATGCAAACCTCATAATAGGTAACTCAATTTCCAAGGGCAAGATACACCCTTCCCCATACACTAACTTAAATGGTGTGGCTTGTTGCTCTCTTAAACATCGCATTATAAGCCCAACTAGCCACATAAAGTTTCTTATCTGAGTCATGCTTACCCTTTGATACAATCTTGGATAAAATCCCTATAAGTTGCTTATTGGTACTCTCTACTTATACATTCACTTGGGGATTATATGGAATAGTTTTACTATGCTTGAATTTTAAAGCTTCAGTCAAGGCTTCTATTACCTTATTTAGAAAGTGTGTCCCATGGTCACACTAGTTTCCTAGGTGGATCGAAATGGCAAACTATTTGTTTCATAATAAAACTAGTTGTTTCCCTGTCATTGTCCTTCATTGTAGCTCGAGCTTCAAACCGTTTTGTAAAATAGTTCGTCACCACAATGATATAACACTTCCACATAGTATATGAAGGATGCATAGGTCCCATAAAATCAATGCTCCACTTCTAAAAGGGAAAAGTTACAAGAATAGAATTAAGCAGCCACCTATAATTTTCCCTAGCATCGTGTCTCTAACAGACATAACAATGCTTAACACATGTAAAAGCATCTTGGAAAATTATTGGCCACCAATAGCTAGCACCTAAAGATTTTTGGGCGATGAGCCATCTAGCAAAATGGTCTCCACATGTGAATCATGACACTCTTCTAGAATAAAGGGTACTTCATCCCGCACCACACAATGATGATAGATCTCATCCACCCCTTTCCCATATAAGATACCAGCTATTATTGAAAAGTGAAGGGCTTGCTGCTTGATCTTCCTATTCTCAAATTTAGAAAGAGTTTCCATCGATTTGTCAGTTGATAGATAATATGTGATGGACACATACCATGATGGAATAGAGGCTCCATCAATCTTGCGTAAATCCTCATAGTCACTAATATCAACTTGCTCTTCCTTAGGCTCACTAAAATCTCCTACGCACTCTACAATGCTCTATAGCTTTGGTGGCTTGCTCATATTCTCATAATCAAACTCCTATAAAGAAATAAACCACTTGGCTAGGTGATCAAGGGGTTGAATCTTGTTTAGTAATAAGCACAATCCCTCTACCTTGGTGAAAAATACCACCTTCTCATAAAGTATATAGTGTCTGACCTTCTTGGTGGCAAAGATCATAGGCAAGCAAACCTTCTCCAAATAGCTATAACGAAGCTTTAAATTTCCCAACTTCTAGCTCGCGAATGCAATAGGATGATAAAGCTATACCTCCCAAATTTGGGATAGACAATAACTAATACTATGCCTTGTTAAAAAACTGTGAATATATAGAAAACCTCACCCCTTTTTGAAGCTTTTAAAATGGGCACTTTTGATAATTCCATTGTAACATCTTTAAATACCACTTTGCATGCTTATGTCCATTCAAAAATATGGTTGTGAAATAAAATATTTGTCAAGGGTAATGAATTTTCAGTCAATGAATTAATGAATCGACAATAATACCCCACAGATGAAACAAACTATGAACTTCCCTAGGGCAAGTGGGTGGGCTTACGACCATAATAACAATCACCTTTTCAGGGTCAGTGGCAATACTAGCCGTACTTACAACATGACCTAATAACAAACCATTAGGCACCTTGAATACACACATTTGAGGACTCAGTGCTATGCAATACTCATGACATCACTCAAACATGCACATAGAACAATCAACTATCTTTGATGGGTCATGGTAGCTACACCTAAATCATTTGTGAAAACCTTCACCTCTTCAAGGGATATATTGGAAAACATATTGTTAGTCGTTCTTTGCCAAGATCCAAGAGCATTACGTAGACCAAAAGCCATTATATGGTATGCAAAAGTACCAAAAATTGTAATGATCGTCATCTTTAACTCCTCTTCATCTATGGCCATTTGGTTATAACTCGTGAAATAGTCCATGAAAGAAAGTACCAAAAATTGTAATGATCGTCATCTTTAACTCCTCTTCATCTATGGCCATTTGGTTATAACCCATGAAATAGTCCATGAAAGAGTATATCTTTTGCTCTGCTACTAGCTGATCTAGGTAGTGGCTAAGTGACCAAACTTCCCACATATATTGCATTTGATATTAGGACAATTACGAGGGAAATGATTCCCACCACACCACTTACAACTAAATCGTGATGGTCCCCCATCATTAGGCTTCCTGATATGCATAAGATTTTGTTGACGCTTTAAGAAATTAGCATCTATGGCAATCTAGCAGCATTACTCAATTATCATTTCCATATAATGTTTCATCATATCCTTTACTTCCTCTACAATGTTTGATGAAGAGGACTCATAACTACTAGCTTCAAGAGAGCTATCCTCTCACTAGGTTGCACAACTTGTAAAGGCTAACCCTTGGTTTACAAAATTAGATCTTTGGCTCATTGTTGACTTAATAACATTTAGAGGAGCTAGCAACAAAGGAACGTTTTGTATCATTCTTTCTCTACCATTTGGGTTAGTCTATAGAAGTATTGATCGCACCTTGATCTCCATTAACAAATCCCAAATTATTTCCAAGACTAAAGCTTGAATTTAGATTTTTCCTTAATGCATAGGCCAGTTGTAAGAAGGACTCTACTACCTTTGCTCCTATTATAGTAGTATCTATATTTGCTAGAGGAACACTACTCAATTGCACTTGGATATTAAAGTCCAATTTGTGTAAGAATTATTGTAATTGAGCAGTAGGTGGAATAGGAATAGAGGCTTGCAACTTGAAAAATATCTCTTTCATCTTCTTGGTATATGCTCGGGCATTTTCATGGGGCTCTTGACGTATCACATTTAGAACACGTAGCCAATATTGTCCATCTCTTTCAGGGGCAAATTCTCTATGAAAGATTGCAAAGAATAGATCGATCATGGTTATGGTACCTGCTTGTAAGTTGTGATACAACATTAGAGTTCTCCATTTTAGGGTCATATTAAATAACATCATTAGATGTCCTTTGTGTCCTGAATTCGGAACTCACTTATGTGAAGCTTTGCATCCTCCTCCACTAACCCATTAAAGATGGATAAAGGGTAACCTAAAGCTCGAAAATCTAGCATTCGTGCAAGAATTACAATAGGTTGCACCATAATGATAAGCATATTTACTGTAGGAGTTTGTAATGATGTGACTACAACTCCACTTGAAGTAGCTTGACTTGCCATGATGCTATGCGGACATAGTGTGAAAAATCATGGAATGCATCATCATCCGACTTCTTTATTGATCTAGAGAGTTAATGTGATCTGAATCATTAGTGCTAGTGTTCGTAGCATGGATTATCCAAAAATACTAGAGTTTTGGATAATTTTTGCCTATTTTTGATATTATTTATTATTTAAAAAATAAAAAAGTTAGAAAAGTTTCTAGATTAGGATGGCATGCAAAAATCAAGTTATTTTTTCAACCAATTATGGGTTTTTCATAAAAAAGACAGATTGACAAAATCGCACGCATCGCAATCGCTGTAAACAGGCCGAAAAGTACACTTTGAATTGGAAGAAGAAGAAGAAGTGATCTGGGAGATCTGTGAATAGGTGGCTTGAAGTTTTACCCCCCTTTCGGAGCCAACGGAGCCATCAGATTTGGGTTTCGAGCAGCAGAGAAGGAGCTGCAATTTTGATGCACGTTTTGTTCTACGAAGAAGCTCCAGGAGATCTAATGCCTAAAGATTGCCTCTGAGTAGTGCAAAGATTCCAAGTTCTTTCAATACATATTGATTCAATTTGTTGTGCTTTGTCTTTATCATGTTTACCTCTTGTCTATTCTCTTTCTTCTCTTCCATCTCCTATCTCTACTTCCTTCTACCTCTAATCCTCGATGGATTCAACCTTTCGACAAAAACCCCTCCGACATTGGTGAACCCGATGTGAATGGTCGTCAAAAGAAGGAAATACCAATTATGTTTTGCAACAGTTGGTGCAAAATATGAATATGCTTATGCAGGTACAATAACAACAGCAGGTGATGCAAGCTTCTGCTCAAACAGAAAGTGTTGTGATGAATGCTTTGCAAGTAGTTGAGCGTGAGGTGAAGTTATTCAATGGCAGGAATGTATATGCATTTGTACATACCTATGCTCAGATGGAATTCTTTGGGATGGGTCAATTTGCATGGAGCCAGTATTTTGTACATGTTACTGTTCATGAACTGGAAGCTCAGATTATTGAATTATACTTGCAAGATGCTAACTAGGTAGCCTTCAAGAAGACGCTCAGAGAAGAATTTTACATTGAGGACATCGGTTTAATTACACGCAAGAATTTTCAGGAGTGGGTTTTGCAACCTAGTAAGGGTCTTGTGGCTATGGAATTGTTAAGAGAATTTGGAAGTTGATTTGAGAGGTTGGATCTTGCAGAACAGCAAGCTCTTGCAATTTAGAAAATTAAATTGTTTCTACGGGTAGCTGATCCTGAGCTTCAAGAGAAGCTTGATGATTTGCTGGAGGATGAGACTATAGAGACCGGTTTGAAAACAGAGTGGAGACATGTCAAGGAAGCTGTTACTACACTTGTGAAGAAGCATAGAAGAAGAGAAAGACTGCATGTCTCAAGCTTGCCTACTGTTACGGGCAAGACAGCTGATGTATCCAATAAGCCACCTACTTCTGTGGCTAACCCTACAACTGTACTTGATATTGTTCCCTCTATTAGGGAAGATGTCTTAGATGAATTGGTCAAAGGCATGTGGAATCTTTAATTGAAGGTTGCAAAATTGGATGAAAAAGGACAAGAGGAAAGGGGACGGACAGCAACCCCTAAGCCGCGGAAAAGAGTATGTGGTGTGACAGTTTGCAGCATGAGAGAAAGGAACAACTCATCTTTTGGAAAGATGGTAAGATCCACACACAAGAAACTGGATTGCCTCTTGCTTTTAATTTCAAAAAGGGAGGCATGCAAAAGTTGTCGAAAGACTTGGCAGTTCGAAATGCTTATTTGGCAATACATGCTTCTTTGGCGGTACATGCTTCTACTTTTGGTCTACAATTGGATAGAATGCACTGCGGTCCAAAGGCTAAAATATGGACACATACTTTATATGCAGCTGAAAAGAGAAAGGTCTCTGATAGTGAAATGTCTCATGTAGGGCAAGACATTCGTGGCTTAACTTGTTGAGAATCATCGGTAGATGCATATTTAGTGTATGCATATTTAGCAAAGGTACAAAATACAGATGTACTTGTGGAAGAAAAATGAAAAAGAGATGAAGATATTGCATAGAAATTTAAAAGAATGACAAGAAGAAGTGTGGATCAGCCTAAAGCTGCAAATTAGCCACTTTCGAGCATGTTATGGAAGAGGTAAGTTAGGAGAAAAAACAGGATAACAAACAATAGGGCAAAAAGAAGGGCAAGCAGCTAGGATATAAGCTGCAGTCTGACATTGAGACAACCACAAATCTTAAGAAGGTTCTTGAAGAACGGATCTTAAACAGTCGGGTGGAATTCATCTTAGGAGAGGTGCTTGGCATCACCAAGTGAGAATTTCATGATGAGATCATTGACATAATTAAGAGGAAGCATCAGTTTCTTGGTGATACCACTAGTGCATTGCTGTGATTTGAAGAGGAAATTGGCTTGTTGGGTATTCAGGCTGAATATGAGCATGAAGTAAGTACTGGATTATCTATGTAGGATGCTACTAATCAGTGGACAACATGTGGAAAAGAGAATAAAGTGGCTGAAAATGCATTGTGTAGCAATATGCATGGTGGAGTTAGGCAGATGCAACAATATGGGGAGGAGACTCTAGGATCTATTCCTCGAAGTCACTACACAAGAAATCATTGGGCTAGGGCTACCACTGAAACGGTAGTGAAAATAGGGGAACATGAAACTCCTTATGTTGCTTAACTTGACCATGGGTCTGAGATAAATGTCATTGAGTGTGGATTGTATGAAAATGGTGCATGACCTGTAGATACTAATCATGGTTGGCATATGAGAGCTGCAAATAATTCTTTGGGAGAGCTTTATGATGCATGTCCAAATGTAAAAGTGACAATTGGTGATGTACAAGAAGAGTAACACTTCTTTGTGTAAGATAATTCCTTATATGTAGTGATTTTGGGACAGCCCTATATTACAGGAGTGCGTATGGAAAAAAATGTGCTTGATGATGGTTCTGCTTATGCAAGAGTCAGAAGCAAGGATGGGAGGAAAGTAGTCCAATTTCTTACTATTTGTGTTAATCATCCTAGAAATTGGGATGTGCTTCGAGAGTCTTCTTTGGCTCCAAATGCAAGGGAATTCAAAGACCTGGATTTTCATTAAGCAATGCTGTAATGCGGGGCTACAGTAGTGCTGTTCAGAGGGTGTACTCACCTCTTGATGGAATGGAGCATGTATTTCCTATTGGTTATTCTCAATTTACAACAAACTATTCATGTTGGTTTAAGCCTATGGAAGCTATATGCAAGGCTGAATGCATATCTATGAAACATGCTACTAAGGAACTGAGAGCATTGGGATTGTTAGCTAAAAATGATGGCATTTCAGGCATATTTTATGGGCTGAATATTAATGACACTATGGCTGAAATTTCAGCAACTATACATGCAGAAAATGAGGCTGAAAACAGAGTGTTGTCAGTATGTTCTTTGGACATGTATGATGTTATAGCATTGTTTGCTCAACAGGAAGGATTACAAGGGGCTGAAGCACTTGTGGAGACAAAGTATAAGACAATTGACAAAAAGGTGAAACCAATTGCTTTGCCACTTCCACCAGAGAGTGAGGGCATGTATGAAAAAGTGTCAAGGTAGACAAGCTTATGGGATCCTAAAGATATATGTCATCAATTTACATCTGAAACATTAGAGAAATTGAAAGTTGGTGCAAAAGGGTTTCTTTTGCTTGTTGAGAGATACTGTTTTATGCGGATGTTGAATAGGCACGGAAAGGCATTTGCATTTCAGCCAAGTGAAATAGGTTGTTTAGATCGAAATGTTATCTCTCCTATGGTCATATTTACTATGCCACATGTACCATGGAACTTGAGGCCTATTCCAGTGCCTAAAGCTTACTTGCCAAAGCTGATTGATTTGCTAAATGAAAAGATTTGCATGAAGATATTGGAGCCTTCTTCAGCCGCGTACTCAAATCATTGGTTTACTATGCCCAAAAAGAATGGGGCTTTGAGATTTATTCAGGACATGCAACTGGTCAATAAAGTGACCATAAGAAATGTGGGTGCAGGTCCTGTGGTTGATGAATTTGCAGACGTTTTTGCAGGCAAAGAGATCTATTCTTTGGGTGATCTTTACTCAAGGTATGATCAGTTTCAACCTGAAATTGAAAGTAGGGATATCACAACCATGAAGACTCCCTTGGGGTTAGTACGGATGTGTACTCTCCCATAGGGTGCAACAAACTTAGTGGCACACATGACAAATGCTATGAATAGGGTACTCAGGGGTATTATACCACAATTGACTATGCCCTTCTTGGATGATGTTCCAATCAAAGGGTGTGTAGTGGATGAAAAGAATGAAGAGATGGATGCTCATGGATATAGACAATTTGCTGCAGACCATATTGTGGATTGTGAGAGGATTTTGATGCGTCTAGAGGAGGTGCATTTACTCTTTCTGGACAAAAGTCTGTCTTTGGAGTTGAAGAGGTTTTGATTGTTGGGCATATGCGTAGGCCCTATGGGCGAAGAGCATCACCAACAAAAATAGATGGGATGGATAGAATGCAAGATGTATGCACGAATGTATCAGAGGTGGGTAGATTCTTGGGAGCATGTGTGTTCTATTTGATATGGATTCCTCACTTTGCATATGTAGCCGATGCTCTATATCAACTTTTGAGGAAAGACCAGAAATTTCATTGGGAAAGAAAGCATCATAAAGCAATGAAGAAATCAAAGCATCTCTTAAAATCAGCTCCTACATTGAGAAAGGCTGACTATTTACATGGAAAGCCTATCATTATTACTGTTGATACAAGCCCAATCGGGATTGGATGGGCAATTGGACAAAATGATGAGGAAGGGCAAAGATATGCAATATGCTTTGGTGCTAAAGTATTGGCTAAATGACAAAGAAGTTATCCACATGTAAAAAGAGAATTATGGAAAATTGTGACAGTCCTTAAATGTGATGAGGAGTATTTTATGGATGCTCATGTAGTCATTGAGAACGATTGTTTGCCGGTATTGGGTTTACTAGTTGTGCTACCCCGAACATTGCTATGCTTCGGTGGATTGCATACATCAAATCTTTGAACCCTGAATTTCAACATATTGCAAGAAGAGATAACCCTTGACAGACATGTTATCTCAGGGACGTTATGAGAATGAAGATGGGATGATGGATGAGGAGGAAGATGATGACTTTCTCGTAGAAGCTGAAAATGATGTTGCAAGAGTGAATTTAGCAATGCATGGTGTTGCTACAACATTAACAAAAGCTTGGACAACAAAGAGAAGACACTTCAGATGTTTTGCATCTTCTGTAGAAGTGTTTTTGGAAGACAAATATGCAGGAAAGTGGCTGAGAATTGGTCAATACCTCATTACATTAACAAAGAGAGATGAATGGTCAGATGAGGAGTTTAAGAAAATCAAGAGGAAATCGTATGGATTTTTCTTAAAAGATGGATACTTATGGAAACATGCTAAAAAGAAATAGGATATGCCATTGTGAGTTTTGGGTGACAGAGCTTCACAAGTAAATGTTATGCAAGAATTTCATGAAAGCTTGTGGGCTGGTCATAGAGGTGTTTCGGGTACTTTTGCAAAGATCAAAGAAAGATATTGGTGGCAAGGTATGTATAAGGATGTTGCTCACTTTGTGGAAACATGCACAACATGTCAAATGTATTCATTTGTGAGACATCGGGATGGATTGTAGCCCACATACCCATTGTCTCTTAATTTTAAGTGGGTGGTGGATTTGGTCATAATGCTTACAAGTCTTTGGCAAATGAGGTATCTTGTACTTGCCTGTGAAGACTTGACTAATCAAGTGGAAGGGAAAGCTTTACGTACTAAGACAATAAATGCTATGTGTACTTTTCTCTTGGAAGAGATCTTTTGTCGATATGGCTGTGTGGGCAAAATTACAACAGATAGGGGTGAGTTGGATGCAGATGAAGCTCATGATTTCTTTGCATGATTGGGGATAAAGCTTGCTTTAACTTCAGCCTATAACCTTGAAGGAAATGGAAAAAGTGAAAGAGGCCATCCACCTATTGTAAAGGCATTGGCAAAAGCATGTGGAGAAAAGGTAAAAGAGTGGCCACGATTGCTCCCTTATGCTTTGTAGATTGATAGAATAACTCATAGTGCCGTTACAGGATATATGCCTGCAAAATTGATGTATGGTCAAAAACCTATCATGCCGATAGAAGAGATGATAGTCACATGGAGTGTGCTACCTTGGGAGGAGGAGTTGAATCGAGAGGAGTTGTTGGCCTTGCGCATTAGACAGTTGGAAAGGAAGTCAGAAGACATAGAGGTAGCAGTTGCAAAATTAAGGGCAGCAAGGATACAGAACAAGAAACGGTTTGAAAAAAGACATAGACTGAGACCAAGAACCATACAAGATGGAGATTGGGTGTTGGTTTATGATAGTAGTTTAGACAACCAACATAGTGCCATGTGTAAAGTTTCCAAAAGATGGTTTGGACACCCTATGTGGTAAGATACGTGTTTGATAATGCTATTTATGCATTAAATGAGCTGGATGGGACAGTCATCAAACTTCCGGTAGCAGGGAAAAGAATCAAATTATTCAAGAGGCCTATTGCCTATGAGTTGCCAGAATTGGAAGAAAATAGTAGCCATGATACAGGGGCTAGCCAGAAAGATATGGAAGATGAAGAAGCAAAGGATATGGTTGTAGAGGATGAGGAGGACTCAGAATCCGGTGACAACTAAGATTTTGGCATATACCAGAGGATGTGCAGGTTCAGAGGGGGTGGATGTCATGATGCTATGCGGACACAATGTGAAAAAGCATGGAATGCATCATCATCCGACTTCTTTATTGATCTAGAGAGTCAATGTGATCTGAGTCATTAGTGCTAGTTTTCGTAGCATAGATTATCCAAAAATACTAGATTTTTAGATAATTTTAGCCTATTTTTGATATTATTTATTGTAAAAAAAGCCAAAATTTTTAGAAAAGCTTCTAGATTAGGATGGCATGCCAAAAACAAGTTGCTTTTTCAACCAATTATGGGTTTTTCATAAAAAGGACAGATTGACAAAATCGTGCGCGTCACAATCATTGTAAACAAGCTGAAAACTACACTTTGAATTGGAAAAAGAAGAAGAAGTGATATGGGATATCCATGAGCAGGTGTCCTGTTCTAGGCTTTTACCCCCCTTTCGGAGCCAACCGAGCCATCAGATTTGGGTTCCGAGGAGCATCAAAGAAGGAGTTGTAATTTTGATGCATGTTTTGTTCTACGAAGAAGCTTTAGGAGATCTAATGCCTGGAAATTACTTCTGAGTAGTGCAAAGATTCCACGTTCTTTCAATACATATTGATTGAGTTCATTTGTTGTACTTTGTCTTTGTCATGTTTACCTCTTGTGTTTATTCTCTTTCTTCTCTTCCATCTCCTATCTCTACTTCCTTCTACCTCTGATCCCCGGTGGATTCGACCTTTCGATAAAAACCCCTCCGACAACGTACTAGAAAAAGGGGATCACTGGATCTTCCTCCTCCTCCTAATGGACTATTTGTGGCACTAGGGTCACTAAGACCTCTCCCTTGCAGGGATATTGGGCTGCTATACTAAGGGGAATACCTCCTAATGATTTCAACCCACCATCTTCTAGCCCTCTCAATTCTTGTTTTTAGATCTCAGCTTGACGGTATTTATCATGAAATATTGGGTCAATCTCGGTGCTTTTTTTCATAAACTAGCTGATAGTCCCTAATTAACCAATATTTTCAAACCACCACTTATTGTCAACTCTCGACAAATGCACCACCTATCGAGACTAAAAATGGGCCCCACACTAGCTCTAGGACTCTAGCCAAGCCTCCTAATCTCACCTAAACAACCCCACAGTCTCCCAACTAGGAGCAATAGACACTATGAACTAATTTGACCAAAGAATGTATTTGTAGCTACTATTTCTAAAGCATAGTCTAACGTGTTGCCCTTCTTGAATCCAAGCAAAAGGAGTATCCAAACGTATTGGTGTCTAGAACCTCATAGCATAAACAAAGGAAGTACCCTATAGCTTATTGTTGTCGCCCCCTACGGCTCTCCTATACCCCAAGGATTAGTCCCACGATGTGTTGTTTCAACATAAAGCACATATGCAACATAATCCTTTCTCTTAATAAAATGTTTCAAGAGATAATTTAATCCTCACCACATCAATTCCTAAGGAAATCATAACACTAGACCTACGACTTAGGGAACTTCACACTCAATGTGGATCAATCGTTTGAAAATAAGTGTTATGCACCCAAGAGATAATTCTCATGATACCATGTATGGAAATGTGAATGCAAAGTGAATGTCTTTAACTACACAAACAAGTAAACTTATAGATAGATCAAATAGTGTGGATGTGCACAAACAATTCTTTTCATGACTCTACTCTAACGCAGTGCATCGTTGCTAAGGTAGTGCCAAAATATTTCATGCTATTGCCCTTTCTTAAACTTAAACAAGATGAATCCTATATGTTAAATATTCATAAAATCAACATTCCACATGATACTCAACTCTCGCAATCCCTTTCTCCCTACCATTTATGATTTTGCATTCCTTTGTAGGTGTAAAGAGTACTCTTATATGTTTTTATTATATAGAAAGTGATAAATACGCATTATAACATAAAGAATGGGGATAAATTGAGGCTAAACCTCATGCCCTATCCCCACCATACATTCACGGTCACAGTCATACTTTTTTGTAAATTTTCCATGCATAAAATCTATTTTTTCTCACTTTTTTATTTTTTCTTGATTTATCCTTTTTTTTTCAAATATGTAGATTTTTTATAAACCAAGAACCAACATTATATTCCACATGACCCCATATAAACACTATAAGAACCTTAAAAACTCATAAAAGGCTCTCAATTCTCCCAAAATCCCACACATCATGCATTGTGGGTTTTCTAGATTTCCATTTTAATTATACAAACAATAAGAACCAACTAAGAATTTTGATTTTTCAAGCAATGGAAATCATCTTCAATCATTCTAAAGAAATTTTCATAATATTCATGAAAGAATCATCATAAAATATCAAAATCGAGTACCTAAGTGATTAATTTCATATGAATCCACACACATTTCAAAGTTGGAAAGATGTTGATGCTCTTCTATGATCGCTAACACATCCTCAACCTTTGATCTACGCTCCATAATGCTTCACCATCATCACCGAAACAAAATCTTTCATCTAAGTTCACCCCTCTCTTATATAGAATATACTATGGAAACAAAGGTGCAGAGAGGAGAGAGAAAAAAATGAAAACTGAGAACTCCATTCCTTGCATCATATCTCACGTGCATACAACCAAAATGGAGATCCTCGTATGTGGATCAAAGCCTTGCCTTCAATCTCTGATGATGTTGTCTACTAGCGAAGAGAGTCACAAATGATGAATTAAAGAGGCACAAAAAGTGCCCCCTTTTACACGCTAAATTTTTAGTTTTTTTAAAGCCTCTAAGGCTTAATCATTAATCATTGAATTAATTGGTTTAAGTTTCATGCGTTCACACTTTCTGAAAGTGGTTTCCACCTCATTGGTGGGGTAAACGGCCTTTGAATCCTAATCCGACGAGATGACTGGCTTCTTGGCATCAAAATCTATCAATCTAGCCTCCATCACACACTTTTGAGCTTCTTGATCTCTCTCACACATATCATTACTCAATAGTATAGTAGCATTATAATCAATAATCCTCAATAACCCCTTTCTTGGTCATGGATACCCCTCCTAAGAGGTATGTCTGATATGAAGAGACAGCAGAGCCACTACAGTGTCCCTTGAGAGCTCACTACTATCACTATCACTCTAGTCTTCACTTCAAGTCTTCTTCAACTTCTTTGAGCTATTTTGGTCTTGTAATCTTTCTCTTCCAAGATTGTAAATCATTCCCAAGCTAAACATCCATCCATCAAAATATTCACCAAAAAAAAAAACATAACATAACAGAAAGAGAGGTTGTATAGAAGCTCAATAGAGGGTCAATAGAAGGCATAAAAACCATGCAGCTCAAACCAAAACCAATTCAAACCATCCAAAACCATTCAACATATTCACAATCATTCCTCAAAAGAATTATTCACAATGCCAACATTATCAACCCTTGTTAGTGTTGAAATGCATCTAGGAAAACTCTAGCTCCTTGGTCTACACTCGATTAATTTTCCATGAAAATTTGCACTTTTATGCCTCTTGGGCCACTTTTTCACATAAAATCAGCTTCAAAAATCCACTCTCACTTAGCTTTATCATTGCCGAGATCTTTCTTCATGCCTCAATCATACTTTGTATTAGGCCGTGGGATTCAAACATGAAAAATCACCATAATTGAGAGAGCATCTAGATAACTCAATCCCCATTTGCTATAGAGCTTGATATTCTTTTTGCACACAATCACTCTAGTTGATAGAGCATTTGCATGACTCTATTCTCATTTCTACATAGCTTGCTATCCTTGTTACACACAACTTGTTGTTGGGAGTTTAAATCACATTACTGGGATCAAATTTTAAGTTTTTAAATTGCCTTTTTAAGTTGTCTAATTTGTTTCAATTGGAAATTTGCATGGTTGGTGGGGGGTTTATCCATCCAACTTCATCTATTGGCCTTGAAATGTGAAGCTTGTAATATTTCTCCCCCTTACATCACACCCCCATATCGGCTCAAGGAAAACAATAGTTTTCTTAGTGTGTAAACTCTCTTATTATAATAACTCTCTCTCTCTCTCTCTCTCTCTCTCTCTCTCTCTCTCTCTCTCTCTCTCTCTCTCTCTCTCTCTCTCTCTCTCTCTCTCTCTCTCTCTCTCTCTCTCTCTCTCTCTCTCTCTCTCTCTCTCTCTCTCTTATCTCAATATCTCTTTTCCTTCTTTCCTCTCTTTCTCCATCAAACCTTAACTTCATTGTAGCATTCTCCTCTCTCTTCTATTTACTTCTCTTTTGCAAAATATCTTGCAAGGTGTGCCTATTAATATTACTAGTGGCAACCTTATACATTTCTTTTAGTGCGCACTCTTTCTCTCCCTCTCTCCTTGCTATCATTGAGATTGTTGGGAAAATGATCTCTAGTGCCTCCATTATTCTTGGAACACTATGATGAATTCTAAGTCCTATAATCCTATAAGAAAATGGAAGCAAAGATGCTAAGGCCAACTGTGTGGAAGTTTAAAAATCCCAATTATGCTAGCTTTTGCACTCATTGCACCTTGCAAAGATAGATATGTTGAGATATCGAGCTCCACTCATGACATGCCAGGGTGACAGTTTTGCATTTATGTCACTGACTTGTTAGTTGCAGATGCAGTTGGTACACTGCCCATGAGTAATAGCTAGATGACAGCTATCCTTATCTACTCTAGTTCGTGGCTCAGTTAGTATGCCACCTTAGTTAGTTGAGTTTGGTTTGAGACCCATATATAGGGTTCTTCTATTTCTATGTACTAGAGTTCTTTTTGGCTTACACAACTAAGAAGAGGAAAACTGTTTTCAGCCTCCACCTATGTGTGTATTCCCCCATTGTGCAAGCGAGAAAGCTACAAGTGAGACTCCTTCCTTCTCTCCCACAATCTTGACATGGCCTTGTTCATGGTAAGGAGCTCAAGAAAGCACATCAAGTTCGCGGTGTTCTGGTAAGAGGACCAGTGTTGCTTTCATTTTCCTATTTTGGGAGCAAGTCTCTGTAGGTAGCACAGCCAAAAAGTGCAAGAGTGCATTGTCTCAGATTGAGATGCCCTTCGCGGTGTAGCAAGAGGGAAGTATATTCTACGGGAGAGGGCTTTAGCCCATGGTTGCTCTGTTTTTTTGATTTGAGGCCATTTCGGGGCCTGTTTTGGAGGCGGAAGTTTTCTACACGCACTCAGGAAAAGGCCATGTTTTATGCTGTTCAACCACTGTTCTACAATGATAGAATTCTTTGCAGTGTTCTGTAATGGCATCTGATTCTCTTTCACAGATTGTCACTGAAAAGCTTAACAAGAACAACTTCCAAGCATGGAAGTTTAGAATGACAAATTTCCTTATGGGAAAAGGATATTGGGAATTTGTTGTAGGAAATGAAGAAGAACCAGTTCTTCCTGATGTTCCCAATCAACAGCAAATGCAGGCATTTAAAGCATGGCATGAGAGAGCCAGGAAAGTTATGTACTGGCTGTCTATCAGCATTTCAGACTCTATGATTGTGCATATTCAATATGCAAGTACGCCGAAGGAGGCATGGGATACTTTGTCAAAAATGTATAGCACAAATACACAAGCCAGGAAAATGCAACTCAAGCAAGAGTTGCATAATGTGCAAAGAGAAAATATGAGCATCAATGACTACCACATGAAGGTGAAGAAGATTGCAGATGCACTTGCTTCCATTGGGTCGCCAGTGGAAGATGATGATTTAGTTTCTGTGACCTTGAATGGTCTAGGAAAGGATTATGCACAGTTCCGAATATCCATTTCCATCTGTGAAAGATTTCTTGATTTTGAGGAGTTGATTGCTCTTCTAATTTCTGAGGAGCAGAGAAATGGTGGTGCATCTTCTTCAGGAGGAACTTCAAAAGAAGCTATCTTCTACTCAAATGCTGGAAGAGGTAGAGGCAGAGGTAGAGGAGGCCGATATGGAGGCCGTGGAAGAAATCAGAATATGCAGCAAACTCAAGAAAACCAGTCCTATGGAGGAGGACGTGGTAACTCTAGAGGCAGGGGGAGCCAAAGAGGTCGTGGTGGATGGCAAAGAGGCCAAAATGCAAATAGCAATGTTGAATGATACTACTGTGGTAAAATGGGTCATATGGCTAAAGACTGCTATAAAAAGTAGAATGACATCATGAATGGAAAATTGCAACAAGGGAATTATGCATCTTCTAGTAGACAGGGTGATGACAGAAATGAGCATTTGTTTATGGTGCAGCACATGAATAATTCTGTGACAAGTGTAGAAGAAAGCAATGAAGTGTGGTATGTTGACTCAGGTGCGTCAAACCACATGAAAGGTCATGCAGAATGGATGCAGGATGCAAGGAAAATGGAAAAACCAGGATTTGTGGAGACTGGTGATGATACTGCACATCCTATTGTGCAGATTGGAAAAATTCCTTTGTCTATGCAGGATGGGAAAAAGAAATACATGTCGGATGTATTTCATGTCTCGAATATCACCAAGAATCTGGTTTCTGTTGGTCAAATGGTTGAGCAAGGCTTACAGGTCAGATTTAATCCTCATGGATGCTTTGTTGAGGATATGAAAAATAAAGGTCCCTTGATAGCAAAAGGAAAGAAGAAGGGCAGAATGTTTACGTTGGATGCATATATGCCTGAATTGAGTGCAGCAATGTTTGCACATGGGACGGGTGTAGTTGCAGATATTGATATTTGGCATAAACACATTGGTCATGTTAATGTACAACGACTTAAATCAATGAAGGCCCAAAATATTGTTGCAGGATTGCCTAAATTCAAGGTTGCAGAAATGCATAACGTATGTGAAGCCTGTCAATTTGGAAAACAGGCAAGAAAACCATTTCCTACACATGTTCAAGAGAGTAAGAAGCCATTGGAATTAATCCACTCTGATGTGTGGACTACTAAAGCTACATCTATTGGAGGCTGTCATTATTTTGTCACTTTTGTGACTATAGCAGAAAAGTTTGGGTACATTTTATGAAAAAGAAAAGTAAAGCGTTTGAGCATTTCAAAACTCTTAAAGCTATGGTTGAAAAAGAAACAGGCCTGCAAATAAAATACCTAAGGTCAGATGGCGGGGGAGAGTACCTCTCAAATGAGTTTGCAAGGTTCCTGCAGGAGCATGGCATAAAGCAGCAATATTCATGCAGTCATATCCCACAACAAAATGGAATTACAAAAAGGAAAAACATGCATATTGGAGAGGCATCTCATGCCATGCTCAACGAAAAAGACTTGCCAGATTTTTACTGGGCTGAAGCAGTTGCTACAGCGGTCTACATAATGAACAGGACTCCCACTGCAGCAATACATGGGATGACTCTAGAGGAGAGGTATACTGGTAGGAAACCCGATATTTCTCATTTGAAAATTTTTGGTTGCATTGCCTATGTTCATGTGCTAGATGAGTTGAGATCCAAGTTGGATCCAAAAGCTGAGAAGTGCATCTTTATTGGTTACTCTCTGCAGCAGCAGAAAGGGTATAGATGCTATAATCCTTCCACTCATAAGTTTACTGTGAGTAGAGATGTTATTTTTGATGAGATGAGTAGCTAGTATAAACCAGTAAATGTGATTGATAATGTAGATGCACAAAATGGTAATGCTGCACAGAATTCACAGCAGCAATCACAAGATATTAGTGGACCTAGAGTGTCCTCTAGCAGTGGTTCACATTCTTCGCCATGGACAGGCAGATTGAGATCAGGAGAATCTTCTCGAAGCAATGCGGATAATCGTATGCAGGTATCACGAAAAGGAAAAGAGAAGGTAGATCAGCCCATGTTTGATGTGAATACAGGTCACTCTTATGTGGATGGTGAATCCAGTGGCTCAGAACAGAGCATTGATGATGAGTTGGGTATTCCTTTTGTTGTTACACCTGGAGTAAGGAAGACCAGGGATGTTTTAAGAGCATCTGAAAGTGAGCCTACTTTGCGCAGGTCTACTAGAGCTAGGTATCCTGTGGATAGGCTGAAATATGATGGATTTACAGCCATTCACTATGCCTATATAGTCAAAGTGATACAGGAACCAGAACCTACTTCTTTTGAGCAAGCCATGGGAAAAGAAAAATGGGAGAAAGCCATGGATGAAGAAATTGATACTTTGGAAGCAAATGCTACATGGGAATTGGTACATTTGCCTAAAGATAAGAATGCAATTGGTTGTAAGTGGGTTTATAAGGTGAAGCACAATGCAGATGGTTCTGTGAACAGATACAAGGCAAGATTAGTAGTCAAGGGGAATGCACAAACATATGGCATTGATTATGAAGAAACATTCAGTCCGGTTGTAAGGATGGAAATCGTAAGAGCAGTCATTGCTATGGCTGCATCAAAGGGATGGTCTTTACATCAGATGGATGTAAAGAATTCCTTCTTGTATGGTGATTTGCAAGAAGAGGTCTATATGGAGTAGCCACTAGGTTATGTGCATACTGTTCATCCTGAGTTTGTTTACAGGTTGAAAAAAGCCTTGTATCGCTTGAAACAAGCACCTAGAGCATGGTCTGACAAGATAGGACAGTATCTTGTCACTATTGGCTTTCAGATTTCCAAGGCAGATTTCTCACTTTATGTGAGAAAAACAGAGAAAGGTATTATGCTGCTTGTCATTTATGTTGATGATTTGATTATCACAGGTGATAATGATGAAGATATCCTTCATGTGAAAATGCTATTGAAGCAAAAGTTTGAGATGAAGGATTTGGGAGAGCTGCGTTATTTCTTGGGCATTGAGGTGATAAGATCACCAAGTGGGATATGGCTCTTGCAGAGGCAGTATGGATTGGACATGCTGTCCAAATATGGGATGACAAGCTGTAAGCCTATTTCAATTTCTTTGGAGCAGAATGTGAAGTTGAGCGCAGATGCAGGTGAGCTTCTCGAAGACCCTACTATGTATAGACGCATAGTAGGAAGTTTGATTTATATGACTATTACCAGGCCAGATTTGAGCTATGTTGTTGGATTGGTAAGTCAGTTTATGCAGGCTCCAAGGAAACCACATTTGGATGCGGCTAGATGCATACTCAGGTATGTGAAGTCCACATTGCAGTATGGACTATTTTATGAGACTGGGGTTCAGATACAGTTGCATGGATACACTGATGCTGATAAGGCTGGTAGTATTTCTGATAGACGATCTACCAGTGGTATGTGTTCTCCTTTGGAAGTGCTGCAGTCACTTGGAGCAGCAAGAAACTGCCTATAGTTGCCTTGTCGAGCACAGAGGCTGAGTACAAGGGTGCATCAATGGCTGTATGTGAGGTAGCTTGGTTGCATAAGCTACTTTATGATATGCATCAACCTACAGATGGGCCAGTTGTCATTTATTGTGACAACATGAGTAGTATACACTTGGCAAATAACCCAGTCTACCATGCTAGAACAAAGCACATTGAGATGCATTATCACTATGTGTGGGAGAGGGTTTTACTAGGTCTTATTGATCTAGTTTATGTCAGCACAGAGGATCAGGTAGTTGACATATTCACGAAGGCATTGGGCGCAGAGAAGCTGCGCAAGTTCAGAGACCTGCTTGGTGTGCAGGAATTGGGATTGAGCTCGAGGGGGAGTGTTGAGATATCGAGCTCCACTCGTGATATGCCAGGGTGACCGTTGTGCATTTATGTCATCGGCTTATTAGTTGCAGATGCGGTTGGTACACTACCCATGAATAATAGCTAGATGACAGCTATCCTTATCTACTCTAGTTCGTGGCTCAATTAGTATGCCACCTTAGTTAGTTGAGTTCGGTTTGAGACCCATATATAGGGTTCTTCTATTTCTATGTACTAGAGTTCTTTTTGGCTTACACAACTAAGAAGAGGAAAACTGTTTTCAGCCTCCACCTGTGTGTATATTCCCCCATTGTGCAAGAGAGAAAGCTAAAAGTGAGACTCCTTCCTTCTCTCCCACAATCTTGACAAGATCTCACTAATAAATGCAAAGTGAAATGTGTAAGAAAACATCAGGATTATATGCCCATTATAGCATGCTAATAAATCTGCATTGATTTTAAACACCCTTGCATTGTAATTAGACATCAAAAGGCCCAAAAAGAAAGAAATTTTCATGTAGATAAAAGTAAATAGGGATTAGAGAGAGAGAGAGAGAGAGAGAGAGAGAGAGAGAGAGAGAGAGAGAGAGAGAGAGAGAGAGAGAGAGAGAGAGAGAGAGAGAGAGAGAGAGAGAGAGAGAGAGAGTGTGTGTGTGTGTGTGTGTGTGTGTGTGTGTGTGTGTGTGTGTGTGTGTGCATGCGTGTAAGGAGAGGAGAGAGAGAAGATATAAGGTGATGAAGGTCATAGTCATGGTTATGGAGAGACCCCTCTTCTCAAATTAGCCAATGTTATCTTTGCTTCGAATGTCTTAAGAATCTATGGTTTGCATACATTTTCTTTCATTATTTAAAATTTATTTCTTCTTTTTAATCCATGGTGTTGTTTGCTATTTAGGGCTCCTAATTTTTATTGGCTATGCCTGACTAAATAGCTTGGTTAATGACCATAAACATTTTGTAGAACATGGTTTTAAGTCTTCTAATAAATATTCTTGTAATTGAGTATTTCAATGAGAGATTCCACTACATAATTGAGTATTTCAATGAGAGATTCCACTACATGATTCTAAACATGACTTACAATAGATGAATTAACTATTGTATTTTTTGGATTATAGTATAGAAGGGTGGTTTCATGGTTTGTTTCACACATCTGAAAACATGCATAGACACTTGTATAGACTAGTTTAGGATATCCATATGACTATCAATCAGCCTATAACTTCTAGTTCTCAAACGAATTTATCTAATTCATCAATTGAGTTTTGGATGCTGATAGGTGTGTTGAAGCTCATAGGCAAGGACTGGGAGCATACGAATGAAGAAAATAAACACGAAAACTATAGTTATGATATTTTATTAGATAGGTCAACCACATATTTTATTGACCTATCCAACAAAGTTAGAGTTGTAATTGTCTTGATTATCACACATGTAGGCTACACATTTACTTAGAGCTTTCTCTTTAAAGGCTTCTTGAGATTCGAGAAATGTGGAAACTAAAGTACTAAAGGCTTATTGAGATTGAAAAAGTATATGTATAAGTAATACATGCATGAAACATGTATATGTGTCTAGTATTCTTTTATAGATTATCATTTAGATAGTTATTTAACCTTATCTATATTTTCAATCATTATAAGTCATGAGATATGGAATATATAGATATCTTGTCATTTTCAACTCAAGTTCTTGATTGGTTTTGTATCATTGCAAGATCATTGCCTATATATAGATATCTTGTCATTTTTGTCTCAAGGTCTTGATTGGTTTTGTGTCATTACAAGATCATTGCCTAGAATCTACAAAACTATTAGTTATATGCAAATCATATTCTAATATTATTTTATATACATTGATGTAACTCAAATCAATGGTTTGTTGTTGTTAGGTTCCATTCTCCATCAACCATGGGCATGGGCACTATACAAGATGCATGCAACCATTTTTACAAGAAAACAAGAGAAGCAAGGAGATAGACTAAGGCAGCATGAGAAGATATTATGAGTTCAACCCCAAGAGTCACAACTTTGTTGGCTCGAGTACAACAATTTTGATGTTTCTATCTCAATATACCACAAGCTATTGCATGACTTAATTGCGGATTATATCTACATCTATACTACCTTTGCATACCATTTTTCTATAAGAAATCAGAAGACTCATTGGAGAGCTATCTCCCTCTCCATCCAACCTTAGATATTTAATATGCAACCCTATCTCCTTCTCAACCAAATCCTTAAAGTTTTTAAAGTGAGTGAACACCTCACTTTTCTCACACATAAAGTAAACCCATACTTTGTATGATCACCAATGAAGGAAACATAATACTTGCAACCACTCAAAGTTGGAGTCTTTGTAGGATTCCACACATAAGAATGTATCAATTCAAGTGGCTTCTTGCATTTATGCTTTACATGTGGAAATGCATGCCTTTCTTGCTTTCCAAATTGATATGCTTCACATACTTTATGCATCCATCAACTCTAAACTTAGGCAAACAATCCACAAACTATTTAGATTGCATGTGATTCTCCTATGCCAAATTTCAGTATTAGCCACAAGAACCTTGTGCAAACATGGTTGCATCCATTTCAGGTAGAATTACATCAAGAGTAAACAATACACAAACATGTTTACCTTTTGCAATCAACCTACAATCTTTTTTAGAAGCTTCTACATAACAACATTAGATGTGAACCAAACCTGAAATCCTTGTTCTACCACCTAACCAACAAAAACCAATTTTTTTGTAATATTGGGTATATGCAGCACATCAATCAA
This sequence comes from Lygodium microphyllum, assembly GCF_053477565.2. Lineage (NCBI taxonomy): Eukaryota > Viridiplantae > Streptophyta > Polypodiopsida > Schizaeales > Lygodiaceae > Lygodium > Lygodium microphyllum. Next base: position 24,203,191 of record NC_141152.1, on the reverse strand, counting down.
GTATTTCATTTTATCATCATGCATACTCAAAGGAATATTTCCAATATGAGTAGCGGGGTCAGTTGTATCATCCCATGTCTCCACATAGCATGAAGACCTTGATTGGTGTATCTCTCTAAATCACTCTCTGTGAGAAGTCATGTGGTTAAGGAACTTAAATCTATATGCCATACATCATTGATAAGCATAGTCATAGTATTGATAAACTATTGCATAAAAGACAATTGTTCACTTTTCTCATAATTGTCATACTATTGGAAGCATAATTGCCTTACTACTTTTTTTAATTTCTAATTTTAGCCTTCTTGTTGAAGTAGTTTTTAGAAATTTGGGCTTTCTAACCGTAAAATAAGCACTCCCTCCTATCACCATAGTTTTGTTGTCTATTAAAATCTACAAATTGGCCCCTTTGACTCCCCCTTCCTCACAATTGTCCTCCTCAATTTTGCTACGCATCATTACTTTGACCATGACCACCATCTTTGCTTCTGCCTCCATGATCTCTATCTCTATTAGTAGAGTAAAATACCTATTCAGGTTTGTTCTTACTTTGAGAAGAGGAAGGTTTTTCTTCTCAAGTATCAACATAGAGATCAAGTTTGCAAACTTAAGGAATCATCTATCGTATTCATAAAGCTCTTGTATTCATCTCCAAGTCCATCTAAGCATACACGCATAACAACATCATCATTTACCACACTGATAGATCCAAGAGCTTCCACAATACTCTTGATCTTCAAGGTATAATAATCAATGGACAAATCTCTTCTTTTCACTTGGTTCAATTGAGTTGCAACTTTCATTCCTTTGTGTTTACTTTGAATAGCCTTACTAGATTCTTCCATACAATAGTGGGGTATCAGATTCTTGCAAAATAGCCCATCATGCTATCTATAACACTGACAAATAGCCAATATACGACTTTACTTTACATCTACTTCCTCCCAATCTTTTCTAGCTTTTACTTGTTTTGTACTTCCACTTGATTATTCAAGTCTTCATGGGAAATTACAAGATATCACATTTTCCAAAGACTTGTAGGCATCGTGACTAAATCCACCACCCACTTAAAATGAAGAGACAAGGGATATGCAGGCTGCAATCTATCCCAATGTCTCACAGATGAATACATTTGACATGTCGTACATGTTTTCACAAAGTGAGAAACATCCGTATACATACCCTGCCACCAATATCTTTCTTTGATCTTTGAAAAAGTATCCCAAACACCTCTATGGCCAACCCATAAGCTTTCATGAAATTCTTGCATAACATTTACTTATGAAGCTCTGTCACCCAAAACTTGCAGTGGCATACCTTGTTTCTTTTTAGCATGTTTTTGTAAGTTTCCATCTTTTAAGAAAAACCCATAGGTTTTCCTCTTGATCTTCTTAAAATCCTCATCTGACCATTCATCTCTCTTTGTTAATGTACTAAGGTATTCATCAATTCTCAGCCACTCTCCTATATATTTATATTCTAGAAACACTTCTACACAAGATAGAAAACATCTAAAGTGTCTTCTCTTTGCTGTCCAAGTGTTTGTTAGTGCTATAGCAACTCCTTGCATTGCTAAATTCACTCTTACAACATCATTTTCAGCTGCAAGACAGTCATCTTCTTCTAGGTCCTCATCCATAATCCCATCTTCATTCTTATAGCGTGCCCAAGATAACATGTTTTCCAACTAGGTTATCTCTTCTTACAATATGCTGAAATTTAGGGTTCAAGGATTTGATGTATGCAATCCACCCAAGAATAGAAATGTCTGAGGTAGCGCAAGTAGTAATCATACCCAATACCGGTTAAAAAGTGTTCTCAACAACTACATGAGCACCCATTAAAAATATTTCTCAAGAGCTAGTATCACATTTAAGGGTTGTCACAATTCCTCATAATTCTCTTTTTACTTGTGGATACCTTCTTTGTCATTCAGTCAATACTTTAGCACAAAAGAAAATTGCATATATTTTCCCTTCCTCATCATCTTGCCCATTCAATCGCGATTGGGCTTGTATCAACAGTAATAATGATAGGCTTTCCATGTGCACAATTAGCCTTTCTCAATGTAGGAGCAGATTTCAAGAGTTGCTTCAATTTCTTCATTTCTTTTTTATGTTTCCTTTCCCAATGAAATCTCAGACCTTTCTTGAGGAACTGATATAGAGCATCAGCTACATATGCAAAGTGAGTAATCCATATCAAATAGAACACATATGCTCCCAAGAATCTACTCACCTCTGATACATCAGTGTATACATCTTGCATTCTATCAATCCCATCTATTTTTTATGGAGATGGTCTTTGCCCATAGAGCCCACACATATGCCCAACAATCAAAACCTCTTCAACTCCAAAGACAGACTTTTGTCTAGAAAGAGTTAAATGCACCTCTTCTAGACACATCAAAATCTTTTCACAATCTACAATATGGTTTGCAATAAACAGTCTACACCCATGAGCATCCATCTCTTCATTCTTTTCATCCAATGCACACCCTTTGATTGGAACATCATCCAAGAAGGGCATTGTCAATTGTGGTAAAAAAATCCATGAGTACTCTATTGATAGCATTTGTCATGTGTGCCACTGAGTTTGTTGCACCGTGCGGGAGAGTACACATCCATATTAACTCCAAGGGAGTCTTCATGGTTGTGATATCCTTGCTTTCAACTGCAAGTAGAAATTGATCATACCCCGAATAAAGATCACCCAAAGAGTAGATCACTGTGCTTGCAAATGCCTCTTCAAATTCATCAACCATAGGACCTACACCCACATTTCTTATGGTCACTTTATTGACTGATTGCTTGTCTTGAATAAATCTCAAAGCCCCATTCTTTTTGGGCATAGTAAACCAACGATTTGAGTATGGGGCTGAAGAGGGCTCTAATATCTTCATGCAAATCTTTTCATTTAGCAAATCCATTAGTATTGGCAAGTAAGCTTTAGGCATTGCAATAGGCCTCAAGTTCCATAGTACATGTGGCATAGTAACTATTACCATAGGAGAGACAACATTTGGATCCACACAACCTATTGCATTTGGTTTAAATGCAAATGCCTTTTCATGCCTAGCCAACATCTGCATAAAAAAATCTCGTTCAACAAGGGCAAAAGAAACCTTTCTGCACCAACTTTCAATTCCTATAATGTTTCATATGTAAACTGATGACCTATATCTTTAGGATCCTGTAAGCTTGGCTGTGTTGACACTTTTCATATAGACCCTCACTTTCTGGTGGAAGTGAAAAAGCAATTGGTTTTACCTTTTTGTCAATTGTCCTATACTTTGTCTCCAAAAGTGCTTCAAGCCATTGTAATCCTTCTTGTTGATGACCAAATATTGCTATAACATCATACATGTCCAAAGAACATACTGACAACACTTTGTTTTCAGCCTCATTTTCTACATGTATAGTTGCTGAAATTTCAGCCATAGTGTCATTAATATTTAGCCCATAAAAGATGCTTGAAATGCCTTCATTTTTAGCAAACAGTCCAAATGCTCTTAGTTCCTTAGTAGCATGTTTCATAGATATGCGTTCAGCCTTGCACATAGCTTCACTAGGCTTAAACCAACATGAACTGTTTGCTATAAACTGAGAATAATCAATAGTAAATGCATGCTTCATTCCATCAAGAGGCAAGTACATCCTTTGGAACAACACTACTGTAGCCCTGCATTATAGTAGTGCTTAATGAAAATCTAGGTCTTTGAATTCCCTTGCATTTGGAGGCAAAGGAGATTCTTGAAGCGTATTTGGATTTCTAGGATGATTAACACAAATAGTAAGAAATTGGACCACTTTCCTCCCATCCTTTCTTGTGACTCCTACATAAGCAGAACCATCATTAAGAACCTTTGTTTCTATACGCACTCTTGTAATATAGGGCTGTCCCAAATTCACTGCATATGAGGAATTATCTTACACAAAGAAGTGTTTCTCTTCTTGTACATCACCAATCATCACTTTTACATTAGGATATGTAGCATAGAGCTCTCCCAAAGAATTATTTGCAGCCCATATATACCAACCATGATCACTGTTCAAAGGCCATGCACCATTCTTATACAATCCATGCTCACTGACATTAATCTTAGACCCATGGTCAAGCAAAGCAACACATGGAGTTTTACGCCCCCCTATTTTCACTACCATTTCACTAGTAGCCTTGGCCCAATGATTTCTTATGTAATGGCTTTGAGGAATAAATCCTAGAGTCTCATCCCCATATTGTTGCATCTGCCTTACTCCACCATGCATATTATTACAAGACAATGCATTTTCAGCCACTTTCTTATCTTTTCCACATGATGTCCACTGGTTAATAGCATCTTGCATAGTTAATCCAGTGCTTACTTCATGCTCATATTCAGCCCGAATACCCAACAAACTAGTTTTCTCTTCAAATTGCAGCAATGCACTAGTGGTATCACCAAGAAATTGACGCTTCCTCTTAATTATATCAATGATTTCATCATGAAATTCCCACTTGGCAATGCCAAGCACCTCTCCCAAGGTGAATTCCACCCAACTGTTTAAGATCCATTCTTCAAGAACCTTCTTAAGGTCTATGGCTGTCTCAACATCAGACTACAACTTATATCCTAGCTGCTTGCCCTTCTTTTTTTCCCTCTTGTTTGCTATCATGTTTTTGCTGCTGACCGACCTCTTCCATAACATGCTCGGGAGGTGGCTAATTTGTAGCTTTAGGCTGATCCTTACTTCTTCTTGTCACTCTTTTAGATGCTATGTATTATCTTCATCTCTCTTTTGTTTCTCTTCCACAAGTATATCCGTGTTTTGTACCTTTGCTAAATATGCATACACTAAATATGCATCTACCGATGATTCCCAACTAGTTATGTCACAAATGTCTTACCCTGCATGAGACATTTCACTATCAGTATCTTTCTCTTTTTAGCTGCATGCAAAGCATGTGTCCATATTGTAGCCTTTGAACCAACCATCACTTGGCCATGCATTCTATCCAACTGTAGACCAAAAGTAGAAGCATGTACAGCCGCATAAGCATTTTGAATAGCCAAGTCTTCCAACAACTTCTACATACCTCCCTTTCCAAAATTCAAAGAAAGAGGAAATCCCATTTCTTGTGCATGAATCTTGCCATCTTTCCAAAAGATGAGCTATCATGCCAAGGCCTCCTGATAAGTAACACAATCCTTTCTCTCATGCTGCAAACTATCACACCATATACATCTTTTCCCTAGTTTAGGGGCTACTGCCCATCCTCTTTCCTCTTGTCCTTTCTCATCCAATTTTGGAACCTTCAACTGAAGACTCCACATGCCTTTGACCAATTCATCTAATACATCTTCCCTAACATTGGGAACAATAGGTACAACCTTAGCCACAGAAATGGGTGGCTTATTGGATACATCAACTGTTTTTCCATAATAATAGTGGACAAGCTAGAGACATGCAATCTTTCTTTTCTTCTACGCTTTTTCACAAGTCCAATAATAGCTTCCTTGACATGCCTCCACTCTGTTTTAAGACATGTCTCAGTAGTCTGATCCTCTAGCAAATCATCAAGCTTCTCTTGAAGCTCAAGATCTGCTGCTTGTAGAAATAATTCAATTTTCTGACTTACAAGAGGTTGTTGTTCTGCAAGATCTAACTGTTCAAATCGACTTTAAAATTCTCTTAATAATTATATAGCCACAAGACCCTTATTGGGTTGTAAAACCCACTCCTAAAACATCGCATAATTAAGCTCGTGTCTTCAATGTAAAATTCTTCCCCGAGTGTCTTCTTGAAAGCTACCCAGTCAACATCTTACACGTATAGTTCAGTAATTCGTGCTTTCAATTCATGTACAGTGATCTGAACAAAATACTGGCTCCATGCAAGTTGAGCCACCCTAAAGAATTCCATCTTTTGCACATAGATATGTACATATTCAAATACATTACTGCCATTGAATAATTTCATCTCACACAACCGCTTGTAGAGCATTCATCATAACAGTTTGTGTTTGAGTAGAAGCCGATATCACTTTTTGTTGTTGTTGTACTTACATAATCATGTTCATATTTTGCACTAACTGCTACAAAACATCACTGGAAATTGTGCCCCAAGATACTCCCATCTTGTCTTTCCTTTTGACAACCTTTTACGTCAGGTTCACCTATGTCGGAAGGGTTTTTGTCGAAAGATTGTATCCACCAAGGATCAAAGATAGAAGGAATGTAACATGCTCACCTATCGATTGTCCAAGAATATTTTAGCGATCCATCAAGAAATGAATCTAAGCATCGCCTCCTGGCACTCCCATGGAATGTTCCCGAGTTTGTCGCCTAGGGTTTCCCAAGTCCGCCTCGCAATGGAACGTTCGTGGGCAAACCCACTAGGATCGACTTGAAATCTAGGTTTCTAGGAGTCAAGGTCTCTTGACAGTATTCTAGCGTTGGGTTTTGGACATTCTACTTTACGCAGAGATACCAAATCCTCCAAAGCAAATCCATACTGCACTTGGTTCAAAGAGAATGAAAAATGAGAGGGATGCGCCGCTCAACCTCTCTACCCATAGGGCATAGTCCCATTCTGATCCCCTAAAACGGCATGAATTGGATTCTAACCTAACCATATCTAAGGGTCAAACAATGGTAAAACCTTGTGAGAAGCCTCCCAGTTCTCTTGGATCACCCTGCCATAGGATGGGACCCGTCGGGGTTCTGCCCACCCGCTTCCCTTGATAGCTTTAGTTTCTAAATTAGGTCCTATCACATTTATGTGTGACATTTAAAATCAGCTTCCTTAATTAAGATATTTTGGACACAGGGTTCGTTTGCGTAATTTACAACACAAACACGAATACAGAGCACGCAATCCTTTTGACAAAGAAGTTCCTTAACTTATTTTCCAATCTTTGTCTCCTTCTCATACAAGAGAATTATGTATCCCTTCTGTCCAACAGAAGTACCCAGTCCAAATCACATGGCACCGTAATTTCTATCCTTTATCTAGAATAGGATCTTCCAACACCCTATACATTGGGCTCACGGTAGTCTACAACTCCGTTCTGGACTCGGCAAGGGGTGTTCAAACATAAGCTATTAACAAGAGTTGGACAATGGTCTATACTTCGATAACGATTCTTTTCTAGACTAAGTTGTTTGCCATGCAGTCCTTCAAGCATGCAAGTTGCAACATATACCTTTAAAGCGAGAAAAATGCACCTACTATTGCAAGGACATGATTGAAGCCTTAAATGTTGTTTATGAATTCATCACATAGTGTCTAACTACAATTAACTTCTCTTGATACATGCATTTGGGGAATTCAATCCTTTGAATACTTGCGATGTAGTTTATCATTTTCATTGTCCTATTCTCACATGGCATAATATGGGTCTAATGCCCCTCATGCGGGAAATCAAAGCAAGCATCTATTAATTTGGAAATACATTATTTACAACCGGTATTGCATGCGGATTGGCAGTGATGCCCTTGCTCGAGGATTTCGTTGCGGGATTGCCATTTGTGTGCGACAATTTCCACTTGGGTGCCATTATTGATCTCTTCTCTTTTGGACGTGCTTTGCATAGGACTTCTGTGTCTTGTACTCAGTGCAAGGGCTGATTGGGGGGACTGAGATGAGCTTGCGGTCGAAGGATAATCATGCAAAAACGGGGTATGGATCCGTGGTCAATTGGAGAGAAGGAATGCGTGTGGACACCGTCTACGGAGGGGAAGAAGAGAACCTTCAAGGAGTCTCTCTCTCCCTCTCTCTCTCTCTCTCCCTATTCTTCTTCTTTTCTTCTTCTTCTCCTCTCTCTTCTCCCCTCCCTTTCTTCTTCCTCTTTTTCTTCTTCTTCTTCACACACACACACACACACACACACACACTCTCTCTCTCTCTCTCTCTCTCTCTCTCTCTCTCTCTCTCTCTCTCTCTCTCTCTCTCTCTCTCTCTCTCTCTCTCTCTCTCTCTCTCTCTCTCTCTCTCTCTCTCTCTCTCTCTCTCTCTCTCTCTCTCTCTCTCTCTCTCTCTCTCTCTCTCTCTCTCTCTCTCTCTCTCTCTCTCTCTCTCTCTCTCTCTCTCTCTCTCTCTCTCTCTCTCTCTCTCTCTCTCTCTCTTCTTCTTCTCCTTCTCCTTCTCCTTCTCCTTCTCCTTCTCCTTCTCCTCATTATTATTATTATTCTCTCTCCCTCCTCCTCCTCCTCCTTCTTCTCCTCTTCTTCTTCTTCTCCTTATTCTCTTCTTATTCTACTCTCTCTCTTCTTCTTCCTCTCCCTCTCTCTCTCCCTCTTCTCACTACCGAGCAGCATTAGGCCCTCCTTTTCTTCCCATGGGGGGTTTTTTTTCCTAGTTGTGGGGGGGGAGGGAAAGAGAGATGCCCTTTCCAAGGGGTTTTTATAGGGGAATGGGGTATTATTAGGGGGGGAACGCAGGGAGAAGGTAGTGTGGTGGTGGCGGTGATCACCGCCCGTGTTTTGCATGGCGGTGGGGCTTTTTGGAGCCGCCCAACTGGGCCATTATGCCCAAGGGGGCGGGGTTTGCCACATGGGATTCTTATGCAGTTCCACCATTTGCGTCACCTCTCCCTCAGTCATCATCGCCTCCATCTTCTCCTTCCTCGGTGTCATCATGTATCGCTATCATCCTCTTCCTCCCCTACACCCCGCCACCTGTCAGCCGATGATAGGGGGGAGGAAAGAGTAATTTTAAAAAAAATCAAAAACTTAATTTGTTTTGGGAGGGGGTGATTCTCGTGCGGCTATGCGAGGGTGTTACAAGGAAGTAGAGGATAGGAGATGGAAGAGAAGAAAAAGAATAGACATGCAGTAAACACGATAAAGACAAAGCACAATGAATCAAATCACTATGTATTGATAGAACCTAAAATTCTTTGTGTGGCACTACTCAGAAGTAATCTCCAAGCATTAGATCTCTTGGAGCTCCCTCGTACACAAAAAATGTGCATCAAACAATAGTTTTCTCTTTGTTACTTGAAACCCAAATCTGATGGTTCCGTTGGCTCCGAAAGGGGGGTAAAACCCTAGGACACCCAAGACACCTGGTCAGGAATCTCCCAGATCACTCCTTCTCCCAGTTCAAAGTGTTGTTTGCTGCTTGTCAACTGCAATCGTGATGCGCACGATTTTGCCAGTCTTTCCTTTTTCATGAAAAATCCAAAACTAGCTAAAAAGGCCACTTGCTTTTTACATGCCACCCTAATCTAGAAGTTTCCATAGATTTTTAGTATATTTACAAGAAATAATATCCAATATATCAATAATAGGCTAAACTTGTCCAAAAATCTAGTATTTTTGAACCATCCATGCCATGGACACTAGCACTAATGTCTCAGATGACATTGACTCTCTAGATCAATAAGAAAGTTGAAAGATGACGCATTCCAAAGTTTTTCACAGTGTGTCCATGTAGTGGCATGACAACGGCCATTAAGTGTGAACTTACTAAGGAGGAAAGAGGTGGCACAATGAGTGTGCCATAACCAAGGGTGGACTATGCGAGTATAGTCTAGCTATTCAATCACTAGTATATCCTCATGTTAGTCACTAACATGTGAATGAGTAATATCTTACCATATCACCAAGGTGCATAGTGGATGCCAACTCATGTAGAGTTCGACATCTCAACAAGTAGTGAAAATCAAAATATCCACTATCTTCTTGTACATTATGAGATCCTCTAACATCTCACCCACATCAGTACTTAACTTCAAAATTTGATCCAATGGCATTGAGATTGGCTTTTAGTGTTAATGGCATTTAAGTAAACAAAGTCAAAGCATAGTTATTGGATTTATTTGACGGTGGATTATTAGATTTTAAGCACTTAAAAGATTTTTTTGGGATCACTATATTACTTTTATACTTCAAGGACATATCATTATTACTATCATGTACATTGTATTTATCACCCGCAATTGTATTTATCACACTTGCAGCTATTCTCTGGGTTATACACATGTATTTGTAACTACATTAGTGTAGGTTAGGTTTGATACAAGCGTACTTCATGGAAGCACTAGCCTAGAGTTGATAATCTAGGTAGGCTACCCAAAAGAGAGTGCAAACCCTATTTCACAATTGTGGAAAGCTTAAAATGAAAAAGGGGTGCAAATCCTAAAATGCACATGTGGTGCAACCCTAAAAACGTGACCTAGCCCTAACCATAATCTTGGTCTATATAAGGGTGTAAGATCTTAGTTGTATTTATATCTATCCACTCGCTCTTACTAGTGCATGCTCACACTCATGCCTAGTTAAGCACATTCTCACTCATGCACTCGGAGGTTAGGCATTACTCTTATACATAAGATCTAGAAATAGAACATCGGTACATTCCTAATCACCACTTGTGTATGTTACTTTAAGCATATCACATGGGGTACTCAAGATAACCGTACTAGAATCAGCAATCCTTTGGCATAGGATATATCTTTCAACTCCTTGCCTAAGGTGTACTCATGCTTCGTCAGGATACAAACCTTTCCACCTCAAGATCATAACCCTTCTTTCATAACTCCTTGCTTAAGCTATACTCATGCTTTTCTAGGATATAAACCTTCCACCTGAAGGTCATAACCCTTCTTTCGTAGAGGCAAAAACCATAAGGGTTTGATCCTTATCACTCCACATTAGGATCTCCATCTTAGAAGATATCCTTAGGAACCCCATATTCTTATACATTTATGCAAGGTACACACCCTCTATATCCCATTACCCTTTGCATGTGCCTTTGGATCAAATGGTTCCAACTACAAGTGTTTCAACACTCTCCTTAAGGCATTACAACCACTTGTAGGTTAAGTGTAGGGTTTAATCCTTAGTGTGTTCAACTTGTAAGCCCATTCACTTTATCCTAGGTTACCCTTTGCATTGCCTTGTAGCCTTCATCACTTTCACATGTGTCTAAGTGCACTTGCACTAGGATACAATCTAGGAAACTAGCATAGGACCTAACCACCACAAGTGGCCTTGGATAGGATTCACATAATCATAGGTACACTTGTAGTAACACCCATAGCATGCTCTAACCCTAGGTCTAGGTGTCCCACATTAAAGTCACAAGGTCCTTTAGCCTGGTCTATTCTCACATCTATGTAGAATACTCCTAATTTTAGATCACTAATATCTAATTCCCACTACATTTAGCATAATCACTAAGCCTAGGTCACTAAATTGCATTTCACACCACCAATTAGGTATTTAGGTGCAAGTTGGGGAGGAGCTATAATTTTTGACCATGTTGCTGAGGATTCAAAGCTAAATTCAAAGCACATTACCATGCCACATTCCAAGTGTACACTAAGACCAAGGGATTGAGGAGGGAAGCCAAAATTGGAGCTAATAATTTCAACATTGCTAAAATTGAATTGAACAAGTCCTTCTTACAACTTGAAATATACATTCTAAGCTTAAACCCCATTGATCTTACCTTTTTTTCCTTGAGTTGAAGTTGTACACACTTCACTGACCTCAACTTGCTAAGCAACTTGTTGTAGGCACACTACTTAATTTAAGAGAACACTGAGAAAACCTTAGGTGCTCATTAACACATTCTAATTAGGAGACTTTAAAGGCTGAGTGCCTTAAGGATTCAAAATAGAATCATCCAAGCCTATACGATCACAATATCCAACCTTGCAAGATCAATTGGATAATAACCCTCAAAGGATCCACAAATTCTCAAAGAGAGCAAGGCCCTAGGAAGTTTGATCATTTAAAGATACAGGCACATCAAAGGATGTCCTTGAAGACACATCAAAGGAAGGCTAAGGACCATTGTACTAAGTGCAAAATCAAGAGAAAAAATGACCAAGGGAGGGCCATTGCATCACAATTCAAAGAAACAAAATTGAGAGATAAAATCTTGAAGAGCTACAATTGAGAGGCCAATGAAAAATTGACAAAGCTTAGATATTCAAAGGAGATTCTCACACAAGAAAACAAAAACTTTCCAAGAAGAGTCGTGATTCTTATTTGGGTATTGAGAGCAGGATGCTCAGTTAACATGTTTAATAGTGGCCTAGATTAAGAAGTCTACAAGTCCTAAAACCTAGTGAGTCAACAATAAAGAGAAAATGTTCCAATCCAACTATCCATTGATAAGATGACAAAGCTACAACTCTAGAGCCAAGGTCACTAGTACTAGTTTAGATGGAGATAGTAATTCACAAAGATTGACCTTAGATACATTGAGTATGACATCACTCACATGTATCATGATTGTCCAACACACAAGGCATCTAGTCGCACCCTTGATAGCCTACTTAGCCTAACATTTGAAAGGTCAAAGCCACAAACATTGATTTAGATTATGAAGATCTAATAATTCCATCATATCTTAGGATCAAGTTGGCTTCCAAGTGAGAGCTCATCATTAATTCTCTCATTGATAAAGTCTCTAATTACAACATCCTAAATTATGATATATGGAATGAGATCAATTAATCTGATCTTGTCCCAACAAATGCAACCATTAAACCATATGGAGGATCACCACATTCTCTAATAAGAAGATATAAAATTCTCATGACCCTAGATACTAAGATCATACCCATCATTTTCTATGTGCCTCAATATTTGGAGAATATGGGCAAGGAAGTCCTATGTGGAAGACCTTTCAAGCATGCAACTCAATGCAAAGTGGAAAGCATGGCACACCAAAGACAATTGAGCTTGCCAAACACCAAGATAATCGTTGCTTTTAGTAAAGGAAAACCTTAGTGAGGAAAACCAAAGAATTCTAAAGGAACACCTCAAGGCATAAGATGAAAACATGGAGTTTCTTAGTAGAAATTCTCCTAGAATCAAAGTGAAGATCCAAGTTGCTAGGGATATTACAATAGCTTCTCAAGATGTCAAGAAGAGAATTTCACATATAAGAAAGAGGATACCCAAGGGCATTGATGGAGAGCTAGCACATCACTACAATGGGTTCCCAAAACATTTCCATGTGCTCAAGAGTTTTATGCAAGAAATCATTGCACACCCACCACCCGTGTAGCCACCTCATCTAGCTACATTCCCAATCCCATCAAAATTACAGAGAAAGAGAAAGAGACTCAAATGCAAATCTAGATCAAGAATCAAGACCAATAAGAAGAAAAACTTAGACCAAATAGAATCTTCTTTTTACCATTGAAAGGCCTCTTCTGATCTATCGAGAAAAGAAACATGTGCCCTAAAGTTCAATAGCCTAAACCATTTTCTAATCCACATGAGGAACTAATGGTGCCTGAAAAGTCATCAACTCAGATGAAAGAGAAAAAGTGGCCACTTCCTAGTGATGCCACTCAAATTGAAATAGAAAGTTCAAAATAGGGGAAAATGGATCCCTCAAGTGTTACTAAGCAATAACCTCAAGAGGTTGCTGATCTATCCTCCCAATTGAAGTCTCCCAATTCAAAAAAACCTTTGTCACCTAAGTCCAAAGAGAAAATCTAGCAATAGCATCAGAGTACAATTGTTTGCTAAATCACAAAAAAGGATCTATAGGGGATAGCTCAAAAAACTTCTAAGGATCAATGACGTCACTCTAAGAGCATTGTTATAAAAATAAATCTAGAAATTCCAAGACCAAGGCTACTTTGAATACATATATGGACTCAAGTGTATAGTCATCTTTTACTAACAAGACTAACCAATCCATAGAATTCGAAGTTACTACTTCCAATTTTAAGGTGGAAACCACATTATCATAGTCTTTTGTTATGACCAAGACTATCAATTCAACGAATCAACAAGCCTCTAGTGCTTCTACCTCACAGCATGATACAAACACTAGCCCAAAGAGGACAATGAATCCATTAATTCAAACATCTTGTACTTCTCAATCAAAATCTCTAGAGAATTTGAAGCCTAAGCCAATGAAGATTCTATTAAGGAGGAGTTAGAAAAGATGGAGCATCATGGAAATCAGTCATAAGTTAGGACTCCCATAGAACTAGACGAAACATTGTTGACTTCAATTGCTCATGCTTATATTCATGCCAACATTGGAATTCAAACTAAAGTGCATGAGAAGCTATTAAAAAGTCTTGTGACATGGCTAGAGCAAACAAAAATTTGTTGTGTCATCTAGCAATCATGGGAGAAGTTGTAAATCAAATGACCAAGGTTGGGCAATAGAAGAATTGCTTGATTCATGTATTTCACACTAGACATTATGAGACAAGCAAGGAGAAAGTTGTGACATTAGCCAAGAAAGCAAAAGGATGAAGTAAATTTGAATAAAAATGATTTACTAGTCAATGTCTAGTTACAAGATATGGTAGTTTCCGCAGATATGGTAGTTTCCGCAATGACTATTACTAAGAAAAGAAAAGCACTCTCAACTTCAATGCATGCCGACATATATAGCCCTACTTAGCATAGGTGGTGAATATGGCATCAAATTGGAGAAGCCAATCATGAGGCAATTCAAGTTCTTCCAAATGGCATCCCACTTGGGAAGAGAGTGAATGGCTCTTCTACAAACGCCTCTTGATTCATGATGAATATGCTAAGACCCTCTCTTAGAAGTATTTGTAGACATCCCAAATTATTCCCTCTTATGATTTTATGATGAAAATTTGAAGATTAGTTCTTGATGAGCTTGATAAAAATTGCAATTCCTCAAGTCCATTCTTGCAAAAGTGGTATTCTCATCAATTGGACCTTACATGCAATGGTAATTGTCTTATGACAATTTCTAAGCAACAATATATAATCAATACACTTCAATTTGACCCAACTTACTATGAGACCACTTCAATGTGCTCTAACATCCTAGCTCAAAATCTAGACACCATCAAAGCTACATTATCACTCATTGATTGACAAGATTCTAATTGAAGATAAATTGCATATAGCCAGTCCCTTTGTAGGCCTGGGGTAGACCCTTCCTTGCTTAATGATTCAATTGCTTACCTTTGTGGACTAGCTACTGAACCAACTGATTTGGATTATTTTGATAAATTGGATTACAACTCGATTACAACTCAATTTCTATATTTGGTGGATTTCTAAAACTATAAATAGTAATCCTTGTATATTACTAACCCTAGTTACTTTGTAAATATTTATATATTTAGCTCAATGTGTTGCACTAACATGAATTGAGATCCCTCAAACCTTGCAATAGTACTACATCTTATGTAAGGGTAGGATCCAAGGTACGTGATCTAACTTTTGTTTAGGGGTATAGTGGCAAGACCTTCGAAATTGTTCATCAATTCTTCCTTTCTTTTCCATTGCATGATACTCTCAAAGTTTCACGAAATGAATATAGGAAACAATATGTGTAAATATGTTGCAAATCCTAGCCATGCCAAAGTTTATCAACATAAGAGTATATACTAAAAATAGGCTTCAACAATATGTGTAAATAGGCTCCAAAAAATAGAGAGATCAATAAGTTTAAATAGTTGAATTGTTATGGGGCTGGATTAATCTCTTGATGGGAAGAAAGTGATGTAGGGAACCTTATTTTATGTTCTGAAGTGTTGATTCAGAAAACTTTTGTTTAGAGAGATTCTTGGCTTTTTTCCTATGGTGTTGTCTTCACCTACCATAGATTGGTGCCCCCACTAAGGATCTCTTCTGATCATATCTTAGGAAGTGTAAGGTTTGGAAACCAACATGTACACAAACTCAAAAATAGCTACGATTGGGTATGAACCTTTTTTTTGGTACTAGAGATGAGGATGCAAATAATTTTATCAAGAAATTGGAATGGATGGCCTATAAGAATCGTAGAGACACTATTGTTGATAAGCTTCAAATTATTGATATGTTATTTGAAGTCTGCAAAACTATGGTGGGATTTGTTGAATGAGGAAACCAAGGAAAATTGGAATCAAGTTATAATTGGTTTTATTACTAAGTTTGCAATGAGGAAAACTTGTGAAACTTTATGGAAATCTTTAGAAAGAATGTTTCGAGAAGAGAATGAGAAGGTATCTAAATGTATTGCCTAGTTTGAAGAGAGATGGATAGAGGTTACACGAGGTATGGAGAAAACACCAATCATGTTCTTGAAAAAGGATAAATTTATTTCTTTCCTCAAACTTGAAATCAAAGAAAAGATCTTGATAAAAGACCTTGACGCATTTGACGGTGCAATTAAAATAGCTAAGAAAAAGCATAAGAAGCTATAGATAAGGTTAGAGAAGTCAATAAATATTTATACACATGCAATTCAAATGCCCAACATACTTGACACTACTAAAAGAAATTAGGAAAGAAATTTGTAAATCTTTCCACGATAGTTGAAATATCTAAAAATGGTATACTGCAAGGTTATATGAAACATGATGATGATGTAATTCAAAAATAGTAGGTCTAGTTGGAAAATCTAAATTCAAACACATAGCAAGCCAGGCAACCTCCACCACGATTGGGTTTTAAAGGACCTCCAAGAATAAGTGGGAGAACTTTCAATGCTTCATATGCAAGGAAAGAGGACATAGTTTCCCTAATTGTCCATATCCAAGAAGAACAAAAGGGGAGATGTACCCCATGCCACAAGAAAGTGCTAGGCAAGATGCTAAACCATAGTAGGAATAGTGACAACATGAACTTGTTAGGTAAAAATTGAAAGGAAGACTTGATGAAGGCCCACTTGGTATGAGCCTCATGGAAATAACATATTTGATGATGGGGAGAATAGGTTACAAATGAGCCAAAGACTGGCAAGAAGGCTAGACAAAGAGAAGGAAAATTTAAATGGGGAAATTTTCATTGGGAGTCAATCAAGTTTCCTGGGAGACAAAGCTACTCAAAAGAGGGTGAATTTTGACATGAAGACAAGGTTTATAATTTAAGATGGACATGAAAGTGAGGTTGAAAGAGATGATACCATTGATTCAAAAAGTTCTAATATTGATAAAGAAGATAGATAATTGAAATCTAGTTTACTTTCTAGATGTAACGTGTCCGCTAGAATCATTCCGGACACGTCTTAGCAGTCCATCGGGAAGGATGTCTAGAAAGCTCCGCCCGACACTCCCATGGAATGTTACGGGACTTGCGATCTAGGTCTTCCCGCGTCTGCCACGTAGCGGAAGTATCCTGGCCGTTCCCACTTAGGATCGACCTGAATTTGGGTTTTCCTGTTTGGTCACTAGCTAGCAGCAACTAGCGTCAGCCCCGATCGAACTACTTTACGTAGAAACGCCCGATCTGAAGCGGATTCAAGCTGCACTTGGTTCAAGGAGAATGGAAACGAGAGGGATGAAAGGCTCGACCTCTCTGCCACAAGGCATAGTCCCATTCCGTTCCCCTAAAACAGCGCGAATCGGGTAATAGTTAATTCTAAGTCATCGTTCTCGGTACTTGTTTCGGTGATGACGATCATCCTCTGTTCGTTGAAGACTTTGAGAAAAGTTCCCGGCTAACCGGGACCACCCGTCCATAGGACGGACCCATGGTCCATCCTCCGCACTTTCCTCGGTTTGTTTTAGTTATGTAATTACCTACCACATTAGTTTGACATATACAAACAGCTTCTTTGATTAAACCTGTTATGCACCGGTTCCTTCACGTAATCTTATCACAGGACATAAAGAAAACAATGTCAAACAACTTCTTTGTTATTATTTTATCCTTTTATCTTTGAAATACAAGGAGTTCCCGCCTGTAGGCGTATTCATAATCCGCCCGAAGGCTATCCAGTAATCCACCAGGGATCACTAACCCAAGTTTCCGCCCGTAGACTAGTATGCGGGCCTCGAGATCCAATCCCGAGTCACGTTAGTCTCTTGTGCAGGGCCGGGAAGGCGAGGGATTTACAGCCAGAGCCCCCCCTGGCACCCAAGCGTCCTCCTGCTCCAAGCAGAACTCAACGGAGAGACCTCTCACGGCGGGTTCGGTCCACGTTCCCGGCGCGGTTCACAACCCCCTTGGTTAGGGTCAGGCAGGCAGTCGGGGGTAACTGAAGCTGCCTCTCAGGCACCAACCTGAAGCTTTAGATATATTTTCATCCTTTAGTTCATTGAGCAAACAATGCAAACAGTCCTTTCTAAACTGTTACAAGCACAATCAATTTCAATGATCGTTTAGCTAGCAACTGTTAAGGAGTGACTTCTTTTCTTCGAATGCAACCCGCATTCGATCCGGAATCAATTGCAACTTGGCAAGATTCCTATCATTATTGGGTTAGGGTCATACCCTACCAATACTTTAGGTTTTGTTGTGGTCGGTTCCAACGACCATGTCGCTTTAGTTTATTGTCTGGTCATTTGCTTCAAGACAAATACCTAACTTTCCTTTTCCTTGGCAATTATTCCCCAAGAAAAGTGAGTAACAGGATGATTACTCATCCTCTTGTAAGTTAAATTCATTCAGTAACTTGCCAACCTCATTTCGAGAGATGACAAAACTCTCTTGTGGACAAATCTCAAGTCTACACGATGTCGCAACCTTTTTGCACATGCGTTGCATCATTCCACAGGATCATTCCACCCATTGAATGGCGTCCTCCGGCCACGGAAATTCCTCTAGCCGAGTAGCAGGGTTTAGGGTATCCTCCAACCCATTCCTAATTATGTTGTCCCATGGTCCTAGAAATTTGCAACTCCGTCGGAGTTTCATCATTAGAACGAATGATCCTTAGGATAAAACCCTAGATCATTTCATGCATAAGCACCCAATTGACTCGATATTCTGAATGTGTGTAAGATCTTAGGGTTTGCGGTTCTAACTTGGCAACAAATGTAAAACTAGGTCAATTCTTGCCGCATCAAACCCTAGTTAGCACTTGGGATACTTATCATATCGACTGAACCATGCCCAAATGAATCCCTTGTGGTTTATGTGATTTAGACAACACAATATACTTGTCTTGCGACAAGGATGAACCTTTCCCAAAGGTGATAAACTAGATCAATAGTTACAACTACACCAATACGTGTAAACATGCGTTTCACTGCTTCTACGCATCACATGGTTCACAATAACCCTATCCTTTCTTGGCAAAGTAAAAATGCCTGATAATCTGGACACTAACTTTCCTAGGTCCTACTAGGATTTATGTCAAATAATCATGCCACTTGCAAGTCCATAGATCATTTTCGTGCCTTCTATTCCTTTTCGAATAACATCTTATGGATGTTAACTTATTACAAGGAAGATTTATCCAAAAACGGGACATGCCATTAATCTTTCCATGCCTATTAAAAAGGTGTACCTCAACAATTTCAACCTTGTAATGAGGCAACAGATGTCCTAGGTTCGTTACTTTTGAATGCACGAAAGGAACTTACTAATAAGGTCCCGCGAATGCATAGACACCTTATGCTCCCTCCATTGAACGTACCAATGATCAATTTCCATATCTTAGGCCATCTCTAATAAATGTTCAAATAGCCAATTCATTTTCCAATTGCACTTAACTTGACTAGTAGAATTCGAGCATGCATGAGTGCTTCCTAATCCGTGAAGTTATCGTGATTAATTCAATACTTTTGTGTGGAATCCAAATAGATCAAACCTGGACTTGTGAATTCCGGGAAATGTCCACGTATGCTCGGGGTGAACCTTCCGCATCCCACCTTGTGATCTTAGACGCCATCGCGAATTCGATCTCCAGTTAGCCTTTGTGGGTTTCAACTTTTGGCCTTGGCTTGCAGTCTTATGACCTTGGTCCGTCTCCCTTGTATGCGCAATTCTCTTTGATATATGGCTTCCTTGACCGAAGTTCCGACTTGCGGAATTTGCCTTGGGAAGGCCTTAGGGTTCTTATGAGGTCCTCTGGACAATGGAGATTTGAGAGCTATTAATCCCCCTTGAAATTCCGGGTTTAGGAAGGATTTTGTGGGCCTTGCGGGAAAAGGGGAAACCCTGAATCCCAAGCTTAGGGCCTTATGGGTGATTAGTGGCAAGGCCTTTTATGCTTAATCTCTTCAAAATCCCGGCCCAGGAATGACTGGTGAAAAGGGGTTTTGTAGCCCCTCTTCTTTAAGTCTCGAGATGGACTTATTGGTGATTGGTGAGAAGACTCGTCGCCTCCTTCTCTTCAAGTCCCGAGCTAAGGGGCTTAGTAGCTTCCTTTGCTTCAAGGTCTCGGGGGAGGTATGAATGGACTTTCTTTGGGCCTAGTGGGAAGGGGGGCTTAAGAAGCCCCCTTAGAAGCTTCTTAGAGAAGCTTCTAAGAAGCTTCTCTCAGCACGTCCCAGGGGGGGGGGGGAAGTCGAATTCCAGGCGGCGGCGGACTGGGCAGTCAGGCGGGCGGCTGGCAGCTGGCGGCTCCCTTCACGTGGCGACGGCCTGGTCTCCTTCCCCTTTCCCAACGGCGGCAGCAGCCCGTCCTTTCTCCAGCACGGCGACCAGCTCCCCCGTCCGGCACCTCCCTCCAGCTCCCTTCACGGCAGCAGCAGCCCGTCCACCTCCCTCACGTCCACACGGCCGTTCAGCACGTCCTCCCTCACACGCCTTCCTTCTTCACGGCCTCTCTTCTCTCCCTCCCTTCTCCACAATCTCCTCTCACAGCCTCCTCCTTAGCACACCCCCTTGATGGGGGGTGTTTATATAGGAATGGGGGGGTGGGGAAGAGGGTCTCCACCCACGTGGAGAGCTTTCCTCATGCAACCCTCACTTGGCCATCCCCCCCTCCACACTCCCTCTCCTCCAGCCATGCATCGGCTGGGGGAAGGGATAATAGTAAAAAAAAAAATTGCCTTAATTTAATTAAAATTGTCCCTCCCAAGAGGGTGTTTTCGTGCGGCTTGCGGTTTTGATCTCTCGGTCTTGATTTACCAAAGCGGAGGACCCCATTTCACGCGCGCGGGTCACACATTACGCGGTCAATAATTTCAATGCAGGAGATACCCTTTGTACGGGGTTTACACGGCGTGCGGAAAGTTAATATTTACGGTACGGGTACGCGGAAATATTACATTCTCTCCCCCTTAGAAGAATCGAGATGTCCTCATCTCGAGATAAACTGGGGATATTGAAGATTGAGAGAGCTTTCATCCATCCAGGTAGCATCCTCTTCGGGGTAATCTTTCCACTGGACGAGGCATTCTCTCAAGGTTCTAGATCTCAACTGTCTCTCCCTGACATCTAAAATCTTTTCCGGCCTTAGTTCAAGGATTCCTTGACTAGGCATTACAATTTGTTGGTCATCAAGTACATGACTAGGATTAGGTACATACTTCATTCTTCAATAGACTGTTATGGAATACATTGTGAACCTTTAGGTTTTCAGGGCATTACAGTCTATAAACATTAGGTCTTAAGCACTTGAGGATCTTGTATCGTCCACAATACCTTGGACTTAGCTTCCTGCAATCTCCTAAGGATAGAGAACTCTTCCTTGGGCATACGTGAATGAAGACCATGTCTCCTTCCTCAAATATTCTATCTTGACACTTCAAATCCGTGTATGCCTTCTGTCTATCCTTCGCAGCTTTGATGTCCCGATAGAGTGAAATCATAAGCTTCGCACAATATCTTCTATTTAAATAACTGGCTTGCTCGTACACATGCTCTCATTCTATAGTAGACATGTCCATTATTGACAGAGAATTCATGATACTTAGCCTGTAGCTTCAAATTCTGATCCTTGGTAGATATTTCTTTTATCATTGCTTGGTAGGCTAAGTCATGGCATGCTTCCTCTCTAGCCAATTCGAGTATAGGGTTGCTTGGCATAGATACCTTTGTAGCCAGAGATCTGGCCGTTGATGGAGTCTGCAAGATTAGGGAATTTAGGAATGCCTTGCGACTAAGTGCATCGGCAACCACATTCTCTTTCCCCGGTCGATACTTGATTTCAAAATCATATTCCTCCAATACTTCAATCCATCGACGTTGCCTCATGTTGAGCTCGTTCTGGGTAAAAATCCATTTGAGACTCTTATGATCTGTTACTAGAGTAAACTTGTTACCCAAAAGGTAGTGTCTCCAAAGCTTTAGAGCATGGATGACAGCTAATAACTCCAGATCATGAGTGGCATAATTCTTTTCGTGACTCTTCAATTTCCTTGAAGAATATGTTAGTGGATGACCTTCCTGTATAAGAACACATCCCAAGGCAAGAATGCTGGCAACAGTTACTACCTCGAACTCCTTATTCAGGAAGTTTTAGAATAGGTGCTGATACCAAACTTTGCTTCAACCTATCAAAGCTAGTTTGTTCGGCAGTTGACCATGCAATGGACGTTTGCTTCCTCAATAATTCTGTCAAGGGTGCTGCAATCAAAGCATAAAGATCCTATACCATCCTGTCAAGCCCAGAAACCTACGTATCTCTTTGACAGATACTGGTATTGGCCATTCAAGCACATCTCTGACTTTGGCTGGATCTACTGATATTCCTTCTGATGATACTATGAATTCTAGATATTCAATCTGACGTTTGAAGAATGCACACTTCTTCATTTTTGCATACAGCTTTTGAGACCTCATTGTCTCCAAAACAATCCGTAGTTGAGGTTCATGATCTTCTTCCTGTTTAGAATAGACTAAAATGTCATCGAAGAAGACAAGCACGAAGTCATCAAGATATGGTCTAAAAATATACTGCATTAATCTATTGAAAGTGGCAGGTGCATTTGTAAGGCCGAATGACATAACCAAGAATTCAAAGTGCCCATATCTTGTATTGAAGGCCGTTTCTTGATTTGATAGTAACTTGACCTGAGATCAATTTTGGAAAAAATCTTTGCATCTTGAAGGCGATCAAAAAGCTCATCTAGTCTAGGAATATGATATTTGTTCTTGACTGTTGATTGATTCAACCCACGGTAATTAATACATAGTCGAAGTGTCCCATCTTTCTTTTTCTGGAATAGTACTGGAGCTCCCCATGGTGAATTGCTAGGGCCGCTGTAGCCTTGGTTTAACAGCTGCTTGAGTTGTTCCTTCAACTCAATTGCTTCCGATATAGACATTCTATAGGTTCTCTTCACAATTGGCACGGCTCCTATTACTGGCTTGATCTCATGATCTACTTCTCTTTGAAGTGGGCGTTTTTGTTAACTCTTCAGAAACTACGTCCACGTATTCCTTCAGTCAAGTGACCAATTCACTTTACTTCTTTATCAATATTCATAGTCAAGACAATCGGGAAAAAGTTTTATTCCATTCATATCAGCATAGCCCTTTCAGGGCACAATTATTTCTTGGGCCGATGGAACAAGTTAATACATTAATTTGAGGAGAATAAGATATTATTGCATTCAGCTACAGGAACTGAGTAGTAGTACGGATTGGGGTCATTGATTTTCAGGAATCGATAGTTCATTGGAAGATTAGGGTATCTCTTCCTTCGATATCCATTCTTCTCACGACGCCCCAAAACCTTGATTCGGTCGGTAGGGATTCTTTGAATCACTTCCCCGTACACATACTTATTCTGGTTAACCCTTCGGCCTCCGACCTGTAGGGTCGCGTTTGCATGAGCCTCAATAAAGACGAACAGCTTTACGATCTTCAAATCCTCCATCCACTTGATTCTCTTCAAGTTAATTTGAAGGTACGCAGGTTGATAGGCAGTTATGTAATAGATCCCTGTAACACCCATCCATCTCCATTCCACGTACGCAGGTGATGGATTGTAAATACGGTCTAAGATGTTCATCATCTCAACCCTTTGTCGATAATTTGTGTAATGCATCGCGGTCATAAACATGACTCGGAACACTAAGAACTTGTTCCATGCTTCGTAATTCTGCAAGACAGCATTCAAAGTAAGGAAATGTTTGGGACACAACATTTGCTTTACTTCCTCTTATCAAAATTTCCTAAAAACAAGTCCTTTGTTGGTTTGCTCTGATACCAACTGTAACGTGTCCGCTAGAATCATTCCGGACACGTCTTAGCAGTCCATCGGGAAGGATGTCTAGAAAGCTCCGCCCGGCACTCCCATGGAATGTTACGGGACTTGCGATCTAGGTCTTCCCGCGTCTGCCACGTAGCGGAAGTATCCGGGCCGTTCCCACTTAGGATCGACCTGAATTTGGGTTTTCCTGTTTGGTCACTAGCTAGCAGCAACTAGCGTCAGCCCCGATCGAACTACTTTACGTAGAAACGCCCGGTCTGAAGCAGATTCAAGCTACACTTGGTTCAAGGAGAATGGGAAACGAGAGGGATGCAAGGCTCGACCTCTCTGCCACAAGGCATAGTCCCATTCCGTTCCCCTAAAACAGCGCGAATCGGGTAATAGTTAATTCTAAGTCATCGTTCTCGGTACTTGTTTCGGTGATGACGATCATCCTCTGTTTGTTGAAGACTTTGAGAAAAGTTCCCGGCTAACCGGGACCACCCGTCCATAGGACGGACCCATGGTCCATCCTCCGCACTTTCCTCGGTTTGTTTTAGTTATGTAATTACCTACCACATTAGTTTGACATATACAAACAGCTTCTTTGATTAAACCTGTTATGCACCGGTTCCTTCACGTAATCTTATCACAGGACATAAAGAAAACAATGTCAAACAACTTCTTTGTTATCATTTTATCCTTTTATCTTTGAAATACAAGGAGTTCCCGCCTGTAGGCGTATTCATAATCCGCCCGAAGGCTATCCAGTAATCCACCAGGGATCACTAACCCAAGTTTCCGCCCGTAGACTAGTATGCGGGCCTCGAGATCCAATCCCGAGTCACGTTAGTCTCTTGTGCAGGGCCGGGAAGGCGAGGGATTTACAGCCAGAGCCCCCCCTGGTACCCAAGCGTCCTCCTGCTCCAAGCAGAACTCAACGGAGAGACCTCTCACGGCGGGTTCGGTCCACGTTCCCGGCGCGGTTCACAACCCCCTTGGTTAGGGTCAGGCAGGCAGTCGGGGGTAACTGAAGCTGCCTCTCAGGCACCAACCTGAAGCTTTAGATATATTTTCATCCCTTAGTTCATTGACCAAACAATGCAAACAGTCCTTTCTAAACTGTTACAAGCACAATCAATTTCAATGGTCGTTTAGCTGGCAACTATTAAGGAGTGACTTCTTTTCTCCGAATGCAACCCGCATTCGATCCGGAATCAATTGCGACTTGGCAAGATTCCTATCATTCTTGGGTTAGGGTCATACCCTACCAATACTTTAGGTTTTGTTGTGGTAGGTTCCAGCGACCATGTCGCTTTAGTTTATTGTCTGGTCATTTGCTTCAAGACAAATACCTAACTTTCCTTTTCCTTGGCAATTATTCCCCAAGAAAAGTGAGTAACAGGATGACTACTCATCCTCTTGTAAGTTAAATTCATTCAGTAACTTGCCAACCTCATTTCGAGAGATGACAAAACTCTCTTGTGGACAAATCTCAAGTCTACACGATGTCGCAACCTTTTTGCACATGCGTTGCATCATTCCACGGGATCATTCCACCCATTGAATGGCGTCCTCCGGCCACGGAAATTCCTCTAGCCGAGTAGCAGGGTTTAGGGTATCCTCCAACCCATTCCTAATTATGTTGTCCCATGGTCCTAGAAATTTGCAACTCCGTCGGAGTTTCATCATTAGAACGAATGATCCTTAGGATAAAACCCTAGATCATTTCATGCATAAGCACCCAATTGACTCGATATTCCAAATGTGTGTAAGATCTTAGGGTTTGCGGTTCTAACTTGGCAACAAATGTAAAACTAGGTCAATTCTTGCCGCATCAAACCCTAGTTAGCACTTGGGATACTTATCATATCGACTGAACCATGCCCAAATGAATCCCTTGTGGTTTATGTGATTTAGACAACACAATATACTTGTCTTGCGACAAGGATGAACCTTTCCCAAAGGTGATAAACTAGATCAATAGTTACAACTACACCAATACGTGTAAACATGCGTTTCACTGCTTCTACGCATCACATGGTTCACAATAACCCTATCCTTTCTTGGCAAAGTAAAAATGCCTGATAATCTGGACACTAACTTTTCTAGGTCCTACTAGGATTTATGTCAAATAATCATGCCACTTGCAAGTCCATAGATCATTTTCGTGCCTTCTATTCCTTTTCGAATAACATCTTATGGATGTTAACTTATTACAAGGAAGATTTATCCAAAAACGGGACATGCCATTAATCTTTCCATGCCTATTAAAAAGGTGTACCTCAACAATTTCAACCTTGTAATGAGGCAACAGATGTCCTAGGTTCGTTACTTTTGAATGCACGAAAGGAACTTACTAATAAGGTCCCGCGAATGCATAGACACCTTATGCTCCCTCCATTGAACATACCAATGATCAATTTCCATATCTTAGGCCATCTCTAATAAATGTTCAAATAGCCAATTCATTTTCCAATTGCACTTAACTTGACTAGTAGAATTCGAGCATGCATGAGTGCTTCCTAATCCGTGAAGTTATCGTGATTAATTCAATACTTTTGTGTGGAATCCAAATAGATCAAACCTGGACTTGTGAATTCCGAGAAATGTCCACGTATGCTCGGGGTGAACCTTCCGCATCGCACCTTGTGATCTTAGAGGCCATCGCGAATTCGATCTCCAGTTAGCCTTTGTGGGTTTCAACTTTTGGCCTTGGCTTGCAGTCTTATGACCTTGGTCCGTCTCCCTTGTATGCGCAATTCTCTTTGATATATGGCTTCCTTGACCGAAGTTCCGACTTGCGGAATTTGCCTTGGGAAGGCCTTAGGGTTCTTATGAGGTCCTCTGGACAATGGAGATTTGAGAGCTATTAATCCCCCTTGAAATTCCGGGTTTAGGAAGGATTTTGTGGGCCTTGCGGGAAAAGGGGAAACCCTGAATCCCAAGCTTAGGGCCTTATGGGTGATTAGTGGCAAGGCCTTTTATGCTTAATCTCTTCAAAATCCCGGCCCAGGAATGACTGGTGAAAAGGGGTTTTGTAGCCCCTCTTCTTTAAGTCTCGAGATGGACTTATTGGTGATTGGTGAGAAGACTCGTCGCCTCCTTCTCTTCAAGTCCCGAGCTAAGGGGCTTAGTAGCTTCCTTTGCTTCAAGGTCTCGGGGGAGGTATGAATGGACTTTCTTTGGGCCTAGTGGGAAGGGGGGCTTAAGAAGCCCCCTTAGAAGCTTCTTAGAGAAGCTTCTCTCAGCACGTCCCAGGGGGGGGGGAAGTCGAATTCCAGGCGGCGGCGGACTGGGCAGTCAGGCGGGCGACTGGCAGCTGGCGGCTCCCTTCACGTGGCGATGGCCTGGTCTCCTTCCCCTTTCCCAACGGCGGCAGCAGCCCGTCCTTTCTCCAGCACGGCGACCAGCTCCCCCATCCGGCACCTCCCTCCAGCTCCCACGTCCAGCACCTCCCTCCAACTCCCTTCACGGCAGCGGCAACCCGTCCACCTCCCTCACGTCCACACGGCCGTTCAGCACGTCCTCCCTCACACGCCTTCCTTCTTCACGGCCTCTCTTCTCTCCCTCCCTTCTCCACAATCTCCTCTCACAGCCTCCTCCTTAGCACACCCCCTTGATGGGGGGTGTTTATATAGGAATGGGGGGGTGGGGAAGAGGGTCTCCACCCACGTGGAGAGCTTTCCTCATGCAACCCTCACTTGGCCATCCCCCCCTCCACACTCCCTCTCCTCCAGCCATGCATCGGCTGGGGGAAGGGATAATAGTAAAAAAAAAATTGCCTTAATTTAATTAAAATTGTCCCTCCCAAGAGGGTGTTTTCGTGCGGCTTGCGGTTTTGATCTCCCGGTCTTGATTTACCAAAGCGGAGGACCCCATTTCACGCGCGCGGGTCACACATTACGCGGTCAATAATTTCAATGCAGGAGATACCCTTTGTACGGGTTTTACACGGCGTGCGGAAAGTTAATATTTACGGTACGGGTACGCGGAAATATTACACTAGAGACGTTGACCCTTTTAGACTATGAAGTCAAGGTCCAAAAGAAGAGAAGAAGACACTAAATCATGCATAGCAAATGCGTAACCTGCAGCAAAAACACATGACTTGTAGTAGAAAATGTTGAGATTTATGTAATCACACTCCTAAGATAGCCTCTTTGTATAGGGTAGTAGGGCAAGGGACATGCAACAACCTTGACATGAAGACAAGGTTTATAATTCAAGATGGACATGAAAGTGAGGTTGAAAGAGATGATACCATTGATTCAAAAAGTTCTAATATTGATAAAGAATATAGATAATTGAAATCTAGTTTACTTTCTAGAGACGTTGACCCTTTTAGACTATGAATTCAAGGTCCAAAAGAAGATAAGAAGACACTAAATCATGCATAGCAAATGCGTAACCTGCAGCAAAAACACATGACTTGTAGTAGAAAATGTTGAGATTTATGTAATTACACTCCTAAGATAGCCTCTTTGTATAGGGCAGTAGGGCAAGGGACATGCAACAACCTAAGAGAATCTGCTTGAATCCCATAGGCACAATGAGGAAAGTGGTACCATCCTACACAACTATAAAAGAGTGCAATTGACAATCATTTGAACATGAATGCTATTATACTTTTTACTTTCAATCTTGTCTCTCTCTACTCAAGATTATGTTTATGAGTCTAAGCTAATCTATCTTGGAACCTAAATCACTTGAGTAACAATCAGTGTGTCTAGACTCAGCATCATCATGCACCTTGTCATTGACTTCCATCCCATAGCTAAACCTTGCTCAAGGATGAAGTCTCTCAGTCCAGTTTCATTTTATCTCCTTTGTCTGCCATAGCCAACAGTACCTACCTCTATTGGAGCTCGTGAATCTCTTCAATCGAGCAATATCTTCCGAAGCTTTCTTCTAGAGATCCCTCACTAGACACCTAATGCTTGTTCCTATCACATCAAAGCTTAACATTGTGGTCACCTATCTCTAGCATTGCTTTCTTTTCTGTGTCCCTATCTAGATTATGCCATATTGATATCATACAACCCCCACCAAACAACAACGCTGATCGCAATCAACCATGCAACCATAGGGCAATCAAAGCCTATGACTTAATACCACTAAAGATCTCATGAATATTGATTTGCACATGCTTCTACAAACAAAAAATTAGATGCTTGTCTCAAAAACCCTAAATCCACCATAGCCATTTTCACTCAAAATTATATTTCCTTTCATTTTCTCACTTTCATTGGCTCATAAAACCCACTACAACTTTGATCCATTGTAACACTAAAGTTCAAGCAAGATTTCCATATGAGATCAGCAAGGAGAGGAATATTCAACTATCAAAGTTCAATATTAAGCTCAACAAGGAAAGCTTTTTTTTTTTTCATTAGTGCTTCTTGGCACTTGTGTCTCTTGACACATCCAAATATCTTAGTTACTGGTCTGATTTGAGATTTTTGGTACTGATTTCCTGCTGCTCCTACCTTCCAATATGGGGAAAGAGTCACTACCATGCCACTTGGAAGGAACATGTTTTCACACTTGGTAGACAAGGATCAAGTCGATCTTGATGAAGAAAGGCCTTTGGTCAATAATCGATGGCCAAGAAAAGAGACCCACAGATGTTGCTCTTATAGCAGTCTGGAAAAAGAATGATGACAAATCCCAAGCCATCATCAAGCTTGAGCTTGATGATAGTTATAACCACCATGCAGACACATGTGATAAATCTCATGCCACCTGGGAACTTTTGGACACACTATTTGGTGTCCAATCTAAATCCTCAAAATATAGATTGTTGATCGAGTTTTTTAGGTTGGAAATGAAGGCCAACACACCCTTTAAAACTCACCTTAATTATATGGAAAGCATGCCAACTCAACTTGTAGGGATTAACTTGAAAATGGAAGAAGACATAAGCATTGGAGACTTGCTTAAGAATCTTCCTCCAAAATTTGGTAATGTCTCCACAACACTAATTAATATGCCAAATCCAAAGTCGGTAGACATCAAAGCATCACTCCTTGAAGAATCGAAAAAGCTTCAAGGAGAAGAATAAGCAAGCACTTTTGAGACACATTGAAAATTTTTATTATGCCAAGAAAAGATCACAAAATACCTACCTAGAAATTGACAAAGAAGAAGAGGACCATGAAGAATAAGATGAAGAAGAAGAAGAAAAAGACACTCGAGAGCAAAAGAACAGGCCTTAGGAGTTTTTCTATTCCCACTATTCAGATCGACTTTTTAAAGCCTTGTATGTACTTGCATTAATGATCCAATCATATGCTTTGTAACCCTCATGTAGCCTATGCACTATAGCCTCTACACACTTAGTGATGCTTTGTGATAGCCTCTAGCTCTATATGGTTGATTTTTCCATGTCTACACTTAGCAAGGTTCTACTCATGATAGCCTTTGTAAACTCAATGTTTTTAATGGTCGTGATTGAGGAGAGGTATTGAGATTTATGCAATCACACTCCTAAGATAGCCTCTTTGTATGGAGTAGTAGGGCATGGGACATGCAATAGCCTAGGAGAAGCTGCATAAATCCCATAGGCACAGTGTGAGGAAAGTGGTAACATCTTACAACTATAAAAGAGTATTGTACGTTGTACTTTATGTCTTGTCTCTCTCTACTCAAGATTATGTTTATGAGTCCAAGCTAATCTATCCTGGAACCTAATTCACTCGAGTAATAGTTAGTGTAGTCTCAATCATCATGCATCTTGTCACTCACTTGTGTCCTCCATAGCTAAAACTTACTTAAGGATCCATGTTTCTCAACAACAAATGTGTGACAAGTAGCAAGACATGAATGTTGGGTTATCTAAATCGATGAATATGCTGGGAAATGACTTGACTAATGGTGAAATATCTACACATTCACCCATCTTTCCAAAATTCCCAAATCTAATTGCTACTAAATATTATCAACTAAGAGGTACCAATAGTATTGTGCATCACATCAAATTGCAAAAATGATGTAAACCAATAGCTCAAAAGCTAAGAAGACTTAGTACAATCTAGGAAAGTATAGCCAGGGATAAGGCTTGAAATTTGTTGAAGGAAAGGTTTATTTACCCTGTTGATGATGTAAAATGGGCATCTCCTATTGTAATAATCAAACAAAAGACGAATAAAAACTAGAGAGTATACGTTAATTTTAAGCCTCTTAATGATGTGACCAAAAGGGATTACTATCCTCTTCCATTTAAGGATGAGATTTTGGATCAAGTAGCATAAGCTTTATAGTGTATGTGAAGGGTATTTTGGATACTTCTAAATCAGAATAACAGAGGAGGATAAAAAATGATAGCATTCATTACTCTTTGGGGATGTCTTTGTTACTAGCTAATGCCTTTTGGTTTTATGAATTCATATGCTAGCTTTCCAAATATGGGTTATTTATGTGTTGACCCCTTTCATTGGGAAACCCATATAAGTATTCATGGATGGCTTTTGCATGTAGAACTCTAGAGCTTTACAGAGGTTTTTTCAAACCACATCAAGATGGGGGGATAGCTAAATCCTGATAAATGTAAGATAGCAAGAGGTAAAGTGATACTCTTGGGTCATGAAGTGTGTGCTAATGGTATTTCACCTAAGCCTAGTAAAGTTGAGTCCTTACTTCTTATGGATTCTCCAAAAACTATGAAGTAATTGATGAGCTTTGTTTAGAAATTGAGGTACTTATCAATGTCTTTTCACATGCTAGTTGAATATGTATATCCTTTACATAAAGAAACTCAAAAAGATAATTTAGTGTGGACACAAACTTAAGAGAATGCATTATTGTAGATAAAGAATAAGTGGAGTACTTTGCTAGTTTTATGCCTCCAAATTGGGATGAACCTTTTTTTATCAAAATCAGCATTGGAAAGAATGTATTTGGAGCTATTTTGATGCAGAAAGGGAAGGGAATGTCTTATATATGACCTATGTTTTATATAAGTAGATCTATTGGAGCAACTAAAATAGCTTGGATGGAAGAAGTGATGTTAGTATGGGATAGGTATATGCATTTAAAAGATGGAAATCATATTTGATTCAAAGATCATTTGTAGAACTTACTCATTTGAGTTGTTTCTACCACAGGTTTTACAATTTGCTAAAAGTGCCCTAAGGGTAATTGAGGGACTATTGGTTCCATAGGAATTTGAATTTACTTGTTTGAAAGAGGATATAGTAAGTGATAATTTAGTTGAAATTTTGACCTATAAATACCTTGTTGAAAGTACAACTATTATAAAACAAGAAGTGATTGAAGCTTGCATGGTTTTCTAGGCTAATGGAGATATGCTGAAGACTAGAATCATGGGCAAAAGTCCACTGCTATAATTCCTTTGTTCTCTAACTACAACAACAAGGTTTTACTTTAGCCTCTCTTTTCCCTTCTCTTGCCAAAGGAAGTGCCATGATTGTAGTCTTTTATTGGAGGTTTTGTTGTCAATGAGAGAAATAGCCAGAGGGCTATTTCATTCTAAGTTTTTGATGATGCATGTCATGCATCAATGGGTTTTCATCAATGAGAGAAGGGAAACGAGAGTTTGGTGATCAAAGAATTGGCATGTTACGAAGATCATGTACTATTGTTGAACGTTGAATATATGACTTGAGATAATGGAAACTTTGAAGGATTCACAATAGTCATCCATGAATATTAGCCTAAGAAGGATGAGAAAGAGAATAGATAGGTTAGCAAATAAATTAGCCCAAGAGGAAGCAACTAGAAAATAGAAAGAGAAGAAGAAGAAAAATGAGAGTGAGGTTGAAGTAGGAAAGAAGGATGAGAAGGAGTAGGCAATTGAAGCATTCCACATGAAGAAGAAGAAGAAGAAGAAGAAGAAGAAGAAGAAGAAGAAGAAGAAGAAGAAGAAGAAGAAGAAGAAGAAGAAGAAGAAGAAGAAGAAGAAGAAGACTGATGGAGAGGAGAGTGAGGGTTTAGGAGTTGACTATGGGAAGTTCAAGATACCACAGCCTATGAATTACAAAGGAGACAGAGACGGATTGATATTAAAGAAGCGGATCACAAAGATAAGTAATCACATGATTCGCAAAGAGAGGAAAGGAGAAGTGGAAATTATCTACCTTGAGGATATAGCTAGTTGATATTTGCTAGAACAAGAGCAAGGTTGTATCATCTTCTCATGGGGGGAACTTGTAAAATAACCCCCCCCCCCAAATTTTTTTAAATTTTAATGCAAATTTTTTTATCCCTCTCTCTCTCTCTCCCCGATGTGTTGGGGGAGTGAACTAGTGTTAGGGGGGGCATGCAACCCCCTAGGTGGGAGGGGTGGCGGCTGTCTCCTCCCCCTCCACCATATAAGGGAGGCTCCCCCTCCTCCCTACATTCAACAATAGGTCCTCCCCCCCCTCGTGCTTCGTCACCTCCCCCCCCCCCCCCCCCCCTCCATCTCGTTAGGTGGAAACTCCCCCCCTCTGTTTGCAGCAGCAGCAACGTCCCCTCGATGAACACACACAGAGAGAGAGAGAGAGAGAGAGAGAGAGAGAGAGAGAGAGAGAGAGAGAGAGAGAGAGAGAGAGAGAGAGAGAGAGAGAGAGAGAGAGAGAGAGAGAGAGAGAGAGAGAGAGAGAGAAGAAGAAGAAGAAGAAGAAGAAGAAGAAGAAGAAGGAGAGAAGAGAGAAGGAGAAGAAGAAGAGAAGAATAAGAAGAAGAGGAAAAAGGAGGGAGAGAGGGAAGGAGAAGAAGAGAGAGAGAAGAAGAGAAGGAGGGAGAGAGGGAAGGAGAAGAAGAGAGATAGAGAAGAAGAGAAGGAGGGAGAGAGGGAAGGAGAAGAAGAGAAAAAGAAGAAGAAGAGGAAGAAGAGAGGGAGAGAAGAAGAGAAGGAGAGGGAGAGAGAGAAGGAGAAGAAGAAGAGAAGAAGAAGAAGAAGAGGGAGAGAGAGAGTAGGAGAAGGAGAGAAGAAAAGAAGAAGAAGAAGAGAGAGAGAGAGAGAGAGAGAGAGAGAGAGAGTTGGTGAGTAGAGAAGGTATCAAGGGCTATGTTTGAGGAGCCGTGTTCAAGAAGCCACTTTTCAAGCCCCCCTCAATGGCGAAGGTCACCTTGCTTATGACTTTTTCTTTCCCAAGCTTGTCATCTTGAAGGCCCGTTAAGGTCAGGACTATCCAAAATCCGCGTGGTAAATGGCTCCCAAAAAGAGTTTTGCGGGAAGTGTAAGTGCCAGAGCTACCAACAGTACTGGTAATGTAGAAGAGGCAAGCGGAGTGACCAACGCAACAAATGCCCCTACAATCATGAATCAAACCCAGGTTCTTTGATATACTAAGCTTTATAATTAATTTTGTATTATTTCAAGAAGAAGAAATAAAGGGGTAGTTACTTGCATGGAACAAGAACGAGCCTTAGGATTTTTTTACTCCAAGTGATAGGTTGCATGCATGAAATGGTAGAGCATGGAGTTTGCATAAGTTTATATGCATAGAATGATAGCTTTTACACACATAGAATGATAATTTTTTCACATTATTTCACATAAAATAATAGTTTTTAATCCATTTCAGTGCATGAATAGTCATCTAGAATTTATGCTTTGCAATCATGATTAAAATAAACACATGAAATGTTAGTTTCCGTTCATAGGATGCAATTGTTCTGATGGATAGAAACCTAGACTTTCATATATGCAAGTCACATGAAGTAAGTATTCGTTGCCAGGTATGAAGAGAGTTAAAGGTTTCTTAGGATGTACTAATATGTTAAACGCACCATGTGCATGATGGGTAAGTTTGATTGAAAAATTCTGCATAGTACCGCACTAAGAGAGATGGAAGGGACGCATGCATCTAGGCTGTATCCTGAAGGCCTAGATGAAGAGTCTTGTGTTTCCAAGTGTGTTAACTGAACTTGGTTGGAGGGAGATGAGTAAAGAACTAAATGAATAAAAGACACTTGGTTGGGTTGCGAATAAGGCATGTCCGTTGCCTTGGTTGACCAGTTAATGCTTTGAGCTAGGGTTAAGATATCATAAGGTAAAACCCAAGGGGAAGAGCAAGTCAAAATAAGTTAACTTACCATGAAAATTTTCTTGCATGATCTTGTTTGAGATTATTGGGATCTCACCAAGTCATGAATGATCCAAGATCGGATGCTGGGAACATCTGGGAAAAAGGAGTCACACCTTAGCAGTTCGTCGTACAAACAACCTCCGAAATGATCGTGATTGTACACTTAGGTACATTGTTTGAACTCCTTTTCTCAAGAAACTAATTCAAGGAAAAACACTTAATGTTTTAGGTTAGAAGCCTGGAGGGAGAGGCAGGAACAGTTACCTCCGACTATGTGCTTGGCCCTATCCAAGGGGGTTGTTAGCCGCGCCGGATATATGGACCTAACTCACTGCGAGAGGTCTCTCCGTGGGTGTTGCTTGGAGCGGGAGGATGCTTGGGTGCAAGGGGAGGCTCTAGTTGTAACTTCCTTGCCTCCGGATCCCGCACAAGAGGCCAATGTGACTCGAGATGGGATCTCGAGGCTCGTGTACTAGTCTACAGGTGGAATTTGGAGCAACAATCCTGTAGATTGCTAGGATAGC
Organism: Lygodium microphyllum; assembly: GCF_053477565.2. Classification (NCBI taxonomy): domain Eukaryota; kingdom Viridiplantae; phylum Streptophyta; class Polypodiopsida; order Schizaeales; family Lygodiaceae; genus Lygodium; species Lygodium microphyllum. The sequence goes on along the minus strand of NC_141152.1, from coordinate 24,167,881 downwards.
CTTCGAGCATGATACTTGATGTACCCTGGGATTATGATAAATAAGGATCAGATATTTGAAGAAAAAGGAACTTGCTTAATATTATTTTTGTATCAGTGCCTAAGTTACATGAAGGAACAGGTGATTAAATTGATTAATTAAGGAAGCTGCTTTTGCATGTCAAAAGTAATGTGGTAGGTAATTAGATAACTAAGCAAACCGAGGAAAGTGCGGTGGACGTGACTTGGGTCCGCCGTCCTACGGAAGGGTGGTCCGAGTTAGCTTGGAACTTTTCTCAAAAGACAAGATAGCGAGACTATGAAGACCTAGCATCAATAGAGTTAGAATCTCGATTTATGCTGTTTTAGGGGAAAGGAATGGGACTATGCCTTATGGCAGAGAGGTTGAGTTTCTCATCCCTCTTGTTTCCCATTCTCCATGAACCAAGTACAGTATGAATATGCTTCGATTGTGTTGTTCCTACGCAAAGTGGTTCATCTGGAGCTCGATGCTAGCTACTTCCTAGAGACCTTGCTGATAGGAAAGGCACCCTGACTTCAGGTCAATCCTAAGTGGGAACGTCCGGACACTTCCACTCGGGGCAGACTCGGGAAGACCTAGATCGCAAATCGTGTGACATTCCTTGTGAGTGCCAGGCAGAGCTTTCTAGACTCTCCTCCTGATGGGCTGCTAAGACGTGTCCGACAAGTGGACAAATGGACACATTACAGTTGGTATCAGAGAGAACCAATGAGATTTAAAGATTACAAGGGAATTTAATGGAGGGAAAAAAAAAGAAATAAGGGGATAAATAGGGGGAGGTGAGTAGAACGGAGCAGTGTTTTCTGTTGAAAACATTTCTTTACTCACTCATGGATGCTGGGTTGCAGAGTCACGAAGCATGGAGCAAGTTCTTGGTGTTCCAGGTCATGTTCATGACTGCAATGCATGCTTCAAAATTATTGCCAGAGGCTTGACATGATGGATATTCTGGACTATATCTATAATCCTTCGCCTCTGTATGTGGAGTGGAGATGGATGGGAGATTCAGGAATATACTACATAGCAGCCCACCGACTCACGTGCCTTTAGACCAACTTGAAGAGAATCAAGTGGATGGAGGATTTAAAGATCGTGAAGCTGTTCATCTTTTTCGAAGCTCATGTAGACGCAACTTTGCATGTTAGCAGTTGGTAAGTCAAGTAGAACAAGTATGTCTATGAAGAGGTGACCTGGGTGATCTCTGCCGACAGAATCAAAGTGTTAGGGTGCTATGAGAAGAACGGGTTTCAAAGGAAGGGATACCCCAGGCTTCCTATGACTTACCGTTTCCTGAAAATCCATGACCCCACTCCATATTACTATTCCGTCCCTGTAGCCGATTGTAACATAATCCTATTTTCCCCAAACTGATGTATCAATTAGCTTGTCCTACTTATCCAAAATAAATGTACTCAAAGGGTTATGCCCTCATGAATGAATAAGACTTTTTACAATTGCCTATCTTGATCGTAAATGTTAGCTAAGGTGTTAAGTGATTAAAACACTTGGCTAAAAAGCTGTGCTAGTCGTATTAATGTAATATGGGGAACGTTTGATAAGATGTTAACAGAAAGAATCTTATTGTCCAGACGTAACCCCAAGCGCAAGTTCCAAGTCTGACTCCTGCACTAAGTCCAACTGTGGTTCAAGAGAAGAAGTTCCTTCTCAAACAAATTAAGCCACCTGAGTTTGATGGTAAGGGAAGGACTGTTCAAGCCAACACCGAGATCTGGATTGAGTCCATGGAGGACTATTTTGAGGCAGCAGGAACTGCACCTGCTAACCAAGCCATGCTCGCCAAACGTAAGCTTACATGCAAAGTGAGACTTTGGTGGAAATAGTGGTATAGAGACAAAGCAATCTCGGAGGGGACAGCCACTTGGGATAAGCTTAAGGAAGCTGTGTGAGGGAGGTATCTGCCACCTGCCTACTGCACATAAAAGATGAATGAATTCTATGACTTGAAGCAGCTAGGATTATCCTTCGAAGCATATTATTCAAAGTTCGATTCACTCCTAAAGTATGCACCCCCAATGGATACGACACAACAGGTGTCAAAATTTTGTGCTGGGTTGAATCCACCCATAAACACTCGATTGGAATCAATGCACCCAACAGACCTACAAGATGCACTCATTTGAGCTACTCTAATAATACAGGAGGTGCAGACTAAACCAAGGAACAATAGGATTTGTCCTTTCAAAGATTAGAATAAGGGTATGTCTAAGGCTCAGACTAAGAAAGTGCAGGGTCAGAATCAGGGCCAAAGAAAGAAAGCTAGGGCCAATGATGTCAACAACTTTGTTCCAACACAAGGTAATGATCTCAACCCATGTTGCTTCCATTGCAATGAGCTCGGACACTTCAAGAGGGAGTGTCCCAAGCTTAGTAGAGGACATCGCCAAGGGCAATTCCAAGGTCAAAATAGAGCCGCTCATGGCCAAGGAACCACCCTCATGGCCAGAGGGGAAACCTCCAATGTTTCCAACAAGGAGATGGACGATGAAGGAGATCCATCCATGGATGCTAACATTGAGAGGGAAACAGTTCACGCTGCTCTTCACAAGAAGGGTCTGAATCGCCAATTCTCGGTGATTCAAACTCCATCAGATTATCAAGGTAAAAGCTTCAAAACCCCGATTGACTATGGCAGTACACATTCCTTCATCTCACCAATTTGTGCAAAAAGATTAGGGATAGCCACAATAGATGCACCTACTTTACTTGTGGAATTAGCAAATGGTCTTGAGGTCACTTGTACTCGGAAAATTGCTAAGGTGAAATTTCTACTGGGTAGGAAGCCAAGTTCGGTGAGATTCAGGATAATGAACCTAGGTGTCCACGAATTTTGTAATATTTTTGCAATGAAATATTAATCGACCCTAGACCCCGCACACAGTGTGCAAAAAGCAACCCAAAGTAATCTCTCGCAATGATAAGTGTTGGTGGCTAAGTGCTCCACCCTCGCGCAATAGCAAACTCCAGCTCTGTATCACGTATAAGAAGCCATGGCTTGAAAAACGCGATTCACCGTAGGCCTACACGGGAACACCCCTCAAGGGGGAAAAGGGATAATGGATAAAATTTTGGCAATTTTTTTAAAACTCCCCTCCCCTTCAGCAATTGCATGGCGGGGGAGAGGGAGTGTGAGAGAAGCTTGAGTAGGTGTTGGAGAAGCATGAGGGACGGGAGCATGCAAATTGCCACTTGTGTGCCCCCCCCTTCTACCTATATGAACCCCCCCTCTCCCAAGCTTGGAGGAGGGAGAGAGAGAGGGAAGAATCATGCCGTGCCGCTGCCGACGTGAAGGAAGTTGCCACCGTCGTCCGTTTGCTGTCGCCAGGCTACTCCACCATTGCCTCCACCATCATCATCATCATCAACATCATTATCATCATCATCTTTGTACTCATCGTCATATTCCTCCTCTCCCAATCATTTTCTCTCTCCACGTCATTCCCTATGGGACAGAAGCTTGGAAGCTTCTATTAAAGCCTCCATAAGCCTTGTTCTCCCGTACCTTGATTTTTAAAACCGTGTCCTACAAGGCTTGTGTCCTACACGGAGAAGGAGATATCGGATTGCAGTGGCTTCGTAACGCGTAAGAGAGCCAAGAGGAAGTTTGCTGAGTGGATCTGCGTCATCGATGGCTCCTAAGCAAAAGTTGCAAGGCGCACATGGGGAGCTTCCAACCCGAGTACACGAGTGGACAATGCCCCGAATCTTAATGCCCAGGTTTCGATAAATTTCCTGCATGAAAAGGATGCATTTAAGCATGTCTTTAATTCACGTAGGCAAGTTTGAATACATTGGAAAATTTATATACTCGCATCGAATTACCAAGTAAGTTGCATGACGAGTAATTGCATGGTCATGGTAGTTGCATTCTTGAACGCATATGGCATAAGTTAAAAGGTGGATTTGTCTAAAGGCATCCTTGTTGCCTCGCAAAAAGAACAACGCATATAACACATAATGCACTTAGGTAATAATTTCCTAGTTGTGACTCATGTATGAGATAATCTTAGACGCCCATTGAATAATGTCCAAATAGTTGCAATGCATGGAAAGGAAATTATGAACTTTGCAAATTGCATGCGATGATAGTTCATTTTGGGTCAGGTTAAGTGCTAAAGGAAGGACTAATTTAATGATGGACTCATGGTATTCGCTCATGCATGGAGTTCTTTATCAAAGTTTGAATGCATCTTCATTAAAAATATTAAAGCTTTGACTTCGTAGCATCAACGTAGGGTTTATATGAGTTAGCTCTGAATGTCAATCATTATAGTTTAGGACAAGGAAAGAATGATCTCTAAGTTGCATAAAAGCAGAAGGTCTATGGTTTGAAGCTGCATACTCGCATGGAATGATGCATCTCATCTATCTTCCAATTACTTACATCTTTTAGGGGAAAGTACTTGCAAATTTAGAAGAATGTATTTGCATCTTTAAAAGAAATACCATCTCTAATCGTGGGTTAGTTAATCAACTAAGTAATTCGTGTATAGTTGAGTTGCTTACATGAAAATCATAAAGGTACGATTAGATTGCATATGACGATCACCTCAAAGTGCTAGGTAGGGTTAAGTTACGTTAAAATTCTACCTAGTACCGCACTTGGGATGCCGATTTAAGACTTTCGATCCCAAAGATCCTACCTACAATCTCGAAAATGTTAGGGTAATCTAAACACCCATGCAAGAATGATCTAGGGTTCTCACCCTAAGGATCAAATGACCAAATACTAAATCTCCATATGAATTTAGGATCCCTAGGGCCAAAGCATTATCGACCTAGTAGGGTTAGGGTTGGATTGGGTCAATAGGACTCCCAAATCCTATATCTTGGTCAAAGGTATTCTTGACCAAGGAATACCATGTGATGGGAGAAATAATCCCACAAGTTAGGTGCGACACTTATCTCGTGCAACAAGTTGCAACATCGCTTGGTTTTGTGCCTAGATCAAAATAGTATTGCCACTTCTTGGAACAAGGTTGGCAAGTTCTAAGTACAAGTCTAATTTTCTAGAGGATGAGTAGTCATCCTGCTATATCACCCTTCCTTGGGCTGATTTGCCAAGTTAGGGGAGTTATGAATTTTCTAAGAAAGCAGTTGACCAACCAGGTTAGGGCGACGAGGTTGCCCAAGATTTACTGACCATAATATATGGAAACCTAAAGTATTGACAATTTGGGTTAACAGGGTATAAACCCTAACCCAAGAAAAGAGGGTAAACAAGCAACTGAGCTTTACCCTTGGGATCTTGCCAAGTCGCGATTGATCCTGGATCGAATGTTGGATGTATTCAGAGAGAAGGATTCACACCTTAGCAGTTGGCCGTATAAACGACCACTGGAGTGCTTGTGTTTGTACACTTAGGAGCACTATTTGTTTTTCTTTGCTTAAGGAACTAATGCTGGAAAATAACTAATGCTTCTGGTTGAAAGCCTGGAGGGAGAGGCAGGACCAGTTACCTCCGACTGTCTGCCTGATCCTATCCAAGGGGGTTGTTAGCCGCGATAGGTACGTGGACCAAACCCACCATGAGAGGTCTCTCCATGGATGCTACTTGGAGTAGGAGGACGCTTGGGTGCCAGGGGGGCTCTGGCCTGTAAATCCCTTGTCTTCGGATCCTGCACAAGATGCCGACATGACTCGAGATGGGATCTCAAGGCCTGCATACTAGTCAATAGGCGAAAACTTGGAATAATGATCCCTGAGGATTGCTGGAATTGCCTTCGGGTGGATTATAGTATAGCCTTCCGACTGGATTATATGGTGTATTCCAAAGACTGATAAATAAAGATCAAATGTTGAAAAGGAACTTGTTTGACATTGTTTTTCTATGTCAATGCCTAAGTTACGTGAATAAACTAGTGATTAATTGGTTAATTAAAGAAGTTGTTTTTGCTTGTCAAACTAAATGTGGTAGGTAATTAGATAACTAAAGCAACCTGAGAAAAGTGTGGTGGATGTGACCCTGGGTCCGTCCTACGGAAGGGTGGTCTCGGTTGGCCGGGAACTTTTCTCAAAGGAATTGACAGCAAGGTAAGCGATGACCTAGAATTTTTAGAGCTAGAGTCCCCATTTGTGTTGTTTTAGGGGAACGGAATGGGACTATGCCTTACGGGCAGAGAGGTCAAGCTTCACATCCCTCTCGTTTCCCATTCTCCTTGAACCAAGTGTAGTTTAAATCCGCTGACCTTGATGTTTCTGTGTAAAGTAATTCGTCTGGGACTTGACACTAGCCACCATCTAGGAACTTAACCATTAGGAAAACCCTGATTCAGGTCGATCCTAAGTGGAAATGGCCGGAATGCTTCTGCTTTGTGGTTTGTCTGCGTAAAGTAGTTCGTCTGGGACTTGACACTAGCTACCATCTAGGAACTTGACCATTAGGAAAACCTTGATTCAGGTCGATCCTAAGTGGAAATGGCCGGAATGCTTCCGCTTTGTGGCAGACTCAGGAAGACCTAGATTGCAAACCTCGTGACATTCCATGGGAGTGCCGAGCGGCACTTTCTGGACTCTCTTCCCAATGGGCTGCTAAGACGTGTCCCACATGTGGACAGGGGGACACATTACAAATGTTTACTCGGAATGGATTGGCTAATACCCAATGATGCCCACATCCATTGTGGGAAGGGCCAAGTCTCCTTCCAAAATTCTGAAGGGAAACTATTCACGACTCAAGATGAGGCTGGTAAGCCAAAAATATAGTTGGCAAAAGCAACACGGATAATAAAAGGTGTTCAAAAGGGTCTACCTATCTACCCGATTAAACTAAATAAGCTAGATTAGAATCAAGAATATGGGGAAGAACCTTCATGGTTAAAGGAATATGCAGACGTATTTCCTGAAGATCTGACAAAACTTCCTCCTCAAAGGGAAGTTGACCACGAAATCAAACTTGTGCTAGGAGCTGCACCAATCGCAAAGAGGCCATATAAGATGTCCATTCCAGAAGCTATTGAACTGAAAAAGCAACTCAAGCAATTGTTAGACCAAGGCTACATCCATCCTAGCAGTTCACCATGGGGAGCTCCAGTGTTGTTCCAAAAGAAGAAATATGGAATTGCATTGACTACAAAGGGTTGAATCAATCAACCATAAAAAATCAATACCCCATTCCAAGAATAGATGAATTACTTGACCGTCTTCAAGGAGCGAAGATCTTCTCTAAGATAGATCTCAGATCAGGATATTATCAGAAAATGATCAAAGAAGAAGACATCCCGAAGACTGCATTCAGTACAAGGTATGGACACTTCGAATTCCTAGTGATGTCATTTGGGCTAATGAATGCTCCTGCTACCTTCAATAGGTTAATGCAGGATATCTTTAGGCCCTATCTTGATGACTTCGTACTCGTCTTCTTTGATGATACTCTAGTCTACTCTAAATAGGAAAAGAATCATGAACCCTAGCTTCGCATTGTTCTTGAAACAATGAGAGCACACAAGATTTATGCCAAGAAGAAGAAGTGCACATTTTTCAAGCGACATATTAAATATTTGGGATTCATTGTATTAACTGAAGGAATTTCAGTAGATCCAGCTAAGGTCAGGGACGTTCTGGAATGGCCAACAACAACTTCTGTCAAAGAAATATGTAGTTTTCTTGGGTTGACAGGATGGTACAAGATTTTCACCAAAGATTATGCTTTGATTGTAGCACCTCTGACTGATCTACTAAAGAAGCAAGTAGCAGTTGTATTGTCACCTGCTGAATAGACATGCTTTGACAAACTAAAGCAAAGCTTAGTATCAACACCCATCCTGAAACTTCCTGATCTTATTAAGGAGTTTGAAGTGGTAACTGATGTTAGCGCACTTGCTTTAGGATGTGTACTTATGCAAGAAGGCCATCCTGTAGCATATTCTTCAAGAAAATTCAAGAGCCATGAAAGGAATTATGCTACCCATGATCTGGAGCTGTTGGCTGTCATCCATGCTCTCAAACTTTGGAGACATTACAAATTTTCCTTAGTAATGGACCATAAGAGTCTTAAATGTATTTTCATTTAGAATGAGCTCAATATGAGGCAACCAACGTCGATGGATCGAAGTGCTAGAAGAATATGATTTTGAAATCAAATATAGGCCTAGAAAAGAGAATGTAGCTGCCGATGCACTCAGTCGCAAGGCATTTCTAAATTCTCTCATTTTGCAAGATCCATAATTGGCAAGGTCTCTAGCCACAAAGGTATCAATGCCAAAAAACCCGATTCTTGAGCTAGCAAAAGATGAGGCATATCATGATCCCGTCTATCAAAAAATGCTAAGGGAGATCCCCATCAAGGATCAAGACCCGAAGCTAAAGATGAAGTATCAAGAATTCTCTGTCAGTAGTGGACTTGTCTACTTTACGACAAGATTATGTATCCCTGTAGGCCAAACTCTCAAGCAGAAGATACTGTGGGAAGCCCATGACTCCCCTTTCTCAGGACAACTTGGTTTTTGCCAAGACCCTTAATGCGGTCAGAAAGAGCTATTATTAGGAAAGGCTCAAAGGTGACGTTCTCAAATATGTCACAAAATGTTTGTCTTGTCAATGCATTAAGGCAGAACATGTCAAAATGCCTGGGAAATTGCAACCACTTGACATCCCACAAATGAAATGGGAGTTCATTAGTATGGAATTCATTGTTGGCCTACCCCAAATTCAAGGAGGATACAACTCTATTATGGTTGTAGTAGATATGCTCATCAAGGTCACACATTTCATCCCTCTTAGGACGAACTATAAAGCTTCAGACATCGCAAGATTATTCATCAAGGAAATATTCAAACTGCATGGGTTACCCAGAAGAATCATTAGTGATTGTGACTCTTTATTCACATCACACTTCTGGAGGGCTATCTTTGAGGCTATTGGAACTCAACTCTGTTTCAGTATAGCTTACCATCCCCAAACTAATGGTCAAACAGAACGAGTCAATCAAGTCATTGAAGATATGATTAGGGGATACTGCTATCATGAACCCAAAAAGTGGATTCAATATTTGCCACTCGTTGAGTTTGCCTACAATGCCTCTTACCAACAGAGTATTCAAATGACCCCTTTTCAAGCATTGTATGGGCATGATTGTTGTACCCCTTTGAAATTCTTAGACCCAACTTTGAGGGTAGAAGCTTCAAGACAGATGCTGGAAGATATGGATGATCAAATCAAATCAATAAGACAAGACATTCAAGGTGCCAAGGATAGACAGAAGGCTTACGCTGACTTGAGACGACAAGACAGATCCTTCGTCGAAGGTGATATGGTCTTCTTTCTCATATGCCCTATAAAGAGTTCACTGTACTTGGGAGAGTATAAGAAGCTAAGTCCAAGGTATTGTGGACCTTATAAGATCACTAAGTGCCTAGGGCCTAATGCTTACAGACTACAGCTGCCCGCAACCCTAAAGATTCATAATGTATTCCACATTAGCCTATTGAAAAAGTATCTACCTAATCCGAATTATGTACTTGATGACCAGCAAATTGTAATGCCTAGCCAAGGAGTCCTTGAGCTACAACCTGATAGAATCCTGGATGTTAGGGAGAGGCATTCGAGGTCAAGGACCTTGAGAGAATACCTCATCCAGTGGAAAGATTATCCCGAAGAGGATGCCACCTGGATGGATGAAGATACTCTCAATCAACAATACCCCTAGGTCTTCTCAAGATGAGGACATCTCGATTCCTCTAAGAGGGAGAGGATGTAATATATCGCACCCCCCTTAATTTTTTTAAAAAAAAATTAATGCAAATTTTTTTATCCCTCTCTCTCTCCCCGTCGACAGCACGTCGGGAAGAGAGAGAGAGAGGGAGTGAACTAGTGTTAGGGGGGGCATGCAGCCCCCCAGCTTGGAGGGATGGCGGTTGTCTCCCCCCCTCCACCATATAAGGGAGACTCCCCCCTCCTCCATGCATTCAACGGTAGGTCCTCCCCCCCCCCCCTCATGCTTCATCACCTCCCCCCCTCCAGCTCATCAGGTGGAAACTCCCCCCCCCCCCGTTTGCGGCAGCAGCAATGCCCCCCCCCCCTAGGGGCTTCCATCAGAAACCTCCCCCCCTCCTCATTCTTCAGGCGGAGAAACCCCCCCTCGTGAATAGAGAGAGAGAGAGAGAGAGAGAGAGAGAGAGAGAGAGAGAGAGAGAGAGAGAGAGAGAGAGAGAGAGAGAGAGAGAGAGAGAGAGAGAGAGAGAGAGAGAGAGAGAGAGAGAGAGAGAAGAGGAGGAGGAGGAGGAGGAGGAGGAGGAGGAGGAGGAGAAGAAGGAGAGAAGAGAGAAGGAGAAGAAGAAGAGAAGAAGAAGAAAAAGAGGAAGGAGGGAGAGAGGGAAGGAGAAGAAGAGAGAGAGAAGAAGAGAAGGAGGGAGAGAGGGAAGGAGAAGAAGAGAGAGAGAGAAGAAGAGGAGGGAGAGAGGGAAGGAGAAGAAGAGAAAAAGAAGAAGAAGAGGAAGAAGAGAGAGAGAGAACAAGAGAAGGAGAGGAAAAGAGGGAAGGAGAATGTAACGTGTCCACTAGTATCATCCAGGACACGTCTTAGCAGTCCATCGGAAAGAATGTCTAGAAAGCTCTGCCCGACACTCCCATGGAATGTTACGAGCAGAGCTTTCTAGACATTCTTTCCGATGGATTGCTAAGACATGTCTTGGATGATACTAGTGGACATGTTACAGTTGGTATCAAAGCCGACCAACAACGGAATTGTTTTTATGAGATCTCAATAAAAGGAAGTAAAGAAATTGTTGCTGTTTAAACATTTCCTTACCTTCAACACTGTCTTGCAGAATTACGAAGCATGGAACAAGTTTTTGGTATTTCGAGTCATGTTTATGACTACAATGCATTCTCCGCTTTATAGACAAAGAATTGGGATGATGAACATCCTGGAGAAAATTTATAATCCATCACCTTTATACATGGAACGAAGATGGATGGGTGCTTCATGAACCTACTATATAGCCGCCCACTGGTTTGCTTATCTACAGACCAACCTAAAGAGGATCAAGTGGTTGGAAGACTTGAAAGTTGTGAAGTTCATTTTTGTGGAAGCTCATGTAAATTCGACTTTACATTTCCGAGGTCGGAGGGTTGAGATGAACTCATATGTATATGAGGAAGTAACCCGTGTAATCCCTACCGACAGGATTAAAGTGTTGGGCCGCCATGAGAAGTATGGATTCGAGTGGAAAGGATATCCTGAACTTCCAATGACTTATCGATTCCTAAATATCCATGACCCAAAACCCTACTATTACACAGTTCCTGTAGATAAATGCAATACAACGTTGTTCTCCCCAAACTAAATGTAACAATTGACTTATCATCACAGGGAACGTTGTATTCGAAAGGGCTATGCCCATGTAAATACAAATAAAGACTTCTTTTTATCAATGTCTGGCTGTGCATCAGAGTTGATAAAAAGTTAAGTAGCTACATTGTTTACAAGATAGCTAAGCTAATGTCGATTATCGTATAATAACGTTAAGAAAACCTTTATTCAGGCACAACCCCAGGTACAGGTTCCAAACTCACCTCCTACATCAAGTACTGCTGTGATCCAGGAGAAGAAGTTCCTCCTCAAGCAAATTAAGCCACCCGAGTTTGACGGGAGAGGCAGATTCGTTCAGGTTGATGCTGAAATTTGGATTGAATCCATGGAGGATTACTTCAAAGCAGTCGGTACTGCATCCACCAATCAGGCTATGCTCGCCAAGTTAAAACTCACCGGTGAAGCCAGACTTTGGTGGAAGCAATGGTGTAGGGATCAAGGGATTGCAAAGGGATCTGTTACCTGGGAGAAGCTAAAGAAGGCCGTGCAGGGAAGATACTTACCACCTGCATATCGCACGCAGAAAATGAACGAGTTCTACGAGCTAAAACATCTAGGACTCACTCTTGACGCATACTACTCTAAATCCGTTTCACTTTTAAAGTATGCACCACAGATGGGCATGATGCAACAGGTGTCCAAATTTTGTGCGGGCTTAAATCCACCAGTAAATACCCGTCTCGAATCTATGCATCCATCAGATCTTCAGGATGCACTCATTCGAGCGGCGCCTATAATTCAGGAGGTGCAAGCTAGACCAAGGGGTAATAAAACTTGGTCTTATAGTGACCCGAATAGAGGAGCATTCAGACCTCAAATGAAGAGAGTTCAAGGTCATAATTAGGGACAAAGAAAGAAAGCAAGGACAAATAACGTCAACAACTTTGCTCCTACTCAAAGTAATGGCCGAAACCTCCGTTGTTTCCACTGCAACGAATCTGGTCACTTCAAGAGGCAATGTCCCAAGCTCAGCGGAGGACATCGCCAAACACCTTTCCAAGGAGCAGGCCATGGTCAAGGAGCCACTACCCGTGGAAGAGGAAGAAACACCTGCATTGCCAATAGGCAAAGATGCGAAGAAGAAGAGGAAGATCCGACCATGGAAGTGGAATTCGAAAGAGCGACAGTCCATACCGATTTACACAAGAAAGGGCCGAATCGCTAGTTCTCGGTGATTCAAACACCGTCGGAATATCAAGGTAAAGGTTTCAAAACCTTGATTTATTGTGGCAGTACACATTTCTTTATCTCACCAGCATGTGCAAAAAGATTAGGAATAGCCACAGTAGAAGCACCTACCCTGCTTGTGGAATTGGCAAATGGTCGTGAGGTAACTTGTACCAGGAAAACTGCTAAGGTGGAATTCTTTCTGGGAGGAAAGAAGACTTCAGTCAAATTCAGAGTCATGAATTTAGGTATCCATGAGTGTCTACTCGGAATGGATTGGCTTAAGCCCAACGACGCCCACATTCACTATGGAAAGGGTCAAGTTTCCTTTCGAAACTCTGAAAGGGAATTTGTCACAACTCAAGGTGAGGCAGGAGTGCCGAGAATCCAATTGGCCGAAGTATCTTGGATCATAAAAGGAGTCAGAAAAGGATTGCTCATTTACTTGATCAAACTCAACACGTTAGATCAAAAGCAAGAGTCTCATGAAGGGCCTTCTTGGCTAAAGGAATACGTGGACGTATTCCCTGAAGAGTTGACCGAACTTTCGCCTCAAAGAGAAGTGGATCATGAGATTAGGTTAGTGCCTAGAGCTGCACCAATTGCAAAGAGACCTTATAGAATGTCCATACCAGAAGCAATAGAGTTAAAGGACAACTCAAGCAACTGTTAGATCAGGGCTACATCCGGCCTAGCAATTCACTGTGGGGAGCTCCAGTACTATTCCAGAAAAAGAAAGATGGGACACTTCGACTATGTATTGATTACCGAGGGTTGAATCAATCAACAGTCAAGAACAAGTATCCTATTCCTAGAATAGATGAGCTTCTTGATCATCTTCAGGGTGCAAAAATCTTCTCCAAGATTGATCTCAGGTCAGGTTACTATCAGATAAGGATCAAGGAAGAAGATATCCCAAAGACGACCTTCAATACAAGATCTGGGCACTTTGAGTTCCTGGTTATGTCGTTCGGGCTTACGAATGCACCTGCTACCTTCAATAGATTAATGCAGGATATTTTTAGGCCATATCTTGATGATTTCGTGCTTGTCTTCTTTGATGACACTTTAGTCTATTCTAAACAGGAAGAAGATCATGAACCTCAATTTCGGATTGTCCTTGAAACAATGAGGTCACATAAGTTGTATGCAAAAATGAAAAAGTGTGCATTCTTTAAGCGTCAAATTGAATATCTGGGATTCATAGTATCATTAGAAGGAATATCAGTAGATCCAGCCAAGGTCAGAGATGTGCTTGAATGGCCAACACCAGTATCTGTCAAAGAAATACACAGCTTTCTTGGATTGACAGGATGGTATAGGGTCTTCATAAAAAACTATGCTTTGATTGCAGCACCTCTAACGGATTTACTAAAGAAGCAGACTTCCATTACATTGTCAACTCCCGAACAGAATAGCTTCGACAAATTGAAGCAAAGTTTGGTATCAGCACCTATTCTAAAACTTCCAGACCTCAATAAAGAGTTCGAGGTAGTAACTGATGCTAGCATTCTTGCCTTGGGGTGTGTACTTATGCAGGAAGGTCATCTAGTAGCATACTCTTCAAGGAAATTGAAGAGTCATGAAAAGAATTATGCCACGCATGATCTGGAATTACTAGCTGTTATCCATGCTCTAAAGCTTTGGAGACACTACCTGTTGGGTAACAAGTTTACTTTAGTAACCGATCATAAGAGTCTCAAATGGATCTTTACCCAGAACGAGCTCAACATGAGGCAACGTCGGTGGATTGAAGTATTGGAGGAATATGATTTTGAAATCAAGTACTGACCAGAGAAAGAGAATGTAGTTTCCGATGCACTTAGTCACAAGGCATTCCTAAATTCCCTAATCTTGCAGAATCCATCAACGGCCAGATCTCTAGCTACAAAAGTATCTATGCCAAACAACCCTATACTTGAATTAGCTAGAGAGGAAGCATGCCATGATTTGGCCTACCAAACAATGCTAAAGGAAATATCTACCAAGGAGCAGAATCAAAAGTTGCAAGCTAAGTATCAGGAATTTTCCATTGATAATGGACTTTTCTACTACAGAACAAGGCTGTGTATACCAGCAAGTCAGTCACTTAAGTAGAAGATAATGTGGGAAGCTCATGATTCCCCTTTCGCAAGACATCCTGGCTATGCTAAGACTCTTAATGCAGTTAGGAAGAGCTACCATTGGGAGAGGCTTAAAGGTGACGTTCTCAAATATGTCATTGAGTGTTTGTCTTGCCAATGTATCAAAGCCGAACATGTCATGATGCCAGGGAAACTACAACCGCTTGACATTCCCCAAATGAAATGGGAATTCATCAGTATGGATTTTTGTTGTAGGCTTACCCCAAGTCCAAGGAGGATACAATTCCATCATGGTTGTGGTTGACATGCTTACCAAGGTTGCACACCTGATTCCAATAAAGACAAACTATAAAGCCTCCGACATTGCAAGATTGTTTATCAAGGAGATATTCAAGCTACATGGTTTACCCAAAAGAATCATTAGTGATCGAGATTCTCTCCTCACATCACACTTCTGGAGAGCTATCTTTGAAGCTATTGGGACTCAACTCTGTTTTAGCACCACCTACCATCCCCAAATGGATGGCCAAACAGAGTGAGTAAATCAAGTCATCGAGGATATGCTTAGGGCATACTGCTCTTGAGAACCCAAGAAGTGGATTCAATACTTGCCTTTGGTAGAATTTGCCATGACCAACAAATTGTAATGCCTAGTCAAGGAGTCCTTGAACTAAGGCCGGATAGGATCTTAGATACTAGGGAGAGACAGTTAAGATCTAGAACCTTGAGAGAATGCCTCGTCTAGTGGAAAGATTATCCCGAAGAGGATGCCACCTGGGTAGATGAAGGCACTCTCAACCATCAATATCCCCAGTTTATCTCGAGATGAGGACATCTCGATTCTTCTAAGAGGGAGAGAATGTAATATGTTAAATATATATAGTTCGCCTTTGTAGCAGCGCATCGAGTTGGAGCGGGAGAGGGGGGATAGAGGGGCTAGCAAGCTCCTCGCTGGAGCTTGCCTAAGCCCCTCGCCATGCAGGCAGACAAATCAAGGGGGGGAGGATTCCCTCCCCTCCCCTATTTAAAGAGGGAGGGCCGCAGGGTTGAAGAGGGAGGAAGGAGGGAAGGAGATACGCCGCCGCCTTGCTTTGAATGCTGCCGCCACCAGCCGCCTGCCGCCCTATCCTCTCTCCCCACGTACGTCATCACCACCGCCAGCAGACAAATTCCTCCTAGTCATCGCCGTCAAGATTCTCTTTCCCCCCCACGTGGCTCCTAAACCCCCCACAGAAGCTTCAAGAAGCTTCTTGAAGCTTCTAAGGGGGGCTCCTCTAAGCCCCCTTCCTATACCCATAACCCTTCTACTCCTTCATTTTTTCCCGGGTTACCCTCAATCCCCCCCCCATACTCATATTCCTTTTACCCTTCACCCCCTCATAATCTTTTTTTCCCTTCCACCCCCCATACTCCTTTTAACACACCCCCTAAGCCCTTACCCCCGTGTACCCTTTTTCCTTCACACCTTCTACCCGTGCTATAATCCCTTGTGTTACCTTCAAAAATTTCCCCCTAGGTTTGAAAAACCCTAAGTCCTTTCACTCCCATGCCGAAAAATCTCTCAAGGTGCGTATGTTGCAAAGCCACACTCACGCACAACTTTTTTTTGCCGTGTATATACCCTATAGGGCCTTTTTTAGGCTTTATAAACCTTTCCCTCTCCAAAGAAGCTAAGAACCTAAAGGTCTTATTATTCCTTCTCGTGATCAACCATTTAAAAGGCTCCTTGCCTCGAAAGAGAGACAGTGGAAATCCGAAAGAAAGAGTAAAAGCTACCTTCACATTCGAATTGCGATGCCGCCTAAGAAAGTCCAAGGAGTAGCTGCAGGAGGGTCATCTCCCGGTATCCATGTGGATATCTCACCCCAAAACTAGGTTTTTTTTATTCTTGGTTTTATATCGGTTTTAAGTCAATCATGCAAAAGATGAATTGTTAGGGATAAGATATATTTTTCTGAGTTATTTATGATGAAGGAGTTTAGTTTAATTGAACAAATGATATTGTATAGAACATAGTTTCCTTCGAATAGCATCATGCATCAAAACGAATTATGAGCAAGATTATCTACTTACTATAATAGTATATTTCGGTTAAATCTTAAATGTATAAAAACTACATCTTACACCATTAAACCCTATTCTTTTTTTACAACATAGAGGATGAAATTCATGAAAGGTTTCTTACGTTGCTGAATTCTAGGAAGTTATCATTGCTAACTGCATATCTTAGCAAGGAAAAGATTGTTATTTGGCATGAGTTTTTTTGCAAGGAAAAAGGAGGATTAATTGAATTTACCTAACCTCAAAGCATTAAAGTTTAGGACTGAAAAATCAATTGTCACAAGGATAACAAATCGTGTCGAGGTGATCTCAATATTACATCATAAAAGATAACCGAATTAATGTAAACTTAGAAATACCTATGCTGCGAAATATGCCTTGGGAGTGATTTAAAGGCCAAGAAACGTTTATACCTTAAACACTTGACTATCTTCCCTGATTGTAGGGTCAATAAATTCGTAAAATGTAAAAGAACTAGGGTTTGTCCCTGAGGTTCTTAAAAAGAGACCCTAGGTCAGCTTAAAGAAACGAAAACGGATTATTTTATATTACGATACAGGACTTGCGCAGCAAGTACGAAGTCATATAGTCTTGTGATTGATTCACAAGAAGAAAGGTTAATTACCCTCAACAAGGATGGCGGATCCTTACGCAAGTTATCTTGCAAAAGGATGCATTTTTCTGATATCCTTCTAAATAAGGAAAGTTAAAAAAATAGAATTTAAAGTATCCAATGAACTTTAGGGTTGACCAAGTTGGGTTAATAAGGTACGCCCTAACCCAGAATATAAGGGATCTTGCCAAGTTGCAAGACACCTTGGAACGTGTGTTGATGCATTCGAAAGGAAAGAATCATTTCTTAGCAGTTTGCCAACAACAAGATCGGTTAATGAAAGTGTTTGTGCTTGCTAGAGAATTTAGGGTACTATTTGATTTATGAAATACAAATTAAATGAATATCCACGCTTCAGGTTGAAGGCCTGAAGGGAGAGGTAGTTTCAATTACCCCCGACTGCCTGCGTGACCCTAACCAAGGGGGTTGTTGACCGCGCCGGGAATGTGGACCGAACCCGCCGCGAGAGGTCTCTCCGTTGAGCTCTACTTGGAGCAAGACGACGCTTGGGTGCCAGGGGGGCTCTGGCCATAAATCCCTCACCTTTCGGGTCCTGCACAAGAGGCTAACGTGATTCGGGATTGGATCTCGAGGCCCGCATACTAGTTTACAGGCGGAAACTTGGAACAGTGATCCCTGTGGATTACTAAATAGCCTTCAGGTGGATTATGGACAAGTCTACGGGCGGAAATTCCTTGTATTTCAAAGATAAAAATTATGATATGTTAATAAAGAACTTGTTTGATATTGTTTTTCTATGTCACGTGATAAGATTACGTAAAGGAACCAGTGCTTAGTGGATTAATTAAAGAAGCTGATTGTTACATGCCAAATTAATGTGTTAGATAATTAAATAACTAAAACAAGCCGAGGAAAGTGCGGAGGATGGGCCATGGGTCCGTCCTATGGTTGGGTGGTCCCGGTTAGCTGGGAACTTTTCTCAAAGAACAACGGGATGATCGTCTAAGGATACGAACAACAAAAGCGTTGACCTAGAGTGATGTCTTAACCAATTTATGATGTCTTAGGGGAACGGAATGGGACTATGCCTTATGGCAGAGAGGTTGAGCTTTGCATCCCTCTCGTTTCCCATTCTCCTTGAACCAAGTGTAGTGTGAATCCGCTTTGGACCTGGCGTTTCTACGTAAAGTAGTTCGCTTGGGTCCGGCGCTAGTTGCTGTTAGGTAATGACCAATCAAGAAAACCCTAATTCCGGTCGATCCTAAGTGGGAATGGCCAAGATACTTCTGCTATGTGGCAGATACAGAAAGACCTAGATCGCAAATTCCGTAACATTCCATGGGAGTGCTGGGTAGAGCTTTCTAGACATTCTTTCCGATAGACTGCTAAGACGTGTCCTGGATGATACTAGTGGACACGTTACAGAGAAGAAGAGAAAAATAAGAAGAAGAGGAAGAAGAGAGGGAGAGAAGAAGAGAAGGAGAGGGAGAGAGAGAAGGAGAAGAAGAAGAAGAAGAGGGAGAGAGAATAGGAGAAGGAGAGAAGAAAAGAAGAAGAAGAGGGAGAGAGAGAGAGAAGGAGAAGAGGAGAAGAAGGAAAGAGAGAGAGAGAGAGAGAGAGAGAGAGAGAGAGAGAGAGAGAGAGAGAGTTGGTGAGTAGAGAAGGTGTCAAGGGCTGTGTTTGAGGAGCCATGTTCGAGAAGCCAATTTTCAAGCCCCCCCTCAATGGCGAAGGTCACCTTGCTCACGACCTTTCCTTTCCCAAGCCTGTCATCTTGAAGGCCCGTTAAGGTCAGGACTATCCAAACTCCACTTGGTAAATGTCAAGATTGTGGGAGAGAAGGAAGGAGTCTCACTTGTAGCTTTCTTGCTTGCACAATGGGGGAATACACACAAGGGTGGAGGCTGAAAACAGTTTTCCTCTTCTTAGTTATGTAAGCCAAAAGAACTCTCATACAAAGAAATAGAAGAACCCTATATATGGGTCTCAAACCAAACTCAACTAACTAAGGTGGCATACTAACTAAGCCACGAACTAGAGTAGATAAGGATAGCTATCATGTAGCTATTATTCATGGGCGGTGTACCAACCGCATCTGCAACTAACACGTCGGTGACATAAATGCACAACGGTCACCCTGGCATATCACAAGTGGAGCTCGATATCTCAACACTCCCCCTCGAGCTCAATCCCAATTCCTGCACACCAAGCAGGTCTCTGAACTTGCGCAGCTTCTCTATGCCCAATGCCTTCGTAAATATGTCAGCTACCTGATCCTCTGTGCTGACATAAACTAGATCAATAAGACCTAGTAAAACCCTCTCCCGCACATAGTGATAATGCACCTCAATGTGCTTTGTTCTAGCATGATAGACTGGGTTATTTGCCAAGTGTATACTACTCATGTTGTCACAATAAATGACAACTGGCCTATCTGTAGACTGATGCATATCATAAAGTAGCTTATGCAACCAAGCTACCTCACATGCAGCCATTGCTGCACCCCTGTACTCAGCCTCTGTGCTCGACAAGGCAACTGTAGGCTGTTTCTTGCTGCTCCAAGTGACTGCAGCACTCCCAAAAGAGAACACATATCCACTGGTAGATCGTCTATCAGAAATGCTACCAGCCCAATCAGCATCAGTGTATCCATGCAACTGTATCTGAACCCCAGTCTCATAAAATAGTCCATACTGCAATGTGGACTTCACATACCTGAGTATGCGTCTAGCCGCATCCAAATGCGGTTTCCTTGGAGCCTACATAAACTGACTTACCAATCCAATAGCATAGCTCAAATCTGGCCTGGTAATAGTCATATAAATCAAACTTCCTACTATGCATCTGTACATAGTAGGGTCTTCCAGAAGCTCACCTGCATCTGTGCTCAGCTTCACATTCTGCTCCGAAGGAACTGAAATAGGCTTAAGCCTGTCATCCCATATTTGGACAACATGTCCAATCCATACTGCCTCTGCAAGAGCTGTATCCCACTTGGTGATCTAATCACCTCAATGCCCAAGAAATAACGCAGCTCTCCCAAATCCTTCATCTCAAACTTCTGCTTCAATAGCATTTTCACATGAAGGATATCTTCATCACTGTCACCTGTCATAATCAAATCATCAACATAAATGACAAGTAGCATAATACCTTTCTCTATTTTTCTCACATAAAGTGAGAAATCTGCCTTGGAAATCTGAAAGCCAATAGTTACAAGATACTGTCCTATCTTGTCAGACCATGCTCTAGGTGCTTGCTTCAAGCCATACAAGGCTTTCTTCAACCTGCAAACAAACTCAGGATGAACAGCATGCACATAACCTGGTGGCTGCTCCATATAGACCTCTTCTTGCAAATCACCATGCAAGAAGGCATTCTTTACATCCATCTGATGTAAAGACCATCCCTTTGATGCAGCCATAGCAATGACTGCTCTTACGGTTGCCATCCTTGCAACCGGACTGAATGTTTCTTCATAGTCAATGCCATATGTTTGTGTATACCCCTTGACTACTAATCTTGCCTTGTATCTGTTCACAGAACCATCTGCATTGTGCTTCACCTTATAAACCCACTTACAGCCAATTGCATTTTTACCTTCAGGCAAAGGTACCAATTCCCATGTAGCATTTGCTTCAAAGGCATCCATTTCTTCATCCATGGCTTTCTCCCATTTTTCTTTTCCCATGGCTTGCTCAAAAGAAGTGGGTTCTGGTTCCTGTATCACCTTGACCATATATGCATAGTGAATGGCTGTAAATCCATCATATTTCAGCCTATCCACAGGATACCTAACTCTGGTAGACCTGTGCAAAGTGGGTTCACTCCCAGGTGCTCTCAAAACATCCCTGGTCTTCCTTACTCTAGGTGTAACAATAGAAGGAATACCCAACTCATCATCAATGCTCTGTTCTGAGCCACTGGATTCACCATCCACATAAGAGTGACCTGCATTCACATCAAACATGGGCTGATCAACCTTCTCTTTTCCTTTTCGTGATACCTGCGTACCACTATCTGCATTACTTTGAGAAGATTCTCCTGCTCTCAATCTGCCTGTCCATGGCAAAGAATGTGAACCACTGCTAGAGGACGCTCCAGGTCCACTAATATTTTGTGACTGCTGCTGTGAATTCTGTGCAGCATTACCATTTTGTGCATCTACATCATCAATCACATTTACTGGTTTATACCAACTACTCATCTCATCAAAAACAACATCTCTGCTCACTGTAAACTTACGAATAGAAGGGTTATAGCATCTATACCCTTTTTGCTGCAGAGAGTAACCAATAAAGATGCACTTCTCAGCTTTTGGATCTCAACTCATCTGGCACATGTACATAGGCAATGCAACCAAAAATTTTCAAATGAGAAATATCTGGTTTCCTACCAATATACCTCTCCTCTGGAGTCATTCCATGTATTGCTGCAGTGGGAGTCCTGTTCATTATGTAGACTGCTATAGCAACTGCTTCAGCCCAATAAAAATATGGCAGGTCTTTTTCATTAAGCATGGCACGAGATACCTCTCCAATATGCCTATTTTTTCTTTCTGCAATTCCATTTTGCTGTGGGGTATGACTGCATGAATATTGCTGTTTTATGCCATGCTCCTGCAGGAACCTTGCAAACTCATTTGAGAGGTACTCTCCCCCTCCATCTGACCTTAGGCATTTTACTTGCAGGCCTGTTTCTTTTTCAACCATAGCTTTAAGAGTTTTGAAATGCCCAAAAACTTCACTTTTCTTTTTTATAAAATACACCCAAACTTTTCTGCTATAGTCATCAATAAAACTGACAAAATAATAACAGCCTCCAAGAGATGCAGCTTTAGTAGTCCACACATCAGAGTGGATTAATTCCAATGGCTTCTTACTCTCTTGAACATGTCTAGGAAATGGTTTCCTTGCCTGTTTTCCAAACTGACAGGCTTCACATACCTTATGCATTTCTGCAACCTTGAATTTAGGCAATCCTGTAACAATATTTTGGGCCTGCATTGATTTAAGTCGTTGTACATTAACATGACCAATGCGTTTATGCCAGATATCAATATCTGCAACTACACCGGTCCCATGTGCAAACATTGTTGCACTCAATTCAGACATGTCTGCATCCAATGTAAACATTCTGCCCTTCTTCTTTCCTTTTGCTATCAAGCGACCTTTATTTTTCATATCCTCAACAAAGCATCCATGAGGATTAAATCTGACCTGCAAGCCCTGCTCAACCATTTGACCAACAAAAACCAGATTCTTGGTGATATTCGGGACATGAAATACATCGGACAAATATTTCTTTTTCCCATCCTGCATAGACAAAGGAATTTTTCCAATCTGCACAATCGCATGTGCAGTATCATCACCAGTCTCCACAAATCCTAGTTTTTCCATTTTCCTTGCATCCTCCATCCATTCTGCATGACCTGTCATGTGGTTTGAAGCACCTGAGTCAACATACCATACATCATTGCTTTCTTCTACACTTGTCACAGAATTGTTCATGTGCTGCACCATAAACAAATGCTCATTTCTGTCATCACCCTGTCTACTAGAAGATGCATAATTCCCTTGTTGCAGTTTTCCATTCATGATGTCATTCTGCTTTTTATAGCAGTCTTTAGCCATATGACCCATTTTGCCACAATATTAGCATTCAACATTACTGTTTGCATTTTGGCCTCTTTGCCATCCACCACGACCTCTTTGGCTCCCCCTGCCTCTAGAGTTACCACGTCCTCCTCCATAGGACTGGTTTTCTTGAGTTTGCTGCATATTCTGATTTCTACCACGGCCTCCAAATCGGCCTCCTCTACCTCTGCCTCTACCTCTTCCAGCATTTGAGTAGAAGACAGTTTCTTTTGAAGTTCCTCCTGAAGAAGATGCACCACCATTTCTCTGCTCCTCAGAAATTAGAAGAGCAATCAACTCCTCAAAATCAGGAAATCTTTCACGAACTGAAATGGATGTCCGAAACTGTGCATAATCCTTTCCTAGACCATTCAAGGTCACAGAAACTAAATCATCATCTTCCACTGGCGACCCAATGGAAGCAAGTGCATCTGCAATCTTCTTCACCTTCATGTGGTAGTCATTGATGCTCATACTTTCTCTTTGCACATTATGCAACTCTTGCTTGAGCTGCATTTTCCTGGCTTGCGTATTTGTGCTATACATTTTTTACAGAGTATCCCATGCCTCCTTTGGCGTACTTGCATCCTGAATATGCACAATCATAGAGTCTGAAATACTGATAGACAGCCAGTACATAACTTTCCTGGATCTCTCATGCCATGCTTTGAATGCCTGCATTTGCTGTTGATTGGGAACATCAGAAAGAATTGGTTCTTCTTCATTTCCTGCAACAAATTCCCAATATCCTTTTCCCATAAGGAAATTCGTCATTCTAAACTTCCATGCTTGGAAGTTGTTCTTGTCAAGCTTTTCAGTGACAATCTGTGAAAGAGAATCAGACGCCATTACAGAACACTGCAAAAAATTCTGTCATTGCAAAAAACCTAGCTTCACCCTCACAAGGGTAAATCTGCAAAACTGGCGAAAGTGGTATTTGACCACACAGTCACTTCCTAGTGACGATTTTGCATCAACAGGAAACAGGGATGATTCTGTAACTCCCAATGTCTCTGCGCACAAGCATACGATGCAATTTCTACAGAAACTTTTCACCGACCTGTAGAACAGTGGCTGCACAGCATAAAACTGGGCCTTTTCCTGAGTGCATGCAGAAAACTTCCGCCTCCAAAACAGGCCCCGAAATGGCCTCAAATCAAAAAAACAGGGTCGCCCTCAAAGGGCGTCTCAACCTGAGACAATGCACTCCTGCAATTTTCGGCTGTGCTACCTGCAGAGATCTGCTCCCAAAACAGAAAATGAAAGCAACACTGCTCCTCTTACCAGACCACCGCGAGCTTGGCTTGCTTTCTTGAGCTCCTTACCACGAACAAGGCTCTGATACCATGTCAAGATTGTGGGAGAGAAGGAAGGAGTCTCACTTGTAGCTTTCTTGCTTGCACAATGGGGGAATACACACAAGGGTGGAGGCTGAAAACAGTTTTCCTCTTCTTAGTTGTGTAAGCCAAAAGAACTCTCATACAAAGAAATAGAAGAACCCTATATATGGGTCTCAAACCAAACTCAACTAACTAAGGTGGCATACTAACTGAGCCACGAACTAGAGTAGATAAGGATAGCTATCATGTAGCTATTATTCATGGGCGGTGTACCAACCGCATCTGCAACTAACACGTCGGTGACATAAATGCACAACGGTCACCCTGGCATATCACAAGTGGAGCTCGATATCTCAACAGTAAATGGCTCCCAAAAAGAGCGTTGCGGGAAGTGTAAGTGCCAGAGCTACCAATGGTACCAGTAATGCGGGAGAGGTGAGCGGAGCGACCAACATAACAAATGCCCCTATGATCACGAATCAAACCCAGGTTCTTTGATATCCTAAGCTTTATAATTAATTCTGTATTATTTCAAGAAGAAGAAATAAAGGGGTAGTTACATGCATGGAACAAGAACGAGCCTTAGGATTTTTTAACTCCAAGTGATAGGTTGCATGCATGAAATGGTAGAGCATGGAGTTCGCATAAGTTTATATGCATAGAATGATAGCTTTTACAAACATAGAATGATAAGGTTTTTGCATTATTTCACATAAAATAATAGTTTTTAATCCAGCTCAATGCATGAATAGTCATCTAGAATTTATGCTTCGCAATCACGATTAAAATAAACACATGAAATGTTAGTTTCCGTTCATAGGATGCAATTATTCCGATGGATAGAAACATAGACTTTCATATAGGCAAGTCACATGAATTAAGTATTTGTTGCTAGGTATGAAGAGAGTTAAAGGTTGCTTAGGATGTACTAATATATTAAACGCACCATGTGCACAATGGGTAAGTTTGATTCAAAAATTCTGCATAGTACCGCACTAAAAGGGATGGAAGGGACGCATGCATCTAGGCTGTATCTTGAAGGCCTAGATGAAGAGTCTTGTGTTGCCAAGTGTGTTAATTGAACTTGGTTGGAGGAAGATGAGTAAAGAACTGGATGAATAAAAGGCCCGGTTGGGTTGCAAATAAGGCATGTCCGTTGCATTGGTTGACCAGTTAATTCTTTGAGCTAGGGTTAAGATACCATAAGGTAAAACCCAGGGGGTAGGTTTGAATCCCCGACCTTGCTTTGCCAAGACAGAGTTATCAATTTCACGCATGGGGTTATAGATTAACTACCGACACTGAAGATAACCTTTGCACGAGTTTACGGTGCGCGGGAGGTCGGTTTAGTAATATTTTTCAAACGGGAATATTACATTCTCTCCCCCTTGGAAGAATCAAGATGTCCTCATCTCGAGAGGAACTGGGGGTATTATTGTTTGAGAGTGCTTTCATCTATCCAAGTGGCATCCTCCTCGGGATAATCTTTCCACTGGACGAGGCATTCTCTCAAGGTTCTGGATCTCAGTTGTCTCTCCCTAACATCTAAAATCCTATCAGGCCGCAGCTCAAGGACTCCTTGGCTAGGCATTACGACTTGTTGGTCATCAAGTACATGGCTATGATTAGGTACATACTTTTTCAATAGGCTGATATGGAATACATTATGAACCTTTAAGTTCTCAGGGAGTTGCAGTCTATAAGCATTGGGTCCTATGCACTTGACGATCTTGTATGGTCCACAATACCTTGGACTTAGCTTCTTGCAATATCCTAAGGATAGGGAACTCTTCTTTGGCCGTACGCGAATGAAGACCATGTCTCCTTCCTCGAAGGTTCTATCTTGACGCTTCAAACTTGCGTATGCCTTTTGTCTATCCTTGGCTGCTTGGATGTCCTGTCTAATTGACTTCATTTGGTCATCCATCTCTTCCAGCATCTGCCTTGAAGCTTCAACCCTCAAGGTTGGATCTGAAAAGTTTAGGGGACTTCGATAGTCATGCCCATACAATGCTTGGAAAGGGGTCATCTGAATGCTTTGTTGGTAAGAAGCATTGTAGGAAAATTCAACCAAAAGCAAGTATTGAATCCACCTTTTTGGTTCACGACAGCAGTGTGCCCTTAGCATATCCTCCATGACTTGATTGACTCGCTCCGTTTGACCATCAGTTTGGGGATGGTAGGCTCTACTAAAACAGAGTTGAGTCCCAATGGCTTCAAAGATAGCTCTCCAGAAGTGTGATGTGAAGAGAGAATCACGATCACTAATGATTCTTCTGGGCAACCCATGTAGCTTGAATATCTCCTTGATAAACAACCTTGCAATGTCTGAGGCTTTATAGTTTGTCTTAACATGAATAAGGTGTGCAACGTTAGTAAGCATGTCAACCACAACCATGATGGATTTGTATCCTCCCTGAACTTGGGGTAGGGCAACAACAAAGTCCATAATGATGAATTCCCATTTCATTTGGGGAATGTCAAGTGCTTGCAACTTTTTTGGCATTTCGACATATTTGGCCTTAATACATTGACAAGACAAACACTCAGTGATATATTTGAGAATGTCACCTTTAAGCCTCTCCTAATAGTAGCTCTTCCTAACTGCATTGAGATTCTTGGCATAGCCAGGATGTCCTAAGAAAGGGGAATCATGAGCTTCCCACAGTATCTTCTACTTGAGTGACTGGCTTGCCGGTATGCATAATCTCGTTCTATAGTAGACAAGTCCAATATTGATAGAGAATTCATGATACTTAGCCTGTAGCTTTTGATCTTGATCCTTGATAGGGATCTCCCTTAGCATCTTCTGATAGGTTGGATCATGGCATGCTTCTTCTCTAGCTAGTTCAAGTATTGGGTTGTTTGGCATAGATACCTTTGTGGCTAGAGATCTACCTATTGATGGATTTTGCAAGATTAGAGAATTAAGGAATGCCTTGCGACTGAGTGCGTCGGCAACTACATTCTCCTTTCCAGGTCGGTATTTGATTTCAAAATCATACTCTTCCAGCACTTCAATCCATTAATGTTGCCTCATACTGAGCTCGTTCTGGGTAAAGATCCACTTGAGACTTTTATGATCCGTCACTAGAGTAAACTTGGTACGCTATAGGTAGTGTCTTCCAAAGCTTTAGAGCATGGATGATAGCTAACAGTTCTAGATCATGGATAGCACAATTCTTCTCACGGCTCTTTAGTTTTCTTGAAGATTATGCTACAGGATGGCCTTCTTGCATGACACGTCCTAAGGCAAGCATGGTAGCATCAGTTACTACTTCGAACTCCTTATTGAGGTCCGAAAGTTTTAGTATAGGTGCTGATACTAAACTTTGAAATATATGTTTATGTGTTTCACTAATTTTGATTTGGTTGTCCTAATTTGATTCAATCACTCACCCCCTCCCCTTCCATCTTGAGAAGAATCCTTCCAAGGATTTAGGGCCAGAAGGGCAAGGGCGTTTGGCATGGTGGCATAGGAGTTACTTGTGAGGGGGCCAATCATAGAACTGGGGGTTGTACTCTAAGTGGTCCAGCTTAGAGGGTTGAATCCCCACTTGCGTGATGTATGTGAGAACATGTGTTAGGAAGTCACCAGAGTTGACACAGTTAGCAATGTGTAACTCTTCCTCAGTCAACAAGCGGTCGAGGTAGGGGTGTCCTTTGATGTGTTCTTCCATGGGGCAGCCCCGAAGAGTGGTTAACACTCGATACAAGGTTGGCACGACATATGTGGGGTCGTATTCTGCTATTTTGATAGTGCGGTGCTACTCAACGTTGGTCATTATGCGGCACCCTTCAACTTCCCATTGCAGCCTAAGAGTGTACCAACGCCTCAAGAATGGGGAGTCAGTATCAGCGAGCTTTGATAACATTGTGATTTCTTGATCAGTGATAGTAGAAGTGGTTCGCTGATCGTATGACGTGATGAGGCGCTGTTTGATGGCTTGCTCCTTGGAGACCTCGTTGTTGAGCAATTCAGCAGTGGAGCGAGAAGCATTTGCGAATGCGAATTCAAAGGGTCTCCCAAGAGCAGGGCATGGTTTGAACTTCACTTGCAAAGGGTTCCTCCAATAATCTTAAGTCCAAGCGGTCATAGCTTAGTGCTAACAACATGAAGGTGGTGTCTAGTCATTTAATGCATTCCACCATGTCATCCAGGTGTCCTCGGCGAGGTCGGTGGCCAATGTTAAAAAGGATTTGTGTTCATAGGACAGTGTAAGGCCGACAGGTGGTCGAGGTTTGCTAGAACTAGAGCTGGTGACAACGAAGAGTTGCGGTTCAGTGTGTGCTTGAGTTTGTGGTTGAGCTGCTTGGATTATGGATGGATTAGGAGCAGCCATGACGGATGGCTTGCTGCATTCAGGGATGATTTGGGGAGTTAGGTTGACTTGGTTGGGTGATGACTCATGCGACAGAGTTTGTTGTTTGAGCAATAGGATTGTGTGACATTCTTGGGTTTAGATGCGGATGAGTTGGATGGCTGTGGTTTTGGAGAGCACACCGGTGAATGGTTTGGAGGGTTTATGGGGCTTGGGTTGATCGAGCTTGAGGGTGGTGTTTGAGTAGTGCCTTTGGCCATGTAGGCCTTAGGGATCCACAGCCAGGTGTTGCCCACGTAGTAGCCTTGCGCATGCAAGAGAGTTTTAGGAACCCATCTTTGCTTGATCATGTGGCGCTTGTTGTGACTACGTCCTGGCCTCCTAGATTTAGCGTTTTTGATTTTATGAGGATAGGAACGGCGTTTTCTAGGCGGCGGTTACGGCTGCTTAGGCTGCCATTGAAATCTAGGCTGTTGGGCTTTAGGTTTTGCTATTGTGGGCTGTGATTCCTGAAATCTGGGAGGTGGCGATTGTGCACTACCCCCCTCCTTGGAGTTGGTTATGGATATTTCTACCGGTGGCATTGCGGACAGTGGTGAGGTCGCACGGCCCTTGCTGAAGGCTGTGACAATGCGAACGTTGCCTATTGCGGGGTGGATGCACTGTGACTCACAATCAACATTGCAGCGAGTCTGCTTTTTGAAAGTTTGCCCCAGCAGCAACTCCATGCCTGTGTTGTTAGCAGTTGGCAATACGTAAAAAACCATTGGAATAGTCTCAGACTCGATAGAAACGGCAGCTCTACACTTGCTGAGAAGTGCGTAGGAGTGGGTCCCATATGGGCTTAATTTCACATTAGTGGGTTGAAGTGGTGGTCTGCCAAGTTGAGTCCAATGATCGTGAGTTAAGACATTGAAATCTGCTCCCTCATCAATCAAGGCGTTGAAAGTGCATGTTTGTTTTGCAGTGACTATGATATGGAGGTATGCGGGTTCTACGGCTTCCTCATCCTCATCATCAATCTCTGTGATTGTGGCCACTCGTATCTTGATAGGTGGTTCTAACATCGGGGGCTCATGAAAAGGATGGGTGGGAGGGTAGTACTTCTTGACACGACTGCCATTGAAGAATCCTATGCCCTCACCGTCTAAGGTCTCGAGCTCGACATTGCCTTTGCGCAGCTGATCACATGAACTTTGAAAGGTCCAAGAAATCTAAATTTCATTTTCTGCTTATGCCCCTTAACTGAGTAGAGGAGCACCAAGTTGCCCTGTTCAAAGTCGTGCTGCTTGACATGCTTGTCAAACCAACTTTTGCGTCGGGCCTTCTCACATATAAGCTCATGGGTGGCTAGAAAGCGAGTCTCTGAGAGGCACTCGAGTTCGCGACCAGGCATTGCATCCATGCCTCCTTCCCTTCGCATCATTCTTGAAGTGCTATTCTTAGGCTAGGAATGAAGAATTCTAATGGTAGAACTGCTTCACTTCCATAGGTCAGCCTGAAGGGGGTTTGGCTGACAGTCGTTTTATAAGTTGTGTGGTAAGGCCTTAGAGCTGCCCCATCAGCTTGTTGTCCCAGTCGCTGCATGAGGCTAAGACCACCTTGGTCAGGACATTGATAAGAATCTTATTCGTGGATTCTGCCTGACCATTTTCCCGAG
This sequence comes from Lygodium microphyllum, assembly GCF_053477565.2. Taxonomy (NCBI): domain Eukaryota; kingdom Viridiplantae; phylum Streptophyta; class Polypodiopsida; order Schizaeales; family Lygodiaceae; genus Lygodium; species Lygodium microphyllum. The sequence goes on along the minus strand of NC_141152.1, from coordinate 24,137,687 downwards.
GGTAGTATGGTGAGGATTTGCGATGGATGATAAGAAAGGTGGACAGGAGATGCGCTATCACTTCATTGATGAAGTGTGTGCCTTGATCACTAACTAGTTCAATGGGGCAGCCAAATCACGAGATCACCTGCTCCCATAAGAACTTGGCAGTCGTCCTAGCGTCGTTTTTTCATGTAGCTCTTGCCTCTGCCCATTTCATGAGGTAGTATGTGGCCACAATGATGTACTTGGCCTGTGATTACTGGGCCGCAGGACTGATGGGTCCTATGAAGTCAATTCCCCATTTTTTGAAGGATTGTTGTGTGATAACAGGGGTCAACTCCATCTGATCCTTGTGAATCAAGACTTTTGTCCGTTGGCACTCGTCATAATGCTTGATGAATCGGGCTGCATCACGCAAAAGCGTGGGCCACCATAGTTGAGATTGCAACACTTTTCGTGCTATCGTGTCTCCCCTAAAATGCCCTCCAGCAATGCCACTGTGTGCCTCTGAGAGCACATCGTGCATCTCATGTTCGCATATGCATCTATGCGGCAATCCCTCTTGCCCTAGCCTATAGAGTTGGCCTACGATCAGCTGATAGGGCTGGATCTTAAGGATTAATCACCTAAGTCGGGCTTTTTCTATCAGTCGATCAAGCAGTCCATGTTCAAGCACTTGGACTATGTCATCTGCCCAATATGGCGTTGGATCTGCCTTGAATAATCTCTCTCGTTGGATAGGTTAAAGAGATGGGTGTCGGGTAATTTGTCAATGATACCTTGTCCAGTGGCTTCTCTTGGGGGGATGTGTGTCATATGGTCAGCCATGTAGTGCTGTTTTCCTTTTCGTACAACCATAGAGAAGTCGAATTCCAAGAGCAAAAGGAGCCACCGAGCTATGCATCCTGTAGCGCAAGGTTTCTTTACTAGATAGAGCAGGGCTTGATGGTCCACAAAAAAGGTAAAAGGTGTGGCCAATAGATAGTGCCAGAATTTCTTCACACCAAACACCATGGCTAATCCTTCTCTTTCTGTCATCTAGTAGTTCATTTCCATCTCAGTGAGTTGTCTGCTAGCAAAGCTCGCTCGATAGTCTAAGTTGTGTTCACGCAGTTGGCACAACATTGCCCCCACGGCAAACTTAGAAGCATCGATATGCACGTGGAAAGTAATGGTCCAATCTGGGGCTCGTAGAATTGGTGCTGTGGTTAGAGCCTTTTTCAACTCTTCATATGCTCGTTGGCATGCCTCGGTCCATTTGAAGATGATTAGCAACTTGTACAAGGGTATGGCAATCAATGCATAGTTCAGTACAAACCGCTGATAGTACCCCGTATGGCCTAGGAAGCATTGAACTCCCTTGTAGTTGGTTGGGGGCGGAAGGTCAACAATAACCCTGCCTTTCGAGAAGTCAGTGGCAATGCCATTCTTTGAGACCACGTGCCCTAAGATGCATCCATGCTTTACCCAAAACTGGTACTTTAAGGGGTTCAAGGAGAGACGATATAAGCGACACCGCTCAAAGACTACGTGGAGTTTGTTTAAGTGTTTGAGTGGACACAGAGGTCATCGACAAAGACTTCTAACTCCTTACGAAGCATGTCTTTAAAGATGGTACACATGAGGCGTTGGAAGGTGGCAGGGGCATTAGTCAACCCGAAGGGCATGACTATGTAAGCAAAGACGCCCCACTCAGTGGCGAAGGCAGTTCGCAGGATGCACTTGCACCTGGTTGTACCCTGCGAAGCCGTCCAGAAATTTGTAGGCTTCTTTGCTTGCAACTCTCTCAAGAATATGCTTGGTGGATAGTTGTTCCTCTTAGTAGCAGCGTTCAGCTTCTTGTAATTGACACACACTCAGATTTTTCAATTCTTCTTCATCACGATGACTATGGGTGACACACAGTTTGTGTGTTGAATTTCGTAAATGAATCCCACTCTCATCAACTTATCAATCTCCTCTTTGACAGCATGAGCGTGTTTTGGATTCATAGGGTACGGTCGCTGCTTGACCAGTGTTGCGTCTGGCGTCTTGGGTATGTTGTGAGTCATGACACTTGGATCTACCCCCTTAAGCTCTTCTAAGGACCGAGCGAGCACATCTATGTACTCTCCTAAGAGAGCGACAAGACTCGTTTCTTCTTCCTCAGTAAAGTCATCGGTAATGAAGACTGGTCGGGGTGTTTCCCCTTCTTGGGCTAGGTTCATCTCCTTATCCTTGGCTCGTCCCTCGATCGGTTCACTCATTTTCCCTTGACGCTTGGCACCTAACAGAACTACCAACCTATCTCCTTTTTTGAATTTTGTAAATCGTTTAGGGAGGTCCTGCCGTTTTCGCTGTTCTTATGTTTGTGCCTCCTTAGGTTGTTTTGCCTTTTTTTGCCCTAATCGTCTGCGCCTCAGGTGGATGGGTAGGTCTCCCTTGGTGCATTTGGCCGTGGGCGGCCTAGGGATTTCTGGATCACTATCCGAACTAATCTCCAACTCAAAGTTGAACTCCCCACCATCGCTAGAAGAGGTGGTCTCCCCTGGTGGGTGCAGTTCAGACGGTGACTCTGTCCTAAGCATTGATGTCATTCCTGGCGGATGGGCTAGGCCTGCTTGCTCAAGATCTATGGCCCCTACGTGTTTCAACCAGGCACGATCACATTCCATGCGCATGACTCCTTGCTCTATAATGAAGATACTCTTTTTCTGCGGCTTGGAGTCTGCTCGTATTTGCTCTATTTCTTGCCCTTCAGTGTCGTACTCCACGGTGTCTACCTCACCCTCACTTTTGTCACTGAAGGATTGACAGTCTTCGTATTCATTGTTAGAATCCTCTCTGTCAAATTGCTCGTCGTCTCCTAGGGCCTGGTATATCTCTTGTCGTTGGTCAGGAACTAAGGCCCAGCTATACATGAGGTTTAAGTCATGCACCCTGGTCCATTGCCACTTGGATTCATCTAGGAGATCCTGGAGTGGTTTGAAGTTTGCAGCTAGATTTCCAGCTAGCTTTTTCATTAAGTATTCCAGTATCTCCTGGAGTTCCCTTTTGTTGGTTGGGACTTGGAAGTTGACAGGTTTAGGTTTCCCCCGAAGGGTTTCTGCCATCTTGCAGACTGGTGCGGAGGGTGTGTTGTTAGACTTGATGATTGTTTTGATGGCTTGCTCATGCGCCTCATGATCAGGGAACTGCAGGTCGATTGTAGTGAGAACATGCATCCAATCCCACTCGTCCTCTGGGCATGGGATATACTTGGTCAAGGGCCCGTGGGACTTCTTGACCTGGCTGTTACCCTTGAGCATGGCAGAGATGGTATCTAAGTCGACTGGTGAGGTCTTCCAAGTGTCCATCTCTATTCTCACGGCATCCATTCTATTGCCAAGGAAGATCAAGCCGTTACCCCAATCTTCGATGACTTTAGCATTATGCATCCAGGGTCGGCCTAATAGGATATCGTAGTCCACTCCCTTCATGACTATAAAGTCCACACAGAATTGGACACCTGTGATCTTCACTGGCCAATTCTTAAGCACCCCGAATGGCTTGACTCTCATACTGTTTGCTAATGTGACATTAAACCTAACAGTTTCGACAGGCGGGTTTTCCCAAGTCTGAAGCACCGTGTGGCTAAGCACACTAACCCCAGCTCCCGTGTCCACTATCCCCTTTCTCATTGTATCGCCTAGGGCTAGAATCAGTAAGACCGTATGCATCTCGAAACCTTCCCAGAAGGCATTGACGTGTAAGGATTTAGGCATAGAGTGTAGCGTCAAACTTGGTATTTGCGTCTCTACATCCTGGTCATGAGGGTCTGCCATGACCTACTCTCATGACCCTTCAACCCACTACTTAAGATCTTGCCATAGGGTGGGATGTTGCCTAAGCAGATCTCCTAGGCTAAGTGTGGGGTAGTCACCAACGTGGTTAGGAGATCGTTGGGTGCTTGTCTCTCTCCTAACCTGGATCATCCTGACCAATGTCCGTGTGACTGACTTGCGGCCCTGTAGCACCAATGCTTGGTCCTAGCGGCACTGCTCGTGGTGCAATTGCTTCCCTCGACCATGGTTGAGGAGGTGAGGTTGGCGTGCTTATGCTGGAGAGGTCATCGATCTCCTCTTCTATGATGAGCTCAGCGTCTTTTAGATGCTCTTGAGTCTCCTTCACCCATTCCTTCACTTTTTCTATGGCCTCTAACTGTCGCTTTGGATGCGGGTATTCCCCTTCCTTAGTACTTCCCTTTTCGACCATCTTAGGGGCTGAAGTCTCTGCCTCATATCATAATCATAACTAATTAGATAGATTAGATAACTAATTAGATTAGATAACAATAAGCTAATAAAACTAATTAGTTAGTTAGATTAGATAACAATAAACTAAAAACTAATTTTAGATAACAATATAAACTAAAAACTAATAAAACTTATAAACTTAAACTTAATTAATTATTTACTATATATTAATTAACTATTAACTAATAATCTAATCAAACTAATAACTAATAAATAAATAATAAATAAACATAATCATAATCATAGTCAAGTCATGTTATCTAATCTAATCTTCTTCTAACTAACTAATAAACATAATATAATAAAAAAGCTAATTAGTTAGTTAGTTAACAATAAACATAATAAAATAAAATAGTCATAATCATAACTAATTAGATAGATAACAATAAGCTAATAAAACTAATTAGTTAGTTAGATTAGATAACAATAAACTAAAAACTAATTAGATAACAATATAAACTATCTTCTATCTATAATAAAGACCTTCTTTCCAGCAGACAAAGTTGTAGCACTCTTCGTTTTAAGTGCGATTTTAGCTTCGGACTTCTTCTTCTTCTGCCTGCGACTTTTCTTCCCTATCGAAGCTGTGTAAAGGTTGCTAGGTCCTGGCAGTGATATGCTGGCCTGCTTTGTCTGGGCATGGGTCATGACCTGTAATGGAATAGGTGTAGCCTCCCCATCAAGGTTCTTGACTCCAAATAGCCCCAATGGGACAGATGGTACATTGGCTGAGCTAGAAGACGGCTTTTGCTTTGGGCAATCGACAAAGAGATGAGTGATTCTGCACTCAGTACACCTTTGGTCGGCCTTGTCTCTGTTTTGTTACTCCCTTTCAGGGCAGCGTGATGAGACATGACCTGGGTGACCACAAGTCCAGCAGGTGATTGGCTCTTGCGTCTGCCCTTCTAGGCATGTATCTCATCCTCTCCCTAATTCCATCACCGGCACAGGGCGATAATCCATGAGGACAGCATTGCCCTCATCGTCCTGCGAGACGTAAGGGCATATGTAAGCTTCTTCCTCATTTGGTTCTTCCACGTAGTGGACAAGAGCATCGCTCTGTGGATGGGTCACATAAGGACCAGGTGGTCTGGGTATGCCAGTAGGGTTTATGTCCATCCTAGGAACAGTTGGCTCAATGTCGTTAGGGGCAGGAAGGGCTAATGGGGCTCCCCTTCCGAAGAATGGATGTGGCCTATTCGCTAGGTAAGGCTGGCCGTAGAGTTGCGAATACAGAAGTCTTCTTGGTAATCTACAATGCGCGATGTCATGACTGAATCTACCATAGTTAGCACAAGGTCTTGATCTAGGGTCTTGACACTCGGCTGGTAAGTGGTTTCCGCCACAGTACACGCATTGGACATGTGGGCGCATTGGTTGTCTCAACATGTCTTGCAACCTGGCTAACTCCATCTTTACATCAGCCAAGTCTTGGTTCATCTCGGTGGCCTTCCCCTTATCTTGGGATGATGGGACCGATCGCTCACTAGAGGCTGACGCTCTCTTTGAGCTTCTTTGAGTTGGTCTCTTCTAGGTTCGCGCTCCTGGAGCTCTGCTTCTTTAGCTAATCATCGACTTTGATGGCTTTATCAAACACTCTAGCTAGCGCATCTTGCTGCAAGCTCAAATTGCCTGCCAAAGCCTTATGTAACTCCTCATCTTGAATTCCGCTGATGAATACCATCGAAACTGCTCTTTCAATTGGTCCCTCGCCCATAGGGATTCTCTTGAAGAGACTCCTCACGTGGGTTATGTAGTCGCAAATGTCCTCCTTCTCTTTCTGCTTGACGTTCATCAAGCGTACTAGCAGATTGTCGGAGTATCTAGGCTTGACAAATCTCTTAATGAAGAGATCCTTGAGGCCAATGAAGTTGGCTCGTTTTGCGACATCTAGGCTTGTATACCAAGTCCTTCCCTTGTCACCTAAGTAGAGCCCGAATTCTTGAGAGCGTTGAGCTAGGTCGTTGAGGCCGTTGGCTTCGCAGACTTGTTCAAACTGCTCTACAAAGCTGTATGGATTGTCATGTGGTTGGTATTTGTCGAGTTTCTTGGCAACGATAGGGATTTTAGACTAGCTCTTTGAGCCTTGGTTCGCTCCTAATCCTGCGAGCAGAGATGTTGCTAGTGCCGCAACACTTTGCTCTGCTACCGTGTTATCTAGCAGCTGCTTCATGAGAAGCTCGCGCAATGTCAAGTCTCCTTCTAGGGCTCTCTCGTGATTTGTTCGGTTTCTTCCTGCTAAGTTCAGCACTCGTTGTATCTCATACAACTCCGTGCTTAGCCTTTGGCTCCTAGCTTGTTGGTCCCTATTGTATTCGACTATACTTTGAAAAGCCTTGCGGGCTAGTTTCCTCTTTTCTTCTAGATCTGCAATGATAGCATCTACCGTCTTGCCGCGGTGCTCGCACTAGGCGAGTGCATCATAGTCACTGACCAACTACTGCTGAATAGCCTCCCAGAAGACGTTTAAGTCAAGTTCCTCATTAGACCTATGGTCTAAGCCTTCTTCTGCCATTGTCATGTTGTCGTGTTCCGCGAGTAGATTTGTCAAATCCACGTCATTGATGCCACCTGCTTGGTCCTACTTCGCGGGTTGATGGTTTGTCTACGTCTTGGGTCCTCTCCTACTAGTGGGTTCCTTGAATGGTTTATCTCAGTGAGTCCCTTCAGTTATTGAATACGATCCTCAATTTATGGTCACTCAGCGTGCATGTTGCTCCTCGTGCACTTGTGCTCAATTAGGCTTTCAATTTCTTTAAGTGTATTCAAGTGCGGAAATTCAAGGTGAGTGTAGCAAATAGTCTCGGAGCGTCTTATGCATTCTCACTTTGTTTCAGGCCTGATAGGCTTGTTGGTCAATTTTCTGGCCACCTTGACAGGGTTCAGGGTCTTTCCAGTATGTTGCCTCATTTGTTCTTGGCCAATCAAGTTTTAACTACTCAGCACTTTGCGTCTAGGTCTCTGGGTCTTGCTGTTGCCTACTTCAAGCTGCTAAGTGGCTGCTCCCTATGATTCCGTCTATTCCAAGTGTCAGAATCAAGTTCTGAGCGTCAAATGACTTTCGACAATTTGCGCTGCTGAGCTCCAGCCGGGTTAGGTCAAATTTTTGAGAATTTGATAAAAAATTTCACTCGACCCAGCTGGTCCGAATTGTAGGGTCCAAGTGGGTAGACTCGGACGGGCCGAGGCACAGGCTCCGACGAACTAGCTAGGACAGGGGTCACTCAGATGAGGTCACTCGGACAGGCCGAGGGCTGAATATGACACGTGGCCGAGGGCCGAATCCAATGGCTCGAGCAGCCAAAGGTCGAATGGTCGGAATGGTATTCTCAGACAAGTCGAGTAGGTCTGGGCTGAGTGGGTAGAATACAAAAGGGCCGAGGCAGTTGGGGCTGATTCTGGGACTCGGCCCTGAAGTGACCGCTCGGACGGGCCGAACACGGTGCAATGTCGACAGTGAGAGTTTGATTTCGCTCGTTTCTTGCAATTTACTCAATTGTAGCAAGCACAAACCTCCAGATTCTATCTAGGGGGATAGGGGAAGGGGTTCATATACCTGAATAGAGTGGTAGGCTAGTCGATGGTGCGATCAGAGCGAATCGTGCATGGCTCTCTCTCTCTCTCCCACTGAAATGGTCACAAATGACCTCTACCTTGGCCTCTTGGCTCTTATGCCCCTTTGTGGGTATGGTGTTGATGCCCCCAATCACTCACTTGCTAAAATTAGGCATCACAAGCGAGCTTTTTGCCATGTTTTGCACGATTTTTGCCATGTTTTGCCCTTCTTTGCAATAGTAAACCCTACCCTTCTCCGGTGCGATTTTCTAATCCTAACCTACTCTAAATGCAACAAGAATCAAAAGCAAAAAACTAAAATAATTTCTCCATGTTTCCCAATCATCAAACAAACAAAATATACCAAAATACTTACTTGTTTTGAAGATCAAAAACACCCAAACTTCCTACCTATCTCAAGCTTCGTTTCGGGGATGAATCCCTTACTTTGATGCTTTGATGCTTGATATGAGGCACGCAAGTGATCAAGCTTGAATCCGTTGGTCCCGATAACGGAACCAAAATGTGGGAGCTTTCGCTCAACCGCCAAGACCTACGAACCGCTTATTGTTTCAAGCATTCCAAGTGGAGCACTAATTGCTATCTCTCACCTAACCGATGCGTCGTCGATCCTATGAGTGTAGTGAGCTTACCTTGATGCCGATACGAGTTGCCTCCTCTCTCACACACCCCGGTAGCTCAACGATCCTAGATGCAAGCTCAAGCCTCCTCCATCTCCAAGCTCCATCCTCCATAGCTGCGTGCGCAAGTGAAGAGAAGAGAAGAGAAGAAGAGAAGAGGAGATGGTGAAGAGATTCACCCTCTTGATCCCTCACTCTCACACACTCACTCCCTCACACTCTCACACTCCCTCTCTCAAGATCACACACAAGCAAGAAGATGAGGAGAAGAGAAGAAGAAGAAGGCTCTTGTTAGCCACACACCAAAGAATGAGCTCTCATTCACTTTTTGAACTTTATATATACAAACCATAAAATCCCATGGGCACCCATCCCTTTTTTACATGACCAGCCCTTGTGGCAAGGTCTTTTTTCCATTTCCCTCTTCTAGCCTTATGCCTCTAGCCTACACCCGTCAAGTATTTTTCAATTGGCACAGGAGGGAGCCTAGTGCTCTTTTACAAGAGTTTTTTGAGTTTTTTGAGGCACCCTTCATTTAAAATTGCACTTTTTACCCTAGTTTAGCTTTGGAGGTCGCATGCGTGTCTTTGCTCTTTTTCCATGTTTTTTCTGCTTTTTCCTTCCTTTTTCCACCATCTCGACTTGGGGTTAACATTACCATTAACAAGCATATAGGCCCAAAGCGAAGAGAGTTCAAGGTCAAAATCGGGGACAAAGAAAGAAGGCAAGGACTAATAATGTCAATAACTTTGTCCCTACTCAAAGCAATGGCCGAAATCTCCATTGTTTCCACTGCAACAAGCCCAGTCATTTCAAAAGGCAATGTCCCAAGCTTGGTGGAGGATATCGTCAAGCTCCTTTCCAAGGAACTAGCCATGGCCAAGGAGCCGCCACCCAAGGTAGAGGGAGAACCACCTGTGTTTCCAACACGAAAATAGGCCAAAGAAGAAGATCCAACCATGGAAGCAGAGTTTGAAAGGGCAACCATGCATGCCGCCCTTCATAAGAAAGGCCCGAATCGCCAGTTTTCGATGATTCAGACACCCTTGGACTATCAAGGTAAAGGTTTCAAAACCTTGATTCATTGTGGCAGTACACATTCATTTATCTCACGAGCTTGTGCAAGAAGATTAGGAATAGTCACAATAGAAGCACCCACCTTTTTTATGGAATTAGCAAATGGTCGTGAGGTCACTTGTACCAGGCAAACTGCTAAGGTGGAATTCTTTCTGGGAGGAAAGTCGACTTTGGTCAAATTCAGGGTCATGAACCTAGGTATCCATGAGTGTTTACTCAGAATGGATTGGCTTAAACCCTATTCCTAGAATAGATGAGCTTCTTGACCGTCTTCAAGGTGCAAAGATCTTCTCCAAGATTGATCTCAGGTCTGGTTACTATCAGATAAGGATCAAGGAAGAAGATATCCCAAAGACGGCCTTGAACAAAAGATATGGACACTTTGAGTTCCTAATTATGTCATTCGGGTTGACGAATGTGCTTGCCACCTTCAAAGGTTAATGCAGGATATCTTTAGGCCATATCTTGATGACTTCGTACTCGTCTTCCTCGACGATACCCTAGTCTATTCCAAACAAGAAGAAGATCATGAACCCCAGCTTCGAATTGTCCTTGAGACAATGAGGGCACATAAGCTCTATACTAAGATGAAGAAGTGTGAATTCTTCAAATGTCAGATTGAATATCTGGGATTCACCGTATCAGCGGAAGGAATCTCAATGGATTTGGCCAAAGTCAGAGATGTTCTAGAATGGCCAATACCAACAACCGTCAAAGAAATACATAGTTTTATTGGATTGACAGGATGGTATAGAGTGTTAACCTATTTCATGCAACCCTTAAAAATCTTTTCCATGCTTTGCTATTTCCTACCATTGATAACAAATTTCTTAATGAATCATTACAAAGAAAATTTGTAAAAAATACGACATGCGATTTAATCTTTCCATGCCTAATCAAAGGTATACTACAATAATTTCGACTTTGTAATGATAGTTATTAGTTGTTCTAGACTCGTCACTTTGCAATGCACAAAAGGAAACTTGCTAATAAGGTACTAAAATGCATAGACACCTTATGTTCTTTTTCGTTCATTCCATTGAAAGTACAAATGACCAACTTGGTATCATGAGTTACTTCAAGTAAATTTCAAATAGACAATTTATTTCAATCGCATTTAGCTAGGTGGATTTGACAAGCATAAGTGCATCTTAGTTCCATGAAATAACCATGCATAATTGCAATACTTCTACATAAATCGAAAATAGAAAGAAAACCTGGACTTGTGGGCTCGGAGAGATATCCACTTGAATACTAGGAGATGATCCTCCTGCAGGTGTGCCTTGTGACTTTTTAGGGGCCATCGTAGACGTGATTTTGGCTTCTGGTATGCCTTCGCGGTCTACGAATTACTTGCCTTGGTAGGCAGCCTTAAAATCTTTGCCCATCTCCCTCGTACGCGAAAATTCCCTTTGAAGTACGGATCCTTGACAAAAGTACCGACTTGCGGAATTTGGCTTATGGAAGGCCTTAGGGTTTGAAGCTTGGGCCTTCTTTATTTCCGAAAAGAGGGGGTTCACAAAAGGGTTCTTGTGTGAAGGGCCTTGCGGAAGGGGGCTTTAAATCTTGGGCTAAGGATGATTGGTGGGAAGGGGGCTTAGGAAAGCCCCCTTAGAAGCTTCCTAAAGAAGCTTCTATGAAGCTTCTGACTCAGACAGCATCCACGTGAAGGTAGACGACGTCATTCGGGCGCGAGGAAGCAAGGTGGACTTGGCAGGGAATGGTGGCGATCTGATGGCCAATGGCGGCACGCATGGCAGAGCTGGCAGCTAAAATAGGCTGCGACTCTCCACGGTTGGTGACGTCAGCAACCTCTTCCCTCTCTCTCTCCACGATAGCCTCAGCAGCACCGCCTCCTCTCTCACGACGACCTCCTGTAGCCTCCCCTTCTTTTCACCCACTAAGGGGGGTGGGTTTATATAGGCTAGGGAGGGAGAGAGGACCTCCCCAATGTGGGCCTTTGCATGGCTCCCCCCCCCCTTCCTCATGCAGCCCCTGCTAGCCCATCCCCCCACGCTCCCTCTCCTCCCAAGAGGATGTTCCCCACGGCTATGCGGGTTTGAATCCCCGGCCTTGCTTTGCCAAGACAGAGTTCTCAATTTCACACGTGGGGTTATAGATTAACTGCAGGCACTGAAGATAACCTTTGCACGAGTTTACGGTGCGCGGGAGGCTGGTTTAGTAATATTTTTCAAACGGGAATATTACAGGACTGCCCATTCTCCGCGAGGCAAATAGCTCCCAAGAAGAAAGTCATGGGAAGCATAGGCGCCCAAGCCACTAGTAATGCTGGAGAGACGAACGGAACGACCAACGCGGCACACACGAATCAAGCCCAAGTTCTAAGATTTAAAATTAATTAGGAATTCTTTCTCATGGAAGGGATGAAAGGATTGATGATGTGCATGGAACAAGAACGAGTCTTAGGGTTCTGTTTACTCTAAGTACTAAGATGCGCGGCGAAATGATAGAGTTTAGAATTCACATAAGATTTTAAGCATGAAATGATAGCTTTTACTCACATAAAATGATAAGGTTATTACATTACTTCACATAAAATGATATTTTTTTAACCAAATCAGTACATGAGTAGTCATTTAGAATTCATGCTTCGCAATCATGGTTAAAGAAAACACATGAAATGTTAATTTCTGTTCATGAGATGCACTTGCAATGTTAGGCAAAACCCTAGATTTCATATATGCAAGTCATATGTGATCCGGTGCATTGGAAATAAGTACTCGTTGCAAAAAAAAAGAAAGATAAAAGTCATTTAGAAGGTACAACTAAGTAAAACGCACAATGTGCATGATGGTTAAGGTTGACTGGGAAATCTTGCATAGAACCACACTAAGAAAATTGGAAGGGATCGGATGCATCTAGACTGCATCTTGAAGGTATAAATGAAGAATAAGGTGTTTCCATGTATGTTAACTGAGCTTGATTGGAATTAGAGATTAAAAGAACCTTGGTTGGGTTGCAAATAAGGTTGTCCGTTGCCTTGACTGACCAGCTAATGCTTGTGTTAGGGACTAAGATATCCTAAGGTAAAACCCAAGGGAAAAAGGGCTAGTATAAGTCGACTTACCAAGACCATTTGCTTGCGTAATCTTGTTTGAAATTATTGAGCTCTCGCCAAGTCAGGGAAAGACCCAAGATCGGATGCTAGGAGTGTCCGAGAGAAAAAGAAGAGTCACACCTTAGTAGTCGGTCATGCTAACAACCTTCAAAATGTTCGTGCTTGTACTTAGGTACATTAATTTATCTCTTTGCTCAAGGAACTTATTCAAGGAAATCACTTAATGCTTTAGGTTGAAAGCCTGGAGGGAGAGGTAGGAACAACTACCTCTGACTGTCTGCTTGGCCCTATCCAAGGGGGTTGTTAGCCGCACCAGGTATATGGACCTAACCCACCGCAAGAGGTCTCTCCGTGGGTACTCCTTGGAGAAGGAGGACGCTTGGGTGCCAGGGGAGGCTTTGGCTATAAATCCCTTGCCTCTGGATCTTGCACAAGAGGCCGATGTGACTCGAGATGGGATCTCGAGGCCTGTGTACTAGTCAACGGGAGGAACTTGGAGTAGCAATCATGTAGGTTGTTGGGATAGCCTTTGAGCGTGATATTGGATGTACTCTAGGATTTTTTTTAAATAAATAAAGAGCAGTTATTGGAGAAAAAAAACTTGCTTGGCATTGTTTTTGTGTCAATGTCTAAGTTACGTGAAGGAACCCATGATTAACTTGTTTAATTAAGGAAGCTGATTTTGCATGTCAATACGTAATGTGTTAGGTAATTAGATAACTAAAGAAAACTGAGAAAAGTGCAGTGGACGTGACTTAGGTCCGTCCTATGGAAGGGTGGTCCCGGTTAGCTAGGAACTTTTCTCAAATGTTGAGATAATAAGACAACAAAGGCCTAGTGTCAGTGGATGTAGAATCTTTGGTTGATTCTATTTTAGGGGAAAGGAATGGGTCTATGTCGTACGGTAAAGAGGTTGAGCTTTGCATCCCTCTCATTTCCCATTCTCCATGAACCAAGTGCAGCTTGAAACCGCTTCATCTCGATTGTTTCTATGAAAGGTGGTACAACTAGAGCTCGACGCTAGCTTCTTCCTAGAGACTTTGTTGATAAGAAAGGAACCCTGACCTCAGCTCGATCCCAAGTGGGAACAGCTGGATACTTCTGCTCGGGGCAGACTCGAGAAGACCTAGATTGCAAACCCTGTGTCATTCCGTCTGAGTGCCAGGCGGAGCCTTCCAGATCCTCCTCCCGATGGGCTGCTAAGACGTGTTCCACAAGCAGACAAGCGGACACATTACAGTTGGTATCAGAGTGAACCAACGGGATCTAAGATTTACAAAGGAACTTAATGGAGGAAAGTAAAGGGAATAAGGGGATAGCCAGGGGAAGGTGAGTGGAATAGAGCAGTGTTTTTTGTGAAAACATTTCCTTACTCACTTATGGATGTTGGGTTGCAGAGTCACGAAGCATGGAGCAAGTTCTTGGTGTTCCAGGTCATGTTCATGACTACAATGCATGCTTTGGATTATCGACAGAGGCTAGGCATGATGAATATTCTGGACCGCATCTATAATCTTTCACCCATGTATGCAAAATGGAGATCGATAGGAGAATCAGGAATATACTACATAGCAGCCCACTGACTTGCGTACCTTTAGACCAACTTGAAGAGAATCAAGTGGATCGAGGATTTAAAGATTGTGAAGCTGTTCATCTTTATCGAAGCTCACGCAAATGCAACCCTGCATGTTGGCGGTCGGCAAGTCAAGTAGAACAAGTATGTGTATGAAGAAGTGACTCAGGTGATCCATGCCGACAGAATCAAAGTGTTGGGGTGCTATGAGAAGAACGGGTATAAAAGGAAGGGATATCTGAAGCTTCCTATGACTTATGGATTCCTGAAAATCCATGAACCCACTCCATATTATTACTCAGTCCCTGTAGCCGATTGTAACACAATCCTATTTTCCCTTAACTGATGTACTAATCATCTTGTTCTACTTTCCCAAAATAAATGTACTCAAAGGGCTATGCCCTCATGAATGAACAAGACTTTTACTATTTTCTATCCTGATTATAAATGTGGGCAAAGACGATAAGTGATTAAGACACTTCACTAAAAGCTGTGCAATTCATAATAATGTGATATGAGGAATGAGTGATAAGTTGTTAACATAAAGAATCTTATTGTACAGACGCAACCCCAAGTTCAGGTTCCAAGTCCGACTCCCACACTAAGTACAGCTATGATTCAAGAGAAGAAGTTCCTTCTCAAACAAATCAAGCCACTTGAGTTCGATGGCAAGGGAAGGACTGTTCAAGTTGATGTTTAGATCTGGATCGAGTCCATGGAGGACTACTTTGAGGCAGCAGGAACTGCACCTGCTAACCAAGCTATGCTTGCCAAACTTAAGCTTACACGCAAAGCAAGACTTTCGTGGAAACAATGGTGCAGAGGCCAAGCGATCTCGGAAGGAATAGTCACTTGGGAGAAGCTTAAGGAAGCTGTGCAAGGGAGGTATCTGCGACCTACCTACTGCACACAGAAGATGAAAGAATTCTATGAATTGAAGCAGCTCGGACGATCCCTTGATGCATATTATTCAAATTTTTTTTCTTTCCTAAAGTACGTGCCTCCAATGGATATGACACAATAGGTGTCAAAGTTTTGTGCTAGGTTAAATCCCCCCATAAACACCCGCTTGGAATGAATGCACCCAACGGACCTATAAGACGCACTCATTGGAGCTGCACCAATAATACAGGAGGTGCATACCAAGCCAAGGAACAATAGGACTTGGCCTTATAGGGATCAGAGCAAGGGAATGTATAGGGCTCAAACTAAGAGAGTGTAGAGTCAAAATCAGGGACAAAGGAAGAAAGCTAGGATCAATGTTGTCAACAACTTTGTTCCTACACGATGTAATGACCGCAATCTACGTTGCTTCCATTGCAATGAGCCCGGACACTTCAAGAGGCAGTGTTCAAGCTTTGCAGGGGAGAGTGCCAAGGGCCATTCCAAAGAACCGCCCATGGCCAAGGAGCCATTGTCATGGCCAGAGGGAGAACCTCAAGTGTTGCCAACAAGGAGCTGGGCGATGAAGAAGATCCATCCATGGATGCTGGCACTGAGAGGGCAACAGTTCACGCCACTCTTCACAAGAAGGGTCTGAATCGCCAATTCTCGGTGATCCAAACTCCATCAGATTATGAGGTAAATGCTTCAAAACCCTAATTGATTGTGGTAGTACACATTGGATTATGAAGGTAGAAGCTTCAAAACCCTAATCAATTGTGGTAGTACACATTCCTTCATTTCACCGATCTATGCAAAAAGGCTAGGGATAGTCATGATAGACGCACCTACTTTACTTGTGGAATTGGAAAATGGTCGTGAGGTTTCTTGTACTAGGCAAATTGCTAAGGTGAAATTCCTACTGGGTGGGAAGCCAACTTCAGTGACATTCAGGGTAATGAACCTAAGTGTCCACGAATGTTTACTTGGAATGGATTGGCGAATACCCAATAAAGCCCAGATCCACTGTGGGAAGGGCCAAGTCTCCTTCCGAAATTCTGAAGGGAAACTAGTTACAACTCAAGGAGAGACTGGTAAGCCAAAAATACAACTGGCAAAAGCAACATAGATAATAGAAGGAGTTAGAAAGGGCCTACCTATCTATCTGATTAAACTGAATAAGCTAGATCAGAATCAGGAATCTGGGGAAGAACCTTCATGGTTAAAGGAATATACAGACATATTTCCTGAGGAGCTGACCGAACTTCCTCCTCAAAGGGAAGTCGACCACAAAATCAAGCTGGCGTCAAGAGTTGCACCAGTCCGCAAAGAGGCCGTATAGGATGTCCATCTCGGAAGCTATTGAACAACTCAAGCAACTATTAGACCAAGGCTACATCTGTCCTAGCAGTTTGCCATGGGGAGCTCCAGTGCTGTTCCAAAGGAAGAAAGAGGGAATGCTTTGGCTATGCATTGACTACAGAGGGTTGAATCAATCAACCATTAAAAACAAATATCCCATTCTAAGAATAGATGAACTACTTGACCGTCTTCAAGGTGCGAAGATCTTCTCTAAGATAGATCTCAGATCTGGATATTATCAGATAAGGATCAAAGAAGAAGATATTCCGAAGACTGCATTCAGCATAAGGTATGGACACTTTGAATTTCTAGTGATGTCATTCAGGCTGACAAATGCTCATGCTACCTTCAACAGGTTAATGCAGGATATCTTTAGGCCCTATCTTGATGACTTTGTACTCGTCTTGTTTGACGATACCCTAGTCTACTCTAAATAGGAAAAAGATCATGAACCTAGCTTCGCATTGTTCTTGAAACAATGAGAGCACACAAGCTTTATGCCAAGAAGAAAAAGTGTGCATTTTTCAAGCGACACATTGAATATCTGGGATCCATTGTATCAACGAAAGGAATTTGAGTAGATCTAGCTAAGGTCAGAGATGCTCTGGAATGGCCAACACCAAATTCTGTCAAATAAATACATAGCTTTCTTGGATTGACAGGATGGTACAGGATCCTCATCAAAGATTATGCTTTGATTGCAGCGCCTCTGAGACTGATCTACTAAAGAAGCAAGTAGCAATTGTATGGTCACCTGCCAAACAGACTAGCTTTGACAAGCTAAAGCAAAGCCTAGTATCAACACCCATCTGGAAACTTCCCTATCTTAGTAAGGAGTTTGAGATGGTAACTGATGCTAGCGCACTTGCCTTAGGATGTGTGCTTATGTAAGAAGATCATCCCGTAGCATATTCTTCAAGGAAATTGAAGAGCCATGAAAGGAATTATGCTGCCCACAATCTGGAGTTGTTGGCTGTCATCCATGCTCTCAAACATTTTTACTCCCCCCTCTCTCCCCACCGACAGCACGTCGGGGAGAGAGAGAGAGGGAGTGAAGGTGCTGGGGGGCATGCAGCCCACCAGGTGGGAGGGGTGGCCATGCCACCTACCTCCTCCCCTCGAGGCTTCTCCCCTCCCCAGAACAAAGAAGAGAGGCTACATTGCCACCCTCTTCCCCCCTGTCAGCTCTTGTACCACCCCCTGGCCACTCGAACGAAGTCTCCCCCTTGCGATTTGCTGAAACAACCGCCTCTGGTCCGACGTGCCACCCCGCCACCCAGCTTCCTTACTTCATCCCCCTCTGATCATCCACTGTGTTGCTGAAATGGCCCTGGGCCATGAACATAACCACCCCCCCTCTGATCACCCGCCGTGCTGCTGAAATGACCTTGGGCCACGACCATAACCACCCCCCCTCTGATCACTAGCTACGCGGGGCTCCGTGAGGAAGAGTAAGAAGAAGGGAAGTAGAAGGAGAGAAGGAGAAGAAGAGAAGGAGTAGGAAAGAAGTAGAGTGAAGATAAGAAGAGGGAGAGATGGAGGAGGGCTAACAAAAGCAACACAGATAATAAAAGGAGTTAGAAAGGGCCTACTTGTCTATCTGATTAAACTGAATAAGCTAGATTAGAATCAAGAATCTGGCTAAAGGAATATGCAGACGTATTTCCTGAGGAGCTGAATGAACTTCCTCCTCAAAGCGAAGTCGACCACAAAATCAAGCTGGCGCCAGGAGCTGCACCAGTCGCAAAGAGGCCGTATAGGATCTCCATCTCGGAAGCTATTGAACTGAAAGAGCAACTCAAGCAACTATTAGACCAAGGCTACATCCATCCTAGAAGTTCGCCATGGGGAGCTCCAGTGATGTTCCAAAGGAAGAAAGATGGGACGCTTCGGCTATGCATTGACTACAGAGGGTTGAATCAATCAACCATTAAAAACAAATACTCCATTCTAAGAATAGATGAACTACTTGACCGTCTTCAAGGTGCAAAGATCTTATCTAAGATAGATATCAGATCTGGATATTATCAGATAAGGATCAAAGAAGAAGATATTCTGAAGACTACATTCAACACAAGGTATGGACACTTTGAATTCCTAGTGATGTCATTCAGACTGACAAATGCTCCTACTACCTTCAATAGGTTAATGCAGGATATCTTTAGGCCCTATCTTGATGACTTTGTACTCGTCTTCTTTGACGATACCCTAGTCTACTCTAAACAGGAAAAAGATCATGAACCCAGCTTAGCATTGTTCTTGAAACAATGAGAGCACACAAGCTCTATGCCAAGAAGAAGAAGTGTGCATTTTTCAAGTGATAGATTGAATATCTGGGATTCATTGTATCAGCGAAAGGAATTTCAGTAGATCCAACTAAGGTGAGACGTTCTGGAATGGCTAACACCAACTTCTATCAAAGAAATACATAACTTTCTTGGATTGACAGGATGGTACATGATCTTCATCAAATATTATGTTTTGATTGCAGTGCCTTTGACTGATCTACTAAAGAAGCAAGTAGCAATTGTATGGTCGAACAGACTAGCCTTGACAAGCTAAAGCAAAGCCTAGTATCAACACCCATCCTGAAACTTCCCGATCTTAGTAAGGATTTTGAGGTGGTAACTGATGCTAGTGCACTTGCCTTAGGATGTGTGCTTATGCAAGAAGGTCATCCCGTAGCATATTCTTCAAGGAAATTGAAGAGCCATGAAAGGAATTATGCTACCCACGATCTGGAGCTGTTGGTTGTCATCCATGCTCTCAAAATTTGGAGACATTACTTGCTAGTAACAAATTTTCCTTAGTGATGGACCACAAGAGTCTTAAATGGATCTTCACCTTGAATGAGCTCAACATGAGGCAACGTCGATGGATTGAAGTGCTGGAAGAATATGACTTTGAAATCAAATACATGCCTAGAAAAGAGAATGTAGTTGCCGATGCACTCAGTCGAAAGGCATTTCTAAACTCTCTTATTTTGCAAGATCCATCAATAGCAAGGTCATTAGCTACAAAGGTATCAATGCCAAACAACCCAATTTTGGAGCTAGCTAAAGAAGAGGCATGCCATGACCCAGTCTACAAGAAATTGCGAAGGAAGATCCCTGTCAAGGATGAAGACCCAAAGCTAAAGACAAAGTATCAAGAATTCTCTGTCAGTAGTGGACTTGTCTACTTTAGGACAAGATTGTGTATCCTTGCAAGCCAATCTCTCAAGCAGAAGATACTCTGGTGGGAAGCCCATGACTCCCCTTTCTCAGGACATCCTGGCTATGCCAAGACCCTTAATGCGGTTAGGAAGAGCTATTATTGGGCTAGGCTCAAGGGTGACATTCTCAAATATGTCACGGAATGTTTGTCTTGTCAACACATTCAGGCAAAACATATAAAAATACCGGGAAATTGCAACCACTTGACATTCCCCAAATGAAATGGGAATTAATTAGTATGGACTTTGTTGTTGGCCTACCCCAAGTTCAGGGAGGATACAACTCTATTATGGTTGTAGTAGATATTCTCACCGAGGTTGCATATCTCATCATTGTCAAGACAAACTATAAAGCCTCAGACATCGCAAGATTATTCATCAAGGAAATATTCAAACTTCATGGGTTACCCAGAAGAATAATTAATGATCGTGACTCTCTCTTCACATCACACTTCTGGAGAGCTATCTTCGAGGCCATTTGGACTCAACTCTATTTCAGTATAGCTTACCATCCCCAAACTAACGGTCAAATGAAAGGAGTCAACCAAGTCATTGAAGATATGCTTAGGGCATACTGCTGTCGCGAACCCAAAAAGTGGATTCAATATTTGCCACTAGTTGAGTTTGCCTACAATGCTTCTTACCAACAAAGTATTCAGATGACCCCTTTTCAAGCACTGTATGGGCAAGATTGTCGTACTCCTTAGAGCTTCTCGGATCCAACCTTGAGGGTAGAAGCTTCAAGGCAGATGCTGGAAGACATGGATGATCAAATCAAGTCAATAAGACAAGACATTCAAGCTGCCAAGGATAGACAAAAGGCTTACGCAGACTCAAAACGGCAAGACAGATCCTTTGTTGAAGGTGATATGGTCTTCATCCACATACACCCTAAAAAGAGTTCACTATCCTGTTGGGAGAATACAAGAAGCTAAGTCCAAGGTATTGTGGACCTTATAATATCACTAAGTGCCTAGGACCTAATGCTTACAGACTACAGCTACCCATAACCCTAAAGTTTCATAATGTATTCCACTTTAGCCTATTGAAAAATTATCTACCTAATCCGAATCATGTACTTGATGATCAGCAAATTGTAATGCCTAAACAAGGAGTCCTTGAGCTACGGACTGATAGAGTTCTAGATGTCAAGGAGAGGCATTTGAGGTCAAGGACCTTGAGAGAATACCTCCTCCAGTGGAAAGATTATCCCAAAGAGGATGCTACCTAGATGGATGGAGATACTCTCAACCAACAATACCCTCAGGTCCTCTCGAGATGAGGACATCTTGATTCCTCTAAGGGGGAGAGAATGTAACGGACCATAGGAATCCTCCCCCTAGAATTTTAAAAGAAAATGAATATTTTTTTCATAATTTCAAACTTTTTTACTCCCCCTCTCTCCCCGTCGACAGCATGTTAGGGAGAGAGAGAGAGGGAGTGAAGGTGCTGGGGGGCATGTAGCCCCCTAGGTGGGAGGGGTGGCCATGCCACCTACCTCCTCCCCTCCCCTATATAAGGGGAGGCTTCTCCCCTGCCCACAACAAAGGAGAGAGGCTATGTCGCCACCCTTTTCCCCCCCGTCAATTGCTCTACGACGCCCTTGGGCGCCCGAACGAAGTCTCCCCCTTGCAATCTGCTGAAACAGCCGCCTCTGGTCCGATGTGATGCCCCGCCACCCATCTTTCCTTATGTCACCCCCCTCTGATCATCCATCGTGCTGCTGAAATGGTCCTGGGCCACGACCATAACCACCCCCCTCTGATCACCCACCATGCTGCTGAAACGGCCCTAGGCCATGACCATAACCACCCCCCCTCTGATCACTAGCTGCGCGGGGCCCCGTGAGGAAGAGTAAGAAGAAGGGAAGTAGAGGGAGAGAAGGAGAAGAAGAGGAGTAGGAAATAAGTAGAGTGAAGACAAGAAGAGGGAGAGAAGGAGGAGGGAGGAAAAGAAGAAGGGAGAGTGAAGAGAAGAAGAGAGAGAGAAGGGAAGAAGTGAGAGAGAAGAGAAGAGGGAGAGAGAAGAGAAAAAAAGGAAGAGAAGGAGAAGGAGAGAAATAAAGGAGTGGGAGAGAAGAGAAGAGAAGAAGAGGGAGAGAAGAAGAAGGAGAGAAAAATAAGGAGTGAGGGGAGAGGGAATAAGAGGGAGAGAAGGAGAAGAAGAGAAGAAGGAGTGGGAGAGAGAAGGGAAGAAGAGGGAGAGAAGGAGAAGGAGAGAAGAGAAAGAAGGAGGAAGAGGGAGAGAGGAGAGAGAGAAGAGGAGGAAGAGGGAGAGAGAAGGAGAAGGAGAGAAGGAGTAGTAGAAGAGAAAAGGGAAGAGGGAGAGAGAAGGAGAGGGTGAGAAGAGAAAAGAGGAGAGAGAAGAGGAGGAAGAGGGAGAGAGAAGGAGAGAGGTAGAGGAAGAAGAGGAAGAGGTAGAAGGAAAGAGAAGAGAAGTATAAGAAGAAGAAGAAGAAGAAGAGCAGAAGGGGCAAGAAGAGAAGAGGAAGAGAAAGAGAGGGAAGGAGCAGAAGGAGAAAAGAAGTGGGAAAAGGAGAAGAAGAGAGGGAGAGAGAGAGAGAAAAGAAGAAGAAGAGAAATAGGGAGAAAGAAAGAAGGAGAGGGAGTGGGAGTTGGTAACCGCAACAAGCCACACCCAAACAAATCTCTCGACAAAGGACCCCATCCAACGGTCTTTTCTTCTAAACCTATCAACCCGAAACCCATCAAGGTCTGGACTGCCCATTCTCTGTGAGGCGAATGGCTCCCAAGAAAAAAGTTGCGGGAAGTGTAGGCGCCCAAGCCATCGGTAATGCTGGAGGGGCGAGCGGAACGACCAATGCGGCACACACGAATCAAGCCTAGGATCCAAGCTTTAAAATTAATTAGGAATTATTTCTCATGGAAGGGATGAAAGGATTGATGATGTGCATGGAACAAGAACGAGTCTTAGGGTTTTGTTTACTCTAAGTACTAAGATGCATGTGCAAAACGGTAGAGTTTGGAATTTGCATAAGATTTTAAGCATGAAATGATAGCTTTTACCCACATAAAATGATGAGGTTATCACCTTACTTCACATAAAATGATAGCTTTTTAACCAGTTCAGTGCATGAGTAGTCATTTAGAATTCACGCTTTGCAATCATGGTTAAAGAAAACACATGAAATGTTAATTTCTGTTCATGAGATGCACTTGCAATGTTAGGCAAAACCCTAGACTTCATATACGCAAGTCACATGTGATTCGGTGCATTGGAAATAAGTACTCGTTTCCAGAAATAAAGAAATATAAAATTTGTTTAGAAGGTACAACTATACTAAAATGCACAATGTGCATGATGGTTAAGGTTGATTGGGAAATCTTGCATAGAACCACACTAAGAAAATTGGAAGGGATTGCATGCATCTAGATTGCATCTTGAAGGTCTAAATGAAGAATCAGGTGTTGCCATGTATGTTAACTGAGCTTGGTTGGAATTAGAGAGTAAAAGAACCTTGGTTGGGTTGCGAATAAGGCATGTCCATTGCCTTGACTGACCAGCTAATGCTTGAGTTAGTGTAATATTCTGATTTTCCAAAAACACACATGAACCACCTCTATAAGTCGTGAGGATAAATAAATGATTAATGGAATTTTTTAAAAATAATCCCTCTCTCCTCCAGCCGACTATCGTGCTAGAGGAGAGCCGAATAGTAAGGGTGAGCAAGCTCCTTGCTGGAGCTTGCTAAAGGGAGAGGGCATACACGATGCTGTCAAGATTGTGGGAGAGAAGGAAGGATTCTCACTTGTAGCTTTCTTGCTTGCACAATGGGGGAATACACACAAAGATGGAGGCTGAAAACAGTTTTCCTCTTCTTAGTTGTGTAAGCCAAAAGAACTCAAGTACATAGAAATAGAAGAACCCTATATATGGATTTCAAACCAAACTCAACTAACTAAGGTGGCATACTAACTGAGCCACGAACTAGAGTAGATAAGGATAGCTGTCATCTAGCTATTATTCATGGGCGGTGTACCAACCGCATCTGCAAACTGACAAGTCGGTGGCATACATGCACAACGGTCACCCTGGCATATCACGAGTGGAGCTCGATATCTCAACAAATGCCGCGTAGGGGAGGGAGGATCCCCTCCCCTCACCTACATAAACCATGCGGGGGGGCCTCCCAGGGATAGAAGCTCAAGGAGACTCTTGCGTCCGAATTTCACAACGACAACAATTTGTAGCCAACACAAGACTATTGAAGGCTCTTGCCATGTTTGGGAAGGGGGACCGCATTTTCACTGCCATAGGGTGGAGTAGGAAAGATTGGAGGAAGGAGCCGAGTCTCTGCTGTCCTGCCATTAAGAGAGGGAGGAGCCAAGGCACTCCTGCTGCCATTGGGAAACGAGATGCTGCCTAGTCACCATTGAAGCTGCTGTTGTAGTCCGCCCCTGCCCGCCATCACGTCACCAGCTCTCGTGGAGTCCGCCCCTACCATCATCATGCCCCATTGAGCTACTGTCCCTTCCTCCCACGTGGACCTCCCAGAAGCTTTAGAAGCTTCTTGGGGAAGCTTCTAAAGCCCCTAAGAAGCCCCCCCTTCATATGACATCTTTAAAGCCCCATTTTCCCCCCCCAAAATCCCCTTGTAAGGGTCATTCACACCCCTTGTTCCCCCTTTTTTCCTGTGGGGTCCCAGCCAAACTTGGAAAAATCCATTTGGTTTTTATAAGCCTTCTCTCAAAAGGTTTTCCTACCCCCCTCCCGGGATTTAAACCTTTTCCCATGGGTTTCTTTGCCCCCCTCCATAGAGATATCCCTTTTTAAGGACTTTTATACCCTTTGGCCCCTTTTTCAATTCGTTAAAAGTCCAGTTAGTACCCCTTTCCCGTGGGTCCTATCTGAGGCCTTTAAAAAGGCTCATTAAGCTTTTTTCCTTGGATTTCCTTCAATCTCCCAATCAGCCCAAGTACTAAACCCCTTCCCGTGTAGACAATTTGCACCCCGAAGCTTCTACAAAAGGAAGGAAAAAAAAACATAAAGGACGGTGGAATTACAAAGGGAGTATCACAAAGCCACATCCAAGACGGAAAGGCCGCATTCGCGATGGATCCTAAGAAAGCACAAGGCGCTGTTGTTGGAGGATCGTCTTCTAACATCCATGTGGACATTTCACCACAAGTCCAGGTTTTTTTTTCTTCCTAATTTTTGATTTACGTCATTATAATCCAATCGTGCATGGATCATTTTTGAAGATAGGATGCATCTTTTGTTTTAAATACTTTGACTAATTTGAAAGAAATAGCTCATGACAAAATAATTCGGTCATTAGTATTTTGAATAAAACAAACAAAATAAAGTGACCAAAAGATTGCTATGCATTTCTAGCCGGTAGTTTTTATACATTGCAATGAATTGAAATTAGATTAAATGTCCATTTTTACAAAATGAAATTATGATAGTACACGTCGATTAAGCATGGAAGAAATAAACCGCATATTGCATTATTAAACATCTTTTTCTAAATGATTCCTAAAGAAAGTTGCTAGCAACTGTAGGAAATTGCTAGGGTTGCATGAAGAAGATTTAACTCTAGGAAAGTGGCCTAAAAACTTAAATCAACGAAAGAGTGTGTAAGTTCAGCATACGACAAATTCATTCAGAAAAAAATAAAGAAAAGGCTACATGTTTTAAGCATGAATCTTGTTTGCATGTTATAGAATGATCAATTGGAATTAGGCTATAATTATGCCTATGCTTTGATCTTAACCTAAAAAATTAGGGTTTGTAAATCAACTTATACGTAGACAATGAATCATGTTCAAGACCAGAAAAGTTAAATTGGTTTAAACCTAAACACCTAAAACCGCGAAGTACTCGTTTAGAAAGGGTTAATTCAATGCAATGTATCCCAAAGAACTGACTAGGGTTAGCATGTTGAAGACATTTACCTAGTCGCTCGTATTGCCAAAACTGAAACTCCTATACCCTAAATACTTGCCCACATTCACGGAATGTAGGGATAGTAGGACATACTTGCGAGAAAAGATCTAGGGTTTTTCCCAATAATCTCTCGCTAAAAAGATAAAACTCGGAACCCTAGGACTGAAAATGTCAGCCTAATGCAATTAGGAATGGGTTGTTACATCTAATCATGATATCGTGATTAGAAGACACCGTTGATGGGTAGAATAGTCCCATAGTTGATGCGACACTTGTGCAACAAGTTGCAGAGTCACATGATCTTGTGATTGGATCACAAGGGAATGGCGAATTCCTCGGAATGAGGTTGGAAGATTCTTACGCAAGTTATCTTGCAAGAGGATGAATAAACGTCCTAATATAGTATCTTTCTTGGGTAAAGATAATTGCCTGAAGCAAAAGACCAACCAATAAATTGGAATAACATATGAACTTAAGGTATTGATCAAGTCGGGTTAATAGGGTATGGCCCTAACCCAGGATATAGGGGATCTTGCCAAGTCGCAATTGATCGCGAATCGAGTGCTGGATGCATTCATAAAGAAGGATTCACTCCTTAGCAATTGGCAAAAAATAACGACCAATGAAATTGTTTGTGCTTGTAATAGTTTTAAAGAGCATTGTTTTGCTTTGTTTGCTCAAAGAATTAAAAGGTAAATGGATATCTAATGCTTCAGGTTGAAGGCCTGAAGGGAGAGGCAGCTTCAGTTACCCCGACTGCCTGCTTGACCCTAACCAAGGGGGTTGTTAACCGCGCCGGGAAGGTGGACCAAACCCGCCAAGAGAGGTCTCTCCATTGAGTGCTACTTGGAGCAAGAGGACACTTGGGTGCTAGAGGGGGCTCTGGCCGCCGTAAATCCCTCACCTTCTGGGCCCTGCACATGAGGCCAATGTGACTCGGGATTGGATTTCGAGGCCGGCATACTAGTTTATGGGTGGAATCTTGGATTAGTAATCCCTATGGATTGCTGGATAGCCTTTGGGCAGATTATGGATAAGCCTACAAGCTAGACTTTATGTATTTCAAAGATAAATATGATAACGTGTTGAAAAGGAACTTGTTTGACATTGTTTTTCTATGTCAAGTGCTATGATTACGTGAACAAATCAGTGCCTAATGGGGTAACTAAGGAAGCTGAACTAAATATGTTAGGTAATTAAATAACTAGAACAACCTGAGGAAAGTGCGATGGATGTGGCCATGGGTTCGTCCTACGGATGGGTGGTCTCGGTTGGCCGGGAACTTTTCTCAATCATGATGAATAGTGAAAAGATCGTTTCTAAGGATACGAATAGAAAAAGAGTGTTGACCTAGAGTCTAAGTTATAAATGATCCCGATTTGCACTGTTTTAGGGGAACGGAATGGGACTATGCCTTATGGTAGAGAGGTTGAGCTTCGCATCCCTCTCGTTTCCCATTATCCTTGAACCAAGTGCAGCATGAATCCGCTTCGCAACTGGCGTTTCTGCGTAAAGTAGTTTGCTCAGGTTCGACGCTAGTTGCCATTAGGAAATGACTAATAGGGAAAACCCTAATTTAGGTCGGCGGTCCTAAGTGGGAACTACCGGAATACTTCCGCTACGTGGCAGGCGCGGAAAGTCATAGATCGCAAACCTCGTAACATTCCATGGAGTGCTGGGTGGAGCTTTCTAGACATCCTTTCCGATGGACTGCTAAGACGTGTCGTGAAGATAACAGGTGGACACGTTACAATTGGTATCAGAGCCAACCAATGAAGGATTTGTTTTTATGAAATCTTAATAAGATGAAGTAAAGCAAATGTTGTTGTTCCAAACATTTCCTTACTTTCAATGATGTCTTGTAGAATTACGAAATATGGAACAAGTTCTTAGTGTTCGGAGTCATGTTTATGACTGCGATGCATTCCCCGGTTTATCAACATAGGGTTGGGATGATGAACATCCTAGAGCGTATTTATAATCCATCGCCTTTGTACATGGAATGAAGATGGACGGGTGGCAATCGGAAATATTATAGAAGTAACTGCAGGCATACCTTCAGACCAACCTAAAGAGGATCAAGTGGTTGGAAGACCTAAAAGTCATGAAGCCGTTCATTTTTGTGGAGGCTCACGTAAACTCAACTTTACATATTCGAGGTCGGAGGGTTGAGTTGAGCTCATATGTATATGAGAAAGTGACCCGTGTAATCCCCGCTGACAGGATCAAAGTATTGGGGCACCATGAGAAGAATGGGTTCCAAAGGGAAGGATACCCTGATCTTCCAATGACTTACCGATTCCTAAAGATCCATGACCCGAAACCATACTATTATCCAGTTCCTATAGATAAATGTAATACCACATTATTCTCCCCAAACTAAATGTAAACAGTTGCCTATCATCACAAGAAATGTTGTATTCTGAAAGGGCTATGCCCATATAAATATAATAAGACTTATTTTTATCAATGTCCGATGGTGCATGGGAATTGATAAAAAGTTAAGTGGTTAGATTGCTTGGTAAGCTGAAATGGAGATGAAATATAAATCACAACCTTTAATGAGTAATAACGTTAAGAAATCTTTATTCAGGCACAACCCCAAGTACAGAATCCCAGTTCGCCTCCTACATCAAGTACTGCTGTAATCCAGGTGAAGAAGTTTCTAATTCTCAAGCAGATTAAGCCACCCAAATTTGACGGGAGAGGCAGGTCCGTCCAAGCAGATGTTGAAATTTGGATTGAATCCATGGAGGATTACTTTGAAGCAGCCGGTACTGCACCCACCAATCAGGCTATACTCGCCAAGCTAAAGCTCACCGGTGAAGCTAGGCTTTGGTGGAAGCAATGGTGCAGAGATCAAGGGATCAGGGAAGGATCCGTTACCTGGGAGAAGCTGAAGAAAGCTGTGCAGGGAAGATACTTACCACTTGCATATCACACGCAGAAAATGAATGAGTTCTACAAGCTAAAACAACTGGGACTCACTCTTGACACATACTATTCTAAATTCGTCTCACTTCTTAAGTATGCACCACAGATGGACATGACACAGCAGGTGTCAAAATTTTATGCTACTTTAAATCCACCAGTGAATACCTGTCTCAAATCTATGCGGCCATCAGATCTACAGGACGCACTCATTCGAGATGCCCCTATATTTTAGGAGGTGCAGGCTAGACCAAGAGGTAACAAAACTTCGTCTTATAATGACCCGAATAGAGGAGCATTTAGGCCTCAAATGAAGAGAGTTCAAGGTTAGAATCAGGGACAAAGAAAGAAAGCAAGAACTAACAATGTCAACAACTTTGTTCATACTCAAAGCAATGGCCGAAACCTCCGCTATTTCCACTGCAATGAGCCCGATCATTTCAAGAGGCAATGTCCCAAGCTTGGAGAAGGACATCGCCAAGCACTTTTCCAAGGAACTGGCTGTGGTCAGGGAGCCGCTACCTGAGGCAGAGGAAGAACCGCCTGCGTTGCCAATAGGCAAATGTGCCAAGAAGAAGAAGATCCGACCATGGAAGCAGAGTTTGAAAGGGCGACAGTCCATGCCGTTCTTCATAAGAAAGGGCCGAATCGCCAGTTCTTGGTGATTCAGAAACCATCGGACTACCAAGGTAAAGGTTTCAAAACCTTGATTGATTGTGGCAGTACACATTCCTTTATCTCACCATCTTGTGCAAAAAGATTAGGAATAGCCACAGTAGAAGCACCTATCTTGCTTGTGGAATTGGCAAATGGTCGTGAGGTTACTTGTACCAGGCAAACTGCTAAGGTGGAATTATTTCTAGGAGGAAAGACAACTTTGGTCAAATTGAGAGTCATGAGTCTAGGTATCCATGAGTGTCTACTCAGAATGGATTGGCTTAAACCTAATGACGCCCACATTCATTGTGGAAAGGGCCAAGTTCCCTTTTGAAACTCTGAAAGGGAATTAGTCACAAATCAAGTAGATGCTGGAAATCCAAAAATTCAATTAGCCAAGGCATCTCGGATTATAAAGGGAGTCAGAAAGGGACTGCCTGTCTACTTGATTAAGCTCAATACGTTAGATCAGAAGCAGGAATCTAGTGAAGGATCTTCTTGGCTAAAGGAATACGCCGACGTATTTCCTGAAGAGTTGATAGAACTCCCGCCTCAAAGAGAAGTGGATCATGAGATCAAGCTAGTACCAAGAGCTACGCCAATTGCAACAAGACCCTATAGAATGTCCATACCAGAAGCAATTGAACTGAAGGAACAACTCAAGCAACTGCTAGATCAAGGCTACATCCGTCCTAGTAGTTCACCATGGGGAGCTCCCATACTGTTCCAGAAAAAGAAAGATGGAATACTTCAACTATGTATTGATTACCGAGGGTTGAATCAATCAACTATCAAGAACAAGTACCCTATTCCTAGAATAGATGAGCTTCTTGATCGTCTTCAGGGTGCGAAGATCTTCTCCAAGATTGATCTCAGGTCTAGTTACTATCAGATAAGAATCAAGGAAGAAGATATTCCAAAGATGGCCTTCAACACAAGATATGGACACTTTGAATTCCTAGTTATGTCATTCGGGCTTATGAATGCACCTGCCACCTTCAACAGGTTAATGCAAGGTATCTTTAGGCCATATCTTGATGATT
Source organism: Lygodium microphyllum (assembly GCF_053477565.2). NCBI lineage: Eukaryota > Viridiplantae > Streptophyta > Polypodiopsida > Schizaeales > Lygodiaceae > Lygodium > Lygodium microphyllum. Next base: position 24,107,507 of record NC_141152.1, on the reverse strand, counting down.
TCGTACTTGTCTTCTTTGACAACACTTTAGTCTATTTCAAACAGGAGGAAGATCATGAGACCCAACTTTGGATTTTCCTTGAGACAATGAGGGCACATAAGCTGTATGCTAAGATGAAGAAATGTGCATTCTTCAAGCATTAGATTGAATATCTGGGATTCATCGTATCAACGGAAGGAATCTCAGTGGACCCAGCCAAGGTCAGGGATGTGTTAGAATGGCCAATACCAACAATTGTCAAAGAAATACACAGTTTTCTTGGATTGACAGGATGGTATAGGGTATTCATTAAAAAATATGCTTTGATTGCAACACCTCTAAAGGACTTACTGAAGAAGCAAACATCCAATGCATGGTCAACTCTTGAACAAACCAACTTTGATAGATTGAAGAAAAGTTTAGTATCAGCACCTATTCTAAAACTTCCAGACCTCAGCAAGGAGTTCGAGCTAGTAACTAATGCTAGCGCACTTGCCTTAGGATGTGTGCTCATGCAGGAAGGTCATCCGGTAGCCTACTCTTCGAGGAAACTGAAGAATCATGAGAAAAATTATGCTACCCATGATCTAGAATTGTTAGCTGTCATCCATGCTCTACAGCTTTGGAGACACTACCTATTGGGTAACAAGTTTACACTAGTAAACTGACCATAAGAGTCTCAAGTGGATCTTTACCTAGAACGAGCTCAACATGAGGCAACGTCAGTGGATTGAAGTGCTGGAGGAGTATGACTTTGAAATCAAGTACCGACTAGGAAAAGAGAATGTAGTTGTCGATGCACTCGGTCTCGCAAGGCATTCATTAATTCTCTAATCTTGCAAAATCCAACAATAGCTAGATATCTAGCTACAAAGGTATCTATGCCAAACAATCCAATACTTGAATTAGCTGGAGAGGAAGCATGCCATGATCCAACCTATCAAAAGATGCTAAGGGAAATCTCTATCAAGGATCAGGACCAAAAGCTGCATGCTAAGTATCATGAATTCTCTATCAATACTGGACTTGTCTACTATAGAACGTGTTGAGATGACAAGCTCAACACATGCAGACATTGCTGATCGATCGCCTGGTTAGATGGGTCCACACGTCTACACTTAGCACGTCGGTGGTCATTATGACTCTCACATGGCCACTGACTCATTACTTATTATATTCAGGTTGTTACACCTATTTACAGCTGGCATAGTTATAGCGCCAGTCGACTAGTGTAGTCAGTTATGCATTGTTTGACTTAGTAGGCTACTTTCCTTTATGTTGTATCTTATCTATACTTTGTGTACATTGTAAAGAGTGTGGAAGAAGAAGAAGAAACCAGCAAGAAAACGTTTTTGGCCTCCATCTCTCTTCTTGTCTCTTGAGTGAGCTTCTCCCTGTGCATTCTGTGTGTGTTCGGCGCAGCATCTTGAGCAAGTCCCCCCACCATGCGATTCTTGACATGATATGAGAGCCGTGCCACTGAGAGAGGCTGATTTCAAAGGCTGAAGCGAAGGAAAAGAAGCAAGGTTTGAGCAAGCAAGCTATTGGTAAGAAACTCTCCCATTATTCCACTCTCTCTTTTGGATAGTGCCTGTGGAGGCACAAGAAGCAGGGTAGAGCAAAAATCTCAGATTACAGTGAGATTTAGTGTGTGTGAAGAGCGCTGTGTATTCTGCAGAAAAGCTCTTTAGAGCCAATCCACAGCTATTTTGGGCATCTGAGGCCGTTTCAGGCCCCGTTTTAGATCCGCAAGGTTGCGAACAACAGTTTCAGGGTACACTGTAATTTTGACTGTATTGACCGGAAGTGGGTGCACAGGTTACATATTTCAGATCTGTAAGTTAAAAGGTGTTTACCAGCGAGTAAACACAAGGTTTATCTGCAAACCGGTTGTTGCAGATTGCATGTATTGTTGAGCAAACAGTGAAAAAGGATGTCTGGTGTATTGCTGTGCACTACAGGTCGAGGCTTGCAGGAAATTTTCTTGCTGTTGGTATTAATTTTGTGATAATGGCAGAGAACAGTGGAAGCCCCATCATTGAGAAGTTCGACAAGAACAACTACCCTTCATGGAAGTTCCATGTCATGAACTTCCTTATTGGAAAAGGCCTCTACGAGTTTGTTTCAGGTGAAGAAAAGGAGTCGGAGGTGAGTGATCCTCCAACTCTGCAGAAGAGACAAAGGCACGGAAGGAAGGGAATGCAAAAGATAAGAAGGTCATGTATTGGTTGTCTGCAGTAATTGACAATAATATGCTGGGTCATATTAGAAATGCAGAGAATTCATATGCAGCTTGGACCATACTTGAAAGTATGTTTTCCGTAAATAAAAAGGCATGAAAGATTCAACTCAAGCAAGAGTTGAGTACATTGAAGAAAGGGAAGATGTCTATCAATGAGTATGCACTGAAGGTAAGGAGCATTGCAGATGCATTGGCAGCGATTGATGCAATGCCCGATGATGATGATTTGGTGTCGTCTACCTTGGGTGGACTTAACAATGAAAAGGCTTGGAAGTCTTTTGTAACTTCCGTATATGTTAAAAAGCCATTTCCAGATTTCAACGAGTTGGTCTCCCTTATGATCACTGAAGAGATCAACATGTAGAGTGAGACATCTGAAAGAAGTGGTGAACAGGTCCAGGCTTTCTACTCTAGTTCAAGAGGGGGACATGGCAGGTTCTCCTCAAGAGGTCGTGGCACAGGACGTGGTACTGACAACCAGCAAAACAGATTGAATCAGAAATTTGGCAATATGCAGGTTTTAGGAGGTCGTGATAACTTTAGAGGCAGGGTGAGCTTCAGAGGAAGAGATGGATAGCAGAACAGAGGTTCTAACAACTCTGGTATTGTGTACCACTAGTGTGGCAAAATAGGTCATATCACAGCCCACTGTTATGCTAAGAAAGATGATATCTGCAGTGGTAAGTTGCAGCAAGAAAACTATGCATTGTCTTCACAACAGAATGAAGACAAAAATGAACGTCTGTTTGTTATGCAGCATATGCTGAATGCTGTTACAGGAAAGGGAACACATGATGATGTTTGGTATGTTGATTCAGGTGCATCCAATCATATGACCAACCATGCAGAATGGTTTAGAGAGATGCAGGATTTGCAAAATGCAGGTTATGTGCAGACGAGTGATGATTCATGCCACCCAATTTCACATGTTGGAAAAGTTCCCTTGTCCTTGCATGATGGTAAGACAAAGAGTCTTTCAGATGTATTACATGTGCCATCTATTACAAAGAACTTGGTGTCAGTCGGTCAAATGGTAGGGCAAGGGCTGCAAGTCAGATTTAATGCAAAGGGATGCTTTGTAGAAGACTTCAATGACAAGTGCAGGTTAGTTGCAAAGGGAAGTAGAGTTGGACGTATGTTTACACTGGATGCTAGAATTCCTACTATGAATGCTGCTATGTATGCTAAAGGAAAAGGTGTTGTTGCAGACATTGAAATTTGGCACAAACGCATTGGACATGCAAATGTACAAAGGCTAAAATTAATGTAGTCCAAAGGGTTGGTTATAGGTTTGCCTACATTTAGAGTTGCAGAATTTCATAAGGTATGCGAAGCATGTCAGTTTGGTAAGCAGGCAAGACAAGCCTTTTCACATGACAGAGATGTAAGCAGAAATATCCTTGATGTTGTGCATAAAGACATTTGGGGGCCTACACAAAATGTATCTCTTGGAGGCAGTTTATACTTTGTCACATTCATTGATGATTGTTCTAGAAAGCTGTGGGTATATTTTATGAAGGAAAAGAGTGAAGCATTTGAGCACTTTAGAACTTTCAAGGCTGCAGTTGAAAGAGAAACAGGCTTGAAAGTAAAGTGCTCGGGTCAGATGAAGGGGGAGTACCTCTCAAATGAGTTCAGTGTTATCTGAGATCTCATGGGATAAAGAGACAGTTCACATGCAGATATACCCCATAGCAAAATGGTGTTGTAGAAAGGAAAAACAAGCATATTACAGAAGTTGAACGCGCCTTGATGGCTGAAAAGAATATGCCTAAGCATTTTTGGTCTGAGGCTTTTCATACTGCTGTTTATATTATGAACAGAAATCCCACAGCTGCAGTTCATGGTATGACTCCTGAAGAATGCTTTACTGGCAAGAAGCCTGATGTCTCACACTTGAAAGTGTTTGGCTACATTGCATATGTTCATGTGCCAGATGAGTTGCGGAAGAAACTGGATCCAAAGGCTAAAAAGTGTGTCTTTATTGGATACTCTTTAGAGCAGAAAGGGTATCGCTGTTACAACCCTATCACATGTAAGTTCAGAGTGAGCAGGGATGTCATCTTTGATGAAATGAGCAGTTGGTATGCATCTAGTGGTGATGCATTGGATGATGATGATGATCATGACACTCATGTGCATGCTGAAAAGCAAGAATCACGGACTCTTAGTGGACCAGAGACATCATCTGGTAGTCCTTGGTCTAGGAGACTAAGGAGTACCTCTACATCTTCAGGTGCATCTAGTAGCATTACAGGTAAAGACAAAGGAAAGAATAAAGTGTCAAAAGGCATTGATGCAGTTCTTGATAGAGACTCCAGTGGCTCAGAGAGCTTGGATGATGAGCTTGGCATTCCTTCAGTGAGGACTCCAGGTGTGCAGAGAGCACAGGTTAATGCAAAGACTCCATTGAGTGATCCAGTGGTACGCAGGTCTAGCAGGGTGAGATACCTTGTTAAAAGATTTGGTTTTGAAGGTTATGCAGCCACTAGTTGAGGATGTTGAGCCCACATGTTTTGAGGAGGCTGTTGGTCATCCTCATTAGGATGCAGCAATGGATGAGGAGATGACTACATTAGAGGCCAATAAGACTTGGGATCTAGTATCATTGCCAAAGGGCAAGAAAGCTATTGGATGTAAGTGGGTTTATAAGATTAAGCACAATGTAGATGGTTCTATTAGTAAGTACAAAGCTAGGCTAGTTGCAAAAGGCTATGCCCAGACATATGGCATAGATTATGATGAAACCTTCAGTCCAGTTGCTAGGATGGCAACTCTCAGATGTGTGATTGCTTTGGCAACAGCCAAAGGTTGGAGGTTGCAACAAATGGATGTGAAGAATGCCTTCTTGCATGGTGATTTGCAGGAAGAAATGTATATGGATCAGCCAACAGGTTATGAAGATTTAGAGCATCCGACGTATGTGTGCAAGTTGAAGAAGGTGCTCTATGGGCTCAAGCAAGCACCTAGAGCATGGTCTGACAAGATCAAAGAGTATCTTGTCAATATTGGCTTTTATGTTTCTGATGCTGATCACTCACTTTATGTGAGAAAGGGAGATGCAGGTTTGGTCATCATAGTCATCTATGTGGATGATTTGATTATTACAGGTGATAGTGATAGTGGGATTGCTGAAGTCAAGGGCTTTTTGAAGAAGTTTGAGATGAAGGATTTAGGTGAGCTAAGGCATTGAGGTAATTAGATGTGATGATGGTATATGGCTGTCCCAAAGACAGTATGGCTTGGATATGTTGTCCAAGTATGGTATGACTGCATGCAAACCACTTTCAGTCCCATTGGAGCAAAATGTAAAGTTGAGTGCTGATGTTGGGGATGAGATAGAAGACCCTACTATGTTCAGGAGGATAGTGGGGAGTTTGATCTACATGACCATTACAAGGCCAAACTTGAGCTACGCTGTTGGTCTTGTGAGTCAATTTATGCAAGTACCTAGAAAGCCACATTTGGATACAGTCAGACGCATATTGAGATATGTGAAGTCCACATTACATTATGGAATTTTCTATGAGGTAGGTACAGATGTACAGGTGTTTGGATACACAGATGCAGATTGGGCTAGTAGTATGTTTGATAGAAGATCTACCAGCGGATACATGTTCTCTCTTGGTAGTGCAGCAGTTGCTTGGAGCAGCAAAAAGCAATTTACAGTTTCTTTGTCAAGTACAGAGGCTGAGTATAGAGGTGCTGTTGCTGCAACATGTGAGGTGGTATGGCTACAAAAGTTAATGGCTGATTTGGATGTGCAGGTGGAAGGTCCAGTTGTCATTTATTGTGACAACATGAGTAGTATACAATTGGCTAGGAACCCTGTGTTCCATGCTAGGACAAAACATATTGAGGTACACTACCACTTTGTGAGAGCGAAGGTACTAGCAAGTGAGATTGACTTGGTGTATATCAGCACACTGGATCAGATAGCTGACATCTTTATGAAGGCATTGGGTATAGAGAAGCTTCAAAAGTTTTGAAGCTTACATGGAGTTGCAGAGATGCAATTGAGCTTGAGGGGGAGTGTTGAGATGACAAGCTCAACACATGCAGACATTGATGATGGACCGCCTGGTTAGATGGGTCCACACGTCTACACTTAGCACGTTGGTGGTCATTATGACTCTCACATGGCCACTGACTCATTACTTATTATATTCAGGTTGTTACACCTATTTACAGTTTGCATAGTTATAGCACCAGTCGACTAGTCTAGTCGGTTATGCATTGTTTGACTTAGTAGGGCACTTTCCTTTATGTTATATCTTATCTATACTTTGTGTACATTGTAAAGAGTGTGGAAGAAGAAGAAGAAACTAGCAAGAAAACGTTTTTGGCCTCCATCTCTCTTCTTGTCTCTTGAGTGAGCTTCTCCTTGTGCATTCTATGTGTGTTCGGCGCAGCATCTTGAGCAAGTCTCCCCACCACGCGATTCTTGACAGAACAAGGCTATGCATACCGGCAAGCTAGTCACTTAAGCAGAAGATATTGTGGGAAGCTTATGATTCTCTTTTTTCAGGACATCCTGGCTATGCCAAGATCCTCAATGCAGTTAGGAAGAGCTACTATTGGGAGAGGCTTAAAGGTGACATTATCAAATATGTCACTGACTGTTTGTCTTATCAACATATCAAAGCCGAACATGTCAAAATGCCAGGGAAGTTACAACCACTTGACATTCCCCAAATGAAATGGGAATTTATCAGTATGGACTTTATTGTTGGCCTACCCCAAGTTCAGGGAGGATACAACTGTTGAGATATCGAGCTCCACTCGTGATACACCAGGGTGACCGTTGTGTATTTATGTCACCGACTTGTCAGTTGTAGACGCGGTTGGTACACCGCCCATGAATAATAGCTACATGATAGCTATCCTTATCTACTCTAGTTCGTGGCTCAGTTAGTATGCCACCTTAGTTAGTTGAGTTTGGTTTGAGACCCATATATAGGGTTCTTCTATTTCTTTGTACTAGAGTTATTTTGGCTTACACAACTAAGAAGAGGAAAACTGTTTTCAGCCTCCATCCTTGTGTGTATTCCCCCATTGTGCAAGCAAGAAAGCTTCAAGTGATACTCCTTCCTTCTCTCCCACAATCTTGACATGGTATCAGAGCCTTGTTCATGGTAAGGAGCTCAAGAAAGCAAGCCAAGCTCGCGGTGTTCTGGTAAGAGGAGCAGTGTTGCTTTCATTTTCTGTTTTGGGAGCATATCTCTGCAGGTAGCACAGCCGGAAAGTGCAGGAGTGCATTGTCTCAGGTTGAGACGACCTTTTTTTTTTATTTGAGGCCATTTTGGGGCCTGTTTTGGAGGCAGAAGTTTTCTGCACGCACTCAAGAAAAGGCCCAGTTTTATGCTGTGCAGCCACTGTTCTACAGGTCGGTGAAAAGTTACTGTAGAAATTGCATCGTATGCTTGTGCGTAGAGACATTGGGAGTTACAGAATCATCCATGTTGCCTGTTGATGCAAAATCGTCACTAGGAAGTGACTGTGTGGTCAAATACCACTTTCGTTAGTTTTGCAGATTTGCCTTTGTGAGGCTGAAGCTGTGTTCTTTGCAGTGACAGAATTTTTTGCAGTGTTCTGTAATGGCGTCTAATTCTCTCTCACAGATTGTCACTGAAAAGCTTGACAAGAACAACTTCCAAGCATGGAAGTTTAGAATGACGAATCTCCTTATGGGAAAAGGATATTGGGAATTTGTTGCAGGAAATGAAGAAGAACTAGTTCTTCCTGATGTTCCCAATCAACAGCAAATGCAGGCATTTAAAGCATGGCATGAGAGAGCCAGGAAAGTTATGTACTGGCTGTCTATCAGCATTTCAGACTCTATGATTGTGCATATTCAAGATGCAAGTACGCCAAAGGAGGCATGGGATACTTTGTCAAAAATGTATAGCACAAATACGCAAGCCAGGAAAATGCAGCTCAAGCAAGAGGTGCATAATGTGCAAAGAGAAAATATGAGCATCAATGACTACCACATGAAGGTGAAGAAGATTGCAGATGCACTTGCTTCCATTGGGTCGCCAGTGGAAGATGATGATTTAGTTTCTATGACCTTGAATGGTCTAGGAAAGGATTATGCACAGTTCCGAACATCCATTTCCGTCCGTGAAAGATTTCCTGATTTTGAGGAGTTGATTGCTCTTCTAATTTCTGAGGAGCAGAGAAATGGTGGTGCATCTTCTTCAGGAGGAACTTCAAAAGAAGTTGTCTTCTACTCAAATGTTGGAAGAGGTAGAGGCAGAGGTAGAGGAGGCCGATTTGGAGGCCGTGGCAGAAATCAGAATATGCAGCAAACTCAAGAAAACCAGTCCTATGGAGGAGGACGTGGTAACTCTAGAGGCAGGGGGAGCCAAAGAGGTCGTGGTGGATGGCAAAGAGGCCAAAATGCAAACAGTAATGTTGAATGCTACTACTATGGTAAAATGGGTCATATGGCTAAAGACTGCTATAAAAAGCAGAATGACATCATGAATGGAAAACTGCAACAAGGAAATTATGCATCTTCTAGTAGACAGGGTGATGACAGAAATGAGCACTTGTTTATGGTGCAGCACATGAACAATTCTGTGACAAGTGCAGAAGAAAGCAATGATGTATGGTATGTTGACTCAGGTGCATCAAACCACATGACAGGTCATGCAGAATGGATGGAGGATGCAAGGAAAATGGAAAAACCAGGATTTGTGGAGACCGCTGATGATATTGCACATCCTATTGTGCAGATTGGAAAATTTCCTTTGTCTATGCAGGATGGGAAAAAGAAATACCTGTCCGATGTATTTCATGGCCCGAATATCACCAAGAATCTGGTTTCTGTTGGTCAAATGGTTGAGCAGGGCTTGCAGGTCAGATTTTGTTGAGAAACATGCGGGATCTAGAGCATGGCAGTGAGTTATGGTGGATGAAAGGAGAAGTGTAGACTCATGATGGAGAAGACAAAGACACTGTTTGTTACACAAGTGAATTAGGTTCCAAGATTGAGACTTGGACTCATAAACACAATCTTGTGTATGTGGACAATGACATTGACACTTCACTGAAAAGAAAAGAGTACTATCATTGCATTAAGAAAAGGAAGCAAGTACAATGCTTTATAGGAAAGTAGGAAACTGCAGTAGGCACCACTGTGCATATGGGATAGGTTAGCCTGCATGTCCTTGTCCCTGAAGCTCCATACAAAGAGGCTGTTTAGTGAGTGTGATTGCTGAATCTCAACACCCCTCCTCAATCACAACTAGAAAGGCACAAAGTGTGTAGAGGCTGTAATGAGAACCACCTGCAAAGTGTGGGCACACCACAAACATGGTAGACACCAGAGGCTGTCGCAGAAAAGGCTAAGTGTGGGCACCAAAACATGATGGACATCCAGAGGCTGTAACAGGGGCCTCACAAAGTGTACAGGGACTGTAATGCCAAGTTACATGAGGAGTTTACAAAGCTTATGGCAAGAAGCATTAGGGCAAGGAAGTACAAGGCTTTTAAAACAGTCTATCAGAGTAATGAGAGTAGAAGGACTGATGAGTCTTGTCCTTCCTATCCTGGTGGTCTTCATCTTCATCTTCTTCTTCATCTTTTGGTCCATGGTCTTCTTCTTCTTTCACAGCTGCAAGATAGGCCTTTTGGGACCTCTTCCTAGCATGACAGAACTTCTGAGTATGTCCGGTCCTTTTGCAGAAGTCACAGAAGAGCGGTTCCTTTTTACCTTTGTATCTGTTGTTTACATATAACATTTTTTCATCCTTTGAAATGCTGGGCTCTTCTTTGCTTTTAAGTTTCTTTTCTTCTTCTAACAGAGAGGCTTTAATATCAACAAGTTGAGGATCAGGCATATTGGTTAGAGTGGTTGATACATTATCATAGGCAGGAGGCAAACTTTTTAACAAGACACCAATACAGACATCTTCATCCATTTTTAGCTTTATTCCTGCAAGTTGAGTAAGCAGGCTTTCCATGTAGTTAAGATGGGATGCCAGGGATGTATGAGGCTTCATATCAAGTCGGAAAAATTCAATTAATAGACCATACTTAGACGACTTTGACTGTGCACCAAATAGGGTATCCAATTTATCCCAAGTGTCATGGGACGTGTCACAGGCATCCACATGATGGATGTAGCTGTCGTCCAATTCCAGTTTGATGATGGCTTGTGCCTTGTCATCATTCTTCTGCCAAGTAACTGCAAGGTCCGCATCTCGGGGTTTCTTCTCTTTACCATTTGTGATGGCCCAAAGACCCTTCTTCATCAGGATGAGCTTGATGCGGGTTTGCCAAGTGTGGAACCCGACTCCTTTGAATCGAGCATTTGGAGAGTCTTTTCCCATGTTGAGGTTGCAAGATCAGCAGCAAATCAACACCAGAATTCTGAGATTTTATCAGTAGAAGAGCAGATTGCAATGTGTCAAGAGACACACTTAATGATAGTGTGAAAACACACTATGTCAGTGTTGATGTTGAGCTTGATTCTTCTTGTTCGGGATCATTCAGTCATTCTTTAATCTTCTCAGGTCCTTCCCCTCCTTGATTTGATGCTCGGTCAATGGATTAGAGTGGGCTTTAGCTTGGTTTAGTGTCAGGAGTGAGAAAAATGAGAAAAAAAGAAGCTTGAGAGATTTTGGCTATGGCTGACAGTTTAGGGTTTCAGATAGGGGCCTGGTTTTTTGCAGATTGCAGGAGCTATGGTTGATCATTTCCAAAAAAAAATTTATGGAAATGAAGCTTACTTCAAGCTCTTCAAAAGCCCTATCCTCCTCGTCAAGATCGTGGCCTATATGGCGCGCGCAGAGTGGACGAACAGGCACGGCGCAGTTTTAGGCAGCGATGTCGAATGTCTGCAATGCCAGGGCTGTAGATCACCAATGTGGTCGATTGTTGTGCCAGGAGGGAGTGCCCTAAGTAGAGGAAGATATGTCTAGAAGAAAGTTCATGAAGATATGCTCTACAGAGAGAGATATGAAGGCTCCATGGAGGGTATGTCCTGTAGGTCATAGTTGAAGACTATGGCAGTGACTAGGAATTTTCACAATGCTGAGCTTCAGATAGCCAAATGTCATGGATTGATGTGATACAGGGAAGCTTTGTGAGTTGGGGAATACTTTTCCAGAAGGAAGCTCCAAGAGATTTGACCTGTGGAGTGAGATATAAGCAGCTCAATCTGACAGGGTGCTGCTGGCTATGGCTGCCATGGAAGCTTCAGTGAGGGTAGAGTTGGGAGATGAAGTCATGGGATGGAACTAAGCTGACCAGAGATTAACATGAGCTGAGAGAGAGCAGAGGAGAGCTAAGCCGAGCTGAGCCATGCCCGACTGGGCTCTGATACCATGTTGAGAAACATGCGGGATCTAGAGCATGGCAGTGAGTTATGGTGGATGAAAGGAGAAGTGTAGACTCATGATGGAGAAGACAAAGACACTGTTTGTTACACAAGTGAATTAGGTTCCAAGATTGAGACTTGGATTCATAAACACAATCTTGTGTATGTGGACAATGACATTGACACTTCACTGAAAAGAAAAGAGTACTATCATTGCATTAAGAAAAGGAAGCAAGTACAATGCTTTATAGGAAAGTAGGAAACTGCAGTAGGCACCACTGTGCATATGGGATAGGTTAGCCTGCATGTCCTTGTCCCTGAAGCTCCATACAAAGAGGCTGTTTAGTGAGTGTGATTGCTGAATCTCAACAGATTTAATCCTCATGGATGCTTTGTGGAGGATATGAAAAATAAAGGTCGCTTGATAGCAAAAGGAAAGAAGAAGGGCAGAATGTTTACATTCGATGCAGACATGTCTGAATTGAGTGCAGCAATGTTTGCACATGGGATCGGTGTAGTTGCAGATATTGATATCTGGCATAAACGCATTGGTCATGTTAATGTACAGCGACTTAAATCAATGCAGGCCCAAAATATTGTTGCAGGATTGCCCATTCAAGGTTGCAGAAATGCATAAGGTATGTGAAGCCTGTCAGTTTGGAAAACAGGCAAGGAAACCATTTCCTAGATATGTTCAAGAGAGTGAGAAGCCATTGGAATTAATCCACTCTGATGTGTGGACTACTAAAGCTGCATCTCTTGGAGGCTGTCATTATTTTGTCACTTTTATTTATGACTATAGCAGAAAAGTTTGGGTGTATTTTATGAAAAAGAAAAGTGAAGTTTTTGGGCATTTCAAAACTCTTAAAGCTATGGTTGAAAAAGAAACAGGCCTGCAGATAAAATGCCTAAGGTCAGATGGAGGGGGAGAGTACCTCTCAAATGAGTTATGTAAGATACTTAGAGTTGCAAATGGATGAGATTTCAAGCCTATACTTCCAAATTGGATGCATGTTCTGAGGTTTATTGGCATTCCATAATAGAGTCTATGGTATTGAATAAGAGACAATTGAAAGCCCTTACATGTTTACAAAATACTAATCAATTAAGGGAGGATCTTTTAGTCCATGTTTCTAAAAAATCCCCTTTTGGTACCTCATCTTTGAAACTTACAATCACCAATCTATTCTAGGTCAATCAGTGCCTTTCCTTACTTATTATGAATAGATGGCCCACAAATTGGAATCTTATCTATCCATACTTCAATCGTCTCCCCATGTTATTTCTCTTCTTTTCCAATTGCAAGGTGCTCCCCAAATTCCTATCTTTACTCATTACCCATTTATTGTGAATCATATTTTTTTTCATACTCCTCCTTGTCCTCCACCTTCTACCATATTCCTTCGCACTTTTCTAGCATATTTCTTGACCTCTTTCTTATCTCATTTAGTCATATTACCTAAATCTCCATCTTTAATCATTTCTTCTTTTTACAATTTTGCCTATCCATCCCTTCATCCCTAAATACTTATTCCACTTTCTCTATCCACATCTTTTATTCCTAGCCCCCCCCCCTAGTTGGTTATAGTAGCCACTTTGTTTTGATTTGCAAATGCAGAGATGAAGAGGGTGGAGCCAAACTGATTCATTGACATGACCTCATATTAATTGGCATGTGATTCCATGGGATTGGTAGACTCATATACAAGCTTATCAAAATTATTTATAGTTTTATGAGATCTATCATCCATCTACTGATCCTTCAATTAGATCAACTACTCATTTTGCTTGGTACCTAGTGTACATGTATCCTCATAGTGATTAGAATTGTGTATGAATGCCAATGTGGATGTTGATCCCTGTCAGTTGGATATCTTGTATTTCCATGCTCTTTGTCTTCTACGCAGATATCTTGTCCTTGTGGAGAGTATGTGCTCTTTGCAATTCTTTCAAAATCCTCCCAATATATTTGTGGATGAATCCCTTTCCATGGATAGGTTCTGAAATCATCAATTCTTTAAAAGAGAACATCTTCATTGATAATTTCTTTATGGATGTAATTGGTTGATTGAGCTTTAATGGAGTCGATTTTTATTCTCCCTTATTGGGGTATCATTTATATTTCTCTGTGTTATGTGTTAGTGTGAGGGTATGTTTGATTTGTGTCCATATGGAGATATGGTTCAAGAAAGCAAAAAATATTTGAAGATGTTGATTTATAGATTTGGCTAAAGTTTGGAAGATTTGGGATGGAATGGAAGAACCTCTTATATTGTTTACTAATTTGTTTCGTTATATTTTGAAAACTAAGAATTGGTTCATGCTTCAATGTGTTTTTCTTTCGTCAATCTTTTTTATAGATCCTAGTTATTTTGAAACTTGATGGGTTCAAGGTTGGTTCCTAGATAATAAATGATCAAATTTTGAGAAAGAAGTATTGAGCTAGTTTTTGGGCTTAGTCTTCTTTCTTGTTTCAAGGTCACAATGTTGATTTTTGGGTTGATTTTTGTTGTTTTTGTGAAATAAATGGATGGTTTTGTGATGGATTGGTTGTTTTTGGATGTGTTCGAAGTGTTTTGAAGAGTGTTGGGATGGGTTGAGTATATTTGACAAACTCATAATGGTTTTTGTTGAGATATGATGTTTTGATAGGTTTTGTAATGTGTCTCTTTGGTTTTGATAGGGTCTGTTTTACCTTTGTTTTGATCTATTTTCTTTTTTTTTGTGAGGTTGAGATTATGAATGAGACTTTTGAGAGATAATTGAGAGTGTGCCAAAAGATTTTTAATAGTTTAAAGTGATTTCGGTTTGACCTATATGGTTTTTAGACCTTCTGTAGTGTTCTATCCTACAAGATATAGGCCTTATACTGATATTAAAAGCGACGAAAATATTCATAAAGAAATTTTCCCCCGTCATTGCAAAAAACGTCATTATTGGTGATGCCATAGAATAGTCGTTATCAGCATCGCTATTTGCGTCGATATTTGCGACGCTGATATCGACACAAATAATAACGCTGATAACGACTCTTTGCGATGCATTTTGCGATGCTAATAGCGATGCATGCAGTAAATTTGTGACACTAATAGTGACCGTAATAGGAAAAAAAATTTTGTGGCAAGGCAGCACAAAATAGTTTCAAAAATGTGTACAATGCTCATGTAAATAAAGACAAATTGTACTTAAATCATAACACTGATACATGAAATAAATACATGATCGCATAATGAAAGCGACTGGTACAATCATGGCAAGATATCACTACTACATAGAAAATGTCTACACAGATCACGTGACCAAAAAAGAAGCGTGTGTGAGCTCCAGGGATCCAAGGGCGAGCTATAGATCCTCGCCATCCGAAAGCTTGTCCTGCCGCAAAGAAGCATCGAACGGACTCTACAAAAAAAGAAACAACTACACATCAGTCCACCATACAATAATGCATTCTAATTGAACATGGTAACTATGGACAAGAAAGATGAGTGACTTACAAGGCCACCGCCTCCATACAATCGGTCGATCACAATGCAGTAAGATCGTGCCTCTCTGCATATCGAGTCTCAAGGCCGATCGGATCGTGATTTGTAATGGAGTGCTGCAAAGGAAACAAAATACTAACTGTTAGAAACACGATTGTCAGTACAAAGGATATTAACACCATATTGGGGGATATGGGAATTTCCCATAAGTTTGGGACATGTAGTCAAATCTTTGGATTTTCATAACTTGAGCACTATAACTCCAAATCGAGCCCTCTATAGCTCAATAGATTCCTATTTTCAAGTGCTTTTCAATGATAGGTCACATCATATAGTTTTGAGAAACTTATGGGCATGTTATCTGGATGCCACCTTTTTAGTATTCAAAAATGGGAATTGGGAGATTTCCAAACTCACCAATATTGTGTTTATTGCAAAAAAATAAGCAAGCAAAACAAAAGAAAAACTTACAAAGTCCTCCAAATATGTCTTGTGGCTGCCACTCCTAAGATGATGAACCACTCCGGCCTCTAGTCGTACCCTCGCCGCCTCGTACTGCTGTCTCTAATGTTCTGGAGAATCTATAGCCTCCTCCCTCAGTCGGTGCCAGTCGTCCGCGTCTGGCCACTCGGACTTTGCAGCCCCACTCTTGAGTACCTTGCGTGTGTCTGATTGTCTGTGTGATATATATACACGCATGCACTCCATCATCCAACCCGTAGAAAATCTATCTGGTACCGAAAACTCCTCGTGCAAGGATGCTACTATGTAGTCCTTGCTCCCCTCCGGTATGTTTTTCCAATGATCCAAGACATTGTGCCGAAAAACTTGTTGGCAAAACTCTCTCATGTGAGCCATCACCCTCCTCCCCTCATCATTCATGATGATGGCTCCCGACCTATTATCTACAAGGTAGGCATACCCTCTAGGGTATGCCTAAGATGGATCCTCTCCCACCTGCGAGACCACACTCTTGGGCAAATCCAGGAGACCCCTGTACATCTAGTGTACCGACCGGGATAGTATCTATCAAAGTAGCACTGATAGGGGTGCCACCTCCAGCAGAACGACGAGACGAAGACACCGCATCCACGCCTCCACAGCAACCACATGAGCCACGCTCTCTGAAATCGCCATGAGAGCGAGGAGTAGCACCTGTATCCCGAGCTGACCATGGGATCACTACCTCCCTATCTCTGCAGCACCCCCTGACCCTGAAGCACTCCCTCCCTCTAGCCCAAGTCTAGAGCGTCCACCTCGTCTACTCGAAACTGAAGCATCTGATCGCGTCGAAGTAGATCTAATAGAGCGGCCCGATGATGTCCGAGACAGCTCTTGGTCCGCCATGTCTCTGAATCTCGCCATCTGATCTGGAGACATGCGCGTGAAGATATCCTGCAACTCCTCATTGCTCATCCCTCGACTCATCCTGATGATCTAAGTATCCACAAAGATCACCTGCACATACAAAAAATGATATTAGCATAATCAATTTAAATAATAGAAAGCACGGTAATATAAATCTTTAAAAAATGATCTTACTTATAAATCTTTAAAATGCATATCTTATGTACAGTAATATAAATCTTTAAGATGCATATCTTATGTACCCTTATAAGCGATTAGTCAACGAATTGAGTAAGTGGATGCTCCAAGTATGAAGTATCGTATGGTCTCATGTCAATCTCCTGACACAACTCGACATAAACTGGAAGGCCGATAGACATGTCACCACAAAAGGATGAGTCCATCTCGTTCTCAAAGAATTCTTGGACTCCTGTATTTCCATCATTGTTACCCAATGCTGGCTCCTCTACATGCTCCAAGCTTTCGGTGGCCTCCACCCCTTGCAATATCGACCCCTCTATTTGCATATTGTCCTCATCTATGCTCGGAACATCGCTTTGATCATATATTCTCACACTTCGAGGAGCTGAAGGTATAACATACCACCATCGAGGTTGTCGGGGGTTTGGATAGAAGATTACCTATTCACAAACACGTACAAGAGAGATTTAACTATTGTGACATGTACCATGTTGTAATACAATTAACAAACACATGAGTTCATGCACCTGTTCACAATGGGCCGACAACACAAAGGTGTCACGCAAATCAGTTCTTTTTTTTTTAATCTATTTCGAGAAATCCACATGGACCTCGTCGAATTATTGCTCCAGCTCCTTCAAGTACCACTTTGAACCACTACACATCCAATAATATCATGGAGAAGCTATGGTAATCCACCGTAACAATACTTTGCAAGTTTCCAAAATACTCCATCTCATCTATAACCATGTTTGGATTCGTTGCTCGTCGTCGGCTCTCTTGCTCGAACCTTGCTATGATACCACAATCTGTTGTGGAGCGCATTTTGTGAATACGCTCCATGTGAAAATGTCGTCCGTGCAGCCACGCTACACTATATATTTTGTACTGCACATTGAAACACTCAATTAGTTGTCACATATTAAATATAGATACGACAAATCCTAAACACGTCATCACCTTTGGACTACATCCCCTCGAGAATTCCCACTCCTCGATTGAGACCTCCACCCCTTCACATTGCGGTAAAAGCTCCATGCAACCATCGCGTTGACATAAACAGCAGCATCTCCTCTATACCCTCAGGATATCAAATCGGTCGATGGCGCATACTACGTCGAAAATTAGATTGCGCTTCCTCTCGATCTTTCCTGGCTTGCTGGTACCTAGTGAGCCACGTCTCCATAGAGGCATGGTGCAACATACAAAAGTGATTCACTTTCTCCTCCATTGCAGCATCCATTCTTTTTTCTACCCCATTTTCAATCACCACATCTTCGGCCAGTCTATCATCATCCTTCAGCGACCATAGCATACTGTTGTCTGAATCCACCGTTGGTAGCCATTGTGAAATATGCACTAGCTCCTCAAAAACCAACCAACCTTCAGCCATGCTACCTTCTGGCCGAGCTCGTTGTCGCACAAAGCCTTTCAGGGTTTTCATGAACTGCTCCAAGAAGAACACCCATCACGTATGGATAGGTCCAGCAATCTCCACTTCATCTACAAGATGCACAAGAAGGTGGATTTGTATCGTGAGCATACTGGTAGGTAGGTATTTCTCAAAGAGACAGACTGTCTCCACTACTTCCCACCTCACAGATTTAATAGAGGACGTCTTAATCTCCTTCTGTGAGATCCATTGCACTAAAGTCGACGACCTGTATATATATGATACTTCAGTAACCTGAAAAAAATCATAAAACACCTTGAAAAAGCACAAATGTTTTTAATGATAGTGCCAAAAAGAAATTAACGAAGCGTACGTACAAGGTACCTAAACAACTCAGTCACACTCGTATCGCTCCACCCATATTTTGCTTGCACACTTAGGAGTGCAAGTAGTGTCTTCAGGCGAGATACTCGGCACCCATCATATAATGGTATGGATGCTTCCTCTCTAAGAGAATCAGAAGTCTCGACATCCATGGGCATCAATGCATCAATCATTGCCTCCATCTCAGGCTCCAAGATTGTAGGTAAGTTTCGGAGGCTGCATGTCTCCTCTGGTATTGACAGTATAGATTGGGTAGTACCTTCCAAGTGGTGGATTGGCTCAGGCACTCCATCTATCTCACGCCCACGAACTCTTCTAACTAGCCACAAAGGGTACACTCCTCCTTGGGACGAGACGTCACCTCCCTGGATAGAAAATTTGCCAACCACACCCAATCTTTTTGTATATGGTATTCAATTAGCTTGCGAATACAATGCATGATTGATATAAACTTTTCTTATCGTTTGCTCAAAATCTAAGATCGCCTGATGATCTCAGATTGAAACTCGCCGAAGCGTCATACGTGTTCTATAGACAATCGACGTTTTCGTCTAACTGCAAGCTTACATTGAGAGCAAGGACATGGGACATGCTGATTAAGATACGCCTCGCAATCTTGAACATCATGACCTTCATCATTTTCCATTTTGTCTACGTTACGATAAAAAATTTGTTTTTGTTATCATTCTTTTTTTCTTTCTTAAATTGTTTGAGAAGGAATTTCTTCTCTTGTAACTCGGCAAAAATTAGCGTATGTAAAGTCTCCACCCACCCACAAATTAACGTATGTCGAAGTGTTTCCTGTCTCGTGGTATTGCACCGGACCTCATCAGACCTCACCACCACTCTCTCTTTGTTTTTTATCCATTCATTCTCTTCTCTCCTTCCATCTCTCTCTCTTTTTCTCTTTCTTTATTATGTTATATGTTTATTCCCTCTCTCTCGTTCCTTCTTCATTTTTCTCTTTCTCTCCCTCTCTCATTTCCTTTAACAAAACATTTCTCTCTCTCTACCACTACCACTATAATAAACAAGAAAAGAAGAAAAAACAACTACTACTACAAAAAAAAACAAGAAAACTAAACAACAATAAACAAGAAAAGAAAAAAAAAACTACTACTACAACAACAAACAAGAAAACTACTATTACTACTACTAGTACTACTACTACAATCACGACTACGATGACTATGACCACGACTACGACTACCACAACAACAACAAAATATAAGAGAAGAAATTAAACAACAACTACTACTATCACTACCACTACCACTACTACTACTACAACTGCAACCACCACAACAACAACAAATAAGAAAATAAGAAATTAAATTACAACTACCGCTACCGCTACCGCTACCACTACCACTACCACTACCACTACCACTACCACTACCCCTACCCCTACCCCTACCGCTACCGCTACCGCTACCACGACTACCACAAAAACAACAAACAAGAAAATAAGAAATTAAATAACAACTACCGCTACCGCTACCACTACCGCTACCACTACCACTACCACTACCACTACCACTACCACTACCACTACCACTACCACTACCACTACCACTACCCACTACCACTACCACTACCACTACCACTACCACTACCACTACCACTACCACTACCACTACCACTACCACTACCACTACAAATAATAAAAAAAGAAAAGAAGAAATAAAACAATAACAATAATAACAACAACCTCTCCCTCCCTCTCTCTCTCCATCCCTCTCCCTCTCCCTCTCTTTCTCTCTTTCCCTATTATGTTTAATGTTTTCTCCCTCTCTCTCTCTCATTCCTTCTTTCCTTTTCTCTCTTCCTCTCCCTCTCTCATTTCCTCTCCCTCTCTCAATACACATAATTTTTAACAAAAACAAGTAAAAGAAAAAGAGAAAAAAGAAAAACAAAGCAAGAAGGAACAATGCACTCACCGTAAAGGCCCGAGGATGGATTCGGTGGCTCCTCTTCGCAACGGCGGCTTCTATTCGCCCTCCGTACACTTTCTCCTCTTCTTCGCGAGAACGACGGCGGCAGCAGTGAGAAGCTTTCATTCTCCCTCTTTCTCTCTTTCTCTCCCTCTCCCTCTCAAATGCAAGATGGAGTTCGCTCTCCCTTTCACTCTCCTTTTTGCTCTCTTTCGTTTGTTTGCGCAAAATAACGCGCTCCGGTTTCGGCCCGTATTTGCGACGCAAATAGCAACACCGCTATTTTGCATCAAAAAGTGCCATCGCTATGTCTCGGTATCCTTGTAGTGTGTAGAGCTTCTATATCTGATCTATAAGCCTTTGTTTGCTTCTATATGCATTTTGATAGATTACCTAGAGAGGTAAGAGCAAAATGAAGCTACAAGGTGTCGAAGCATTTGGGGTTGAAAGTCTATCACAAGGGCAAGAAACAGTATGGTGAAGGGAGATTCAGGGAGAGAAGTAGTCGAAAGAGAAGGGGTTCGAAGAAATAGAAGATGTAGAAGAATACTCGTAGAGGTGAAGCCTATCAATTTATTTATGTATTATGAGAATATAAATCTCTTGTAGACAAAAACGTGCATAAAACAATAACTTTCTCTATACTGCTAAGACTGCCAATCTGATGCTTCCATTGGCTCTGAAAGGGGGGTAAATTACCAAGACACATAGCTAGAATTCTGCCAGATCACTCCATCTCCCTGTTCGGAGTACTGTTCATTGCCTGAAAACTATGATTGTGCGTCGCATGATTTCACCAATCCTTCTTTTTACATAAATTCCTCCCAAAATGGTTAAAATCTACTTACTTTCTTTTACATGTCATCCTATTCTAGAAGTTATCCACAGTTTTTGGATATTTACAAGAGATAATATCTAAAAGATCAAAAATTGACCAAACTTGTCCAAAAATCTAGTATTTTTGAACCATCCACACTACGGTGTCGTACTACTATGCATCCGAGGTGTGAAATCCGCCAAAAAGTTGTGTGTGTGACATTTGTTACTTTGTACATACTTAGTCGTTGTGTTTACATTTTTTTATTTGTGCAAGTATAGTGGAGAGAAGTTTGGAAGCATAGTGATGGATATGTTTGGGAAGTTTGGATCAGTTTCAGAAGCACTAAATAATCGATTACCATCTACCTTGGATCTTGCAATGGAGGTTTCTGCAGTTGAAAAGTTAAGGGCTGCAATAGAGGTCATTAAGGGAGAACAAATAGTCTTCTTCATAGAAGCTCCACTGAATTCCAATTCCCTCTTTTAGGATGTGTTTTCACAAAGGCAGCTGCATATAAGATTCTTATCTAATGCAAATGCTTGGTGGACTAAAGGTACATATTCAATCAGATAGCTAGAGTTAGCCGGAGGAAGTGGCATTAGCCACATATAGCACTTGCTTTATAGAGTCAATGAAGATGGATGTGGTACTTTACAGTTTCTTTTTGAGAAGTCCAAGCCAGACATGCAGTCCAATCATTCTATACCCAACAAAGTTATTGTTGACTGTATAGCAAGTGCTGATGTAACCAAGCATTATTACTCATGAATCCGGCAGGGGATTTATGTTATTACTCCAAACTAGAAAGCTAAATTAGGGCCCCTGCTCAGTACCTGAGCTTAAAATCTCTACAACGGCAGTCTTACACACATTGCTTCTATGAAGTGACAGTTGGTGCAGGGCTTCCCATCATCAGCACGTTAAGAAACCTTCTGGAAATTGGTGATAAAAATTCATCGAATAGAAGGAATATTTAGCGGCATTGATCTTAAAAAGTGGAAGGAGCTACTTAAGGAGCCTGGGGAAGGAAAAGCCACGGATGGCTATTTTGAAAGGAGGCTTTTTGGGGGGGAAAAAGTCCTGTAGATGGTGACATGGGAGGAGACGGGGGACAGAGGGTGATGAGAAAGAAGACGATGAAGATGGAGAAGAAGACTCCGTCTTATATGCAATTTCTCTTTTGGACAATCATGTGACTCTCAACCGAGACTACAACCTCCAAGCGGAGATCAACATGGGCGACGAAAGCCTTAATTGTGCGGAAGATGCTTATTAAAGAGGACGACGAGACCAGCATGGCTCGATGACATAATTGGGAAAGGAGCAAGACTGTAATCAGAGCTGATCGAGTCAAGGCCTGCAAATAAGAGGACAAGGCGGCTTCTTCCGCATCCCGAGATGCCAACTGCGACCTTAAAAGGCGGAGAAGAGGACTGATAAGGGGAAAAAGACGACGAAAGAAGAAGGGGAACCAAACCAGAAAAATAGAGAGGAGGAAAAGGAATATGCCAATCATAAAGTGGTATCGGTGCAGAAGTCATTCTACAGAGCTCTCAGACTGATAGATATCTACCCATAGCTCTCTAATCTGTATCAGATCTATCCACTGCACCGGTGAATTGCCCGTAAAGGTTAAGGATGTGTGTATCCTTACAAAATCACTTCTACCACTACCTGGCAAATGGCATGGTCTCACTGATATTGAGAAGTGCTACCAACAGCAATATGATAACATGTATCTGTTAGAGGCTGAGCCTTTCCTTGAGCAATATGCCAAACGCAGTTCGGCTAATAGCAGACTGGTAGGATTCTACGCAATGGCTTGTCCACATTCTTTTAGAGTGGATTTTTAGCATATCAAAAATATTATTTAAGACAAATAGAGATTTGGAATACATCACCAGAAACGCAGCGACAGACGAGACCATCAAGATTATCACGCTTTCTCCATCGAGTTTGGGGTGGTTCCACAAGCTGAGCTTGGAAGGCCCACCTCTAGTAGATCAAATCAAGGGAAAGTCGAAATCAATGTCGAATGCTCTCCGACTGCAGCTCCAGAGTTCGGAAGGCAGAGTAGGAAGTAGAATAGGCATTACAACATAAGCATCAGTCCTAGTCCTATTGGAACCCACCATCAGATATAACGGGAGGCTAATTGATCGTGATAGATAAGGATCCTACAAGAGATATCGTGAAAGATCACCTCCAAGACATTACAGAAACAGTCCGATAAAGAGATCTCCACCAAGAAGGAGAGGATTTGCTTTGCTCATCATCAGTGGAGGGCACAAACAGGGAGAAATTGCTCGATCCTGCTCTAGAAATACATAGTACCTCTTGGTGGTTCGTGGTCATGGGGTCGATAGCAGAAGATGTAAGAGAAGAAAATTGAGAGACTGCAGATGGCCTGATGGTCTTTGAAAGGGTACAAAAGCCTTAAGTTGGTGTTACAACAATTCGATGACTGTTCAAGCAGTGCTGAAAGATGAAAAATTGAAGACTGACTATTGCACAGTAGAATGGAGCTTGTGCTGATTGCAAGTCTTAATCAACAGTCATCCTTTGTGTCCTCAAGGAGGGAACTTTGACGACAACTCTGACTGAATCCTGGAGTTCTCAGCCATTAAAGAAAAGAAAAAGGGCAAAGCAAACCAACTTGTGTCAGTAAACCTGCATCTTCCTCTCATGCTGAAATGAATACTTGTCTTTATTTTCCCCAAGAAAAGCTCGCCTGCAAAGATCCATATGATCATTATAGCAGAAGGATCTACAAATGCTGCAAAATTAAATCGGGTGGCCTAAAACCAGTGGACTGATCAGATTGGAATTCATCTTGTATTTTTGTAAACATATTGGCAGTAATATTAATGTTACTTGGCATCATTTTTTTCGTCTTGCTGATTCGCCTGATTGATCTTCTATCTTGAAATTCGTCAAGGTCCTCTATGGACACGACCTTGCTTTTGAAAACCCATCGACAAGGGCACTGACATTAATGAGTAATATCGTATTGGCTCTCTAGATCAATAAGAAATCTGAATCACAATGCATTCTAGATTTTTTTACACTGTGTCCACGTAGTAGCAGGACATCCACCCCCTCTTAACTTGCACAGCCTCGGACATGTATTCGGTATATGATCAGTTTCAGCTGGCTTTGGAAAGTAGGGACATAACCACTATGAGAACTCCTATTGGGCTTGTCAGGATGTGTACCTTGCCTCAAGGTGCCACTAATTCTGTTGTGCATATGATGAATGCCATGCATAAGGTCCTTCGTGATTACATACCTCAGCTTACCATGCCTTTCTTGGATGATGTGCCCATTAAGGGATGTGCAGAAGAAGAGAAGAATGAGAGTCTAAATGAGCAGGGATGCAGATATTTTGTGGCTGATCATATTTTAGCTTGTAAAAAGATTTTGGCCAGGTTAGAAGAAGTGAATTTGACACTATCAGGGTAAAAATCTATTTTTGGAGTAAATGAGGTTGTCATTGTTGGACATATGTGTGGGTATTATGGCAGGAAACCCTCACCTGAGAAAGTGGATGCTATAGGCAAGATTACGGAGTATTGTTCTACCACTTCAGACGTACGGAGATTCATTGGAGCTTGTGTGTTTTATATGATTTGGATACCCCATTTTGCACACATAGCAGATTGTTTATATCAGCTGCTTCGAAAGGGGCATAAATTTTATTGGGATGAGAGCCACACTAGAGCCATGCAGAAATTGAAGAAGTTATTGCAGATTGCTCCTACTCTCAGGAAAGCGGATTATAATTGCGGAAGGCCTATTGTATTGACAGTTGATACTAGTCCAATTGGCATAGGTTGGGCTGTGGGTCAAGACGATGCAGATGGAAACATGTATGCTATTCGGTTTGGGGCAAAAGTCCTAAACGAGAGACAGAGGAGATATCCGCAAATCAAGAGGGAGTTACTGGGGATTGTTACGACTCTCAAATGTTACAAGGAGTACTTTATTGGAGCCTCAGTTGTGGTAGAGACAGATTGCTTGCCATTGATAGGTATGATTACGAGTTGCTCTACTCCGGATATAGCTATGCTGAGATGGATTGCATACATTAAGTCATTAAATCCAGAATTTAAACACATAGCAAGAAAGGATAATCCAGTGGCAGATATGATGTCTAGAGCCAGATATGATGATGAGGAGATACTACTTGCAGAAGAGGATGATGCAGAAATTTCAGCCGCTATGGTTGATCATGTTTGCCATGTCTATGATATTGTGGCTTTCATAGAAGAACTCTATGTTGGAGATTGGTTGCAGATTGGCAAGTACCTTAGTACATTAAGCAAAAGAGATGAATGGACAGATGAAGAGTTCAAGAAGATCAGAAGAAAAGCCTATGGTTATTTTCTCAAGGACGGATTTCTTTGGAAGCATCCGAAGAAAAGAGGTGGATTACCTTTGCGGGTTGTCTGCGATAGAGAGACACAGTTACAGGTGATGAGGGAGTTTCATGAGAGTCCTTGGGCTGGTCATAGAGGAGTGTGGGCTACTTATGAGAAAATCAAGGAGAAATATTGGTGGAAAGGCATGTATAGAGATGTTTCTCACTTTGTAGAGACTTGCAGAGACTGCCAGATGTATTCGATAGTGCGTCATCGAGATGAGCTTCTTCCGACCTATCCGCTATGCATTCATTATAAGTGGGTAGTTGATTTGGTTACTATGCCTATGGGTCTATGGCAGATGAGATATATTGTTTTGTCTAAAGAAGATCTTACCAATCATGTTGAGGGCAGACCTTTGAGAACAAAGACCACTAGTGCAGTGTGTAAATTCTTATTGGAAGAAATTTTCTGCAGGTATGGCTGTGTGGGTAAGATCACTGCAGATCGTGGTGAATTGGATGCAGATGAAGCTAAGGAGTTTTTCTCTCAACTAGGAATCAAGTTGGCTCTAACAACAGCATATAATCCAGAGGGAAATGGAAAGAGTGAAAGAGGGCATCCGCCGATAGTGAAAGCATTAGCCAAAGCATGTAGAGGACGGATTGGAGAATGGCCGAGACTTCTACCATTTGCTTTGTGGGTTGATCGTACAACTCACAGTGTTACCACAGGATATATGCCCGCAGAGTTGATGTATGGTCAGAAACCGGTTATGCCGACTGAGACTTGTGCTTTGACTTGGTCAGTTTTACCTTGGCAGGAGGATTTGATGAGAGAGGAGCTCTTAGCTCTTTGAATTCGGTAGTTGGAGAGAAGACCAGAGGATATTAAACTAGCTATTGACAGGTTGAAGGTTGCTACACTAAGAAATAAGGACAGGTTTGACAGCAAGCATCGCTTGCAGCCTAGAGCAATAGAAGAGGGAGACTGGGTATTAGTCTTTGATAGTAGCCTTGAAAATCAGCATACTGCACTTCGGAAGATGGTGAAAAGATGGTTTGGACCGTACATAGTCAGACATGTCTTTGATAATGCAACATATGAGTTGACAGAATTATGAGGATTATGCATTGGAAGAATTTGCAAGAGAAGAGCAATGAGAAGAAACTCTAGTAGAAGAGACAGATGATATGACAGATAATGTTGCTGATAACCCGGAAATACACAATGAAGAGATTGATCTATTCATGGATCTTGATGATAATGATCATGGGTAGTTGGCCCATCCGGAGGATGCGCAGGATCAGAGGGGGTGGATGTCGTACTGCTGCGCATCCGAGGTGTGAAATCCACCAAAAAGTTGTGTGTGTGACATTTGTTACTTTGTACATACTTAGTCGTTGTGTTTACATTTTTTTCTTCGTGCGAGTATAGTGGAGAGAAGTTTGGAAGCATAGTGATGGATATGTTTGGGAAGTTTGGATCAGTTTCAGAAGCACTAGAAGATCGATTACCATCTACCTTGGATCTTGAAATGGAGGTTTCTGCAGTTGAAAAGTTAAGCGCTGCAATAGAGGTCATTAAGGAAGAACAAACAGTCCTCTTCATAGAAGCTCCACTGAATTCCAATTCCCTCTTTTAGGATGTGTTTTCACAAAGGCAGCTGCATATAAGATTCTTATCTAATGCAAATGCTTGGTGGACTAAAGGTATATATTCAATCAGATAGCTACAGTTAGTCGGAGGAAGTGGCATTAGCCACATATAGCACTTGCTTTGTAGAGTCAATGAAGATGGATGTCGTACTTTACAGTTTCTTTTTGAGATGTCCAAGCCAGACATGTAGTCCAATCATTCTATACCCAACAAAGTTAATGACTCTACATAAAGTGCTGATGTAACCAAGCATTATTATTCATGAATCCGGCAGGGGATTTATGTTATTACTCCAAACAAGAAAGCTAAATCAGGGCCCCTGCTCAGTACCTGTGCTTAAAAGCTCTACAACGGCAGTCTTACACACATTACTTCTATGAAGTGACAGTTGGTGCAGGGCTTCCCATCATCAGCACGTTAAGAAACCTTCTGGAAATTGGTGATAAAAATTCATCGAATAGAAGGAATATTTAGCCTCATTGATCTTAAAAAGTGGAAGGAGCTACTTAAGGAGCCTGGGGAAGGAAAAGCCATGGATGGCTATTTTGAAAGGAGGCTTTTTGGGGGGAAAAAGTCCTGTAGATGGTGACGAGGGAGGAGACGAGGGGACAGAGGGTGATGAGAAAGAAGACAATGAAGATGGAGAAGAAGACTCCGTCTTATATGCAATTGCTCTTCTGGACAATCGTGTGACTCTCAACCGAGACTACAGCCTCCAAGCGGAGATCAACATGGGCGACGAAAGCCTTAATTGTGCGGAAGATGCTTATTAAAGAGGACGACGAGACCAGCATGGCTCGATGACATAATTGGGAAAGGAGCAAGACTGTAATCGGAGCTGATCGAGTCAAGGCCTGCAAATAAGAGGACAAGGCGGCTTCTTCCACATCCCGAGATGCCAACTGCCACCTTAGAAGGCGGAGAAGAGGACTGATAAGGGGAAAAAGACAACGAAAGAAGAAGGGGAACCAGACCAGAAAAACAGAGAGGAGGAAAAGGAATATGCCAATCATAAATCGGTATCGGTGCAGAAGTCATTCTACAGAGCTCTCAGACTGATAGATATCTACCCATAGCTCTCTAATCTATATCAGATCTATCCACTGCACCGGTGAACTGCCCATGAAGGTTAAGGATGTGTGTATCCTTACAAAATCACTTCTACCACTACCTGACAAATGGCATGGTCTCACTGATATTGAGAAGTGCTACCGAGAGCAATATGATGACATGTATCTGTTAGAGGCTGAGCCTTTCCTTGAGCAATATGCCAAACGCAGTCCGGCTAATAGCAAACTAGTAAGATTCTACGCAATGGCTTGTCCACACTCTTTTAGAGTGGATTTTCAGCATATCAAAAATATTATTTGAGACAAATAGAGATTTGGAATACATCACCAGAAACGCAGCGACAGACGAGACCGTCAGGATTATCACGCTTTCTCCATCGAGTTTGGGGTGGTTCCACAAGCTGAGCTTGGAAGGCCCACCTCTAATAGATCAAATCAAGGGAAAGTCGAAATCAATGCCGAATGCTCTCCGACTGCAGCTCCAGAGTTCAGAAGGCAGAGTAGGAAGTAGAATAGGCATTATAGCAGAAGCATCAGTCCTAGTCCTGTTGGAACCCACCATCAGATATAATGGGAGGCTAATTGATCGTGATAGATAAGGATCCTACAGGAGATATCGTGAAAGATCACCTCGAAGACATTACAAAAACAATCCGATAAAGAGATCTCCACCAAGAAGGAGAGGATTTGCTTTACTCATCATCAGTGGAGGGCACAAACAGGGAGAAATTGCTCGATTCTGCTCTAGAAATACATAGTACCTCTTGGTGGTTCATGGTCCTGGGATCGATAGGGCAGAAGATGTAAGAGAAGAAAATTGAGAGACTGCAGATGGCCTGATGGTCTTTGAAAGGGTACAGAAGCCTTAAGTTGGTGTTACAACAATTCGATGATTGTTCAAGCAGTGCTGAAAGATGAAAAATTGAAACTGACTGTTGCACAGTAGAATGGAGCTTGTGCTGAGTCTTAATCAACAGTCATCCTCTGTGTCCTCAAGGAGGGAACTTTGGCGACAACTCTAACTAAATCCTGGAGTTCTCAGCCATTAAAGAAACGAAAAAGGGCAAAGCAAACCAACTTGTGTCAGTAAACCTGCATCTTCCTCTCATGCTGAAATGAATACTTGTCTTTATTTTTTCCAAGAAAAGCTCGCCTGCAAAGATCCATATGATCATTATAGCAGAAGGATCTACAAATGCTGCAGAATTAAATCGGGTGGCCTAAAACCAGTGGACTGATCAGATTGGAATTCATCTTGTATTTTTGTAAACATCTTGGCAGTAATATAAATGTTACTTGGCCTCATTTTTTTCGTCTTGCTTATTCGCCTGATTGATCTTCTATCTTGAAATTCGTCAAGGTCCTATGTGCAAGCGACTTTGCTTTTGAAAACCCTTCGACAACGGGCACTGACATTAATGAGTAATATCGTATTGGCTCTCTAGATCAATAAGAAATCTGAATCACAATGCATTCTAGATTTTTTTACACTGTGTCCGCGTAGTAGCATGACATCCACCCCCTCTTAACTTGCACAGCCTCGGACATGTGCCAAAGTCTTATGGATCTGCAGTGTCAGAAGAAGTATCGTCTGTCATGTCAATGTCTTCATCTTCTATCTCTTCCTCTTCCATATTCTCATGTTCATGCTTAGTATCCAACTCCTTCAACTCATATGCTGAAGACTGCCTACATTTATAGAGCTTGATATGTCTTCCAGCCATCAAAATCCTTAGAGTTGTCCCATCCATTTCATTTAATGCATAGGTAGCATTGTCAAAAATAAACCTTGCCACATATGGACCAAACCATCACTTTGCCATGTTCGAACTAGCACTATGCTAATTTTCCAAGCTATTATCATAAACCATCACCCAGTCCCCTTCCTATATAGCTTGTGGTCGAAGTCTGTGTCACTTGTCAACCCTCTCATTGTTCTTGATCCTTGAAGTCTTTAGCTTTTTCATGGCTGTCTCAATGTCTTCAAGCCTTCTTTCTAACTTTCTAATGCATAGGACTAACAACTCTTCTCTCTTTGTACTAAGAGCTCGACCTTTGACTTGATTTGTCAAGTCTTCTCGTGCAAGCACAATATATCTCATATTCCATAAACGTGTAGGCATAGTAGCCAAATGAACTACCCATTTGTAATGCATAGACAATGGATAAGTAAGTTGCAACCCATAGATAGGGCATTATAGATGACCTACCCAATGCACACCTTTTTAGCATGTCTAATGAAAAGGATTTATTTAAAGCCGACCTGATGCCTTATTAGGCTGATGACATAGTCTAAATCCTAGAGCATGGACTACCACAGAGACATATTGAGAGAAGGCTAGGCTAAGGCACCTTATCCTTAAGATTCAACCCTATCAATCGATCACCGGCCAACTCTATAGGTTAGGACAAGATGGCCTCTTGTGGGATGTGTATGTGAGCATGAAATGCATGATGTGCTAACTGAGGTGCATGGTGGAATTGCAAGAGGACACTTCAATAGATACTACGGCCCACAAGGTGCTACAATCTCAAGTGGTGGCCCACCCTATTCATCCCCAATGCTACTAAATTTGTAAAGCATTATGACAAGTGTCAAAGGACTAAGGTTCCTATTCATAAAGATAGAATGGAGTTAACCCCAATCATAGTATACCAACCATTTGAAAAATGAAGCATTGACTTCATTGGGCCAATCAGTCTCGCGGCACAATACTCCCAAGCCAAATACATCATTATGGCAATGGACTACCTCACAAAATGAGCCAAAGCTTGAGCCACGAGAAAGAATGATGCTAGAACCATGGCTAAGTTCCTTTGGGAGCAAGTAATCTCGATTTGGCTACCCCATTGAACTAGTTAGTGACCAAGGCACTCATTTCATTAATGAAGTGATTGCCCACTTGCTGTCTGGTCAGAATTGTGACTAATCGAGAAAAGGTTAAAGTCATTACTACTATGAGTCCACCATGCAATCCCAAGGAAGTGCATAGTGTCCTATCGTCAATAGGATATTACTGATTGACAATTCATTAATGCACTAGTTGAAAGAACATTGCCATTGACAAATTTATTATCCTTCAACTATTCGTTTGTTTAGAGTGGTACATGCAAAATATCCTTCAACTATTCGAAAACCATGATGTATAGTATCAATTGTTGTTTAGCTTAGATATGGGATAAGAAATGGTACCATCCAATTTCATTTATTAGTTGCAAATTGGGTGTGTTTGAAATTAATTTTATATATAATAAAAAATTGTGCCTTTGGATGGTCTTTGCAATGAAGAAATTTAGGCATTATATTCTATACAAGAAGATGGTATTTTATACAAAGATAGAGGGGCCAAGCTTATTGCTAAACAAGTTGCAGCCACTCACTCACCTACCAAAGTGGTTAGTCACTTTGCAAGAATTCAATTATGATATTAAGAATAAGCTGTCAAGATTGCAAGGTATTGTAGAATGTCTTGTAGACTTTGAGGATCTGAAAGAACTATTGATTGAAACTAGTGACCTTGAGGGTCTATTGAAAATAGACACAACCTCAATTCCATCAAAGCATGCTGTAATAACACATCATCTATCCACATGAGAGACTAGAGCCTCTTTTTCTAAGGCTGAGAAAGTGAAAATTAAATAACAAGCCTTAAATTTTGCCTTACTTATAGGAACTCTATATCTTCAAGAAGTAGATAATATTAGCGTGCCAAATATTGGTGGTTGTCCATCTTTCAGGGTGCATTTGCATTGTAAAGAGATGCAATATATGCGAGAGACATTATAGTAAATAGAATCAAAAGTCACCACTGACTCCTGTTATGGCTTTATTACTGTTCAAGAAGTGGAGCATTGCCTTTGTAGGTCCAATTACCCCATTGTCCTCTACACATAAGAGATATATCATGGTAGCGATTCACTATTTTATGAAATGGTTAGAAGTACAAGCGATAAGGAAGGATGATGCAATGGAGACTACTAGCTTCCTTCTTGAATAGATAATCTATCATTTTGGTCCACCAAAAGAGTTGGTTTGGACTGTAAAATGCAATTCTTGAAAAAGGTGATCAAAATCTTTGATTGAGACCTGGCAGATTAAGCATAATAAAATGACACAATACAATCCACAAGCAAATGGAAAGTTGAAAGCACTAATAAGCAACTTGTGGAAATCCTGTCAAAAACCATTTTGGATAAGAACAAGATTGGGACAAGAAACTATATATGGCTATGTGGGCATACAACATGACCTTTATACAAGCTACTGACCATACCCTATTCAAATTAGTATATGGAGAGGAGTGTGTATTACCCCCTGAGATCAAGTTACTTACAATAAGATTTGCGATCAATCATTCTCTCTAAGGGATGAAGATGCACTTTTTTTATACTTTATGACCTTAGCACATCTCAATGAGCTTAAACTTTAAAGTTTATTACATCAAGAGAGGTGGCCAAGCATTGTATGAAACGACTTGATTGCATAAAAGCAAAGAAGTATCTTTAAAAAATGACAACTCATTCTCTATTATGATGCGCATAGGAAGCTTTTTCCTAGAAAATTAAAGCCTAAGTGGGATGGCCCCTACAAAATAGTTAGAATAGGTAAAATCCACCTTATTATTAAAAGATTTACAAGTGGTGGAATTTAAGAATAAGATTAATCTTAACAAGGTTAAGGCTTATTATTTATAAGTGTACTAATGAGATGAATGCCCTTACACGTCTATACCGTGTTGATTTGAAACATGCAACAGAGATCAAACCAGTTGACGAGGTGGCTAATCCCCTGTTGGTGGAGAGCCCATAATACTGAGGTCGTTGTCATGAGATAGCCTAACTAAAAAGCCTCCTTGCAAGCCTTAGTGGCTACAATATACTCGACCTCGGTACTATCCTGCATATAAAACCACTCACAAACCTTCTAGATATACTCCTTTTGTGAAAGATAAAGGAGCATCTTAGAATAATCCCGTGTGATGTGTATTTTAAGAACATGAAAGGCATGTCCCATGTCCTTCATCTCAAAGCTCTTCTTGAGCTAAGTTTTCAAGGCATCCAGTTCATCATGAGTGCTTCCAGTAATAAGCATATCATCTACATAGAGTATCAAGATCATAAGGCTGCCATCACGAGCCTTGTTCATGTATAAACATTGATCCATAGCACTATGGCTATATCCTTGTGAATGCATAAAAGCATCAAACTTGTGGTACTATTCCCTAGGTGCTTGGTTAAGCCCATAAAGGCTCTTTCTCAACTTGCACACTGGATGTTTTTTTTCTTCAAAGCCCTTAGACTGCTACATATAGATCTCATCATGCGGTTCCAAAACCAAAATATTACCATTGGATTGGGATGAACTGGATGAACTATGTAAGTCCACAATCATTTTATTACTCTCTAAGTAGGTTCACTACAATGTTGCAATTGGAAATTAGATTGCATATGAGCTTTGTAAACAGATTAAGAATCTTTAAGACAAGCAAAGTCTTTCATCTCGAATGTATTGGGGCTAAAATTGTTGGTGGATCTTTGCATGAAGGAAGCGACTTCTATGTCTGCACATTTGAATGAGTTTCACTTCATCATCAGCCATTTAGCTTCACAAGAGATTGAGTTCAAGGATACTTTCCATCCTTATTTTTGCTTGGTACTCTACTTGAGTCATGGGACATTTTTCATACAATTTTCTATACTAAGGATGGGCTGAAAGAATGGTATTGCCAAATGCATGAGTAGGACAATTTAGGAGAGAGTATGTACTATACTTAGCCAAGTAGGCTTACCATGACACTTCTAGGTTGAGGCCATTACTACTACTAATAACTTGATTAATCAATCCCCTTATATACTATTGATTGCCTGGTTGTTGCAAAGGAGGTTTGGACTAGGAAACCTCCATCATATGCTCATTTGTGTATCTTTTGTTGTGAGGCATTCTGCCATGTTCCCAAAGAGAAGCGCAATAAGTTGAATCCTAGGTCCATGAAATGCATCTTTCTTGGTTATGGGGATGTAGGTGAGATGGGTTATCGTCTATATAATCCACAAGTTTGCAAGGTTATTCATAGCCATGATGTCATTTTCCATGAGGAAAAGATACATAAGTAGCCTAAGAAGGTGATTGAGGCATTCATGGTGATCTTTTAGGAGGGTCCTCTTGCTCTCGTACAGCTAGCTAGATAGCCTATAATAGCTAATGCTCCAGTGGCCCAATCCCTACCTGTTATGTAGGATTAGCTTGCTTTGAGATGCAACTTGAGTGCTTTATGCTCTCCATGGATTATGTTATGATGACAGATGCAAGTGAGCCTCTCTCTTATGATGAGGCCATGCACAAAGATGATAGTCACTCATGGGATATGGCTATGTAGTCGGAGTTTCACTCCTTAACACACTAACCATGCATGGAGTTTGGTTCCTTTGCCTAGTGTCAAGAAGGTATTGCCATGCAAGTGGGTATACAAGCTGAAAAGTATCCCTAGATGCACCAAGCCTACTTATAAGGCTGGATTGTTAGCTAAGTGTTTCAAGCAAGAATATAGTGTTGACTTTGATGAAGTCTTTTCTTCTATGGGCAAAATAACAACCCTATGCTCCTAAAATGACAAGTTGTTGTAATAAATTGCAGTAATATGCCAATAACCAATTGTGAGTAACTAAGAAGGAAGAAGCCATGAACAACTAGCAACATTAAGGACTGTCACAACCGCAATGTGTCAAAAACCATACATGCAATAGACATAGACGTCATGCACATGGTAGATCACAAAGGTAAACGAAGAGAACTGCTAGATGTATAACCCACTTAGCAAAGCTCAATACATAACCCAAAAAGCACATAAATACCACTAACAACACCTTGATAGACATAAGTACTAGGTCCAAGCCAAGAGATCAAATCAGTCCATGACAGGGTTACTACATCTAATAAATATCAAGAGAGTATGTACATGTCACAATGAGTCCCACTATTTCACTGTAATAAGCTCAAGCCCAATTGCATAAACCAAATGCTCTGTAGTATATCCAAATGTCAATGTGGCTCAATACATAAAGTCAAATAGCTCCTACTAAAGCAAAAGTCAAATGCCAAATGAGCAAGCAAAGCTCAAAACATCATGTGAATGATATCCAAGTATCCAAAAGCCATAGAGCATACATTCAAAAGTATTGAATCCAAATAGTCTACAAGACTTATAATTGTAGCATCCAAGGACAGGAATGACAACCAATGTCAAAGCGTCCAAGCAATCTTAGCTTAGGAGCATTTCATAAACATATCCATAGGCATACATGACAACCAAAATGTACATCCAATATGCGGCACTCGAGTAGTCTCAAAGTATAATGAGCATAATCTTTATCAAACAACTACTTGCTATCCACTATGATGAACAACGAGGATATGATAATCAAAACTAAGTGAATGTGAGCTCAATCAAAGCCCAAAAGCATTCTAAGTCATGTATCAAGCATCCCAAAGTGTCAAATGAATATTTAGGCATCAATACCAAGCCCCAGAGACATCAAGTGACAAGAGGTATATGCATTTCCTAGATAAATGATATTCATCCATGTTATTACATCAATGAAATATGTGAGAAAATTGAGCCAAATGTGTGTTCAAAGCAGTCCAAAAGCATAACCATACCATCTACGCACCAAAATAGTATCCCTTGAAGCATCAAACATGCATATATGTTCTTTGTGAAATAGAGAATAGAAAACTATATAGAATCAACTCTATCAATGCCCAAATTTGTAGATCTTGTCATGCTCTTTATTTCTAGCTATAGAATGCCTAAATTTGATACCATATGCAAAAGTTATGGCCAAAATATCACAATGCTATCAAGCTATCATAGTTGTCCATGACTTCTATAGCATGCTCTATATCCACTCCAAATGGATAAAATGATTACTACTTAACTCAATAAGCATTTAACAAGGCTCAGCTAAGCCTTGTGAAGCTCCTTAATAAGCATGAAGCAAGTTGGAATAAGTAGAAAGAAGGAAAGACTCAATGCATACCTCGAGAGAAAGAAACAATCATTGCCATCAAACCTTGAGTTGAAGCTTTGAATCAGGGCTAAAGCAAAGGATAAAAAAGCTCCTTGAATGGTTGGCTCTAATACCAGTTGAAGGGAGTGAGCTCAGAGTGGAAGCATGTGAGCAAAAGTAAGAGCTATGGTGGAAGGAGCAGCAGTAAGAGAGAGAGGCACACACAAGATGTGGAAACTTCAACAATCACAATGTGTAACTGAGCTTCTCTTTATTCAAATGTCACTGAAAGAACAAAAAATGAAGAGATCATGATGGGCACACCCGCCACCTACAATGTACGAGAGCATGGCTACTATCAATGTAGTAATATACGAGTGGCTAGGCACACGGGCATTTACCCCCAACAGATGGGACATTTATTTCAAAGATTAAGGTCTTCTACCACCCATCACTGCATGAGTATCCTGACAAGTATGCTTGTAGTTTTTAATAAAGAAGGTGGAATAGGGCCTTTGGTTCTTTGATTATCATAGTTTACAAATAGAGGCATTGACGATGGCTAGCTGTGTAAACCCTTTATGGACCTATATATTGTATTTTAATGGAGCATCCCAAGGTCCCAATAAGAAAGGGAGTACCAAGGTAGTCATTAGAGATCTCCCTGCATAGGGTCATGATCAAATTAGCTACCTATATTGGGGTAGGGTTTACTAACATGATAGCAAAATACAAAGCCTTGATAATGGGACTGAATGTTGCTAAGAGAGGTAGTATTTGCCAATTATTACTATAGGGGCATTCCCAATTGATATTGAATCAACTAAACAAATTGTATACAATATGCAATCTATCCTTTGTATATATCAACGTGCTACTATAGACCTGATCGACAAGTTTGAAAGAGTGTCTCTCCATTTGGTTCCACAATATTGGAACTAGTTTGCCAATTCATTAGCAAATTATGCTTATAAAGAAGACATCGTTTTCAACTATGGTTCTAGCTCAGATATATCTCTTGATGATGGGATAGGACATGATTAATTATGAAAACCTTTATCTTAACATACTTTATATGGCAAATGATGGCTAGTTTGGCTAATGCAAAAAGTAGCCAAGACCCATCTACCATTATTGTCTTGGATCCATAGGCTCGTCCAATGACATGTTATGTATATGTCTCTTGTTATATGTGCAAGAGGTATAGGTCATAATTTGATGCTCTTAGTTCATGGCTAAGAGTCCTATTTTCTCCTTGGATTGGAGCATCCTGCTACACTTCCAGTACTATTCCAAGGGATGATGTGATATAAGTTGTATTGATTTATTACTTTAGGCTAAGAGGGTCAATTGTTTTGGATATAAATGGTATATTTTGTTATGCCAAGAGGGTTGTGTCTCTATTTGGTGCAGGTGCATTTGATGGTTCTTTGTTTTAGTGTTGTACAAGATAGGTTTGAAGAGGCACCTCGAGGGAGCCAATTACTGCGTGGAAGCTTCTTGTGGCCAGTCCAGGTGGTGTCTTTTCTTTCCAAGTTCTTTCTCCTTAAGCAGAATGTGTATGTGTATTTGGGGATGATTTTTTGTTTATTGGGGATCAGCATCAAGGCATGAAGTCCCAAGACCAAGTTAGGTATATGTGAAGAGGTTTGAGCAGTTGTCCACCTCCTTCAAAGACATTGTCACAAGCATGCAAAGTTGTGTCTTAGAGGTAGCCTTAGTGACCATGTCCTCCTACCCTATCAGAAAGCTAGTTCTAGGAATTCCTATTAGTTGTGAGGCAACTAGGAAAGCCTGCCTTTTTTTTTTATGCTCAACATGTCTAAAATACCTATAATACGGAGATGTGTAAAAAGGGTTTCTAACCCCTGAAATAAGAAACTGAAGAGAAAATTAGAGGAGGAGATATTCATCACCTTACGATGGTCTAGTAGGTTCCTGGGGATGAGTTTAAACCCTTGTCTTCTTGGGGGTAGCATCTAGCCAAAAGAAAATAAGAATGGTTAGAGCAACAATAAAAGTAACCAGGAAAAACAATGGATTTTGTGCCACCTCATGAGAGTTTGGTAGGTTCTTGGATACCAAGACTAGACCCGAGGCCGATGCCCTATTCTCCTTGGGTCACAATACGCTCAGCTTCCTCCTTTTTACACATCCACACATCACATCATAAAGCATAGAAAATGAGAAAAATAGAAAAGTATATAAATTCAAGTGCCTATAGAAGTATCACCTAGTGGGAGTTCATAGTATAGTTATCCTAGATCCAGTAGATGGGGTAGACCACCATTTAGGATGACCTCTTTCATAGCTCTTTTAGTCCATTTGTGCTGAAGCAATTGGTTAACTACTAGTTCTTGATCTCTTTGTTAAATTATGATTAGCTTATCCCTTGTGGAATTCATGCATTGATCTTTGTCAGGGGGTAGGGTGAGGGCTATGTTCTGTGTTATGTTATGTACTTTTATTTGAAGCAGCTTAGTGCTCTATATGTTTTCTATATTTGGAGATCTATCCATGGATTCAATGGGCTGAGTCACCTTGTCTCATGGTCACCAATGATTGCAAGTTTTTAGGCCAAATTAAATTGTAGAAGTGTGCAAATTTTACCATTTTAAAGTTGGAACATGACCCTGGTGGAACGGCAGAGGCAGATTTGATGTTTTAAAAAGTTCTTAGAAGAAGGGTTTTAAAGTTGCATATGAATGCGAACCCTGCACTAGTTCTAGATTTTTGCAACTTTTTTCAAGTGGAAAGACTAACAAAAACAAGTGCCAGCAATGCAAGAGTCTCAAATAAACTAGTAGAAATTTTTAGATCATGATTTGAATGCAAGGCGCGTGAGATATGGCATGCCCAAGAGGGGAAGGGAAAAATCAATGAAAAGAAAACTTTAAGGAGGTGAGGGTGAGGCAGGGGGAGGGGGAGGGGGTTTGACCCTTGGGACCTCCCCCTTCCTAAAAAATCACGCGACGGGGTGGAGAGGGGTGTGTTTTTCTTTTGCAAAAAAAAAAAAAAAGGGGGGGCGGGGGGGGGGGGGGGGGGGGAGAGGGGGGCGCACTATGGCAAGCCTAAGAATATCCATAGCAATTGAAGGCATGATCTTTCTCCTCCAATTTCTCACTTTGAATTGCCGCCTTCACCTTTGGATTTGACGGCCTCATCAACAAGAACCAAATCTGGTATTTTCTCTCCTCCCTCTCTGTCCTCTTGTAGAAATCTAGGCTAATCACGCAGGATTGAATCAAGAGAAGATCTAGATGGGAGATAACTATTTTTTGGACTAGATGTAAAAGAGATGGTGTTGATGTTGATGAATGATGACTGACAATAATTAAAGATAAAATTCATACCAAATTTTTGGCTGTGTGTAGAACAATTAAAACATGAAACATGGGAAATCCCAATAAGTCTTGGTTAAACCGATGCATGTAGTCGTTACCCATCTATCCTCATAGTGGTCTCGCTACCCCCTGCGACGTCGCTTCCCTCCCCCAACCCAGCATTCCCCATCGTGCCCACCTACCCCACCCCTCCTTGTAGGCATGTCCCTGCCACCCCAGTCCTGCCACCCTCAGCCACCCACATTCTCCCACCCTAACCGAAGTACCGCCACCCCCTTTTTTCATTTTTTTAAAACATCTATTTCCCTATCCCTCTTTAACACCACAATAACAACAATTTTTTTAACAACAAAAAAATGAACACTTTTAAAAAAAACCAAGTTACTAAAACTATACACTTCACCTTCACTTTCAACCCCACACACCACTCCGCCCACCTACCACCACCCAAAAAACAAATAATAATAATAATAATAATAATAATAATATACAAAAACTAAATCAAAAAATCATGCTAAAGAAATTTAATCCTATTAATTTTGTTTGATCATGAAAATGGGGTTCGTATGGGATGAAAGTTAATATGAAAGTAGTATGCAATGAGTCTAAGTGTTTCCATGTAGAAAATTTGGAATATGATATTATAATAGTGAAAAATTATCGATCTAAGTCATGAAAGAAACACGTCAAATTGAGAAATATGATGATAATTGATAAAATTGGTGAAAGTGACAATGTATGTGGGACACAATGATGCATGCTAGTTGCCATGGTTGTGATTCTTGGTTTTATGATCAAAAATTGCAAAATTATCTATAATTATGACAAAAATAATTGAGAAAAATAAGAAAATTTTAGGAAAAATGGATTTTGAGCCTATAAAAATAGAGAAAATTTGGGGAACATTGATGAATGCGTAGTGAGTAGTAGAGCATGGGGCTTAGCCTCAACCTACACTCGATAATGTGTTAAAGTGACCGAATAAGGGTAGTTTCTATGAAAAATGATACAAAATATAAGAAATCGATACACACAAGACACAAACATGAAATGAATGTTGAAACTCTATATCTTTGCAATGAAGAACCAAATGTTTGTGCATTGTAGAAAGGTATTTTCGATTTTATCAAATATTTAAAGAAGTGAAAACACGAGTTTGATTGGTTTCATCTCTTCAACACCACATTATGTTAGAAAAAAATCATGAAAAGAATGGTTTCGCATGTCACATGGTTGTTTAATCAGTTAGAATTTTTTGAGCACCATGTGGCACGATATGTTGCATATGCATAAAAGCATGATATTATAGAAAATCTTCCGAATGCATAGCACTTATTTGTAAAATCGTTGACCCACATTGAGAGAAAGAGGCTCCTTAGCTTTAGGATAGCACAGGTTCTTTGGGGAAAGATTGTATGAGGATATAAAAACAAATCTCTTGGAACAATAAACACCAAGAGAGGACTTTGTTTTTATGTGTTACATGTTTAAGATAGCTCATCTTGGGGCCAATCCCTAGGGTATAGGAGAGCCATAGGGGCACAATGATCAACTAGGGGGTGCCCTTTACATGTGTAAATTGAGGTGAAGTAGTCAACTATGTGTGAGAGGCTTCCTTTACTTGGAGTTGGGAAGGGTGATTTGTTGGGCTACAATTTGAAAATTATATCTACCAAAGTAATGTTTAGAAGAGTCATATCTAGTACCTAAATGCTCATGGTTGTGATGCCGTGTGGGGTCATTTGGTGTGTCTAGAAGCTCGGCTAGAGCCAATAGAGCTAGTATTGGGCCAATTTTTGGTCTCGACATGTAGACCTGGTCACCTCAAGTTACCATGCATGTCCATTGTGTGGACCAAATTTGGACTCCCAAATGTCATGAATGATAAAGAAGATGGTTTATTAGGGGCACATTATATTCATTCTTGTCGAAGAGCCATAATTTGAGAGAAGTTTTCCTTGGATGACCCCACATACCAATGAATGCCCAAAGTTGGTACGAGTGAAAGATGGTCCATGAGAAGTTGCTTCCAAGAAAAATGCAATGGTTCTCAATTTTGTATAAGTTTCCATATTGGACCTATTTACAAATCAACCATTTGCTATATCCCATTCACATTTTCAAGAATTTTGACAACTTGTTGTGGGACCATATCATGGGAAAGAGAGATACTATGGAGGCACGGATGGACTTGAAGGAGGTAGGGAAGATGGATGCATTTTGGCCACAAATGAGCTATGATGGTCATGTGCAACTAC
Source organism: Lygodium microphyllum (assembly GCF_053477565.2). Taxonomy (NCBI): domain Eukaryota; kingdom Viridiplantae; phylum Streptophyta; class Polypodiopsida; order Schizaeales; family Lygodiaceae; genus Lygodium; species Lygodium microphyllum. Next base: position 24,065,698 of record NC_141152.1, on the reverse strand, counting down.
CTCATGCTCCTTAGATCCTATATCCACTAAAGAGGAGTGCATGATGAAGCAAATTATCAAGTCTATTTGCATACCAATGGGTATGATATGTTCTCTCAAGTCTACATTTTCTAAAGATGACCACCTAATAGGACTGAAATCCCATGATCGGCACAATATATGCTAGGTCTATCCTAACCTTAATAGTACCTAACTTGAGCAAGGATATGGCAAGGGCCGCGAAGATTTTTAGAGGTAGATTTTGATAAAAAATTGGACAGTTTGCACAACACATTTATTTTATCGGGTCACTCTGAGCAAGTACATGGTCTTTTTTTAAAAAAATTACCATAGCACAAAACCATCACAAATGCTTTTTTGTTCTTTGTAGCATGCTCTTATTTGATATTAAACAAGTAATCTTGTATCCAGACCCACAATAACCTTGTTGGTGGTATGTTGTGCGTGCAATACCTCGGAGTGCTCAAGTATATGATGAAAGCAAAAAAATGTCCCTACTAGCGCAAATGTGGAGAGTATGGATGCTATGAAGACACCAATGCATTATTTCCATCCCATTGATCAAGTGGATACTTATCACCTCTAGGATTTGCTATACCTATAGGCAACGTCTATTCCCCTGACTCCATGTTGTTTTGCTCAATAGTCCATGGGTGGCACTCCTATGGGTGCTACTTTGAGAGATACCATCCGTGTAGGTATGCCAAACATACAAGGGTCTCCTAGTTATGCCTAGGAGCATGATCTCAAGTGGGAGAAGGCACACCTTAAATACACCCCACCAAGGTACAAGTATTTAGTGGATGAGAAACCAATGTCGTGCTCATGAATGATGAGGCAAGGAGAGTGATTGCATACATAAGGAATTTGTGCCAACAAGTATTTAGGCACAACATTCTAGATCATTTGAAAAATATACAAGAGGGGAACCAGGATTACGTGATAGTTCACAGTACCTACACCGACTAATCGATTTTTCATTGGATGGATAATGGACTATATGCATCCATGTATGTCACGTAGACTGTCAAATGTGCACAAGGCAATCAAGAGTGGCACACCAAAGCTTGAGTGGTTGGATGTAAAGGATTGGAGGAGACTCAAGGAGGAGGCTACAAACTCTCCAATGTGATAACAACATTAGTGGAAGGTGACAAGGGCATGATTGGAGGCAGAGGTCATGCATAATCTTGGGAGTGGCAATCACATGACTTATTTGGAGGACTTTGTAAGTTTTCTTTTGGTTATGTTCATTTTCTTATTTGGTAAATTGCTTGTACTAGTAACCTTATTTCTAACAATGCTACTTTTTTTGTCTTACAACACTTGATCACAAAAATTGCAAACCCACAAGATTGGAGACTCAATATGCAGAGAGACAAGGTCTCACTACACTCATCGATAGATCATATGTACATAGCAGTCCAGTAAGTTATGCCTCTTTCATGTTTCTAGTTTTTAGTTTTTGTGATGCATTGTGGATTGTAGATTAATATTTGCTTGTTTATATTGCAGAGTCTATTCCATGCTCTCAAATGATGAGGAGCTATAACAATTGCTTGGATCCCTTCCTTTTTTGGCCCTATGATCCATGCAGGCTCTTTCTATGTAGCTTTCCTTAGATACATTTCACATCCCTTGTATGGATAGCATTTTGCGATATTTATGGATACATTTCTTTATTTTGGTTTCTCCTCCCTATTAGTCCATGTAGTTTTATGAGATATCATATCATCAACAGTGTACTTATTTGGAAATTGAATCAATGGGCTCTTTATTCTTAACATCTCATGATGTATGTGTTTTGATAATAGCTACATACTCAATTTATAAATAATTTATGGAACATTGTTCAACACATATGGCTAGAAGGGTGGTAGAGCTACATGTCCCACCTACCCCCTCAAAAAAATCATTTACAACTATTGTTATTTGCATCACTAACCATCATTATCTACATCACTATTTGCATCACTATATACTGATGAATCTATAAAGGCATATATATTGACATTTTTAAAAATGACAAAGTAATTTTTTGGATGAATAATTCCATCTCTTTAAATGTTAGTATATATAGTCTATATCTTGCAGTGCTAGTATATGATAGGTGACATATCTTTACAATGGTAACATTGTGTTCTAATTCCTAGCAAGGTTTAATTGAACTTGGACCCAAAATCAAGAAGGCATTGTGGCACTTATTGATCTCACATAGAGTTTATCTCCCCTTAAAGTTGCCTAGCCAAATTATCTAGACAGTGAGCACCCTTAGCCCTATGCAAGTCGTACTACGAGCTCAACCATGGTCTTTATTCCTCTATATATACGTTTGTTTTCTTCATTCTATCATCTACATCATATTTCATGTTACAAAAAAAAAATTCCCTTCCTCTTTGAGTTGATAAGTTTAAACTCCGAACATACTTTGAAAACACATCATATGTTTTCATTGATGATGACATAGCTTCATCTTCTATTTCTTATCATTTGCCTCTACAATTCCTCTACACTTTTTTTTCTTATCGTTGATGTGTTGCCTTTCCTCTAAGTTTTTTCTTGCCCTTTCAACAAACGTAACCCAAGAAATTATATACACTTCTTTGTTTTGACTTGTTTGTGCAACAACATAATTCTCCAATTTAAAGGCCTTTGCAAATTGCTACCCTACCTCATTAAAAATGGACCCTCTTAGTAAACATACCAATGTTGATGCACAAGCTTCTCTGCAAGCCTTGGTTTGTGACATGGTATGTCTTCACCTTCTTGCTACTTCTTGAAACATGCCTTGGGCATGTAAAGGTAGCCAAAAGGTAGCCTCCCACTCTTTGTCTAATATATCCCTCCTCCTTTACAATGTGCAAGGATTCTCTACCATTAAATGAACTTGTATTCACCATCCTACACCAACATAAGGGATATATGTAAGTGACACAAGACTATCATTGGCAAACAACTAGAAAGGATCATTTTCTCATCCTTGATTAGGAAATCAAACTAAAGGTTATTGCCTTCACCATGAACATGGACACGCACAAACTATACACAAATTTCCTAAAAGATCCTTCTTGAAGATTATTTCCTATCACTCGAACCCACATGGCACCCACAAAGTGCACATAGAGCCATAACACAAAGCAATAATGGAGAAAGAGTATATGTCACAAGCAAGTCAAGAGAGAAAATATATATTTGTGGCCCGTTTGAGCTAAGGTGTAGAAGAAGTATATATACTGAAGATAAGCTGCTTAATCCTATGTAGATGCAATAAGAAAGGCATGACAACCATGTAGTGATTTGGACTTTTTCTGAAACATTTTCTTATGCATGTCTTCATTGGTTGAAGTTGCCCCTACTTCTACCATATGTGGAATTAGAAAAAGTCATTAAAATTTTTAAACTTATATTTAATTTTGCAATATAAGAAGTGATATTCTTCCATCACCTCTCTTATAAGATTCCTTCATCCCTCGCATTCTACTTTATGGTGAAAGAGGTTGCAAATCATGTCATCCAATTCATCCTCTTGTACATCCTCATGTGGCAATAGTGGAGGGTCACCGTCTTCAAAGTCATCCATGTATATAGAATGGATGCTTCTATCTCATTTTCTTGTTGGCCATTTCGCAACAAGCATATGATAGCATGCATAGTTGTGGCAATATATCTTGCATTAGACAAATAGTTGTTAGAATATTTGATAACATTATTGGAAATAAACTTCATTAATTCCCATTCATGGTGTTTAAGCCTACCTTGGATATAATGGCATTTCATTTTTCATACATGGTGATATGATTCATCATGATTGCATGCACTTGATGCATATGCTCACAAAAATCACACACATATTTAATGTATTGCTTCAAGCACATTTCTTGATAATGAATAAATAACCTTTTGTCCTCATCAGTCAATAGGCTTAGAGAAATTGCTACTAGGTATTGTGTGTTCTAGAGATTCCCGACATATGGAGGTGAATCCAATGCGTTGATGATCATTAGGATCAACTTGTAGCTTTGGCTCGTAGTAGGCCACATGGCCTGCTTGATGATAATTCTAACGAGCTTTAGGCTTGCAAGGCTATGTAGTAGACAATGTACGGGATGGGCCATGAGATGACTACATGGTGGTCTGATTTTGTCCGATCTGGGCACATATACTTTGCATTTTACTTTGTAGTTGGATTGTTGTGTTGTGGAATTGAAGAAGAAGTTTGGCATTTCTAAGCATGTGATCTCTTGTTTTGATCATTGGAAGAGTGAAGGGTTCTTTGATCTAGGGCGAGTCCATTGGTGCTTTTCTTTGTGAAAATAGAAGGGCACTCAGCCTTATGACTTCATGGAATATCTACTTGGTCATTCAACCTTATAGCTTTTGCGATCATTATGGAGAACTTTGATATCAAAGTGCATTGAGAAGAATCCAATGTATCCATGAAGTAATTCAAGAGTTTTTGTTGGCACTAGGGTTTCTAACTTGTTGTGATGAAGGCAAAGAGTTGGATAGAAGAAAAAAGTTGTAAGTCCTAGGTCGCATTCTCAATGTTTAAGCATTCTTGGATTTCCAATTCGTTCTCATTTATGCATCCCTAGACTCTGTTTTTCTATTGGTGCTTATTTACACAATCCTATGTTGCTTTTTATAAGCAAAGATTGAACTCTTCCTCTATTTTAGTTGGGTGCAAGTGTGTAGTGCACAAGTAGGCTTTCTCTTCTTTTCAAACACTCATGGATCTTGTTGCAATTTAAAGAAGCTAATCACAATTTAACAATGATTGTAAGGATTGTGATACCTTTTGCTTTTGTTGGCTCCTAAGCTTCTAGTCTTTGTTGGCTCATTGTGATTTGATTTTTGGCTCATTTGACTCCTTGTATCTCAAGTCTTGCTTTGCTTGGATCTACGTGATTCTAGTTTAAGGTTAAGTATCCACACCTTAGCATTCATTGCACAACGAAGTTTACATGTGCAAGGGCGCAATCTAACCTCTGTGCCTTGGTCCTAGGTGTGTGTGGACAAGAGGTGCAATGTGGATGCATGGGTGCATGTGTTAGTATATGTATATGTAGCCTCTCTACATCCTAGTGTTTGTGTCCTTTAGCGTGTTTATGGTGGTGTTTTAAACCTACACTAATTACACTCTATATAACGTGCATGCCTAGGTGTATGTCCTATAATGCAAGAAGGTAAGTGCAAGTTATTTATGGTTACTTCTAATGTGTGATGGGTGGATGATATTGCATGCTCTAGGTATATGCATGTAGGTAGTGCAAAAGTGAGCTAGGTATACTTAAAACACACTAATGTTATTATGTGATGTGCACACATGCACTTATGTGTTTGTACCCTACATGCAATGCAAGCTTCATGCGATCTAAGATGTATCTAAATGTTGGTGCACCTGAGTTTGTGCCTACCCTATGTGTACTAAGCGGGATGGGTTTAAGTGCGTGCGTGCGTGCGTGCGTGCGTGCGTGTGTGTGTGTGTGTGTGAAGGTACGAGGTGCTTAAGCACAAGGTGTTCCTAAGTAGGTGTCTAGGTGCCATAATGCACCAAAGTATGGTCGGTGTGCAAGTGCACTACATATGTATGAATGGGTTCTTAGTGCAAAGAGGTATGATAGTGCATTGAATGCACACATGTCCTAGCACATATATGAGTGTGCCTAAGAGTAACTGATGCAATGTGTGTGTCCTAGCGTGTATATGGCTGTGCCTAAGAGTAATAGATGCAATGTGCATGTCCTAGTGCATATATGAGTGTGCCTAAGAGTAACTGATGCAATGTGTTCTAGCATGTAAATGAGTGTACCTAAGGGTAATAGATGCAATGTGTGTGTGTGAACAAATACTCAAGGTGTACTATATGCCAAAGGTGCTATGAGTATTTGCATAATGAAGTGTCATAGATGCACATGCATGAAGGGTGCATATGGGGCTCATATGGGGGTGTGGATGCATGTGTGCATATATGGATGCACATGGCAAGCGAATGCACACGTGGTGAAGATGGATGCACTATGTGTAGTTCAACGCACATGGAAGTGTGGATGTACAATGTGCATATACAATGGGTGTGTCTCTATGTGTAATGGTGTGTGTTTATGCATAGGTGTATGTGCATGTGCATGCATCTTTCCTCCCTACTCCCTCCCTTGACCCTACCCTCCAATGGGGTGGTACTAGGGTGAGTCGAGAGAAACATACCCATGCATGCAATATGTGTAGCATGTGCGTGTGTTATATTGAGTGTGAATGCATGGACTAGGGGGTATGTGTGTGTGTTTTGGTTCTTGTGTGTACATGTGGCATATGTATGGGTCTTAGTGCAGTGCGTGTGTTTTGGTTCTTGTGTGTACATGTGGCACGTGTATGGGTGTTAGTGCAATGCATTGTGAGTTGGGTGTCGGCGTGCATGTGGGGGTTGTCTATGTGAGTCTAATTGTGGCTACATGCACATGTGTGTGTGGGGATAGGTGAGTTATTGCACCTATGGGTGGTGTGCATGTAGGTGTGTTATGTGTGTGGGTATGGGGTAGAGATGTGTTTATGTATGTGTGGATACTTGTGCCTATGGGGTGGTACGCATGCGGCTACATGTACATGTGTGTGTGGGGATAGGTGAGTTTATGTACCTATGGGTGGTGTGCATGTAGGTGTGTTATGTGTGTGGGTATGGGGTAGAGATGTGTTTATGTATGTGTGGATACTTGTGCCTATGGGGTGGTACGCATGCACTATGCCTGCCTCTTTTCCTCCCTCCTTCCTCCCCTTGACTCACCTTTGACTCCCCCCATATGAATAGGGTAGTGTTAGGGGTGAGTTTGAGAAGGAAAAATGGCCATAAGCACCCCGTTTGTGTTATGCATGTGTATGTGTAGGTGTGTGTGAGAGCATAGCCTATTATGTGTGCAAATTATGTGCATGTGTGCATTAAACGTGTGTGTGCATGGGTGTGAGTTGTGTGTTTGAAGTGTGTGCATGTATTGTTTGGTGTGTGGGTGGTTTTAATGTGTTGTGCACATGGGATGCATGTGTAGTGTGTGTGGGTTTAGTATGTTGTGTGTGTGTGTGTGTGTGTTTGTTTCTTGTGTGTGTGTGTGTGTGTGTGTGTGTGCAGTGAGAGTGTGTGTACTATTGTGTGTGGTGGGGGTGAGGTTCATGTGGGCTGGGGTGTGTGTCTGTGTTGTTGTGTGTGTGTGTGTGTGTGTGTGTGTGTGTGTGTGGGTTAATGTGAGTGGTGAGAGGGTGTGTGCATGTGCGCATGTTGAATGAGTGTGGTGAGGGGATGTGTGCGCAGTGTGGTGCGTCCTTAATGTCTGTAGAGGGGGGTGCGTGCTGCCAATTGGAGGCAATGGTGGCGGCATCGGTGACCAGCCGAGCAGTAGTGGAGGGGAGCGACGTGGTCAATGGAGCAGTCGGGAATGGAGCAGGTGGCCTGTGTGTGGAGACCGGTAGGAGAGGAGGACTAGGTAGAGCAGGGAGGTGTAGGAGGCGGCTGGCCTGGCACAGGTCTAGGGCACCAACGTCCACGAATGCGTTGGCAACCACAAGGTGGGTGGCAAAGAGTCAGTCGACACGACGGTGGCCACATGCAACGTGGCAGCAAGGATGCCGAAAGGGGAATGTCGGCGGGGCGTGGCAGCCGTGTGTAGGGCGAGCCCAGGGCAACGATCGAACTGGGAATGTGTAGAGCGTGGCGGCCGTGTGTAGCGCGAGCCTAAGGCAACAGTCGAACTGGGCGTCGAGGCACGGGTGTGGCGGGACGAGAGAGGTGACGGGGCGGATCGACAGGCAAGCCGTGGGCATTGCCATGGGTCGTCGAAGCGCTGCGGACTGAGCATGTCGATTGTGGGATGGGTGGCCGTGGCTGATGGGAAGAGGAGGACGAAGGAGGTCGAGTCGGCACTCAATGGCGGCAAGGAGGTGATGGTGGTAGGCTACAGGGCCTGCACAAGGGGGTAAAACCGCTGGGCAACCATGGTTGATGGGGAGAGGAGGACGATGGAGGTCAAGGAGGCGATGGTGATAGGTCGCAAGGCAAGAGCGATGGCGACAACATGGTTTATGGCTAGGACTACTAGGGTATCTAATCCCATTCGCTCCCCTAGTTTTTGTCTCTCGCTCTGTGGAAGTTTTATCTGATGTGGGATCTAGATACTCCTTGGAAGTTTTATATCTGATGTGGGATGTAGATACTCCTCTGCAAGATTGGATGGCACTTTAAGCGAATTCTAGATTTTATTCGATGGTTAAATTGTTGATTTTGATGGCTTAGCCGGTTTCCTTTATAGCTAAAAGTTCTCCAAAAGTATGAAAAGCCTAAACATGTTGTTACCTTGTCTTCAAGGGAGGAGCAAGAAACAAGAATAAAGAGTTTGGCAGTTTCTGACCTCATATTATTGGCTATATGGTTTATAGGCCATAAGAATTATAATAGCAACCATTAGTGTTTGTTGATTTTATTTAAAAAATCATTATTTTATATTTTCTCTTAGATTTCACACTCATTTCTTTATTATAGACAAGTAATAGCATTGACGCATTACCTAGCAATTATATTTTACAATATATATTCTCCAATTTGTTAGGCAAATATTTCACCATTTCTCTTTACTCAAACAAAAGGAGTAGAAATAGATTATTCTTGCTAACAAAAAATTGCAATCTTCCTACCAACAAAAATTGATCTCTTTATTACACGAATGCAAAATCCTAACTAAGCACCTGCATTTCAAAGTTGGCAGTTTCGCACCCTCCTATTCTGCATGTGTAATGCACAACTAACTTCGTAGTCGATGTGTCCTTTCACTACAAGGATTTAAGCTTATAGCGACGGCGGGTAGCGGCGTCTCTAAGCGACGCAAATAACGACGCTCCACAGGGAAAAAAAAACAAGCCGAAACCGAGCACGGCTTTATTTTGTGTTTTTGCGTTTTGTGTTTTGAGAGCAAGAGCAAGGGAGAGAGCGACTGTCGTGAGAGAAGGAGAGGAAAAAGACTTGCCACCGCCGCCGCCGTTGTTCGCGAAGGAGAGGAGGAGCCTTCATCACGAAGAGGAGCCGCCCCACAGTCGCCATATCTCATCGATGAGTCTCCCTCTCTCCTTCTTTTGCTTGTTTAAGGTTTAAATCACTTTCTCTTTTGCTTGTTTAGGAGAGAGAGAGAGAGAGAGAGAGAGAGAGAGAGAGAGAGAGAGAGAGAGAGAGAGAGAGAGAAAGAGAAAGAGAAAGAGAGGGAGAGGGAGAGGGAGAGGGAGGGGGAGGAAATGAGAGAGGGAGAGAAAGAGAAAGAGAGGGAGAGAGAGAGGGAGAGGGAGGGAGAGTGCATTCTCTCTCTCCCTCTCCCTTTTGCTTTTGGAGAGTGTTAGGATATATTGCGAGAGGGAGAGGAAATGAGAGAGAAAGAGAGGGAGAGGGAGAGAGAGGGGGAGGAAATGAGAGAGGGAGAGAAAGAGAAAGAGATGTATACTCAAATGGATAGCTTTATGGATATGTATGTCTACTCAAATGGATAGCTTTTGTCTACTCAAGATGTAGTCCACCTGTGTGTGTATATATTGGAACGATAACATATCCATGATTATGGTAATGGTATGCACTTTGCTTTTTTTATGGGTACCATTACATCGACTCCTTAAGAGGGCTAAAAATTGGTCATACACTTTATAAAGTCTAATTAGGAGATTTAAGATGCACGATAATAGACTTATCGATAATGGTATGCAATGTGCTTTACCATGGGCCACGTACATTGGTGACTCTTTAAGATGGCTTAAAATTGGTCATATCCTTCATAATGTCCAAGTAGAGGATCTAATTGTGATATGCATAATTCCTTGTTTTTGTATTAACTTTATAGGCATAACAAATTAGTAATCATGCCAACTAGTCAACGAAAGGACTAAAAGAAAATGATCCCCTAGCTAATGGTCATTATGGTACTTCATCAAAATGAACCCAAAAGTATTGCCATAGAAGAAGAATCCCTTAAATTGAGCATAGGATATTTTCTTCAAATGTTATGACTATGAGTATAATTGATTAGAACAAATTTTATAACTATGGTACACACACACACACCCCCACACAGGCACAAACATTTTTACTATTTGATATTGTCTTTGACATGGTAACCTTGTATTACATTGTTGCATTTGATGTCTTCCAATCATTACAATAAAAGTTGATAAATTTCATAGATGGCATTAATTTTTATACATGGACCTAGGACAAAAAAACCACATTACTAAGATGCTTTTTGTTAAGACTGATTTATTATTAGACTAAGAGATCCTCAATGATACTCATAAATTTTGTTGACTAGGATTACTTATACTCAAAGCCCTCTAGTACAGTTGTATAAGTAATCCTAGTAGAGCCCCTCTAAGATACTCAAAGTACATAACCTAGAGACCGTAGCTAGGTATACAATGTATAATGGCCATACAAGAAGACACCTCAATAATTGACTAATCACCACTAAATCCCAAAGAAGAATCGTGTTCCACCCCCTTCAACTCTATATTCACCTCGTGAAGAACTTCATTAATCATAGCATCCTCGTCACCAATCTTTTTGTTGCAATGATGAAGTAACATATTCATCACTTTTCCTTTTAGCATCTAAGGCATTATCCAATCTTTTAGTCAAGTCCAAACATTTAGTCTTCAACTCATGAACCTTATAAACCAATGCCTTTTTTTTCTACAATAATGAATAATTATCTATCGGGACAAACAAATCCTTGAGCATGGTATATGGCCGAGATATAACATCAATAAATCTCTCAACTACTATGTCCCATGCATTTTTTACATCAATCAATAAAGCATTTCTTATATCTTGAAGTTTAGATTTCAACACCATGGATGCATCAATATCAACCTCAATGTTTTTCAAAATTTGCTTCTCAACCTCTTCTAGAGGCTAAAACCTCTCAAGCAAGAGCTTATGGTCAACTTGCAACTTGATATACATCTCCATAAAGCTATACATTTGAGCCTCGTTTTCCCAAATTATATTACAAGTCATTAAATTGTTTGTTGTAACGTAGACAAGATGGAAAACGAAGAAGGTCTTGTTGTTCAAGATCGCGAGGCGTATCTTAATCAGCGTGTCCCATGTCCTTGCTCTCAATGCAAGTTGGCAATTAGAGGAAAATGCCAATTGTCTATAGAACACGTACGACGATTTGGCAAGTTTCAATCTGAGATCATTGATCAAGCGATTGCGGATTTTCAGCAAACGGTAATTTGAAGTTAATATCAATCATGCATTGTACTCGCAAGCTAATTGAATACCATATACAATAAGATTGGGTCTTGCTGGCAAATTTTCTATCCAGGGAGGTGATGTCTCGTCCCAAGGGGGAGTGCACCCTTTGCGGCCAATTAGAAGAGTTTGTGGGCAGGTGATGGATGGAGTGCTTGAGCCAATCCACCACTCACAAGGTCAATCTATACCGTCAATGCCAAAGGAGACAGACAACCAGCTTCCAGACCTACCTACAATCTTGGAGCCTGAGATGGAGGCAATGATTGATGCATTGATTCCAATGGATGTCGAGACTTCTGATCCGCTTAGAGAGGAAGCATCCATACCATTATATGATGGGTGTCGAGTATCTCGGTTGAAGACACTGCTTGCACTCTTAAGTGTGCAAGCAAAATACGGGTGGAGCGATATGAGTGTGACCGAGTTGTTCAGGTACCTTGTACATAGGCTTTATTGATTTTTTTTTTGACACTATTATTACAAACATTTGTGCTTTTTCAAGGTATTTTATGATTTTTTTAGATTATTGAAATATCATATATTACCACCTACAAATACCATGCCTGAGTCTCGTGATGATGCATGACAGGTTTTACAGAAACTTGGCATGGACTACAATAACATCCATGCATGTATCAACGATTGCATACTGTTTCGAGGAGAATACGAGACTATGGAGACATGTCCAAAGTATGGTGCTCACATGTATCAACAGGACTTGCAAGGCCAAACCATCCCTCAAAAAGTTCTCAGACACTTTTCGCTCATCCCCTGCATAAACCACATGTTTCATACGTCAGGCATGGCGAGCTTGACAATGTGGCATGCGCATAATAGGTCCACGGATGGAGTTCAATGAATATCAGCGGATTCGCGCACATGGAGCCACATTGACTCTACCTTCCCAGGCTTTGCGCGAGAGCCAAGGAATCTTCGGCTCGGTCTCGCAATGGATGGCATGAACCCATTCGTGCGCTCAACTTCTTACAGTGTGTGGCCTATAGTCCTTGTCAACTACAACATCCCACCATGGCTTTCTGCGAAAAAATGACATCTCATCCTTAGCTTGCTCGTCCTAGGCTGCTACAAAGTAAAAAATATGGACATGTATCTCCATCCATTAGTCAATGAGCTTAAGATTTTGTGGGAGGAGGGGGTCACTGTGCAAGATATGAGCAAGCGCGATGGTTGGCGGTCATCCAATATTCGAGCCATTCTCATGTGGACAATGCATGACTTTTCGGGATTGGGAGAGTGCTCAGGTGAGCAGGCCTCTGTTCTCGCTGGTAATATCTATATTTTATCTCATTCAATCGAGTATTCACTAGGTCATGGTGTTGGAACAGGTCTGGTTACCTCAGGTTATCATGCATGTCCATTGTGCAGACCACAGTTATAGTCCCGAAGGTCACAAACCATGAAGGAGATGGTATATCAAGGACACGCTGCTTTCTTATCGGAGGATCATGAACTCAGGGAAGGTTTCCTTGGATGACCTCCAATATGTATGAACGCCGCAAGCTGGTATGAGCTGAAAATGGTCCACGTAGAATCACATCCAAATGGAATGCGGCAGTTCTCAGTTTTCTACGAGTTGCCATATTGGACCCACTTACAAGTCAACCACTTGTTGGATCCCATGTATATTTTCAAGAATGTGGGCAGTTTGCTATGGGACCACATCACAGGAAAGAGAGACACTATAGGGGCATGAATGGATTTGAAGGAGGTAGGTAAGATGGAGGCGCTTTGGCCACAATCGAGTACTGATGGTCGCGCGCAGCTTCCTCGTGCTCCTTGGGTTTTGTCCACTAAAGAAGAGCGCATTGTGAAGCAAGTAATCAAGTCTATCCGCACTCCGACGAGTATGATGCATTCTCTCAAGTCCGCATTTTCTAAAGACGACCAATTATCGGGGCTAAAATCCCATGATTGGCATAAGATATGTCAGGTTTGTGCTACAAATGGATTGTAATTAGCGTGGGCATTTTGCTATTTGAAATGTGGCCATTATTCGTAATGCTTTCTCATTTGTGGCAGTTTGTACTACTAATCGCAATCGCAGGATGCCTTACTCCAGAAATTCGCGGGGCCATTTACAAGTTGTCGACTTTGGTGCAATGGATCTCACAGAAAGAGATTAAGATATCCTCTATTGAATCCGCGAGGCGGGGAGCAATGGAGACAGTCTGTCTCTTTGAGAAATACCTGCCCACTAGCATCTCACGATACAAATCCACCTTCTTGTGCATCTTGTGGACAAAGTGGAGATTGTTGGACCTGTCCATACGCGATGGATGTTCTTCCTGGAGCGCTTCATGAAAACCCTGAAAGGCTTTGTGCGACAACAAGCTTGGCCAAAAGGTAGCATGGCCGAAGTTTGGTTGGTGTCTGAGGTGCTAGTGCATATTTCACAATGGCTACCAACGGTGGAACCAAACAATGAAATGCTATGGTCGCTGAAGGATGATGATAGACTGATTGGAGATGTGGTGGTTGGAAATGGAGTAGAAAAAAGAATGGATACCTCAATGGAAGAGAAGGTGAATCGCTTTTGTATGTTGCACCATGCCTCCATGGAGACGTGGCTCGCCAAGTACCAGATTGCAAGGCAAGATCGAGAGGAAGCGCGAGCTGAATTCCGACGTAGTATGTGTCATCGACCGATTCGATATCCCGAAGGCATGGAGGAGATGCCGCGGTTTATGTCAACGCGATGGTTGCATGGAGCCTTGACCGCAGCATCTTGCGAAGGGACAGAGATCTCAATGGAGGAGTGGGAATTCTCGAGGGGATGTAGTCCAAAGGTGATGAGGGGTTTAGAATATGTCGTATCTAAATTTTATATGCGATATCTAATTTAAGTGTTTCACTGTACAGTACAAAATATATAGTGCAACATGGTCGTGCAGACGGCATTTTCGCGTGGAGCGTATTGACAAAATGAGATCCACAATGGACTGTGGTGTCATGGCAAGGTTCGAGCAAGAGAGCCGGCGACGAGCAACGGATCCAAACACGGTTGTGGATGAGATGGAGTATTTTGGGAACTTGCAAAGTATTATTACGATGGATTACCGTAGCTTCTCCATGATACTATTCAATGTGCAGTGGTTCAATGTGGTACTTGGAGGAGCTGGAGCAACAGTTCGACGAGGTCCATCTAGATTTCTCGAAATAGGTTCCGAAAAAAAATGGACGGATTTACGTGACACCTTTGTATTGCCAACCCATTGTGAACAGGTGCATGGAGTCATTTGCTTGCTAATTGTATTACGACATGGTTTATGTCACAATGGTTTGAACTCTCTTGTACGTGTTTATGAACAGGTAATCTTCTATCCAAACCCCCGACAATCTCGATGGTGGTATGTTATACCTTCAACTCCCCGAAGTGCAAGAGTATATGATCAAAGCGATGTTCCGAGCATAGATGAAGATAATATGCAAATAGAGGGGTCGATATTGCAAGGGGTGGAGGCCATCGAAAGCTTGGAGCTAGCATCGGCTAACAATGATGGAAATACTGGAGTCCAAGAATTTTTTGAGAACGATGCGGACTCATTCTTGTGTGGTGACATGTCTATCAACCTTCCAGTGTATGCGGAGTTGTGTTAGGAGATTAACATGGGACCATAGGATACTTCATATTTGGAGCATCCACTTACTCAATTTGTTGACCAATCTCTTATAAAGGTACATAAGATATGCATTTTAAGTGAGATTTTTTTAAAATGATTTATATTACTGTGCTTTGTATGATTTAAATTGATGATTCTAACATCATTTTTTGTCTATGCAGGTGACATTTTCAAGATGAGTCGAGAGATAAGCGATGAGGAGTTACAGGATATCTTCGCACGCATGTCTCCAGACCAGCTCACTAGATTCAGAGAGATGGCAGACCAAAAGCTGTCTCGTTCTTCGTCAGGGCGCTCTGTTAGATCTGCTTCAGCGCGATCAGATGCTTCGACTTCGAGCAGACGATCTCGACGCTCACGACTTGGGCCATAGGGAGGGAGTGCATTGGGATCAGGGGAATGCTGCTGTGGAGACATGGATGTGGTGTCTCCGTCTCGTCGTTCAGCTGGAGCTACGTCACCTCCAGGATTTGTCACACCTGTGGGGACGTCTACTCCAGTTACTCCGACTTTTGTGTAGCCATCAGCAGGTGGCACCCCTTTGGGTGCCACTCCGAGAGAGATTACCCCGTCGGTACACTGGATGCAAAGGGGTCTCCTAGATATGCCCAGGAGTGTGGACGTAGATGGGAGAGGACCCATCTTAGGCAGACTCCTAGGGGTTATGGATATCTGGTCGATAGTAGGTCAGGAGCCATCACCATGAATGATGAGGAGAGAAGGGTGATGGCTCGCATGAGAGAGTTGTGCCAACAAGTTTTTCGGCACAACGTCTTGGATCATTGGAAGAACACACCCGAGGGGAGCAAGGACTACATAGTAGCATCCTTGCACGAGGAGTTTCCGGTCCCAGCCGCAATAAATAGATTCTCTACGGGTTGGATGATGGATTGCATGCGTGCATACATGTCACATAGACGATCCGACGCACACAAGGCAATCAAGAGTGGGGCTACAAAGCCCGAGTGGCTAGATACAGACGACTAGCGCCGACTGAGGGAGGAGGCTACAGATTCTCCATGACGTTGGAGTCAATAGCGTGAGGCGGCGAGGGCACGACTCAAGGCCGGAGTGGTCCATCATCTTGGGAGTGGCGGCCCCACAAGACATATTTGGAGGACTTTGTAAGTTTTTCTTTTGTTTTGCTTGTTTGTTTTTTTGAAATGTTCTTTGTACTGACAATCATGTTTCTAACTGTTAGCATTTTGTTTTCTTTACAGCAGTCCATTACAAATCCCGATTCGACCGGCCTTGAGACTTGATACGCAGAGAGGCACGATCTCAATGCATTGATCGACCAATTGTATAGACGCAATGGCCTTGTAAGTCACTAATCTTTCTTGTTCGTAGTTACCATGAGATATTTGAATACATTATTGTATGGTGGACTGATGTATTGTTTCTTTTTCTGCAAAGTCCGTTCGATGCTCCTTTGCGGCGGGACGAGCTTTCGAGGGACGAGGATGCGTAGCTCGCCCTTGGATCCCTGGAGCTCACACACCTTTATTTTTGAGTCGCTTGATCTATGTAGACATGTACTATGTATTAGTGATATCCTGTCATGACTATAACAATCGCTTTTTATGCGATCCTGTATTTATTTCATGTATCAGTTTTATGATTTCAGTATACATTCTTTTTGTTTGCAAGCGCTTTGTACACAGTAGTGCAGAAACTATGCCTGCCACAAAAAAATTTTATCCCTGTTACCGTTGCTATTAGCATCACAAATTTTACTGCTCGCGTCGCTATTGGCGTCGCTATGTACGTCGCAAAACGTTGCTATTGGCGTCGCTATCAATGTCACACTTACCGATGCCAATACCGACGTTTCTATGGCGTCGTTAATAACGACTCTTTTTGCGACGACGGGGGCAAATTTTGTTGCTTGTATTTTTGTCGCTTTAAACGTTGGTATAAGGCCTATATCTTGTAGTGTCTGTCCCAACAACAGAACTAAAATGTTGTGCCACACAAGCTCAATGTATTAGGACATGGAACATACTCTTATTCCTTCAAGAGCTTCAATGCACGAGAATCAATGACTATCTTTCACATCGCCTCTCATATATGAATGCAAACATTCGTTTACTTGTGAGTGGCATGGCCTTCTTTCAATCCCACAAAGGATGCGCTTTGCATACTCTACGATCCAAGTAAGTGCTCCTTCAACTCTTAACACTTTAACCTCCACATGCAAAAGAGAAGCATGGGTATGGTAAGAGAGAGTACTTGGAGAGAAGATGAGTAAAGTTTCACCCTCTTACTCTCTCGCCTTTACTCTCTCACTCTCTTGTTCTTAATCTCTTACTCTCACCCTCACTCACTTTCTCACAAGAAATTAAGAAGGTAAGTATGCAAATGGTTTTTCCTTAGGAGTCTAGGCTATCATTATAAGCTACATAGGATTAAACCTAACTTATAGATTTACATGATAAATCAATACAATTGTTACAACCTTTCAGTAATTCAAATATACAAGTGCTTCATGCACATTATATTGTGGCTAATAATCGAGAAAATTAGGCTCCTTCCTTACAAAACTCCTTGTTGCCTATACAATGCCCCATAATCTTAGCAGGTGACTTTAATATGGTTGAGTAAAAGGTCAAGTTGTTTCAAGACAAGAGAAGAATGATTGGTTGAACCTCACCTCCTTCCATGGACTCATTGATTTGAATTCAGGAATCAAGCTTGCTTAGTTGAATAATCAAAAAAGGAAGTGCCACAAGAAAAGCAAGATTGGACAAGACATACATTTCCTTCATTAGCTTATATTCTAGATTCTAACATGACAAAAATAGAGGTAAAGGACACTATAAATAGCTTGGCTAATGGTAAAATCCCAAGGCTAGATGGTCTCCCCAATGAGTTCTACAAGGATCTTAACAAAATTCTAATCAATCCCCTATTGTAGGTATGGAAAGAATCGATTAAATATGGTGCACTTCTAATAAACATTACTTAAGGAGTGATCAAATTGATCCACAAGAGAGATGACAAGAATTGTCTCTCTAACTAGAGGCCTATCACCTGCTTATCATTAGGTTACAAGATCTTTGCTAAAGCCTTAGCTAGAAGACACATCCCTCATCTTGATGGGGCTGGCTTAGGAAGGAACAAAATGGATTTATCAAGGGTAGATATATTCTTGATTCCATAGTCATTTGAAAGGCTTTGAATTAGCTCCAAAAAGGGAATAAGACTTCCTATTATTTAAAAAAGATTTTGGTAAAGCCTATAGTCTTTGGGAAGGCTTTGAATCTGCTCAAAAAAGTAAATGATACTTCTTATTCTTTGAAATAGACTTTGGTAAAGCCTATGATAGACTTGATTGGTGTTTTAATCCTCCAATCCTTACATGATATGGGGCTAGGAAAATGTAACATTTCCCCCCTCCCTTTTTGTTTTTTTTTTTAATTTCCTGAAATTTTTTTCCCTCCCTCTCTCTCCCCCTACCGTGAGCATGGCGGGGAGAGAGAGAGAGAGAGGGAGTGAGCTAGAGATAGGGGGGCATGCATACCCAAATGGCAGTAGCGCCATCTCCCCCCCATACATCCTCCCCTATATAGCCACCCCCAGGCTACGATGGAAGAGGAAGGAGGAAGCTCTCCCCCCCCCACTGCAGAACGGCAGAACGCCCCCCCCCACTGGCGGCAATAGCGACTGCGCCCACGGAAGCCTGGGCACCCCCCCCTTGTGGCCGTCATTTGAATCCCCCCCTCCCCATTTCGCCAGGAAACTGGTTGTGAGCAGAGAGGAAGAAGGTGAGGAGAGGGAGAGAAGAAGAGAGAAGAGAGAGAAGAGAGAAGAAGAAGAAGAGGGGAGAGAGAGAAGAGGGAGAGAATAAGAGACGGAGAAGAAAAGGAGGAAGAGAAGAAGGAATAAGAGAGAGGAGAGAGAAGAGAGAAGAAGAAGAAGAAGAAGAAGAAGAAGGGGAAGAAGAGGGGAGAGAGAGAAGAAGAGAAGAAGAAAAGAAGGAGAAGAGAAGAAGAGAGAGAGAAGAGAAGAAGGGAAAGAAGAGGGGAGAGAGAGAAGAGGGAGAGAAGAAGAAAAGGAGAAGAAAAGGAGGAAGAGAAGAAGGAAGAAGAGAGAGGAGAGAGAAGAGAGAAGAAGAAGAAGAAGAAGAAGGGGAAGAAGAGGGGAGAGAGAGAAGAGGGAGAGAAGGAGAAGAAAAGAAGGAGAAAGAGAAGAAGGAAAAAGAGAGAGGAGAGAGAAGAGGAAGAAGAAGAAGAAAAAGAAGAGGAAGAAGAGGGGAGAGAAGAAGAGAAGAAGAGAAGAAGAAAATAAGGAAGAAGAGAGAGGAGAGAGAAGATAAGAAGAAGGGGAAGAAGAGGGGAGAGAGAGAAGAGAGGAAGAGAAGGAGAAGAAAAGAAGGAGAAGAGAATAAGGAAGAAGAGGAGAGGAAGAGAAGGAAGGGGAAGAGGAGGAAAGGAAGAAGGAGAGGAGAGGAAGAGAAGGAAGGGGAAGAGGAGGAAAGGAAGAAGGTGAGGAGAGGGAGAGAAGAAGAAGAGGAGAGAGAGAAGGAAGGAGAAGAGGAGGAAAAGAAGGAAAGGAAGAAGAGAGGGAGAGAAGGAAAGAGAAGGAGAAAGAGAAGAGAGGAAGGGAAGGAGAGAAAGAGGTGAGAGAGAGAAGGAGAAGAAGAAGTAAAGAAGAAGCAAAGGAGGGAGAAGGACAGAGAGAAGAGAGAGAAGAGGGAAGGAAGAAGAGAAGAGGGAGAGAAGGGAGGAGAAGGAGAAGAAGAAGAGTAAGGGAGAAAAAGAAGAGAGAGGGGAGAGAGAGAAGAGAGAGAGAGGAAGAGAAGGAGAAGAAAAGAAGGAGAAGAGAAGAAGGAAGAAGAGGAGAGGAAGAGAAGGAAGGGGAAGAGGAGGAAAGGAAGAAGGAGAGGGAGTGGGAGTTGGTGGGTAGCTACAAGGAGCCATACCCAAACCACCCTCTCAGCGAAGGGCCCCATCCAACGGTCTTTTCTTCCGAACCTGTCAACCCAAAACCGTTAAGGTCCAAACTGCCCAATCTCTGCAAGGTGAATGGCTCCCAAGAAGAAAGTCACGGGAAGCATAGGTGCCCAAGCCACTAGTAATGCTAGAGGGGCGAGCGGAACGACCAATGCAGCACAATGAATCAAGCCCATGTTCTAAGCATTAGAAATTAAAAGGAATTATTTCTTGTAGAAGGGATGAAAGGATTGATGTTGTGCATAGGGTTTTGTTTACTCTAGGAACAAGTTGCATATGCAAAACGGCAGAGTTGGAATTCGCATAGGTTAACACACATGAAATGATAGGTTTTTTACAATATTTCACATAAAATAATTAGCTTCCACCCAATCTAGTACATGAAGAGTTATCTAGGATTCATGGTTCGCGCCCGTGATTACAATAAACACATGAAATGATAGTTCCTGTTCTTAGCATGCAAATGCACAAATGCATGGAAATTTAGGCTTTCATGTACTTAAGCCACACAAATACATGAATATTAAGATTAAAAAGTCATTGACTAAATGTGAAGGGAGTTAAGGATCGTAGACTGTGTCAGTTTATTAAACGACCCTTGTGCATGGGAGATGAGTTTGATGGCAAAATTCTGCATAGCATTGCACTAAGAGAGGATGGAAAGAATGTATGACAAGTCTTGCAATATATTTAATGTGTTTTAAAGATTACCAAGTATGTTAAAGATGTGCAAGGAATCGAGGATTCACAACTTGGAACCCTAGGATAAAACCCAAGGGGAAGAGAGATTCAAAAGAAGTTGAGTGATTAAACACGCGTGCTTGTGAGTTGTTTTTAATGATCTTGTCTTAGATTATTGGAAGTGGATATCCTCCTAGTTTAAGCTAGGCTAGAAAGCTGACTCTAAATGGAATGTTGATCAAGGCTTATGCTTGGTTGTTTTGAAAATGATATTTCTAAGTGAATTGGCCAGTTGCCTTGGTAAGAGGAGATCCTACTAAGGACAAGTGGTTTATAAGCAAAGTGATTGCTTGATGTAGAAAATGATATTTTCTTGATTGGAAATGAAAGGGATGTTTTACCTAGAAATTGTTACTATGCTGGTTGCTTCAGCTGTGGTTGATTTCCTAAAGGAATAATTAAGAAAGGATGGTGCTAGCTACCCCCCGCGAACCACCAAACCCTAACCAAGGGGGTTGTGAATCCACGCCAGGAATGTGGACCGAACCCGCCATGAGAGGCCTCTCCGTGGAAATCACTTGCGTGGGAGGACGCTTGGCTGCCATTGGGGGCTCTGGCCGTAAATCCCAATGCCTCCAGGCCCTACAAAAGTGTTCTACGTGACTCAAGATGGGATTTCGAGGCCTTGATACTAGTTACAAGGTAGAATCTTGGAAGGATAAACCTTCGAGTTTTATTCAAAAGACGGAAGGATTTTTCTACGAAGGCAGAAAGGAGCACTTAATTCTCTTGTATGGGCAGGAGATACACATTAATCCGAAGATAAGTTAAGGAAGTGTTTGATCTTGTTTTAACCTGTCTTCGTGTCTGTGACCTAAATTACGTAAAGGAACCTGTGATTAACAGGTTAATTAAGGAAGCTGCCTTTTTATGTCAAACATAATGTGGTAGGTAATTAGTTAACTAAAAAAAAACCCTCGAGGGAAGCATGGTGGATGTGACCAATGGGTCTATCCTACGGAAGGGTGGTCTCGGTTAGTCAAGAGATTTCCTCAAAGGAGATGTTAACAGGAAATGTTAGGAAAAAGTTGGTCAATGACCTTAGACAATGTTGATTAGGAACCCGGACTTCAGGTCGATCCTAGTGGGAACAGCCGGATAAGTTCCATTGCGGAGCAGACTCGAGAGATCCTAGTTGGCAAACCCCGTGTCATTCCTTGGGAGTGTCGGGCGGCGTCCTGTAGATATATCTCTCGATGGACTGCTAAGACGTGTCCCGCGATTTGAGGAGCGGGCACGTTATAGTTGGTATCAGAATAAAACTTCTTAATGATGCATGATTGATTAATATTCGCATCATAGACATATCCTAAATAACCTAAGTGGTATGGCTTGATTGTCAGGCACCTTCTGCACCCACGAATGCTGACAGGTAGGAGAAGAAGTTCCTTCTCAAGCAAATTAAGCCACCCGAGTTTGATGGCAAGGAAAGGACTGTTCAAGCTGACGCCGAGATCTGGATTGAGTCCATGGAGGACTATTTTGAGGTAGCAAGAATTGCAACTATTAACCAAGCCATGCTCGCTAAAGTTAAGCTTACAGACAAAGTGAGACTTTGGTGGAAACAGTGGTGCAGAGACCAAGCGATCTCGGAGGGGACAGTCACTTGGGATAAGCTTAAGGAAGCTGTGCGAGGGAGGTATCTGCCACCTGCCTATTGCACACAAAAGATGAATGAATTCTATAACTTGAAGCAGCTAGGATTATCTCTTGAAGCATATTATTCAAAGTTCATTTTACTCCTAAAGTATGCACCCCCAATGGATATGACACAACAGGTGTCAAAGTTCTGTGCTGGGTTGAATCCACCCATAAACATTCGATTGGAATCAATGTGCCCAAGGGACTTGCAAGACACATTACTCTGAGTGAATCCAATCATCTAAGAACTTAAATCAGGCAACTATGATGAAGATGACTCACAAGATCAAGACAAGAGGTGCCACAAGTGCGGACAGATAGGACACATCCGTAAGAGATGCCCCAACCGCTGATGTTTCCATTGCAATGAACTAGGACACATCCAAACAGATTGCCCTAAGTTGGGCCCTAAGAATCAGGAACGTGCGGTCAAACAAAGCCATCAAAACTCTACTTTTGGCTCATATTATGAACCATATGATGATGAAGGCCTGGAGCCTGTTGTAACCTTTGAGGATGACTAGATATCCTAGGAAGATCTTCTCGAGGTAATAAGTCCTGTACTTGCATTCTATGAGTTGTGACAAGTTGTTGTTTTAAGAATTTGAGAAATCAAAGTAGCGCAGTGAAAGCATGATGGACCCTAACCCACAGGCTCTAAGGCCCAGTAATGCTTGTCTCCCCCAGGTCTTTTCGAGATGAGGACATCTCGATTCCTCTAAGGGGGAGAGGATGTAACATTCCCCCCCCCTTTTTTTTTTAATTCCTGAAATATTTTTCCCTCCCTCTCTCTCCCCCTACCGTAAGCATGGCGAGGAGAGAGAGAGAGAGAGAGAAAGAGAGGGAGTGAGATGGAGATAAGGGGGTATGCAGACCCAGATGGCAGTAGCACCATCTCCCCCCCATACCTCCTCCCCTATATAGCCACCCCCAGGCTACGACGGAAGAGGGAGGAGGGAGCTCTCCCCCCCTACTATAGAACGACAGAATGCCCCTCCTCCCCACTGGCGGCAGCAACGACTGTGCCCACAGAAGCCGGGGCAGGGAAACCCCCCCTGTGGCCGTCATTTCAAACCCCCCCCATTTCGCCAGGCAACTGGCCGTGAGCAGAGAGGAAGAAGGTGAGGAGAGGGAGAGAAGAAGAGAGAGGAGAGAGAAGGAGAAGGAGAAGAAGGAGAAGAAGGGGAAGAAGAGGGGAGAGAGAGAAGAGGGAGAGAAGAAGAGGAGAAGAAAAGGAGGAAGAGAAGAAGGAAGAAGAGAGAGGAGAGAGAAGAGAGAAGAGAAGAATAAGAAGAAGAAGGGGAAGAAGAGGGGAGAGAGAGAAGAGGGAGAGAAGAAGAGAAGGAGAAAAGAAGGAAGAAGAGAGAGAGAAGAGAAGAAGGGGAAGAAGAGGGGAGAGAGAGAAGAAGAGAAGGAGAAGAAAAGGAGGAAGAGAAGAAGGAAGAAGAGAGAGGAGAGAGAAGAGAGAAGAAGAAAAAGAAGAAGGGGAAGAAGAGGGGAGAGAGAGAAGAGGGAGAGAAGAAGAGAAGGAGAAGAAAAGGAGGAAGAGAAGAAGGAAGAAGAGAGAGGAGAGAGGAGAGAGAAGAGAGAAGAAGAAGAAGAAGAAGGGGAAGAAGAGGGGAGAGAGAGAAGAGGGAGAGAGGAAGAGAAGGAGAAGAAAAGAAGGAGAAGAAAAGAAGGAAGAAGAGGAGAGGAAGAGAAGGTAGGGGAAGAGGAGGAAAGGAAGAAGGAGAGGAGAGGAAGAGAAGGAAGGGGAAGAGAAGGAAAGGAAGAAGGTGAGGAGAGGGAGAGAAGCAGAGGAGGAGAGAGAAGGAAGGAGAAGAGGAGGAAAAGAAGAAGGAAAGGAAGAAGAGAGGGAGAGAAGGAAAGAGAAGGAGAAAGAGAAGAGAGGAAGGGAAGGAGAGAAAGAGGTGAGAGAGAGAAAGAGAAGAAGTAAAGAAGAAGCAAAGGAGAGAGAAGGAGAGAGAAGAGAGAGAAGAGGGAAGGAAGAAGAGAAGAGGGAGAGAAGGGAGGAGAAGGAGAAGAAGGAAGAGGGAGAGAGAGGAGAAGAAGAAGAGTAAGGGAGAAAAAGAAGAGAGAGGGGAGAGAGAGAAGAGGGAGAGAGGAAGAGAAGGAGAAGAAAAGAAGGAGAAGAGAAAAAGGAAGAAGAGGAGAGGAAGAGAAGGAAGGGGAAGAGGAGGAAAGGAAGAAGGAGAGGGAGTGGGAGTGGGAGTTGGTGGGTAGCTGCAAGGAGCCATACCCAAACCACCCTCTCGGCAAAGGGCCCCATCCAACGGTCTTTTCTTCCAAACCTGTCAACCCAAAACCATGGGACTGCCCAATCTCCGCAAGGCGAATGGCTCAAGAAAGTCGCGGGAAGCATAGGCGCCCAAGGCACTGATAATGCTGGAGGGGCGAGTGGAACGACCAACGTAGCACAGATGAATCAAGCCCATGTTCTAAGCGTTAGAAATTAAAAGAAATTATTTCTCATAGAAGGGATGAAAGGATTGATGTTGTACATAGGGTTTTGTTTACTCTAGGAACTAAGTTGCATGTGCAAAACAGCAGAGTTGGAATTTGCATAGGTTTACACACATGAAATTATAGGTTTTTTACAATATTTCACATAAAATAATAAGCTTCCACCCAATCTAGTACATGAACAGTTATCTAGGATTCATGGTTCGCGCTCGTGATTACAATAAACACACGAAATGATAGTTCCCATTCTTAGTATGCAAATGCACAAATGCATGGAAATTTAGGCTTTCATGTACTTAAGCCACACAAATACATGCATATTAAGATTAAAAAGTCATCGACTAAATGTGAAGGGAGTTAAGGATCGTAGGTTGTGTCAGTTTATTAAACGACCCTTGTGCACGGGAGATGGGTTTGATGGCAAAATTTTGCATAGCATTGCACTAAGAGAGGATGGAAAGAATGTATGACAAGTCTTGCAATATATTTAATGTGTTTTTAAAGATTACCAAGTATGTTAAAAGATGTGCAAGGAATCGAGGATTCACAACTTGGAACCCTAGGATAAAACCCAAAGGGAAGAGAGATTCAAAAGAAGTTGAGTGATTCAACACATGTGCTTGTGAGTTGTTTTTAATGATCTTGTCTTGGATTATTGGAAGTGGATATCCTCCTAGTTTAAGCTAGGCTAGAAAGATGACTCTAAATGGAATGCTGATCAAGGCAAATGCTTGGTTGTTTTGAAAAGGATATTTCTAAGTGAATTGGCCAGTTGCCTCAGTAAGAGGAGATCCTAGTAAGGACAAGTGGTTTATAAGTAAAGTGATTGCTTGATGTAGAAAATGATATTTTCTTGATTGGAAATGAAAGGGATGTTTTCCCTAGAAATTATCACTATGCAGGTTGCTTCTGTTGTGGTTGATTTCCTAAAGGAATAATTAAGGAAGGATGGCGCTAGGTACCCCCCGCGAACTGCCAAACCCTAACCAAGGGGGTTGTGAATCCACGTCGGAAATGTGGACCGAACCCACCGTGAGAGGTCTCTCCGTGGAAATCACTTGGTGTAGGAGGACGCTTGGGTGCTAGTGGGGGCTCTGGCCATAAATCCCAATGCCTCTGGGCCCTACACAAGTGTTCTACGTGACTCGAGATGGAATCTCGAGGCCTTGATACTAGTTGCAAGGCGGAATCTTGGAAGGATAAACCTTCAGGTTTTATTACCGAAAGACGGAAGGAGTTTTCTGTGAAGGCAGAAAGGAGCACTTAATTCTCATGTATGGGCAAGAGACACACATTAATCCGAAGATAAGTTAAGGAAGTGTTTGATCTTGTTTTAACCTGTCTTCATGTCCGTGGCCTAAATTACATAAAGGAACCTATGATTAATGGGTTAATTAAGGAAGCTGCCTTTTTATGTCAAACATAATGTGGTAGGTAATTAGTTAACTTAAAAAAACCCTTGAGGGAAGCGTGGTGGATGTGACCAATGGGTCTATCCTACGGAAGGGTAGTCTCGGTTAGCCGAGAGCTTTCCTAAAAGGAGATGTTAATCTTAGACAATGTTGACTAGGAACCCGGACTTCAGGTCAATCCTAGTGGGAAAGGCCGGATAAGTTCTGTTGCGGGGCAAACTCGAGAGACCCTAGTTGGCATACCCCGTGTCATTCCTTGGGAGTGCCGGGCAGTGTCCTCTAGATATATCTCTCGATGGACTGCTAAGTCTTGTCCCGCGATTTGAGGAACGGGCATGTTACAGAAAAAGATTTATTAGATTTGTTAGCCCCTTCTTTGGGAATGCTTGTGCCAATAAGAAATGGGGCTAGGAAAAAGATTTATTAGATTTGCTAGCCTCCGCTTTAGGAATGCATGTGCCAAAGTTGCCATTACTGGAGAACTATTAGCCAACTTCCCCTTGTACAAATCCATTAGAAATGGTTGCCCCCTAGTCCCCCTATGATTTTCCATAACAATTGATTCACTAGGCTGGTTGGTAGAAGAAGAAATAAAAGAAGGAAAGCTCAAAGGCCTCAAGATCCCAAATAATAAGGCATGGTCCTCAACCTTTTCGCTAATGATACTAATGGTATAGTTAATAATGACCTAGATTCAATCACTGCATTTTGGAACTATAATCAGATTTTTTGCCTTGCATCAAGTTCAATAGAGTAAATCCTTCCAAAACAGGGATAATCATAGATAGCCCCTCCCCAAGTGGCTAATCAATGCTGACTGCAAGGAAATTGAGGAAGGGAAGGTCTTCAGACTTCTTGGCATACCAATGGCATTTGGAGTTGCTCTTCAGTAAATGTGGGAATTGATACTAAACAAAGTGAAAAAGAAACTAGAATAACGCAAAGGTATTTCGTTTCATTTGTAGATAGGGCTATTGTCCTAAAACACATTCTCATCCCCTCTACCATCCTACAAGTTTAGGACTCATGGTCAAAACTTTCTCTTTGCTATAACTCTCATATCATGGCTCTAAAATCAGTGTTCAATAGCTCAATAGATTCCTTTTTTCATCGGGCTTCTAATTATGTATTAGATGGTAGCTTTGGGTGACTTGAATGCATCTTTTTTTTAGTCCCAATGTTCTAAATAATAAAAAATGGGACTTGAAAGTTTCCCAAATTCACCAAAATTGTGTTTCCTAATGAAAACCCTCCAAAGCAAGGTTGAGATGTCTGGAATTATTGGCCAAAAACTTCCTTTGGTCTTGAAATAATGAACAATTCAACTACCCAAAGTAGCTTGGGATTATTTCTACATCCAATCAAAGGAGGAGGGTGGTTTGAGACTTCTAAATCTTCTTAATCTAGTAGATAGGATGGTAGCTAAATGTATAGCCAAGGCTTTTGAGAATGAACAGTATGACTGGGCTATCCTAATATTTAATAGTTGTAGTATCTTTCCTTTAAAGGACTTTTCAAGATGGAAATGACATAATGCAATCACTGTAGCTTCTAGCCAAATCCAAGTCATAGAAAAAGGCTATTTTGAATTGCTAAAACCATATGGAATGCCTAGCTCCCTTTGAAAGACCATATGAGAATCTCCCCTAATAAGAACTTCACACTTCCTTGGTGTACTAAGGACTCAATCCGATTTAGTATCTTCCATGGGCTAATAGAATCTCTCCAACTCCAAGTAGCACATAGAGTATCAAAAAAGGGAATCAATTAATGCACTCAACATTTGGGACTTCAATAAAGGGTCATGGAGAGGCCTAGATGAACTTATATTCCAACACCACTTATGAAGAGAAGAAACCCCTCTACTGCAATACCTAAGAGTAAGCTACTAAGGGACTAACCTTGTACAAAACTGTCAAACTAAACAAATGTAATGAGCAGGATATATGGGAAAATAAGGGGAAAATACCATTCTCCCTGACAGCATTTAAGGTGTTAGAGAGTTAGGTCAGTTATCATGCATTAATTAAAAAACCCTCTCTTCACCTTCACATCTTCCATGGCTTTCTTCCTCTTCTTTCTCTCTTTCTCTCTCTCTTTCTGTCCTTCTCTCTCTTCTTGTAGTCTTTCTCTCTCCTCTCACTCTCTTTCTCTCTCTTCTGCACTCTTTCTTCTCTCTCTTAGGTCCTATTAGGTTCTCTTCATAATAGTTGGCATCAAAGCTTAGGTATTTGGTCATTTCTTCTTTTTGTTTCCTCACATCCAATTCTATTTTACAAAAAAACCCAATCATACAGGTACAATGGGGATAGGAGTTGTAAGCTTTAATGGAGTACCACAAGGTGCTAGCAACCTTTATTGGAAAGCTCATAGGAGCGATGGCCAAGTTGGAGGCTCATAAGACTTTGACTACAGTGACTTTTCAAAGGATAGCTTTCTTCTTTATTCTTCTCTCTCTCTCTCTCTCTATGCACTGCACATGCCTCCATAGCCTTTGCACAAGCCTCTTTCCTGCATTTTGTTGTTGTTGTCCTTCTTCTTCTTCTTACCTCCTCTCTCTTCTCTCTAGGGCAAAAATGGATGTGGGAGCCTTCCCAATGCTAAGGATGATGGCAATGAGGCTTTCAAGGTACCACCAACGCCAAGAGTAGTGGGATTTTCCAAGAGAGAATTCACGATGCTAGAAGTAGCCAATGATGGTGATAGCTTTAACCTCTTCCACCTTGCTTGCAAGCAACTGATGACTCTCTTGTTGTTGAAGTGGTGTTTCGAGTGTGGGAACTACTTCTATTATTGGATGAGGAGGATAGCCAGGTCTTTCTTCCATCTTTGAAACATTGTTCAAAGACATTGGTTGTTGAAGTGAATTTTATCTCCTCCACCTTCCAGGCAGGGGCAAGTTGTAGCTCGCATCCTGCTACTCATTGTTGAGAGGTGGTGTTTGGGGTGTTGAAGATGAGGTGACATTGCCGACTATATATAAGGGCAACATTGTGGCTAGGAGTGTTGAGGCAATTTAATGATGTCAATTGTCTATTTTGATCACAAAAAAGAAAATCAGACATTACATTTGAGTTGATGATCACAATGTGCATGATTCATGAGAATTCTAGTAAAAATCTTGGTCACTAGACATATACAATTTTATTATTATTACAAGGCTACTGCTTCTGGTCATATCACTTGTCTATTAGCAATGGAATTATCATGTTGCCTTCTTCCTCATACCAAATCTATCTTACCCTTGCTATTAAATCTAATTGTTTGCTAAGGATTGCAAATATAGTAATTGCTTGTGATCTTGGGGTTGTTACACTACTAATCAAAACCAATGCCAATCTTATTTGATGCTCCAATCAAAGAAGCATCAATTGAAGATGGCCATGATGCAAAAAGAAGCCAAGGTCATTTTAACCAGAATTGGTATTTGATTACAAAGGCAATAGAGAAGTCTAGTTATTTCTAGTTGGAACCATATCTAAGTAGTATATTTCAAGGGTAGGCTGAGTTTAAGAGGGCTAAGCTGCTAGAAGAGTAGCATTGTAGATTGCAAAATGTAACCATAGGGTCAAATATGCTGGATGACTATATTTGGAGCTCACATCGCAAGAAAGGGATCAAGATTTGAAAGGTATGCAGTCTATGGAAGAGAGTGATACTATTCTCAGTTCTTGGTGCTGAAGTTTGATCTTTAGTGATAGGTATACTAGAGGCATCCATGTTCTATGGAAAATATGAAAGTGCTGATATTTTTTATAGAAAAAGATGGAAGCACTATGAAAAAGTGCCTATTTCATGCTAAGCTACTGTATGGAGACATTGCTTTCTGCATTGTCATTAAAGAATGGGAACATTCTTATAAGAAGGGTATCAAATGCGTATTTGAAAAGGGTATTCTACATGTTGATGCAGTGGAACTGGAAATTTGTGAAGCATTTTCCATCTTGTTCTTGATACTACAATGCTTTGATACTAATTGCTAACATTTTTGGGATTTGGCTAGAGAGACACAAAGGGACACTTAAAAAGAAACACTAGATTGAGAATTAGGTATACATGATTAAAAACATCACACAAAGAAAGCATAAGAGGCTACTTCCCACAACCCACAATGATCTACAGGGCAACTCCCAGCTCATAATAGGCTTATACATGTTGATGTAGACTTCTATAGGTGTTTACAAAGGTATTTGTGGTTTGGGGAAGTATTTGCAGGTCTACTAGGGTGGTCACAAGTCTCCCAAATATCCTCATTCAGTTTGATAACTTGGTTAGACCCTACAAGGTATCTACTATTCAAAACAGGCCTCTTACGATTACAAATGCTAGACTGCACAGTTTAGCCACACATTTCTTATTTCAGAATTTTCTATATAATACTTGTTATTGCATGCCTATGCTCCTTGTGTAGAGGGATTGATTTTCTTCAAATAGAGTCAGAAATCTCTCCAGTTAGAGCTCCCCTTGGAGAGTCACAGCTACTTTTGTGTGCAATGGTCTTGTGAGACAAAGACTGTAGTCCCCTTTTGTACAACCATAGAAAGTTGTTTGTAGCCAATTCTAAAAAATTTCTGTCATATTTTTTTTTGCACAAGCTTGTAGAGGGCACTCTCCCCTCCATTTTGAAGTGGAAAGTTCCTTGATTAGAGCTCCCTAGCCAAAGTTGTCTCAGATTTTGTTGCTAGGGGTCTGTATGGACTAAACCTTCAATGGCAGGGGACAAGGGTAAAAGAAAGATTAGTGACCACAAATGTAGAGCCTTGTTCCACACTTTACAGTGGCTTGATGCAAGGGATGTAGAAAGGCATAAGGACTTGATGGATAAAATGCACCAAGCATGCTCTACCCTTCATTAGCTTGTTGCTAATGTTGATATCTCAATTGCAAGTATATATCATGGTTGGATTATCATGGCTATGGGCAATGGCATGATCCATGCAATCATCAATATGCTTATGGTTATGCTTCATATACCTTGGATGATCGGTATCAAGTTGATGTATATCAAGGATAGCATGGCCATACTAGGTACAATGCACGTGATGGATACCATGGCTCAAACGAGCAACATGCTTACGGTGTTAAGCAAGCGGTGATCGAGAACAAGCCTCACTCACAACCCGATAACAAGACGTTAAGGAGTGTCGGAAAGGGCATTGACTTTGTTGACGAACAACTCAAAAATCATTTTTTTAAATGTTACATGAACACTACAAAACTCACACACGAACCCAAACAACCAACAATGCCTCTTGTGGCTCACATATGCCTAAAACTCATATATGCAGTAGAGCAATCAACAAATGTCAAAAGCTTGAGTTTGAAACAAAACACCAACACTTCATACCTCTTCAAGATTGATATAACCCCTTGCGGTTCCAACTTTCAAATTTATGCGAACTTAGATTGCAACACATGAACAACCATACAATTGTATGGGACCCTCCTCTCTCCTCTCTCTCAAAACAAAATAGACTTTGAAGGGAAGGACAAGGGCCCCTAGCACACACTCACTCCTCCCTTATATAGATACTTCGTCTCAATGCATATGTTGAGTTTTTAGAAAAGCTTCAACTTTTCAATTCATTAAAGCTTTACTCAAAAGCTTAAGAACAACTATAAGCTTTTTATAAGGCTTTTAAAACAATAGTTCGTTTTTCTCTTCGCATTTTCGTTTTCCATAATTTGATGCCTTCCGAAATAAACCAAAAACAGTTATTCTCTGATGACAAATTTCATCAGCTATGGTGTCTCCTCTGGTCATTATTTACGCCCGGAACTGCGCTTTTCACCATGATTACTAGTTGATTCCCACCATATTCTGGAAGAAGCAATGTCTCACCTTCCGCCCCGTTCCATCTGACGGCGCCGCCATCCTTTTGCGTTCGCCTTCTCCTCCGCAACTTCAATATGAACATAGCCAGCAGTCCGTAGGCGAGGTTCAATAAAAAATATGGTAGCCTCCTTGACTGCAACTGCCTATCTTCGAGCTCCCAATTATCAATAGCCTTCTTCCCAAATACTATGACTCTCTTTGAAATTTAAAGTTAATGTCTTTCTTAATTCTCCACACTATTTTTTTCAATGAAGATGTTGTCAACTTCTTAGTCTCTCCACAACAATAAAAATACACATGCATACTTGCGCAAACCCCATGCAACTCCATGTAAGCTTGTTGACCAGAAATTGGTCATTGCCTCCACCAAACTTCTCTCTGTGATAAGTTGGCTCGTTGCTTGCTTGTCAGCTTCTAAAAAATGGGCTTCTTCCTACAAAAATACACCAAGATTACAGCAGTGGCCTTCTTTTCGTGGGCCTTGCTCTTTAACCTTAATAGCGCCATTTACTTGAATAGATCACAGTTTTTGTTGTTGTTGCTCCACCTTTGAAAGTTTTTTGGTTACCTCATGAGTAAGACATCTACACATAGAGACCGTTAAAGTCTCTGTACCTTTAGTTGTGGCTACAACAAGAACGATTCCGTTCTTTTATTGGTAAACTTTTGTTTTTAATCCTCATGTATTTCAGGGGGAAAAGAAAAAACCTGAGAGGTTCCTTCAATTGTTCTCATTAGCATAGCTTATATGAGTCTTATCCAAAACTTCAAAATACCTTAGCACAACATCCAAGAAGCATATCTTCAAGCACTTTAAATGCTTGGTCCGAAGAAGAAACAATTTAACCTTCTGAATTGCCAACCAACTCAAGGCAATCATATCCCATCACATCCATTCCCAAAACCTCTGTAGCATAATTCATTCCTGTGCACTTCCACATCCTTAGCTACTTTCAAAAGAGGTCTATGGTCCGTCATCATGACAAGCTTCAACATAAATATAAGGAAAGTCACAAAGGATATCTTTTTCTCAAATTCACATTTTTTGTCTTCGCATCATGCCTCAACAACCTCCAATTCATTTCCAAGGTTTTACCATCATCAACAGTGATCATATCATCCTTGTCCATTTTTCCATAACTCTTACAAAATGATCACCTATTTCTCGATCACCATTTGCTGAAATTGTGGCCACCTTAGGTCCTTTTACATTCATCCAATCACAACCATCATCATAGCTGACAACAACTCTTTTCTCTTTGCAAATCTCTACCACTTCTTCTTGCCCAAAGCTTCAAACCATCTTAGCAACAGCACTAAAGGATTATATCTTGCAACTTAAAAATCCCTTAGAGTCTTTAGAAACTACTTTTTGCTTCAAAGGTACTTGCATTTGTTCATGTATTGTGTTCTAGTCCTAGCAAGAATATGCTTTGAAATAAAACTTGGTACCCAACCAAGCATGATTTGAGAAAATATGCACATCGGATCCATGCTATGCAACCAAACAAGCTATGTTCCACACAAAGAAATGGATGCACTTGGAAAATAGAGTGCCTAGCCTATCTACATGTGCCCGTGCACTATGCAAGATGCAAACATAGTTCCTTGATTAGACCGAATCCTTAACCTCACCCCTCAACACTCAGAAAAGATAATGTTGTACTCTACCCCACCCACCCAAAATCTCACAATCACTCAAGAAAATAATGGTCCTCAAAATCTTGACCAAGAAAACAATCCATCTCAAAACTGGTGACGTCCTTCACAACCCTCAAATCTTACCTAACCACCTTTTCCACTCAACCAAAGGTTCTTAACTTAGTGGTGAATAATTCTAACTCTCGTGCGTGCAAGAAACAGTGCATGCTCATTGAAGGTGCTCTCTCATATGTGTGTGCAACTAAATTTTACTGTATATAGCTGTAGCGGGCCTCATGCTGTACTAGTGCTCAACAATGGTGCAAAATGTGCCTAAACCCAACCCATGGCATGGAAGTATTTGATAAAATCAGGAGAGAACCCCGAGTGTAGTGCATAGAACAAGTGCAATGTGAAGTGCTTGTGAACCCATACTCCTCGTGATGTGCAAGAGTCTTAGAAAAAAAACATACCTATTCCAAAACATTGGACAACCATCAACAAGCTCTAGCTCCAACCTATCCAAAAAATACCCATCTCGACTAAGGCTATCAAGTTTCCACACTCAAAAATTCAAACAAATTGACAAAAATAAATCCTAAGCTAAACAACCACAAAAAATGCAACTACGAAATGACAGAACAAATAATCACACAAACCTCTAAACTAACAAAACTCAATCCTA
Source organism: Lygodium microphyllum (assembly GCF_053477565.2). Lineage (NCBI taxonomy): Eukaryota > Viridiplantae > Streptophyta > Polypodiopsida > Schizaeales > Lygodiaceae > Lygodium > Lygodium microphyllum. The sequence goes on along the minus strand of NC_141152.1, from coordinate 24,031,408 downwards.
TCTACAATTTTTCTAGGGGTTTTTAGTTTTCACGAAAACGCTTGACAACGGCTCTGGTTATGAGGATGCATATACCTTGGACTAGCATCAAGTTGATGGATGCGCTTGTTCTTATGGACAACACTCTTTGGATGTAGATCATTCTTCTTTCTTGGAGCCACATCCATATGAGTTTGGGATGCACACTTCAATGGGGTCAGTCCATGTAATGGTGAACACTTTGATTACTTTAGGTTTAGACAACAAAATTGCAAAAGAACGAGAAGATGAGAAAGACAAATAAGAGATTAACATAGTTGATCTTGAAGAGCATGCTGTAGATCAAGATGTAGAATCACATGCTGTCGATTAAGATGTAGAATCACATGGATCTCTTGAAGTTGAAAAAGAATATATTGAGGATGATTTTAGTGGTTATTTCCAACAACTATACCATGACCTTATGGATGGTATCCACCATTCCATACCCAGCCAAGGCTTACAAAGAGAGGAGCTTAATGCCATTGCATATGATGTGGATACTGCTCTTGATGTGGATGCAAATGAAGAATAAAATGATGACATCATGCTTCCTTACACTACAAGGATATGGAGGTATAGCGATGGCGATTTGCGACGTAAAATAGCAGCGTTGCTATTAGCGTCGCAAATAGCGACGGTACCCAGATGAAAAAAACGTGGGCCAAAACCCGAGTGTGTTATTTTGCAAGCATACACGAAAGGGAGAGCGAACATCTTGCATTTTGAGAGGGAGAGGGAGAGAAAGAGAGAAAGAGGGAGAAAGAAGGCTTCTCACCGCCACCGCCGTCGTTTGCAAAGAATAGGAGGAGGTGTACAGAGGGAGAACAGAAGCTGTTGTCGCGAAGAGGAGCCGCCAAACCCTTTTTTGAGCCTTTATGGTGAGTGGATTATTCATTCTTGCTTTGCTTTTGTGTTTTCTCTCTCTCTTTTACTTGTTTTTTGTATAATTCGTGTATATTGAGATAGGGAGAGGAAATGAGAAAGGGAGAGGGAGAGGGAGAGGGAGAGAGGGAAACATTAAACGTAATAGGGAAAGAGAGGGAGAGGAAGAGGAGATGGAGGGAGAGAAAATGAGAGAGGGAGAGGGAAACATTAAACATAATAGGGAAATAGAGAAAGAGAGGGACAGGGAGAGGGAGGGAGAGAAAATGAGAGAGGGAGAGGAAGAGAGAAAAGGAAATGAGAGAGTGAGAGGAAGAGAGAAAAAACATTAAACATAATAGGGAAAAACATTAAACATAATAGGAAAAGGGAGAAAGAGACGGAGAGGGAGAGGGACGGAGAGGAAATGAGAGAGGGAGAGGAAGAGAGAAAAGGAAATGAGAGAGGAAGAGGAAGAGAGAAAAAACATTAAACATAATAGGGAAAGAGAGAAAGAGAGGGAGAGGAAGAGGGAGAGGGAGGGAGAGGAAAGAGAGGGAAACATTCAACATAATAGGGAAAGAGAGAGGGAGAGGGAGAGGGAGGGAGAGGAAGAGAGAAAAGGAAATGAGAGAGGGAGAGGAGAGAGAAAAAACATTAAACATAATAGGGAAAGAGAGAAAGAGAGGGAGAGGGTGAGGGTGAGGGAGGGAGAGGAAATGAGAGAGGAAAAGGAGATAAGAGAAAAAACATTAAACATAATAGGGAAAGAGAGAGGGAGAGGGAGAGGGAGGGAGAGGAAGAGAGAAAAGGAAATGAGAGAGGGAGAGGAGAGAGAAAAAACATTAAACATAATAAGGAAAGAGAGAAAGAGAGGGAGAGGGTGAGGGTGAGGGAGGGAGAGGAAATGAGAGAGGAAAAGGAGATAAGAGAAAAAACATTAAACATAATAGAGAAAGAGAGAAAGAGAGGGAGAGGGAGAGGGAGAGGAAGAGAAAAAAGGAAAGAAAGAACGAGAGAGAGAGGGAGAAAACATTAAACATAATAGGGAAAGAGAGAAAGAGAGGGAGAGAGAGAAGGAGGGAGAGGTTGTTGTTTTCTTGTTTATTGTTGTTTAGTTTTTTGTTTTTTGTAGTAGTAGTAGTAGTAGTTTTTTCTTCTTTTCTTGTTTATTGTAGTAGTAGTAGTTGTTGTTGTTGTTTTTTTTTCCCCCCCTTCTTTTCTTGTTTATTATAGTGGTAGTGGTAGTGGCAGTGGTACTCGTGGTTGTGGTCATGGTAGTAGTAGTAGTAGTAGTAGTTGTTGTTGTTGTTGTTGTTTTTTCTTCTTTTCTAGTTTATTATACTGGTAGTGGTAGTGGTAGTGGTAGTTGTGGTCGTGGTTGTGGTTGTAGTCGTCGTAGTCGTAGTCGTCATCATCATCGTAGTCGTCATCATAGTCGTGGTCGTGGTCGTGGTCGTGGTCGTAGTCGTGGTTGTGGTCATGGTCATAGTCGTAGTTATCGTAGTCGTGGTCATGGTCATAGTCGTAGTTGTCGTAGTCGTAGTTGTAGTAGTAGTAGTGGTTTTCTTGTTTGTTGTTATTATAGTAGTAATGGTTTTTTTTGTTTTCTTGTTTATTGTTATCTAGTTTTCTTATTTGTTGTTGTTGTTGTAGTAGTGGTAGTAATAGTAGTTTTTTTTCTTTTCTTGTTTGTTGTAGTAGTAGTAGTAATAGTAGTTTTCTTTTTTCTTTTCTTGGTAGTAGTAGTAGTAGTAGTTGTTGTTGTTGTTGTTGTTGTTGTAGAGAGAGAGATATATTTTGTTAAAGAAAATGAGAGAGGGGGAGGAAGAGAAAAAAGAAGAATGAACAAGAGAGATGGAATAAACATACAGCAATAAAGAAAGAGAAAGAGAGAGAGAGATGGAAGGAAAGGAGATAATGAATGGATAAAAAACAAAGAGAGAGTGGTGGCGAGGTTTGGTGAGGTCCGGTGCAACACCATGAGACGGGAAACACTCCGACATATATATGTTAAATTGTGGGTGGGTGGGTGGACTTTACATACGTTGATTTTTGCTGAGTTACAAGAGAAGAAATCCCTTCTCAAACAATTTAAGAAAGAAAAAGAGAATGATAACAAAAACAAATTGTTTGTCGTAACGTAGACAAAATGAAAAACAATGAAGGTCTTGATGTTCAAGATCGTGAGGCATATCTTAATCGATGTGTCCCATGTCCTTGCTCTCAATGCAAGCTGGCAATTAGACGAAAACGTCAATTGTCTATAGAACATGTTCAATACTTCGGCGAGTTTCAATCTGAGATCATTGATCAGGCGATCTTGGATTTTCAGCAAACGGTAAGAAAAGTTAATATCAATCATGCATTGTACTCGCAAGCTAATTGAATACCATATACAAAAAGATTGGGTGTGGCTGGCAAATTTTCTATCTGGGAGGTGACGTCTTGTCCCAAGGAGAAGTGCACCCTTTGCGGCCAATTAGAAGAATTCGTGGGTGTGCGATGGATGGAGTGCTTGAGCCAATCCACCACTTGGAATGTACTACACAATCTATATTATCAATACTAGAGGAGACATACAGCCTTCCAGACTTACCTACAATCTTGGAGCCTGAGATGAAGGCAATGATCGATGCATTGATGCCCATGGATGTCGAGACTTATGATTCGCTTAGAGAGAAAGCATCCATACCATTATATGATGGGTGCCGAGTATCTCGCCTGAAGACACTACTTGCACTCCTAAGTGTGCAAGCAAAATACGGGCGGAGTGATGCAAGTGTGACTGAGTTATTCAAGTACCTTGTACGTACGCTTCGTTGATTTCTTTTCGGCACTATCATTAAAAACATTTATGCTTATTCAAGGTGTTTTATGATTTTTTTCAGATTACTGAAATATCATATATTATCACCTACAAATACCATGCCTGAGTCTCGTGATGATGCACGACATGTTTTACAAAAGCTTGGCATTGACTACAATAGCATCCATGCATGTATCAATGATTGCATATTGTTTCAAGGAGAATACAAGACTATGGAGACATGTCCAAAGTGTGGTGCTCACAGGTATCAACTGGACTTGCAAGAGCAAACCATCACTCAAAAGTTCTTAGACACTTTCCGCTTATCCCCCGCATAAACCACATGTTTCGTACGTCTGGCATGGCGAGCTTGACAACATGGCATGCACAGAATAGGTCCATAGATGGAGTTCAACCAATATCAGCGGATTCACACGCATGGAGCCACATTGACTCTACCTTCCCATGCTTTGCCTAAGAGCTAAGGAATCTTCCGCTCGATCTTGCAATGGATGGTGTGAACCCATTTGGTTTGCGCTCAACTTCTTACAGTGTGTGGTCTATAGTCCTTGTCAACTACAATATCCCTCCGTGGCTTTGTACGAAGAAAGGATATCTCATCCTTAGCTTACTTGTCCCCGGCCGCTAACAATTCAAAAATATGGACGTGTATCTTCGCCATTAGTCGATGAGCTTAAGATGGTCGACCGTCCGCCAATATTCGAGCCATTCTCATGTGGACGATGCATGACTTTCCGGGATTTGGAGAATGCTCAGGTAAATAGGCTTCTATTCTCGTTGGTAATATCTATCATAGCTTGTTCAAGATTGTATTCACTGGATAGAGGTGTTGGAACAAGTCTGGTTACCTCAGGTTATCATGCATGTCCATTGTGTGGGCCACAGTTAGACTCCCGAAGGTCACGAACCATGAAGAAGATGGTATATCAAGGACACGCCACTTTCTTGCAAGAGGGTCATGAACTCAGGGAAGGTTTTCTTGGACGACCTTTAACACGTATGAATGCCGCAAAGCTGGTATGAGCTGAAAATGGTCCACGCGGAGTCATATCCAAACGGAATGCGACGGTTCTTAGTTTTCTACGAGTTGCCATATTGGAACCACTTAGAGATCAACCACTTGGTGTCAAAGAGAGGGACTGGGAGAGAGAAAGAAGAGAGAGAAGACTGCAGAGAAGAAGAATAAGAAGAGCAGAAGAGAGAGAAAGACAAATATGAGGAGAGAGAAAGACTAGAAATGGAGAGAGAAATACTGGAAGAGAGGGAGAGAAGACATGGAAGCTTGGTGAGCAAGGTGAAGGAGAAAGAAGACTTGTATTAATTATCTGATAATGAAAAATTAATTCTCTCTCACCTTATATACCAACCAGTATAGCTAGTATTTCCCCATTATTAAATCCCCCTCTCTTACAGTTGGATCCCATGCATATTTTCAAGAACGTGGGTAGCTTGCTATGGGACCATATCACAAGAAAGAGAGACACTATAGGGGTACGAATGGATTTGAAGGAGGTAGGCAAGATGGAGGCGCTTTGGCCGCAATCAAGTGCTAATGGTCGCATGCAGCTACCTCGTGCTCCTTGGGTTTTGTCCACTAAAGAAGAGCACATTGTGAAGCAAATAGTCAAGTCTATCCGCACTTCGACGAGTATGATGCGTTCTCTCAGGTCTGTGTTTTCTAAAGATGACCAATTATCAAGGCTAAAATCTCATGATTGGCATAAGATATGTTAGGTTTGTACTACGAATGGATTGTAATTACCGTGCGCATTTTGCTATTTAAAGTGTAGTCATTGTTCATAATGCTTTCTCATTTGTGGCAGTTTGTACTACCGATCGCGATTGCAGGATGCCTTACTTCAGAAATACGCGGGGCCATTTACAGGTTGTCGACTTTAGTGCAATGAATCTCATAGAAGGAGATTAAGACATCCTCTATTGAATCCGCGAGGCGGGAAGCAGTGGAGACGGTCTGTCTCTTTGAGAAATACCTGCCTACCAGCACGCTCACCATACAAATCCACCTTCTTGTGCATCTTGTAGATGAAGTGGAGATTGCTGGACCTGTCCATACGCCATGGATATTCTTCTTGGAGTGCTTCATGAAAACCCTGAAAGGCTTTGTGCGATAACGAGCTCGGTCAAAAGGTAGCATGGCTGAAGGTTGGTTGGTATTTGAGGCACTAGTGCATATTTCACAAAAGCTACCAACGGTGGATCTAGACAACAATATGCTATGGTCACTGAAGGACGATGATAGACTGACTGGAGATGTAGTGGTTGGAAATGGGGTAGAAAAAGAATGGATGTTGCAATGGAGGAGAAGGTGAATCGCTTTTGTATGTTGCACAATGCCTCTATGGAGACGTGGCTCGCCAGGTACCAGCAAGCTAGGCAAGATCGAGAGGAAGCGTGATCTGAATTTTGACGTAGTTACCTAATGCTAGCTCCTCTACATACTCCAAGCTTTCATTGGTCTCCACCCCTTGCAATATCGACCCCCCTCTACTTGCATATTGTTCTTATCTATGCTCGGAACATCTCTTTGATCATATACTCTCGCACTTTGGGGAGCTGAAAGTATAACATACCACCATCAAGGTTGTTAGGGGTTTGGATAGAAGATTACCTGTTTACAAACACGTACAAGAGAGATTAAACTATTGTGGTATGTACCATATCGTAATACAATTAACAAACAAATGAGTTTATGCACCTATTCATAATGGGCTGGCAACACAAAGGTGTCGCACAAATTCGTCCATTTTTTTCAGAATCTATTTCAAGAAATCCAGATGGACCTTATCGAACTATTGCTCCAGCTCCTTCAAGTACCACTTTGAATCACTGCACATCGAATAGTATCATGGAGAAGTTACGGTAATCCACCGTAACAATACTTTGCAAGTTTCCAAAATACTCCATCTTATCTATAACCGTGTTTGGATCCGTTGCTCATCGTCGGCTCTCTTCCTCGAACCTTGCCATGATACCACAGTCTGTTGTGGAGCGCATTTTGTCAATACACTCCACGCAAAAATGCTGTCCGCACAACCATGCTACACTATATATTTTGTACTGTACATTGAAACACTCAAATTAGTTGTCACATACAAAATATAGATACGACAAATCCTAAAACACGTCATCACCTTTGGACTACATCCCCTCAAGAATTTCCACTCCTCGATTGAGACCTCAGCCCCTTCGCGAGACGCTACGGTCAAAGCTCCATGCAAGCATCACGTTGACATGAACCGTGGCATCTCCTCCATGCCCTTGGGATATCGAATCGATCGATGGAAAATACAGAAGTCCAAGAATTCTTTGAGAACGAGGTGGACTCATTCTTTTGTGGTGACATGTCTATCGACCTTCCAGTTTATGCCGAGCTGTGTTAGGAGATTGATATGGGACCATAGGATACTTCATACTTGGAGCATCCACTTACTCAATTCATTAACTAATTGCTTATAAGGATACATAAGATATATATTTTAAGTGAGATCATTTTTTAAAGATTTATATTACCGTGCTTTGTATGATTTAAATTGATTATTCTAACATTGTTTTTTGTCTGTGCAGGTGACCTTGTGGATACTTAGATCATTAGGATGAGTCGACGGATAAGCGATGAGGAGTTGCAGGATACCTTCACGCGCATGTCTCCAGATCAGATGGCGAGATTCAGAGACTTGGCGGACCAGGAGCTGTCTCGGACATCGTCAGACCCCGCTCTATTAGATCTACTTCGGTGCGATCAGAAGCTTCATCTTCGAGCATACGAGGTCGACGCTCTAGACTTGGGCCAGAGGGAGGGTGTGCTTCAGGGTTAGGGGATATTGCAAAGATACGGAGGTAGTGAGGTCGCAGTCGACTCGAGATACAGGTACTACTCCTTGCCCTCGTGGCAGTTCCAGAGAGCGTGGCTCAGGTGGTTGCTGTGGAGGTACAAACATGGTGTCTCTGTCTCGTCGTTCTGCTGGAGTTGCATCACCTCTAGGATTTGTCACACATGTGGGGACATCTACTCTAGTTACTCTGACTTTTGCTTAGCCGTCCCCAGGTGGCACCCCTATGGGTGCTACACTGATAAATACTACCCCGGTCGGTACACCAGATGTACAAGGGTCTCCTGGATATGTCCAGGAGCGTGGTCGTAGGTGAGAGGACCCATCTTAGGCATACCCTAGAGGGGTATGCCTATCTTGTCGATGATAGGTCAAGAGTCATCATCATGAATGATGAGGGGAGGAGGGTGATGGCTCGCATGAGAGAGTTGTGCCAACAAGTTTTTTGGCACAATGTCTTAGATCATTGGAAAAACATACCGGAGGGGCATGCGTGCATATATGTCACACAGACAATCCGATGCACGCAAGGCACTCAAGAGTGGGGCTGTAAAGCCCGAGTGGCTAGACGTGGATGACTGGCGCCGACTGAGGGAGGAGGTTACATATTCTTCAGGACGTTGGAGTCAGGAGCGCGAGGTGGCAAGGGCACGACTAAAGGCCGAAGTGGTTCATCGTCTTGGGAGTGGCGGCCACAGGACGTATCTGGAGGACTTTGTAAGTTTTTCTTTTGTTTTGCTTGCTTATTTTTTTGCAATATCCTTTGTACTGACAATCATGTTTCTAATAGTTAGTATTTTGTTTCCTTTGCAGCACTCCATTACAAATAGCGATCCGACTGGCCTTGAAACTTGATATGTAGAGAGGCACGGTCTCACTGCATTGATTGATCGATTGTATAGACACGGCGGCCCTGTAAGTCACTCATCTTTCTTGTCGATAGTTACCATGTTTAATTAGAAATGCATTATTGTATGGTGGACTGATGTGTAGTTATTTCTTTTTTTGCAGAGTCCGTTTGATGCTCCTTTGCGGCGGGACGAGCTTTCGGATGGCGAGGATGTATAGCTCGCCCTTGGATCCCTGAAGCTCACACACCCTTCTTTTTTGGTGGCCTGATCTGTGTACACATTTTCTATGTAGTAGTGATATCTTGCCATGATTGTACCAGTTGCTTTCATTATGCGATCATGTATTTATTTCATATATCAGTGTTATGATTTAAGTACACTTTGTCTTTATTTACACGAGCATTGTACAGCTGCCCTGCCATAAATTTTTTTCCCTATTAGCGTCGTAAATTTACATGTATGCGTCATTATTGGCGTCGCAAAGCGTTGTTATTTACGTCGGTAGCTAATACCGACGTAAATAGCGACGCTGATAACGACCTATTGTTCTATGGCATCACCAATAACGATGCTTTTTGCGATGATGGGGGCAAATTTTTTTATTTACATTTTCGTCGCTTTTAACGTTGGTATAAGACCTATATCTTGTAGTGTTATGACATGGGAAATTATGGAACTCACCATGAAAATGATTACCCATTTGATCTAGGTGGTTGGGAATATATGGCTAATGATAGTTTGCTCATCCTTGATAGCCATTAAGTTGGGATGCCTTTCGATCTAAGTGAGCATGGAACTTGTGATGACTTTTATGATGGCATTCCCTTTGATCCAGGTGGGTACTATGGGTAGATAGGTTGTCACAGCCCATTTTGACCCTGTTTAGACTGTAGACTCTCTGGATAGCAAGCTGTTTTCAATCAGTTTTGGTCTTGAAAAATTTCTAGTCCCACCCCACCTATAAGGGTTGCAAGTATGCTTCTTGAACTCTACGTTGACACCTCAATCATCCTATTTGGAGCTTCTCATCCAAAGTTATTACCATTTTTTTACCACAATCCTATTTTTGACAACATGCTATCTCCTTCATCTAGGGCCTTGATTTTCATGAAATGGTGGATCGTCTCTTGTATACCTCCCCTACCCCCCCCCCCCCCCCCCCCCCCCCCCCATTCTTCTTTTGTTTCTAGGGACAAAAACTCTTCGAGTGGGGATGGATTGTAACGAGTGGGATATATAGGAAAATACTAGTTGCCCTAATGATATTTAAGGTGTAAGAGGGTTGGGTCAATTATCATGCATTAATTAAAAAAACTCTCTCCACCTTCACTACTTTCATGGCTTTCTTTCTCTTTCATTACCACAAATAATTTAACCATAGAGGTTTTTGTTGGAGACCTCTTCTACCTATTTAAATCCCCAAACATGCAACTAACAAACTCTTTGTCAAGTTGTGAACAAAAGATGGAACCTTGGCTAGATCTATCAATAGTGGTCTTATTGCTTTCAAATGTTATAAAGTAATTGTATTTAACGAAAGGCATTCTGCCTAATGTGGCTCATTCAAGTGTTGGATTGGTAGTAGAGCCCAAAAAATAGAAACTGGAAATGGGTGATGTCTACTATGTAAAAAGGAAATTAAGACAATCCCTCATCTTTTTTAAAACTTTGTAGTGCTAACATCAACATTGTTGACTTTTTGCATGTCTTTATAGCCCCTTTAAACCCAAAAGGGGAACTTGAAGGGAATTATTTTGGGGGAAATCTATGGAATTCCTCGAGTTTTTTGGAATTGGATTAGAAGTGTTTACATGTGGTAGCAGATATGGATGAGTAAGAACAAGGCAATGTTTGAGTAGGTCCATATTTATCCTATTAATGGGTTCTCTAAATTTTTATTGCAGGTGGCAAACATGGGAAATAAAATCAAGCTAGATTGCAATTGCTACCAAAAGAAGATAAAGACCCAAATGAAGGTGAAGAAGGACAAAAAACCAATTATAGAAGAAGAAGAAGAATGTGGGATGGAGTTTAGAAAGTTCATGATACATTAGAAGAGAAGACTCAAGATGGAGATGTGACACGCTATGTTTTAGCAACTCTTTGAGCCCCCCTTTTGATGAAGTTTTGAATACCATGAAATTTTGTGCTTTGCACTTTTGCAAAGAAATAATAGCGTAAAAACTCTTCGTAAAAAGCTATAGTTATAGTTATCAACCTTGCATGTGGCTTCTCTAGAGCCTATGCTCCACTATCTATACCCAAGGTTGGACTACCTACAAAGTAAGTCCAAGTTTTGTACATTCTACTTTTCATGTAATATAATTTCACGTTTCCATTGAAAGAAACGAGGAAAGTTTTAGTACATTCTAATCAAACTCTAAGTTGATGTAATGTTACATAGTATGAAAACCACACGTGAAGGCAAAATGCTCATGTGCTTGGGCCAAAAAAAAAAAGTGCAGTGGGCCGGCCCAAAACGGAGGGCCAAATGCTCGTTTGATAATACGTGGCTTGGCCAAACGGGCGGTAGCAGAAAGAGGCAGCAGAGTACCCATCACGCACCGTGTCTTCAGAATTAGGGCTTTGTCTCTCTGTTTCGAGACAATCCTTTGTTCCTCCATATCCGTCTACCTGTCTCGAGTGGCCTGATCCCGCTAGGGTTTTCTCCTCGGAGCCGCCTGGAGCGGCTTCTTCGATCGCCTCGAGTGGCTTCTTCTTCTTCTTCTTCTTCTTCTTCGCGCGCGCAAGCCTTACTTAATCTTGCCGGCAGGCCTCGACGTCTCCCATGGGCTCCGAGCGCAAGCGGAAGCTCAGCCTGTTCGATGTCGTTGACGAGTCCGCCATTCCGGGCAAGATCAAGCTCAATGGAATTCCCAACCTCAACCATTACAACGGCCGACCCTACTCGCAGCGCTATTACGAAATCCTCGAGAAGCGAAAGACCCTTCCCGTGTGGCAGCAGCGCCAGGAGTTCCTTGACATCTTGGTCAAAAATCAGACCATGATACTCGTGGGAGAAACCGGTAGTGGTAAAACCACGCAGGTACTGGGGACTTCGTTTCCTCATTCCCACTTAGTCGATCTCTCCTATTTTCTAGCTGTGATTGTGGTGCAACAAGCATTTTCTGGTTTACATGTGATCTACGGCAAGGGTTCTTAGCTATTCGCAATGCTTTGTGTAGGATGCGCTGTAAAAGTCATGCTAGTTAAACAGGATATATTCTTGTCGTCTTGAAGCATGTAGGTTTTTGGAGCTTAAGGGTCTGCATAGAGCTGAATTGCAGTCTCCTGACATTGGTCATCCTCAAAGTTAAGTCTTGGAGTCACCTTATCAAATGGAAAGTTTATATCACTCTTTGTGAGCTTTAGTCGTCGACTAACATTAGCTGTCCTCTAGTCAAGCCAGCAGTCTCCTGACATTAGCCATCCGCAAGTTAAGTCTTCAAATCCTCAATGAATCCATTACGTGAATAAAGTAACTTCTTCTTGTAAGCTGTAGACACCATCTGGCGTGCCCTCCATCTGCCTTTAGGCATTTCAATGACGCTTCATGACACTCTTCTAATTGGCCAATCTTTTTATTGCTTTATGCTATCATTGCTTGCTGACTCCTTAGTTGAGAGAGAGCAATCTTTCTGATCAATCTCCTTTCAAGTTTTTTCAAACCAGGTTTCATGTAGGCTGCAATCTTGTAACAAAGTAATAGGACAAAGTACTGTGACTTGTGTATGCGAAGTTGAGACAGCTCATGACCATGCCTAGATTGAAGCAGGTGGTGGCAGGCTGTTACTGCACTCTGTTAATTGCTGTATTTTGATAAAACGTGGGAAATTGTGCTCATGATATGAGTAGAAAACTGAGCATATGTGCTCTGTAGCAGCTATGAAACATCATTCTGCAACAATATGCTAAAGGACTTTGGGTCTAGTATGTATGTGTAAACATTACATAATTGCCACATCCATGTGTCGTTTTGCATGTCTAGGTGCTCACCCTAGAGGAGTTCTTCTTTTGTTGAATTGTTCGCTGACCTGAGGCATTCTGCTACTGGCTTGTCCACTGCTTTTTATGATCTGCCACCTTGAGTATGATTTATCCTGCAGATGCTGTAGTTTCATATCATGTTTAGGTTTGAAAAGCAAGTTCAGCAGAGGGGTTACATAACAGGCGCTACAGCTGCAGATGAATCTTTTAATTATTTTAGCCTCTTTTGATCCAATATGAGTAGACCCTCTGCCAGAGAAAGGTAGTTACGTGGTAAGTGCACGGCTGGGAAAGTTTTTGGTAGGAATATAAACAATAGCTTTATATTTAAAGCCACAGTTAGATCTGAAAATCAAGTTTGGCAGAGGCGTACATGACGGGTTAGAGTTCTTTATACGAGGAAGAATCCTCAAAGTTCTTAGATGTGCGTTTCTGTTTGAGTAGAAACTTTGCAGGAGCAGTTGTTGGGAGGCATGCAAGTTGGAAGGATGCTACAAAGTAAGCGTGCAGCTGGGAAATTTATCCAGCGGAAGTAAAAACTATATGAATTTGGGAGTATTTTTGCAAAGTTTGATTGCATTTACTTGTCATGGGCCTGTCACATTCTATCCTATTAAGCCATCTCTGTATCAGTGTGCGTAACTGTTGCGGTGCATCATCTTTCACTGTGAAAGCTAAGGTATGATGCCCCATGTTTGTTCTTCTGATGGGGCTCCACACGAGATAAGCAACTTACTGAGGTATATTTTACTAGTGTCAATGTGACTTGTCCATGTCCAATGAATAGATAGATTACACTGATCCATGTCGTCCAGTACGATTCGTCCGATGATGTATGATGGGGTTACCTTTGTGGTGGTTGTAGATGTTGTTTAGGCAACACATGCACACATCCACCCCACCCCACCCCAACAACAATATATTCTCTCCTCTTCCCCTCTCTCGCTTCAATTTCAAATTTCAAGCTTTCTACTCCCAAGCTCTCTCTGCTCAAGCTCTCTACCCCCTACTCCCTCAAGCTCTCCATCCTCTCTATCCTCTACGCTCAAGCTCTATCCGCTTCACCCTCAAGCTCTCTCCTCTCCACCCTCAAGCTTTCAAGTTCTCCATCCTCTTCTATCCTCAAGCTCCCTACACGTAAACTTTAGTACGTAGACTCTGAACTTTTGAAGTGTATTGTTTTAAGTCCCAACATTAAGTATAGGCCTTTAAATTACATGTAAAATTATTTTGCAGTGGACATAGCGCTGGATGTATGTCCAAGTTTTATTGGTTTGATCAGTATGTCCTAGTATCAGATGGTGCGATTTGGATGCTATCAGATGTGGCAACCATGGTGTCAATGGATACACAATCTTCAGCAGCCTGTTTCTTTTTTTTTCGTACATGTGCGGGCAAAATAGTATACAATGGTGAATGTTTGGAAAAGAGATATAGACTATCAAATAACATACTTCACCAAAGTTAAAAAAAGCGCACTGGCCCAAACTGTGATATTATGGATCCATGATAATTGATGTATTTAGCAAACCAATGGCTTATCAAAATCTTTCAAATTTTTGTGGATTTATTTATTGTTAAAGATGCATGCATTTTGAATGCCTAAGCTGTGGAACCTGCTAATCTATTACTTATATCTGGCTTTTGAATGTATGGAATAATTTGGGAAGAATTTAAGCTCATGTATGCTTCAACTGAAAGCAATAATCATACTTTTGTCTTGCTTCTGCACCTGTATGTATATGCACATGGAAAATGTATGGAAACAAAATTTGTCCACCAGGTTTAACACTCAGTAGCGCAACCTTAAAGTTTACACCTTATTGACTCCTGCAGTGAAATTTGAAGAATTCTGGTGTAGGTTCTGTTCATGAATCACATACTGTCACAATCGATGAATGGCCTACTAATACTAATACTATGTTTTGTCAGAACACCCTGCATTACATTTAGCGTGAGATGGTTTAAGCTGACATTGTAGCTCAATCACCAAATTTTCTACCATATGTAGAGTTGTTCAATCGATTGTCCTCATTCTTTTATGAGATGCTTGAAAGTTTTAAGTTGTGATGGTGATGACACAGATTCCTCAATTTGTGGTGGAGGCTGGTTATACTTCGAACAGAAAGCAGATAGCCTGCACTCAACCCCGAAGGGTAGCTGCCATGTCTGTTTCTCGTCGGGTTGCAGAGGAAATGGATGTAACAATTGGAGAAGAAGTTGGTTACAGCATCCGTTTTGAAGACTGCAGCAGCTCCAAGACTGTCCTAAAGTAATGTTCCTGTTTGGATTAGTTGTTCCCAAGCTAAATGCTCTGTTTGTCCTCCTGAGCTGTGAGCTGGCACGATTAACGTCATTATTTCAATTACTATTTTTTTCAGGTATTTGACTGATGGGATGCTCTTAAGGGAAGCAATGACAGACCCCTTACTGGAGCGCTATCGTGTAATAATTCTTGATGAGGCTCATGAAAGAACATTAGCAACGGATGTTCTTTTTGGGCTTTTGAAGGAAGTGCTTCGCAACAGATCCGATTTAAAACTTGTTGTGATGAGTGCAACTCTTGAAGCTGAGAAATTCCAGTCATACTTCAGTGGTGCTCCTCTGATGAAAGTTCCGGGAAGGTTACACCCTGTGGAAATTTTCTATACTCAGGAGCCTGAGAAAGATTACCTTGAGGCTGCAATCCGAACAGTCATCCAGATACACATATGTGAGGCTGCTGGTGATATATTACTCTTCTTGACTGGTGAAGAAGAAATAGAGGATGCTTGTCGAAAGATAACTAAGGAGATTCAGAATTTGGGCGATCAGGTTGGTCCTGTGAAAGTTGTTCCGCTATACTCCACACTACCTCCAGCAATGCAGCAGAAGATTTTTGAAGCTGCTCCTCCTCCACTTAAGGAAGGAGGACCCCCAGGGCGCAAGATTGTGGTGTCTACAAACATTGCAGAGACTTCGCTAACAATTGATGGTATTGTGTATGTCATTGATCCTGGATTTGCTAAACAGAAAGTGTACAATCCTCGGATCCGAGTAGAGTCTCTGTTGGTGTCTCCCATATCTAAAGCCAGTGCTCATCAAAGAGCTGGAAGAGCTGGCAGGACTCAACCTGGAAAATGCTTCAGACTTTATACCGAGAAAAGCTTTCAGAATGACTTACAGCCTCAAACTTACCCTGAAATATTGAGGTCCAACTTATCTAATGTAGTTCTGACACTGAAGAAATTGGGGATTGACGATTTAGTCCACTTTGATTTTATGGATCCTCCTGCTCCAGAGACATTAATGCGAGCTCTTGAGTTGTTGAATTACCTTGGTGCCTTGGATGATGATGGGAACTTAACAAAGCTGGGGGAACTTATGAGTGAGTTTCCCTTGGATCCTCAAATGTCGAAGATGCTGGTTGTGAGTCCGGATTTCAACTGCTCGAATGAAATTCTCTCGATCACTGCTATGCTTTCAGGTTTGTTCCATCTCTGTAGACTGAGTCCCCTTGTGTCAGCTGTGTTTTTCTATCTGTTTATTAGACTTCAGAGTAATTCTTGTTGGGCTGAGAATAATCATGACATGAAAAAGCCATTTCTCTATGCACAAGATATTTCAAAAATGTGGCACAAGAAATATACGAGAATACATGCACTCATGGCTTGTTATAGCCTCACTGATATGCGTACCCTGTAGTGCTGTCTGATTGAGATCATGATTGAACCTTCACCTTATGATTAGTAGAAATTTGACCAGGAGACAACTACTGAACTATGTCTGAAGTGATTATGAGCTGAATCACCCTTCTATGAACTAATTGGTGGTATAGGCTAGTTTCTGAGAAATTATCATAGATTTATTGCTCATATGTGTATATAGATGTACATATATCCTATAATACGAACGCACCTTATGGCGGCTACCAACTGTATATGTGCTTTCTTTACCTAACGTAGCTAACCACCTTGATTCAGTTATTAATGTTCGGGTGTGCTATCGCCTCTGCGTCTGCTGACCTCGTTGGGCCTCATCTGTGATAACAATTCTCTCTTTCACTAGTCCCCAACTGCTTTCTTCGCCCAAAGGAAGCACAGAAAGCTGCAGATGAAGCAAAAGCTCGGTTTGCACACATCGATGGGGATCACCTGACGCTGTTGAATGTTTATCATGCATACAAGCAAAGCAGTAAGTTTTTGCTCAATCATCTTTCTGCAATTCGGTATTTGCTTCGTTTTTCATCTGAATCTAATGGTTTTCTGCAAATTTTCTGTTACAGATGAAGATCCTCAGTGGTGTTATGATCACTTCATCAATGTCAGGGCTTTGAAGTCAGCTGATAATGTGAGGGTTCAGCTTGTGCGTATCATGAGCAGATACAACCTGAAAATGTGCAGTACAGACTTCAACAGTCGTGATTACTATTTGAACATTCGCAAGGCTATGCTTGCTGGATACTTTATGCAAGTAGCCCACCTAGAGAAAACAGGGCACTATTTGACAGTCAAAGACAATCAGGTACTTTGTGTCATTCTGATCTAGAGTTCTGTTGTTTTGGATGCTTTGGCTTTTCCTAACATTCTTTTGGAGTTTTATTATTTTTGTTATTTTGCAGATGGTTCATTTACATCCTTCTGCATGCTTGGATCACAAACCTGAGTGGGTGATTTACAATGAATTTGTGTTGACAACCAGGAATTTTATACGAATTGTAACTGATGTCAGGGGTGAATGGTACGAATAGTCTCTTTTTGAAGGCTACTATTTGTCAAGTGCAAGTATACTGTCTTAAACTGTCTTATTAATGACTTGTGCTTTTGCAACAGGCTAATAGACATTGCACCTCACTACTATGATCTAAGCAACTTTCCACAATGTGAGGCTAAACGACAGTTGGAACGCTTGTATATGAAGCGGGAGAGGGAGAAAACGGATTCAAAAAATAGAAAGTAATACTTTAGAGATGGAGAACAGTTTTAAGAATCTGTACATGAAGTGGGAGTGGAAACAGTTGATAGATTATTTGCATCGCTAGGAGAATTCGCCTTGCAAACATTGTGGAGATTCTCAGAAAGACTACAACTGCCTTGAGTAGATAGGGGCAGACGTAAGCATTTGATCAACTATTGTACCCTCCTCTTCAGAACCATTGTACCCTTCTCTTCAGGGATTGTACTGCTGTTTTTACCCAAGTCCCTGCCATGGCTTAAAACAGTCCTCAGGTGTATGCAAGCCAGAGGCATTGGAAAATTTGACCTTCATTTAGATGAACACCTTACCAATGGCTTCTATTTGAAAAGAATCTTGTTGACACCTAAGATTTTCATTCTCTACAGGAACTTGTAGATCTTGGGTATGGAAATTCATCACTTGACATCAAAGATTTCACAAAATTACAGTTTCTATGTTTGGGACAACTTTGCCTATGTTGTAAACATATTTGATTAGTTGCATTCCTTTTGGTTCACAGCAATACACTCAATTCTCTCTTTAGTTTGTTTGTCCCCTTTTGGAGAGCTCTCTGGCCAAATTTAATCAATAATTTTACATTACAATTTTGCCTCGTCAAGTTTGAATACATCTAGTATCTTTTGGCTCTGGATATCTTTGCATATTAACTCTTTTCCTTTAGTGTTAATAGAACCCTTAGATTAAGCTTGCCAGTTGATATTGAGCATTGTTTCTCACTGGTAATTAGAAGTCTTCGTGCTATCTGACATAGAAAAACATGTAAATGAGGATATATGACATGTATAAAGGAAAGTGAGGATGGGCCTCACATCAGTGAAGAGGTAGGTAGTCATATGAAGTTACCTTAGTTTGAGGTTTTCTGTTATTTGAGAGAGAGAGAGAGAGAGAGAGAGAGAGAGAGAGGTGTATTTACGGAAAAAAAAAAGAGAGGTGTCAATTCTTCACTCTGCATCCTGCTACTCCCAAAGAGTGACATGTATAAAGGAAAGTGAGAATGGGCCTCACATCAGTGAGGAGCTGCCATAGTCATGTGAAGTTATCTTAGTTTGAGGTTTTCTGTAATTATTATTATTATTTTTTTTTGAGAGAGAGAGAGAGAGAGAGAGAGAGAGAGAGAGAGAGAGAGAGAGAGAGGTGTCTATTCTTCACATTCGGCATCCTCCTCCCAGAGAGAGCACTGAATTTTACTATCCAGAGAGAGGTGTCTATTCTTCACATTCGGCATCCTCCTCCCAGAGAGAGCACTAAATTTTACCATCCAAGGATTATTACACATTGCTGCTAGTGGCCAGCATGTTTCTGGTTGTGAGCTCTGTTGGTCTGAGGCAGACATTTGATGCATTTGATAGGTGCTCTCATTGACTGCATTTCAGCCTGTTGCTCATAATTTCCAGTCTGTTTTAGGGTACATATGGGAGGCGTTGCTGTGTGCAGCTGGCTGGCATGTTAAGTGTGCAGGTTTGCGGATTGTTGGCACATGTCATGTCATTCAGCTCATTTTTGGGCAATCTGGTGGGCGTTGGCCCCATGGGCTTTAGGGTAGTTGGTTTCTGCCTCTTTGAGGCATATTAATTGTGCAGGTCTGCGGATTGTTGGCACATGCCATGTCATTCAGCTCATTTTTGGGCAATCTGGTGGGCGTTGGCCCCATGGGCTGTAGGGGAGTTGGTTTCTGCTTGTGTGACATATAAAGGTGGCTTCTGTTGTGCCAAGATGGAAGGAGATTTGGGACGAGTTGCATCCCTTGGGAAGACACGAGTCAGAGGACATGGTTGTGATACATTGTCACGTCTCCCCTTGCCTGAGTGATGTTTCAGTACTAGTCTCCTCACCTTTCAGGAGCAAGATAGTATCACATGGGAGGAGTTAGCATTGATGATTATGGAGTAGGATGTGCCTCACAAGGAGAAGTTCAAGAGGCATCTCAAGTGCCCTCATTCAGGACGACCACACGTGGTGAAAAATGTTGGAAGAAATGCCCAACCTTTGTTTTGGGGCGAAGGGAGGAGTGAAGGAATCTAAAGCTACACTAGCCACGATGATAGTATACATCTTCATTAGGATCCACAAAATAGTGCACATACCTTACTGTCCCAAAAAAAAGTTGTTACTATTTCATATGTCCATCTTGAGAATCCACCAACCAGATCTTCCTAAATTTGTGGTCTAGTATGATAACACTTCAATGTGTGGTGCATGGCCAAAGGCACAAGATTAGATTACTGGAAAAATTCTAAAAAATTATCAACGAATATCTCTTGGCATGTACTAATTGAAAATGTTAATGTACCCCTCATTCTAGGGAATTATCACATAAACTTCCTTTAAATCAATTTCTTGTAGGAAAAAGTTTAGGTCCTTTGAATTGACTCTTTTTAAGATAAGGTGTTCTACAACAAACACTCATTTGTTTTTCAACCGAGACAAAGCACATGACACTTTATTCCAGATGCATAATACACGCATAAGAAGTTATTTTGAGGGCAAGACCCTATGATGCACTAAGAGGCAATTCAGTGATTCCAAAACGTCGTTGAGTGTGCCATGGGGTTTGTCCTAGTTTGTGATATAAATATCATAAATATGATAAAGAGTGCAATGAAGGGCTATTTATCAGCTTGTCCTTTCTATGTAGGTATATGGTGTCTCTTGGGGATATGTTGAGGCAATATGGTTGCTCCTTAACCCCAACATTAACCACTACTTGCCTTGGAATTTTAAGGAGTTTGTAGGTGTTTTGCTTCTCAAGGTTCACCATCTGATTGAACATTTCTTGCTCCTCTCTTATCCTCTCATCTCTAACTTTGCCTCTCTCTCTCTCTCTCTCTCTCTCTCTCCTTTCCTTTTGTTGCTTTGTCTTCTCCCATTTGCCTACATTCCTATCTTGGCTAGTGACATTCTCCACTTGGACAATGGTCTCTTTTGGCTTTCTTGTAGTAGGAATATTCAATATGGAAAATGCCTATTAGTTTGTTGTGTGTGTTTTGGCACTAGAAGCTCATCAAACCTATATCTAATAAGCTTGGTTGTGTACATAGCCTTATCCATTAGGGTTACCCTCTAAGTAATCACGGGTATCACACACAAATATCCTAAATCAAATCAATCCATAAGTCTTTTGTATCTTCTTGAATCCTCTTGATAAAGGCAAGCCAATGCATGTGTTTGCCATCTCACAAGTATCTAATATTTGTTGCAAATATCTCTCACCAAGCTAAAAAAGTATTAGCATATGAATGGATTTTTGTCTTACTAATTTCTTTGAGGGCATTATCTACTATTTACCCTCTTTTCATAGACTTTTAGGCCTTCGAATATTTTGGATTGGCAGTAATCTTCTTGGATGGACATATGTATTTGGCTCTTGTATGGCCAAATCCATATTGTTTTCCTTTCCTTGAAATTGGTAGTCTTTAGCTCATTGGGCTCCTGTACCTTAGGGGAACTGACAATATATATGCATGGCATTGTTGATTTTGTTTTCTATATGGGCATGCTTTTGGCATATGTGAAAGCATCCATCTTGTTTTTTTTAAAAGTTTCCACGTTATATATTTTCTTCAAATTAGATTGTTTCTTAAGGATTTGAATCCACTAGGACTTTATGAACCCTTTTTAAAGTGTCTCATTGTAGCCATTACAAGTATTGAAAAGTTAGCCGTAGAGCTAGAAAGCACTTAGATAATATTAAATAATTGACTAGAAATTGGGTATACAATAGGGCAATCCCTTCCAATCCCTAAAGAGATGAGCAATGATGGACATGCAAAGAAACATAACAAGATGAACCAAAAACACTGTAGAGAGTGGTCTCGACTTGATGGCCTCACGAGTTTGTTTCAAGTAAAGAAAAAGACCTAGAGCTAAGTGATCCTTTGACTACAAAATAATTAAATATGTTAAGTGATCCTTTGACTACAAAATAATTAAATATGTAGAAATAATGGAATGCAAAATATAAAAAAGTGATGTATTGGTGTTGGGCCATCTTCAAAAATATGGTTTTAGTAAATACAAAGGGATGGAAGATTTAGCTCAAAAAGCAAGAGTTGGCCACTTTGAAGAAAGGGAAAATGTATGTACATGAGTATGTTTTGAATGTGTGGAGCATTACAAATGCTTTGGTAGTTACTGATCTAATGCTTGGTGATGATTTGATTTTTTCTACTTTGGGAAGCCTCAATAATTAAAAAGCTTGGAAATGACCTAGAGAGTGGAAGTGGAGGACTAAAGTGAACTAGAGCATAAGGAAAAATCTATGGTAAAAAAATGGCATTGTAAGGGAGTTTGATCAAAATATTCACTCAAAAAATGGAAGCATAGTAAAATATTCACAAATGAACTCAAAACTTGTCAAATATTGCATTTTTAAAACCTATTCTTCAAGAGTGTTCTATTGATATATGGGTTGTTAGGGTTTGGAAATGGGACAATGAAGCCATACTAAAGATTCCTTTTTGCAAACCTTAACAACCCACTTCCAAAACCTAACAACCCTTATATCAACGGAATGCTCTTGAAGAATAGGTTTTAAAAATGTAATCTCTGACAAGTTTTGAGTTCATTTGTGAAGATTTTACTATGCCCCCATTTTTGAGTGAATATTTTGGTCAAACTCCCTTACAAGGCTATTTTTTGACCTAAGCATTTTCCCAATGAGTAGTGGAAGCTAGAGTGTGGAAGTGGAGGACTAAAATATATAAATTGATACATTCAGTTAAACTATAAGTAGTGGAAGCTGGAGAGTGGAATTGGAGGACCAAAGTGAAGCTTTTGGAGAGCTCAAAGCCACATGGTCTTGCTATGTGGCATTTATGCATTGGACCAATGAACTTAGGTGACACATGGCATGCTAGGAAAGAGGACACATAGCAAGCCTTGCATATCTTTTGGTTGATTATTTGCCATGAGGCAACCATGCCATGAAAATCGGGGAGTTGTTGGCCAATATGGCATTGTTGCCATTATTCAGGGTTCTGCAGTAGTATATATGTTACTTAACTCATATTATCCAACACTTGTACCATTGGACTCTAAATCTTAGAGGTACATCCTCCCCCTTGCATTTGCATTATTGTATTTTTAATGTTTTCTACACATTATTTTGTAAGAAAACATAACACAACAGAAGATAACAATGCTTTAATACGGGCTATCCGGCGGAGAGGTTCAGCTTGACAGGATAGCCAATAAACTTATTTTTAGTTGTGCAATAGAGAATATCAAAAAACAAAAAAGCTCTCTTTTACCAACTTGGTATAATTGATGACCAAAGGCTTTGTCCACGTGTGCGCTCCTATGAGTTCTAACAAAACCTAATGCCCATCATGGTTTCTCCTCATTTGGGGGTCATATAATGTTTAAAACTTCGAGCATAAATAGATGACTAAAGGATGGGCATTTAAGTGTCCTCCCCCTTCTTCAATATCCACCCAGAACTACTTGTTTGGTCACATACCATCCATTCATCCCCTTAACTCCATCCTCAATGAGCTCCCACATTTATGTTGGCACAATTATCCTCTATAGGTAGAACAATATTCCATTTCATCCCCCAAACTCCATCCTCAATGAGCTTCCACATCCTTGCTCTCTAGTGGTTCTCTTGGGGTCCATTTGAGAACCTGCACGACTCCAATTGCATACCCAACATCCAACCTAGATTGCATAGAAATATAAATGGATGAAATCTCTTTCCACGTATGCAATCCTATGAGCTCCAATGGTGATCTAGATAAATACTTGATGGAGGACAATGAGTGTAGAAGATATGCCATTATGTGCTTAATAGCTAGACAATATTTATATATGCAAGAGCCTCAGAAAGAACTCAACATGATAGATGAGAAAAAGGTGGATCCATAAAGTGGATGGTAGGATAAAGGAGGATCCATAAAGTGAGAGGTGGATGGATTAGGTCTTTGGGAAGTAGTGTTGACTACACATGTAGGATATTAGCCATCCTTTTTATCAGATCTTACACATGTAGGACCTCCAACTTGGTTTCTCTTGACTTACCACTCATGTGGTTTACCTTGACTCATGCCCAAATGGTCAATTTGACCCACTAGCCAAACAACCCAAGAATATTCCCTAGATCCCATAACTCATTACTCGATACCTTCATTAACTCTTTCCCACTTGACCCAATGGTCAAGTCCAAATCTACGATAACCAAATATGATGTACCATAGATTGAGGGTAGTTAATAACCTTGATTAGCAATCATTGGGACAAGTTTTTCATGATATGGTAGCTACTAATGTGGTAGCATCGTGTTAAATCAACATCAAAAGTATGTATGTGGATAAGTGGTGGAAAAGTGGCTATGCACCATTTTGTTCAAGAAAAAGAAAGCAAAGATGACTATATTGATGATGATGTTAACACCAGGACCAACAAGGCAAAACTGACCATGAAAATTTGGATAGCGGCAACTTTTGGGTAGGCCAACTATACCAGAGGAAAAGCAAAGGATTTGGTGAGCTATGAATAGGCAAGATGATTCTAACAATAGCCTTAAAAAATAAAAAAAGAAAAGGAAGCTTTAAAAACTCTCACAAGGAAAAAACAAGCTTGCACATTTATGCCCACCTAATAGTATTTAAAGAAGTGTGGTGCAGTAGCTTGCACTTGTATGCCCACCTAAAGATATTTAAATAAGCATGGTGCAATAGCCATGAAAGAGGAGGAGCATGGAGAGTGCAAAGACAAGAGGAGGATAGTTGAGAAAATCAAGGTAGCATCAATTTGGATGTGAGAGGATGAAGATAGTTAGGGAGGTGTTGAGTATGCATTAGGGGAGTTTTGACATCTCAAAAAAACTCTATAAGAGATCCTATAGAGATAAAATATTTGAGAAAAAAATTATTTAATGATTTTTTAAAAAGTCTAATTTTTGATAAATAAGCATATTTAACATTGTTAGAAAGTCACTATAATCACATTCTTATAGCTTACATTAAATCTAGAAATTGAGGCATTCATAAAGGTGACAATGATTGTCCTAATAAAGATCCTAACTTCTCTTATAAAAGTGAAAGTGAATCACATTCTTATAGCTTCCATCAAATCTAGAAATTGAGGCATTCATAAAGGTGACAATTATTGTCCTAATAAAAATCCTACCTTCTCGACAATGATTGTCCTAATAAAGATCCTACCTTCTCTTATAAAAGTGAAAGTGAATACCTAATTTTATTTTCTAAGACTTTTGTTTATCTCTCTCCATTCTCATTGTCTTCTTTCCCTTCCCTCCTTAGTAGTTTTTTCCTCATTCTTTTTCCTTTTTGAACTCACATAGTTTTTATAGTATGAGTCTTTAAATAACATCCTTGGCTATGGACTAACCATTCAAAGTAATCTAGAGAGCGAGCATGAACCAATTAGGAAAAAGATAAAACCCAACACTATTTCAAAGTTCATGAAATATATGCTCTCATTTGAAGGAAAGAAGAATCACATAAAGAATAGCACACCTTCTTTCTACAATAGCTTCTTATTGATGAGGTTTATCGGTAACAATTATAATGGATTTTAGGCTATACACTTCATCTTATTGTAGAGAAGGATGTCCTCAGATTGGAGAATCACTCATTAACAAAGTAAAGAAACGAGTTGTTGTAGAAACTACAATATTATCAACTAAAGATCCATTCATTGGAGAAATGCATCAAAGCATACTAGTGAAAGCAAACTATTTTAAGCATTCAAAATCAACAAAGATCTTTGAAGAACATTGAGAATTTCAAACGAAGAGGAGGTGCTTATTTAGGTCTCTTCTTCAACCAAATGCAAATCAGAGAGATGCTTCAAAGGCATCTTAGCTTTGTTTTCATCTTCTACCTTTAGCAGTCCCAAAGGAAATTATTGAGAGAAAGAAATTCAAAAATTCAAAGAGATAATGCTTAGATTCTTTCATTATGCATGATTATTTGGATATGAAGCTAGTATAGAAGAATTTAGACAATATTAGTATTAGTCAAGATGCATATACACATAATTTTTAGCTAATGCAATCAAATATAAAACAAGGTTAGGCACATAATTTTTAACTTCCAAGGCCATCTATGGTAAAGACGACCAGACAAAGTGTTAATGGTAAAGTAATGGAAGTTTTGGGTGAGCCTTTCCATATTAAGACTAGCTTCTAGTGCTCGAGGGATTTACCATAGGAAACTTATGGAATCACATAAGTGCAAGGAAGGGGTTTTTTTCCAAAAAGTATAATAGTTCTACATTTCTCATTATCAACCATAAGCTATGCTTCACTTATTCACCACCCATGAATTTCTTATGCTGAGAACCGCTAGCTTATGTGACTCTGATGCATTATGTATAGCCAGAGCCTATTTTTGAATAGTTGTACTCCTTTTTCCTCCAAAAGGATTGGGCATGTTGAATGCAATACAAATTGAGCATTTAACTCTTTCCTTATGATTGCTTCATCTAAGAGGGAGTAAGACCAAGGATATAATAACTTCCATGAAAACACATAGCTATGAACATATATTCTTTTTTTGCCATTCAAAATACAAGCATCTCCATTTTCATTTTCTATAGGCTGCACAATTGGAAGTGTGATAAGCATATACATTAGGGGTAAGCCCCCATTAGTTCCCTCCTCCAACCATAAAAGTAAGGGAGGGGGTTGGGTGTTTCAGGGAGGGGAAGGGGTGGGTAGGAGGGGGGAGAGGCGAGTGTGAGGGGGATCAATACTTTGCTACTAGAATGATGTATTACAGAAGGTGGGTCCAATAATGAAATAGGCGTTTGGACACACATTCCTAAGTAGTGGATGTGTCCATGTTACCATAGGCCATTCAAGTTGCAAAGCTTTTAGGAAAGCTTGTTGAAGAGGATAATTTGTTGGATAAAATAAAAGAAGCCTCCAAAGGTATGTTTTTGAGCTTGATTAGCGTGCTTATATTTAGTAAAAATCACTACCTCAACATAGCATACAATTAAATTGTAGCTAATGGTCCCTTATGTTGTTTGTCAAAGGTGATATGTTGGCACTTTAAGCACAACTATGATGCTTTGATTTTTCTTGAAGAGAGGATGAGCACAAGTCCCACCTTTGGCTTGGAACACCTTGGCATGACATGCAACAACACCAAATCCTTTCTTCTCAGGCTTCTCATATACCATTGCACTACTCTCAACCCAAAGCTTTGCACATTCCCTCCTAATTTTTGTTCTATAGCTTGTCTCTATGCAACCCAAACTATCAAAAAGCAACTTTGTGTGCTCTCAATGTGATTCTAATTACCTAACTTTAAGCTGGCAACACATGCCTCTAGATTGGCAATGACTTGCTTAGTCATATCGAATCAATTGAATGATGTATATGATCATGAATTTAATCTTCATATTTGCTTCCTGTAGGTGTTTTAGTGTCTACCACTTGTTTTCCAAGATATTTCTATAGATTGCCTATAGCTATCTATATGGTTTTCTATAGGCATTCTTATGTTGATGGTAGCTTGTTAGCCAGTAATGAAACTTTCTATTCTTCAAAATTGTACAAAATTTTGCTTGGAAATTATTAGCATGTACGAGTTTGTCTTGAATATTAAAGGTTATATGATTTTTGCATGTTCTTATTTGCACACTATTTTTTAAATCTAGCCTTCAATCTAAGGTATATGCATGGTGAGGTGCTAATAACATTTAGGTGAGATAGAAGGACATTGAAAGCAACTTGGAGATCTTTGTATTGAACTAGAGCCATGGGAGAAGGAAATAATAGATTGCCAAGGGAAGCTTGATCCGGTTGTTTCAGAAAGGAACTTGCTAAGAGAGAAGGTTGAATAATCTAAATCTCATGGCCTTTCCCAAGTTTTTAAGTGGTTGCTTATCCCTAGAGTTCTTTTGCAACATGAGGGGGGAAATAATACTTATGAGAATGCACAAGGCAACATCAAGTCTATCAAAGACAAGATTCTAAATAAAGAGAGTGTGTGATTGAACATAGATGTAGATATATAGAAAAGTTAAGACTGGCCATGAAGATGAAGAGGTGCCATTTATAAATTCATTTCATTGCCAATAGAGGATGAATTGCAAAAAGAGGATGAATTGCAAAAAGTTGATGAAGTATGCTCAATATTGGAGTTAGAAAAAAGACAAGGTTTTGTCTTAAAAGCTATTTTGCAAGCTGAGTTAGACAAAAATCTTAGAATAGATGGTTGCCTAGGAGATCTTGGAGCCATTGAAGGTGTATGAAGTATAAGGAGGAATTCTCATTTTATGGTGTTTGTATGTCTAAATTTGCACGTTGCTCATATTGTCATGATGTTTCTTGAGCAAAATACAATGTTGCCATCTCAACTACTTCTAGGGGCCTAGACTATATTGTTGTAGAAGTTGCCCTATCTGCTTAGGCATGTGTGGAGATTTTGAGGACTAGAGGCCTTGGAGTAGCAATGTTCTTGATTTTAAGGAGCATAGAGGAAGAGATGAGGGTTCCCAATTGACACAAGCATAGTTCCAATTCACCCCAAATATATAACTCCACACACACACACACACACACACACACACACACACACACACACACACACACACACATTAAGGCCCAAAACGCTTCAAAAAATGCACTTTTGTTAATCATGGGATTAAGAAAAGGGCCAAAGAGAGTTTGCCATGTGTGCAAGAATATGGTATTCTTGTCTCCTCTTTTTTGGAGATAGTAGAGTCCACTTCGTGATTCTCTCCTCCTTTTTAGCCAAAATCTCCAAAGTCTGACATGTTTTGGTAGTCCTGAAGTCCTTGTTTACTTATAAAATCTGACAAATGACATAATAAAGTTGTTGTGAAGTTAATGATGATTTTTTGAAAGTTGAGAACTTTTTGGCGCCCAATATATTTTCATTAGTCTTCTTAATATTTCTTTTTAGTTCATTCACCTTTCTCGGTGAGCTTCTTTCTCTACTTTTTAGTTCATTCATCTTTCTCGATGAGCTTCTTTCTCTGCGAATTTAATTTAAGTATGACATCAGATGATTAGGTTGCCAACTTGCCCTCTTGCAAGGACTCTCACAAGGTGAAAATAAAAAAACGAGAGGATATTAAACATCACTGGAAGGGACGTATCATTTCTTTCAAAATTATGCATGAAGGGTTGTTTATCAAACTGCAACGTGTTTACATGGCGAAGGATATGCACTTGCCTCCAAACGAGCGTGTTTCGCAGCAAACACATTGTAAGACTTGAGTTGATAATGATTTTTTTTTCATTTAAGCAAGTACCAATAATGAATTCTTGGTTGTAGATATATTTCTGTCAACAAGTACGAAATGGCAACCTATGGAAAGCTTAAGTGAAACCTTCCATGCGATTCATAAGGTGTTCAGAGACATTATCTATGGTGATCAGATTGTGGGTTCTTTTATTATGAATGTTTCGTGGCTTTGTGGAGGGGAATCGGAATCAACTAGTGTGATTACCCTATCCAAAGTCAACTCAATACATTGCTCCCTTATCCACCGCATATATGAGTTAGGGTAATCTTAGCACTACGAGAAAAAATGTAACAAGTTGGTAAACTAAAAAAGGGTCCCTAAAAAAACCAACAATATGAAAGAGACTTACATTCACTCCATCTATCTTGAGTATCTTTGAATCTATAGTCCTGCAGACATTTGAAAAGCACTCTCTTTCCACAAGTATATGTATGACTTCGTGACTTTGTGACTTTGCAATGGTACTTCTTGTTAGAGAGATTTATATGGTTTTTTAGGATCAACAATATCCTCATATGTGGTGTCCAAGAAGGTAGTCACGAGCTTGCCAGCACTGCAAATGGAAACATGTAACTAAAATAGACAATCAAATAAAATAAATAATTAACCAAAAAGCAAGCAGTATTCCATTCAACCCACATTCTTCCTTGGCCATGGATACCACTTAGAGAGTTCATGAGGATAATTTCTCTAGTGAGTGTATCCGATGTAATGAAAAAAAATATGGTAGTTGTGATGGAATCAAAAGCTTTGAAAGACATTGCTATATTTGAACCAAATCTCGAACAAAACTCCGTTGATAATAGTGGATCAACAATTCACACAATTCTATACACTCAATTTTTTTAGAGTCAAAATGCCTTACCTTATGCAACAATAAACTAAAGAATCTAACAATTAAATATCCTTTTTACAATTAGCATGTACTTGTCCTCATAAGATATGCTAAGATAGTCCTATTCCTCAGAAATGCAAAAAACATTGATAACCATTTGCCCATACACCTCACCCATTCTCTTATAATTAACAGGTCCAAGTACATCGATTTTTCTCTTGCAAACATCATCCTCGGTACCTTATTCTGCTAATCATATTACAATCTTTTTTTATTAGGGTGATCTTATGAGCATGAGCAGCAACAATGTAAGGATAATTCATAAAGTCAATAACAAAGTCTTCAACTGCCTCTTAAAAAGAAAGAATCGCTGCAAGTTACCATTTCTTTTGCAGGCCAGTTTTAGTCAACATTCTTGAAAATCTATCAGAAATATCCTTGATTTGTTGGCTGATCAAGTACTCTAGTGGAGATTGGAACCTTGGCAGTAGTCTGCTTTATCCTTGTCACTACTACTGCATGAGAAAATTATAGGAAGAGTAATAAAAAACTATTCGTTGGTATGGTCGATACGACATGGAGAGGATAAGTTGATACGATGCAACAGCAGCAAAGCCAAATCTTCACAGGGTTATATTCGCGCCGTATCGTGGAGCAGCTAATACAGCGCAAGCGTGGCAAAGCATAATGTTTGGTACTATACTTCTCACTTCATATTGTGTATGACCTGATATGGCACGAGAGTGGCACAACGAAATCTCCGTCCGTAGGAGGAGTCCTCGCTTCGTATCGTGGAGGAGTAAACATGCGCGTGCAAAGTACAACCCCCCTGTAATGACTTATTTTTTGTGAGACCTTAAACCCATCAAAAAATTTCAAAAAAATTTCCATAAGGTTATTAGGCTTTGAAAAAATTTAGAAAAATTTTAAGATTTTTTTGAGCTCATTTGCTATTTTAAAACTATTTTTTAGCAAAAAGGGCCTAAAAATGACAAAAAAATCACTAAAAAATCATCCAAAAATAGCATATCATGATACGGTGCGAAAATTGGGTGTTCAAGGTCCTTGCGCCGTATCGTGACATGCTATTTTTGGGTGATTTTTAGGCCTTTTTTGCTAAAAAATAGTTTTAAAATAGCAAACGAGCTCAAAAAAATCTTTAAAAATTTCTAAATTTTTTTAAGAGCCTTATAACCTTATGGATTTTTTTAAATTTTTTTTGATGGGTTTAAGGTCTCACAAAAAATAAGTCATTATAGGGGGGAGGGGTGTACTTTGCACGCGCATGTTTACTCCTTCACGATACAGAGCGAGGAGGACCCCTATGGAGATTTTGTTGTGCCACTCTCGTGCCATATCAAGTCATCTACGATACGGAGCGAGAAGTATAGTACCAAATATTATGCTTTGCCACGCTCACGCCGTATGAGCTGCTCCACAACACAGCGCGAATAGGACCTTGCGAAAATTTGGCTTTGCTGCTCTCGTGTCATATCAACTTATCCTCTCCATATCGTATTGACCATACAAACGAATAGTTTTTTTTAACTCTTCCAGTCATTTTCTCAGGCGCAACAATGATGACAAGGACAAAGCAGACAACAGTCAAGGTTCCAATCTCACCTAGAGTACTTGATCAACCAACAAATCAATCTAGATCCTCTTCTGCTCAAGGAAGTGAGCCTTCCAAGCCAAGGAGAAAGAATATATATTGCATTTTATTATAGCTTGATTTATAAAGGCATATTTTTGTGGATTAAGGGGGAGCATATTGTCATGCTTTGTAATCCAATATGGCATTGGGGGGGGGGGGGGGGAGGGGACGAGATATTGAGAGTGTATACATGTGAATCTTTCTAATGCTAGAGAGGATAAGAGGAGCTGAGTGGGAATGGTCTTGAGGGAAAGGGGAAACCCTAACCCAAAAAAAGCACAAAGAAATCACAAAAAAGGCCATCATGACATGGCGTGAATGGGGGGGGGGGGGGGTTGCGTGATGACCCAACCCCTCTATTCGTACCATATCATGATGGCCTATTTTTTGTGATTTTTTAATCCTTTTTGGGGTTAGGGTTTCCCCTTCCCCTCAAGGCCACAAAAAAATAGGCCATCATGATATGGCGTGAATAGGGGGGTTGGGTGATCACCCAACCCCCCTATTCATGGCAAATCATGATGGCTTTTTTTGGGTATTTTTTTTGGATTAGGGTTTTTCCTTCCTCTCAAGACCATTCACACTCAAGCTCCCCTTATCCCTTACAACATATAAGGAGGATTCTCTTCTCCTTTTTTTCTTAAAATAGATTTAAAATAACAAATGAGCTCAAAAAATTCTTTAAAACTTTTCAAAAAAATTTAAGTGTCTAATGCTTTTATGATTTTTTTTGGATTTTTAAAATAGGTATAAGGTTTTATTAAAAATAAAGATTATAACATTATTAGAGAGTCACATTTGACTATTATTCTAAAGCTTAAAATTTTTTGGGCTATTCCTTTACTTTTTTTCTACCTATCATTACATAATTTGGATCCAAAATAGACTATCTTTTTGAATAGATATTGCATGTATATATTTGCTATAGATATTCTATCTTCTTTAAGAGCTTTAAAAATATATAAGAGATATGAATAGTTATATATTTTTGAGATAATATATATTTTTAATAAATTATTTACTAATCATCCTATCAATTCACTAAAATATTTTTATTTTAGAGAGGGTATCTTCTTAAAGAGTTATGAAATATAGTTTATCTTTACTAAATAGTATATTCTATCCTTTTGAGCTATAGAAAAAGATTGAAGAGATATTGAATAATTATATCTATTATCATGGGTTTCATATAAGAATTTGACTATTAATGACTTATTTATTCAACTCCATTGATTTATCAATAGTTTATAGTATTATATAAATAACTCCATTAATAATTTATTTATCTAACTTCATTGACTTGTCAAAAGTTCATGTTATTTCATGTAGAGAACTTTGTATAACATCATATAATACGCTTTAATTTTTTTTAAAAAAAATGAATAAGATAATGAATGCTATAGAGTAAAGGAGATCTATAATCAAAAATATTATTTTGATGGTCATTTTTTTTTGTGAAATTGTGATATATTACATTTGAAAAAAGATATACAATGATAAAGTATCAATAATGTAGTGATGCTTTCAATGATAAAATCAGTCTACATTAGAATCAGAGTTCTAAGAGAAAGAAATAGAGTTAAGTCCTTTCTATTTCTTCTTACAAATCAAGGGAAGAGATCTTAAGAGATTTGTTAGGATATGATAGCACGAGTAGTATCATTCCATGACATCAAGCCATCATTTAGGTATTGAAATCTGATAATGCTAATAAGAATCACAATTGAGGATATTGAAACTTGAAACCCCATAGCGCTAATCATAGTTGAGGGTATGATGAGAAAAAGACTCCCAAGAGCTAATATAAAGTAAGAAGTTGTATCCTTCATATTCTTCGAAGCATCCTGCACACATAAAATCGTCTTAGTCCTAAAGTTGATATGATACGCAATATCACTAATACTTCCATCTATTACTTGTTTAATGTTTTTTATATTTTAAGAGACTAAAAATTGAATAATAAACGTTTTGAATCTATTACTAGGTAAATATTTTTGTCTCCCAGAAATAAAAGTACTTCCTTTCTTTTAATTATAATATATTATCCTTGTCTTATCCATTAGTGCTTGCTAAAAAGTTGATATTACAACATTGTATAATGAAGATATTCTATTTTCAAGTGCCAAGATCAAGGTGAAAATTTTCACTTTCTATTCTATTAGCTTAAGGATTATCCTTAGTATATCTATCCCTACCAATTTGTATCGACACCATGGGACTCTTTTACCCATTTTCTTATGAATCAAATTGAAGAGATTGAAGAAAAAGCTTGAATTTAGTTGAAACAAAATCTTACAGAATAGATGTCTTAGGGGTCGAAGTAAAGATGTGGCTTGGATGTCCCAACCTAGTTGGGTCTGCTGAAAACTAATGAGATGATCTCATCTCAGGTCCATGGAGGACCATATTTCTATACCTCAATTGGCAAGTAAGTGGTACTGATCCTCAGTGTAGAGACTCTTTTGATTGTTGATCACCTTCTCAAGATTTTGTGAAAGGAGACGAAGGGAGACCAATGCAGACTGTTGGTAAGAATCGGACGTGATTTTGGTGAGAAATTTTACGACAGAGTAAAATCTGCTTTAAGAATTAAGAAACAAAGTGAAGAGGAGAGAACGATGATTCAAATGAATGCAGATGAAAAAAGAAGCGTGATTTTGGTGGGAAATGTGATAGTAGAATATTCAAAAAGAAAGAATAATGGCCGAAAAGTGACCTCTGACATGAGTTAATGTCCTTAGAATAATAAATTCTCTCATTAATCACGTCTGAATGGCCAAATTTGGAGGGTTCATTATTTTAAAACCTCAACTAATTAGTAAGTTAATCATTTTCTTACAAGTGCCATTTTTGAAACGTTTTTGGCCCTAATGAATTAGGCCCATGTCGCAAGTGCGATTGTAGCCATGGTTATCTAGCCTATGCCTTGTATTTTCGAATAGTAAATCCTTTGAAGTATTTATTTTTGGTCTAAGTCTTGCCATTTCTTATTTTTGTCTCCCCAAGAGACCATGGCACCTTATATGGATAGTGTAAACTAATATATTGGAATATATGAGCATTCCGTTTACCGTCAATATTGTCCATGATTGCCAATTTAGATAGATTCTTTTTGATATGCTGTGAGTGATACATCTCTAATGTTAGCGTATCTCTGTTTCAAGATTAAGTATATTAGGTCTATGGAGTCTCACAGAGTTGATGCAATCTGCGCTCGCACACCTGGTGACCACAACTTGGACTTGAACTTGATTAACATGGTGACCACACCGAACTTTCTCATGTACTTAGGTCTGCATGCACACACACTCTTAGGGTTTGCTAGGGGACATCTATTATATGATAGTCCAAGGCATGAATAGTGGCATTGGGTGCAATCTCACGAGGGTACTTTATTCCTTAGTGATGACAAACTCCCAATGGAGAAATACACTTGGTAGCATGCAGTTGCAAACTCGAATACCCTTGGACCATGGATAGCAATGGCATTGATAGTTTCTTACATCCAATAGGACTCTGGCATGGGCCACAGAGGACAAGGAATGAATCAAGGAGATAGAGGAGGAAACTACCGCCCCTCATACAAATAATGTTTCTTTTGCATGCAGAAAGGACATTGGAGATTAGAGTGCTTGGAAGTCCAAGCATACAACACCTAGAAGAGGCAAAGTTGGGATCAAAATCCCTTTTCTTTTGTCAATATGATGGAAATCAAAGAGCTAATTGACCTGGAAGTAAATATGGTAATCTGATAGAGAAAAAAGCTCAAAGGAATAGTAGAGAAATCTAAAGGAATTTTGTAGATAGACTAGGAGAAAGTTTGCCACCACCAAGTGACTGAGTG
The DNA here is from genome assembly GCF_053477565.2 of Lygodium microphyllum. NCBI lineage: Eukaryota > Viridiplantae > Streptophyta > Polypodiopsida > Schizaeales > Lygodiaceae > Lygodium > Lygodium microphyllum. The sequence continues at coordinate 23,996,471 of NC_141152.1, read as the reverse complement.
GACGACAGGCGACAATGAGGAATCCAAAAACTAATTATTGTATTAGATTTGATAGTTGTGAGAGTGAAAGGGATGGAAAGAGAACTAGAGGTGATGCGAATTTTGTAGTGGGAGTCGATATCTGTGAGGGTGGAAGGGTATTGGCTAGCACCAGAAGTTGAGGCCTAGTCTTCTTCACAGGCGGTTTCAACTAGTTTGGAAACACAAACCACATGGAGATTGGTCTCTCCTTTGGGGGATTTGCTAAAATTTGGTTCTAGAATTCAAGGATCACTTGTTGCAAGTGTTTTGATAGGATCATCATGTACTACTAGAACTAGAATTGGCATCCTTGATTGCAACTACATTGTAGGAGGAAGTCCGCAAGAAGGTGCCTCACTAGGACCATTGTCCCCATGGATGGCACATCAAAGGCCTCTATTCTACTCCCTACACTGGACATGGAAGCTATTTTTGGGCTTTCCTTAAAAATTGAGTATCACCTCAACAACATAATAGGCAACCACAAGCCCAAATAAGAGGTATTCAAGTATTTTAAAGAAGAACTATATTTGTAGGCCAAGGTCCCACCAAGGTCTTCAATATCTCTTGTAGGATGGCTTCCATGTTCTTCTTGCTCTTCAACACTCTAGCCATAGCCTCAGTAGGAGTCTTTGTGAAATGACAATGGGTGGAGTGCAAGCAAGTGGTGACCTACCCCTCGGATGTGAAGTCCTTCTAAAGATTATCTTTAAAACCTTAAACATCACGAGAATCTTTATGTAGGGTAGATTATTTTTAAAAAAGTAAGTGATTGGGATACTTTATTTACCTCTAGATTTTAGACAAGCCTTTTTTAAGAAATTAGAACCTAGCTTTGTTTTAGTATAACTTATCATCCCCAAACTAATGGTTGGATAGAAAGAGTAAATAGCTCTTGGCCTATTGCAATGACTTTGCTCCTGCGATATGATGGGATCAGCTATTGTGTGCAAGCTTGCTCTCGAGAGATCTCATTATCAATTAGTTTCTTGGCTACCTTAGGAATCTTGACAAACACGAACTCATAGTTCTTCCAAATGCACGGCAAGGAGCGCACTTCCATTACTAATGTCTTATCAAGGAGGCCTAAGTCCACAGCCATTCATAATTCTTGGCTAGCATGGTGAATGTGGCATCCAAGCATCTAATGCATGTGACTAAATCATCCCCCATTTTTGCGGCTAAGTCCATGGCCATTGTAAGGATAAATTTACGCTTATAGGAGGGTTTGAGATCTATGGGAGTTTGAGGTTTGGTTGAGCTGGATAGCTCAATTATTGATGTTTGTCTTTTGGGTTGTTCAATGGGGAGTCTGTTGGCCGCTTATGCAATAGATTGGTCATGTGGCTCGATTGATGTACTGCTCTAGGCCACTGGAGTAGTTGGGACACTGGAAGCATTAGGTTGAGTTGACCTAGGGTCAACTAGTTGTGGCTTTGGGTGATAAACTCCATGAAGTTCTATGGATTTGGTGCTTTTTGAGGCAATGGATTTCTTATCCCTAGTTGGCTCACCACTTTGTGAAGATGGGCTAGAGACCTTGGATTGAGGAGCATGCATACTATTCCTAGACTTCGGCAACCAAGTCCAGTTGTTGCATTTGTAGTATCCTTGAGCGTGCAATAGATCTTTGGGTACCCATTGCGGCAGCTTGACTATTCATCTACTTTGGTAGTACCACCTTTGCCTTTTAGGCCTAGGATGTGATATTCTGTGGTCACAAGTTCGTGAGAGTTGGCTTCTAGGTGGCTGCGGTTGTCGTTTCGACACCCATTTGATCTCTTGCTCAATGGTCTTGGATGTGTTTCCTTTAGGCTGTAGCCAACTTGTCTTCACAAGATGGGTCAAGTTACAACCCCCCTTCTTAGGCCTTGCATTAGGTTCCTCCATTGGTGGCATTGAATGCTTTGATGGAGCTGCAATGCCCTCATTGAAAGCCATCACTATTCGAGCATTGCCAATGGCAAGATGAATGCGCTGCAAGTCATAATCAACATTGCAATGTGCCTGTTTCTTGAATGCGCATCCTATCAACAATTCCTTACTAGTGGTCTTAGTGTTAGGAATCACATAGAAGATCATACGTAGGCTTTCTGTCTCGATAGAGACTGCTATTTTGCACTTCCCCAACAATGAGTAGGATTGTCCTCCAAATGGATTGATTTTAGTGTTGGTAGGCTATAGTTGGGGTTGACCAATAAGGGTCCAATGATCATGTGTAAGGATGTTACAGTAAACTCCCTTGTCAATGAGTGTGTCAAGGACATGTGCCTTCTGGGTAGTCTCACTGATATGCATAGGTAGGTAGGTGCCACTACTTCCTCATCTTCATCTTCAATTTTTGTCATATTGGCCACTTGTACCTTGATAGGGTTGGGTTGTCTATGCGAGCTCCTTGTCATCATGTAGTTTGGTACTGGGCGTGTGTCACTAGGCTTACCAATTGCCTTAGTGGCTTTCTTGTACTCCTCACTATTCGAGAATGGTAGATTGATTGTGGCTAGCACATGCATCCAATCTCGTGTTCAAAGATGAGAGAGAGAGACAGGGAAAACTCCATATCCATGAGCCTTCAGGCTCTCATTGTCTTTTATTCACTATGCAAAATAACACTTAACCACACAATACAATGTAAAGTAAACTAGACTCTGACTAACTCTAGTCAAGTCACTGACTAACTACTAACCCAACTTATTTAATGTAGTCACATGGAGACAGTTGTACACAGTAGCTGTCACACATGTCGGTTACACACCAAGACAAACTGACGGGTGGAGCTTGATTTCTAACATCTCGCTCTTTCTCAGGACAAGGGCTACACTTGGTGAGTGGCCTATATGATTTTCTAACTTGTGCATCACCCTTCAGCATGGTTGAGATGGCATCTAATTGGCGTAACTTTGAAGTGTCCATCTCTACCCTTATCGCTTCCATTTAGTTGCCTAGGAAGACCAGACAGTTTCCCTAGGCTTCTATGACTCATGCATTGCGCATCCATGGTCGGCCTAACAGGATGTCATAATCCACCCCCTTTATGACTGTTGGGGTAAAGGCGCCTCCGCCATGCCACCCCGTGTGCTACTACACTAACAGTACCCGCCACTGCACATTGCAGGTGGCGGGCACCCATCACCGCCACACTTATTCTTTATTCTTTCAGTGACTAGTGAATAAAGGAAGGCCCGGCCACACATTGTGACTGTTGGAGTTCCCATTTGTCTCTCTCTCTCTTTTCTTGATCTTGCTCTCTGCCATAGCTCATGCATGGTCTTTCGATCCTCTCATCCCTTTCAAATGGTATCAGAGCTTGGCTTCGGATTGCTCGAGCTCTTCTCGGTGCTTGCTTAGCTTCGCATTGACTCCCTTCTTGCATTGGATCTCCATCCCGGCAGCCATATCCGATCTTCCTGAGCTCCCGTCACTCTCCGGCTTCCGGAGCACCTTCCCGGTCTATTGAGGCACCTTCAAGGCATTGGTACTGAGGTATTTGATTATTCTTTTAGGGTTTTACAGGTTGCAAATAGCAAGGGCAGACATGGCTTCAAACCCTTGAAGCTTATTCCCCTCATATTGTGCCTTACACCTATCAAGGCTCAAAGAGGCTTGTCATAGGCCTTTGATAGGCCCTTCTTGAGCCCCCCATTACCCCCTTTCAGCCCACGTGGAGCAGCAGCAAGTTCAGTACCAATAGGGCAGATTGCGCCATTTTTCCAGGCTGTTAGCACTCGTCTACTTCAGCTCCACACTTGGCCATTGCTTCTTGCTCTCTACCTTGATAAAGAGGGCTATTAGACTTCATGTTTGATGTCATTCAAGCTTTGGGCATTGGTCTTGATCATTCGGGGCTGATTTCTTCAGATTTGGGACTGTCATAAACTGTCATAATAGGCTGAAAATAGGACATCAACATTGGCATTAGCATTTGTTGCTTACACTCCATTCTGGTTGTGCTATTTGATGCCCGTATGCAGCCTACTTGATGCCCGAATGTCTTGGGAATGTATGCATTTGACTTGCCCATGATTTGGAATTGTTGTTGGGCTGGAAATTGACAGTTTTGGATTGTTTAGAGCTGCTGTACATGAGTGGGCTGAAGCTCATTTGTCACATGTATTGCTTCTCTATCGATACCGGATGTATGCTATGCCATGATGTATTACACTTTGGGGATCGACTTTAAACTCATGATCGTGATTCTGGAATGCTTTTGAGCATCACATTTGCTCCGTTGTCATTGGCAGTTTGGTCGACTTGACTGGCATTTGGGCCACTTATGCTTATTGTCTGTACTTGACGGATAAGCTCTATGGATTACATGCTTTGGTCCGTGGTTGATGCCTCTTAGTTCGTCCATGCTTGACAGATATTTTGGAGCTCCGATTTGGATGTTTTGAGCACTTCTGACTCACAAGGATATTGACTTTGGTTGCTACTGGATGTATTGATTTGACAGAGATCTTGCCATTGGGATTATGTCTTGCTCAGTGGTTGCTACGACAGTTGCTTCATGTATGTCATGCTCTCTTGGATGCGTCTAACGCATTGACTTGGTCACTTGTCACTGGTACTTTGTCTTGGGTTGTTTGAGCTCTTTAGCTCGGTTGTACGCCGTTTGTGCCAGTGGGAGCATAGTGTATGCATGACCAACTTTGAGCAGTTCATGTCTTGGAGCAGCTTATGACTTTGAGTAGATGTTTTTTTGAGACTTTGGGATTACCCTCCGACCTTTGGATGTTGCATTGATGTATGTCTTGGTCTCCGGATTGCTTATGAGCTAAGTCTCTTGCTTTGGATCCGCTTTCATTTTGGGCAAACACCTATTTGTATCAGGTTTTGGCAGTTCATCTTGCCTAGATTGTCTAGGGGTGTGCCTCTTACTGGCAGATGCTATTTGACATGTCTCGGTGTTAAGCTCATGTATTTTCACTGTCATTTGGCTTTGCTTTGTCCTTTTCATGCCGGCTTTGGACCTAGCACTGTCTAGTTGACTTTGGATCCAGTTTTGGGACAGTTTGCTCTCATTATTGCAGGTCTACAATTTATTACAACAAGCATTTATTGGTGGACTGAGCTGTATTTTTCATGCTGAAATGTCCTGATTTGGTGTACTGTACATCGTACTTGGTGGGCAGCAGCTTCTTAGTCAGTTTCCCAGTCATTTTGCCTTGGATTTAGTGGTTTTTTGGGTGTTTACAGTAGAAAACAACAAGCAGTTTTTTGAACTGTCTCTGCATTTACAGCCTGCATTATGGCTTCGTCTTCGACTGATAATGCTATATTTAATATCACAAAGTTGGATGGTACCAACTATGGCTATTGAAGAGCCAGATTTGGTAGGTCTTGGTGCAGAAGAACCATGTAAAGCCACTTAGATTGAGCGGGTAGTAGCCTGCAGGTATGAGCAATGATGACTGGTTTGACTTGGATGCATACTGTAAGTCCACAATCATACTCTCTCTGACTGAATAGGTTCATTACAATGTAGTGGATGAGGCACATACCACATGGCAGTTATGGGAAAAGATCAAGAATCTTTATGATAAGAAGAGCCCGGCTAGTCAGATGTATTGGCTCAAGCAGCTCATGGATTTGTGCATGAAGGAGAATGCGACGATGTCTGCTCATTTGAGCCAGTTCCATGTGATCTTGAATCTGACATCACAGGGTATCACATTTCCCGATGAGGTGACCCCACTCTTTTTGCTTGGGACTCTTAGAGAGTCGTGGGATGTCTTTCCTACTGCCTTGTGTGCTCCTGCTAACTACTGAGCTGAAATTGGCTGATGTAGAGAGTGCTCTTCTGCAGGAAGAGATCAACATGAAGAACTTGGATGCCTCTCGTGTTTCTCATGATTTGACAGTTAGAGGCAGGAATGACAGGAATGATCGTGGGAATGGCCGTGGCCGTGACTCTTAAAAGGGTCAGTCCAAATCTCGTGGAAAGTCGCGTAGTAAGTCGCATGGGCGCAACGCTAATGTCACTTGCCATCATTGTGGGAAAAAGGGCCATATCAGACCACAGTGTCATGAGTTGCGCAATGAGAAGCACAAGGACAAGGGGAAGAATAAAGTGCAGGAAAAGTCTTCTGATCGCAGTATTGTACCTGCGAAGTCCAGTGTAAAGATAAAAGAGATCAATGTTACGCAGACTGAGGAGCCATCTGACGGTGATGAGTTTATCTTGGCAGCTAGTTCATCTGATAGCTCATAGTTGACTGAGACTCCTAGCATATATGCACAGTGTTGGCTTTTGGATTCAGGCGCGTCTTTTCATGTGATGCCTTATCGTGAGTGGTTCCACTCCTACCGCACTATATCAAGGTCAGTCAGGCTTGGAGATGATAGATCTTTGGCTATTGTGGGTAGTGGTGACATACAGTTGCAGTTTTCCACTGGTGGTTCTTTTGTGCTCAGGGATGTACATCATGTACCTGCACTTACGTGTAGCCTTATGTATGTAGGTCAGTTGGATGATGCAGGGTTTCACATTGGTTTTGGAGACTCTGCGTGGAAGATTACTAGAGGCAGACTTGTACTGGCCAGAGGTGCCAAGGCTGGCAGCCTCTATCCTCTTGTAGTGGATGGTCCTACAGTTGATCATGTCTTGTCAGTGGGTTCTATCCCACATGTATCACTTTGGCATGCCCATTTGGGGCATATGTCTTTGAAGGAAATGAAAATACTTTCTAGTTTGCAGTATCTTCCGCCTTTCGACTATGCATGTTTTGACTCGTGTGATCATTGTCTTTATGTAAGCAGAATAGGTCTACGCATAAGAAATTGGGTAGGCCACGCATGAGTGAGCCCTTGGCTTTGGTGCATTCCGATGTTTGTGGGCCCATGCCTTGTATGTCTATGGGTGGCATGAAGTACTTTGTTACCTTCATTGACAATTTTTCTAGGAAAGTGTGGGCTTATCCCATAAAGCAGAAGTCCGATGTCTTGGCAGTCTTTCAGCGTTGGCTTGCTCTTGTTGAGAACCAGATTGGGTATAGGCTGAAATGCCTTAGGACTGACAATGGGGGAGAATATGTCTCACGTGCTTTTGAGCAGTTGTGTGATGACAGGGGTATTAAGCGTCAGTTGACCGCCCCTTACACCCCACCCCAGAATGGTGTAAGGGGTGGCTTAGCCATGCAGGCCTACCACCGAGCTTTTGGGATGAGGTAGTTAGTATGGCAGTGCATGTCATAAACCGATCGCCTTCTAGTGGTTTGGATTTCCATGTTGTAGAGGAAGTTTGGGCTGGTAAGCCACCCTCTTATGCGCATCTCCGTATCTTTGGATGTGAGGCATTCTGCCATGTGCCCAAGGACAAGAGGAGTAAGTTGGATCCAAAGAGCATTAAATGCATCTTTCTTGGCTATGGTGATTTAGGAGAGATGGGCTATCGCCTATGGGATCCGCAGGCGCGGAAAATAGTACGCAGCCATGATGTAGTTTTCCATGAACACAAAATGCATAAGCAGCCTGAGAAGGTAGTTGAGATCCGCAGAGTGATCTTTCAGGAGGAGCCTTGGGCTCCAGCACAGCCAATAGTACAGCCTACAGCAGTTCCTACACAGGGCCAGGGTGTTGGACAGACAGTTGGGCAGGCAATAGAGCTTGTGGTGAGACGGTCTACTAGAGATAGACGTCCACCTGATCGCTATGAGCCCTCTATGCAGTATGTCTTGTTGACGGATGCAGGAGAGCCTCTCACCTATGATGAGGCTATGCGCATGGGTGACAGTTACTCCTGGGAGAGGGCTATGCAGTCTGAGATGGACTCCTTGCATAGGAATATGACTTGGGATCTTGTTGCCTTGCCTAAGGGCAAAAAGGCTTTGCCATACAAATGGGTGTACAAGCTGAAAAGTACCCCTGGGTACCCCAAGGTGGCCTATAAGGCTAGACTTGTAGCTAAGGGTTTTAAGCAGGAGCATGGAGTTGACTTTGATGAGGTCTTCTCTCCTGTCGTCAAGATGACAACCCTACGCTTGGTCTTGTCCTTGGTCGCACAACTTGACTTGGATCTTTATCAGATGGATGTTAAGACTGCATTCTTGCATGGGGATTTTCATGATGAGATCTATATGGAGAAACCTAAGGGCTTTGCAGAACATGGCAGGGAGCACCTAGTGTGCAAATTGAAGAAGAGTCTTTATGGCTTGAAGTAGGCACCTAGGGAATGGTATCATACGTTTGATGCCTTTATGCAGTCACAGGGCTACAGCAGGAGTGCTATGGATCCATGTCTTTACACGAAGAAAGCCCGTAATGGCAGTTTACTGATTTTGGTTCTCTATGTTGATGACATGCCGATAGCAGGGAAAGCTCATGTAAAGCTTGATGCTCTGAAAGCTCAGCTCAAGAAGAGCTTTGAGATGAAGGATCTGGGACAGGCTTCACATATTCTTGGGATTCGCATTAAGCGTGATAGGCATCAGGGGCTTTTGTATCTCTCACATCGAAAGTACATCCATAAAGTCCTTGAGCGCTTCCGCATGCAGGACGTAAAGCCTGCGGGCTGTCCTTTGCCTTCTCATGTGAGGGTTTCACAGGCCAATTGTCCGCAGACAGATGAGCAGAGGGCCGAGATGGCCAAGATCCCTTATGCATCAGTAGTGGGCAGTCTCATGTATGCCATGATAGCCACTTGTCCAGATATTGCGCATGCAGTTGGTGTTGTGGCGCGTTATATGGCTACACCTGGCAAGAAGCATTGGGATGCCGTGAAAGGTATCATGAGGTACCTAAAGGGCACTGCACATATGTCTATATGCTATGGCATCCAGGATACAAGGGTTGTGGGTTACACTGACTTCGACTATGCAGGACATGCAGATAGTAGGAAGTCCACTTTTGGCTATGTGTTCACTTATGCTGGAGGGGCTGTTTCTTAGATGTCTAGGGTGCAGAAGTGTATGGATTTGTCTACCACTGAGGCCGAGTATGTTGCAGCCCTGAGGCTTGCAAGGAGGCTATCTGGCTTCGGATTCTATGAGTGCCATTCAGTTGGCTAAGAATCCGGTCTTCCATGCGAATACGAAACATATTGAGGTGAGATATCACTTTATTCGGGGTGTCATGGAAGACAGGTTTATTGACCTTGTCAAGATCTCCACTGACATCAATCCTGCAGATCTGCTCTCACGAAAAGACTCACTACTGAGCACTTTGCCTTCCTTAGAAGATTGATGGGCGTTGGATGAGATGTTGCCTTTCCTCATCCCTTGTACCTATATACATTTGTACTGTCTTTTCTTTTCTTTTCTCTCTCACTGGGGCAGATTCGCCTTTATGTGGGAGGTTGTTGGGGTAAAGGCGCCTCCTCCATGCCACCCCGTGTATTACTACACTGACAGTACCCGCCATTGCACACTGCAGGTGGTGGGCGCCCATCACCGTCACACTTATTCTTTATTCTTTTAGTGACTAGTGAATAAAGGAAGGCTCGATCACACATTGTGACTGTTGGAGTTCCCATTTGTCTCTCTCTCTCTTTTCTTGCTCTTGCTCTCCGCCATAGCTCGTGCATGGTCTTTCAATCCTCTCATCCTCAATGACGATGAAGTTCATAGAAAACTGGACACCATGATCTTCAATGGCCAATTCTTTAATACTTCAAATGGCCTAACTTTCATTCCATTGACTAGTGTAACATTAAACCTAGCATTCTTGATAGGTGGGTCACCCCGAGCTTGTAGTATTGCATGGCTAAGCACATTGATTCTTGCCGACGTGTCCATGATCCCTTTTCGTGTGGCATCTCCTAATGCTAGGACCGATAGGAATGCATGCATCTTTGTGCCCTCCCAAAAGGCATTAATGTGTAAGGCCTGGGCATCGAGTGTAGCATCAAATTGGGTATCTAAGTTAGTGTGTCATGATCATGTAGGTCAGTTGCCCCTTGCTCCATTGGTTCTTCAACCCACTACTTTAGTTCTTGCCATAGCATCAGATGCTGCCTAAACAGATCTCCTAAGCTTATAGTCATTGGGGTGGTCACTAGTATTGTATGAAGATTGTTGGCTGCTTGCTCTTCTTCTAGTCCAATGTTCCTTGGCCAATGGCGCCTTGATTAGTTTGCTGGCCTATAGCGTTTAAACTTTGTTTAAGTGGCACTGCTTGTGATGTAGACACGTCTTTTGACTTTGGTCATGGAGGCAAAGCTAGTGTGCTTATGCTTGAAAGATCATCAATCTCATCCTCTAAAGATGGGTTCAATTTCCTTAAGGTTCTCTTGGGCCTCTTTCACTCACTCCTTGACCTTCTCTATGGCTTTGAGCTGGTATTTTAGGTTGGGGTACTTCCCCACCCTAGCACTCCCCTTCTTAGCAGTCCTTGGAGCGAATGTCTTTGCCTCTACGTTGATGACTTTCTTTCTTGTGGCCAATGTTGTAACACCCTCTGTTTGTGAAAAGCATGGATCTAGAGCATGGCAGGAGCTATGGTGGATGGATAATGAAGGCTAGATTCATGTTGACATAGACTGAAGAGTAGATAACTGTTATACAAGTGAATTATGTTCCAAGATGGAAGCTTAGACTCATAAAGACAATCTTGAGTATGAGAATGACAATGACAAAGATGACACTAACTAAAAGAGGAAAGCATCATGATATTGTATTCATCATTGTGAAAGTGATAGTCAAGTACAATGCTTTATAGAAGTTGCATAGGTAGCATTTTGCACCATTGTGCTTATGGGATTCAAGACCTCTTCCTAGACTGCTAGTGTTTACCTTGCCCATTGCTCCATACAAAGAAGCATACAACTAGGTGTGATTGCTAGATATCTCAACACCCCTCCTCAATCACAACTAGAGAAGTACAAAGTGTATAGAGGCTTTAGTGAGCAACCACATGCAAAGTGTGGACACACCATAAACATGGTAAACACCAGAGACTGTCGTAGAAAAGGCTAAGTGTGGGTACCAAAGACATGGTGGACATCCAGAGGCTATGACAGGGGCCTCACAAAGTGTACAAAGGCTGTAGTACAAGGTTACATGAGGAGTTTACAAGCTTATGTTAGAAGCATTAGGGCTAGGCAAGACAATAAAAAAGTCTAGAAAAATTATGGATCAAGGACTGACAAGCCCTTATGATTTTTAGCATTTTTAGATATGCCACTATGAATCTTCTTGTCCTTCTTCATGTAGTCCACTTTGCTCTTTTTGATCTTTACTTGTCATTCACTTTGCTTGTAGCTTTAGGGTCTGCATGGTTGATCTCGTTGTTCTTCTTCTCTGCTTTGCTTGCAGCTTTCATCTTTTGGTCCTCTTCTTCATGGTCTTCTTCTTTTTGACTTTGCTTGCATTAGTCTTATTGTTTTCTTCTTTATTGACTTTGCTTGCATTAGTCTTCATGTCCCCCTCAAGCAAAGATATCATCATCTTTGAGGCAACAAGAATGTGTTCAGAGTCTTTAAATAAGGTCATTGATTGTTCTTTGATGTAGGTAGCTCTATGTCTTCCTACAAGTGGCTCAAACAAGTCTTCCATGTAGTGCAAATGGGCAACAAGAATAATGTTGCTTTTCATGAGAAGTAACCACTCAAGATACTTTATACTTGGCATAGAATTTGTGTCAAAAAACACAAGTGAAAGTAGTGTGAAAAATACACTATGTAGTATCAAGAGATACAAGTAAAACTTAATGTTGTTTGCTTGAGCTTTGAGTTCTCAAGATCTTCAAATTTTATCAATCTTCTCAACTTCAAAATGGATTCACTTGTTTGAGGTTGATCAATAACCAAGTTGACTTGTAGTGTGTTGAAAAACACATGCAGTGGTAGCATAAAATTTCACTATGCTTGATGCTTATCCTTCAGTGAAAGCTTCAAATCTTCAAAAGCTTTCCAAGGCTTTCTTGTTGGATACTAAAATCTTGATGGAATTTTAGTAGCTTAGTGGATCTGAAGGTCAGAACCTTGCTTGAGTTTAGTTGGTGAAGAAAAAAAAACAAAAATATGAGCTAGATGAAACTTGGCTATGGAGTTTTAGGGTTTCCAAGAACATGGGCCTAGTTTTTCACTCTATGTGGGCTGTGTACTCAATATTTCCAAATTTTTTTATATGAAAATGAATCTTGGAAATGGGCTTCCAAATCCCTATGATCTTGGACAAGATCGCGGCCGCACATAGTGCGCTTGCAGTACGAACGATAGTAAGCACAACCAGGGCAACAATAGGAAAAAACACGCAATGCTGGGCTTTGTGATCAACAATGTGTCGAGCTGTGATGTGCCAAGGAGGAGTGCCTTGAGTAGAGAAGGATGTCCACAGAAGAAATCATAAGATGATATGGCCTGGTTGAAGAGATCCAGAGGCTCTAAGGTAGGTAGGTACTGTTTTGGCTATGGCTACCAAACGGTGATTGTGAGATTCAAGTGAGAAATAGGAGTCATACACTCAAACTGAGCTAGATTGAGATGAAGAGGAGATAAGAGGAGTGAAAGGAGAGCTTGTCCATGCTCAGCTAGGCTCTGATACCATGTGAAAAGCATGGATCTAAAGCATGGCAAGAGCTATGGTGGATGGAAGATGAAGGCTAGATTCATGTTGACATAGACTGAAGAGTAGATAGCTGTTACACAAGTGAATTATGTTCCAAGATGGAAGCTTGAACTCATAAAGACAATCTTGTATATGAGACTAAAAATGACAAAGATGACACTAACTAAAAGAGGAAAGCATCATGATATTGTATTCATCATTGTGAAAGTGATCGTCAAGTACAATGCTTTATAGAAGTTGCATAGGTAGCATTTTGCACCACTGTGCTTATGGGATTCATGACCTCTTCCTAGACTGCTAGTGTTTACCTTGCCCATTTCTCCATACAAAGAGACATACAAATGGGTGTGATTGCCAGATATCTCAACACGTTTTAAGCATGATCTTGGCCTTCGTGCTCTTCTTCCTTCGCCTATGGCTCTTTTTCCCTATTGAGGCTGCATCTAGATTACTGGGTCCAAGCAATGGTATGCCGGCTTGCTTCATTTGTGCCTAAATCATGACGTGTAAAGGGATAGGCGTGTCCTCTCCATTAAATGTCTCAACTCTAAACAAACCCAATGGTACTAATGGCTCATTTGCTGCACTAGAGGGTGGCTTTCGTCTAGGGCATTCGACAAACAAGTGAGTGACTCCACACTCTGGGCATCTAAGATTGGCCTTTTCTTGATTAGCTTTCTCCCATTTGGGGCAATGTGAGGACATGTATCATGGGTGACCACAAGTCCAATATGAGATTGGTTCTTGGGTTTTCCCTCCAAAGCCTCTACCTCTACCTTATGGGGGATTCACTAGTAGTAATAAGGAGACATCACCTGCATGCAAGAAATATATGAAAATACCCCTTATCTACCCCCTATTTATGGAACCTTACCTTATAAAATGTACCTTCCTTCCCTTAAATAACCCCCCTCCCTTACACTCATGTGGTACCATACGGTAAACCCTAGTGGACCCCCCGGGCTCTACCTCTACCTAATGCCATCATCAGTACATGTTAGTAATCCATAAGGATTGCATTTCCCTCTTCGTCATATGAAGCCTAAGGGTGCATCTAAGATTCTTCTTTGTTCAGCTCCTCCACATAGTGGACTGGATTGTTAGGTGGATGGGTTACATAGTGTCTAGGTAGTCTAGGTATGCCTATGGGGTTTATCTCCATCCTAGGAATGGATGGTTTGGTATTCTTGGGTGTTGGGAGAGCCAATGGGGCTCCCCTGCAAAGAAGTTTTGTGGCCTATTCACTAGGAAAGGCTGTCCATATAGTTGCGAGTATGAAAGTCTCCTCAGTAGCCTGCAATGCAGGATATCACAGCCGAATCTACTACAATTTCCACAAGGTTGGGACCTCGGGTCCTAACACTTGGATGGTAGGTGGTTTTCACCACAATACACGCATTGGATGTGAGGGCATGTTAGTCATCTCATCATCTCTTGTAATTTGGCTAGCTCCATCTTCATCTCTGCTAGCTTTTGACTTGGGTTAGTGTCATTTCCTTTATTCCGAGTACTTGGGCATGATCTTTCACTTGACATTGAAGCTCTCTCAGAGTTTCTAGCGTTAGTCTCCTCTCGGGTCAAGCTACTGGAGCTTCTCTCTTTGAGCTAGTCATCCACTCTAATTGCATCGTCGAAGACCCTAGCTAGCGCATCTCGCTGTAAGCTTGAATTGCTTGCCAAGGCCTTGTAGCGTTCCTCACTTTGTATCCCATTGATGAAGACTGTGGATATTGCTCTTTCGGTGGGTCGTTTGCCAATTGGGATTCTCTTGAAGAAACTCCTCACATGCGTTATATAATCCTTGATACCCTCCTTATCTCTCTGCTGCACATTCATGAGTCGTACAATCAAGTTGTCTAAGTATCCTGCCTCTGAGAATCTCTTAATAAAGAGGTCCTTGAGATGGTTGAAGTTGTCACATTTTGTGGCATGTAAGCTGGTGTACCAAGTCCTTCCCTTATTTCCTAAGCATAGATTGAAGGCCTACAAGTGATGCTGGGTGAGATCGATGAGGCTATTGGCCTCACAGACCTGCTCGAACTGCTCTATGAAGCTGTAGGGATCATCGTTTGGCTGGTATTTGTATAACTGCTTAGCAATGACAAGGATTTTTGATTGCCTCTTCGATGACTCCTAGCCTCTTGAGCAATGAGGTCACAAGTGCTTCTGCGCTCTGCTCTATGGAGGTGTTGTCTAGCAGTTGCTTCATAAGAAGCTCGCTCAACATAAGGTCTCCTTTTAGCTCTCTCTCTCTCTCTGTGCATCACTCCTGATCGATTCCTATTTGCTAAGGCTAACACTCGCTAGATCTCCCACATTTCTATGTTTTGTTACAAGCTTCTAGCTTGCTATTCCTGATTGTAGGCACTATGCCTTGAAAAGCTTCCTACGTGCTAGTCTCCTCTCGTCTTCGAGGTCTGCTATGATATCCTCAGATGTTGAGTGTTGAAATGACTTGTTTTTTTGGCTGATTTTTGTTGTTTTTGAGAGCTGAATGGTTGATTTTATGAGATGATTGATTGATTTGGAAGTGTTTTGAGAGTGTTTTGGATGATAATGATGGTGTTTTGGAAGTTCATGATGTTTATTGGAGGTTCTGTGATGTTCTGATAGGTTCTGTATACCTTCTGTTTTGCTCTGTTTTGGTATGTTTTATTCTGATTGTCTTCTGTAAGGAGGGATGGAGTATTGATTGATGAAGATTGAGATATTGTGAAAGCTTATTGAATGGTTTGTGAAAGTTTGGAATGGTTTGAGAATAAGTTATGAGGTTTTGATGACCTTCTGTAGGTCTTCTGTAGAGCCTCTGTCTCTATTCTGTTCTGTTCTGTACTGTAGCTGTTCTGGTACTGTTCTGTGACTGTTCTGTATGCTTCTGTATGTGTTTTGATGGATGAGAGTGTAGCTTGGGAAAGTTTTCTAGCCTTGGAAAGAGGTGAATACAAGTGCAAAAGAGCTTAAAGAAGTGAAAGAAGTAGCTGCTGAAGACTCAAGTGAAGACTAGAGTGAAGTGACTGTAGTGAGCTATGAAAGGACACTGTAGTGGCTCTGGTGACTTTTCATATCAGACATACCTCTTGGGAGGGGTATCCACGACCTAAGAGGGATTATTGAGAGTGATTTTGAGAGATTGTAGTGAGGATATGATGTATTATTGATGGAGAGAGAGAGAGAGAGAGAGTCAGAGATAGCCAATTCTACTCAACCAGAGTGATTGTATATGAGAGATTGAGAGAGAAGACTATGAAGATATTGAAGATGAATACTATGTGATGTGTTTCCATTCAAAGATGGTGTATTCCTTTGCTTTCTTTGTTTTGTTGATGGATTTTGTGAAGATATTGAAGAATATGGTTGATTCTATCAAATCCGTGGGAGATCTACATGATGCTGCATGAAGATTTGTTGTGCCTGGTGTTCTTTTCTTCATTGTGATCATATGAAACATGATAAACAAGCTTGTTGATGTTACAAGATAGATTTTCTTGCAAGAGAATTCCCTTTTCCTTGGTGTTCCTCTCGGGGCTCCATCAGATGACCTATTGTGGTGGTCCATTTGGGTTTGCAAGTCGTACTTGCTCACCATCTGTTGGATTTCATTAAAAAATCCCCCAAATTAAGCTCTTCATTACGTTTGCGGTTTGTGCTGGTCTCTACTATATCCACGGTCTCTTGTTCCACTAGGGTCTTGATGAGATTGATCAAGTCAAGTAGATCCACTCCTCCAATGGTGTCGGTCCTTGCTATGTCTGACTCATGTGTCACATCCTTGGTTGGTCCTATAGTTGGGCTTCTCGATCACCTAACTATGATTTAGGGTCTTCTCCTACTGGTGGGTTTGTTCTGATTGTTAAGCTTGAGTGAGTTTCTTATTATTTACAAACATTCCTCAACTTATACTCACTCGGTGTGTGTGTGTGCTCTCTTCCATACACCGTGCAAAATCAGGCTTTCAACTTTTCTTAAGTGCATTTCAAGTGCTGGAAAAAAATATGGGTGCAAATATAAAGTGAGAATTGCAGCTCTCGCACTTTTGTCTATGTACTTTTCCTAATGGAGCTCTAGGTTCAAATCCTAACTGTTCATATTGGTGATTAGGGTCTGTGCTATATCGTTTAGCTCATTCAAGGTCAAATTGGGGTTTGCTGGTTAGCCTACGGCTCTAAGTGTGTCAAATACGTTGATATGAGTATCAACACTATTCCTAGTTATTCGATCATGATTTCAAGGGTTAGATTTGCTTGTAAGACTTTTGGTGAATTATCCTATTGCGGGTTGTACTCTCCATCGCCTTGGAGGCGCTAATTTTTCAATTTTGACGTGTCAAAACCTCGTCAAATTCTGCAGAGTCCGATTCTGTAGTGTTCGATTCCAAGAATTGAACGTTCGATTTGACAGGTGTCCGATTTTAGCTGTCCAATTTACTCTGTCCGATTTGGAGTGTATGATTATGGGATGTCCGATTTTCAAAATCGGATAGGGTATGTTCGATCAAACAAGATGGGTTAGTTCGATTTGAGTGTGTTCGATTGCCAAAATTGGACAGGCTGGTCTGAGCGTCCGATTTTAAAAATTAGACAAGGTCATAGGTCTAAGTGTCTGATACTCAGGATCGAACATGTGGCAGTGGTCCGTTGGCCATCAGATTCTTGAAATTGAATGGGTATAGGGTGACCAAGTGTCTGATTTTGAGAATCGGACATTGATAAGGTGGTCCAGTTCCGTCGTGGACTGAGGGGATGAAATGACAAAAAATCGAATCACTGACACAATTATGAGCAAGCCAGTAGTTGAGGACTTCCAAAATGCAACTATGACCATAAGGCAAGGTTTGTATATACATGGGATGTGCTAAACAACATCGGTGGGAGTTGATTGATTAGTAGGAAACCTTGGCTATCTAAGCTCTCTCTCTCTCTCTCTCTCTCTCTCTCTCTCAATGCTGTAGAATTGAAAAAGAGGTCTCCCTTTGCTTCCAAGGGTCTTAGAACCCTTGTTGGACTCAAAATTAATCTTCATGATCACTCCTCTGTGACCCTAATACCTCTAAGCACTCCTTTTCTCCATTTTTCCTTGTTTGTTCCCTGTTTGGGCCTGTTTCACAACAACAACCCTAAAGCTTCCCGCTTTGATCTCTCGGTCCTATCCTACTCTAAATGCAACAAAATCCAAAAGCAAAATACTGAAATGATTTCTCCTAATTTCCTAATCATCAAAAAACAAAAATATTTACTTGTTGTAAATATTAAAAACCTAAAACCTCCTACCTATCCCAAGCTTCAGTTTGGGGATGAAACCCTTACTTCGTCACTCAATTTGAGGTGTGCAAGTGCTCAAGCTTAAATCCGTTGGTCTCAGGAATAGAACCAAAATGTAGAAGCGAGCTCACGCTCAATTGTCAAGACCAAAGGACCACTTATTGTTCAAGCAATTCAAGTGAACATCTATGGCTATCTCTCACGTAGTCGATGCACCTTCCATCCTACCAGGGTGTAGTGAGCTTACCTCGATGCTTGGATGAGTTGCCTGCTCCTTCAAGCATACCGGTAGCTCCATGATTCAAGATGTGAGCTCAAGCATCCTCAAGCCTCCACCTCCAAGCTTCATCCTCCATAGTCGCACACGAGAGAAGAGAAGAGAAGAGAAGAGAAGAGAAGAGAGGAGAAGAAGAGAGGAGGTGATGGAGAGCTTCACCTCCAAGATCCCTCACCCTCACACACTCACTCCCTTGCACTCTCACACTCCCTCTCTCAAGCACACACAAGCAAGCATGAAGGAGAAGGAAAGAAGAGAAGAAGATGAGTTCACTTTGCCACACACCAAAGAATGAGCTTCTCATTCACTTTTTGAGTTTATATACAAAACCCTAATTCCTTTTGGGCAGTCATCTCCTTTTTTACATGGCCAATTGTGGTCGCCTAAGCCCTCTTTCCCATTGTCCTCCTATCTTCTTAGCTTCCTTTATACCTCCTATCTACCCTTACAATTTGCACAGGAGGGAGCTTGGAGCTCTTTTACAAAAGTTTTAGGGGTGCCTTGCATTTATAAATGTGCTTTTGCCTTTGACTTAGCTTTTGAGGCAACCCTTGTGCTTTTGGTCATTTCTCTTTTTGCTTCTTTTGTTGTGTCTGATATCCTTCTGGGCCGCCTCTTTCAGCTCCCGACTTGTGCTTTCTCACCTTTTCTGCTTTTTCTTGTGTTGAGGTTAACATAAATATATCCTCACCAAGCAAAAAAAAGTCTACAAGGAAGCATCCCTTAGAGCATGCATACCTTAGATAGATAATTCCAATGAGCTTAAGGCATAGCTTGGAATTGCATGAAAAATTCTAGATAGCATGGATGAATAGATTAAGGAAGTTTATTTAATGATAGCTAAACCAACCAAGAAATGCATCATACAACACCTATAGTAGAAAGGATATGAAGATCATGAGTTATAAGAAATAGGGCTTCTAGAAGATGAGTCTTCTCCTCCTAGGTCCCATATTTCTTGGGAACCATCGACTATCATTACACCACTAACACATCTTCCTGATCTACTACCTTTTGATGATTTCAAAACTAGGCCCATTGAAGAACAAGTTGTTACACAAAAAAGGGCCTATGATGCTATGGTAGAAGAGCTTAAGGCTCAATTCCAAAAGCTGACAGATCACCTCATTCCATTTGAGTTCATGAGGAATGAAGAGGATGGTAGTACAAAAGAAAAGCTAGAGGCGAAACTATAGATGTACAGGGCATAGGAAGAATCTAGAGATATAGAATTTTTTGATTTCAAGATTGATGAGATCGATAAGTGTAAGGTGCCCCTACCCCACAAATAATGAGATTCCTTATCCGAGCGGCTAGCAGCATAGTAGAGAAATAGACCTACTAGGTGGACCATGATGCCTTCAAAGTATTTTGTGAGATCATGAGAGGGGCAAGAAAATATCTAATTATGGATCCCTTGAGAATCTTGGCCAAGAAAACCAAAATGTAAGTACCTAATCCTAGAGTAGGACAAAGCAGTATGGAATGCATTTATCTACTCCAAAGAGATTGATCAAGAAAACCCACTTATATGTCCTTATCCCTGTTGACATGTTGGGGAGTATGACAAAAGAGAGCATGGCATGTACAACTGCTTAAAGATTCTAGATATGAGGGCACTTGAGAAGAAATAGATCTATCTATTCTAGTCCTTTGACCTCATTCCTTCTTTCATACACCTTGTGAAGAAATTCACCAATTACCCGAACCCTTCCTTCATCATGACACATAACTACCTCTATTTCTTGATCATCCTACTTCGACAACCTATCATACCCTATGAGGAAAGATAGTCACCACTCTTCTTTGATTTAAATGCTAGAATTGATTGAGTGGAAATGATATAACTTTGCCTTTAGGACCTATTGCTACCTACTTATTATACTGAGTTGTTGGGACCCAAAATGGGCATGACACTAGCTCTCTAGGCATTAATTGAGCCTCTCTACACTCAAAGAACATACCCTCTCAACCTCGCGGCTAGGAGCGTCTAAGGGACACTCTGCCCTAACTTTTATTGTAAATTTCACATTTTTTTTGGATTGTAATCCAACGGTTAAGCCTTCCCCACACTACTTAGAGGGAGTTCCTACACATGTCCATGTAAAACACCATGTTGTCAGAGGGGTTTTTGTCGAAAGGTCGAATCCATCGGGGATTAGAAGTAGATGGAAGTAGAGATAAGAGATGGAAAAGAAGATAGAGAATACCCAAGTGGTAAATACTACAAAGACAAAGCACAATGAATTGAATCAACATGTATTGAAAGAACTTGGAATCTTCGCACTACTCAGAAGCAATCTCCAGGCATTAGATCTCCTGGAGCTTCTTTGTGGAACAAAACATGCATAAAAATTACAGCTCCCTCTTTGCTGCTCAGAACCCAAATCTGATGGCTCCGTTGGCTCCAAAAGGGGGGTAAAACTCTAGGATACCTGGTCTTGGATCTCTCAGATCACTCCTTCTTCTTTCAGCTCAATCTGCCGTTTTTAGCCTGTTTTCAGCAATCACGACACACACGATTTCGTCAATCTGTCCCTCTTGTGAAAATCCCATAATTGGCTGAAAAAGCAACTAGTTTTTTGCATGCCATCCTAATCTAGAAGCTTTTTCTAAATTTTTTAGATTTTTACAATAAATAATATAAAAAATAGGCTAAAATTATCCAAAAATCTTTGGATGCATGTGGAACACGTGCTTATTGCCATGGGTTTAACAAAAAGTGACAATAAAGTATTGCAAGTTGAGAATAACTGTGTATATTTGGGCCATTGATCCCCACTCTTGCGTAATCAATTTGGGCCATTGATCCTCATGGAAGATAGTATTGTGGCCCATAGCCACCATTGGAAGAAAGGGATATAGAAATTAGAATCCTAAGGGTGCCCATATAATTATGAGCATCATTTAAAGAAATAGTCCCCAAGGAAATCGATCGTCTAAATCTACAGCTTAGGATATCTCACATACTCAACGTAGGTCATATGCATGAATACAATTACAATGCATCCAATAATGATACTATGCATTGTGTGTGATGCAATTGTGTATGAACCATTGTGCCCAATCATTTTATCATTTAGAAATCAGCATTGTGAGGTGCAAAGATATTTCTTTCAATGATTTTAATTTAAAAGTAATGTTGCATTGCTAAGGGTCAGCACTGAGCATTCTCGTGCTGCTAGACCTCTTAAACTTAAACCATAAATGTCCTATATGCCATGCTTTAGCAAAGGATCATAATTTAGAATCTTATCAGCAATCAGTCACCCTTAAAACCCCTCCTCCCTACCGCTTAGGTTATGTATGCGTTGATAGATGTAGAAATCATTTTTTATGTGTGTTTTTTTTATAAAAGAGATAAAGACTTCAATTTAACACAAATAAAATGATGAAATAAGGCTCATCCCTCATGCTCTAGCCATGTCACATATCCACACACATAAACCTTATTTTTTCTTATTTTTTGAATGTAAAAAACTTATTTTTTTCTATTTTTCTTATTTATTTATGCATAAAATATGATATTTTTTGATTTTCTGGTTTGGATTGATCACATGTACTAAGAATTGATTTTAAATAATTTTTTATTCCACATGAACCCCATAAAAACCACAAAAATCCCAAAATTAACAATTTTCCTTAAAACCACATAGTCGCGGGTTTATGTATAAATTATTATGTGACTAAAATTTCTTATTTAATTTAGCATCTACGATAGATTACAACATTAACAACCAAAGACAATAATTTCCAAACAATTTCAACCAAAATCTATCAGAACGATCACTTACATATAAAAACACGCTTTTTGAGACTTGTATTTCAAGGTTGGGAGGTGCCAATGCTCTCTCTTGGCGACTCATGCTTTGCCACAGCCCAATGTACGATCCTTTGCACTCCAACACTATCACTCCATCAACATCTTTCATCAAATACCACCTCCTTTTCTCATAGAATCAAGTATATGAATAGGTAGTAAGAGGAGAGAGGAGAGAGAAGAGAGAAAAACTAAGAAATCAGAATTTCATTTCCTTGATCATATTTCACATACTTATAGTCAAAATCTTGCTCTTGGTATGTAGATCAGACTTCCATCTCTCTCTCTCTCTCTCTCTCTCTCTCTCTCTCTCGATTGGGGTGTACTGAAGACACATAAATCCATCCAAAAATGGGACGCAAAATAAAAAATGACCCCTTCTCTTGTCAAACAAGAATTTGCATGTTTTTTTCATTTGTATTTCATTTCATGTCATTTATTAAATGTCCACTTTGAAAAAACCACATTCACACTACTCCGTGAGGGTTTTCAACTTGTTTGGAGGGGTGAATGGATGGGAATTGTGATCTATCTGGACAGCTAACTCTGTGATGTTGAAATCTATCCATCTTAACCTCATCATGCACTTTCTAGCTCCTGAATCACATAGCCGCTTTAGAGCGCTAAACCTTGCGGGATTAAATGGAGGGTCAAATGACTTCCAATTGACGAACAAAGACTTGCATTGGATTCCTGGCATCAAAATACACTTAGGAAAACTCTAGCTCCGACCATCCACCACCATTCAATTTTGCATGAAAATTTGGTCCCTGATGCCTCCTAGCTACTTTTCCACTCCAAGAATGGGTTCAAATGCTTCAAAAATGGGTCCCAAAATCTAGCTCTCATTGGCACGTGATAGGGTGACTCAGCCCATCAAATCCCATGAACTGATTTGCACAAACGTAAGCACAAATAGCATCAAGCTGTGACAAGGAAGAAACAAAAACACATATTACATCTCTTGCCCTTCCCCTTGACAAAAATCATGGCATGAAATCCATGAGGGAGAAGCTAAGAAATTTTTTATCAAGAGGTCAAGAGTCAGTTGTCAACCAAGTGCTCCAACACAACCTAGCTAAAAAGAACTATCAAAGAGATTATCCTAAGTAGTCATCTGACCTACCTACCTAATCGAGGACACCAGAACCAGGAGCTCCCACTAGGCGAGGACTCTTATAGCATGATCTCATTTATTCATTATATTTTTCTTTCTATTTATCTTTCTTTTCCTTCAAAACTTGATATTTGGGTGTGTAAAAAGAAGGGAGCCTGAGCTTAGTGACCCAAGGAGTATAGGGCATCGACCTCAGGTCCTGTCTTGGCACCCAAGAACCTACCAAGCCCTCGCAAAAGGCAACACTTATTCTTTTTTGAAGGCTCACTTTTATTTTCACTCCAACCTTCCTTTTTATTTTCTTTTGTGGCAAGATGTCACCCCAAGGAAGGGTAAGGCATCGGCCTCGGGTTTGACTCGTCCCTAGGAACCTACTAGGCCTTCGTAAGGCGATAGACAATTGCTCTAGGAAAATTTTTTCCTTTTTATTTCAACTTTTATTTGCTAGGGGTTAGAACCCCTTTTTACACACATTTGTATACTGGTTGTTCTTAAGATATTTCTTTCTTGATAATATAGATTTTGGGCAGGCTTGCCTACCTGCCTCATCACTAATAGAAGCTCCTAGAAATAGCTGCCTAGGAGGCTAGCAAGATAGGGTCACTCAGGATTCCTCAAAATGGCTCTTTCAATGCTAGACAATGGCTTCATAACAGGTGGCCAACTACTCAGACCTTCCTCCCAAACATATCTACCTAAACCTTGGGACTTCATGCCACGACTTGCCAGTCCCCAATAAAGTAAAATAAACCCCCCACAAATACATATATATAAATAACTTAAGGAAAAAATCTCAGAAAGGTGACGAAACCACCTGGATTGGCCATCAGAAGCTCCCATGCAATAAAGACTCTCTCCAAGCACTCCATCAAACCTGTTTGATACAACACTAAAATAGAAACCCATTAAAAGTGCTCGCATCAAACAATCACAGGGCCCTCTTGGCCTAACAAAATATAGCATTCCGCATCTAAAACTCGACCCTCTTGGCCTAAAGGAATATAACAATGTAACTCATAGAAAACCCTCCTTGGACTAACATTGATAGACAATGAGATGCTCCATCCCAAGGAGAAATTTGGCTCCAAGCCCTAAACTAAATGCATTAAATTGTGACCCATATCTCCTATATAGATAACAAGAGGCATACACATAAAGTGTCGTATGACCAACCTATGGGTCCAACATAATTACGGCAAATGGGTCTCGACTACTCTTTGCATCACCCATACTAACCATTTCCTGCCATATAGAGCATGTTCTAATAAAAGTCCCCATAATCAACCGGGTCCTGTATTGTCATTAATAAATATATCCAAACTAGGACCACAATTGAAAAAGAGGTCTTCTTCATATGCATAGTTGGCTAATGAATCAACAAACTGATTCCAATGCCATGGAATTAGCCGAAGAGACACTCTCTCAAAGTCATCAATAAAGTTCATGGTAGCATGATAATACATACGAAGAATAGGGTTTCGTACTATGTACATCCCATTCAGTTGGTTCGAAACCAAGTGGGAATCCCCTTTTACTAACAATTGGTGACTATCGCTCTTCTTCACAATGTCTAATCCCATAATCAAAGATTTTTACTCCACCATATTATTAGTAAAGTCTATCCCAAGGTAGATAGCTAATTTCATCATGATTCTATGTCGGGGATTCCTAATAACCACGCTTATACTCCCTTTCTTGTTGGGACCCTTGGACGCTCCATCAAAGTATAATGTATACGTCCACGATGAGTTCACACAATCGGCCATCATCACCTCTACTCATAATTATGATAATCAAAATTTAGCATGTTCAGAGGATGTACCAAAGGCTCCATCCCACATTATGCATCGGATATAATAGGGATACTCATTAGAATTCATAAGCAGTGATGACAGAAGAATTTGATTTTGCAAACAAATGATCTATCCTCTTGTTCAATGATTTTATATCCCTTAGTCCACCAGATAAGCTTTCCATGATGATATCTACAGAGGGACCCCTCTTTTGATTCATCGCTTGATGAAGTCTCACTGCTAGATGGTTCCTCTAATGCATCTAATTTTGACAAGGATAAAAGAGCTCTCCCATTTTGAGGAGACTTAGGATATGCATCTACTTTCACACGACTAGCACCTTTGCCAAAAATCAAATGACTAGTAGGTATATTCACTTGACAGTTGGATTGCAAGATCCATGGCCTTCCTAACAATACTTGATATCTTGGCCATCCTGCAAACCGAATAACCCTAAAGTCTATAGTGCATTCCACACTTGCAACACTCACATGGACTTTGGTAATGCTACTTTCAGGTTTTCTTAAATTGTCATAAGCCATTTGAAGAATTGTGGAGGCATCCTTTTGAATTTCTAATCCCAGCCTTTCCATCAATTCCAAACTCATGATGTTGATGAAGGATCTTGTGTCTACAATAGCATGATCCACTAATATTCCATTAACATATGTTACTACCCTTGGGCAATACTTTTCAGCATGCTTAAACCAATCCTCTCCCACATGAGCTATTGCCAAGGGCTTAATGATATACCCAATGCGAAGAATATTTTTAAGTTATTTACACACTCTTAGAGATAACTTGATCAATTGCAAGAGGTTCACATTAGGCTTTATGTCGCAAAGAGAACTTGCTAAATCAAACTCATGATAATTAGCAATGGTTCTCTTCTCCCGCTAGACCATTCTCTCCTTTACCTTTGAATTGCCTTTGGCATCTCCTTCTTGGATTTTACCTTCTTCTTTGGAAACTTGTTTTGAGGGTCAACTTTGCCATTACTAGCTTTTAGAGTACTAGTTTCTACATTAAGGTTAAGGACTTGCATCCCTTTATCATCCTGTTTAGGGTTTACCTCAACAGGTTTTACATTATCCCTATTGCCTTCTTTAGCATTTTGCCCCCTTGTAATGGCTCACAAATTAGAAGCTTCAATGTTGTTGACACTCACAACTTGAATAAGGTTGACACCACTATTAGTAGACAGCTTTTCTACAGTAGCTTTCCCTCTT
Organism: Lygodium microphyllum; assembly: GCF_053477565.2. Classification (NCBI taxonomy): domain Eukaryota; kingdom Viridiplantae; phylum Streptophyta; class Polypodiopsida; order Schizaeales; family Lygodiaceae; genus Lygodium; species Lygodium microphyllum. The sequence continues at coordinate 23,970,453 of NC_141152.1, read as the reverse complement.
TGCAATATTTTCTTTGATCCATCATCCTGCTAGAGATTATTCCCTTGCGCTCAATGATTGATTGGACTTGGTTACCTATTCCCTTGCTGGAGAGAACTAATCTTAGTCCAACAGGTACGAGCTAGATGGTCGGACTTTCCACATATGTCACATTTAACATTAGGGCAATTCCTAGGGGAATGTTGGTCACCACACCACTTACAACTAAATCTTGAGGGGGCACCCTCTTTAGGGTGTCGAATCCCTATCAAATTCTACTATTTTTAAAGAAAATTGACATCAACAACTATTTACCTATATTTTTCGGTGATCATGTCGGTATAGTACTTCATCATATCCTTAACTTTGCTAAGGACATTCGATGCACTAGACTCATATCCATGATCATCTACTTGCTGTTCCATCGGCCTAAGGTTGGCTATTGCTGATTAATTGGAACCACATCAGGGTGGGTTTATAATTTGACTTCTATTATTTAGTGGAACCATCTAACTAGCCATTGGCATGGTCATGCTGGGAGGAGCTGGTAGCAAGCGCACATTTTGTATTATGCTTTCTCTCCCATTTGGGTTAGTCATAGCTATCCCTTGACTTCCATTGGTCAATGAAAAATTATTTCTAGAAACTAGACCCGCATTAGAATTGGCCCTAGAAGCATAGGCCCCTTGTAGTTGAGATTCTACTTTCTCTGCTAGTCTAATAGTAGTGTCTATATCTAGCAAGGTGACACTACTCAATTGCACCTGAATATTGAAGTCCAAACCATGCAAAAAAATTGCAATTGAGAAACTGTTGGGATAGAGATAGAGGCTTGCAATTTGTGAAATACCTCTTTTAACTTCTTGGCATATGCTCAGATATCCTCATGTGGCTCTTGACGTGTCACATTTAGTGCACGTAGCCAATATTGACCACCCCCTTCAGGGGCAAATTCCCTTCAAAAGGCTGTGTAAAATAAATCAATAGTGGTTATGGTTCTGGCTCTAGGTCATGATACCATACTACAACTCTTCCCTTGAGAGTCATGTTAAAGAACATCATTAAATATCCTTTATCTTGGATATGACAGTTGAATATCAACTTTTGAAACTCCCTAATGTGAAACTTTGCATCTTCCTCCACTAACCCATTAAAGATGGTAAGGGGAAACCTAAGGCTAGCTTATCTGTCGTTCTAGCAGGAATTGTGATAGGCTGTTGTGCCATAACGACAATTGGATTTGCAGTAGGATTTGGTGAAGCAGGGTTGACACCCCTACTTGATGTAGACTGACTTATTGGGGGAAGGGGAGGACTTGAACTTCCTTCTTCTAATGGACTACTTGTGTCTCTAGGACCACTAGATGTACTCCCTCATAGGAATATTGGACTACTATGTTGAGGGGAATACCTCCTCAAGATCTCGGCATGTCACCTAGCTCTTTCAACTCTTCCTTGCTTTTGGATTTCAACTAGACGTTGTTTATGAGTAAATAATGGATCAATCTCAGTGTCCTTTGGCATAAACTAGCTAAATGGTCCCTAGACAACCAAGGTTGGAGGACCACCGCTTATAAGTACATCCTAGAAAATGCACCACCTGTCAGGACCCAAAATGGGCCTGAAATGAGCTCTCCGCCTCTCTACACTCGAAGAACATACCCTCTCAGCCTCGCGGCTAGGGGCGTCTAAGGGACACACTGCCCTAACTTCTATAATAAATTTTACATTTGTTTTGGATTGTAATCCAATGCTTAAGCCTTCCCCACACTCCTCAAAGGGAGTCCCTACACATATCAGTGTAAAACACCATGTAAGTATAGACAGAGGAGGCACCCCTCGGCTGAATTCTGCAGCCCCACAGTGGTTCTCCTCCACCTCGGGGATTGACCCCTTGATGCATCGCTAACACAAATAGTACGTACATCACAAAATCCACTCTTGTTTTTAGACGTTCCAAGAGATATAGATATTTTCCTCACTAAATAGTCCCCAAGAAAACTGATCATCTAAACCTATAGCTTAGGTTATCTCACATACTCAACATAGGTCATATGCATGAAAACAATTGCAATGCATTCGGTAATGATACCATGAGTTGCCTGCAATGAAATTGTATATAAACCATAGTGCTCAATTATTTTATCATTTAGAAATCAACATTGTGAGATGCAAAGACATTTCTTTCAATGATTTTAATATACACGTAATGCTGCATTGTTGAGGGTCAACATCGAGCATTCTTGTGCTCCTAGACCCTCTTAAACTTAAACTATAAACATCCTATATGCCATACATCATTAAAAGATCATAATTTAGAATCTTATTAGCAATTAGTCACCCTCAAAACCCCTCCTTCTCCCTACCGCTTAGGTTATGCATGCATTGATAGGTGTAGGAAGCATTTTTAATGTGTTTTTCTTTATAAAAGCGATAAAGACTCCATTAAAAAAAAAGACAAGGTTGAATTGAGGCTCATCCCTTATGCTCCAGCCCTGTCACACACACACACACACACACACACACACACAAATCTTATTTTTTCTCACTTTTTGAATGAAAAAACTTTTTTTCTATATTTTATATTTTATATTTATTTATGCATAAAATATTATTTTTTTGATTTTTTGGTTTGGAATGATCATGTGTACTGAGAATTGACTTTATATCATTTTTAATTCCACATGAACCCCATAAACACCACAAAAGTTCCAAAATTGATCATTTTTCTAAAAACCACATAGTCACGAGTTTTGCGGGTTTATGTATAAATTATTATGTGATTGACTTTTCTTATTTTCTTCAGCAACTTTGATAGATTACTAATGTCAGGAGGCATATTCCAAGGTGGCTTTCGTGGATTCTGTGAGGTTTTGCAGTGGATTCCATAAAACTATATTTATTTGTTGGGGCTCATACATAAGGTGGATTCTTTGTGCGAAAAGTTGACAGGAACACCTGTCCTTTTCAGGCGTCATGGTAATTTAATGTGAAAGTGGGTGATTCCATAGTGTGTGATTTCGCAAAATACATATTTAAATTAATGGACGTTTATGAGTTTAGAGTGCGCACTCATATTAAATTAAGGTTAGGGCAGAGTTCCAACCTATTTATCTATTTTGTAGCTGAAGATTGCTAGGTAATTTTATTATTTTCTAACAATTGTGAATGCTTCAATTGATATGTAGAGCAGGCAGCGATAGCGATGGGAAGCACTAGGTGATAGCGTGTATTCAAGTTATTTAGAAGAAATTATCATTTTTGATGGGCGCGAGTCTTAGGCGTGGTGCTAATATTTATTTAGGCATGCTTATTTATTGAAGCGCTTGACATATATCTACTATTTTGTATGCGTATGGACACACAGTTTAAATATTCATTATTGGACATTGTATTTGGGCACTGCCCGAGTCTTGGGCCACCCAACCACTTTATTCTTTATTTGAACAAAAGCAAACACAAAAGCTAAAGCATGCTAATTGTAAAATTGGGCTATTTTTGAGCTTGGAGATGAATAAATAATTAAATACATGCTTTGTGGAGCACTCACACAAGGCATGGGGGAAGATTGCACCCAATTAGTCTTTTTGCCTCATGTTGCGAAAGTCTATTCTCTTGATTTTTGAGCTTTAAGTAGAGTTCTTTGTTCTTGGGGACCTTCCAACGCTCGCTACGTACACATACAACATTCGATTTGTGTAGCAGTGGTATCAAAGCGAAGTGAGATCAAGGGCTTCCAATTGCTTACCATCTCATGTGGAGACGAAGCTCCTCGAATGAATAGGCTTTATAGTCAGTCTCGTGACAATCCGTTAATATTAGCGCGTCCTTGGCGGTGATGAACCCCCTGCTGTGTTGTTGGATCACGAAAGACCAATATCTCACGGCGGAGGACCACTTCGCAAGCTCCTTCATCAAGAAGTTTTTTCTTAGAGAAGAAGATAAGTCAAATTTCATTAGTTTGGAGGTTACAAAGGTTAATAAACTTTATTGAAAAGCTTAATCCTATCAATTCAAGTAATCGCGGTAGCAGCACGTTCTACACGGCGCTAAATTCGGTGAATACATCCTCTTTATCTGCGCACTAGCAAACGATCAGTTGAAGCTTTTAATTAAAAAGCTTAAGTTAAAGGCTAAGATTTATTAGAGCTTAAAGAACTTACTTCTCTAAATCTCTTCCTCAGCAGTTGTTCTTATTGCCATACTCCTGAATCGATTTTATACTTCCATGTAAGCCTTTGTTCACACCCGTGCTGTGACAGAGATAATTTCCAGCAATATACGTAGTCTTCACGGGCAAAGAATTCATTGAAGAAGGATTTCAACAACTTCCGTATCCGCAAAGAAGAAAGATCGTTACAAGCCATTTAAAAAAAAAAGCAAGCCTTGTAAACCAAACTTTGAGCTACACTCATCCCGCTAACAAGATCTCGAGTGTGTGAGGTTGCTTGAAATTTTGCAGGACGACTAGTCAAAACATGGAAGATTTTATGGCTGAAGGTGATTTACCGGAACCAACGATGGAGTAAAAATTGGACCTAATTATGATGCAGCTTCAAGAGGAACGAAGAGCATGTCAAGCTTTGCAAGCTCAATTGACCACTCTTCAACGATCTATTGCCGATCAAGATGGACCACAACCTGAAGATGTTATACGACACATGATTGGTGCAACACTTGAAGCACAATCTATTCGGAAAGAAGCCAAGATAAGTAAAAGAAATTTCAAATTCCGTACTTTTAATGAGTTACCCGATGAAAAGACTCTCGAAAGACTGTTCTTGCTTTTATCAATCAGTTTGATGATTATTTCCATGAAGAACAATATGCCGAAAAAGAAAAACTCAAGTGTGTCACTAATCATTTAGTGGACAGAGCATCGCTATGGTGGACTGTTGTCCGCAAAAGCATTGATTGTCCTACTACTTGGGAGATTTTTCAAAAGAAAATTTTGCAAAATTTTCTTCCATCTCAATTCCACCAAAAAGCAATCAAACAGTGGGATCTTCTGCAACAAAGAGATTGCGAACCTATTTCACAATATACCGAGCGTTTCTGGAATGCTTTATTGCATCTCTCAATTGCTCGAAGATGTACCTGAGGCGACCTATAAGCGTAAGGTTATGTTTGGTTTGCTTGGTCACTTCTATGTGGAAGTGAATATGTTCAAGCCAACGACTCTTGAGAATGCGATTTCCTTGGCCCATGATGCTGAAGACAAAATTCGAGGACGAGAAAAGCGACCGCAATAATTCTCAAACAACGATAACTTTGGTACAAAGCAATTCAATTCTAACTTTCGAAGATCCAATCAAAACTGCTTTGTTCCATCTTCATTCCATAAATCTTGGACACGACCCCCTGCTTTACCATCAAACATAAATCCAAATCCAAAGTCATCTCTCCAGCCAAATCCCAATATTCCTAAACTCCTCGCTATTATCAATAATGTTTCTAAGCCAAATCCATAGTCTGCTATAAGTGCCATCAACCTGGACATGTAGCGGTGAATTGTCAATCCAAAAAGCCAACTGTTCACATCAATTACTTGGGAGTGACTGAAGATGAAGACCATGAAGAAATGCCAGATTTCACAGAAGACGATAACGATATCAGTACTACTTCAGATACTTTACCAGGTATGCCAAATCCCCATTCTTTATTAACGATGAAATGTCTTGTGCATGGTAGAGAAAATATTGTTTTACATGAGCACACACAATTTTATTTTTGCAAAATTGGTCAAAGAATTGAATTTACATACTGTTTCAACTCATTATCACATCAAGACTGCATTCTTAGGCATTAGATACAATGGAACACAAGAAGTGCATGAGTTAGAAATTAAAATTGGTGATTATGTCGAGTGCAAAAATTTCGTAGTTGTGCCTTTGCAATCTAGTGATATTATCTTAGGAATGCCTTGGCGTCATCAGTATAACCATGATATAGATTATTCCATGCATTCAATGAAGATTCATTCTAATAGAAAACAAATCATATTGCATGGTATGCACACCCTTGATAATTTTCAATTGCTGAGTCATACAAAGGCTAAACCTGCATTAAGAAAAGGTATCAAATCCTACTTAATATGGGTGAATGAAATTGAAGTTAAGGAAAATCAGATACATTCTAGGCACGCACAATTTCTTTCACAATTTAAAGATTGTTTTGCTGCTAGCTTACCACCTAGTTTACCATCTACACGCCCTGAAGATCATAAAATAGACTTAATTCCAGGTTCTCAACCACCATGTAAAGCACCTTATCGACATAATCAAATTAAATAGAAATAAATTCAAAACCAAGTTGAAGAATTGTTAACCTGAGGACTTATTAGGCCTAGTAGTTCTCCTTTTGGTGCACCTGTCCTATTAGTCAAGAAGAAAAATAACACCTATAGGATGTGCATTGATTATCATGCCCTAAATAAGATCACTGTTAAGAATAGATATCCGATCCCTAGGGTAGACGATCTCATAGATAAACTACAAGGGGCTGCAATATTTAGTAAAATAGATCTTAAATCTGGATACAATCAAGTACGACTGGACACATTTGATATCTTCAAAACTGCATTTAGGACTCAATTTGGACGTTATGAATTCCTTGTTATGCCTTTTGGTTTAACTAATGCAGCAGCCATATTCAATCGTATGATGAATCGCATATTTTTGAAGCATCAACATTGTGTCATTGTTTTCTTTGATGACGTATTGGTTTTCAGTAAAAATGAGAACGAGCATTATGAACATTTATCCTTAGTTTTCAAATGATTGAAAGAGAATCAATTATATGCTAATCCTGAAAAGAGTGAAAATTTTCAAATCCACATTGAATACTTACGACATATTGTTTCATCTGAAGGTATTAAAGTTGATCCTAAAAATATAGAAGCAATTTTGGACTGGCCGATACCTAAAAATGTGCATGAATTATGTTCTTTCTTAGGTCTTGCTAGTTTTTACAGAAATTTTGTGAGAAAATTTTCATTGCTTGCATTACCATTGACAAAATTATTAAAGAAAGGCATTGTGTATCATTGGTTTGAAAATTAGCAAAAGTCTTTTGATTTACTGAAACATGCCTTAATACATGCTCTTGTATTGCAACTCCCTGACTTTAATAGACCATTCTTCCGAGTAGTCATTGACTCTAGTGGATCTAGAATCGAAGCTGCCCTTATGCAAGATTCACATCCCATAGCTTACTCTAGCTGCCAACTTAAACCTTCTGAACTTAAGTATTCTACCTATGCTAAGGAATTGCTAGCTGTAGTACAAGCTTTATGACAATGGAAACACTATTTAATGGGATTTGAATTCATGATCAAAACTGACCAACAAAGTATCAAACGTCTTTTTAATCAGCCACAAATCTCTGACCATCATGTTAAATGGGCTACTTTTATTCAAAGTTTTCATCCACTTATCCAATATCAACCCGAAAAAGAAAATGTTGTTGCCAATGCCTTGAGTAGAATACCAACTATTCATAATATCTCTGTGATATCTATTGATTCCCTTATCCCTATGAAAGATACCTATGATCAAGACCCTAGTTTTCAAGTTGATTGGAATAAAATAGTTGTAAATAAATGGATTCCATGATGCCAGAAGGCATATTCCACAGTGGATTCGGTAAAATTATATTTATTGCCGGGGCTCATACACAAGGTGGATTCCTTGTGCGAAAAGTCAATGGAGATGTTTGCCCTTTTCGAGCGTCTCGTTAATTTAATGTGCAAGTGGGTGATTCCATAGGGGGCGATTCCACAAAATACATATTTAAATTAATGGACATTTATGAGTTTAGAGTGTGCACTCGTAATAAATTAAGGTTAGGATTGAGTTCTAACCAATTTATTTATTTTGTAGCTGAAGACTGCTAGGTATTCACTTTTGTCAAATTAATTTTATTATTTTTCTAACAATTGTGAATGCTTCAGTTGATGTGTAGAGCAGGCAGTGGTGGCGTTGGGAAGCATTGAGCGATAGTGTGTATTCAAGTTATTTAGAACAAATTATCATTTTTGATGGGTGCGCATCTTAGGTGTGGCGCTACTATTCATTTTGACGTGCTTATTTATTGAAGCGTTTGATATTTATTTATTATTTTGTATATGCATGGATGCACGATTTAAATATTTGTTATTGGACATTGTATTTGGGCACAGCCCGACTCTTTGGGTGCCCAACCGCTTTATTCTTTAGTTGGACAAAAGCAAAAATAAAAGCTAAAGTGTGCTAATTGTAAATTTGGGCTATTTTTGAGCTTGGAGATGAATAATATATTAAATACATACTTTGTGGAGTGTTCACACAAGGCATGGGGGGAGATTGTACCCAATTGGTCTTTTTGCTCATGTCGTGTAAGTCTTCTCTCTTGTTTTTTGTGCAAAAGTAGAGTTCTTTTGTTCTTGGGGACCTTCCGACGCTTGCTACGTATGTATATATCATCCGATCTGTGCACCAGTGATATCAGAGCGAAGCTGAGATCGAGGGCTTCCAATCACTTACCATCTCGTGCGAAGGAAAAGCTCTTGGAACGATCGAGCTCTATAGTCAGTCTCAATCCGTCAATACCAGCGTATTCCTGGTAGTGAAGAACCCCCTGCTATGCACTTGGATCGTGAAGGACCAGCCTCTACAAGCGGAGAACCACCCAGGAAGTTCATTTATTAACTCTTCTATTTCTTAGAAATAGGCAAGCAATTTCATCAAGATTAAGTTTGAAAGCTTAAAGAGAAAGCTTTAAAAAGCTTAAGCCACAAAAATTCCACAATCGACGACGGCAGCATGTACTGATTGCCGCCGTCCTCGTTCAACAGCTACCGTCGTCCTCAGAAATCTACGATTAAGCTTAAAGTTCCTAATAATTAAAGCCTAAAGCTTTTTAGCTTCACTAAGATTCAAAAATTCAATTCCACTCTTTACTATAGAGGTTGTTCACACTGCAATACTCCCGAACCAGCTTTGTAGTTCCTGCAAGCCTCTGTTCACACCCGTGCAGTGACAGAGATAATATCCAGCGAGTAGATTGCTATATGCAGTCTACACGGACAAAGTATCCGCTTGGAAGAAGGCCATGATATCAACTTCAACATCCGCAAAGAAGAAATACTGCAAAAAGCCATTTAAAAAAAGGAGAAATAAGCCTTGTAAACCTGACTTTGAGCTACGCTCATCCCGCCAACAAGATTTCGAGTGTGTGAGGTTGTTTGAAATTTTGCAGGATGTCTGATCAAATCATGAAAGATCTTGTGGCCAAAGGTGATTTACCAGAACCAACGATGGAGCAAAATTTGGATCTAATTATGATGCAGCTTTAAGAGGAACAAAGAGCACGTCAAACTTTGCAAGCTCAATTGGCCAATCTGCAATGATCTACCGCCAACCAAGATGGATTGCAATCTAAAGATCTTATATGACGTACGATCGATGCGACACTTGAAGCGCAATCTATTCGGAAAGAAACAAAGATAAGTAAAAGAAATTTCAAATTTCGTACTTTCAATGGGTCACACGATGGAAAGACTAGCTTTTATCAGTCAATTTGATGATTATTTCCATGAAGAACAGTATGCTGAGAAAGACAAAATTAAGTGTGTCACTAATCATTTAGTGGACAGAGCATCTCTATGGTGAACCATTGTCCGCAAAAGCATTGATTGTCCTACTACTTGGAAGACTTTCCAAAAGAATTTTTTGCAGAAAAATTTTCCACCCCAATTCCACGAAAAAGCAATCAAACAATGGGATCTTCTGCGACGAAGGGGTCATGAGCCTATTTCATAATATACCAAGCGTTTTTGGAATGCTTTATTGCAACCTCGAATGCTCGAAGATGTACTTGAGGCAACCCATAACCGCAAGTTTATGTCTGGCTTACTTGGTCATTCTTATGCGGAGGTGAACATGTTCAAGACAACGACTCTCGAAGATGCAATTTCCTTGGCCCATGATACTGAAGACAAAATTTGAGGATGAGAGAAGTGACCTCAACAATTCCCAACTAATGATAACTTTGGTTCAAAACAATTCAATTCAAATTTTTAAAGATTCAATCAAAATCGTTTCCTTCCAACTTCATATTGTAAATCTTGGACACGACTCCCTACTTTACCATCAAACACAAATCCAAATCCTAAGCCATCTTTCCAGCCAAATCCCAACATTCCTAAACTTTTCGCTATTTCCAATAATGTGTCTAAGGCTAAACCCATACTCTGTTACAAATGCCATCAACCTGGACATCTAGCGGCGAATTGTCAATCCAAAAAGTCGACTGTTCACATCAACTATTTGGGAGCGATCGAAGATGGAGACCATGAAGAAATGCCAGATTTTACGGAAGACGATGATGATATCAGTACTACTTCAGATACTTTACCAGGTATGCCAAATCCCCATTCTTTATTAACGATGAAATGTCTTGTGTATGATAAAGAAAAGACTATTTTACATGATAATGGGAGCACACACGACTTTATTTTTGCAAAATTGATCAAAGAATTGAATTTGCATAATATTTCCACTCATTATTGCATCAAGGCTGCATTTGTAGGCACTAGATACAATGGAACACAAGAAGTGCATGACTTAGAAATTAAAATTGGTGATTATGTGGAATGTAGAAATTTCTTAGTTGTGCCTTTGCAATCTAGTGACATTATCTTAGGAATGCCTTTGCGTCATCAGTATAATCCCGATATAGATTATTCCACGCATTCAATGAAGATTCATTCTAATGGGAAACAAATCACATTATATGGTATGCACACTTTCGATAATTTTCCATTGCTTAGTCATACATAGGCTAAACATGCATTACGAAAAGGTAGCAAATCCTACTTAATATGGGTGAATGAAATTGAAGTTAAAGAAAATCAGATGCATCCTAGGCACACACAATTTCTTTCACAATTTCAAGATTATTTTGCTGCTGACTTACCACATGGCTTACGACCTATATGTCCTGAAGATCACAAAATAGACCTAATTCCTGGATCACAACCACCATGTAAAGCACCATATATACATAACCAAATTGAACAAAAAGAAATTCAAGTCCAAGTTGAAGAATTGTTAACTCGAGGACTCATTAGGCCCAATAGTTCTCCATTTGGTGCACCTGTCCTATTAGTGAAGAAGAAAAACAATACCTATAGAATGTGCATTGATTATTGCATCTTAAATAAGATCATTGTTAAGAATAGATTTCCGATCCCTAGGGTAGACGATCTTATGGACAAACTACAAGGGTCTGCAATATGTAGTAAGATAGATCTTAAATTTGGATAGCATCAAGTACGATTGGACACATTTGATATTTTCAAAACCGCATTTAGAATACAATTTGGACACTATGAATTCCTTGTTATGCCTTTTGGTTTAACTAATGCACCAGCCACATTCAGTCGTATGATGAATCACATATTTTTGAAGCATCAGCATTGTGTCATTGTTTTCTTTGATGACATATTGGTTTTCAGTAAGAATGAAAATGAGCATTATGAACATTTATCCTTGGTTTTCAAATTATTGAAAGAGAATCAATTATATGCTGATCCTGAAAAGAGTGAATTTTTCCAAATACAAATTGAATACCTAGGACATATTGTTTCATCTGAAGGTATTAAAGTTGACCCTAGAAAGATAGAAGCAATTTTGAATTGGCCGATACCTAAAAATGTGCATGAATTATGTTCTTTCTTAGGTCTTGCTAGCTTTTACAGAAAATTTGTGAGGAATTTTTCATTGCTTGCATTATCTTTGACAAAATTATTAAAGAAAGGCATTGTGTATCATTGGTCCGACAATCAATAAAAGTCCTTTGATTTACTGAAACATGCTTTAACTCATGCTCCTATATTACAATTACCTGACTTTAATAGACCATTTTTCTTAGTAGTCACTGACGCTAGTGGATCTGGAATAGGAGTAGTCCTTATGCAAGATTCCCATCCCATAGCTTGCTCTAGTTGCAAACTTAAACCCTCTGAGCTTAAGTATTCTACCTATAATAAGGAATTGCTAGTTGTAGTATAAGCTTTACGTCAATGGAAACACTATTTAATGGAATCTAAATTCATGATCAAACTGACTAACAAAGCACTATAACATATAGACCCAATAGCGACATTTAAAGCGATAGAATTATTCATGGAAAAAATTACCCTCGTCATCACTATTCGCGTCACTATTAGTGATGCGATCAATTTGTTGCTATTAGCGTTGCTATTTGGGTTAGCGACACAAATAGCGACGCTAATAGTGGCAGTTGCAAAGTAAATTTCCGACGCAAATAGCGACGGTTACAGAGGGGAAAAAATTAGGTGGCAGGGCATGCAACCCTGCCATCCTTCTAGCTATATGCACTAAATATTCTTGCATAATTCATTTGCCAATGTCACCTACACCTAATGCCTAAAAATTGTGTATCAGATTTAAAAAAAAAACTGAATCCTTTGATTGCAAAAGCTAGATATAATCAATTCAAAAAAGTATTACTCAAGGAGCTTTTTTATCACTTGTTAGGCCCAAGAAGAAGAGCTTCACTTCAAGCTTTCATTATAGTCAGGACCTTGAGGTATAAATAAGTCCCATTGATCTTCTGCTCACTCCATCTTATTCCAAGCTTGTTCAAGTCTTTTTGGGGGAGCATTTGGACATCTGTAAAAGTTATACCATGGTGTTGGAGCCAGAAACACTTATATAGGGAGTGGTAGTGTCTCTAAGCTCTACTTCTTCCTTCTTGTTTTTATATACGTCTAAGTCATATTCTATCTCTTCTTTCTTATCTTCACCCTCAATCTCAATGGATGGAGATGTTTTAAGATCAAAAGAATCAATCTCATCCTCCCCCTTCTCAAACTCCATTTCTTGAGCTCAGACTAGTTGATGTATTCCAAGTAGATCCCTGAAACGAATGAATTTCTCTTTACCAAGTGATTTGGTAAAGATATCGACTACCTAGTCTTCTGTCTTCACATGAAGTAGATCAATCTGTCCTGCAAGTACCATTTCTTTGATGAAATTGTAATGAATCTCTATGTGTTTGAATCTAGCATGATAGACGGGGTTGCTAGCTAGCATCCATATACACCTCAGGTTATGTACATAACCCTCATGCTACTCCATGTATACCTCTTCAAGCAAGTCACCATTCAGGAATGCATTTTTGACATCCATTTTTCATAATTTTCAGCCCTTAGAAGATGCTAATGCAATGACTATTCTCACCATTTTCATCTTGGCAACCGAAATGAAAGTCTCCTCACAATCTAGGCCGTATTGCTATGCATATCCCTTTGCAATGAGGCGGGCTTTATACCTTTCCAACGAACCATCTGACTTGCATTTCTCTTTATAAACCCATTTTATTAAAGACATCAAGTACCTCATCCTTGTACTTTCGAATGTATAGCCATGTGTATCAGTTGAAATCATCTATCCAATCGATAGTAGATTCTTGCAAATTTTGTTCGCCATATGTCCAATTGACAATAGATTCTTGGTAATAGAAGGTACATGTAGTACATCATGTAGGATCTTCTTTCTATCATCATAGCTGCAGTAGTCTACCTTCCTACTGGTAGGCCGTCCCACACTCATGCCCAAAATCTTTCCATCCCTTTCAGCTCCAAGTCTTGCATGACTTCCCGAACAATGTCCTTATGAAAAGATCTTTTCGGGATGAGAAGCTCGTATCTGCACTGCATTCTCCTTATCTCTCGAAGGGCAATAGTGCTTGATTTCCATCTCCTCTTCTTCTCTGGTGGTCGTTGTGCTCTATGGGGAGCACCTGTTGCTGCACTAGAGGAGGCTCCACCTTATGCTCCAGGTGGCGGGCTTTGGCATGAGGCCTACCTATGGTCGAGAAACGGGGACATGCTTGCTTAGTGCTTGCCATGAAAGCTCGAGGAGGGAAAGATGGAGAAGAGACAGAGGTTGGGGGGTCCCTCCTTCTCCTTTGTAGTTGTCCCCTCTCTTTTAGTGGATGCGGTGGCAATGGTAGTGGCAGTGGCAGCCTCTCTCTCTCTCTCTCTCTCAATCTCCCTTGTGTTGATATGTCTCCCTTCTTCTCTCTATACATCTCTTCATCAACAAAAAGAAAGAGAGAAGTAAATAAAAGAGAGAAAAAAAGAGAGAAGAGATAATGTATTTACCTCAAAGCTTGAAGAAGAATCCTTTCGCGCTTCTCTCCCTCTCCTTCTTCTCCTTCATGGGTTCCCTCCTTCTTCTTTGCAGTTGTCCCCTCTCTTTTTGTGGTGGATTGGTGGTGGCAGTGACCTCTCTCTCTCTCTCTCTCTCTCTCTCTCTCTCTCTCTCAATCTCCCTTGCGCACGTTGATCTCTTTCACTTCTTCTCTCTATACACTCTTCATCAACAAAAAGAAAAAGAGAAGTAAAGAAAAGAGAAAAACAAAGAGAAGAGAGATAATACACTTACCTCAAAGCTTGAAGAAGAATCCTTTTGCGCTTCTCTCCTTCTTCTTCTTCTCCTTCATGGGTTCCCTCCTTCTTCTTTGCAGTTGTCCACTCTCTTTTTGTGGTGGATTGGTGGTGGCAGTGACCTCTCTCTCTCTCTCTCTCTCTCTCTCTCTCTCTCTCTCTCAATCTCCCTTTCACACGTTGACCTCTCTCACTTCTTCTCTCTATAGACTCTTCATCAACAAAAAGAAAGAGAGAAGTAAAGAAAAGAGAAAAACAAAGAGAGAAGAGATAATGCACTTACCTCAAAGCTTGAAGAAGAATCCCTTCGTACTTCTCTCAAATTTTTTCTCCTTCGAGAGTTCCTTCCTTCTCCTTTACACTTGTCTTCTCCCTCTTCGTGGATGGTGGCAGTGGTGGCGACCTCTCTCTTTCTCTCTTGCTTGTTTACAAACCTGTAAAATGCCATGCTTGGGTTTTGACACTTTTTTATGAAGCCCCTCTCTCTCCCGTTTTTTATTTCTCTCCATCCCTCTCTTCCTTCCCCTCCCTTCTCTCTATTTCTCTCCCTCCTTCCCTCTCCACTCTCACTCAACTCATCTCATTGCAAAGATAATCAAATATAGAAAATAAAAAGCTTAAGAAACAAAGATATTGAAAGAAATGTCACCCCACCTCTCTTTATCTCTCTCTCCCCCTCTCCCTTTACTTTTCTTTCTTAACCTTCTCTCTCATTCTCTCATTGTTTTCCTATTTCTCTCTCCCTCTCTCTCGCTCTCTATTTTTTCTCTCTATCTCTCTTTCTCCCTCTCTCTCTCTCTCTTCTTTTCATTCTCCTTCCTCTCTTTACCTCACCCTTCTTTTCTACCTCCTCCTCTCTTCCTTCCCTCTAACTCTCTATTTCTCTCCCCCTCTCTTTCTCTCTCTATTTTCTTTGTTTCCTCTCTCTTTGTTTCTCCCCCCCCTCTCTCTCTCTTGTTGTTTCTCTCACTCATCCTCCTCTCTCCCTCCTTTCATCTCTCATTTCTCTCTTCCTCTTTCTCTTTGTTTCATTTCTCTCCCTCTTTCTCTCTTCCTCTCCCTTCATTCTTCTCCCTCCCTTCCTCCCTCCCTCTCTTTCCATGTATCTCTTTGCAAAGAAAAATAAAAAAAGAAAACAAGGGAACACAAAAATAAAGCAAGAAGAGGCAATGTACCTACCTCAAAGGCCTGAAGATGAAACCATTTGTAGTTTCTCTTTGCATCTTTCCTCCCTTCTCCCTTGCACACTTCTCTTTCTTCTTCATGTATAGTGGTGGCAGCGGTGACGATGGTGATGAGCTCCCTCCCTCCCCCCCCCCCCTCTCTCTCTCTCTCTCTCTCTCTCTCTCTCTCTCTCTCTCTCTCTCTCTCTCTCTCATTCTTTCTCGCAAATGTTTTCTCGACAAATGTTATGCTCGGGTTTTTGAAACTTTTTCCTCAGACCGACGTCGCTGTTAGAGTCGCTATATGCGTTGCTATTAGCATCTCTATTAGCGTCTTTATTTACGTCGCTATTTGCATCGCTATTTGCGTTGCTAGTTCTATGCTGCGTAGAATTAGTGACGCAAATAGCGATGCTTTTAGCGACATCACTTTTTTGCATCACAAATAATTGTCACTATTGCCCCATTCCCTTGTAGTGAAGTATTAACCATCTCCTTAGTCAATCACAAATATCTGACCGATACATTAAATGGGATGCTTTTATTCAAAGTTTTCATCCACTTATCCAATATCAACCCGGAAAAGAAAATGTTGTTGCTGATGCTTTAAGTAGAAGACCGACTATTCATAATATCTCTGTGATATCTTTTGATTCTCTTCTCCCTATGAAAGAAACCTATGACGAAGACCCTAGTTTTCAAGCTGGTTGGAATAACTTAGTTGCAAATAACTGGATTCCAATTGATTCATTGTCTTACGCTCATGGATTTATGTTCTATGAAAAAAGATTATGTGTAACTGTTCTATTTTGATCATTTGTCTTGCACGAAATTCATTGTCCCCAATATCAAGACCATAGAGAAATTATTTCTACTTTGCGTACACTGATTGAAGATTTTTATTGGCCACACATGGAATCTAACGTATCTAACTTTGTATTTGAATGTTTAATTTGCCAAAGAGTTAAACGACACCATGGTAAACAATATGATTTATTAATGCCTTTACCAATTCCAAAACAACCATGGGAACAGATTTCAATGGATTTTATCACTAGTTTGCCTAACACTAAAGCTAATCATGATATGATTTGGACTATTGTAGATAGGTTTAGCAAACAAGCATATTTCATTCCATGCAAGGAAACGTTAACTGCATCTCAAGTTGCTCAATTGCTTTTGAAAACTGTTTTCACTAATCATGGTTTGCTAAAAGTTATTATTTCTGACCGTGATTTTAGATTCTGCAATAATTTTTGGATTACTTTGTTTGCTAATTTAGGAACAAAGATTGATTTTTTATCTGCATTTCATCCTAAAACAAATGGGCAAACATAAGCTACTAACAGTACAAATTTAGATCTTTTGCGTGCATATACAATTTCAAAACCACAAACATGGGATACACATTTACATTTACTTCAGTTTGCATACAATAACACACCACATATAGCTACACACAAAGCACAATTTGAAATGATTTATTGATATAAATTGCCTACACCTGTTACATCATTGTCAAACAAAGTTTAAGCTACTGATAATATTGCTAACATGCATGCTACTATTTTTGATGAAGTTAAAGCTATGATTGCGAAAGCCCAGCAATCATATACAAAAAAAGCTAACAAGAAAAGAAAACCTATGAGTTTCGAAGTTAATGATTATATTTGGTTACGCATTGAAAAGAGAAGATTATAAAGTGTTGACAAACACCCTGTTGTAAAGTTAGCTCCTAGATTTTATGGACCTTTCAAGATTATTCACAAAATCAATGACAATCCATTTAAACTAGAATTACCACAACACTTTTCAGATTAGTTTGTTACAACCTTTTAGAGGCCAATTACCTATATATCCTGTTTATGAAAACCCTCCTTTGTTAGAAGAAGAAATTGAAATTCTTGAACCTGAAACTATTCTAGATACTGACTTTATGACCATTAGAACTGGCCATAGATATTCTAGATATTTAGTTAAGTCTAAAAATCATAATGTTGAAGAGGCCCAATGGATGCATGCTCGAGACCTAAGTGCTTACCCCTCACTACTGGCTCCACATTGAGCTAATAGCAATTGAGGACAATTGCTATCCCACCCCAAGGGAATGATGCCAGGAGGCATTTTCTACGGTGGGTTCCATGAGGTTTTGCGGTGGATTTCGTAAAATTATATTTATTGCCGAGGCTCATACACAAGGTGGATTCCTTGTGCGAAAAGTTGATGGGGACGCCTTTCCTTTTCAGGCATCTCATTCTCATTAATTTAATGTGCAAGTGGGTGATTCCATAGTGGGTGATTCTGCAAAATACATATTTAAATTAAAAGACGTTTATGATTTTAGAGTGCGCACTTGTAATAAATTAAGGTTAGGATTGAGTTCTAACCAATTTATTTATTTTGTAGCTGAAGACTGCTAGGTATTTACTTTTGCTAGTTTAATTTTATTAATTTTCTAACAATTGTGAATGCTTCAGTTGATGTGTAGAGCAGGCAGCGGTGGCGTTGAAAAGCACTGGGCGATAGCATGTATTCAAGTTGTTTAGAAGAAATTATCATTTTTGATGGGCGCACATCTTAAGCATGGTGCCAATATTTATTTTGACATGGTTAGTTATTGAAGCACTTGATATTTATTTATTATTTTGTATGTACATGGACGCACGATTTAAATATTTGTTATTAGACATTGTATTTGGGCACAACTTGACTCTTTGGGCACCCAACCGCTTTATTCTTTAGTTGGAAAAAAGCAAACACAAAAGCTAAAGTATGCTAATTGTAAATTTGGACTATTTTTGAGCTTGGAGATGAATAATATATTAAATACATGCTTTGTGGAGCGCTCACACAAGGCATGGGGAGAGATTGTACTCAATTGGTCTTTTTGCTAATGTCGTGCAAGTCTTCTCTCTTTTTTTTGTGCAAAAGTAGAGTTCTTTTGTTCTTGGGGACCTTCCGGCACTTGCTACGTATGCATACAACATCCGATCTGTGCACCATTTCAATAGATTCATTGTCTTATTCTGATGGATTTATATTTTATGAGAAAAGGTTACATGTAACTGTTTCATTTAGATCATTTGTATTGCATGAAATTCATTGTCTCCCATATCAAGGCCATAGAGGTATTATTTCCACTTTACATACATTGGTTGAAGATTTTTACTAAATCTGATGTTTCCAACTTTGTATCTAAATGCTTAATTTATCAAAGAGTTAAACGACACCATGGTAAGTAATATGGTTTATTAATGCCTTTACCAATTCCAGAACAACCATGGGAACATATTTCAATGGATTTTAGTACTGGTTTGCCTAACACTCAAGCTAATCATGATATGATTTGGACTATTGTAGATAGGTTTAGCAAACAAGCATATTTCATTCCATGTAAGAAAATGTTAACTGCATCTTAAGCTGCACAATTGTTTTTGAAAACTGTTTTCACTAACCATAGTTTACCAAAAGTTATTATTTCTAATCGTGATTCTAGATTCTGCAATAATTTTTGGACTACTCTATTTGCTAATTTAGGAACAAAGATTGATTTTTCATCTGCATTTCATCGTGAAACAAATGGGCAAACAGAAGCTATAAACAGTACAATTTTGGATCTTTTGCGTGCATACACAATTTCAAAATCACAAACATGGGATACACACTTGCATCTACTTCAGTTTGCATACAATAACACCCCACATACAGCTACATAAAAAGCACATTTTGATATCATTTATGGATATAGATTGCCTACACCTATTACCTTATTATCAAACAAAATTAAAGCTATTGATGATATTACCAATATGCATGCTACTATTTTTGCTGAAGTCACAGAAATGATTGCGAAAGCCCAGCAATCATACATAAAATAAGCTAACAAGAAAAGAAAAGCTATGAATTTAATAGTTGATGAATATGTTTGGTTACGCATTGAAAAGAGAAGACTATAAAGTGTTGAGAAACACCTTGTTGTAAAGTTAGCTCCTAGATTTTATGGACCTTTCAAAATCATTCACAAAATCAACGACAATGCATTTAAATTAGAATTACCCCAATACTAGAAAATCCACAATGCTTTTCATATCAGTTTGTTATGACCTTTTAAAGGTCAATTACCTATCCACCCTGTCTATGAAAATCCTCCTTTGTTAGAAGAAGAAACTAAAATCCTTGAACTTGAAACCATTTTAGACATTAATTATATGACCACTGGAACTAGCCGTAGATATTCAATATATTTGATAAAGTTTAATAATCATTCTATTGAAGAGGCCCAATGGATGCACGCTCGTGACCTAAGTGCTTACCCCTCATTGCTCGCTTCACATTGAGCTAATAGCAATGGAGGACAATTGCTATCCCACCCCGGGGGTATGATGCCAGGAGGCATATTTCATGCTGGATTCCATAAAACTATATTTAGTTGATAAGGCTCGTACACAAGGTGGATTCTTTGTGAGAAATGTTGACGGGGATGCCTGTCCTTTTTGGGTGTCACGTTAATTTAATGTGCAAGTGGGTGATTCCATAGTGTGTGATTCCCCAAAATACATATTTAAATTAATGGAGTTTATGAGTTTAGAGTACGCACTCATATTAAATTAAGGTTAGGACAGAGTTCCAACCTATTTATTTATTTTGTAGCTAAAGACTGCTAGGTATTCACTTTTGTTGGTTTAATTTTATTATTTTCTAACAATTGTGAATGCTTCAGTTGACATGTAGAGCATGCGACGGTGGCGATGTGAGGCACTGGACGATAGTGTGTATTCAAATTATTTAGAAGAAATTATCATTTTTGATGGGCGCGTGTCTTAGGCATGTACTACAAGATATAGGCCTTATACCGACGTTTAAAGCGACGAAAATGCAAATAACAAAATTTGCCCCCGTCGTTGCAAAAAGCATCGTTATTGGCGATGCCATAGAACAGTTGGTATCACCGTCGCTATCAGCATCGGTAAACCGATGCCAATAGCGACGGTTTGTGGAGTAAATAACGATGCCAATAACGACGCGAGCAGCAAAATTTGTGACGCTAATAGTGACGGTAACAGGGAATTTTTTTTTTCACTGTGTGCTTTATTAGAGCCATACAAAATAGTTTCTGCACTGTGTATAATGTGCTTGCAAACAAAAACAATGTATACTGAAATCATAACACTGATACATGAAATAAATACATGATCGCATAATAAGCGATTGGTACAATCATGACAAGATATCATTAATACATAGAAAATGTCTACATAGATCAGGTGACTCAAAAATAGAGGTGTATGAGCTCCAGGGATCCAAGAGCGAGCTACATATCCTCGTCCCCCGAAAGCTCGTCCTGCCGCAAAGGAGCATCGAATGGACTCTGCAGAAAAAGAAACAATACATCAGTCCACCATACAATAATGCATTCTAATTAAACATGGTAACTACGGACAAGAAAGATGAGTGACTTATAGGGCCACCGCGCCTATACAATCGGTCGATTAATAAAGTGAGACATGCCTCTCTGCATATCGAGTCTCAAGGCCAGTCGGATCACGATTTGTAATGGAGTGCTGCAAAGAAAACAAAATGCTAACTGTTAGAAACATGATTGTCAGTACAAAGAATATTGCAAAAAAATAAACAAGCAAAACAAAGGAAAAACTTACAAAGTCCTCCAAATATGTCCTGTGGCCGCCATTCCCAAGATGATGGACCACTCCGGCCTCGAGTCATGACCTCGCTGTCTCGCGCTGTTGACTCCAACGTCCTGGAGAATCTGTAGTCTCCTTCCTCAGTCGGCGCTAGTCGTATGCATCTAACCACTCGGGCTTTGTAGCCCCACTCTTGATTGCCTTGCGTGCGTCGGATCGTTTGTGTGACATGTATGCGCTCATGCAATCCATGATCCAGCCCGTAGAGAATCTATCTACTGAGGCTGGAACCGGAAACTCCTCGTGCAAGGATGCTACTATGTAGTCCTTGCTCCCCTCTGGTATGTTTTTCCAATGATCCAAGATATTGTGCCGAAAAACTTGTTGGCACAACTCTCTCATGCGAGCCATCACCCTCCTCCCCTCATCATTGATGATGGCTCATGACCTACCATCGACTAGATATCCATATTCCCCTAGAGTCTGCCTAAGATGGGTCCTCTCCCATCTGCGTCCACACTCCTGGGCATATCCAGGAGACCCTTGTGCATCCGGTGTACCGACCGGGGTAATATCTCTCGGAGTGGCACCCATAGGGGTGTCACCTGCTGACGGTTGAGCAAAAGCCAGAGTAACTGGAGTAGACGTCCCCATAAGTGTGATAAATCCTTGAGGTGATGCAACTCCAGCTGAACGATGAGACGGAGACACCGCGTCCGCGCCTCCACAACATCCACCTGAGCTTGAGCCACACTCCTTGGAAGGGCTACGAGAGCAAGGAGTCGCACCTATATCCCATGTCGACCGTGGGCTCACTGCCTCTGTATCTATGCAACAACCCCCTGACCTCGAAGCACTCCCTCCCTCAAGCCCAAGTCTGGAGCGTCGAGCTCGTCTGTTCGAAGCCAAAGCATCCGATCGCACTGAAGTAGATCTAGCAGAGCACCCTGACGAAGACCGAGACAGCTCTTGGTCTGCCATATCTTTGAATCTCGCGATCTGGTTTGGAGACATGAGTGTGAAGATATCCTGTAACTCCTCATCGCTCATCCCTCGACTCATCTTGAAAATATCACCTATACAGACAAAAAATGATGTTAGAATAATCAATTTAAATCATACAAAGCACAGTAATATAAATCCTTAAAAAAAAATCTCACTTAAAATGCATATCTTATGTACCCTTATAAGCGATTGGTCAATGAATTGAGTAAGTGGATGCTCCAAGTATGAAGTATCCTATGGTCCCATGTTAATCTCTTGACACAACTCCGCATACACTGGAAGGTCGATAGACATGTCACCACAAAAGAATGAGTCCACCTCGTTCTCAAAGAATTCTTGGACTCCTGTATTTCCATCATTGTTAGTCGATGCTGGCTCTAAGCTTTCGACGGCGTCCACCCCTTGCAATATCGACCCCTCTATTTGCATATTATCTTCATCTATGCTCGAAACATCGCTTTGATCATATACTCTCGCACTTCGGGGAGTTGAAGGTATAACATACCACCATCGAGGTTGTCGAGGGTTTGGATAGAAGATTACCTATTCACAAACACGTACAAGAGAGTTCAAACCATTGTGACATAAACCATGTCGTAATACAATTAGCAAACAAATAAGTCAATGCACCTGTTCACAATGGACCGGCAACACAAAGGTCTCGCTGTCGTGCTGTTGCGCATCCGAGCCGTAAACACCTCCATTTTTGTTGTGCATCTGTGTTATCTTTTCGTGTGTGTTTCATTGTGTTTGATTGCTGCATTATCTTTCCGTCCTTTTCAGTACTCGCATCCAATGTACATACTCCACTTGTGTGTGTTTCTGTTTGTGTGCATGTTGTGTGTGTGTCAGAAAAATATGAAAAACTGATGTCAAAGAATATTATCAAGCTGTTAATTTCAATGATGAACTCCAAGAAAAGTGCAGGATACTGTGGAATCAAAGGAAGCTTACATTTAAGCTATGAAGATAAAGATTGCACGTGAACAAGACCAACGTAACATGCGGGATAAAGCATTCTTGAAGAAGAACATAGCCATGGGTTATGTAAGTTCAGGGAATCATAAGAATGGTACAAAACTGAAAGTTTCAGTCAGAGTCAAGATAAATGATGCTGTTGTTACAAAGATGCCATTTGCAGGGTTGGTCTAATAGCCACAGGGGCTCCTCCACGTGGTCACTCAGAGATACTGGATGCTTCAGAGAAGGTTGTCGGAGAAGTTACCAACGGAGGTTTTAGTCCTTGCTAATAGGAGCAACTAAATTTGTTGGGCCTTTTTGGGAGGCTAGCCTATTCTGGTCAAAGGGGGAGTTTTTTTCTCGCTCGTTCGCCCTTTTAGCTTTGTGACATAACAAACTCCTCATCTTTTAGAGAAGAACCAGAACCAGGTTGCAATAGATTGCTATCAGATAAGCTTTTCGATTGCTTTGGTGTAGTGACAACAGGATGTGAACCAGATTGCTTTGGGGTAGGCTTCTTGTTTTGGAAAACTGCCCAAAGGAACATAAAATTGTTCCAACATTGAGATCCAGGAGGCAGTAAGTTGGAGGGAAATATCAAAAGCTTCGCATCCTCAATATAGCCTTTCCGACGCTATGTTGAGATTGGGGCGCATTGCTATGGAATTAGGGTCCAAGCTATGGAAAGCTGGTGGTCATTGTTGATGTCATCGACCAGAACAGGGCTCTAGTTGACACCCCAGACATGGTGCGTGGAGTCATGAACTTCAAGCGGCTTTCACTCACCGATGAAAAGATTGACATTTCAAGGATGCCGAAGAAAAAAAAAAAGTTGACAGAAGTGATTGAGGCTCGTAATGATAATTCTCATGGCACAAATTTTGAGGGTTCACCTGAGCCAATATATGGGACTCAATTTCTTCCGAGGAAGTTCAAGATTGCTGCTCTTTTAGCTCCCCAAGCTGGATCTTATTATGACCTCTGGGTCGATGGAGAGAAGATAATGTCAGCTGATCCACCGGATGTGACTGAGGCAGAAGGAGTTCGATGCCTGCTGTCGCAACAACAGACGAACAAGAAGAAGAAGATGACGACAACAACGCCATTTTTCGCTCCCTCTCGACGGATCGGCTTCCATCTCTACCATTAGGTAGTATGGAGTACTTTGTTAGAAGAGCAGATCTTGAAAACCGTGTGAGAATTATGGAGTAATATAGTCCTTGGAGATGAGGTGTGAGTTTTGTCATTCAAGAAAGGCAATCAAGTTCTCTACAGATCCATCGGTACTCCTCGGTGGACGTTAAGCCTCGATTAATAGTTGTAATTTGTCTGAATGAGGCGCTTTTTAAGAACAGATTGGTAGAGTGGTTGCCGATGAACTTCTGAATATGATACATTCAATAAGTCCAAGTCTTGTATAGATCCCTTTGTTGGGTGACACAATACTGTTAAGCTGGATACTTGCGTGAGAAACCTGAGTTTTGTGCAGCACATTGCTGCTTTCACTACGAAAGACAATAGATCAGAGATGATTAGATCAGGGTTTCAGGCTGATGCTTGAGATGGTGAAGTCATATGTCCCAAACCTAGAAAGCTGGCCCTTTCTTTCTGTCTAGCAGAACTCATCAAGCCTATGAGCCAATGGTAGAGCTGTCCTCGAACACCTGAATGCGAAGCTGATTATGAGATACTACAGATTTTTTTAAACATGGACCTCTTGTAATTTACTTGACAAGCAATATAGTGAACTTTGGCATAAAAAAATTGAGTTCTTCTTGTTAGCTCTTCCCTTGCTACAATTTGAACCCCGTGTTCTGCAGCTCTTGCACGAACTCTACGACATTTCTAGGGAACTTGACGTGAAATGCTGCGTCAATTTCCAACAAGATGGGAGAATCGCAAGAAGAGATGACGGATGAGAATGTCATGAAGCATCTATTTCAGTCATTTACAACCTATATGCAGCAAGAAGCACACGCGAAACGCGATAGTGATGCCATGGATGCCTTGAAAGTTGTCCAACAAGAGATGAAGCAGTTCGACGGCCAACAAGTTTCAACTTACTTGCATTTGTATGAAGAAAAGATGAAGTTTTTTGGGGTTTCTCAAGACGTTTGGAGCCGCTACTTCTTGCGGATTGTGGTTCACGCGCTTGAAGTCCGAATTTCAGAAATTCAAGGAACACATGTTGGTTGGACAGAGTTTAAGAATGCATTAAAAGATGAATATTTCCTGGAGGATACAGGTCTTATGAACCGCAGGAATTTCTTCGCATGGGTTTCTATGCCTAATAAAGGACTTTCAATTACCGCCCTTCTGCGAGAGTTTGAGAGCCGCTATGATCAATTGGATGGAACTGAGCAGCAAGCTTTGGAGATGCAGAAAGTGGAATTATTTTTACAAGCTGCTGATGCTGATTTACAGGAAAAGTTGGATGATCTTTTGGAAGATCAAGCTACTGATTCAGGTTTAAAGACCGAGTGGAGACATGTCATTGATGCTGTGAATGCGCTTGTTAAGAAGCAGCGCATGAGGGTACGATTGCATCGTAATACAGGATCTGCTTCTGAAAAATCCTTGGAGACCTCTACTTCTACCCCTGCTGCAAGTTTTATGCCTAAGCCTACTCCTCATGTTGTAAATCCATCAGTTCCTCCTGCTCCAGTGCCCTTATCAGTAGATGATGTTATTAAAGGTTTGGCAGATTTGACGATAGAGGCAGTCAAAGCTGAAGTTGGGAAGTTAAAAGAGCAATTTATGTCAGTACCTGTTGTAGCACCTGCTCCAGTGATTTTCCAGCTAGCCAAAGAAAAGGGAGACAATGTATTTGGTGCGATAGTACAGAGCACCAATACTGCAGAGATTGTGATGCTTTTTAGGAAGCACGTAAGAAGAACGTAGTGTTTTGGGGACAAGATGGGAAGATATGGCTGACAGAGATTGGTGTTCCTCTTGACACGAACTTTGGTAAGGGAGGCATGAAGAAGCTCGTTGATGATATGGCTGCGCGATCAGCTTATGTGAGTGTTAGAGGAGATGCTTCAGCTTATGGAGTCCAGCTTGAGCAGAAATCAGATGGAGACTCTGCTTTATGGTCCTCTGCCTTGGAGATAGCGAGAAGAGGGAAAGTTTAGGCATCCACTATGACTTGTGTGGGCTCCAGCATCCGAGGAGAAACGGGATGGGATTCTCCTGTTGATAGGTATTCTATTTTTGTTTATATGGCAAAAACACAGGGTTTAGATGCTATGGTTGAGGAAAAGAGAAGAAGAGATGAGGAGGGTCTTAGCACCTCCAAAAAGACTAGAGGGGGTGACTTTGTTTCACCACCTGTTACAACTCCACCTATGACGAGTTCTCCAGCTCAATCAGGTCCTGAGCAACCTATGGGAGACAAACAGATGAAAGAAAAGAGACAACCAAGAAAGGAGCCAGGATTCAAGCTCTTGTCAAACCTTGATATGCAGACGGATATGAGTAAGATTTTTCATGAAAGAATTTTGAATAGTGAAATCACTTTTACTGTTGGTGAAGCTCTTGGGATTGCTAGAAGAGAAATATAGGATCAGATGCAGGATCTTTTGCGGAGGAAACGATATGCAATGGAAGGACCTGCTTTACAAGGGTTATGGTATGGAGCTCTTGGGGAAGAGCATGATGATGCAGTGATGGTTGAGAATGCTTCTGTCAATCCGCAGTTGGAGAAAATAGTTCAGCCTATGCAGTATGCAGATGATGATACCTCTATCCTCATTCCTCGCAGCCATTTTTCACGCAGTCATTGGGCTAGAGCAACCACTGAGACGGTGGTAAGAATTGGAGAGAAACAGATTCCTTTGGTCGCTTTAGTCGATCATGGTTCCGAGATTAATATTATTGCTCGAGGTGTTTATGAGAGTGGCAAGTGGCCTATGGATGCAGAGCATGGTTGGCGCATGAGAGCAGCCAATAATACTTCTGGTGATATGTATGCTGCTTGTCCGAGCATCAGAATTTCTATTGGAAATGTTGAAGAGGATTATCATTGCTTTGTTCAGGATTCTTGCTCTTATCCAATTATTCTTGGACAACCTTTCATTACAGAAGCAAGAATGGAAAGTGATGGATGATGGCTCAGCTTATGCACGAATACGCACTAAGGATGGTATGTGAGCTGTTCAGTTTATGACTGTTGGAGTAAATCATCCGAGAAACAGGGACTCCTTGCATGAGGCACCACTACCTGCGAAGGAGTTGGATTTTCATTAGGTACCGCTGTCTTGCGAGACGCTAGTGGTACGGAGTGGAGAAAAGAGGAGATCTTGCCTCCTGGTAGCCAGTATTTCTCCACTAATTTTGTTGGTTTTTCTTTAGATAGTTCAGTGAGTTATCAGAAAATTTCAGATTTTTCTAGAGCTGCTAGGCAGTACATTGGTCGTACGGAGAAAGAGTTGAAGACTGCAGGTATTTTGCAAGCAGAAGAGCATGTGGATGGGCTGTATGAAGAAATGTCTTATGTAGATACATTGTCTGAGATGGGAAATATGCTGAAAATTGATGTATGTAAGGGTTCAAGGATCATGCCTGTGCAAACCTTGGATATGTATCATGAAATTTCTGATTTTATGCTGAAAACAGAGTCAGAGGTTGAGAAAACTCAGCAAACCGAATCTATGGCTGATCTTGATCAGCTTTCAGAGTTGCAGAGGGCTGAAACCTTTCAGCCAGCAGAGTTAAATGCTGGAAAAATTCAACATATAGAGTATGAGGCTGCATCATGGCAGTCCACAGAGCAGAGGGTTGAAACCATTCAGCCAACAGAGTTTAATGCAGAAAAATTTCAGCATATAGAGTTTTAGGCTGCACCCATGTAGTCCATAGAGCAAAGGGCTGAAATCTTTCAGCCAATAGAGTTGAGAGTTGCTGAAAAATTGCAGAAAATGCAGCAAAGAAAAGAGTGCCCGACTGATGCCAAGGTTGACACGAAGTATAAAATATTTGATAAGAAGGTTAAGCCGGTTGCAGGACCGCTTCCTCCTGATAGTGATGAGCAGATAGAAAAAGCTATGAAGCATCCTATGTTGATAGATCCTGCAAATATTGGACATGAATTTACAGCTGAAAATCTTGCAGAATTGAAGATTGGGAATAATGATTTCTTGCTTCCAGTGGAAAAATAATGTTTTAGAGAGATGCTTGGACGACATGGTAAGGCATTTGCTTTCTTTCCTCATGAAATTGGCTGCATTAGTCCCGAATTGGTTGCACCTATGGTCATCTTCACTGTCCCTCATGTGCCATGGAATATATGTCCTATACCTGTGCCTAGAGCACACTTGCCAAAGCTGATAGAGTTGCTGAATGAGAAGATTAAGATGGGGATTTTGGAACCCTATTCTGTGCCCTATTCTAACAGGTGGTTTACTGTACCAAAGAAGAATGGAACCTTGAGATTTATTCAGGATATGTAGCCCGTGAATAGAGTGACAATCAGGAATGTGGGAACAGGTCCAGTTCTGGATGAGTTTGCTGAGGCTTTTGCAGGATGAGCCATCTATTCCCTAGGTGACTTGTATTCTGGTTATGATCAGTTTCAGCTTGCCTTGGAAAGCAGGGATATTACCACTATGCAGACATCTATTGGTCTTGTGAGGATGTGTACCTTGCCTCAAGGTGCCACCAACTCAGTTGCTCATATGATGAATGCTATGCATAGAGTTCTGCGAGACTATATTCCACAGTATACCATGCCTTTCTTAGATGATGTGCCTATTAAGGGTTGTGCAGAAGAAGAAAAGAATGAGAGTCTTGATTTGTGAGGATGTAGACAGTTTGTGGCTGAACACTTGGTTGCTTGTGAGCAAATATTGACATGATTAGAGGAGGTAAATTTGACTCTTTCAGGGCTGAAATCTGTCTTTGGTGTTAATGAAGTCATCATAGTTGGGCATATGGTTGGTTATTATGGCAGAAAGCCTTCAACTGCAAAGGTGGATGCCATAAGCAGGATTGCAGAGTATTGCTTCGACTACTTCAGAGGTGCGGAGATTTGTGGGAGCTTGTGTATTTTACATGATTTGGATTCCTCATTTTGCTCACATAGCAGATGTTCTCTATCAGCTGCTTCAAAAGGGGCAGAAGTTTCATTGGGAAGAGAAGCATTTGAAAGCCATGCGTAAACTCAAGAAGCTGTTGCAGTCAACTCCTACTCTTCGCAAGGCGGATTATCAGTGTGGACGGCCAATCATGTTGATAGTTGATACTAGCCCTATTGGCATAGGTTGGGCAGTGGGACAGGATGATGCTGATGGGAATCGATATGCAATCCGTTTTGGAGCTAAAGTTCTTAATGAGCGACATAGAAGATATCCGCAGATTAAAAGAGAGTTGTGGGGAGTAGTCCTGCACTGAAGTGTGATAAAGGGTATTTTATTGGTGCTTCAGTTGTTGTGGAAACAGATTGCTTGCCTTTGCTTGGCATGATTACTAGCTGTTCGACTCCAGATATAGCGATGCTTCGGTGGATTGCCTACATCAAATCATTGAATCCAGAATTTTGACACATAGCAGGAAAAGATAATCCAGTTTGCTGACATGCTGTCTAGAGCGAGATATGAGGATGAGGAGTCAATGCTTGCAGAAGATGATGAGACAGAGTTTGCAGCTTCTGTCCTTGTTCATGATTGTCATGTATCTACTATTGAAGCCTTTACTGAAGAACTCTATGTTGACGAGTGGCTGCAAATTGGTCAGTATCTGAGTTCATTGACTCGAAGAGCTGATTGGACAGATGATGTATTCAAGAAAATCAGAAGAAAGGCTTATGGGTATTTCTTGAAAGATGGTTTTCTTTGGAAGCACCCAAAGAAGAGAGGTGGCCTACCCTTGAGAGTAGTTTGTGAGGCAGCGATGCAGATACAGATTATGCAAGAGTTTCATGAGAGTTCTTGGGCTGGACATAGAGGTGTGTGGGCTACCTATGAGAAAATCAAAGAAAGATACTGGTGAAAAGGGATGTATAAAGATGTTGCCCACTTTGTGGAGACTTGTAGGAACTGTCAGCTTTACTCTTTAGTGTGGCATCATGATGAGTTGCATCCGACATATCCGTTATGTATGCATTATAGATGGGTGGTTGACTTGGTTACTTTGCCAGTGGGACTTTAGCAGATGAGATATCTTGCCTTGGCTAGGGAGGATCTTACAAACTATGTTGAAGGTAGATCTTTGCGGACGAAGACCACCACTACAGTATGTAAATTCTTGTTGGAAGAAATATTTTGCAGGTATGGATGTATAGGCAAGATTACAGCTGATCGTGGAGAGCTAGATGCAGACGAAGCTAGAGAATTTTTCTCATGGCTTGGGATTAAGTTGGCTCTTACTGCTGCCTATAATCCAGAGGGGAATGGCAAGAGTGAAAGAGGATATCCGCCGATAGTTAAGGCATTGGCAAAAACTTGTAGAGGTCGGATTAGAGATCGGCCGAGATTACTACCTTTTGCATTGTGGGCAGACCGCTCTACACATAGCGTGACTACTGGATATATGCCTGCAGAGTTGATGTATGGGCAAAAACCTGTCATGCCTACTGAAATCTGTGCTCTCACGTGGAGTGCTCTTCCTTGGCATGAGAATTTATCAAGGGAGGAGCTTCTAGTTCTTCGGATTCGTCAACTAGAGAGAAGGATAGAAGATGTGCAGCTAGCAGTTGATCGTTTGAAGGCAGCCCAACTCAGAAACAAGGACAGGTTTGATTAGAGGTATCGCTTGCGGCCTAGAGCCATAAAAGAGGGAGATTGGGTTCTAGTCTATGATAGTAGCCTAGAGAATCAACATAGTAGCATGAGAAAAATGGTTCAAAGATGGTTTGGACCATATGAGGTGAAACAGGTTTTTGACAATGCTACCTATGAGTTGGCTGAATTGGATGGGACGGTATTGAGGGTGCCCATTGCTGGAAAACGAGTCAAGATTTTCAAGAGAAGAGAAGATGAAGAGTATGCACTTGAAGCATTGGTAGAAGAAGAGCAGTCAAAAGAAATTCTAGCAGAAAAAGCAGAGAATATGGATGATGAAGCTGATGGAGAAGTAGGTCTACCGGAAATTGATGAAGGACTGGACCTGTTTGTGGACTTAGATGATCCTGGATAGTTGGCTCATCCGGAGGATGCACAGGTTTAGAGGGGGTGGATGTCGTGCTATTGTGCATCCGAGCCGTAAACACCTCCATTTTGTTGTGCATCTGTGTTATCTTTTCGTGTGTGTTTCATTGTGTTTGATTGCTGCATTATCTTTCTGTCCTTTTCAGTACCCACATCCAATGTACATACTCCACTTGTGTGTTTGTGTTTGTGTGTGTTTTTGTTTGTGTGCATGTTGTGTGTGTGTCAGAAAAATATGAAAAACTGATGTCAAAGAATATTATCAAGCTGTTAATTTCAATGATGAACTCCAAGAAAAGTGCAGGATACTGTGGAATCAAAGGAAGCTTACATTTAAGCTATGAAGATAAAGGTTGCACGTGAACAAGGCCAACGTAACATGCGGGATAAAGCATTCTTGAAGAAGAACATAGCCATGGGTTATGTAAGTTCAGGGAATCATAAGAATGGTACAAAATTGAAAGTTTCAGTCAGAGGCAAGATAAATGATGCTGTTGTTACAAAGATGCCATTTGCAGGGTTGGTCTAATAGCCACAGGGGCTCCTCCACGTGGTCACTCAGAGATACTGGATGCTTCAGAGAAGGTTGTCGGAGAAGTTACCAGCGGAGGTTTTAGTCCTTGCTAATAGGAGCAACTAAATTTGTTGGGCCTTTTTGGGAGGCTAGCCTATTCTGGTCAAAGGGGGAGTTTTTTTCTCGCTCGTTCGCCCTTTTAGCTTTGTGACATAACAAACTCCTCATCTTTTAGAGAAGAACCAGAACCAGGTTGCAATAGACTACTATCAGATAAGCTTTTCGATTGCTTTGGTGTAGTGACAACATGATGTGAACCAGATTGCTTTGGGGTAGGCTTCCTATTTTGAAAAACTGCCCAAAGGAACATAAAATTGTTCCAACATTGAGATCCAGGAGGCAGTAAGTTGGAGGGAAAGATCAAAAGCTTCGCATCCTCAATATAGCCTTTCCGATGCTATGTTGAGATTGGGGCGCATTGCTATGGAATTAGGGTCCAAGCTATGGAAAGGTGGTGGTCATTGTTGATGTCATCGACCAAAACAGGGCTCTAGTTGATGCCCCAGACATGGTGCGTGGAGTCATGAACTTCAAGCGGCTTTCACTCACCGATGAAAAGATTGACATTCCGAGGATGCTGAAGAAAAAAAAAAGTTGACAGAAGTGATTGAGGCTCGTAATGATAATTCTCATGGCACAAATTTTGAGGGTTCACCTGAGCCAATATATGGGACTCAATTTCTTCTCGAGGAAGTTCAAGATTGCTGCTCTTTTAGCTCCCCAAGCTGGATCTTATTATGACCTCTGGGTCAATGGAGAGAAGATAATGTCAGCTGATCCACTGGATGTGACTGAGACAGAAGGAGTTCGATGCCTACTGCTGCAACAGATGAACAAGAAGAAGAAGATGACGACAACAACACCATTTTTCGCTCCCTCTCAATGGATCGGCTTCCGTCTCTACCATTAGGTAGTATGGAGTACTTTGTTAGAAGAGCAAATCTTGAAAACCGTGTGAGAATTATGGAGTAATATAGTCCTTGGAGATGAGGTGTGAGTTTTGTCATTCAAGAAAGGCAATCAAGTTCTCTGCAGATCCATCGGTACTCCTCGGTGGATGTTAAGCCTCGATTAATAGTTGTAGTTTGTCCGAATGAGGCGCTTTTTAAGAACAGACTGGTAGAGCGGTTGCCGCTGAACTTCTGAATATGATACATTCAATAAGTCCAAGTCTTGTATAGATCCCTTTGTTGGGTGACACAATACTGTTAAGCTGGATACTTGCGTGAGAAACCTGAGTTTTGTGCAGCACATTGCTGCTTTCACTACGAAAGACAATAGATCAGAGATGATTAGATTAGGGTTTCAGGCTGATGCTTGAGATGGTGAAGTCATATGTCCCAAACCTAGAAAGCTGGCCCTTTCTTTTTGTCTAGCAGAACTCATCAAGCCTATGAGCCAATGGTAGAGCTGTCCTCGAATACCTGAATGCGAAGCTGGTTATGAGATACTATAGATTTTTCTGAACATGGACCTCTTGTAATTTACTTGACAAGCAATATAGTGAACTTTGGCATAAAAAATTTGAGTTCTTCTTGTTAGCTCTTCCCTTGCTACAATTTGAACCCCATGTTCTGCAGCTCTTGCACGAACTCTACGACATTGCTCAAATCCGTCCATTTTTTTTGGAATCTATTTCGAGAAATCCAGATGGACCTCGTCGAACTGTTGCTCTAGCTCCTCCAAGTACCACTTTGAATTACTGCACATCGAATAGTTTCATGGAGAAGCTACGGTAATCCACCATAACAATACTTTGCAAGTTCCCAAAATACTCCATCTCATCCACAACCGTGTTTGGATCCGTTGCTCATCGCCAGCTCTCTTGCTCGAACCTTGCCATGATACCACAGTCCATTATGGAGCGTATTTTGTCAATATGCTCCACGCGAAAATGCCATCCACGTGACCACGCTGCACTATATATTTTGTACTGTACATTGAAATACTCAAATTAGATGTTGCATATAAAATTTAGATATGACAGATTCTAAACCCCTCATCACCTTTGGACTACATCCCCTTGAGAATTCCCACTCCTCCATTGAGACCTCTGTCCCTTCGCGAGACGCTGCAACCAAAGCTCCATGTAACTATCGCGTTGACATGAACAGCAGCATCTCCTCCATGCCTTCGGGATATCGAATCGGTCAATGACACGTACTATGTCAGAATTCAGCTCGCGCTTCCTCTTGATCTTGCCTAGCGATTTGGTACTTGGCGAGCCACGTCTCTGTAGAGGCATGGTGCAACATACAAAAGTGATTCACCTTCTCCTCCATTGAGGCATCCATTCTTTTTTCTACCCCATTTCCAACCACCACATCTCCAATCAGTCTATCATCGTCCTTCAGCAACCATAGCATTTCATTGTCTGGATCCACCGTTGGTAGCCATTGTGAAATATACACTAGTGCCTTAGACACCAACCAACCTTCAACCATGCTACCTTCTGTCCGAGCTTGTTGTCGCACAAATCCTTTCAGGGTTTTGATGAAGCACTCCAAGAAGAACATCCATCGCGTATGGATAGGTCCAATAATCTCCACTTCATCTATAAGATGTACAAGAAGGTGGATTTGTATCATGATCATGATGGTGGGCACGTATTTCTCAAAGAGACAGACCGTCTCCACTGCTCCCCGCCTCACGGATTCAATAGAGGACGTCTTAATCTCCTTCTGTGAGATCCGTTGCACCAAAGTTGACAACCTGTAAATGGCCCCGCGTATTTCTGGAGTAAGACATCCTGCGATTGCGATCGGTAGTACAAACTGCCACAAATGAGAAAGCATTATGAATAATGGCTACAGTCCAAATAGCAAAATGCGCATACCAATTACAATCCATTCGTAGTATAAACTTGACATATCTTATGCTAGTCATGGGATTTTAGCCCTGATAATTGGTCGTCTTTAGAAAATGCAGGCCTGAGAGAATGCATCATACCCGTTGGAGTGCAAATAGACTTGATTACTTGCTTCACAATGCACTCTTCTTTAGTGGACAAAACCCAAGGAGCGCGAAGAAGCTGCACGCGACCATTAGCACTCGACTGCGTGATCAAAGTGCCTCCATCTTATCTACCTCCTTCAAATCCATTCGTGCCCCTATAGTGTCTCTCTTTCCTGTGATATGGTCCCATAGCAAGCTGCCTACATTCTTGAAAATATGCATGGGATTCAACAAGTGGTTGACCTGTAAGTAGGTCCAATATGGCAACTTGTAGAAAATTGAGAACCATCGCATTCCGTTTGGATGTGATTCCGTGTGGACCATTTTCAGCTCGTACCAGCTTACGGCGTTCAGATGTGTTGGAGGTCGTCCAAGGAAACCTTCCCTAAGTTCATGATCCTCTGGCGGCAAGAAAATAGTGTGTTCTTGATATACCATCTTCTTCATAGTTCGTGACCTTCAGGAGTCTAATTGTGTCCCGCACAATGGACATGCATGATAACCTGAGGTAACCAGACCTGTTCCAACACCACGATCTAGTAATGAATACTTGCTTGAATGAGATAAAATATAGATATTACCAACGAGAACGGAGGCCTGCTCACCTGAGCACTCTCCGCATCCCGAAAAGTCATGCATCGTCCACATGAGAATGGCTCGAATATTGGCTGACCGTCGACCATCGTGCCTGCTCATATCTTGCACGGTGACCCCCTCCTCCCACAAAATCTTAAGCTCATCGACTAATGGACGAAGATACACTTCCATATTTTTGACTTTCTAGTGGCCGGGGATGAGTAAGCTAAGGATGAGATGTCCTTTCTTCGTAGAAAGCCATGGAGGGATATTGTAGTTGACAAGGACTACAGGCCACACACTGTAAGAAGTTGAGCGCATACTGAATGGGTTCACACCATCCATTGCAAGACCGAGCCGAAGATTCCCTGGCTCTCGGGCAAAGCCTAGGAAGGTAGAGTCAATGTGGCTCCATGCGTGTGAATCCACTGATATTAGTTGAACTCCATCCGTGGACCTATTCTGCGCATGCTACGTTGTCAAACTCGCCATGCTGGACGTACGAAACATGTGGTTTATGCGGGGGATAAACGGAAAGTGTTTGAGAACTGTTTGAGGGATGGTTTGCCCTTGCAAGTCCTGTCGATACCTGTGTCGAGCACCACACTTTGGACATGTCTCCATAGTCTCGTATTCTCCTCGAAACAATATGCAATCGTTGATACATGCATGGATGTTATTGTAGTCCATACCAAGCTTTCGTAAAACATGTCGTGCATCATCACGAGACTCAGGCATGGTATTTGCAGGTGGTAATATATGATATTTCAATAACCTGAAAAAAATCATGAACACCTTGAAAAAGCACAAATGTTTGTAATAATAGTGCAAAAAAAAATTCAACGAAGCATATGTACAAGGTACCTGAACAACTCGGTCACACTCGTATCGCTCCACCCGTATTCAATTAGCTTGTGAGTATAATGCATGATTGATATTAACTTCAAATTACCGTTTGCTGAAAATCTGCAATCGCCTAATCAATGATCTCATATTGAAACTCGCCAAATCGTCGTACGTGTTCTATAGACAATCGGCGTTTTCGTCTAATTGCCAGCTTGCATTGAGAACAAGGACATGGGACACACTGATTAAGATACACCTCGCGATCTTGAACAACAGGACCTTCTTCGTTTTCCATTTTGTCTACGTTACAACAAACAATTTGTTTTTGTTATCATTCTTTTCTTTTCTTAGATTGTTATCCTCTCTTTCCATCTCTCTCTTTTTCTATGACCGAGCATATAGTATCATATATCAGCGTCGCATTTAGTACCTAGTACTCAGTACCTAGCACATAATATCATAGTATCTTAGTATCTAGCACCTAGTACTCTAGTATCATAGTGCCAAGTATCCAGTACTATGATACTATGTAGTAGGTGCTAGGGTACCCTCTCTTTCTCTCTTTCCCTACCAGGTTTAATGATTTTTATATCTTTTTCTCTCTCCTCTCCATCTCTCATTTCCCTTTCTCTCATTTCCTCTCCCTCTCTCATTTCCTCTCCCTCTCTTTCTCTCTTTCTCTATTAGGTTTAATGATTTTTTCTCTTTTTCTCTCTCCTCTCCCTATCTCATTTTTTCTCTCTCCTATCCCTCTCTTATTTCCCTTTCTCTCTTTCTCCCCCTCTCTCATTTCCTCTCCCTCCCTCACCCTAACCCTCTCTTTCTTTCTTTTCCTATTAGGTTTAATGATTTTTTCTCTTTTTCTCTCTCTCCTCTCTCTCTCTCTCTCATTCCTTTTTCTCTCTCCTCTCCTTCTCTCATTTCCCTTTCTCTCTTTCTCTCCCTCTCTCATTTCCTGTCCCTCCCTCACCCTGACCCTCTCTTTCTCTCTTTCTCTATTATATTTAATGATTTTTTCTATTTTTCTCTCTCCTCTTCCTCTCTCATTTTTTTTCTCTCTCCTCTCCCTCTCATTTCCCTTTCTTTCTTTCTCTCCCTCTCTCATTTCCTCTCCCTCCCTCACCCTAACCCTCGCTTTCTCTCTTTTTCCATTAGGTTTAATGATCTTTCTCTCTCCTCTCTCTCATTCCTTTTTCTCTCTCCTCTCCCCCTCTCATTTCCCTTTCTTTCTTTCTCTTTCTCTCTCATTTTCTCTCCGTCCCTCACCCTCACCCTCTCTTTCTCTCTTTTCCCATTAGGTTTAATGATCTTTCTCTCTTTTTCTCTCTCCTCTCTCTCAATTTTTTTCTCTCTCCTCTCCCTCTGTCATTTCCTTTTCTCTCTTCCTCTCCCTCTCTCATTTCCTCTCCCTCTCCCTCTCTCGCCCTCAACCTCTCTTTCTCTCTTTCCCTATTAGGTTTAATGATTTTTCTCTCTTTTTCTCTCTTCTCTCTCTCTCTCTCCCTCCCTCTCTCATTTACCTTTCTCTCCTTCTCTCTTTCTCTCTCATTTCCTGTCCCTCTCTCACCCTGACCCTCTCTTTCTCTCTTTCTCTATTAGATTCAATGATTTTTTTCTCTTTTTCTCTCTCTTCTCCCTCTCTCATTTTTTCTCTCTCCTCTCCCTCTCTCATTTTCCTTTCTTTCTTTCTCTCCTTCTCTCATTTCCTCTCCCTCCCTCACCCTGACCCTCTCTTTCTCTCTTTTAGCATTCTCTCTTTTTCTCTCTCTCCTCTCTCTCTCATTTCTTTTCTCTCTCCTCTTCCTCTCTCATTTCCTTTTCTCTCTTCCTCTCCTTGTCTCATTTCCTCTCCCTCCCTCGCCCTCACCCTCACCCACACCCTCTCTTTCTCTCTTTGCCTATTATGTTTAACATCTTATCTCTTTTTTTCTCTCCTCTCATTCTCTCTCCTCTCCCTCCCTCTCCCTCTCTCATTTCCCTATTATGTTTTCGTCTCCTCTCCCTCTCCCTCTCCCTCTCCCTCTCTCATTCCCTCTCTCACTCCCTCTCTCTCTTCCTCCCCCTCTCTCTCCCATTTCCTCCCTCTCCCTCTCTTTAATTTCCCTCTCTTCCTATCTCTCCCTCTCCCTCTCCCTCTCCCTCATTTCTTCTCCCTCTCTCATTATACACAAATTATACAAAAAATAAATAAAAAAGAGAGAGAATACACTCTCCCTCCCTTTCATTCTCTCATTTCATCCCCCTCCCTCTTCCATTTCCTCCATCTCCCTCTCCCTCTCTTTCTCTCTCTCGCCCTCCCTCTCCCTCTCCCTCTCTCTCTCTCTCTCTCTCTCTCTCCCCTGCCCTCTCCCTCTCCCATTTCCTCCCTCTCCCTCTCCCTCTCTCAATATATATACACAAATCATATAAGCAAAAGTAAAAGAGAGAGAAAATGCACTCTCCCTCCCTCTCCCTCTCTCATTTCCTCCCCATCCCTCTCCCTCTTCCTCTCTTTCTCTTTCTCTTTCTCTCCCTCTCTCTTTCTCTTTCTCTCCCTCCCTCTCCCTCTCCCTCTCCCTCTCTTTCTCTCCCATTTCCTCTCCCTCCAATATACACAAATTAAACCCTAAACAAGCAAAAGAGAGAGAGAATGGACTCACCGTAAAGATATGGTGAGGGTTTGGCGGCTCCTCTTCACGACGGCGGCTTCTCCTCTCCTTCGCGAACGGCGGCGGCGGCGGCGGCAAGCCTTCTTTCTCTCCCTCTCTCACCCTCTATGCAAAACGGTCGCTCTCTCTCTCTCTCTCTCTCTCTCCCTCTCGAAGTGTCTCACGAAAATGCCCGAAATGAAACGCGCTTGGGTTTCGGCCCTCTTTTTTTCCTCTGTGGGGCGTGACGCAAATAGCGATGCCGCTATTCCTACGTCACTAGCCGCCATCGCTATATCTCTCTTTCCTTGTAGTGGTGGCACTAACAGTTATTTAGGCGCCCTTATTTATTGAAGCGCTTGACATATATCTATTATTTTGTATGTGCATGGACGCACGGTTTAAATATTCACTATTGGACATTGTATATGGGCACTGCCCAACTCTTGGGCCACCCAACCACTTTATTCTTTATTTGGACAAAAGAAAACACAAGCTAAAGTATGCTAACTATAAAATTGGGCTATTTTTGAGCTTGGAGATGAATAAATTATTAAATACATGCTTTGTGGAGCACTCACACAAGGCATGGAGGGAGATTGCATCCAATTAGTCTTTTTGCCTCATGTCGTGCAAGTCTATTCTCTTGATTTTTGAGCTTAAAGTAGAGTTCTTTGTTCTTGGGGATCTTTAGGCACTCGCTACGTACGCATACATCATCCGATTTGCGCACCAATTATAGCATTAACAACCAAAGACATCCATTTTGAAATAATTTCAACCAAAATCTATCATAAAACAAGTAGAACTATCACTTATGCATAAAAGCACGCTTTTTAGACTCGTATTTCAAGGTTGGGAGGCCAGTAATGCTCTTTGATAGCCTGATATACGATCCTTTGCACTCTAACACCATCACTCCATTAGCATCTTTCATCAAAATCCACCTCCTTCTCTCATAGAATCAATCATATGAACAGGTAGCAAGAGGAGAGAGGAGGGAGGAGAGAGAAATACTAAAAAATTAGAATTTCATTTCCTTGATCATATTTCACATGCTTACATTCAAAATCTTGCTCTTAGCATGGAGATCAGACTTCCATCTCTCTCTCTCTCTTGATCGATGTATATTGAAGAGGCACAAATCCATCCAAAAATGGGACAAAACAAAAAAGTCCCCTCCTCCCATTGAGCAAGAATTTGCATGTTGTTTTTCATTTATATTTCATTTCATGTCATTGATTGAATGTCTACTTTGGAGAAACCACTTTCACACTGCAAGGATTTTTAGCCTGTTTAGAGGGTCGAATGGACTCAGAATTGTGATTGGAGTAGATGTTTGGCTCCATGACATTAAAATCTATAAACATTAACCGCGTCGTACACTTTTTGACTCCTGAATCACATAGCTGCTTTAGAGTGCTAAATCTTGCAGGGATTAAATGGGGGGTCAAACGACCTCTAATTGACGAACGGAGACTTGCATTGGATTCTTGGCATTGAAATCCACTTAGGCAAACTCTAGTTTGATCAATTGCCACTATTCAATTTTGTATGAAAATTTGGTCTTTAATGCCTCTCGGCACTTTTCTGCTCCAAGAATTGGCTTAAATGCTTCAAAAATGGATCCCAAAATCTAGCTCTCATGAGCTCATGTCAAATATAGTAGACAATACATTTAGTTTGTGCAAAATCTATCCAGAATCCTTCCTATAACTATGTAGCTTACTAAAATAATACATGCTTAATGAAGGATGCCTCCAACATGCACTAAGGCTAGTCCTTGAATAGTGAAAATATATGTCAAAATTATTCAAAAAAGGGAGAAAAAGAGAGAAAAAAAGAATAAAAATAAAGGGAGAAACACATGACACTCTTATGGCACCTAGGGACGACCTCTCCCTACATCACAACCTAAGGGCCCATCAAGGGTAGAACATCCCACGCTTGCTAAGTAGACTTGTCACCTTGGGAAGACACAACACACTAATCCTTTACAAACCCGATTCTTAAGTATAGGACAACATCCCTTGGAACTCGATCCATCTCCTAGTTCCACTGCATGACCACCTCACATCACCAAAATAGATAGACATACTCTCAAGAAGAGCAGAATGGTAGGTATATGATTCAACACCTTAAGAACCATTGATATTGATGGTCCATGTCTTCTACTTCCTACAACTTCCTCCATCTCTAGAAATCATAATCTTTCTCTTCACCACACTCTGCATCTTTTCCTCATATTGTCATAGAACTTGGCCCTCTAGGTCTCTTCATGGATTGACCTAGTACTTCTCACTGGCCATATCATGCGTCTTTGGTGTAAATGCCATGGGACTAGCACTCCATCAGGAGGAGGGGAAAATTTAACCACTTTGAAGATATGAATACTTGAAGAGAAAAAGATGAAAGCATCACATTTTTGGAAATTATTATGGTATTGAGAAAACAAATCATTGTTGTAAATGGATCTAGGCTTCCTTTTGTACAAGTTATAATCAAATGTGGTAGTACTTAGCATAAGAAGGTGGATTTGAGTGCATACAAGGGGAGAAGATTAGTCTTTGGTCTAAAGAATGGGCAGGTTGATGCCCAAGGGCACACGGAAGACCCTAACCCTAATTTTGAGTATAAAAATGTTAAAAATGAATATTGTGCATGCCAACTTTTGATTCTTGCCTTCTCACTTTTGCACGCGCGCGCGCACACACACACACACACACACACACACACACACACACACACACACACACACACACACACACACACACACACACACACACACACACACACACACACACACACACACACACACACACACACACACACACACACACACACACACACACACACACACACACACACACACACACACACACACACACATGAGTTGAGGATAAGTGAGTGAGAGTGAGGGTGAAACCTCCATCCTTTCTTATGTTTTCTCATGTCTTACCATGCTCTCCTTTGATGACATGAGGAAGATCGTAGAGGGTTTGAGAATCTAAGAGGTGTATCTTAGACTGTGGATTGTGCATCGAGCATTCTTCATAGTTGAAGGTATGCTTTATGTATTCACTACAAATATATATTGTGTTCGTATACAAGATGCTAAGTGAGAGATAATGGTTGATTAAATGGTTAAAGCTCTTGAAATAATAGGAGTGTGCCTAAACGTCCTAAATACATTGAGTGTGTGTGGCCCAACAACTAGTGCATGTACATGTGATTGTAATATCAATGTGTGCATATGAAGATACAACAATACATGTGGTTAGGCCTTAGTGTCTATGGCAAGGTATGTACATGATCACCTAAGAGTACATCATTGTGTTTACATGCACTTGTGTGCTCATGTACACTTGTGTATACTTACATGCAGATATATGCTTATGCACTTGTGTGCTCATGTGCATTTGTGTATACTTTCATGCACCTACATGCGTTTGTGTGCCCGTGGACTAATGTGTACTCGTGTGCCAATGGTGTCGTGTCGTTGTCAAGTGTGTGCTTGTGCAATGTGCTCGTGCAGTTATATGATGCGCTCCTGTCCTCGCCTATGTGCTCATGCATGTACGATTGGCGACGTGTACACGTGCTATACTTGCCGTGAGGCTATGCATGTGGACTTACTCTTGTAGCCGTGCTCGTGTACCCATGTCATGGCCATGCTCATGCAGCTGTGCGACTGGCCGTGCTCTTGTGGTGGTGGTATGCTCTCATGGACATGCTCCCATGCAGCTGTGAACTCATGCGTGTTCTCCCAGAGACTCATGCAGGCTCCTGTGCAGCCATGAGCTCGTCGGCATACGTGATTGTGCTCGTCTGTGAAGGCGTCCGCCATGCATATTGCTGTGCGCTATAAAATATATTTGCGGCAACGACGGAGCGTAACGAGACGGCAAGCATTAATGATTACGACATGCCATCTCTGCACTGACCAGTCTAATAGAAATCTAATCATGGAATGTATATTACGGTGTAGCAGGTGCGGAAATTTAACCGTTGCAGAAGTGCATATTCCTTTCGAAAGGACATATAGCATTGATTAGAACAATATGTAAAGGCCATGGGAAGTTGGAACACTAGGTATCAAAATCTCTAGTCCAGTGAGAGTAATCATATGCCTATATAGGCTTAGTCCTTGATTGAAAGACAAGCCATAAGCATGAATACACTGAACATACCTTAATAGATGCATACATGAATGCCAATGACATTGCTTAGGGAGAAAATTTCTCTGAAGTACATCTACATGTAACAATTATAGTCATCGACACAATAAGGAAGTATTTTTACAATCCATTATTGATGGTGTCACATTCTTTACCACTTAAGTCAATATGCATCAACATAGGTGTCCCTCGACTTGATGTGTTGCATGCTAGAGCAATGGTGTGTAATGTTTTACCCTGCGTGGCATGCTTGTCACATAGGACTAGCTAGTTTAGGTGTGGAAGGCCCTCAACTAATTTGTGACTTGATAGCTCATAATCAGAATTGTATCCAAGTTGGCTTGATAACTCATAAACACAATTGTGTCCATTGTATCCAAGTTGGCTTGATAACTCATAAACACAATTGTATCCAACTAATTGATGACTTGATAACTCATAAATGAATGGGAGAAATAATGCTTTACACTTTGGAGTGTACATTGAATTCCTTATCCACCATGTCCAAGACATGCAAGCATGTCTAAAATTACAATAATCTTCATTTAATATTGGCCATTGAGGCATCTTGTGCTTGAAGATTGTAGTAGAATTTCTTAAAAGCTACAACTAACTTGTTGAATTTGTGTGACAAAGCTATGCTACCTTACAATAATGTGAGTCAACATAGCTTGTGGATGTATGGTACATTCCAAACTCTAGGTGAGGTGGGAATTGCGCTGTTCTGTTTACAATCCGTGGCTTTGACCCATCAAAAAGCAAGAAAGCAAAGATGATCACTAGCAATATGAGATTGATAAGGTATTATATCTTGCTAAACCATTTTGAGAAGCTATAAACCTTGCTCCATGGGTCCACACCATCTAGTTGCACGCAAGAAAGTAAATGACCTTGCATAGATCTCTTTTGCTATAAGGTGTCATCTCTTTTATCAGTCCATGAGCAGAATAAATGGATTAACCTAATAGACACTCAACATGTCTCATGTGTATATTCGTGTTTCCTGTCAAGATAATACTTGGATGAAGGTATGTAGCCTGATTTGTGGTATGAATCACGATTCCTTTCTATATCATTATAAGAGACATTCAATGCCTTTGGGAATCTACAATACCTTTTCTTCGATACATTGTTGTGACTATAGGAACTACATTTTGTTCTAGGGCTATATCTATCTTCTCTTTGCTTGTGGGAAACTTTCT
This sequence comes from Lygodium microphyllum, assembly GCF_053477565.2. Taxonomy (NCBI): domain Eukaryota; kingdom Viridiplantae; phylum Streptophyta; class Polypodiopsida; order Schizaeales; family Lygodiaceae; genus Lygodium; species Lygodium microphyllum. The sequence continues at coordinate 23,926,145 of NC_141152.1, read as the reverse complement.
ACATCAAATTTTCACTTCACATATTATTGAGTGAGTAGCATATGTAATAGCACCTATAGGTATAATGACCTTAGAAGATGCAATTCCTGAAGCATCCATAGAAGTAGATATCTGTGAGATAGAGCTCAAAGAAACACAAGACACATCTTTTCTTAGTTGCATATGGTCAACAATACTACTACGACTAGTAGATTGGATTCTACTTTCCCTAGTAGTCTCCACAGGTAGGGGTTCAACTTGAGGCTTGCAAGGAGCCACAAAAGCTAGACCTGTAAGACTATCATGTAGTGGCTGCTTCCTAGATTGGATTTCTTCCCTAATAGTATCAACGGAAAGGGGCTCAAAATGTGTCTTGCAAGGAGCTACAACAGCTACATCTATAGGGATGTCATTATATGCCATGACATATACATAAGTTGCTTTAGGTTATTTGTACAGGTCCACCAGTACTACAGAGCAAACTTCAAGGATTTGCTCATGGGTAGCATCAAGTACATACCACTAGGGAGGGTTCACAGGCAGAGAAACATGAGGCCTCCGGGCAAAAATATAAATGACACCACAAGTAACCACATTACCGAGGAAAGCCACAAATAAGGTGGAAGGTAAGTTGCCATTTACCATGTTCCAAGCCTCCTGGCAGAACTCCTAGAAGGCGCACCGCCAGCTCTAACAGTTCATGTTTTCCTTCCTATAAGCCTTTGAACCAGGGATTAAAGGTGGATCACCCTCCCTGCGCATGCGAATGCAGTCAAACATCATCACAACATCCTGGAGGTGAGATAGCTTCTCACCACGATCGGAGGTGTCTTCCTCTTCGAGCTTCATCAAGAGGCAAAAGCAGCTTGTGGCCATAGTCCAGGCATCAAAGTCCTTGAAAGGCTGCTTGCAATAGAAGCGATGAAGGAGGATTTGAGCGGTGGCCCATGCCAGCTTGGGGCATGCAGAGAACAATGAACATACTCTAAAGCTTATATGGAGAGACAGAAGAGGAAAAATGCAAAAATAATTGGGTTTGCTAGACTCTGGCATCCCCCCCCTCTCTCGCTCTCTCGCATCTTCTCCGACAACGGGGGCTCGAGAAAGGCGTAAACCCTGTGTCAGGGGACAGCAGGAGCAGCCCCTCACAATTAAGCATAATTTTTGGATTCCAAGCCGCGCTCAAGCTGATTAATTAATCCATCAATTCAAGAGGAGGCTCTTCCTTAGCCGGTTTATTGCCACCAGCCGATCCACTGCACTGCCAAGACGTTGTTTGCTTGAGCTTGCAGGTATCCTCTCTTTGTTCAGGTTCTTCCATCAGAGCTGAGCGCGCAATATGTATAAGTCTTGTTTGATCTTGTCTTTGTTGAAGTGCACTCTAGGAATTACTTCATGAATCTTGGTATCTTGCCCGTGGATCTTCCTAATTCCCTTTTAGATCAAGGCCTCAGCTTGGCAATAGCTCATGGTTGAGGTGGTGCTCTCCACTTGCCTCTACTAGTCGTGGTCTTTATATTTTCTGATGCACTGCTCTCTTGCCAACCTCAAGGGGAAGAGAAGCCATCAGTCCCACGGCCTACCCCTAGAAAGCTGGTTGTAGAGGTTCCTAAACTAAATCTAAAGGATCTCACAAAGAAGAAGAAGAAGAAGAAGAAAGAGTCTAGAACTCAAATTAGAAGAGTAGAGGGCTTTGCTAAGGCATGCAGTCGATAAGAATGCTGGTCTCCTAGATGATCTTGGAAGCTTAAGAGTGGAGGGCATTTCAAGTGGACAAATTAGAGAAGCAAAAGGAGAAGTCGAAAGAAAATACCTCAGAGAATATATGTTTTTTTTAAATTTTTAAATAATATTGGTAAATTTCTAAAAACTAGGTTAACACATACAACCAACCATGCGGTCGGCTTTGAATGGTTTGGAGAAGGGTGCTTAAGTTTTTGTTGGTAAAAAATGAAAGGTGAACATAAGAAAATTACTTTGAAATTGTTAATCTTGTTTGAAGAACAACGTCAAATTAAGGTAAGATTTTGAATTCATTGATATTGAAAAAATGGCAACTGTTGAAGGTTGTTGGATATGTGATTGCAGTTCGAGGAACAATGAATACATTTGAATTTTTTTTAAAAAATTGAGAGACATGGATGAAGTACAAAGTGGGATAATTGTACTTATTTATTTAGTGTGGAGAGGTATGGAGTAGATTGTGCACAATATATTGCTATGCTAAGTCAAGTTTCTTATTTTAAAAAAGTTATAATATTTACATCTCATCACTGGGTGTTTGTATAGGTTATTGTAGCCTATAGTGGTTGTATTCGTTTTTTGAATCGTATGTTGCTCTAAGTGCTTGGCCTTTTCTATTGGGTTAAACATATTGTGAGACTTAAAGAAGCAATGTTTTGAGTACTTGCCTAGGAGGTATATGATAGCACTACATGGATCGCTTTGGGTGCCATAGATAAGATTGTAGATATGTTTGCTCACTAAGTATGTGACCTTTTTGATGGGTCATTGTAGGCTTTTCATAGTTGTGAGTGTACTTGTTCTCTTCCATATATTTTCTTAGTGTTGTGTGTCGGCTTCTTGTTTTTTAACTTATGCTAGGGTCTTGAGCGAGATGTTGGATCCACACTATAAGATTTTGATTGTGTATGTGGAGATGTTGTTTGTTCTGTTGTCTAGTAGTAAGACTTTAGGGAAAACTGTTTGCAGTGGATTGTCATGTATATCTTCGTACTGTAGTTCGAATTTATTGAGTATTTGTTTGGGAAGTCCTACAACGAGATATGCTTATGTTAGTATGGTTAGATTATAAAAAAAAGAAAGTATCGAAGATCATAGCAGTGTTTGTATCAAATTTTGGATATTGGTGTAGTTTGTAACGCCATCGATGTATGTTGATGGTCTACAACTAGCAATGTTTACCATTCTCATTTATCAGATACCTGAACTATTGTGCGTTAAAACAGATGGTGCTTGATTGGTTGTTTTGTGTTCCTGTGATTTTGAATTTATAGCTTGAATATTACCATGCAAAGTTTGATGTGGTTAGATGTATTTATACTATTGGATTTTAATATATTTTTTAAGTAGTATTGTTTGTGCTATGTGTACTTATTGTTAAAAGCGTAGGCAACGTTTTTGGGTTGTGTCATGCTATAGTGGTTTATGTTGAATTTTGCTAAGATGTGTTGTTTATGTGTGTGTGAGTCATTATATTATGTATGATGTTGGTGCAAAGGCAAATGTCCAACTATACATAACTTTTTCCTTCCGATTACATCAGAGAGTATGCTGTAGACTATGTGCTCCTTAGCGACTATAGCTCCTTGAGATTTGTGACCAGTGATTGCATATACAAGTGTTAGTGAGAATGTCAATTTGTGGTACCACACTTGCTATTTAGTACCTTACATTGGTGCTTGCTGTGGGTTGTAGTGTTAGTCATCGGTTGGCTGATTAGATCATGACTTCCATTCTGAAGTTCATATTGTCATTTGTTCTATCGGTACTATCAATTTTACATGTAGTACCATTTGGACACCTATACTAAGATCAATATTCTCTACTATCATTAGAGTTTCTCTGATTGTTATCTCTTTTATATCATGGAAGTTCTTTTCTTATAACGAGCTCTACAATTTTGACTCTTCAATTACATTTGTTTAAAGATTGAAAGTGTGGATCTCTTTGGATGTGTAGTATCTACTTGTACTTTTGAATATCTTCCTCATATGTATGCATAGTTGTATCTCTTCCTTGATTGGATATCGGTGCATAATCACTTGTAAGAATTGTAGGAATAGTAGGCCATGAGCATGTTATTGAAGTGTAGAGAGTGTGGTATTGTACATGTAGAGGGTGTTTAATATGTTGACAAGTTGATGTGAAATTGTTAGTAGAGCTCAGTTTGATGGTTATATATCGGTGGCAGCTATGCAAGGTCATTGAACAATATCACGAGCTTTTCATTAAATGAATTGAGTGGAGAACCTTGGCAGATGCCAACTATCTAGTATACTATTATGTCAAATATTGTTTGTGTCAACATCGACATCTCATCGATGATGATTGTGTAGCTTCTCTTAACTCAATGTACCACTCACCTGTCTCTTACGATGATATAGGATATTGTTGTGTATGGATCGTATCTTAAATTGATAGTGTACCATGGTAGATAAGCTAGATAGACTAGTTGTAGTGTGTGAATATCTCCCTGCAACTCCTCATCGCTCATCCCTCGACTCATCATGCTCTCCAAGTATCATCAAAGGTAACTTGCATAGATAGAAAATGATGTTAGCATAATCAATATAAAGATTTAGGTAAAGCGCGATAATATAACTTTGAAAAAAGTGATGCTAATTAAAATGAATATTCTAAAGTACCCTTAAAAGTGAATCATCAATGAATTGAGTAGGTAGATGCAAATATGGCCCAGCCTATGGCCTCATGTCAATCTCCTAGCACAACTCTGCATACATTGAAAGGTCTATAGATAGGTCACCATAGAAGGAGGAGTCCACTTCATTCTCAAAGAATTCCTGGCCTCCTATCTCTTCATCTACGTTACTCGTGTCTGCCTCCTCTACATGCTCCAAGCCCTCTTCAGCCTCCACCCCTTGCATTATCGACCTCTCCACCTGCATACTCTCCTTGTCTATGCTGGGAACATTGCTTTTATTATACACTCTTGCAATCCGAGGAGTTGACGGAATAACATACTATTATCGAGGTTATTAGGGATTTGGATAGAAGATTACTTGTTCAGTATCACATATAAGAGTGAATCAACATTTATGAGTGTTTCGTGTCGTGAAAAAATTAACAAAAAAAGGTCATGTACATATTCACAATGGACCGACAGGTCAAATGTGTCACGCAGATCCATCCATCTTTTTTCAAAATCTATTTTTGGCAATCCAAATGGACCTCGCTGAATGGTTATCCCGAGTCCTTTCAATACCACTTTGAACCACTGTACATTGAATATGATCATGAAGAAGCTACAGTAATCCACTGAGATAACACTTTGTAAGTTTCCAAAATACTCCATCTCATCTACAACCGTGTTCAGATCCGTGGCCTACCGTTGGTTCTCTTGCTTGAACTTTGCCATGACACCATAATCCATCGTGGAGTGCATTTTGCCAATGCGCTCAACACAGAAATGTTGACTGTGCGACCACGATGTACTGTAGATTTTGTAGTATATAGTGAAATGGTTAGATTAGTTGTCACATATAAAGTCTAGATACGATAGCTTATAAAACATGCGGTCACCTTTAGACTACATCCCCTTGAGAATTTCCATGCCTCAGTAGAGACCTCTATCCCTTCGTGAGAAGCTGCGATCAAAGCTCCATGTAACCACCGCATAGACATAAGCCGCGGCATCTCCTCCATGCCCTTAGGATATCGAATTGGTTGGATGGCATGTATTGTATTGAAATTCCGATCATGCTTCTTCTCGATCTTTTCTAGCCTGCTTGTACCTAGCGACCACTTCTCCATGGATGCATGATGCAACATACAAAAATGATTCACTTTCTTCTCCATTGCAGCATCCATCCTTTTTTCTACTCCATTTTCAATCACCACATCTTCGGTCAGTCTATCATTATCCTTTAGCGACCATAGCATACTGTTGTTTGAATCCACTGTTGATAGCTACTCTAAAATATGCACTGATGCCTTTGACGCTAATCAACATTCAGTCATGCTACCTTTTGGCCGAGCTCGTTGTTGCACAAAGCCCTTTTCAGGGTTTTCATGAAGCACTCTAAGAAGAACATCCATTGGGTATGGACGGGTCCCACAATCTCCACTTCATCTACGAGATGCACTAGGAGGTGAGTTTGTATCATGATCATGCTTGTGGGTAGGCACTTCTGAAAGAGATAGACCATCTCCACCACTCCTCACTTTGCAAATTTAATAGAGGATGTCTTGATCTCCTTCTGTGAGATCAATTGCACTAAATTTGATAACCTGTAAATCACCTTGCGTATTTCTAGAGTGAGACATCCCCCCATCATGATCGCTAGTACAAACTGCTACAAATGAAGAAGCATTACAAACATCAAGAAGACACTAAATAGCAAAATATGTAGGCTACTTGCAACCAAGATCAAGACAAACCTAACATACCTTATCCCAATCATGGGATTTCAGCCCTGATAGCTTGTCATCTTTAGAGAAAGCAGACATGAGGGAACACATCATAACCATCACAGTGTGGATAGACCTGATAATTTGCTTCACAATGCACTCTTCTTTAGTGGTAGATAGAACCCAAGGAAGTGAGAGGTAATTGTGAGTGACCATCAGTGCTCGATTGTGGCCAAAGTGCCTCCATCTTAGCTACCTCCTTCAAATCCATTCGTGCCCTTGTAGTGTCTCTCTTTCATGTGATGTGGTTCCCTAATAAGCTACTCACATTCTTGAAAATATGCATAGGATCCAACAAATGGTTGATCTATAAGTGGGTCCAATACGAGAACTCATAGAAAACTGACAAGCATCACATTCCTTTTGGATGTGACTCCTTGTGGATCATTTTTAACTCATACCAGCTTTGGGCATTCATTCATGTTGGAGGTCATCTAAGAAAACCTTCCCTCAGTTCATGACCCTCTAGTAAGAAAGAAGCGTGTCCTTAATATACCATCTTCTTTATAGTTTGTGACCTTCGGGAGTCTAAATGTGGTTCACACAATGGACATGCATGATAACCTGAGGTCACCAAACCTGTCACAACACCCCTATTTAGTTGACACAAAATTGAACAAGATATGTTAGATATCATCAATGAGAAAAAAAGCCCACTCACCTGAGCACTCCCGAAATCTTGGAAAGTCATGCATGGTCTATGTGAGAATGGCTTGTATATTGGTGGACCATCGACTATCGTGCTTGCTCATGTCTTCCACATAGCGACCCCCTCCTCTCACAAAATCTTGACCTCATCAACTAATGGAAAGAGGTAGATGTCCATGTTCTTAACTTTGTAGTGCCTAGGAATGAGCAAGTTAAATATCAGGTGTCCTTTCTTCATAGAAAGCCATGGCGAGATGTTGTAGTTAACAAGGACTACAAGCCACACATTGTAAGAAGTTGAGTGGAGATCAAATGGATTCATGCCATCCATAGCAAGACCGAGCCGGAGATTCCTTGGCTCTCATCGTACAAAGTTGGGAAAGGTGAAGTCAATGTGGCTCCATGCGCATGAATTTGCTAATATTTGTTGGACTCCATCAGTGGAGTCCCAACAAATATGAGTAGTCCATATGTGGACTTTGGACATGTCTCCATAGTTCCGTAGTCTCCTTGAAACAACACATAATCATTGACACATGCATGGATGGTGCCGTAGTCCATGCCAAGATTTTGTAACACCAGTCATGCATCATCACGAGACCTAGGTATCATCTTTTCACCGGTTGGTAATATGTGATACTTTAGCAACCTGAAAAAAATTTAGAAGATGCCTTGAAAAATCACAATAAGTTTTTTTTATAATGGAGTAAAAAAAAATTAATAGAGCGTAGAATGTACCTGAAGAGTTAGGTCACACTCGTATCACTCCACTCGTACTTTGCCTACATACTTAGGAGTATAAGCAATATCTTCAGAAGAGATACTCGGCACCCATCATATGATGGTATGGACGCTTCCTCTCTCAGTGGATCAGATGATTCGGCATCCATGGGCATCACTGCATTGATCATTGCCTCCAACTCAGGCTCCAAGATTGGAGGAAGGTTCGAAAGACTGAGTGTCTCCTTTGGTGTCAAGGGTATCCAATTGGTGTATCGACTCAAACACTCCATCCATTGCACACCCACGAGCTCTTCTAATTGGATGCAATAGGTGTATTCCTTGGGATGAGGAGTCACCTCCATGTACAAATTTTACGTGCACGTCTAATATTTTTGTATATGATATTCAATTACTTTGCGAATGTAAAGCATGATGGATACATACTTTTCTTATAGTTTACTCAAAGTCTGAGATCTCCAGATCAATGATGTTTGATTGAAACTCGCTAAAGTGTCGTATATGTTCTATGCACAAGCGACGCTTTTGTCTGATTATACCAGCTTGCATTGAGAGCAAGGATACGAGACATGCTGATTAAGATATGCCTCGTGATCTTGGACATCATGACTATCATTATTCTCCATTTGGTCTATGTTTTGGCAAACAACAGGTTTTTGTTCCCCTCATTGATGATCTTCCTTCGTTTTAATCTCTACTTCTCTTTCTCTCACTTCCCCTCTATTTGTTTGTCTCCCTCCATCTCTCTTTATCCATTCTTTTTCTCTCCATGTCTCTTCGTCTTTATCTACACCCCTTTTCATTTCTCTCCTCGCTCCTCTTTCTCTCTCTCTTTTTCTTTTTTGATTTGCCTCCCTTCCTCCTTTATTTCTCTTCCCACATTTTAAATTCTCTCTCTCTTTCTCTTTTAAATTTTTTTTCCTGCCTTCATCCTTCTTTGTTTCTCGCTCTTCCCCCCTCTCTCTCAATGTTTCTCTCTCCCCCATTTTCCCTCCCCACTCTCACTTCTTATCTCTTTTCCTTTTCCTCCCTTCTTTTCTCTATGTCTTTCTCTCATTTCCCCTCCACTTGCACTCGACGCATCTCGTTACAATCAAAATCAAAGATAGAAAATACAAAACTCATAAAACACGACATTGAAAGAATCCTCTCTCCCCACCTCTCTTTGTGTCTCTCTTCCCCCTCTCCTTTATTTTTCTATCATTCCTTTCTCTCTCATTCTCTCATTGTTTCCATTTTTCTCTCTCTTTCTCTCTCACTCTCTATTTTTTGTTCTCTCTATCTCTCTTTTTCTTTAGGCTCCTTCTATCCCTTTTTCTCCCCCTCTCTTTCTAGCTCTATTTTTTTTTCACTCTCCTTTCTCTCTTTACCTCACCCTTTTATCCACCTCTTCCTTCACTCTCCATTTCTTTTTCTCTCCCCCCTTTGTTGTTTCTCTCATTCATTCTCCTCCCTCCCTCTCTACCTCCATCCCTTTCTCTCTTTCTCTCTTTCTCTCTTTCTCTCTTTCTCTCATATTTTTCTCTCTCTTGTTCTCTCTTCTCTTCCTTCCTTCTTCTCCCTCTCTCCTTTCCTCTCTCTCTCTCTCTCTCTCAATGCATCTCATTACAAAGAAAAAAAACAAAAGAAAAGAAGAAAACACAAGAACAAAGCAAGAAGAAGCAATGCACCTACCACAAAGGCCTGAGGATGGATTCTTTGCCTCCTCTTCGCAACATCCCTTCTTTCTCCCTTGCACACTTCTCTCTCTTCTCTTCACATATGGTGGCAGCGGCAACTGTGAGAAGCTCTTCTTCTCTCCCTTTCCCTCTTCCTCTCCCTCTCCCTCTCATGGCGATGATCTCTCTAGCTCTCTCTTGAAAATGTTTGCAGCAAATGCCATGCTCGGATTTTTGGTGCTTTTTTTTCCTTAGATTGGCATCGCAAATAGCGTCGCAAAATTTCAAATTTTGTGATCCCATTTGTAATGCAAATAGCAATGCAAATAGCGAAGACGCTATTTTATGTCGCAAACCGCAGTCGCTATTTGCCCATTCCCTTGTAGTGTTGTTTGCATGACATGATATACCTTTTGTTACTATGATGTCAACATGTATTGTTGGCATGCTAGAATTAGGATAGTACTTGACAAAGCCATTGAAACTTGCATTTGTTCTATATATCTATTACTTGTTTATGAGGTAGTAGTTTGATGATGCATTGCGACTAGCCTGGAAGTTGAATATATTGTTAGAGTGTTTTGTCACCAAAGAATTCAAATTTGCATATATCATACCAACTTGTAGCATATGGTTTTAGTGTTATTTTTCTAGAAGCCATATTTTTCCTTTTCCTAGAAAACCATAATGTTATTCTACAATTTGTTATCTACATAGAGTCCATTACTGTTGTGTATCCTTTGACCATGATATATCAATACATTAGAATAGTGCAATTTCATGATTGAATGGAATCTTACATCCTAATTCATATGCTTGAAAAATCTAATAAATATCTTTAAGTATAACTAAGGAAAATGAAATGACAAGTTTTTGGAGCTAATTAGATTTCGTTAGAAACTTGTTGTACAACTTGGCACATTCTATTGATCAAGAGCACCTTGTAAAACAGAAAATAGAAAATAAAAAAATTTACTTTATCAAAGTTTGAGATGTGGTGTTTTTTATGTTTGCCTTTAAAAAAACATGTTTTGTTTGGGACTAAAATTATAACTTTATAAAAGCAAGATTAAGAAAAGAGAACATACAAATATGCTATAGAAGCAGCATGTCAAAAAGCTGGCACAAGTCTCTTTGTTGATTTATAATTATGACGGAACTTGCCATTTCCCCATCTTTTGAGAAGGTGTGGACTTTGCTTTTCTTTTCTTTATAGTTTGATGATAATAAAAATGGAAAAATATAGAATCTAACCTTGTCAAAGATTGCATGTATGATGATTATAGTTGTCTTTGCTAAACTGGAGCTTGCAATGATTAGATAAAAGCAAACAAGCAAATTGCATGAATTTTAAGTAAAAAATGATTAATTTAATGTTCGAAAATAATAATAATATAGTTACTAAAAGTATTAATAAATATACATACATTTATATTAATTTTCTAAGTATTAACCTATTATTGAACATATAACTAACCTAATTATATTAATTAAACTAATGAAATTGAATGTTCCAACTATTTGATTTAGTCTAATCAAAATGATTTAATTAACTAATCCATGTACTATTAACAAGCAATTGAATACTAAAAGATAATTAACTATTTAATTAATTGAAATAAGACTAATTCATTGATCAAATAATAATGATCAATTCTAGAACTAATTAAACTAAAGCTTGCAATCGTTAGACAAAAGTAAATGAGCAAATTGTGATAATTCTAAGTAAAACAATTATTAGTTTAGTGCTAGAAAATAATAACAATTTAGTTGCTAAGAGTATTAATAACCATACATATATTCACATTAATTTTCTAAGTAAAAATTTGATGTTCTAAACTTAGTAATTACTATTTTAAACTTAATTACTAGCTAATTCATTATTAAAATTTAGTAATGTTAAAACTATTAAATAAATTACTAAAACACCTAATAAATAAGTTATTGAATTAAATTTAATTAACATTAATTTAATTAATTAACTAATTATTTTGATGTAATTCACACTAATTAATATCGATTCACCAAATGAATGTGAATTCCTAAATTTAATATACTTAACACTAAAATAATCAACTAACTAATTACTTGAATTTAATTAATACTAGTTTAATTAATCGACCAATTGTTTTCCTAAATTTTTAAATCAAATTAACTAGTAATTCACTAAACTAATACTATCTCACAAAATTTGAATTTAATTAACACTAATCTAGTTCACTAACTAGTTTTATAATTTATTTATCACTTATTAGCTAATCATAACACTAATCAACTAATCTAACTAAGTATAATCAATCTAATTAAGTAGGTAATCTAGTTAAGTATAAGTAATCAAATTAACTACCGAATCTAATATAATTTATTAAAAATATTATAAATAAATAGTAAAATTAATTAACTATAAATAGTTGTAATTAATTAATTGATCTAGTTAATTAAATATAATTTTAAAAACTAATTAATCAGTCTACTAATTCAGCTTAACTAGGAATTAGTTAATCTACTATTTCAATTAATTGTTTCTTCTTAAATATGCACTAATTACTAATTAATGGTACTAGTAACTAATATTATTTGGTAGCTAACATCACAATTTAAAGATTAATTTAATTTATTAGTACTAATTAAGTAGTAACTACCATTGTAATTTAATATAATAGTTAACATAAATTAGTAACTATCATGACAAATACTAAATAACTTATTAATTGAATTAGCCAATAACTCTAATATAAATAATAATGATCAAAATTTTAATTAATCAATATTAAATTATATATTATCATACTATTTAATGAACTAGGAAATAAATAAATAAATAAACTTAAAAAATTAAGTATCAAATGATAATTAAGTGAATAAATTATTACTTATTTTTTGTTTAAGTAATTTACTAAACAAATTAACTTATAATACTAATTAAATTAATTATTAAACCAAGTAACAATCTATAAAAATAAATTATTGAATATTAATTAGGTAAAACACTAAATAATAATTATTAAATTAAACAATTGACTCAACAAAGTAGTTATTAAACAAAAACTTGATGATGAATTAATATATTTTAATTTAATTAAAATAACATAACTAATGTAAACTAACCTAATTAAGGTACATTTAATTATACTAATATATAAATAAATCAATTAAATATTCTAACTAACTTAATTATTACGAATATAATCAAACTTGATGATTAAGTAATCTAATTAAATTTAATCAAAATATCATAAGTAATTTATTTATGATTTATTAATATTATATTTAATAATACTAGTTATTAGTACAACATTAATTAATACTATACAATGTTAATTAATACTACACTTAATTAAAATAATACATACAATGTTAATTAATACTATAGTTAATAATCAAACTATACATACGTTAATTATTACTATACTACAATCGAAAGTTCAAATATTACATACAAGGTTAATTTATATTATACTTAATAATACTAGAGTAAACTAATGCTATACTTAATAATTAAACTAATACATAGTAATTATCAAAATAATACATATGCTAATTTTATACTATACTATAATCTAATACAAACATTCACACATCAAACTAATACATGTGTTAATGCAACTTGAATAAACATGAAACTAAATGCGATGAACTTGAATGAGCATGGCTGATTGTAAAAAAATGCAATTGAATAACAAAACAGACTCAACTCAATAGATTAAACAAGCTCAACAGAATTGAACATCTAAATCGAATGACTCTAATGGCCAAACTAACTTGGTGGACTTGTAAAGCTCCAATGATGGTTCCATAGGGGAAGACAATCCAATGAAGGAGATGATGATAGAGAAGCTAAAAACAATAAACAAATTATTATTATTTAGTTTAATTTCAAATTATAGTTAATTTTAAAAAGTAGAAAAATGAAAAATTAGAAGTGCTCTTTAGCTGTACATGTAAAAAGTGTAGATAAAAAGTGATCTATAGTTGCACGTATAAAAAAACAAGCCACTTAATTGAAAAGAGCGAGCCACTTAAGTAAATAATGGGAAATGTTTTGGGGGTAGGCACCACCTTGCTACTATACCATTGTAATAACATATACCCTAAAGGGAAATGGTAATAAAAATATCTAACATAATTAAAAGCCACTATCATTATATTCTTGTAGCTTACATTAAATCTAGAAATCTAGGCAATGTCCATAAAGGTGATAATGATTGCCTTAATAAAGATCCTACCTTCTCTTGATAAAAGTGAAAGTGAATACTCAATTTGAAATTATTTTTACATTTAAAAATCTCTCTCTATTCTCATTGTGTTCTTTCTTTCTCATTCTCCTTACTAGTTTCTTCCTCATTCTTTTCCGTTTTTGAACTCATAGAAAATTTCCAATACAAATCTTTAGATTACATCCTTGGCTATGGATTAATAAAAAATGTAAAACCCAACACTATTTCAAAATCCATGAAATATACGCTCAGATTTGAAGAAAAGGAAAATCCCATAAAAACATCACACCTTCTTTCTACAATAGCTCCTCTCATTGGTGACAATTATAATGGATTTTTAGGCTATATACTTCATCTTCTTGTAGAGAAAGATGTATCTAGATTGGAGAATCACTTATTAACAAAGCAAATAGATGAGTTGTTATACAAACTACATGGTTATCAATTGAAGATCCATTCAAAGCATAGTAGTGAAATAAAACTACTTTAGACATTCAAAATTGACAAGGATATTTGAATTAGAACATTGCAAATTTCAAATAAGGAGGTGGTTGCATTAAAAGAATCCTAGTAATAAGGTATACTTTTCTACTCGAGAAGTTTTGAATATAGCTTTTTTCATAATTTTATTTGGTTTTTGATATTGATCTTGTTTAGGTTTCTTTTTCAACAAAATGCAAGTAATAGAGATGCTTTAAAGGCATCTCAGCTTTATTATCACATTTGTCCTTCAACAAGATCAAAGTACATTATTGAGAGAAAGAAATTCAAAAAATTAAAGAGATAATGCTTATATTCTTTTATTATGCATCATTCTTCAGATATTGAGCTAGTGTAGAAAACTTTAGACAATATCGATATCAGTCGAGATGCATATACATAAAATTTTTAGCCAATATAATTAAATATAAAACAAGATGATGTACATAATTTTTAAATTCCAGGGCCATCTATAGTGAAGACTGCCAGACAAAGAGTTAATGGTAAGTTAATGAAAGTTTTAGGCGAGCATTTCCATATTAAAGCCACCTTTAAGATCAAGAGAAAAGAGATTTTTTTTCAATGAATTTAACAATAATTTTCTTAACTTGTCTATCCTACAGAGTTTGATGATCACATTATATGGTTTGTTTTTAGAAGAGGTACAAAGAGCAATCAAGTTTATGATTAAGCTTGATGAAAATGAGATTTTTAAGTGTACAAAATTTGAAAGGGTTTCTATTATCTTGATGAATAAAGCACTTTCATCAAGTCCATGCAATGATTCAATGTCATTTAGTGTTCGATCAAATCAAAATATTCGATGGTTATGAGTTTTAAAGTAGGTATAAAGGATTTGTCAAGAATCATGTGGTGTGGGGACTTGCTTGAGCTACTACACCAAACACACATTGTACACACAAGAGGAAGCTCACTCAAGAACACAAGAAGAGAGATGGAAGAAAGACGTTTTCTTGTTGGTTTTTCCTTCTTCATCCACACACAATGCAATGTACACAAAGTATAGATAAGATACAACATAAAGGAAAGTGTCCTACTAAGTCAAATAGTGCATAACAAACTATACTAGTCGATTGGTGCTATATCTATGCTAGTTTTAGGTAGGTGTAGCAAACTAAATATAATAAGTGATAAGTCAATGGCCATGTGAGTATCATAATGACCATCGACATGCTCAGTGTAGATGTGTGGGCCCATCTAGCTAGGCAGTCCATCATCAATATCCACACATGTTGAGCTTGCCATCTCAATACTCCCCCTCAAGCTCAACTCTATCTCTGCAACTTCAAGTAGGCTTCAAAACTTTTGAAGCTTCTTTGCACCCAATGCCTTTGTGAAAATGTCAACTATCTCATCCTGTGTGCTAACATATACCAAGTCAATCTCTCATGCAAGTACCTTCTCTCTTACAAAGTAGTAGTGTACCTCAATGTGTTTTACCCTAGCATGGAACATTGGGTTCCTAGTTAGATGTATGCTACTCATGTTATCACAATGAATAACAACTGGACCATCTCCTTGCACATCCAAATCACCTAATAAAATTTGCAGCCATACCACCTCACATGTTGCCATAGCAACACCTCTATACTTAGCCTTTGTACTCGATAAAGCAATTGTAGGTTGCTTTTTGTTGCTCCATGTAACTGCTGCACTACCAAGGGAAAAGATGAAGCCACCGGTAGATCTTTTTTCTGACTCGCTACCAACCCAATTTGAATTTGTGTATCCGAACACTTGTACATCCTTACCTACCTCATAAAAAGTCTATAATGTAAAGTGGACTTCACATACCTCAATATGCGTCTAATTGCATCCAAATGAGTCTTTCTAGGCATTTGCATAAACTGATTGACAAGACCAACAACATAGCTCAAGTCAGGCCTTGTGATAGTCATGTAAATTAGATTCCCTACTATCCTCTTGAACATAGTAGGGTCTTCAATCTCATCCCCAATGTCAACACTCAACTTCACATTTTACTCCAATGGTACTGAAAGAAGCTTACATGATGTCATACAATACTTGGATAACATATCCAAGCCATATTGCCTTTGGAATAGCCATATACCATCATCACATATGATCACCTCAATACCAAGAAAGTGTCTCAGCTCACCCAAATCCTTCATCTTAAACTTCTTCTTTAAGAAGTCCTTAACTTTAACAATCCCATTGTCATTGTCACTTGTAATAATCAAGTCATCCACATAGATGACTATGATGACCAAACCTGCATATCTCCTTCTCACACAAAGTGAGTGATCAACATCAGAAATATAAAATCTAATATTGAAAAGATACTCTCCGATCTTGTCAAACCATGCTTTAGGTTCTTCCTTCAGCCCATAGAGCGCCTTCTTTAACCTGCACACATATGTGGGATGCTCTAAATCCTCATAACCTGCTGGCTGCTCCATATACATATCTTCTTGCAATTCACCATGCAAGAAGGCATTCCTAATATCAATTTTCTGCAAACTCCAACCTTTTCCTACTGCCAAGGCAATCACACATCTAATAGTTTCCATCCTAGCAACTGGACTGAATGTGTCTTCATAATCTATGTCACATGTTTGAGTATGGACTTTTGCCACTAGCCTAGCCTTATACCTGCTAATTGAACCATCTGCATTATGCTTGACTTTGTAAACCCACTTATAGCCAATAGCTTTCTTGCCCTTAATTAGGCAAGGGTACTAAATTCCAAGTCTTATTGGCTTCCAATACAACCATCTTCTCATCCATTGCTACATCCCAATGAGTATACTCAATAGTATCCTCAAAATGAGTGGGCTCAACATCCTCAACTACCTTCACCATATAAGCATAATGGTGATTTGCAAAACCTTTAAAACTAAATCTTTTAATAGGGTATCTAACCCTGCTAGACCTGCGTACCACTGGATCACTCAGTGGAGCCTTTACATTACTATGTGCTCTTTGTACACTTGGTGTCTTGACTAAAGGAATACCAAGCTCATCATCCAAAATCTCTAAACAAATAGAATCTCCATCAAATCCCAAATGACTAGTAGAAGCATCATTACTATCCAACACTTTCTTCTTTCCTTTGTCTTTACCTACAACACTTGTAGATCCACCTAAAGATATGGGGCTCCTCCTTAGTCTCCCAATCCAAGGGCTAACTGTAGATGTAGTACTAGATGATGTTTTTGGTCCACTAAGACTCCATGATTCTTTCTTTTCTTTCTACCCATAACTATCATGATCATTATCAAAATCTAATACATCACCAATAAGTGCATACCAACAGCTCATCTCATAAAAAATAAAATTTTAGCCTTCATATCAAGATTCTTTCGTAGCTCATCTGACACATGAACACATGCAATACATGCAAATACTTTTAAGTGTGACACATTGGGCTTATTGCCTGTAAAGCATTCTTCGGGGGTCATCCCATGAACTACAACTGTGGGAGTTTTGTTCATCATATAGATAGTAGTATGAACAACTTCAGACCAAAAATGTTTTGGCATATTCTTTTTAGCCACCATCAATGACCGTGCAACTTCTGCAATATGTCTATTTTTTCTTTTTGCAACTCCATTTTGTTGCGGGGTATACATGCAAGTAAATTGCCTCTTTATCCCACAAGACCTCAAGAAGCCAGTAAACTCATTAGAGAGGTACTCTCCCCCTCCATCTGATCTCAAGCACTTAACTTTCAAGCCTGTTTCTGTGTCAACAGCTGCCTTAAAAGATTTGAAGTGCTCAAATACATCACTCTTTTCCTTCATGAAATACACCCATAGCTTCCTTGAGCAATCATCAATAAATATGACAAATTATTTGCTGCCACCAAAAGATATATAGGCCCCCAAACATATGTATGCACTAAATCAAGTATATTTTTTCTCACTTATTTGTCATGCGAAATGGGTTGTCTTGCCTGCTTATTACCAAACTAACATGCTTCATACACTTTATGAAATTCTGCAAACTCTAAAAGAAGTCAACCCTATAACCAATCCTTTGGATTGCATTGCTTTCAGCCTTTGCATACTTGCATGTCCAGTACGTTTATGCCATATTTCAGTGTCTGCACAACCACTCCTTTTCTTTTAGCATACATAGAAGCATTCATTGTAGGAATTCCAACATCTAAATTGAACATGCGGCCAACTCTACTTCCTTTTTTGACCAATGTGAACTTATCATTAAAGTCCTCTACAAAATAACATTTTGTATAGAATCGAATCTGCAACCCTTGCTCTACCATTTGGCCAACATACACTAAATTCTTTGTGATTGATGGCACATGCAATACATCTGTCAAACTCTTTGTCGGGCCATTATGCAAAGACAAAGCAACCTTTCCAATGTGTGAAATGGGTGGCACAAATCATCACCCATCTACATATAACTTGGATTTTGTAAGTCTTGCATCTCTCCAAACCATTCCATATGACTGGTCGTATGATTAGATGCACCTGAATCGACATACCATACATCATCATGTGTCCCCTTTCCTGTAATGAAGGAGACAGGAGAGAGAGAAGGAGAGGAGAGAGAGAGTGTAGAAGAGAGATAAAGACTGCAGGAAGAGAGAGAAGAACTGTAGAGAGAAGAGAAAGAGAGAGAAAGAGGGCAATGAGGAGAGAGAAAGACTAGGAGTAGAGAGAGAGAGACAAGAAGAGGAGAGAGAAATGGCTGGCAGCCATGGAAGGACAGGGAAGAAGGTGAAAGGATAGATGTATATTTATCAAATGGTGCCATGCCAGTGCCCTTCATTCCTTTTATACCTAGGTTAGTGTGACACTAGGTATTTCCCTCCATTACAATCCATCCCTGCTTGGATGTTTTGGTCCCAAAAACAAAGAAAAGAGGGACTTATTACATGGGTAAGAAAATTGTAGTGGAGAGGATATGGGACTCTATGCAGGTGACAAAGATATTACAATCTCCAAATCTTCATATGGTAGGTTATGTATATGTCTGCAAGCATACTATCAGATGCATACATCAATTGTGGAACCATACGAAGATGACTTGATGCATTCTTCTGCAATCATGAATTGCAACTTGATAGAATAACCATGCTGTCCTGTAGACCCTGCTGTAGAAAAATTGCCATAAGTTTGGGTAGGCTGAACCAAACCAAGTGTTTAATAGCTCTGTAGAAAGCTCTTTTAGTGTACTATAAACTGATGTAAGTGGTACATATCTGTAAGAAATTCATAATTTTAAAGAGCTCAAAACAAAGAGCTGGCAGGAAGCAGACTGCAATGAGACAGGGCACTTAACTTGCATCCTTTGCATCCAAAGATCATCATGAAGATATGAGGATTAGCCAAGATGCTTACTGACCTACATAGAGTTTTTAACACCCTTTTGTCCACCCAGATCAAAGGGAAAAGTGATATTGCTGCCATGCATTGGATCAGCTTCCATAAGGTCAAAGTCAAGTACAGCTGGAAGCATGATCAACATGATGGTATTCGCTAGCTCTTCATAAGCCTCTTAGGCATCACCATGCTCTGTATGACTAAAGCATATGAGGCTGAAATCACCATTGCATGGATTGCATCAGCCCCTAAGTGTTGCATATTCATGGACCCTGCATTCTTAGTGATGTCCAAGCATTTAAATTGCAGGTCTATAGAGTGAAGGGGCTCCTGCATGGGGTCATGATCATCCAAATCCACATGTTGCCCATGATTTTCTTTCTTGAACTGAAGGTCTTGTTTTTTACCCACACCAAAATCTTCCTCAGCAAGATCTTCTCTATCCTTTGGATTATAATATTCTAATACCAAGAGTATTTTTGCTATCTTTGCCCTGCATGTGGGCATGTGGCTTGATGATCACAAGATATCGGCTTAGCACATTGATAACATAAGCCCGTAGCATGTAGTTCCCGTATCGTATCGCTAGTAAGTTGTCTAATACATTTAGCCTTAGATAGCAATCTATACACATGTTCATCACCATTGTTTAGCTCAATAATAGTTCTGACATGCTGCTCATAGTCATCTTGCTGCTCATGTACAACAGATGGTTGTCCATGCCCATGACCATAATGCTCATGCTGTCCATATGGATGGTCATAGCAATGTGGCTACTGCTCATAATGATACTCATACTGCCTTTGATCATTGATCCCACAGCATTGGTCATGCTATCCATAATCTCTATGAGAATGCATGCCACAAAAATGTTCATGCTGCTGCCCAAATACATCTATTTGTTGTTGCCTACTTCCAAAACCTTGGCCATATTGTTGCCCATAAACATGATGCCAGCCACTACTTCCTCTATAGATCTACCTTGGATCACAGTCTTGGTGAGTAGATCATAGTCGTGGATCAATTCCTAGATCGAGGTTGGAAATTCTCGTAAGTCTAATTGATCTTCCCCTTGTTCACCTCTTGATCCTGACATTGTTTCTACTTCCAGCTCCACGAGATTGTCAATGAATCCAATCAGCTCCGGCAGCTTCCACTCCTCTATCTTGTTGCTTCCTGTGTCTTCGTGTTTTCTCCAGGTACTCCTAGTAGGGCGCTCAGGCACCGGTCTAAGTCTTGGTGGTCTTCTCCTACTGGTGGGTTCCTTAAGATTATTAGATATCCAGATGTGTTCTTGTTATTTGCAAGCAGCGGCGATCCTTACTCACACGTTGTGCTTAGTGCTTTTGTGGTGCTTGGTGCAAAAGCAGGCTTTTCTCTTTTCTTGCTGTGCAGGTTTAGTGGAGTACAAGAGTGAAGTGTCGATGCAAAAAGCGTTTAATGCAAACTCCACCTTGTTTCTACCCATGTACCCAGCCTAATTTGAGTTTTCAACTCGGTTTTGTGCTATCCTATGATCTTTCCGCACCCTAAGTTCGATTAGTCTCTGTGGTTCTAATGGTCAAACTGGGTCTTGGGGGTGTTCAGGGTTGCGTCCTCGGGTCAGGTCTGTGGCAAGATCAGCAAAAGTTCCTTATCTTTTTGTTATGGCAAGATGGTTTGATTCTGGGAATCGGACAGCTAGTCCGACTCTGGGAGTCGGACGGGTCCGATTCTGGCAATCGGACCGACTCTAATAGTCGGACGGGGTTGGTCCGATTCTGGGAATCGTCCGACCCTGATGGTCTGATTCTGGAAATCGGACCAGGAGGATGGTCCTACTTTTGAAGTGGTCTCGTCCGAGTCCGACCCCAATGTGTTGGGGTAAAGGTGCCTCCGCCGTGTCACCCCGTGTATTACTACACTGACAGTACCCGCCACTGCACACTGCAGGTGGCGGGCGCCCGTCACGTCACTTTATTCTTTACATTCATTTTTTAGTGACTAGTAAATAAAGGAAGGCCCGGTCACACATTGTGACCGTTGGAGTTCCCATTTCTTGTCTCTCTCTTTCTTGCTCTTGCTCTCCTGCCATAGCTCGTGTGCAAGCTTCGATCCTTCTCACCTTTCAACTGGTATCAGAGCTTGGCTTCCTCTTGCTTGAGCTCGACTCGGTGCTTCTCTACCTTCGCATCGACTCCCTTCATGCATTGGATCTCCATCCCGGCAGCCATATCCGATCTCCCCGAGCTCCCGTCACTCCCCGACTTCCCCCGGCCTATTGAGGCACCTTCAAGGCATTGATACTGAGGTATTTGATCATTCTTTCAGGGTTTAATTTCAGTCTACATGTTGCAAACAGCAAGGGCAGCCATGGCTTCAAACCCTTGAAGCTTGTTCTCCTCATATTGTGCCTTACACCTATCAAGGCTCAAAGAGGCTTGTCATAGGCCTTTGATAGGCCCTTCTTGAGCCCCCCATTACCCCCTTTTCAGCCCATGTGGAGCAGCAACAAGTTCAGCACCAACAGGGCAGATTGCACCATTTTTTTCCAGGCTGTTAGCACTCGTCTACTTCAACTCCACACTTGGCCATTGCTTCTTGCTCTCTACCTTGATCAAGAGGGCTATAGACTTCATGTTTGATGTCATTCAAGCTTTGGGCATTGGTCTTGATCATTCGGGGCTGATTTCTTTAGATTTGGGACTGTCATAAACTGTCATAACAGGCTGAAAATAGGGCAGCACCATTGGCATTAGCATTTGTTGCTTATACTCCATTCCGGTTGTGCTATTTGATGCCCGTATGCAGTTTACATGATGCCTAGTGCCTTGGGAATGTATGCACATGATTATGCCATGATTTTGGCCTGAAATATTGGCTGATTTGGGACTGTTATTTAATGTTATACAGTGCTGGAAACAGGGCAGCCACACTTGGCATTGGCATTTGATGCTTATACTCTACTTCGGTTACCTTGTTTGATGCCCGTATGCGGTCTACATGATGCCTAATGCCTTGAGAATGTATGCATTCGATTTGCCCATGATTTGGCATTGTTTTTGGGCTGGAAATTGACATTTTTGGACTGTTTAGAGCTGCTGTACATGAGTGGACTAAAGCTCATTTGTCACATGTATTGCTTCTCTATCGATACTGGATGTATGCCATGGGTTATGTCATGATGTATTACACTTTGGGGATCGACTTCAAACTCATGATCGTGATTCCAGAATGCTTTTGAGCATCGCATTTGCTATGTTGTTATTGGTTTGTCATTGGTAGTTTGGTCGACTTGACTGGCATTTGGGCCGCTTATGCCTATTGTCTGTACTTGATGGATAAGCTCTATGCATTACATGCTTTGGTCCGTGGTTGATGCCTCTTAGTTCGTCCATGCTTGACAGATATTTTGGAGCTCCGATTTGGATGTTTTGAGCACTTCCGACTCACAGGGATACTGACTTTGGCTTGCTACTGGATGTATTGACTTGACAGAGATCTTGCCATTGGGATTATCTCTTGCTTAGTGGTTGCTACATCAGTTGCTTCATGTATGTCATGCTCTTGGGAAGCGTATGATGCATTGACTTGGTCACTTGTCACTGGTACTTTGTCTTGGGTTGCTTGAGCCCTTAACTCGATTGTACGCCTTTTGTGCCAGTGGGAGCATCTTGCATGCTTACTTGACCTTGAGCAGGGATTACATGCTATTGGAGCAGTCTATGTCATTGAGCAGTTATGGATGTATTGAGACTTTGGGATTATACTCCGACAATTGGATGTTGCATTGAGTATATGTCTTGGTTCACAGGACGCTTATGAGCTAAGTCTCAATTTTGGATCCGCTTTCTTTTGAGCAGATACCTATTTGTGTCAGGTTTTGGCAGTTGGTTCTACATTTGCCTAGATTGTCTGGGGGTGTGCCTCTTACTGGCAGATGCTATTTGACATCTCTCGGTGTTATGCTCATGTATTTTCACAGTCATTTGGCTTTGCTTTGTCCTCTTTATGCCGGCTTTGAACCTAGCATTGTTTAGTTGACATTAGATCCAGTTTTGGGACAGTTTGCTCTCATTATTGCAATTTTGAAATTTATTACAGCAAGCATTTATTGGTGGACTGAGCAGTATTTTTTATGTTGAAATATCCTGATTTGGTGTACCACACCTAGTATTAAGTGGGCAGTATCTTTTGGCACACTTTTCTCGCCATTTGTAGCTCATTTCTCTGGATTTTGGGCATTTTCTACAGTAAAACAGCCAGCAGTTTTACATTGTCTATGCATTTCCAGCCTGCATTATGGCATCCTCTTCGACTGATAATGCCATATTTAACATCACAAAGTTGGATGGTACCAACTACTCTTATTGGAAGAGTCAAATTTGGCAGGTCTTGGTGCAGAAATCTCAGATTAAGCCACTTCGGTTGAGTGGGGAGTAGCCTGAAACTATGGACAATGATGATTGGCTTGAACTTGATGAGCTATGCAAGTCCACGATTGTATTGTCTCTCACTGAACAGGTACATTATAATGTATTTGAGGAAGCACAGAGTGCATGGGACCTATGGAATAAGATCAAGAATCTTTATGATAAGAAAATTCCGGTGAGTCAGATGTACTGGTTGAAGCAACTTATGGATCTGCGCATGAAGGATAATGCGACTATGTCTGCTCACTTGAGCCAGCTCCATGCTATGCTGAAGAACCTGACTTCGCAGGATATCACCTCTGGAGAGGAAGTAACTCCTCTTTTCTCGCTTGGGACTCTGAATGAGTCATGGGATGTATTCCGCACTGCCCTATGTGCCTCTAGTGCTACTCTGAAATTGAATGATGTTGAGAGTGCTCTTCTGCAGGAAGAGGTTAATCGCAAAAACTTGGATGCCTCTCGTGTTTCACATGCTTTGACAGTTAGAGGCAGGAATGACAAGAATGATTGTGGTAATAACCATGGCCGTGACTTAAAGAAGGGTCGGTTAGAATCTCGTGGAAAGTCACGTGGGCGCAACGCTAATGTCACTTGTCATCATTGTGGGAAAAAGGGCCATATCAGACCACAGTGTCATGAGTTGCGCAATGAGAAGCGCAAGGATAAGGGCAAAGAGAAAGTGCAGGAGAAGTCCTCTGATCGCAGCATAGTACCTGCGAAGTCCAGCGTCAAGATTGAAGAAATTAATGTCATGCAGACCGAGGATTCCGATGGTAGTGATGAGTTCATACTTGCAGCTAGTTCTTCTAATGCTTCACACTTGACTGAGACACCTAGTATGTATGCACAGTGCTAGTTATTGGATTTAGGTGCGTCCTTCCATGTGACACCTCACCGTGAGTGGTTTCACTCTTACCATACTGTATCTAGATCAGTCAGACTTGGAGATGACAGGTCTCTTGATATTGTGGGCTGTGGAGATATTCAGTTGCAGTTTTCCACTAGTAGTTCCTTTTTGCTCAGGGATGTACGTCATGTACCTGCGCTTACGCGCAGTCTTATGTCTGCAGGACAGTTGGATGATGTAGGGTTTCATGTCTGTTTTGGGGATTCTGCCTGGAAGATTACCAAAGGCAGACTTGTGCTTGCTAGAGGCGCCAAGGCTAGCAGCCTCTATCCTCTTGTTGTATCTGGGTCTTCTGTAGACCATGTTTTGGCAGTGGGCTCTATCCCACATGTGTCACTTTGGCATGCCCGTTTGGGGCATATGTCTTTGAAGGGAATGAAAATGTTATCTGGTTTGCAGTATCTTCCGCCTTTGGACTATGCACGTTTTGACTCGTGTGATCATTGTCTTTATGGTAAGCAGAATAGGTCTACGCATAAGAAATTGGGTAGGCCATGCATGAGTGAGCCCTTGGCTTTGGTGCATTCAGATGTTTGTGGGCCCATGCCGTGTATGTCTATGGGTGGCGCGAAGTACTTTGTTACCTTCATTGATGATTTTTCTAGGAAAGTGTGGGCTTATCCCATAAAGCAAAAGTCTGATGTCTTGGCAGTCTTTCAGCGTTGGTTTGCTCTTGTTGAGAACCAGACTGGGTATAGGCTGAAATGCCTTAGGACTGACAATGGGGGAGAATATGTCTCACATGCTTTTGAGCAGTTTTGTGATGACAGGGGTATTAAGCATCAGTTGACCGCCCCTTACACCCCACCCTAGAATGGTTTGGCTGAGCGCATGAACAGGACTATTCAGGAGCGTGTCCACTCTATGCTTAGCCATGCAGGCCTACCAGAGAGCTTTTGGGCTGAGGCAGTTAGTACGGTAGTGCATGTCATAAACCGATCGCCTTCTAGTGGATTGAATTTCCAGGTTGCAGAGGAAGTTTGGGCTGGTAAGCCACCCTCTTATGCGCATCTCCGTGTCTTTGGATGTGAGGCATTCTGTCATGTGCCCAAGGACAAGAGGAGTAAGTTGGATCCAAAGAGCATTAAATGCATCTTTCTTGGTTAAGGTGATTTAGGAGAGATGGGCTATTGCCTATGGGATCCGCAGGCATGGAAAATAGTACGCAGCCATGATGTAGTCTTCCATGAAGACAAGATGCATAGGAAGCCTGAGAAAGTGGTTGAGATCCACAGAGTGATCTTTCAGGAGGAGCCTAGAGCTCCTGCACAGCCAGTTGGACAGCCTACAACTGCAGCAGAGCCTGCAGTGAGACGGTCTGCTAGAGACAGACGTCCACCTGATAGATTTTAGCCCTCTATGCATTATATTTTGGTTACAGATGCAGGAGAGCCTTTCACTTATGATGAGGCTATGCGCAGGGGTGACAGTCACTCCTGGGAGAGGGCTATGCAGTCTGAGATCGACTCCTTGCATAAGAATGAGACTTGGGATTTGGTTGTCTTGCCTAAGGGCAAGAAGGCTTTGCCATGCAAGTGGGTGTACAAGCTGAAAAGTACCCCTGGACACCCCAAGCCGGCATACAAGGCTAGATTGGTAGCAAAGGGTTTTAAGAAAGAGCATGGTGTAGACTTTGATGAGGTCTTTTCTCCTATGGTTAAGATGACCACCCTGCGCTTGGTCTTGGCTTTGGTTGCTCAGCTTGACTTAGATCTATATCAGATGGATGTCAAGACGGCTTTCTTACATGGAGACTTGCATGATGAGATCTATATGGAGTAGCCTAAGGGCTTTGCAGAACCTGGCAAGGAGCACCTAGTGTGCAAGTTGAAGAAAAGTCTTTATGGCTTGAAGCAGGCACCTAAGGAATGGTATCATAAGTTTGATGCCTTTATGCAGTCACAGGGCTACAACAGGAGTGCTATGGACCTGTGTCTTTACACGAAGAAAGCCCGTGATGGTTCATTGCTTATTTTGGTACTCTATGTGGATGATATGCTGATAGCAGCGAAAGCTCATGATGAGCTAGATGCTCTTAAATCTCAGCTGAAGAAGAGCTTTGAGATGAAGGATTTAGGACAGGCCTCTCACATACTTGGTATGCGCATTAGACGCGACAGGCATAAGGGACTCCTCTACTTGTCACAGAGGGAGTATATTCATAAAGTCCTTGAGCGCTTTCGCATGCAGGACGTAAGCCTATTGGCTATCCATTGCCTTCTTATGTGAAGGTATCACAGGCCGATTGTCCACAGACAGATGAGGAGAGGGCCGAGATGGCCCAGATCCCTTATGCTTCAGCCGTGGGCAGTTTGATGTATGCCATGATAGCCACTCGTCCAGATATTGCATTTGCAGTTGGTGTTGTGGCACCCTATATGGCTACACCTGGTAGGAAACATTGGGATGCTGTGAAGGGTATCATGAGGTACCTGAAGGGCACAACAGATATGTGTATTTGCTATGGCAGCCAGGATACAGAGGTCGTGGGGTACACTGACTCCGATTATGCAGGACATGCAGATAGTAGGAAGTCCACTTCTGGCTATGTATTTACCTATGCTGGAGGTACTGTCTCTTAGATGTCCAGGGTTCAGAAGTGTACGGCTTTGTCTACCACTGAGGCCGAGTATGTTGCAGCCATTGAGGTTTGCAAGGAGGCCATATGGCTAGGCCGTCTAGTTGCTGACCTTGGGATTGATGCTATACCTACACTGCATTCGGATTCTATGAGTGCCATTTAGTTGGCTAAGAATCCGGTCTTCCATGCGAAGACAAAACACATTGAGGTGAGGTATCACTTCATACGTGGTGTCGTGGAGGACAAGTCTGTTGACCTTGTCAAGTTCTCCATTGACGAGAATCCTGCAGATCAGCTCACGAAAAGCCTCACTACTGAGCGCTTTGCCTTCCTCAAGAGATTGATGGGCGTTGGATGAGATTTTGCCTTTCCTCATCCCTTGTACCTATGTACAGTTGTACTGTCTTTTTCTTTTCTTTCTCTCTCACTGGGGCAGATTTGCCTTTAAGTGGGAGGTTGTTGGGGTAAAGGCGCCTCCGCCGTGGCACCCCGTGTATTACTACACTAACAGTACCCGCCACTGCACACTACAGGTGGTGGGCGCCCGTCACGTCACTTTATTCTTTACATTCATTTTTTAGTGACTAGTAAATAAAGGAAGGCCCGGTCACACATTGTGACCGTTGGAGTTCCCATTTCTTGTCTCTCTCTTTCTTGCTCTTGCTCTCCCGCCATAGCTCATGTGCATGCTTCGATCCTTCTCACCTTTCACAATGGTCCGACTACGATGGTCCGATTCTAATGGGTAGTCTGAGTGCCACGTGGCACGTCCGATTGGGTTGGTCCGATTCTGCAATCGGACTAGTCTGGTCCGATTCTGGGAGTTGGGTGGTCCGATTCTAGGGATCGGACCACTGCGGGTTGGTCTGAGTGCGTCGGTGGCGAGCGCGATTCCGGCACGTTTGAATCCTTCCTAATGCCTGCTGCACTCAATCACCACAGACTTCCCATAACTGATCAGAGTACTAATGGAACACACCGGACTCACTTGAAGCAGCACAAATCGAATGCGCCTAGAATCGGGGTCGCGTTTCCTCGTCCTGTGAACCAGAATCTCTCTCTCTCTCTCTCTCTCTCTCACACAAGGCCAACTAAAGGAATGAGGTCTGTCCTAGCCTCCCAAGCTTCTTAAGGTCCTTTCCCAGCACTACAAAACCTTACAGTCAATTCCCTATCCCTGTTTCACCCAAAAACTTGAATCTGGTCCCCTGTTTTCATGTTTCCAGCAGCAGCAAGAACCTCTGTTTTCTCTTTTCTTACCCTAATCTAACCTTAATCTAGTGCAGACAATATGAAAAACAAAAATACAGAACAATATTCCTAATTTAATGCTTCCAACAAACCCAAATACTTACCTATTCCAGGGATTAAAACCTCCTAAATCTCCTAGTTATCTCGAGCACTGGTTCAGGCTGCAAACCCTACTTCCATGCTTGATCTGATGCGCGCGGCGCTCAAGGCTCGATTCCATCGGTCCCGACAATGGAACCAAGATGTAGGGGAGCTTCAAGCTCTACCCCAAGACCTAGGACCACTTATTGCTCAAGTGTTTCGAACCAAGCGGCCATGGCTACCTCTCACATAGCCAACGCGCAATGCCTACCTTACGGGTGTAGTGAGCTTACCTTGATGCTCGATCAAGTACCCTCCTCTTTCTTGCACACCGGTAGCTCCACGATCCTTGAGGCAAGCTCAAGCAACCTCAATCCCTCTCCCATGAGCTTCATCCTCCATAGCCACGCGCGAGATAAGAGAAGAGAAGAGAGGAGGAGAAGATGAAGAGAGAAGATGGAGAGCTTCTTCTCCAAGATCCCTCGCTCTCACACAATCACTCCCTCACACTCTCTCAATCCCTCTCTCAAGCACAAGCAAGAAGGCAAGAAACAAGAGAAGAAGAAGAAGAAGCTTTTTCCACACACAAGAATGAGCTTCCCATTCACTTTTCAACTTTATATACATGCCCTAATTTCCATGGGTGGTCATCCCCCTTTTTTACATGACCGGCCATTAGCCTAGACCCATTTCCTCATTTCCCACCGTTATAGTCTATCTTATCCCCAACTAATGCATACAATTTACACAGGAGTGAGCCTGGCACTCTTTTACAACGTTTTGGAAGTGTTTTCACACTTAATGGTGCACTTTTTATTCTTTTACTCTCCTTGGGTGACTCCAAGACTTCTTGAGGATCGTGCCCGTGCATTTAATCTTTTCCGGGTCTAGTTTGCCATTTAAAGCGTCGTTTCCTTCTTTTCTCTTTTTCCATTTCCCGCTCCTCTGTGCTGCGGTAAACAGCTTACCTTCATCAAATAGCAAGCCGATACTGGTAACCCTACCTATGCACTCAAGCAAGAGTAGATTTCTACAGTAGCATTGGCCAAATCTGGGGGCAGAGGGTTTACTACTGTCTGGTGCTTCAGGGACAGAACTTTTACAACTTTTGATAATTGCCAGTTTTCAGGTACAAATGGTCACCAAGTCAAAGTCCTAATGACCCTGGAAGGGTCTAAAGGTGAGATTGAGGCAAATGCACCTATCTTGGCAGGCAAGCAGCTCAAGTGATCAACAGTAGGCCTCTTAGGTGTCCCTGAGTTGTCTAGCACATTGCAGTTTGAAGGCCTAGGCTCATGAATAAATGGAGGAGGACCTTGTATTCTCACCCTTTGCATTTATTGTGACAAGTCCACTGTTGATCTTGATGCAGAACTTGGCGTGTATACTCTGAAAGTACTATGGCATCCAATCCTTGCATGGTAAGCATGTTGATTGCTCAGCCAACAAGTGCTTAGCTTGGGGAGCTTATTTGCTGCCACCAATGCTACAGATTTGCAGATGCTAAGTGGAGAAAGCATTGGATGATAAGTCTGATTAACTTTTAGCACACAGTGAACAATGTGTTGTATAGAGTGAGCGACATACAATAGCAAACATCAGTGTGCAGATCTGATTTTCAGCGGTAACACTAGGGATCTTTTGATGCTCTGATGTGGCAAACAATATAGGTTAGTTGTTGGTGCTAAGCTAAATCACATATGGGCGATTTTGATAACCAAAGTATTGTACAATACAACTTTGGGCAACACCTAGGCTATGTACCTTGTCATGAGGGTGGATCATACTCCAATGGATTTGATCAGTAGTATGGCTATCATGGGCAGCATGATTACGCTTACAAGCACTCCTTTATGCATCAACATAGTTCTTATGCAAGTCATGATCATGGACATGTATATGGTAGCTCATACAGCATTGGTTAGTAGCATGCATATGGAGATTCTTATGCAATGCAGGAGCGGCAAGCAAGTGATTATGATCGACATCATGCTGATACCTATGCTCGTGGACTTTCCAATCATCATACTTATGGTCTGCCTAGGATGCAAGGACACTGTCTCATATGGTTTGCCACAATAATGGCAAACCATATGAGAGATGGGTTTAGGACCCGATTTGGACCCATTCTTGAAGTGATGAGCCCTTTTTTGGAGCCGAAAAGTGTCCAAGAGGCGGTAAATGGCCAATTTTCATGAAAAATCAAATGGTGGCAGATGGTCAAGCTAGAGTTTTTCTAGATACATTTTGACATCAGAAATCCAACGCAAGTCTCGGTACATGAAAAATCAAACGGTGGCAAATGGTCAAGCTAGAGTTTTTCTAGATACATTTTGACATCAGGAATCCAACAAAAATCTCGGTTCATCGATCAGAGGCCGTTTGACCCCCCATTTAATCCCTGCAAGGGTTGGCGTTGTAAAGCAGATACTGCATCCGAGAGCCAAAAAATGCGTTACAGGGCCCAAGTTTATAGATTTTGACGTCACGAAGCCAACCATCTAGTTGGATTGCGAATCTACACCCCAAAACAGGTTGAAAACCCTTCCGTAGTAGTGTGAAAGTGGTTTTTTTTGAAGTGGACATTTTATAAATGAAATGAAATGAAACTCTTAACGAAGAAAACATGCAAAAACATGTTGTGATGTAGGGAGGGGCGTTTTTTGATTGAGGCCCCATTTTTTAGGGATGTATGTGCCTCTTGGCTGCTCAATCATGTAGAGAGAGAAAGGGAGATCCTTGATCTATGCAGAGAGGGCAAGATTTTGATGGTAACCACATGCAATATGATGAAGAAAATGAAATTCTATTTTTTCTCTCCTCCCTCTCTCTCCTACATAGAGGCACTTCATGTGGCAAGAATCAAGAAGAGGATCGAGTGATGGATGCTTGTTTGGGGGGCACCGGATTGTTCCAAGAGGCTGAGAAGGATAAAGGCTAAAGATTTGGGCTGAAATCCATGGCTGGTGGGTTGATACATAGTCCCAATTAAATATTCAAAAAACCCGAAACACGCAAAAAGGTGGTATGCTCTATTTTATGAAAGAATTTTGATTGTTTTTTATCGTTCATGGTCTAAATGTTGTGCACATGGGCTGAAATTTTATTTAAATGTTCCTTGCATTATGTTGGAGGGCTGCAATCACTGTTATGATGGGACCTGAAATGGGCCGGCACTGGCTATGACACTAGCCAGACCTCATGCTCATGACACACAAACACCCTCACAGCCTTGCGGACCAAGAGTGTCAATCTAATGCTAAAGGACAAACTGCCCTAAAGCTTAATTCCTGTGTTTATAGTTTATAGTCCAACATTTCCCTAAAACTCCTCAGAGGGAGATCCCAAAGTACATAGGCATAATGCCTTGTCACACGCACATAGGAGGCACTCCACCGGCTAATAGTCGAGCCCCACTACAGCTCTCCTACATCGCAGGGATTGGCCCTTAGATGCACTGCTAAACATATAACACAAACGAGCACAAACTCCTCTCAAGGTACCAATATTTTATGTTCCAGGATGTACCATTCCTCACTACAATTTTCCCTTAGGACCCAACGACTAACCTACAGCTTAGGACATCCTCTCACGCTCATTGTTGGTCACAACCTAAGGAAAACAACTACCATGCATCCAGGAGGTTTTTTTGATACCTTTTAATTATTATACTTAATGCAAATTGTGTATGGCTATCTACTCAGACAAAAGAAAAATCAGCATTGTCAATGGTGCATAAAGTATTCGTTCCATGAATTTCACTAATGCGTGCTGCGTTGAAAGGAGGCACCGAGCCATATGCCCATGCTACCATCCTCCTTATTCAAACCAGTTCCTATATGCCATGTGCAATACATAAATTAAATCTTTTCTTTATCTTTCAGCATTTTAGCCCCTCTTCATTCAACTCTTAGCATTTTGCATCATTAATCGGTTAGATAGGGTTTCTATGCATTTCTCCATTTTAAAAGAACAATAAATACGCACAAAACATAGAAATGGGTACAAATCGAGGCCAAACTCGTGCTTTTCCATTGTTATACATTGCACAAACATAGATATAATTTTCCCTAATTTTCCTCAGTCCATTTTCTATGTTTCCCTAATTTTAAACTATTTTTTTCTATTTTTGGGCATTTTTTCCTATTTTCCTTTAATAAATAATGACTGAAAATAAAAGTTGATTATGGGTTGTGGCCCTTAGACTCATTGATAGCAAAAACTTAGATTTAGTTGGTGTGACATATCATATTTCTCATTTATATAGCAAAAAATCCAATTTTACCCTTAAAACGTGTGTTTTTCATGTATTTTGACACTAATTCCGGCCATGTAGCCTTATATTTTCTGATTTCTGAGTTGCAAACAATTGAAACTCATGGCAAAAAATATCATAATGAACTTTCATTCCATATGAACAAGGTTTCATAAAGCAAATAGAATAAAAAGATCATTTTTTCTTTATAAAAATAGTATTACCGCTTATTTTCAGGTCTCGATTTTTTTGTTCTTTGTTGTGGGACTGATTTCCAGCATGCATTTAATGCACAGCATGACCCCAAGAATCATCATCAGCTTCACGGTCGTCTAGATGCCATCCGGTACATTGCCGGACAATGCATTCTCACACGGGCTTCTTCTTTCTTTACACATAAGAACCGCCTCTTAGACGAGAGAGAGAGAGGAGAGACAAAGGCTAAGTTTTGTTCTCTCTGTTTAGGCCACCATTTCTTATGCGAAGATTGACGATATGATGCCGAGAAAACATGGATTTCAGTCCTTGCTTCAGATGGTATGGGTGTGTTCTAGTGGCATTCATGGCTTAAGGCCCTCCACCCCTCCATTTCGACCTACGCCGTCCCCTTTCCCTCCATTTTTTTTTCAGTTGAAATCCCCCCGCCCCGCCATTCACGTTGAATTTGGGGGCCAAAGGGGCCCCCAAAGGGTTGCACCCTTTCATTCCTCCCTTGACCGGCCGGTTTTTGGCCTAACTCTAGTGTCCGTTTCGCAGTCCGAAAATTTCTGTGAGCTCGTCTTGAGGTCCCGGACTGGCCGCCAATTCCTCTGACTCGTACTGGTGCACATAAAAATTACTAAAAATCTGGAAGAGTCGCACGGGCGCCTTTAAAGCACTTGACGCTGAAAATCGTCCTAGGTCGAGGCGCCGCCTTCGTGATTGAAATTTTTTTTGCTAAATTTCACAATTTTCCCCAAATTTTAGGCCCATTTTCTGCCCTAAAATCTAGCTTTCATTGGCGACCACGGGATAGGGTGACTCAACCTGTCGAATCTCACAATAGATCTGCACAAAAACAACCAAAGGAAGCATCAAGCTGATACAAAATAGATACATACTAAACACAGCACAACGCTCACCCTACCCCCTGACAGAACCAAGGCATGACATCCTCAAGGAGTAGGCCTAGCATAATCTGATAAAAAGTCCGAAGCTAGTCACAAACCAACAATTCTAACATGGCCAAACTAAAAAGAACTATTAAAGAGGTTGCCCTAAGTGGTGGTCTGAACTACCTACCTAACTAAGGACAATACAACCAGGAGCTCCTACTAGGCGAGGACTCCTATAGCTTGATCAAGAAGTATTTTCTTTCAGCACATTTTTTCTTTTAGGGTTTTATCCTTCTATAGTCGGGTATGTAAAAAGGAGGGAGCTGAGCGTAGTGACCCAAGGAGAACAGGGCATGCGCCTCAGGTCCTGTCTCGGTACCCAAGAACCTACCAAGCCCTTGCAAGGCGACACTTAATCCTTTTCTGACGCTCACTTTTATTTTTGCTCCAACCTTCCTTACTTTCTTTTTTTCCAGCAAGGAGCCACCCCTAGGAAGACAAGGCATCGGCCCCGGGTCTGACTCGTCCCCAGGAACCTACCAGGCCTCCACTAGGCGATGATCAACTGCTCATAAAATTTTCTTTCTTTTCCTTTCTATTTTTGTAGAGGTTAGAACCCCTTTTTACACATCTTTGTAGATATTTAGTTCTTTAAGATATTCAGGGTTCTTTTTCCTTTATCCTCATTTTTCCTTCTTTGGCAGGCTCCTCTAGCTGCCTCACAACTAACAAGAACTCCTGGAATGGCCGCCTAGCAGGCTAGCAGAACAAGGTCACTAGGACTACCTTCTAAAATCGGTCTTTCAATGCTTGACAATGTCTTTACAGGAGGCAACGAGACCTCCCTCAGCCATACCTAACCTAAACCTGGGACTTTATGCCTTGGACGCCGGTCCCCAACAAGAAAA
Organism: Lygodium microphyllum; assembly: GCF_053477565.2. Lineage (NCBI taxonomy): Eukaryota > Viridiplantae > Streptophyta > Polypodiopsida > Schizaeales > Lygodiaceae > Lygodium > Lygodium microphyllum. Next base: position 23,891,429 of record NC_141152.1, on the reverse strand, counting down.
GAAAATCCCCTACAAGTACACAGACACATATAGGATAAAAACATGATACTCATAATGGAGAGATATCGCCTGGATAGGGCCACGAGAAGCTTCTGCGCAACAAAGGCTCCTTCCAAGCTCTTCTTCCGAACCTGTCTAGCATAAAACTAAAACAAGAAACCATTAACTGCACCTGCACTAAACAGACAACTGGCCCTCTTGGCCTAATGAAATAAAGCACTTCACCACAAAACTTAATCGGCCCTCTTGGCCTAACGAAATAAAACATTCAAAACCTCGCAAAACTGGCCCTCTTGGCCTAACGAGATCAAACAAAATAGTACCTACACATCCTTCCCTCGAATAGCACAAATATACAATAATGGGTTCCTTCCCAAGGAGGAAAACACAGGGCTTATAGCCCTAAACTAAATGCATAAGGTTATGACCCATCCCTCCTACATATATAGCAAGAGGCATACGCATAACATGTTGTCTAATTAACCTATGGGTCCAGGATAATAATGGTAGATTGGTCTCGACTACTCTTTGCATCACCCATATCAACCATCGTCTGCCATATATTGCATGCTCTGATAACATTCCCCACAAGCGACCGGGTCCTGTTTCATCATTGATAAAAATATCCAAACTAGGAACACAGTTGAAGAACAGGTCTTCCTCATAGGCAAGATTTGCCAGTGAATCCGCAAACTGATTCCAGTAATGTCGAATCAACTGAAAAGACACTCTCTCAAACTCCTCAAGTAGGGTCATAGCAGTTCAATGATACATACAAAGAATGGGATTCCGCACTGTGTATGTCCCATCTAGCTGATTCAAGATCAATTGGGAATCCCCTTTGACTAAAAACTGATGAATACCACCTTGTTTGGCAATATGTAGTCCCATAATCAAGGCTTTATACTCTGCCATATTGTTAGTGAATCCTACCCCGAGATAAGTAGCTAACTTCATCTTAACTCTACGTGGGGATCTCGGATTACTACTCCGACACTCCCTTTTTTATTAGGGCCCCTAGACGCTCCATCAAAATATAATGTATACATCCACAATGGGTTTACACAGCCTGCCATCATGAACTCCTCTACTCGTAATTATGATAGTCAAAATTTAGCATGTTGAGAGGATGAACTGACGGCTCCATCCCACCTTCTTCATTGCCCTCAAGAGGGATATTTGTCAACAGTCGTAAGTAGTGATGAAAGAAGACTTTTATCTCCCGCACAAAGGTTCCGTCTTCTTGCTCAATCACTTTGTATCCTTTACTCCACCAGATAAGTTTCCCCTGATGGTATCTCTGCTCCAGATATGGGTGCTCCAAATAAGGAATTAACCACCCCATCAACCGGCTTTAAGCTCTTCCATAGGTCTCAAATCATCCCTAGCATGGACCTGCAATGCATTTTCTTTATATTAGCATACTTAGAAATAATAAGGTTTAATATTATTAAGATTAACCTTATTTTTAAACTCTACTCCTTGTAGATCAGCTAATAGGGCCGTAGACCTATTTGTCCCTAGCCTCACAATCTTGTAGGGGCCATCCCATTTAGGTTTCAGCTTCCCTAGAAACAACTCCCTACGCGTATCGTAATAGAGGACTAATTGCCCCTTTTTAAAGGTATACTTCTTCGCTCTAAGGTCATGCAACTACTTCATTCGACGTTTAGCTATCTCCTGGTGTAATAAGCTCTGCAACTTCAGCTCTTCCAAATGGGCTAGGGTCGTGAAATGTTCAAAAAGGGAATCCTCATCTCCCAAAGAGTGGTTAATTGCAAACCGTATGGTTGGCAACTCAATCTCGAGGGGTAACACACACTCTTCCCCATAAACCAATTTAAATGGAGTATGTCCGGTAGCTCGCTTGAACGTTGTATTATACACCCATACTGCCACATACAACTTCCTATCCCAGTCTCGTTTCTTCTCAGAGATTATTTTAGACAAGATCCCCACAAGCTGCTTATAAGTACTTTCAACTTGCCCATTTGCTTGCGGATTATAAGGGGTCGTTTTATTATGCTTGATTTGCCAAGCCTCAATCAAGCTTTTGATCACCTTATTCAAAAAATGGGTTCCACGGTCTGACACTAGTTCCTTCGGTGGATCGAAACGGCAGATAATTTGCTCTAAAGGGAAACTTGCAGTCTCTTTTGCATTGTCCTGCCTCGTCGCCTGCTCTTTTGACCATTTTGTGAAATAATTAGTTGCTACTATAATATACCTCTTTTGGGTAGTAGACGATGGGGTAATAGGACCCACAAAATCAATGCCCACTTCTCAAATGGAAGGATAGCCATGATAGGTGTAAGTGGATGTTTCCTATTCTCTCGGCTGTCATGTCTTTGACAAGTATCACATCGCTTCACATACTCAAAGGAATCTTGGAAGATGGACAGCCACCAATATCCAGCTCTTAAAGCTTTCTGCGCCGTCAACTGTCCAGCGAAGTGCCCTCCACATGCAGAGTCATGACACTCCTCCAAGATGAAAGAAACCTCGTCAGGCATCACACATCGATGGTAGATATCATCAACACCCTGCCGATATAGTGTCCCTGCGATCAAGGAAAAATTCAAAGCTTGCTGTTTGATTTTCCTCTTTTCAGACTTTAACAAACCAGCTCCAGTCTCTCCTGTTGATAGATAATGCGTAATAGCAGCATACCAAGATGGGATAGAAGTTGTATCAATTTTAAACATTTCTTCAATATTACTTTCGTTAGCTAAGATCTCTTTCGGCTCCCCAAAATCCACAAGGCATTCTACAATACCCTGCAGCCTCGGTGGCTTAATCTTAATCTCATAATCGAACTCCTGCAAAGTGATTAACCACTTTGCCAACCGATCAGGCGGTTGTAGTTTGTTCATAAGAAATCTAAGCCCTTCCGCCTTCGTATAGAACAAAAAATTTTCATAGAGGATGCAGTGCCTGAATTTCTTAGTCCCAAAGACCATCGCAAGACACAACTTCTCCATGTAGGTACAATTGATCTCCGAAATGCCCAATTTTCAACTAGCAAAAGCTATCGGATGATACCACTTTTCCTCCCAAATTTGGGCTAAACAGCAGATTATACTATGCATGGTGGCTGCTGAAAATATATAGAACACCTCGCCTCTTTTAGGTGCTTTTAAAAAGGGTGCTTTTACTAGCTCTTGTTTCAGATCCTCGAAAGCTACCTTACAAAGATCACTCCATTCAAATAGACAGCTAAAGGATAATAAGTTCGTTAATGGCAATGTCCTTTCTGCCAAGGCATTTATAAACCTCCGATAGTACCCTATTGATGACAGAAATCTATGAACCTCTTTCGGAGTGCGTGGTGGACTCATAGCAACTATAACCTTGATCTTTTTAGGGTCGGTTGCTATCCCTACCGAACTGACCACATGGCCTAGCAATAGCCCATAAGGCACTCCAAAGACACACTTCCGTGGGTTAAGAGCGATGCAAAATTCTTTGCAACACTCAAAGCACTTTCTTAAAATAATCAACATCCTTTCCCTTACAGTGGCTGCCCCCAGGTCATCGATAAATACTTTCAACTCATTTGGGGAGATGTCACCAAAGGTCTTGTCTGCTGTTCGTTGCCACGATCCAGGTGCATTGCACAAACCAAAGGCCATCACATGGTATGCAAAAGTACCAACGACAGTAATAAAAGTTGTTTTCAACTTGTCCTCTTCTGCAATTGCCATCTGGTTGTATCCTGCAAAGCAATCCATAAACGAATATATCTCCCTATCCGCTAATTGATCCAAAATCTGATCAATAAATGGAAAGGGGTAGTAATCCTTAACCGTCTGCTTATTCAGCTCTCTAAAATCTATACATAAACAGATCTGGTTATTTTTATTCTTCCTGATAACGACTGGTGAACACCATTCTATGTGTTGTACAGGAAAGATTAAACTAGCTTTTCGTAACTTTTGTAACTCCTTAAACAGCCCACCGTCCCTCAATTCAAAAGGCATACGCCTTACCTTTTGACGCACAGGACGACTGCCTTCTTTTATAGGAATAGTATGGATAGCCAGGCTGGGAGGAATACCTCTCATCTCATCATAACTCCAAGCAAAGATGTTGCGGAATTCTTGAATCAAGGACACATAGTTCTCCCTTTCTGCTGAACTGAGCATGGAACCTAATTTAATTGGCTGTGAATCATTTGGCATGCCAAGGTCTAACTCAATCACATCTGTGTCTCTTATCCTATCCTGCAGCTCTATCGGCTAGTTTAGAGTTATATGATAGATATCCTCTGTAGTGGACCCCTCTTTAGATTCATCACTGGATGATGTCTCACTATCAAATGGATCGCGTGCTGTTTCTAATTCAGTAGAAGATAAAGGGGCTCTCTCACTCTGAGGAGACTCAGGGTAAGCATTGACTATCACTCGATTAGCACCTCCACCTAGAACCACTAGACCGGCGGGTATATCAACTTGACAGTCCGTTCGTAAGATCCAAGGCCTACCTAGCAAAACTCGATAGCTAGGACGTCCTGCAAATCTTATCACCCTAAAGTCCAAGAAGCATTATACACTTGCAACTGTAACATGGACCTTAGTAACGCAACCTTCTGGTTGTCTCAGACTATCATCAGCCATTCTAAGAAGGGTGGAGCTATCTTTCTAGATGCCTAGACCCAACCTCTCCATCAACTCTGAACTCATGATATTGATAGAGGATCTAGTGTCTACAATGGCATGTTCCACTAATATTCCATCCACATAAGCTGGAACCCTAGGGCAGTTCTTTTCAGCATGATCAAACCAATCTTCCCCTACTCGTGCTATGCCCAAAGGTTCTATAATATACCCGATACGCAGGATCTTCTTAAATTCCTTGCATACTCTTGGAGATAATTTGATCAACTGCAAGAAGTTCACATCTGGTATAACTTCGCAAAGAGAACTTGCTAAATCAAAGTCATGATAAGTAGCTAGAGATCTCTTTTCTCTCCAAACCATCCTCTCTTTTGGCCTTTGGACCGGTTTTGCTGCTTCTTTCTTAGCTCTTGCCTTCTTTCTTGGCACTTCCTCATCCTTCTTAGGGTTGCCTTTCCTATCAACTGGCCTTAGCAGTTCCCCTTCCATGCTAGGACTCTGGACTTGCATCTCCTTATCCCCTTGTTTAGGGTTTCTCCCAACCAATTTTGCATTATCTTTGTCAAGCTCTTTAACCTTTTGGCCTCTTGTTATGGCTCTTAAGTTAGAGGTTTCAACACCATTGACTTGTACAGTCTCAATAAGACTGACTCCGTTGCCTTGTGGCGACTCTTCTATAGCTGTTTTTCCCCTCTGCAATATTTGTCTTGGTGCATCATTCTGCTACAAGTTATTTCCTTGCGCTCTATGATTCACTAGGTCCTGCTGTTTACTCCCTTGTTGGAGGGAACTAATCTTACTCCAACAGGTAGCAGCTAAATGGCCCGACTTCCCACAAATGTCACATTTAACATTTAGACAGTTTCTAGGGAAATGATATCCACCACACCACTTACAACTAAATCTTGAGGGTCCACCCTCTTCAGGGCGTCGACTCCCTATCAGATTCTGTTGTTTCTTCAAGAAATTAACATCGACAGCTATTTGTCGATATTGTTCGGAAATCATGTCGGTATAATGATTCATCATATCCTTAACTTCGCTAAGGACATTAGATGCACTCGACTCATAGCCTCGATCGTCGACCCGTCGTTCCATTGGCCTAACAATTTGATTTGGCATTGGCTGTTGACCCACAGGAACAACATTAGAATTCGAAACTTGGCCTCCAACATTTGGTGGAGCTAACTGACTTGCCATAGGCATAGTCACACTGGGAGGAGCTGGCAACAAGGGTACATTCTGAACCATACTTCCTCTCCCATTAGGGTTAGTCATAGGCATCCCTTAACTTCCATTCGTCAATGATAGATTGCCTCCAGGTACTAAACCCGCATTAACATTCATTCGAGAGGAGTAGGCCATTTGTAATCATGCTTCTACTCCCTCTGCCCATGTAATAGCGGTGTCTATATCTGCCAAGGCCACACTGCTCAATTGTACTTGAATATTAAAATCCAACCCATGCAAGAAGTATTGCAATTGGACATTAAGCGGAATAGGAATGTAAGTTTGTAACTTACGGAATACTTCCTTCAGCTTCTTGGCATAAGCTTTCACATTCTCATGAGGGTCTTGGCGTGTTACATTCAAGACCCGCAACCAATATCGGCCATCTCTTTCAGGGGCATACTCTCCTCGGAAAGTTGCATAGAATTGATCAATTGTGGTTATGGTCCCAAACTCTATGCTATGAACCATACCACAGCCCTTCCTTTTAACATCATATTAAAGAATATCACGAGATGTCCCTCATCTTGGATGCGATAATTGAACATCAATCTTTGGAACTCACAAATGTGAAATTATGCATCCTCTTCTGCTAACCCATTAAAAATGGGCAAGGAAACTCCTAAGGCTAGTAAATCCGGCGTCCCTGCAGGAGGCCATGGCGACAATCAGATTAACAATAGGAGCTTGAATGGGTATATTCACCCCCCCACTTGAAGTGGGTAGACTTGGTGGAGAAGAGGAAGAAGTTACGCTTCCTCCGACACCTAACGGACTATGTAGAGCAGTTGGGTTACTAAGACCACTGCCTCTTATACGTACTGGGCTACTCCTTTGAGGAGAATAACGACTTACAATCTCTAACCGCCGTCTAGCCCTCTCAGCATGCTCTGCTTTTTGGATTTCAACTTGACGGTACTTGTCAGAGGACATAAACCAACTTCCTTTTGGTCCCTAGAAACCCTAGATTCGAAAACCACCACTTATAAGTGGCTCCCGAAAAATGCACCACTGATGGGACCTGAAATGGGCCGGCACTGGCTGTGGCACTAGCCGGACCTCATGCTCATGACACACAAACACCCTCACGGCCTCGCGGACCAGTAGCGTCAATCTAATGCTAAAGGACAAATTGCCCTAAAGCTTAATTCCTACGTTTATAGTTTATAGTCCAACGTTTCCCTAAAACTCCTCAGAGGGAGACTCCAAAGTACATAGGCATAACGCCTCGTCACACGCACATAAGAGGCACTCCACCGGCTAATAGTCGGAGCCCCACTGTAGCTCTCCTACATCGCAGGGATTGGCCCTTAGATGTGCTACTAAACATATAACACAAACGAGCACAAACTCCTCTCAAGGTACCAATATTTTACATTCCAGGATGTACCATTCCTCACTACAATTTCCCCTTAGGACCCAACGACTAACCTACAGCTTAGGACATCCTCTCACGCTCATCGTTGGTCATAACCTAAGGAAAACAAGTGCCATGCATCCAGGAGGTTTTTCTGATACTTTTTAATTATTATGCTTAATGCAAATCGTGTATGGCTATGTGCTCAAACAAAAGAAAAATCAGCATCGTGAATGGTGCATAAAGCATTCTTTCCATGAATTTCACTAACGCGTGCTGCGTTGAAAGGAGGCACCGAGCCATATGCCCATGCTACCATCCTCTTTATTCAAACTGGTTCCTATATGCCAAGTGCAATGCATAAATTAAATCTTTTCTTTATCTTTCAACGTTTCAAACCCTCTTCATCCAACTCTTAGCATTTTGCATCATTAATCGGTTAGATAGGGTTTCTATGCATTTCTCCCTTTTAAAAAAACAATAAATACGTACAAAACATAGAAACGGGGACAAACTGAGGCCAACCTTGTGCTTTGCCATCGTTATACATTGTACAAACATAGATATAAATTTCCCTAATTTTCCTCAGCCCGTTTTCTATTTTTTCCTAATTTTAAACCCATTTTTTCCATTTTGGGCATTTTCTCTATTTTCCTTTAATAAATAATGACTGAAAATGAAAGTTGATTGTGGGCTATGGCCCTTAGGTTCATTGACAGCAAAAACTCAGATTTAGTTGGTGTGACATATCATATTTCTCATTTATATAGCCAAAAACCCAAATTTACCCTTAAAATGCGTGTTTTTAATGTATTTTGACACTAATTCCGGCCATGTAGCCTTATATTTTCTGATTTCCAGGTTGCAAACAATTGAAACTCATGGCAAACAATATCATAATGAACTTTCATCCCATATGAACAAGGTTTCATAAAGCAAATAGCATAAAAAGATCATTTTTTCTTTATAAAAATATTATTACCGCTTATTTTCAGGTCTCGATTTCTTTGTTCTTTGTTGCGGGACTGATTTCCAGGATGCATTTAATGCTCATCATGACCCCAAGAATCATCATTAGCCTCACGATCGTCTAGATGCCATATGGTACATTGCTGGACAATGCATTCTCACCCGGGCTTCTTCTTTCTTTACACACAAGAACCGCCTCTTAGAGGAGAGAGAGAGAGGAGAGAGAAAGACTGAGTTTTGGTCTCTCTGTTCAGGCCGCCATTTCCTGCACGAAGACCGGCGATATGATGCCGAGAAAACATGGATTTCAGCCCTTGCTTCAGATGGTATGGGTGTGTTCTAGTGGCATTCATGGCTTAAGGCCCTCCACCCCTCCATTTCGACCTGCACCGTCCCCTTCCCCTCCATTTTTTTTTCAGCCGAAAACACCCCCCCCCCCCTGCGGGTTCACGTTGAATTTGGGGGCCAAAGGGGCTCCCAAAGGGTTGCACCCTTTCATTCCTCCCTTGACCGACCGGTTTTTGGCCTAACTCCAGTGTTCGGCATCCGTTTCGCAGTTCGAAAATTTCTATGAGCTCCTCTTGAGGTCCCGCACTGGCTGCCAATTCCTCTGACTCGTACTGGTGTATAGAAAAATTACTAAAAATCTGAAAGAGTCACACGGGCGCCTTTAAAGCACTTGACACTTAAAATCGTCCTAGGTCGAGGCGCCGCCTTTGTGATTGAACATTTTTATGTTAAATTCCACATTTTTTCCCAATTTTTAGGCCGGTTTGCTGCCCTAAAATCCAGCTTTCATGTTATGCAAAAGCCATATTGATTTACAACAATTATAAATTTTTGAAACCCAAAGACACTAATTCTGATGGAAATTGATAGTTTCTTTGATTTTAAACAGGAAAAAAGGAGTGGACATGGAATAAAATAAGAAACAATGCTGAGTTTCAGTTCAAATGATTAGTCATTAGAAAAAAACCAAAAAATCTATATTTTCTATTAAAAATAAATAGGAAAAATTAAAAAAAATTAAAAAAATGTTTTTTTTGTGTGTTAAAAAAACATAAAAAAATAAGATTTATGTATATGAATGTCTGACAGGGCTAAAGCATGAGGTTAAGCCTCAGTTTGGCCTTTTTCTTTGTGTTAATGTGCGCATTTATTGCTTTTACATACAAAAAATGACATAAAAAACCCTCTACACTTATGCACCGTAGTAAAATTTAAACGGTGAGGGGGAGTGTTTATTTGAAAATAATGGATCTAGTAGCATGAGGTTAGCCTTGGTGCTAGGTTCCTAAAACATAGCATTGTGTATTAGCAAAAATTCATTAAAAGGGTTGTTTTTGCATGACACATAGGTTGATTTTAAACCATAATTGTTTGTGCACAGTCAGACACCATTGTATGAATCATATACACATGGTATTTATTCGTGGCATGCATAGCACTTGGTTGAATGATAAATGGCCCACGCTGGAGAGAGTAAGGCACCCAAGTTGTAAGTCTAGATGGTGGGTCCAAGGGGACAAGTAAGTGAGGATTGGTACATTCTTGGAATGATATAATATTGGTACCAAGAGCAGAGTCTGTCTTGTATGTGTTATATGTGTTAGCGACGCATCGAGGGGCCAATCCCCAAGGTGTAGGAGTGTCGCAGTGGGGTCGGGGCATTCAGCCAAGGGGTGCCTCCTATGTTGTTCTATGTGGTGAATTACACCAAAATGTGTAGGATCTCCCTTTGAGGAGTCTCAGAAGGTTAAGGGTTGGACTACAAAACACGATACAAATGCAAAATGTACGTACAATGGCAAGGCAATGTGTCATGTAGACGCTCCTGACGGCGAGGCCATGGGGTTGTCTTGTGCATGTTAGAGGTCTGGCTAGTGCTATAGCCAGTGCTGGCCCATTTTAAGTCCCATCACTGGTGCGTCTGCTGGGAGTTGCCTATAAGTGGTGGTCTCCGAATCTAGGCTGTAAAGGGACCTAAGTTTATAATTTCCATTAGAAGTGTGCTAAGCTAACCATAAAATGGGGTTTGTTCAAGGATGGAAAACCTTGGCTTCCCCTATACAAAACTTATTGATAGACTTAGTTAGTTATGTAGAGCACTCCAGAGAAGATGATCTAGGTGATGAGAAGAGTAACCAATTAGTAGTTACCCCGTCATCTGATGCAATGGCATGGGCCGAGGTTTGCCTTGGTATGGTCTCTATCCACCAAGAGAAATCATGTATAACCATCCATCAACCTAGAGGGCATGGAACAAGTATGTTGGAAGCTATGGCGGTCATGGCATCAACAAGTGATTATGCTAAATCCGTAGTGCCATGGGAAAAACTTGACATATAGTGGAGTGTAGTTATGGCTGAAACATCCCATGTGGTGGGGCATCATGCCAAAATTTTAGGTATCAAAAGGATGTTAGAATCCCTAGATGTAAAGGAAAAACCGTTGCTTAAGAGGCATGGTCCCCAGGTCCTAAGTGCTAAGGATAAGTTTGATTTTGATGAGAGGAAAAAGCTCCTAGATAAAGCCATCATGGAACTTCCTAGGAAGGGGCAAGATATGGAAGATCCTCTAAGAAAGGATCAGAATGACATGCTAAGAGCTATAGGACTCCCTAAACCACTTTATGAGTTGGTAGAAAGGGACGTTAAGGATAATATTAACCTCCCTACACCAATAAAGGTGGAAATGGAAGAGCTTGGAGACCCTAAGACAATGTGGCTAGGTTATGATTACGAGGATTTTAATGCCCCAATGCTGATCCCAAAGGAAATGACTAAATTCCCTCCTCCTTATAGGGATCTTGGTTAATGAGGATCCGATGGTGCATTCACGAGAATACGGCCTAACTTGCCTTGCAAGTGGGTATGATGATATTCATCGGATGCTTGCATTTTCTAGCATCCTAAAGGGAGAAGCTAGGAAATGGTATTGGAGCCTCCCAAGAGGGTCGATTAAGTCATTTGAGGAGCTATGTGATAAATTTTTAGTTGAATATGAAAAGAAGGTGCCGATGACCCAAGTTTTAGGGAAACTTATATAGGTTAGACAAGAGTCCTATCCTTCTGTTAAAGAATACGTTAGAGCCTTTGATGATATTCTGAGGCTTTCGCCAAGAAGAGCTATTGCATTGCCAGGTGATATGCTATGTGAGCTCTTTTTAAGTGGCTTAGAGATTAACATGCAAATCCAAGTGGGAATGCAGAATCCTAAGTCGTTAAGGGAAGTAAAGACGCATGCCGTTGATTACGAGGGACATATTCAGAGATATTGGGGAAACTTTTGGAGTTTTTTCCACTTAGTACAAGTGCATCCTAGCTTCCAACCATTTCTACTAGGAGATAGCTCACTTGTTCATACCAAGGTAGCCTATGAGGGGAACCTTGGTAGCCAAAATCTCCAAGCAGAAAATGGCAATAGTAGGGATAATATACCCCTTGGGGATGAAAAGATTCCAATCCTAGTAAGTCCCATCAAGGCTTGCAATGCTCCCATGAGAGGTAGTTGCAATGGTGGCATTGATAGGACCATCGAGTCTAAGAGTATGGATAAGTGTGCTATGAGTGGTTCTAGTTGTGCTGCTAGTAAAGCTCTTGAGAAGCCTTTTTAGTTTAGTGATGAATCATGCTTTCAAGTAGATGCTATTCCTTTTAGTAAAAGCATGGTTCCTATGTAGAGTGGACAAAGGAAAGTAAAGACATCTCGTATGAAGAAGATGCATGATGCCAAAGGTTCCCCTATGCTCGATAGACGTCATAAGGATGTGAGGCCATCTGACTATAGTAATAAATCAACAGTGAGTCCATTAGACCAATGTGGGTAGTCGAGGTAGCCTAAGAATGTAAGAAGGGATGTGAAATGGGTTTGGAAACCCAAGATCTCTCAAAATGTGGCTGGTACATTAGATACAAGGTCAATAACACCATGCGGATATATTGTGATCAATTTCCACATAGGTGTGATAAAAGGCCATAATGATACATATGACAATATGCACCACCCTAGGATACAGTCATGTGATGGGTCTCGGATTGAAACTCTACATAGTTTGGGTTGCAACACTGACTTATGTCAAAACCCCAATAGGGAAGGTTCGAATGAGCACCAAGTTGTGATTCTTTCTGCCGAAGGAGCCTCTAAGCCTCTTGAACGACCAATTCATTTGGATGATAATAAATGTTGGACATGCAAGCCCAATGATGCCATTCACCTAGCTAATGGTATCCAAGGAAGGATAGGCCATATCGAGGTTCTATCAATAGAAAGGATTGGGTTAGTAGATTTGCAAAAGCCAATCAAGCCTTGAGCTATGTGGCATGAGTAGCATGGAGCTAGCCGTCCGATTGTATGCTATCCTTGGTACCTTTGTTAGTTTGATAGGATGTGATGTATAAGCCAAGGAGACCATGTATTGTATGGATTAGAATGACCTATCTATTTTAAGCTAGGAAGGCTAGTTGCTTTGGATATTATGATCAGACTATGTTATGCCAAGAGGGCCCTATGTCCGTTTGGTGCATGTACAATTAATGATTTTTTTGTTTTAGTGACTGCATCAAACAGGTTGACGAAGTCACTGGCGGGAGCCTTTACTACAAAGGAGCTTTTTATGGCCATTCCAGGTGGTTTCATCCCCTTTTCGAGTCTTTTACCTTAACCAAATAATGATATATGTGCGTGTAAGGATTAATTTCTTTTGGTTGTTGGGGACCAGCACTCGAGGCCGAAGTCCCAAGTTTAGGCTCTATATGTTTGGGGGAGGTCTGAGTAGTCATTGCCTCCTGCAAAGGCATTGTCAAGCATTGAAAGACCTGTTTTAGAAGGTAATTCTAGTGACCCTGTTTCGCTAGCCTACTAGGTGACCGTTCTAGGAGTTCCTGTTAGTTGTGAGGTAGTTAGAGAAGCCTACTAAAATAATGATGAAACTATGCAAAACTCTAAATATCTGAAAAACAATATATGAATATACAGAGGTGTGTAAAAGGGAATTCTAACCCCTATAAAAATAGAAAAGGAATGAAAGAAAAATCCTTGAGCAGTTGTTTATCGCCTTGTGAAGGCCTGGTAGGTTCCTGGGGGGATGAGACAAGACCCGGGGCCGATGCCTTGTCTTCTGAGGGGTAGTTGAAAAACAAAGAATACAAGAAGGTTGTAGTGAAAATAAAAGTGAGCACTAGAAAGGATTTAGTGTCGCCTTGCGAGGGCTTGGTAGGTTCTTGGGTACCAAGACCTAAGGCCGCCGCCTTGCTCTCCTTGGGTCACTATGCTCAGCTCCGTCCTTTTTACATGCTCGAGTATGGAAAATAAGAGGCTAAAGACCTAATGTGCTAAATGATAATATTTGTTGGCTATGCTATAGGAGTCCTCACCTAGTAGGAGCTCTTAGTTGAGTTATCCTTAGTTCGGTAGGTAGTTCAAACCTCCACTGAGGATGACCTCTTTGATGGTTCTTGTTAGCGTGGATGTGTTGGCACAATTGCTTAGTGAATAGCTTTAGGTTTTCTATCAAATTATGCTAGGCCTACTCCTCGTGGATTTCATGCCTTGGTTTTGACAAGGGGGTAGGGTGAGGGCTGTGATGTGTTTTGTTGTGTATCTATTTTGTATCAGCTTGATGCTATTTGTGGTTGTATTTATGTGCAAATTTGTTCATGGGATTTGACGGGCTGAGTTGCCCTATCCCGTAGTCGCCAATGAGAGCTGGGTTTAGGACCTGATTTGGACTCGTTCTTGAAGTGATAGAGCTTGTTTTTGGAGCCAAAAAGTGTTTGAGATGCAGTAAAGGGCCAATTTTTATGAAAAATCAAATGACGGAAAATGGTCAAGCTAGAGTTTTCCTAAATGCATTTTGATATCAGGAATCCAACGCAAGTCTCGGTTCGTCGATCGGAGGTCGTTTGACCCACCCATTTAATCCCCGCCAAGGGTTGGCATTGTAAAGAAGCTACTAGATCCGAGAACCAAAAAGTGCATGACAGGGTCCAAGTTGATAGATTTTGACGTCATGAAGTCAGCCGTCTAGTCGGATCACGAATTGGAGTTCATTTGCACCCCCAAACATGCTAAAAACCCTTCCATAGTAGTGTGAAAGTGGTTTTTTTAAAAATGGATATTTTATAAATGAAATGAAATGAAACTCTAATTGAAGAAAACATGCAAAAACATGTCGTGATGTAGGGAGTGGCATTTTTTGATTGACGCCCCATTTTTTGGGGATGTATGTGTCTCTTGGATGCTCAGTCTTGTAGAGAGAAGGGGAGATCCCTGATCTATACAGAAAGGGCAAGATTTTGATGGTAACCACGTGCAATATGATGAAGGGAATGAAATTCTGATTTTTAGTATTTCTCTCTCCTCCCTCTCTCTCTTGCATAAAGGCACTTCATGTGGCAAGAATCAAGAAGAGGATCGGGTGATGGATGCTTGTCTGGGAGACACCAGATTGTTCCAAGAAGTTGAGGAGGCTAAAGGTTGAAGATCTGTGCTGAAATCCATGACTGGTGGATTGATACAAAGTCCCAATAAAATATTCAAAAAACCCGAAACACGCAACAAGGCTGTATGCTCTATTTTATGAAAGAATTTTGCTTGTTTTTTATCTTTCATGGTCTAAATGGTGTGCACATGGGTTGAAATTTTATTTGAATGTTCCTTGCATTATGTTTGAGGGCTGGAATCACTGCTATGTAGCACCCGTATTGATTTACAGCAATTATAAATTTTTAAAACCTGAAAAAATACTAATTTTGATGGAAATTGATAATTTCTTTGATTTTAGATGGGAAAAAATGAGTGGACATGGGATAAAATAAGAAAAAATACGGAGTCTCAATTCAAATGATCAGTCATCAGAAAAAAATAAAAAATACATATTTTCTATTAAAAATAAATAGAAAAAAAAATAGAAAAAAGGATTTTTTGTGCTAGAAAAAAATTAAAAAAAAGATTTATGTATGTGAATGTCTGACGAGGTTGAAACATCAAGTTAAGCCTTAATTTGGCCTTGTTCTTTGTGTTAAAGTGTGCATTTATTGCTTTTACTTACAAAAAATAACATAACAAACTCTCTACACTTATGCACCGTAGCAAAATTTAAACAGTGAGGGGGAGGATGATGTTATACCATATAACCGTTGAAATAGTAAAAAGTATGATTATTCTGTTTATGCATAACATTTAGGATGCTATTTATTTGAAAATAATGGATCTAGCAGCACGAGGTTAGCCTTGGTGCTAGGTTCCTACAACACAGCATTGCGTATTAGCTAAAATTTATTGAAAAGGTTGTTTTTGCATGACACATAGGCTGATTTTAAACCATAATTGTTTGCCCACAATCATACACCATTGCATGAATCATATACACATGGTATTTATTTGTGGCATGCATATCACTTGGTTGAATGATAAATGACCCACGCTGGAGAGAGTAAGACACCCAAGTTGTTGGTCTAGATGGTGGGTCCAAGGGGACAAGCAAGTGGAACGATATAATATTGGTACCAAGAGAAAAGTATGTTTTGTATGTGTTATATGTGTTAGTGACGCATCAAGGGGCCAATCCCAAAGGTGTAGGAGGGTCATAGTGGGGTCACGGCATTCAGCCGAGGGGTGCATCCTATGTTGTTCTATGTGGTGAATTACACCAAAATGTGTAGGGTCTCCCTCTGAGGAGTCTGAGAAAGTTAAGGGTTGGACTACAAAACACGATACAAATGCAAAATGTATGTAAAATGGCAGGGAAATGTGTCTTGTAGATGCTCCTGACTGCGAGGCCGTGGGATTGTCTTGTGCATGTTAGAGGTCCGACTAGTGCTATAGCCAGTGGCGGCCCATTTTAGGTCCCATCACCATAGCAAAATTTCCAAAATCTTTGTTGCTGTCCACCTCTTCCTCTAGAGCTCCCCTACCTCTAAAGTTTCCTCGGTCTCCTGAAACCTGTATGTCACCAAATTGGTGATTTAATTTTTTTTGCTAATTATCACAAGAACGTCCCATACCACGACCTCTCGAGAGGATCTACCATATCCCCTTCCTAAACTTGAGTAGAATGCTTGGACATATTCACCATTTTTTTCAGATGAGCCACCCTACATATTGATCTCTTTGGTAATCATGAGAGAGACCAACTCAAATCTGGAAATGGCTTCTATACATATACAAAAGTGACAAATGATTTTCAAGCCTTCTTATTATTAAGGCCACTCAAAGTGGATGAAACCAAATCATCATTATCATGCATTGCATTAGTCGCTACTCTAGCATCTGCAATGCTCATCACATTCAAAATATACTCATTAACACCATATTTGGGAATATGAAAATTTCTCATAAGTTTGGGACACATGGTCAAATCTTTGGATTTGTCATAATTTGAATACTATAACTCCAAATTGAGCACTCTATAGCTCAATAGATTCCACTTTTCAAGCGCTTTCCAATGATAGGTCACATCATATGGTTTTGAGAAACTTATGGGCATACTATATGGGTGTCACTTTTTTAGTATTCAAAAAATGGAAATCGGGAGATTCCCAAACTCACTAATATTGTGTTCATTGATAGACATTTTCCATTTCTTCAAGGTATTCAAATCTTTCTTGAGTTGAATCTTTCGTGCCTTTGAATTTACTAAAAACATGTTCTCCCAAGTTGCATGTGAAGTTTCTGCATTTCGGATATGTCCTAGCAAAGTATTATTAATGACTGCAGATAGCCAATACATCACAGTTTGTATTTTGCATTCCATTCTTTCCATGTCTTTAATTCATCTGTAGTTGGAGGGATACTTAGCTCTGGCTCCTTTTCTCACTTGAAAAAACCTCATAAAGGCCCTTTCCAATGAGGAAGTTTGTCACACAGAGCTTTTGTGAAGGGTATTTTTTATTGTCGAGCTTCTCAATAAAGGGATTTCCACTATTCTATGCCATTATCACAAAAATGATTTAGAACAGCAAGAAAGTTTTCTATAATCTTTCACAACAAGTGCATAGCAATACACGAAGCAATCTTTTTAACTAATTGCTCAATAATATATGTGATCTGCAACCTGTTTACAGATAAGACTTATGTTTGCTTCCAAGAAAACACCTCAAAAATTACAAATTTGAAATCAGCAACCTGTGCATCCACTTTCGGTCGATATAGCCGAAATCATAGTATACCCTAAAACTGTTACCCACAACCTTGTGGCTCTAAAATAGGGCTTGAAACGGCCTCACATGGCAAAAAAAAAAGTGGGCAAGCCCATAAGGGCCTATCTATAGAATATATAGTGCTTTGCTCACACACCAAATCTCACAACAATATGGGATTTTCACTCTACCATGCTTCCGGTGCCTCCAGAGGCACTATCCAAGAGAAAGAGTGGAAGAATGGGAGAGCTTCTTACCCATTTCTTAATTGCTCAAACCTTGCTTTTTCTCCTTTACTTAAGTCTTCAAAACCAGCCTCTCTCAGTGGTACTACTCTGATATCATGTAAAGAATCGCGTTTGGTGGGGGGACTTGATTGACCTACTACACCAAACACACACCATACACATAAGAGGAAGCTCACTCAAGAACACAATAAGGAAGATGTAGGCCAAAAAGTTTTCTTGCTAGTTTTTCATTCTTCATCCACACACAATACAATGTACACAAAGTATAGATAATACACAACATAAAGGAAAGCGTCCTACTAAGTCAAATAGTGCATAATTGACTACATTAGTCAACTGGCACTATATCTATGCTAGTTGTAGGTAGGTGTAACAAACTTAATATAATAAGTGATAAGTCAGTGGCCATGTGAGTATCCTAATGACCATGAATGTGCTAAGTGTAGACGTGCACACCCATCTAGCCAGGTGGTCCATTATCAATGTTCACATGTATTGAGCTTGCTATCTCAACAAGATTTTGATATACCATATTGGGTTTTCTATCAGACTTCAATACTTGATGTGATTAACAATCATCATGTAGGATAAGAGATGTTTGTCAAGAGATTTGGAAACTACAATGTGGAATGCACATAGTTGGGGATTTGAAGACATTCAAATGCATGCGTGATGTGTCAAAGAGAGCTTTCTTTAAGCACATAGCTAGAAATTTGTCAATAAATTGGAATAGGGCTCCCTTTAGGCATATTAAAGATCCATAGTTTAAGCCAATTTTAGATATTTCTTCGACCAATGCTCACACCTATCCACTTTATGCACTTTGCAAAATAATTGAAAAGCTTATTCATCTTTGTATAGGATTTTCTTGGAAGTTGAAGTCCTTCTCAACTAGATAAGATGCTATAACCAAGATCAATAAAGTTTTATCTTCAATTGGTTTTTCATCTTGTCCTCATTGAATTAGATTCTCAGAATTTCAAGGATGGAAATTGTGTCCCAAAAAAAACATATATTAGTGCAGTGAAGGGTAGAAGGTTCTTAGGCTTTCTTGGAAAACTTAGTAAGATAGACTCTAGAAAAGATGGATCAATCATTAAATATAGTCAATGAAAATTCCTGCATAATATAGTCAATGATCATGTTGATAATGGTCATGCTCAGAATAGAAAAGCCAAAGTTTGAAAAATACTAGCAAAATACTTTTTTCCAGTGACAAAATTGAATGGAAAGATGGTAAAAGAGTTCAAAGACTAATTAAATGTTTTCAAAAAAGACAATGATAAAAGCCTAGGGTAATCAACACTTTACTCAACACTATATGGTAAGAAGCTTGTGTTCTTATGCATCTATATTGTCTAACTTAAATAAGATGCCTAATTAACTTTCTTTGTTGGTCAACTATGTAGCATATTTGATAAAACCATGTTTTGTATTTTATTAGCAATATGAAATCTATCTATTTACTCAACTCAATATATGGAGAAGTCACATTATCAAGCAATGTAAAGACCTGAATTAGGAGCATATAAACGGGCAAAGGACATATGTAAAGGTTATCAATTTTTTACACAAGAATAAAACTTTGTCCTTCTCTCTCCAGCTCCTCATGTCCTTTCATGGCTTCCAACGATCTCTCTGCTTCTTCCATGTCTTCCTCTCTCAATTTCTAGTCTTTCTCTCTTCTCATCACTCTCTTTCTCTCTCTTTTGCAATATTCTATCTCCTCTTTCTCTCTCTCTATGGTATCAGAGCTTTGGTATTTGATCCTTTTTTCTCCTCTTTTCTTCATATTCAGTCCAATTTTTCATCATAAAAACCAATTTCAGACATGGACAATGACTAATAGTGGCTTGCAAAACATCTACAGTTGGAAGAAGACAAATCTAGAGAACTTTAAAGATGGAAGGGAAAAATGCGGAAATGGATGGACAAAATAGTAGGTCTTCATCAAGTTTTCATGCAATTTTTGGAGGTACTTGGTAAAGGAGGATTGCAGGCCTTAGTGAAGAGTAAATGCCTAGTTACTTTTTCAAATAGTAGGGTTTCTTTTTTTCTTCTCAAGTTTCTCTTCAAGTTTTCATGGAGAGATTTTTAGAAAGCCCTTCATTCCTCTTTTGCCTATGAAGATCTTGCATGTAAGGTTTCACCATGGGAGCTTATGCATCAAGAGCTTGAAGATGAACACCATATTGGAGGGAAGAATGGCCACATGAGCTACTAGACAGCCAACACAAAATATGTCAAACCTTCAAGCATGATTTCTTAATTACAAATCAACCGATCTTGTTGAGCAACCATGACGTTTCAGAAACTGCTTGCTACCATCGAGTGAAAGCATCTCCAAGGTACTACTGGTGGTGTATGCACATAGATCTTGTACTCCCAAAATTGAGCAAAACATAGAATTTCTTTCATGAAGAAGTCCAAGATCCTAGGCAAGAGGTTCAGTAAGGGTATGAGGAAAATGGAAGCAAGCAGCCTAGATTCTGTGGATATGCTTGAAAGTTTATAAGAGACATCATAAAAATAGAGTTGCATGTCTATCAAGCAATGCTTTTAGATCCAAGGAGGATTGCTACCTTGAAAGGAAAGGAAATTACATTTCTCTGCAATGCAATGCAAAAAGACTGATGATCATAGCAAGAAGCTCTTCTTTTGCCCTACCACCTTTGTTACAAATGGCTTGTTTGATTACAAGGATTCTACTTTTACCACTCTGTCTGACTCTTGCAAGTAGAGAATGGGATGAAACAACCTCTTTTCCATTCCCTTACTCTTGCGAGCAAAGAATGGAATAAAACAACCTTAAATCCTAAAGCAATAGCCACAACAAAAGGATTCGATAACCTAGAGCATTCCAAATAGCAATAGGATCACATGAGTGACCAATCGGATTTGGAAAATAAGATCATGCTAAAGGTACCCTTAGAGGGTCTAGATAGAAGAAGCTAGAAGTAAGCCTATTTGGGAGTGTTGGAATCACAAAGTGCTACAAGCTAGCAAGAGGAAGCGGATATTGTTGTTATTTGAATTGTTGGAATCACAAAGTGCTACAAGCTAGCAAGAGGAAGTGGATCTTGCTGTTATTTGAATTGAGGTTAAGTGAAGAAGGTATCAACATTGGAGATTGTTCTGCTGGATAAAGAGTTAGGCCATATGCTCAAAATCTAGCATCTTTATTTGCATCTCCTAATCATATATCTGCTTTGATGTTGTTGCTAGTCTCTCATTAGGATTTTCCTCATATTTAGTATTGAGTGCACTTTGGAGTGCTGGATCCACATCATGTAATAGGCTTCACATCAATAAAATGAAGAGATGTCTTTTCTTATTGCTAAACAACATGCCAAGTCTCACCTTAGGCCCATGCAAATTGCTCTAAGTTTGGAATCTAGGCATTGAGGCATTCTGTTACTCCTAGGTAGATTTCTATGTATCTACACCCTAGGTTTCTCTGTATCTATAAGGACAAAATGACCTATGGTTGCATAAAATGATTTAAGTATTAGGGCCATTCAAGAGCTTGAGGCGAAATTGCAAAAATGATAGGAGGCTATTATGAAAAGTGAACAAGCTCTCGATGTATGCATTTCCTCAACAACTTTGGCAAATTGCCCAAAAATAGAATTGTGTAGTCTTCAAAGGTGAACATGATCAATCTAATTGGGGCAAGGGGATTTCGCTTGATCACTCTGATCTTGAAGTTAACTCTATCATAAGCAAGAGCTACTTCTTCAACAGGAGTCAAAAGTGCATGAATGTTTTGTGCAAATTGTAGGATTGTTTTGCGCCTTACAAGGGATGTAAAAACTATAATAGTCAACATGCTCATAACCTGTAAGGGAGGGAAGACTATCATAAACAACTTTGGGTTGCATTGATGTGCCAACCAGTTGCCCTCCTTTACTTTGTGCACAGATGTTGGAAACCATTTGTTAACCCCAACATGAAGAAGCAAAAGGAAATAAAAAAGACGCAGGGTAAAGGCGGAGAAAAGGTAGCCCAACTGAAGAAAGAATAGGAGAAAAGGCCAAAAGCGCAAGGGCAACCTTAAAAGTCCAAGGCAAATGCAAAAAGGAAAAGGCGCACCCTAAAATCTTGTAAAAGAGTGCCGGGCTCTCACCCCTGCAATTTGTAAATGTAGACGAGTGGTGGAAAGGAAGCTAGGAAGATAGAAGAACAATAGAAAAAAGGGCTTAGGCTACGGCCGGCCATGTAAAAAAGGGGAAAAGGGGATGTCCGCCCAAAAAGGCATTTAGGGTTTTGTATATAAAGTTGAAAAGTGAATGAGAAGCTCATTCTTGTGTGTGGCCAAAAGTAGCTCTCCTCTTCTTCTTCTTCTTCTTATTCTTTCTTGCTTGAGCTTGTGCTTGAGAGAGGGAGTGTGAGAGTGTGAGGGAGTGAGTGTGTGAGGGTGAGGGACCGGGGAGGAGAAGCTCTCCATCTTCTCCTCTCTTCTTCTCTTCTCTTCTCTTGTCTTGCTCGTAGCAATGGAGCTTGGAGCGTGGAGCTTGGGGATGGAGCTTGCTTGAAGCTTGCACTTGGATCATGGAGCTACCGGAGTGCACGGGAGAGGAGGTAACTCAAATGGCATGGAGATAAGCTCACTATACCGGTAGATATGGATGGCGCGTCGGCTATGTGAGAGGTAGCCATTAGTGCTCAGCTTGGAACGCTTGAACAATAAGCAATCCGTGGATCTTGGCGGTTGAGCGTGAGCTCCCACATTTTGGTTCCGTTGTCGGGACCACGGATTCAAGCCTCGAGCACTTGTGCGCTTCAAATCGAGCATTGGAGTAGGGTTTTCCCCTGAACCGGTGCTTGAGATAGGTAGGAAGTGAGGGGGTTGAAGATGGTATTCGATCTCCTTGGCAAGTAGGTTTTTTGATTTTTTGAGATTTATGTTGTGAGATGGAGTAGTGTAGGTATTTACTTTGTGATTTGGATGCATTTAGGATAGGAAAAAGCAAAGAAAAAGAAGCAAACAGTAGGGTTTTCTGTTGTTGTATAACAGGCTAAACCAGGAAAATAGGGGCATGGATCCTTGGAGTGCCATTTGATTCGAGCAACATAGTGATTCTAGGCATGTTTGGCATTCCCTTGTAGTGTCTTGCACCTATCTGGAAGGTGCTGGACGATTCGGTGTAGTAGACGTCAGCCTAGAGGCATCGTATGCAACTCGCGGGCTGTCGGCCGTGTAGTCGAACCAGCTCGTCCGAGTCCCAAAATCGGACCAATCCAGAATCGGATGCTCGGACAACCGTCCGATCAAACCATCCTGTCTGATCGGACCACTCGGACCAACCCGTCCGATTTTGGAAATCGGACCACTCGGACTCAGACCACTCGGACCATCCTATCCAATCAGACGCTCGTCTGATCGAAGCAATCAAACCACCTTGTTCGATCCAATTCCCAGAATTGGACGTGACCAAAATTGGACCACTGGGCCGATCGGACCACCCAGAATCCGACGTCCGATTCTGATAATCGGACTCCTAAAAATCGGACATCTGACAATCGGACAGAAAACTGTCAAAATCGGACAGGTATCTAGAACACAAATTTTGACACATCTAAACCCCAAGATTGACCCCAAAGGCTACATAGAGCTAAAGGCACATCACAAATCCATCACTGGGCCAAAATTTAGAGCACGTGGTTCAAAATTTGGCTCTAAATGGTCCTCCAAATTGTGCATGGCTTTTACTGTAACGGCCCTGTGGGCCAGGGGGGACTGGCCCCCCCGGACCCCCGCAGAGGGGGCTCTCTGCCCCCTCCGCACCTCCCCTAAGTAGGTTGGAGAGAAAATCGCACTGTGACGGGTCCTTGAAATTGGACCCTAGTGTAGTAATGGCTCTACACAAGCATGGATCCTCACTTGTAAAAGAGCAACCAAAAGCCCATACCCGAACAGAGAGAAACAGAGACCCTAGAACCTCAACGGGCCAATCTAGCCATCCAGGGCAAAAAGGCCATAGCATAAGAACACATGTACATTGTGTTCAAACTGTGTCTAGTCAAAGTAGAATGCAACATCATCAAGATATCAATGCGAGGATGACTAGACATGACAGTCCTGATGATAGATGTACCTTGAGCAATGCTGCACAAACGACCCAAGACCTCAGTAGCGAATCCACGTCTGACTGTGCAGTTAGGGACTCAAAGGCATCTGTCAGAAGGCTTAAATTTACAAGCCAAGACCCGAAAGATGAACACATAATACCACCTGCTTATCTTAGGGTCAAACTCACCGTGAAAAGAGAGCATACTATTGATGCTTTGATTGATGAAGGAGCAGATTTTAACATCTTGACCTATGAATCATGGACCCTACTAGGCCAACCAGAGCTCACACCGACTAGTGCAACTCTTAGCCCTTATGGGGGACACCCACAAGCACTCATAGGGAAGTGCAAAATCCTTGCGACAATTGAAACGGAAAGCTTTCCTATCCTATTTCATGTTCCTCCAAAAGTGCTAGCTACGGGAAAGAAACCCTCCTAAGAAGACCCTTCAAAAGGGTGACCAAGTGTGAGGCCGACTATGTAGCACAGAGGATACACTTGACACTATCGAGTGTGAAGATAGTCACAACCTTTAGCAAGGGTGACTTCAGCGAACCTCGAGGGAAAGGCAAGGAAGGTGTTGACATAACAGTCAAGCCTACTAACGAGAGCAAGGACTTGTTGAAAAAAACTGATACAAACACATGTCAAACAATGAGAACCAGTGAGTGAGGCCATGCTTGAAACAAGAAGGTCAAGAGACAATGCCAAGGATGGGCTTTGGACTTACAAATATCGTAGAAGACCCCAAAAGAAGCCCAAGCCTTATAGACGAAGGCATCAATGGAGGGTCAGCGCAACGCCACGATGGGTGTCCAAAGCATTACTACTTGCTCAAGGGTATTACGTAGGTAACCCATGGATTTGGGTGCCAAAACCCCTTGCTAAACCTCCCTGGTCAACTGAAGGCCAGATCGTATCAAGAGCAAAGAAGCGTAGGAGGAGATCTAAACAAAAAACCAAGTCTTGAGTCAACAACAGTGGAGTGATCAAGCCCCTCATGGTCGAAATCAAGAAACCAAACGGGACCAATCAGAGCGTAGATCCTCAGCCTAGCGTGCTTGACAAGCGGATGCCAGATGTAATCGTTAAGGATACGCAAAAGCTGCTAGTGCCCAAGGATCCTTTGATTACCCAAGGGGAGAACAAGCATCATAGGCACAACATTGCTCATGGCAAGGCTGCTTGCTCAACAAAGCAAATGGCACAATCATCTAATAGCCTTGAGCAAATCATTCAGCTAGTGCCACGCCCACCTATGAGTCCTAGATCTCCTACATTCTCTTTTTCCAAATAGACACAGGAAGCACAACCGTGGTCGTCGATGGCGGCTACTCACTCCCAACCTATGTCTCCATTAAAGCTTCCAAATGTCCAAGAGGTGGGACATGACGCCATCTGTAGTTCTCGATCCAAGGATATGCCTAAGCAACCTAATGTGACTAGATCAACTCATGCTCGATCTACACAAATGAGTGCTCAATGGGCAACAAAAGACACGACCACTTCCGATCGCCCTAGGGACTTGACACCGCAATCCACCAAGGGTAGCCAACCCACTAAACTAGCTGCTACTACTTCCAATTAGGGATCACAATGGTCACAGCCCTTGGCCGTGACAATGCCCCTTGTGGAACGTGTCCTTAATAGTTTACCTGTGGAGGAGGTGTCCCAACCAACTTCCTTGACGACTCCAGCACTTTCAAAGTGCCTAAAGCCTAGGCTGGAGGAGTTAAACTCAAGGGAGTTGACTGAAGAGCTAGACTCTCCGAAAAGGGAGGTAGCTGTGCTCTCACAACCTAGCGAGGCTATTCAGCAGGCCACAGCCATGTCCCATAAGGACACACTAGAGAAAGACAATGCTGAGGCCCGACCAAGCACATCAATGGTTGACCTAGTCCAGGGTCGTGAGTCGTTGAGAGATACTGACCAGGAAAAAGAGGAGAAAACAACGAAGACAACATCAATTAAAAGTGGTTGTGGACCCCAAGAGCATTGAGACCAAGAGCGATGGAGAGTTGGGGAATAAAGCATCAAGTCCATCCACCAATGAACCCATTGATGTCTCTCCTAATAGCGGTGAAACCTCAGTCACATCCGTGTGCCCTGAAAAATCAAAGTAGCTGTTGCCATCAACAGTTGCTTTCAACACTCAATCCACTGACAATAGGACTCACATCGACCAATCAAGAGTGGATACAATGTTGTCACAACAGGGTAATAAATCTATACCAATCACATCTGAGAAGAACCATGACAAAGTAGCAGCAAAACCTAAGGAAAAACGCACAATCCCTGAGAGCATAAGCAATCCTAGCGTTGACCAATCTTGCTCATCTAGGCCTGAGCCCCTAGCTATGCTAAAGCCTAAGGAGACTCTTAGAACTTTGCATGAGATAGCAATCGAGCAAGCCCTTGTTGAACATAGAAGTGTCACGGAATGCTTAACTGAGTTGGATGCTAAGCTCAAAGTGTTCACACGTATCTATGTCCTTGCGGACATGGGCGCATTCCCTAAGGAGCAACTCGAAGAATACTTGCCATTCCCCTTAACTTGAGAAGAGCAAGAACATCTTGACGAGCACTATAACAAGCTCTTACATGAACGCATGCGACTCATCTCTGACAAGGAGGCTGACGAATTGCGCTTAACCGTCACATTCAATGAAGTGCTCTGCCAATCGAATCTTGTAGACATAGAGCAACTAAAGCGACTGTCAGCAGGCCAGAGTCAATTTGAGCAGCGTTGGTGCGAACGCCGTGTTGTAATGGCTGAACTAGGGGCTCAGATCATGACAGTTTTTGAGGAGCGATTGGCCAAATGGCGATCCCAAAGGGACCCAACCTATGTGGCACCAGCTTCCCTTCGAGTGGTACTGACTGCCATTCGGGGTACGGACTCGGCTGAACCTAGCCAAGAAAACTCTTTGTTTGATAAGGTTCTCATTGAGGAGGAGCTACATGTAGCCAGTAGACTCGGACAAGGGTCCATGCTGCTCGATGTGGCAAAATATCTATCGGTACTAAGTAACCTACCATGAGTGCTGGATGCGTGTGCCACGCTCCAATACAACCCCAAGTTCTACAATTGGTTCTTATCCTCGTGATGTGACATGGATTCATAAATATGTATATAAATAAACACTGCTTTTTGTGTCACCGTGTATAAACAATATCAACACACACAAGCAATGATAGTCAAGCATAGGGAGAAGAGTTGGGTCTGACAGGCTAAGCTCCTCAAGTCCTCCTCTCATCATGCATTTAAAAGCCATGTGACCATCCCCACCTCCAAATGAAGGGCATGCAACCCACATTACCGCCATAGGAAGCCTTGACCAACAACTTTGATGGTGTAGACAAGGTGCAGTCCCTTTCTATACACCTTCTTCCCTTTCCAGTCTATCCTGCCGAGGAGGAGCCCTGCCTAAATCCATGACCGCCAGCCGACGTAACTCAGCGTGAACCAAGATCTACTAATGGTAGGAGGCTAAACATACATCACGGGGGCCATCCCTCTACAACAACACTACATGCCCCACCCCTCCCCTTCTCGTCCTATGCGCTTGATAACTTGCACTATAATCCCTTACATATGAATGATCTTATCATGTGACAAATCCTAATCCTTGATTCACATCTTACAGGCCCCCTGCGAGGAAAACATGGAGAACCAAGGGTAGCTAGCTTGCAAGGACGCTCTCTGCACAGCCGACGGGAACATGCAGCACATGCCCCTTCGTCGATGTGCTACGTGCCCACTCTTAAAAGGTATGCCAAGAAACGCGGCCCTAAGCGACACCGCCCTGGACGAAGGCCGAAGAATCCATGGGCCAGGGGAGCAGGCGCACACAATGTGGCAACACCAGTGGCACAAACCCCTAATGTACGCTCGGGCACTAGATGCTCAAGGGCAGAAAGGGTAGCTCGGGACAGGGAAGAATTCAATGAACTATTTAAAGGCATTTTGGAAACGGTGGCGGCCCGGGACTACACCATTCATGTCCCGGTTGACATGTTCCCTGCCCAACCCCACGGGAACCCCACACCAGCAGAGCCCCAATCGCCCAACCACCCAGACTCGCCCCGCCTCGTATAAATAGAGTAGCCCCATCTTGTATAAAGGCTTATTAAAAGCTACCTAGCCAGGACTCTGTCTTCAAATGGTTAAGTGTTGACAGGTTCCCCAATTGTACGAACTTTTCATATCTGCATTTAATGTATTTCATGTCTTTAGTAAAAGAATAAGATAATCAAGATCAGGTGATTAATATCTAAGTCAACACCATAGAATTCAGATAAGTGATGTCTCCTTGCGTTGCACTGGTTTATTATAGTTGCGGCATATACCATGCATGTACTCTCATGAAGTGACAAGTGGATGCAGGATGATACAGGTCTTTGTGTGAAAGTGTTTAATGCCCGATCACCGCAAGACCATCGACCCCACAAAGAGCCGCGGCAAAGCCACGTTGCCGAAAGCAAAAATCACCCTTGCCGACCGCCCACATCGCATGGCCCAAAGCATATTCATGGGCTACACTCTCTTTCTGGGTCAAGCTCTATAGTTGGCTCATGGCAGTCGTTACCTCTCCTTGCAGCTTCTTCTAGTGCTTCGGAGATGATAGAGATACACTCTATGTATGCACAGTGTTGGCTCTTGGACTCAGGTGCATCCTTTCATGTGACACCTTGCCGAGAGTGGTTTCATTCATACCGTACTGATTCGGGTATTGTATGCTTGGGTGATGATAGCTCTCTTGATATTGTGGGCATTGGTGATGTTAGGCTGCAGTTTTCTTCTGCAGCAGTTTTGTTATGCAGGATATACGTCATGTACCTGCTTTGACACGCAGTCTCATGTTAGCTGAACAGCTTGATGACACAGGCTATCATGTATCTTTTGGAGACTCTGCATGGAAGATCACTCGTGGCAGACTTGGGATTGCGAGAGGTGCCAAGGCTGGCAGTCTCTACCCCTTGATTGTATCAGCTTCTTCCCTTGATCATGTTTTGTCTGTGGGTTCTATCCCACATGTATCTCTTTGGCATGCCCATTTGGGCCATATGTCTTTGAAGGGGATGAAAATGCTTTCTGGTTTGCAGTACTTACCGCCCCTTGATTATGCATGTTTTGATTCATGTGAGCACTGTCTTTATGGCAGGCAGACTAGGTCTACACATAAGAAATCTGGTAGGCCACGCATGAGTGAGCTCTTAGCATTGGTACATTCGGATGTCAGTGGGCCCATGCCTTGTCAGTCTATGGGTGGTGCAAAGTATTTTGTTACATTCATAGATGATTTTTCATGGAAAGTTTGGGCTTATCCCATTAAGCTGAAATCCGATGTCTTGGTTATGTTTCAAAGATGGCTTGCATTGGTTGAGAACCAGTCTGGGTATAGGCTAAAATGCCTAAGGACATATAATGGGGGTGAGTATGTCTCATGTGCTTTTGAGCAGTTATGTGATGAGAGGGGTATTAAGAGTCAGTTGACCACCCCCTACACCCCCCCCATAATGGTTTGGCTGAGCGGATGAATAGAACCATCCAGGAGTGTGTACGCAGTATGCTTAGCCATGCAGGCCTACCACAGAGCTTTTAGACTGAGGTAGTTAGTACAGCTGTGCATGTCATAAATAGATCACCCTCTAGTGGTTTGGATTTCTAGGTTGCAGAGGAGGTATGGAATGGAAAACCTCGCTCTTATGCGCATCTCCGTGTGTTTGGATGTGAGGCATTTTGCCATGTGCCCAGGGACAAGAGAAGTAAGTTGGATCCCAAGAGTGTCAAATGCATTTTCCTTGGTTATGGGGATGCAAGCGAGATGGGTTATCGTCTCTGGGATCCAGAGGCGCGGAAAGTCATCCACAGTCATGATGTAGTCTTCCATGAAAACAAAACGCATAAGCAACCTGAGAGAGTTGTTGAGATCTGCAGGGTCATATTTCAGGAGGAGCCGAGAGCTCCTGCACAGCCAGTTGGACAGCCTACAGCTACAGTAGATGCTCATGGTTAGGGCATTGGACATGCAGCTGGGCAAGTAGCTTACGGTCTACTAGAGACAGACGTCCACATGATAGATTTCAGCCCTTGATGCATTGTGTCTAGGTTACAGATGTAAGAGAGCCTTTCACCTATGATGAGGCTATGCGTAGGGGTGATAGTCACTCCTGGGAGAGGGCTATGCAGTCTGAGATAGACTCCCTGCATAAGAATGACACTTGGGATTTGGTTTCCTTGCCTACGGGCAAGAAGGCTTTGCCATGCAAATGGGTTCACAAGCTAAAAATTACCCTTGGACACTCGAAGCCGGCATACAAGGCTAGATTGGTAGCAAAGGGTTTTAAGCAGGAGCATGGTGTGGACTTTGATGAGGTCTATTCTCCTGTGGTTAAGATGACCACCCTATGCTTAGTCTTGGCTTTGGTTGCTTAGCTTGACTTGGATTTATACCACATGGATGTCAAGACAGATTTCTTACATGGGGACTTGCATGATGAGATTTATATGGAGCAGCCTAAGGGCTTTGCAGAACCTAGCAGGGAGCACCTAGTGTGCAAATTGAAGAAAAGTCTTTATGGCTTGAAATAGGCACCTAGGGAGTGGTATCATAAGTTTGATGCCTTTATGCAGTCACAGGGCTACAGCCGGAGTGCTATGGATCCGTGCCTTTACACCAAGAAAGCTCGTGATGGTTCTTTATTGATTTTGGTACTCTATGTGGATGATATGTTGAGAGCAGGGAAAGCTCATGATGAGCTAGATGCTCTTAAAGCTCAGCTCAAGGAGAGCTTTGAGAAGAAAGATTTGGGACAGGCCGCTCACATATTGGTATGTGCATTACATGCGACAGGCATCAGGGACTCCTCTACTTGTCACAGAGGAAATACATTCATAAAGTCCTTGAGCGCTTCTGCATGTAGGACGTAAAGCCTATTTGCTGTCCATTGCCTTCTTATGTAAAGGTATCATAGGCTAATTGTCCGCAGACAGAAGAGAAGAAGGTCGAGATGGCCAAGATTCCCTATGCATCCGCAGTGGGCAGTCTTATGTATGCCATGATAGCCACTCGTCTAGATATTGCCTTTGCAGTTGGTGTTGTGGCACGCTATATGGCTACACCTGGCAAGAAGCATTAGGATGCCATGAAGGGTATCATGAGGTACCTGAAGGGCACTGCAGATATGTGCATATGCTATGCCAGCCAGGATACAGGAGTCGTGGGGTACACTGACTCTGATTATGCAAGATATGCATATAGTAGGAAGTCCACTTCCGGCTATGTATTCACCTATGTTGGAGGTGCTGTTTCTTAGATGTCCAGGGTGCAGAAATGCATGGCCCTTTCTACTACAAAGGCCGAGTATGTTGCAGCCACTGAGGCTTGCAAGGAGGCCATTTGGTTGGGTCGTTTAGTTGTTGACCTTGGTATTGATGCTATCCCTACACTGCATTCAGATTCTATAAGTGCTATTTAGTTAGCTAAGCTGGTCTTCCATGTGAAGACGAAACACATTGAGGTGAGATATCACTTCATACGTGGGGTCGTTGAGGCCAAGTCTGTTGATCTTATCAAGATCTCGACTGATTAGAATCCTACAGATCTGCTCACGAAAAGCCTCTCTACAGAGCGCTTTGCCTTCCTCAGGAGGTTGATGGGCGTGGGATGAGATGACATCTTTCCTCATCCTGTTGTACATGTGTACATGTTGTACTATCTTTTTTTCTTTTTCTTTTCACTCCTCAATGGGGCAGATTCGCCTTTAAGTGGGAGGCTGTTGGGGGTAAAGGCGCCTTTGCCTAGCTGCCCGTGTATTACTACACTGATAGTCACCGCCACTGCACACTGCAGGTGGCGGGCGCCCGTCACCGTCACTTTATTCTTTATTCTTTTAGTGACAGTTTGAATAAAGGAAGGCCCGGTCACACATTGTGACTGTTGGAGTTCCCATTTCTATTCTCTCCCTTTCTTGCTCTTGCTCTCTCGCCATAGCTCTCGAGTCCAACATTCGATCCGTCGCTCCCTTTCATAGTGCATGTATAGGAAATTATATATTGGTTGCACTGATTGTTATGGCTAATAGAACAACTCAAGAAGACTTATTGCAATCATTACTAAATCTATACAACAATGAGTATAGCCAATTACTCTTTCATGGACACCAATATCTATATGGACAACAATATGACTATGAGCAGCATTCATGTCCTTCTCATGCATATGCTTCTCATGAGCACCATAGATAACAATATGATCATTCTATTACTGATCTATATAGTGATGATGTGGGAAACATTGTGTCTAAAACCTGTAAAGCTCGACAATTAACTAGTGATAAAATTAGAGAATTGCATGTTGAAGGGTTATGTTATATATGTGTTGAATTGATGCATTCTAATCACAAAGGTATCTGTAGTAGAGAAAATAATGCAATGATATTTGTGCTACTTGAATATTCAGATGAAGAGGATAAAGACAGTCATATTGAAGACAATTTTGATGATAATCAAGAGAAAGATAAAGGGTTTATAGTTACAACTTATGACACTTCTGATGATGAAGACCATGACCATGAGCTTCTATTTGGGCATAGAGCCCATGGCTCTTCCAAGAAAGTTGTCAAGGTCTTCAATTTTAATATGCATAGTAAGCACAAAAGTTTCCTTTGTCAACAAGTGAAAATCTTAAAGCTACTTATCCATTAATCCTGATAAAATATTAGCATTTTTTCAAATAAAAATATTTAAAATATCTTACTTCTCTTCAGGGTTTCATATTCTTTAATAAGGATCTCATCATAAAGGTTTATTGAATTCTTTGACTTTTCCTCTGAATGAGACTTTAGCTTATCTTCATTCCCCATGTCTTCAACTCTAGAAGCAAGCACAAGCTCTATCGCCAAGACCCACGGACCGGTTATTGTTCAAGCGTTTCAAGTGAGCACTAATGGCTACCTCTCACATAGCCGACGTGCCGTATCTCTCTCTTTACAAATGTAATGAGCTTACCTTGATGCCCGATTGAGTTGCTTTCTCTCTCAAACACTCAGATAGCTCCATGATTATTGATGCAAGCTCAAGCATCCTCAAACCTCCACCTCCAAGCTCCATCCTCCATAGCCGCATGCGAGATAAGAGAAGGGAATAAGAAGAGAGGAGATGGTGGAGAGCTTCACCTCCTTGATCCCTCACCCTCACACACTCACTCCCTCACACTCTCACACTCCCTCCCTCAAGCACACACACGCAAGCAAAGAGAAGAGAAAGAGAGGAGAAGATGAGTCCACTTTGCCACACACCAAAGAATGAGCTCTCATTCATCTTTTGAACTTTATATACAAGGCCCTAAATCCCATTTGGGCGGTCATCCCCTTTTTACATGGTCGGCCATAGCCTAGGCCCTTTTTTCCATTGTGCTATCTTCCTAGCTTCCTTCCTATTGCCCATCTACCTTTATGATTTGCATGAGTGAGAGCCCGACACTCTTAAAATAAATCATGGTGCGCCTTGTGCTCTTTTACAAAAGCATTGACTTGTGCTATTTCTTGTGCGCCTTTCTCCTTGACTTAGGACTTTTCTGCACTTCTTGTGTTTCCATATTTCCTTGACGCACCTTCGTCTCACATTTCACTTTTGTCTTGGCCTTATCTTCTGCTTTAGATTTTCTTGATTTTCCACCTTGTTAGTTTGAGGGTTAGTTTGTCTAAGGGTTAACATCAGCACTATGTATTTTTTGAACATGTGAGAACTATTGTTTAGTAGGAACCCCTTCTTTTCATATTCCATAATTTGATCAACACATGAATTTAATGCTATGCAACTATATTGAAAATTTTCCCTCTCCATATCCTTTATTACCCACAACAACTTCATTGGTTGTATGTTGTCTCTATAACACCTCAAATGACTCAAATATATGATAAAAGAAATGTCCCTAGCATGGAAGAGGAGAGTGTAAAAGTAGGGAGAAAGACTTTTAGGAAGTGAAGGATGATGAGGACTTATAGTAGGTGGAGGAGACAAGCTCAAGAAATCCAACACAATGAGTGGAGAAGATGGGTGTATAATAAATATTTGAGAGTTAATTAAACTCTTCTTTTTGTGGAGACATTTGCACAGACCTCATATATACTAAGATATACCAAGATGAAGTTGTGGAGCCATAGAATCAATCATGTTTATGATAGCTTACTATTAGAGCCATTGAACACTCACTTATGTGGGTACTTTATTACACATTTTTTAACTTTTAAGTAAGTCTATATATATGTTATATTGTACTTCACTTTTATCTCTACATTGAATTAACTGACATCTCTTTTTGTATAGGTTACTTGGTCTAAAGAGCATAATGAGTTGACAATTCATAAATAAGGAGTTCGAGTAGATTTTTGCATGTATATCTTTGTATCAAATGGTATGCTTTAGAGAAAGAGAGATGTTGAGTTGTCACAGTTGATGTCCTCACATGTTTCCTCAGTTTTCTATTATGTCTTGATCTCTAATAGGCATTGTCAATGCTCTAGGTTGGCTGTAGAGAGAGGCTACTTAGGTATGCCTCACTTGACCGGCAGAGGTGGTGGCTTTGATGGATGTTGTGGAGGCCTAGAGTGGTGTGTAGATCGGATGTTGTATGCTCACGTAGTGAACACCGGAAGGTCCCCAAGAACAAAAGAACTCTACTTTTTGCACAAAACTCAAGGTAGAAAGCATGCACGACATGAACAAGAGACCAATTGGGTGCAATCTCCCCCCATGCCTTGTATGAGTGCTCCACAAAGCATGTATTTTATGTATTAATCATCTTCAAGCTCAAATAATAGCCCAAATTACAAAATAGCATGCTTTTGGCTTTTTGAGTTTGCTTTAGTACAAAATAGAAATAAAGCTAATGGGCAGGCACCCAAAGAGTCAGGCATACCCAATACAATGTCAAAATACAAATATCATAATCATGTGCCCATGCGCATACAAAATAATAAATAAATATCCAACCCCTTAATAAATAGGCACGACAAAATATAGGCACCATGCCTAAGGTATGTGCCCATCAAAATATAAGTGATAACTCGAATACACGCTATCCTCCAATGCTTTCCTCCGCCCCACTGCTGCTATCTCTACACATCAACTGAAGCATTCACAATCGTTAGTAAAATAATATAATTAAAATGACAAAAGTGAATACCTAGTACTCTTCAGCTACATAAATAAATCAACTGGTTAGAAATCAATCCTAACCTTAATTTATCACAAGTGCGCACTCTAAACTCATAAACGTTTATTAATTTAATATGTATTTGGCAGAATCACCCGCTATGGAATCACCCATGTACACACTAAATTAATGAAACGCCCGAAAAGGATAGGCGTCCCCATCAACTTCTCGCACAAAGAATCCACTTTATGTATGAGCCCCGATCAACAAAGTTTACAGAATCCACCGTAAAACCTCACGGAATCCACCGTGAAATATGTCTCCTGGCATCATACCCTCGGGGTGGGATAGCAATTGTCCTCAATTGCTATTAGCTCAATGTGGAGCTAACAGAGTGGGGAAAGCATTTAAGTCTCTAGCGTGCATCCATTGGGCCTCTTCAACAGGATGGTTTTTAAACTTGACTAAATATCTAGAATATCTACATCTAGTTCTAGTGGTCATGAAATCAGTACCTATGATAGCTTCAGGTTCAAGTATTTCAGTCTCTTCATCTAACAAAGGTGGGTTTTCATAAATAGGGTGTAAATGTAATTGGCCTCTAAAGGGTCGTAATAAACTAATGTGAAATGTGTTGTGAATTTTCCAGTGAGATGGTAGTTCTAACTTGAATGCATTGTCATTGATTTTGTGAATGATCTTAAATGGTCCATAGAATCTAGGTGCTAATTTCACAACTGGGTGTTTATCCACACTTTGTAATCTACGTTTTTCTATTCTCAACCAAACATAGTCATCAACTTTGAAATTCATGGCCTGTCTTTTCTTATTGGCTTGTTTTGTATACGATTGTTGGGCTTTGGCAATCATGTTTTTAACCTGATAAAAAATAGTAGCATGCATATTAGCAATATCATCAACACTCTGAATTCTATTTGATAAAGATGCAACAGGTGTAGACAATCTATAACCATAAATCACTTCAAACGGTGCTTTCTTTGTAGATGTGTGTGATGTATTGTTATATGCAAACTGCAGTAAATGCAAATGTGTGTCCCATGTCTGTGGTTTAGAAATAGTGTAAGCACGTAAAAGATCTAAAATAGTACTGTTAGTGGCTTCTGTTTTTCCATTAGTTTCAGGATGAAATACAGATGAGAAATCAATCTTTGCTCCTAGGTTAGCAAACAAAGTAATCCAAAAGTTGTTACAAAATCTAGAATTACGGTCAGAAATAATAACTTTTGGTAATCCATGATTAGTGAAAACAGTTTTCAAAAACAATTGTGCTGCCTGAGATGTTGTTAAAGTTTTCTTGCATGGAATGAAATATGCTTGTTTACTAAACCTGTCTACTACAGTCCAAATCATGTCATGGTTAGATTTAGTATTAGGTAAACCAGTAATAAAATCCATAGAAATCTGTTCCCATGGTCTTGATGGAATAGATAAAGGCATAAGTAATCCATACTGTTTACAATGATGTCTCTTAACTCTTTGACAAATCAAACATTCAGAAACAAATTTAGATACATCAGTGTCCATATGTGGCCAATAAAAATCTTCAGTCAATGTACATAAAATAGATATGATACCTCTTTGACATTGATATGGAGGACAATGAATCTCATTCAAAACAAAAGATCTAAATGGAACTGTTACACATAATCTCTTTTCATAAAACATGAATCCATCATTATAAGACATTGAATCAATAGAAATCCAGTTATTTCCAACTAATTTATTCCAATTAGCATGAAAAGTAATATCCTGATGATATGCATCTTTCATAGGGGTTAGAGAATCAAATGATATAACAGAGATATTATGAATGGTCGGTCTTCTACTTAATGCATCGGCCACTACATTTTCTTTACCTGGTTGATATTGAATAAGGGGATGAAAACTCTGAATAAAAGCTGCCCATTTGATATGTCGGACAGATATTTGAGATTGACTAAGTAAATGTCTAATACTTTGTTGATCAGTCTTAATCATAAACTCAGAACCCATTAAGTAATGTTTCCATTGTCTTAAAGCTTGTACCATAGCTAATAATTCTTTATCATATGTGAAATATTTAAGTTCGGAGGGTTTCAGTTTACAACTAGAATAGGATATGGGATGATTATCTTGCATAAGTACGGCTCCTATTCCAGATCTGCTAACATCAGTAACTACTAAAAAGAATGGTCTATTAAAATCAGGTAGTTGTAATACAGGAGCATGGGTTAATGCATGTTTCAATAAATCAAAAGATTTCTGTTGATTATCAGACCAATGATAAACAATACCTTTCTTTAAAAGTTTAGTCAAAGGCAAAGCTAGTAATGAAAAATTTCGCACAAATTTCCTGTAAAAACTAGCAAGACCTAGAAAAGAACGTAACTCATGCACATTTTTGGGTATAGGCCAGTTCAATATTGCTTCTATCTTCTTAGGGTCAACCTTAGTACCTTCTGATGACACAACATGACCTAAATATTCAATTTCTGTTTGAAAGAACTCACTCTTTTCCGGATTAGCATACAATTGATTATCTTTCAACAACTTGAAAACCAAAGACAGATGTTCATAATGTTCTTTCTCATTTTTACTGAATACCAAGATATCATCAAATAATACAATAACACAATGCTGATATTTCAAAGATATGCGATTCATCATTCTACTAAATGTAGCAGGTGCGTTAGTCAATCCAAAAGGCATCACTAAAAATTCATAATGACCAAATTGTGTTCTAAATGCAGTCTTGAATATGTCAGATTTATCTAATCTCACCTGATGATAACCAGATTTAAGATCTATTTTACTAAATATGGCAGAACGTTGTAGTTCATCCATAAGATCATCTACCCTAGGAATTGGATATCTATTCTTTACAGTAATCTTATTTAGGGTATGATAATCAATGCACATACGATAAGTATTATTCTTTTTCTTTACCAACAAAACAGGTGCACCAAATGGAGAACTACTAGGTCTAATCAATCCTCTATTTAATAATTCCTCAACTTGAGTTTGAATTTCTTTCTGCTCTATCTGGTTATGCCTATATGGTGCTTTACAAGGTGGTTGTGTACCAGGAATTAAATCTATTTTGTGGTCTTCAGGACGTGAAGGAGGTAATCCAGGTGGTAGAACTTCAGCAAAACAATCTTTAAATTGTGCAAGGAATTCTTTATGCCTAGGGTGCATATGTTTTTCTTTAGCTTGCAGTTCATTCACCCAAATTAGATAAGATTTACTACTTTTATGTAATGCACGTTTAGCTTGAGTATGAGTAAGCAGTGGAAAAGCATTAGATGCATGCATACCATACAATGTAATATGTTTTCCTTGAAAATGAATGTTAATTGAATGCGTGGGATAATCTATATCAGGATTATGCTGATGATGCCAAGGCATACCTAAAATAATATCACTACACTGTAATGGTACAACTAGAAAATTCCTTCTTTCAGTATATTCACCAAATTGAATTTCTAAATCATGCACCTCTTGTGTTCCATTATACCTTGTGCCTAAGAATGTTGCTTTAATGTGATAATGCGTAGGAATAGTTTGTAATTTCAATTCTTTCACTAACTTTGCAGAAAATAAAATCATGTGTACTACCATCATCATGCAAAATGATGTTTTCTTTTCCATGCACTAAACATTTCATTGTCAACAAAGAATGTGGAGTTGGCATACCTGGTAAAGTATCCGAAGGAGTAGTAATGTCGTCCTCATCTTCTGTAAAGTCAGGCATTTCTTCACATTCTTCATCTTCCATTGCTCCAAGATAGTTGATATGGACAGGTGGCTTTTTCGATTGGCAATTGACTGTTAGATGTCCAGGTTGGTGGCATTTGTAACACACTATAGGTTTGGCTTTAGATACATTGTTTGTAATGGCAGGAAGTTTAGGAATATTAGGTTTTGGCTATAAGGATGGCTTAGGGTTTTGATTGGTATTCGATGAGTGACAAAGTAGGTGGTTTTATCCAAGACTTACAGAAAGATGATGAAGGAAATCAACTTTGATTGAATCTTCTAAAATTTGAATTGAATTGCTTAGAACCATAGTTACCATTTGCTTGAAATTGTTGTGGATGCTTGTCTCTTCCTCGAATCTTGTCTTTAGTGTCATGAGCTAAAGAAATTGCATCTTCAAGAGTTGCAGGCTTGAACATATTGACTTCAGCGTAGTAGTGCCCAAGTAATCTAGACATATACTTCCACTTGTAAGTCGCTTCATGTACATCTTCAAGCATGCGTAGTTGGAGTAAGGCATTCCAAAAGTGTTCGGTGTACTGGGAAATAGGCTCATGATCTCTTTGCTGAAGAAGGTCCCATTGCTTTATGGCTTTTTCATGGAATTGTGGAGGAAGGAAATTCTGTATAAACTTCTTTTTGAAACTCTCCCAGGTAGTGGGACAATCTATACTCTTACGAACCACGGTCCACCAAAGAGATGCTCTATCCACTAAATGATTAGTGACACACTTGATTTTATCTTTTTCAGCGTATGTTTCGTCATGAAAGTAATCATCAAACTGACTGATGAATGCAAGAACAGTTTTTCCATCTCGAGTGCCATTGAAAGTACGGAATTTGAAATTTATTTTACTTATCTTTGTTTCTTTGCGGGTGGATTGAGCTTCGAGAGTCGCATCGATGGTTCGTCGGATAAGATCTTCAGATTGTGGTTCCTCTTTGTCGGTAGTCGATCTTTGTAAATTGGCCAATTGAACTTGCAATGCTTGCCGGGCTCTTCATTCTTCGTCCAACTGCATCATAATTAAATCCAACTTTTGTTCTATCGTAGGTTCAGGAAGATCGCCTTCAACCATTAAATCATCCATATTTTGTTCCGTCATCCTGCAAAACTTCAAAAGATCTCACACTCTCAAAATCCAATTAGCGGGATGAGCGTAGCTCAAGATCGGGGGTACAAGGCTTATATATTTTTGTTTGGCTTTCACGGTCTTCGTCTTTGGCAATTGCGGGATTTGAAATCTTTGAAAAATCTGCGTTTTGACCTTCTACGTGTGCTGAAACTGGTTCAGCAAGTCTGTGTATAAGAACAGAGCCTTCCAGGGAACAACTTTGCAGTTCGGTGCTTCTGCGCAGGAACAGTCCTTATAGGAGTTTTGAGCACAAGCCAGTTCTGACTTCTGGTTACTTGCTAGACTTGCAGAGTTGCAGACTCACGAAACTTGCAAAACTTTGGAACTTTATGTGATTTAGGACTTGTGTAACTAAGCTTAAAGCTTAGTATACAGCAAACGACGATTTCTAGGGGGGGCTGTTTTCTGACGCCATTTTTTTTAGGATGCTGCCGCCCTCTGTCATCGAATTAAAAAAATTGAAGCTTTTAAGCTTCTTAAGCTTTATAAGCTTTAAACTCAAGCTTTTAATCTTTATGAAATATATGGCTTATATCTGTTGTTGACTGTGAGAAAATTACTTGAAGAAGAAGATGTTGGAGTGGCCCTCTGCCATTACAGGCCGGTCCTTCGCGATCAAAGGCTATAAACAGAGGTTCTTGACCGCCAAGAATCCACCCGTATCGACTGTTCGCGATGAGACTGACCGTAGAGCTCGATCGTTCCAAGAGCTCCGCCTTCGCACAAGATGGGTAGTGATTGGAAGCTCTTGATCTCAGCTTCGCTCTGATACCACTAGTGTGCAGATCGGATGTTGTATGCTCGCGTAGTGAACGCCAGAAGGTTCCCAAGAACAAAAAAACTCTACTTTCTGTACAAAACTCAAGGTAGAAAGCATGCATGACATGAACAAGAGACCAATTGGGTGCAATCTCCCCCCATGCCTTGTGTGAGCGCTCCACAAAGCATGTATTTTATGTATTAATCATCTTCAAGCTCAAATAATAGCCCAAATTACAAAATAGCACACTTTTGGCTTTTTGAGTTTGCTTTAGCACAAAATAGAAATAAAGCTAATGGGTGAGCGCCCAAAGAGTCAGGCATACCCAATACAATGTCCAAATACAAATATCATAATCGTGCGCCCATGCGCATACAAAATAATAAATAAATATCCAATGCCTTAATAAATAGGCACGACAAAATATAGGCACCATGCCTAAGGTATGCGCCCATCAAAATATAAGTGATAACTCGAATACACGCTATCCTCCAATGCTTTCCTCTGCCACTACTGCTATCTCTACACATCAACTGAAGCATTCACAATCGTTAGTAAAATAATACAATTAAACCGACAAAAGTGAATACCTAGCAGTCTTCAGCTACATAAATAAATCAATTGGTTAGAAATCAATCCTAACCTTAATTTATCATGAGTGCGCACTCTAAACTCATAAATGTTTATTAATTTAATATGTATTTTGCGGAATCACCCGCTATGGAATCACCCATATACACACTAAATTAATGAAACGCCCGAAAAGGATAGGCGTCCCCATCAACTTCTCGCACAAATAATCCACTTTATGTATGAGCCCCGGTCAACAAAGTTTACAGAATCCACCATAAAACCTCACGGAATCCATCATGGCACGAAATCCACCGTGAAATATGCCTCTTGGCATCATAAAGGCTCATCTTTTTATCATATTAGGACTAGTTCCTAGAGATTCAATAGAGTATAGATATTATAACCTCATGGATGGTTGGTAATCCTTGCCTTCATCAAGATTATAGAGAGGGTGGCTCTAATGGTTGCTATAGAGCTTGGGGGCTCTGCCTTATAGAGCATGTAAGACACCATGTGAGTTCAAAAGAAAGGGTATTATATTTAGTAAAATTTATATGATTATATTTATAAGAGGGATTTGTAAATTAAAATTTGAAAAAATATGTAAGTTTAGTAAAGTAAAGGGGTCATTTAAAGGCCTTATAGCATGTAAAGAAAGGGTATTTCTTAATATTGTTTAAATGCACATTATATAGATGATTGCTTATAGGTGGACTCCCCAGGCTATAGAGAGACAGATGCACTGTCCCCTCTTGTCCATTGAGTAGATAGCTAGCACCTATATTTGATACATCTATGGGTACGACCATTCATGTGACACTTAGATTACCTCAACCATTTATGGATGGTACTTCTATAGGTGCAGCTTCTATAGGTACACCTAATATATAGAAATCTCCCGGTTATGATTTTAGTAGCATACTCCTAGATGGGAGAGGATGCATATTAGACATACCCAACCAAGCTATGGGTATTTGATGAAAACATTGAGTAGTGCTATATATATGAATGATGAGATGACGAGACTCATAGCATGCATGTGTGTGTTTTGTCAGCAAGTCTTTCAACACAATGGATTGAATAGATGGTAGAACATGCTAGAGAGTAGCAAGAACTATGTGATAGTGTTGCATGAAAAATTGGGGTGGGGAGGCTCCGAAGATCACACCCCCTCTAAAGTCTCTTTTACATTGGTCTTTTTGACTTCCTTTTCTCAGGCACCCACAACTCTAGTTTTCGGGGGCC
The DNA here is from genome assembly GCF_053477565.2 of Lygodium microphyllum. Taxonomy (NCBI): domain Eukaryota; kingdom Viridiplantae; phylum Streptophyta; class Polypodiopsida; order Schizaeales; family Lygodiaceae; genus Lygodium; species Lygodium microphyllum. The sequence goes on along the minus strand of NC_141152.1, from coordinate 23,849,160 downwards.
AAATTGAAGTTTGAAAATTTCCCATGACTATCTCAGAGTCCCTCACTACCTTGAACTTGTTTCACTCTATTTTGGAACTTGGAAAAATGGCTAAAAATTCGAGACTGCTATGAGGTCCATCTTCAAAAGTACATTAAAATCCCACCTTCCACAATTACTTAAAATCGTCAAATCTACATTTGCTGCTTCCAACGACTTTCTATTTTGCCTCAAGTTAACAAATTTTGTCACATTCTTGCCTTTTTCTAGGCTTAACATCCCACTCTCATTTGTGACCACAGGACAGATGACTCAGCTCCTTGAATCCACGAGCTGATCTATACATTTAGAAACCATAAAGAGCATCAAGTTGCTACAAAGAAAAGTACTTGACAAAACACAAACACAGCTCTCACCCTACCCCCCTTGATAAAATTAAGGCATGAAGATCCACAAGGGATAGGCCAAGCATAATCTAACAGAGATCCAGAGCTCATGGCTAACCAATTGCTCTAACACAGATTGGTAAAAAAGAACTATCAAAGGAGTCATCCTAAGTGGTGGTTTGACTTGCCTATCAGACCTAAGACAACTAGACAACGAATTCCTACTAGGCAAGGACCTCTATAGCCTCGTCTTTTATTTTTAGATACTTTTCATTGATCACTTTTTAAAAAATACTATAAGACTTGATACTTGGGGGTGTAAAAAGGAGGGAGTTGAGGGTATTTGTGACCCAAGGAGAATAGAGCATTGGCCTCAGGTCTAGTCTCTCGCTATATCCAAAAACTTTTTAAAGCTCTCACAAGGTAACACTAAATTATTTCTTCTTATGCTCACTTTTATTTTCACTCCAACCATCCTTATTTATTTTTTTGGCTAAATGACACCCCTAAGAAGACAATGCATCATTAGCTCTTAGAATATTTCTTTCTTTATTTTCTTATTTTAGGAGTTAGAATCCCTTTTTACATACCTTTGTATACAAGGTTTTCCAAATATATTTATCATTTTTTGTCTTTATTTTCAATGGGCTTCCCTAGCTGCCTCACAACTAATAAGAGCTCCTAGAAATAGTTGCCTAGTAGGCTAGCAAGACAAGGTTACTTAAAGGTCTACTTCAAAACATATCTTTAAATGACTGACAATGCCTTTATATGAGGCAAACAACCACTCAGACCTTCCCAAATATACCAAATCAAAACCTTAGGACTTCATACCTTGACTTGTTGGTCCCCAAAAGAAGAAAAATTTCCACAAACATATACATTTAGATGAAGGGGTAAAACACTCAGAAAGGAAGAATAACACTTGGACTTGGCCACACCAAGCTTCTACATAGCAAGAGGCTCCCTCCAGGCACTTCTTTAGACCTATTTGGTGCAATATGAAAACATAAAACCATCAAATGCACCTGCACCAAACAGACACATGGCTCTCTTGGCCTAACGAAATAAATCATTTTACTAAATAATGAATGGCTCGCTGGGCCTTACAAAAAAAGCATATAGTACACCATTCAGTAACCTACTACTAAAAAAAAAAACCCTTGGTCCTCACATAACCTCTAATACTGAAGCACGAAACTAGACCAATGGATGGGCCACTTAGGCTCTACAATAAATGCATTAAATTATTAGCTAGTATCATTGCATAAATGGCAAGGGGTGTCTGATGAATATGCCATTGAATGATCCTATGCATCCATGAAAGAATATGAAGATGGTCAATTGCTACTTGGCTCATCACCCATCTTAACCATCCATGGCTATAACAAGACATGTTAGCATGCATTCCCCATAGTATCATGTGCTAATAAGATTGAACAATTCTAATAACTCCTTAGAACCACACTTGAGAATAACATCCTCAACAAATGCATAATTTACCAATGAATCCACAAAGTGGTTCCTTTGATGAGGAACCAGCTGACAAGTTACTGTCTCAAAAATCTAAACTGTCTCAAAAATCTAAAGTATATCCAAGGGGTTGCACAATGATACATCCATAGAATGGGATCCCTCATGCTATACATCCCATTGAATTGGTTGATCACTAAACTTTGAATTGCCTTTTACTAATAAATGGTGGATATCACCATGTTGGGCTATATTCAGCCCTATGATTAAGATATTGTATTCTGCCATGTTATTAGTAAAAGTGGTGCCTAAATAAACTCCCATTTTCATAGCAACTCTATGTTGGAGGTCTTTAATAATTATACCAACACTTGCATGCTTAATAGGCCCTCATGAAGCTTCATCAAAATACAAAGTATAGACTCATTCTTCATAGACAGGCCACACCATACTAATTAGCACACTTGTACCTATGGTAGTCAAAGTCGAGTTGAGAGAGAGGATGTATGTTAGGTACAATCCCTCCTTCCTTATGCTAATAAGAACCCTATCACAATGGTGATGATAGACCTTAATATCCTGCATGAAAGATCCATTTTGCCACTTAGTAAACCCTTACTCCACCAGATCACTTGACCTTAGCGGTAATGTTGCTACAAATACAAATGTTCAAGATAAGGAATATTTTTTCCCATCCGATTGCCTTGGCACCTACTGCAAGTTTAAGCTAGATCCTAGAAGACTTACAAAGGCACCAAGTCTGATGTTGTCAAGTGTTTTTCTGAAAACTAAAAACCCCTAGTCAAACTGTAGTTAGGTTTGATTTCTGCTAGCTTAGTTGTTTGTATGACTGATTGCTTTGTTATTTCATAATTGGATTTCTCGTGTTTGTCTAACTTAGGATTTGTTTCTATCATTTTTTTTGGTTTGTTGAGTGTGAAACTTGATAGCCTTGGTTGAGCTTGGTATTTTTTTGGACAGGTTGAAGCTAGAGTTTGCTAGTAGCTACCGAACATTGTGAAATAGGTTTTTTTTCTTGCCGAGACTCTAGCACATCAGGGGACTATGGGTTCACGAACATTTCACGTTGCACTTGTTTGATTGCACTAGACTTGGGGGTCATCTCCTATTTTTATCAAATACTACCATGCCATGGGTTAGGATTATGCACGTTTTGCACCATCGTTGAGCACTTGCACGGCATGAGGCCTACTGTAGCTATATGTAGTAAATCCTAGTTGCATGTGCACATGAGAGAGCACCTGTCATTGAGCACACATATTTCTTGCATGCACAATATTTGGGATGTTCATCACAAAGTTAGGAATCTCTACATGAGTGTGTAAGGTGGTTGGGTGAGTTAGAGGGTCATTAAGGATGACGTCAATTGTGAGATGGGTTGTTCTTATTTAGTCAATATCTTGAGAACCATCATTTCTAGAGAGATTGTGATATTTTGGATGAGTGGAGAGGAGTATGACATATTTTATTGCTGAGAGTTGAGAGGTGAGGTTAAGGATTTAAATATTCAAGGAATTTTGTTTGCATTATGCATGATGCACAAGCACATGTACATAGGCTAGGCACGATTCTTAAATGCAGCATTGATTGATTGGTTGCATACCACAATCCAACATTGCATATTTTTTCAAATCATGAATGATTGGGCACAGAGGTCATTTAAAAAACCATGTTTCTCGCTAGGGCATATTTCATGAAACACAAGTTTATATGAAGAGAATATACAAGGATGTGTACACCATATTGGAGTTTAAGAGGAATGGGAGGGAAGAATGATGAAGAAAATTCCAAATCTAGTATCTAGCACATGAAGCGGTGTATTGAAGGTAGGAATTACCATAGAAATTCAATGGAATTACAATCAAAAAGCATGAGAAAAGATGATGGACTAGACTGACCACATTCTTGATAATAAGATGGTGGCATATTCCGAGATAAAGATAGCTGTTTGACCTGTGATGATGGACGAAGCAGACGGAGTTTGTCTCCTTTCCTTCTTCTTTTTCTGCCAACCTTGCCTAATGTTTTATTTGAACTAGAGATTAACTTTTTCCTTCTTCATCGGCTATTGGAGTGTGGATCAAAGGAAGTGAAAGCAAGAAAAGATTTCAAAGCTAGCTAAAGGAAAAGTGTTGATGTTAAATATCAGTTCTATATCTACTGGTGCTCATGTGCTTGATGTGAAGAAAGATTTTGCTAAGCTGCAGATTACTTCTTCAGTTTGTATGAGTGAGGAAGAGAAGGTTGCCCTTAGCAGAAGGGTTGAAAATCATTGGCAACATAATGCTAACAAGGATCATCAAGGTGATTGATGACAACGTAGATTGGGCAACTACTTCCATGCATGGGGGGGCATTACGTGATGGATGGAACGAGGTCTGGAGAAAGAGGTAAAACCGCATTCGTTGCATGGAGTACAATATAGTTGTTGCCAATATCATTTGTCAAAGGGATGGACCAAGCCGTGTAACAGGAATGACATGAATTTGTGGATGAGGGAGATTTACGTGTTGAAAAACGTATGATGGAGATCGCAAAGCAGTGATGACGAGAGAATAAGGAAAGCTAAAAGATTTCAAATCATAAGCCAAAAGAATGCAAAGGCTTGAAAGCTTGGGATTTAAGTAAAACCTTAAAAAGCCTTAGCTTTTTATAGGAAAAGCAAAAATCCAAAAGCATATCCAACATGAGAGAGAATGAGAAACTATATAAGGAGGTATGAGAGAAGTATTAAGGGCCTTCCCTCTCAAATACAATTGTATCATGTGAGCGGAGAGTGGAGGGTCACATGCGGGAGTGTGAACTCTTGTAGTACTAGTTGTAAAGTGTTGAGTACTAAAATGACTAGATTTTTTGGGTGATTTTTGTTGTTTTTGAGGCCTGAATGGTTTGTTTTTGATGGATTTTGAGTGATATTTGGTTGTTTTGGAAGTGTTTGAGAGTTTTTGGATGATATTGATTATGTTTTGGAAGCTCATGATGCACCTTGGCACATGCATTAATTTAGTTGCATTAGGCATAACTAAACCAACCTAGGCATGTTCACATGCATCACAACTAACCGCAGTGCACAAACTCACTTCACATTCCCCCATTCACCTGCACAACCACAACCCAATGCGGCAACAATAATACCAAGAGGCTAGCATGATTAACCGAAAAGCTGACAGAGCTGGATGCAACGAAAGCTAGAGGTGTGATTCTCAATAGAAACATGAGGTTTTGTGATGTTCTGATAGGTTCTGATGAGATTCTGATACCTTCTGTTAAGCTTTTGTTTTATCCTGATTTTATTTTGTATGAAGCATGGATTGATGATTGATAAAGGTTGAGGTCTTTTTAAAGCTCATTGAATATTTTTTGATAGTTTGGAATGGTTTTAGTATGAGTTATGAGGTTTTGATGTTTTTTGTTGACCTTCTATAACCCTCTGATGAGCTTTTGTAGAGCCTCTGTTCCTGTTCTATTATGTTTTGTATGCCTTTGTAAGTGTTCTGTGGAATGTATGTGTGATTTTGGAAATGTTTTCTAGCCTTGGAAAGAGGTGAATGTAAGTTCAAAAGAGCTCAAGGAAGTGGAAGAAGTAGTTGTTGAAGACTCAAGAGAAGACTAGAGTGAAGTGACAGTAGTGAGCTGTGAAGAGTCATTGTAGTAGCTATGGTGACCTTTCATATCATACACACCTCTTGGAAGGGGCATCCACGACCAAATAAGGATTATTATGATTGATTATTGAGTATTTTAGTGAGGAGATGATGTACTATTGATTGAGAGAAAAAGAGAGAGTTAGAGATAACCAATTCTATGCAAAACAATGTATCTATCTATGAGAGAGAAAACTATGAAGACAATATTGAAGATGAATCATATGTGATTATTTCCATTCAAAGTGGTGTTTCTTTTGTGTTCTCTTTGTTGGTTGATGAATTCTATGAAGAATATGAAGAAAATGATGAACTTTGTTGAAGATAAAGCCATGGGAGATTGTTTCTATGATGTTGCATGAAGATTTGTTCTTTTCCTTGTTGTGGTTCTCTAAAGAATGAAATAAAAGCTTGTTGATGTTACAAGATAGATTTTATTGCAGTAGAAACCCTTTTTTCTTGGTGTCTCTCTTGGGGCTCCATGAAGTAAGAGAATTTGGATGTGGAAGCACTGAGTGACGGCCCAAGGTTATCAAGGTATACAATTTCCATGATGTTGGATTTGTCTAAAGTTTGTTTTGAACTTTATGCAAAGTGTTGGTGTTTTTTGAACTTTGGGGGAGTTTGAGTGATGCTCTACTCAAAATTAAGTTTCTTATTCTTCCTTGAGCTACAAGAGGCATTGTGTGTTATTTAGTTTTGTGTGTGGTTCATGTGGTGGTTGTCGAAACATTTAATTTTTTTTTTGTTGTGTTGTGCATCTGACAAAGTCAATTTCCCCAAATTTAGTGATTTTGATGAAAAGTTCATGGATGAGTTTTGTTAACCTATAAAGGAGTTGTTTGAGAAAGATGTGCGATTTGAGTTTATAGAGAAGCTTTTGGATAGATCATTGGATCCGATCTTTGATTGGATCATAAATGTTGCATTGTTTTATGAGAGAAGTTACTGCAAGTGAATGTTTGTAGACTAGGGGGAGGGATAAATATGTCAAGCGTTTTTCTAAAAATTGAAAATCATGGAATGGATGCCATTTTCCTACACATAATATGTTTACCCACCTTACTTCATGACATTGGCTTTTATTTGTGCCTACCTCCATTTGTCACATATAAAACGATGCCCCTATTACTTCTTATTCTTGAAATATTTCCTTGTATATTGGTACTAATTTTGATCCCAATGAAATAAGCAATCTCTCTCTCTCTCTCTCTCTCTCTCTCTCTCTCTCTCTCTCTCTCTCTCTCTCTCTCTCTCTCTCTCTCTCTCTCTCTCTCTCTCTCCCCTACATGATGTTTTTTGGGACCCCTACTGAGCACAATTCTCATGGACAACCCCGACCTCATTAGCCATGTCAAACCCATAAAAATAAATAGATTGATATTCACATTGCTATATCAAAGAGCTAAAGAACTTGGACCTAGAACAACACATGGCTAGTAGGATCCTCTTCCATCATCTTGTATGAGTAAAGTACAACTGATGGTGAGGCTAACGATCCTTTGCCATATGGCTTTGGCTAGTAAACACTCTAACCTTGTCATGCAAATGTGGCAAGCCATGGTAACCCAACCAACCATTGAGTTGGTGGGTGTGATTGAATTGTACCTATGTATTGCATAAATCTCCATAATCAATTGTCCTCACCTACTCAAAAGGTCCACACTAGAAGCAAGGCCCTTTGTAGAAATTTTGAATACATGATCTATATTTGTTTCTAACTTTGTTACTCTTTCTTTTTGTTTTGTTTTTTTTTCTCATGTTTTCACATGTAAAGGTCAAAAGGTCCTATGCTTTCAACAAATCCATATGCATGAAATAGAATTTAAAAACAACCTAGTTGCATATTAATATTAAAATTAAACTTGTGTACCATCCCATCCTCTCTCTCTCTCTCTCTACATAAAAAATATTTATTATATTATGTATGAAACGAAATATCACCATAGCCTCAATGTATCCATGAATATATGCATCTTTATAGATGTATATATGTAGGAAATGGCTAACTATACATATATATGCATAAATGTGTGTGTGTGTGTGTGTGTGTGTGTGTGTGTGTGTGTGTGTGCAACCATATTATATTTTGTATGTCTGTACATAAATTTGCACCAGTTTACAATCTCTCTTATAAAATTATTATTCACATATATTATAATATTCGAATCTATATAGATGAATATGGTGTAGCATAGATACATCAGTTTAGCTTACAAACATATATGTATTCATACATAGTAAAAAATGCTGGCTCTATCTCATAATCTCATATTTTGGAAATTTTAGCTTCTTATAAAGAATGTTGAATGCTAAAAAGGATAAAATCCATTGCCTTTCAAGATAAGCTTATGTCCTTACAATGGCCTATTAGATGTGATTTGATGCCCATTTTGATGCCTATTCAACCTAGAGAGGTGGCATCAAAGAGTCTATTTGTAAATGGAAGATTGATAGATAACACAAAAGAATGAAAGGAAAGGGCATATATTGAAAAACGTGATGGTACAAACTTTTTATAGTGGAAATAGAAAACATACATGTATTGGTCCAAAAGAAGTAGGTAACCCTGGTTCTACGCTAGTTACCCTTGGTTAGGCACCTTCGCTAGCGTATAACATAACATGGTTGGAAGATTGATCAGAGTCTCTTAATGATGCTATTGATCTCATATGTCTTGGTCATCTTATTAAAACTATGGCATGATGGTGAACAAGTCCATGTACTTGATGCATTGGGCCATTGTGTTGACTTGCATGCAAGTTAATGTACACATTAGTGTGGTGGTGACCCATTGCTCCCTATACATTGCAATAGACTCTATCAACTTTGTCACCATGATGGTGTCCCCCATCTAGCCCCATTGGATCTCCCTCATACATTACATCAGAAGGGTGCTCACCACCTCTAACAACATGATCGATGCCCAGGAGGGCATGCGAAGAAGAACATAGGTGAAGGCATGCCATTGCACTACTTCTTGGTGACATCATATGCGATGAGGTCTTCCCCTTACAATCCAAACTACAATTACCATATCAAGACACAACTTAGCTCCCCATTAAAGATGACCAACATTTATGTTCTCTCATACTTCTTATAAGCATGGAGGTTGTGCAACATTTCAAAACAAGTGCACTTAAACATAATGATGTACTTTGAGGTGATCACATATACACCCTATCATAGACACCAAGGCCTAAACACATGTATTACTACACCTTCATGTGCACACACCAACATTATAACCACATATACATGCACTTGTTGTTGGGCCACACTTGCTCAATGTCTTTGGGATGTTTAGACATACTCCTATTGTTGTTGGGCCACACTTGCTCAATGTCTTTGGGATGTTTAGACACACTCCTATTATTTCAAGAGCTTTAACCACTTAATTAGCAACTACCTCTCACATGGCGTCTTGCACATGAATGTAAGATCCACTTGTAGTGAATTCATGAAGCCTACCTTCAATGATGAAGAATGCTCAATGCACACTGCACGCTCCAAGATGCACCTCCTAGATTCTCAAACCCTTTATATCTTTTGTTATGCTAGAGGAGTACCATGGTAAGACATAAGAGATGCAAGAAAAGTTGGAGGCTTCACCCTCACTCTCACTCACTTGCTCTCAACTCACCTCTCTCTCTCTCTCTCTCTCTCTCTCTCTCTCTCTCTCTCTCTCTCTCTCTCTCTCTCTCTCTCTCTCTCTCTCTCTCTCTCTCTCTCTCTCTCTCTCTTTGCATGTGTGCAAAAGCAAGAAGGCAAGAATCAATAATCAATACACACACAAGAATAGCCTTTTTAATTATTTTTCAATATTTTTATACCCAAAACTAGGGTGAGGGTTTCCCCTATACCCTTGGGCATCTTGTTTGTTCTTTGGACCAAAGATTGGTATTCTCCTATTGCATGCACTTTCATCCACATTCTATGTTGAGTGCTACCAAATTTGATTATAACTTGCACGGGAGGGAGCTCGAATCTCATTTACAACAATAATTTCCTTTCTCAAGACAATAATTTCAAAATTTTGAGGCTTCCACGTTCTTGTCTTTCTTCAAGTCTTCCTATCTTTAAACTGGTTAACATCTTTCCCCTCCTAGTGGAGTGCCATAGAAGCTTGATGTGGTTAGCAACAAGTGTTGGGTCAGTCGATGAGATCCTAGAGGGCCAAGTTTCTGTGATAGTATGAGGGAAAGATATAGAGTGTGGTGAAGAGGAATATTATGATTGTTGGAGATGGAGAAATCCATAGTAAGTAGGAGGCATGGGCCACCAATATTGATGGTTCTTTAGGTGCTTTGTATACCTATCATTGTGCTCTAACTGAGGGTGTGTCTACCTATTTTAGCAATATGAGGTGGTCATGTAGTGTAACTGGGAGATGTGCTGAGTTCCAAGGAACATTGTCACATACTTGAGAACCCAATTTATGAAGGGTTAGTGTAATGTCTTCCCCAAGGTGATAGGTCTACCAAGCAAGCTTGGGATGTCCTATCCTTGATGGGCCCTAAGGTTGTGATGTGGAGGAGTGGGCTAGAGTGTCCCCTAGGTGCTATGAGAGAGTTATATGATTCTCTCTCTTTCTTTTTATTTTGTTTTTAATATTTTTATTGTTTTTCTCTTTTTCTCTCTATTTTTTTTAAATAATTCTAACAAATATTTACACTACTCATCAAGGACTGGCCTGAGTGCATACTAGAGGCCTCCTTTAACTGCATGGAGCCCCAAGAGGAACACCAAGGAAAAGGGGATTCTACTGCAAGAAAATGTATCTTGTAATGTCAACAAGCTTTTATTTCATTCTTTTGATGACAAAAAAAAAGAAAACAGTAAATCTTCACGTAATATCACAGTAGATATCTCCCACGGATTTGTAGAATCAACCAATAGAACAAAGATATAAAAGAATACACCATTTTTGAATGGAAATCAATCACATAGTATTCATCTTCAATGCCTTCATAGTTTTCTCTCTTAATCTCTCATATACAGTTACACCGTCTTGATAGAAATTGACTATCTTTGGCTCTCTCTCTCAATAGTACATCATCTCCTCACTAGAATGCTCAATAATGACTCTCAATAATCCTTCTTAGGTCGTGGATACACCTCCCAAGAGGTATGTCTGATGTGAAGAGGCACCAGAGCCACTACAGTACTACTGTCACTGTCACTCCAGTCTTCTGTTCAACAGTTGCTTCTTCCATTTGTTTTAGCTCTTTTGTTTGAACTTAGATTCATCCTTTCCAAAAGTTAGAAAATTTTTCCAAAGTCACATATAAATTCTTCAGAACACTTATAGAAGATCTACATAATAGTATAGAACAGATACATAGCAGATACAGAACAGATACAGAAGGTTTAGAGAGGGTTACAAAAGGTCATCAGAGAACATCAAATCCTTATAATTCATACTAAAATCATTCCAAACTATCAAAAACCACTCAATAAGCTTTCAAAAGATTTCAATCTTCATCAATCATCAATCCATGCTTCATACAGAAGAAAATCAGAACAAAACAGAAGCTATACAGAAGGTATCAGAACCAATCAGAACCTCAACAGAACCTATTAGAACATCAGAGAGCTTCATATCTCCACTAAGAATCATCATGAGCTTCCAAAACATAATCAATATCATCCAAAACACTCTCAAAAACTTCTATTAAAAACCATACATCACTCTAAATCCATCAAAAATCAATTATTCATACCTCAAAAATAAGAAAAATGAATTAAAAATGCAGTCTTTTTCCACTCTCAACACATCCCCATACTTAGAAAGGAAGCGTCCTCGCAATCTAAGGAAAATAAGAATAAAAGTTCATTAAAGAGCTCAATTTGATATTTTGTAGTACCTTCAATAATCACTCTAAACCACGACCCCAACTTATCACCTGTATCTCTAGAAAAATACTTCCAAATGAAAACTTCGCTATTCATTAACACATCTGATAATCAATAAAAAGTCATAACAAATTTATAAAGGATATAAGAGGTTTTTCATCATCATCTCGAACTATCCAACCAGCATCACCATCACTGCAATTCTCCAAAAATGTATCTCTCGAAAGCAAATCGAATAGGCAATCACCACGATCTCATCACATAAAATTAACCCCCAACACAAACACTAACCATCTGAATGACACCTCTAAAAAGAGAGATATATCATTAAGAATCATCCACAATACATTGCAAAGGCATCAATGAAGGTGATCCCTTTTGAAGGCTTGGTGATTTTGAAAGTGATCCATGGATAAGGACTCATCCACAAATGTCTTTGGAGGATTTTGAAAGAACTGAAGGCAACACATCCTTTCTAGAAAAACCAGATATCTACTAAGTAGACATAGGGCATGAAAATATAGGACATCCAACTGTTGGGAATCAATGTTCGCATTGACATTCATACAAAGCTTTGGAATGGCCTTTTGATTGTTATGGGAATGCCTATGCATATATGCTAGATACCAAGAAAAATGAGCTGTCAATCTCAATAAAGGATCTAGAGATTGTGAACATTGATGAGAAAAATGGAGGTAATTGTAGTATGCTTGACTAGCAGTTGTCAAGTCCCTTGGAATTAATGGCCAATTAATCTGTGGTCCTATGAGAGAATCAGTTGAGCTCCATCCTCTTCTTCTCGGAATCTACTGATCAAATCCTTCATACCCACTAACCAACTGAGGGGGTTGAGAAATAGAAGTGGCAGGAGATGGAAGTGGAATAAGTAAAAGAGGATGAAGAGATGGGTAGGCAAAATCATAAAAGGAGGAATAAGCTAAAGAAGGAGTGGCTGAAAATTTAAGCGAATCAGTTAGGAAAGGTGTCAATTGATAAGCAGGAAAAGTAGAAGGTATATGGATAGATAGAGAAGGGCATGGTGGAGAAGGGGAAAAGACTCGATCTTCGATGAAAGAACAATAAGTAAATATAGGAATTTGAGGAAAACCCAAAAGTTGGAAAAGGAGAGGTAAGATAGCTGCTGAGTTGGATTGATAAAGGGAAAGATAAGTCTCATGGCAATGAGCCATTTGTTGGTAGTACAATAGGCTAGGAATAGAGGGACCTAAAACAGATCGTCTCTGATAGGCATCAAAGAAAGATGAATCAAATGGATGGTTTTTGGAAAGATAAGCTAGGAGATCCACCCTCAGTTGGTTAGTGCTCTGCACATAAGTAGAATCTGTATTCTGACATTGATTCAGGACCACAGAATCAATCATTGAATGCCATGAAGTATCAAGACAAGTAGCCACTTTAGAAGAATAGCACTGGAACATATCGTCTATCCTCAACTCCAAATAGTTGACATATAAGGTAGCTTGTAAAACCACATTGCCCACATACCAAGCTAGATGTACATCATCTGAAATCAATAGATCACCTCGTAGATACATGTAAGACAGGAACATGGTATCTGTCATTACAGAATCTTCAAAGACCATACGAACAACTTCTGTCAGCAAATCAGAAGACCAAGCCCCACTCCAACCATCCTCTGGAAGAGGGGGATCCATCGTTGAAAGCTTCATATAGAAGGCCAACTTCTGCAAAACTGATAGTGGACAAAGAAAGAATAGTCCGGAAGAACTTAGTCTTGAAATTGCTCAAATGTAGACCATAACAAATCCATCATGGACTGCAATTTTTCCACTTTATCTTGAAACAACGAACATAATGTGGCCTGTCTCTAGAGAACTCCCAAGTCCTGCTAAGAGATAGAAGGAATCATAGGAACATTGGGGCTTGGAGAAATGGACCATGACTGTGCCAGTTGGTCTTGCAACTGCTTAATCTGGGAAGCTTGTGATTCCAATGTATTATGAGCAGTCTGCAAAGCTGATAGTTTTGCATCTAAAAGAGTCTGAAACTCTTGAGCTTCTTTGGACATTCTCTCTTTCTCTTCCGAAACTCTAGTGACCTCTGACTGAGCTTCTACTAACTGAATCTTCAAAGAAGATATTTCTTCTCTCTGGGTCTCAATCATTTGGGTTTGCTGCTCCATCTGCTTAAACAAATTAGCAAGAGTATCTTTAGCAGAGGCTAACTCAGTGGTTGCCTTATGCAACTGGTCTTTAGATTGCATCAATTCTTCATAGAAAGAAGCATATAACTGTTGAACATAGCCTGTCACTGAGAGTTCAATAGAACTCTGGATGTCATTACAAAGGAATGGAATGGCATCTCTTGACACTAAACTATTCAGTGAAGGAATTGATATTTCCAAAGAACCTTCCCGATGTGTCGTGAATAAATTGTTAAAGGTAGGCAGGGAGGTCACTGCCAAAAGTAGCAGGAACTGTTACTGAAGGAAGGACTGCAGGAGTTTTATCTGCCACATGCTTCAAGCGCTTCCACTGAATGACCAACGGAGGAGGGGAATCAAGATCCTCTATGTCAATAGGTTTTGAATCCTCTGAAGGTCGAGGGGGAGGAACTGATTCAAATGGAGGAGGAGGTAGCACACCCTTCTTAAGGCTTGAGTATATCAAGAAAGCATATAAATAGGAACCAGAAGTGACATTTGTGACATTCGCTTTGTCACTTTGACAAAATGTTGGTCCATCTTTGTAAGTAGGTAAGTACTCCAATCAATGGCAACCCCTTTTAACACCATCTTGGAAGCTGTGAAGAGTTCCTTAGACAAATAATGAGATGTGTTTTGGCAGGCATAAACCTGTCTTGGAGGAATTGGCAGACTAACTTTCAAAGAGCATCAATGATCATGGAAAAAGACACTCCTGAAGTGTTAATCACCTTCTTGACATCCACGACCTCTTTGGTCTGCTTCTGTAGTAACAACTTGAGAATTTTATCATTGGAGAATAATTGTCTGGCTGTAACAAAGGGTTCTCCTTTGTAGGGAAGAGACAAAGCCTTCCCTAACCCTCTAGGTGTCAATACCATGGAAGCACCACGAACCAGGCCCGATTTCTTATTGTATGATACAAGAAATTCATCACATAGAGATGGATCGTCTGGAATCAATGGGAGTGAAGCAGCCACGAAAGTTGCAAGTCCTGCTTTCGCTATAGGCTCAAAAGCCAGGAGGGAAGAATAATCCCTATTGATCAACGGGACATATTGGATAGGAGGAGGAGCATGAGGCGTCATTCAGATGAAAAACACACACACCACAAATACAGACAATCACAAAGAATGCCTGCAAAACAACCAAATAGCTATAAAAAAGAAATCGATCAAAAGAAGTACACACACAAACGTAACTAACCAATTGACCATCCCAAACAACTCACATCCTAGAAAAAATTCGGCATGACCTCTATACATATGCGACCGAAAACTTCATGCGATGCAACAAACAGGCACCCAAGGCCTCGTATCAGGCAAAAAAGAAGAAAAACTACAAACCACACCCGTAATCGTATCACACAAGCAAACCATTATACCTTAAAAACCTAATCAGGACATAACCATAACTTTGATAAACAATTTCAACTTAAAGGACTTTACGTGCCTATCCCACGAAGCGTGTTTATTAAAAAGGAAAAAAAAAAGTGCAGTGAGGAGAAATGGTTTTAATGAAGGATTCATTTTAAGAAATTATTAACAATGGGTGAAATTTTATTAGGTTATAAACCTTAATAAGAAAACGGTAGTTCATTCTTAAAATTTTAATTACGATTTATTAAGGTGAAGCGGTGCTTCAATGAAACTCGGACTTCGATACTTAGACTGGGGTCTCTAAATGCAAATTCATTAATTAGAAATTAATGGTGATGTGGATCGCTTTTTTGCTAGCAGGTGCTTTTTTGTGACGGCTGGTTCATTTTGTATTATAAATTAAAGTGCCTCTAAAGCGCACATAGTGCGCGCAAAGTAAACGGCGGGTTGATTTTAAGTTATTAGAAAAATGTGTGTTTAGCGCGAGCGCGCGTGAAAAAGTAGGTGAATAAAATTCATTTTAACAATTAATTGTGGTTAAGGAATAACCAAAATAAATAAAGTTCATAAAATAGATACCTGGTAGGGATGTCTATGCAAGAGACTGAAGGCGCATTGAGTAGTCCCAAATGCAAGGAATCCAGTCAAAAAAGCAAAAACCACTGACTGAAAAAAATAAAGCACCTTAGTGTGTTTGTTTTATTATTATTATTTATTTATTTTTTAAAAAAAACTTGTATTTTAGGTGTGTTTGTGTTTTGTATTTTGTGTGTTTTTTTTCCTTGCTGTTTTTTTTTAATTTTCAATAATTAAAACGGGATATAGGATACATCAATATGTTGTGAAGTATAATGGTGGGATTTCAGTAATCCAACAAGTGTTAACAATGTGTTTGAATTTATCCATGATTTTTTAGCTTATTTTTGGAATTTAAAATGAATTTTCATGAGGTGAGATATTAAAAATTAGGATTTTGGTTTCAAATAATACTTTAGCCATTTATGGAAGCATTTTCAATTGAGAAATTATTGGAAAAATAGGCAAGGGGATCTGTGAAAATTTTTGAATTTTTTTTGGAAATATTTCTAAAATTTTACTATTTTTTAATGAATTCTTCTCGTTTTACACGTATTTTTGAAAGAATTTTAAAATTTTGAATTTTTTGCTATTTATTTTCTTGAATTTTCACTTTGAAAAATAGTGCAAATGATTTCAACAATGTTGAAATTTTTTTAGGAATTTTTTTGGTAATTTATTTGGATTTCAAATAAATTTTAATGAAATTTTTAAGTTTTTTGGTGTTTTATGTTTATTTTTAATGTGTTTTTCGGGTTTTGAAATTAAAAGTCGGTACCCGAATTGTATGTGAATAGCTGAAAATGACTACATGTGAATGGTTGTTTGCAACACACCACCGCACAGACAAGTCAGAAGTGCGTCCTCGCGCGTAAACGCACGCGAGCCACACCGGTACACACACGGATATCGAGAGAAGTCGCACGGCGTGGGAACAGGGGAGGGAGAGGGGAGTGTTTCTATGGGTGGAGATGGCGGTGGGTGGGAAGGGGGGCTAGGGAAGGGGTAACTGGTGTGAATGGGGGGTGAGGGTTAGGGGAATGAGGGGTTAGATTTAGGGGGGTGGTAAATTTGGTGGGCATTTGGGGGGGAGGTGGAGGGAGACACCGAGGAGGAGAGTGGAGGCGAGAAGGACGGAAGGTCGAATGAGGGCTGAAGGAGGAGGTGGGAGGGTGAGGCGGCGAGAGAGGGAGACGCCAAGGAGGATGGCGAGGAGTTCATGGCGGGTGGAGGGAGACGCCAAGGAGGAGGGCGAGGAGGTCGAGGCGGCGGGAGAGGGAGACACCAAGGACGAGGCGAGGGAGGGTGGAATGAGGGAGGCCGCGTGAGGGAGAACGAGGAGGAGGGCAAGGAAGGAACGAGCGCAAGCGCGAGGGAAACACATGTAAGACATTTTTTTTTTTGTTTTTTTAATGAATTAAATAAATTTCGAGTTTTTTCGTTTTTCTTTTTTTCCTTTTTATTTTTTGTTTTTGAATTTCGTGTTTTCTTTTTGTTTTTGTTGTGTTATTTTTTGTTTTTTGTTGTTTTTTTTGTGTTGTGCTTTTTCTCCCATTTGTGCTTTTTTTGTTTTTTTTTAAAAAATCAGGATTGTGTTTGTTTTTGTTTTTGCTTTATTTTTTGTTGTGTTTTTTTTAAAAAAAATTATTTGTTTTGTGGTTTTTTTATTTTTTAATTGTTATGATTTTTTTGATTTTTTTGTTTTTATGTTTATTATGGTTCAGAAAAATGAGCGCACCCTCGTCCCGCGACATGCGCGGGGCGAGGGTAAAAACATTTTGCATCGGTGGGATCAAACAAGGCGGGGATGGCGATACGCGAGTCACAAAGGCACGGGTGCATCCCGAGGCATGTAAATCAAAAAACAAGCACGTTCACATGCAACACGAGAAACGTGGCCACACGGCAAAAAAGAAGAAAAATTAATAAAACCTAAACCGTACGTCGGATTGAAAAACCGTAAGAAGGAAAAATGTGCTAAAAGAGGAAGGAATATGAGAGAAAAATGTGACACGGGTTCTGGGGGAAAATCAAGGTGTTCACATGGAAAAAACACGAAAAATGACTCCAAAAATACATACGAGGATTAATATGGAAAAATCCACTCACTGAAACGAGGGCAGAAAGAAGGAAAAATATGCAAAATAACGTGCCCAACAAGTTTATAATGGAAAAACACGGTTCCAATCAAGATAGAATGCATTCACATGGAAAAAACCCAAAAATTATACCCGAAAATGGACTCAAAAATTAATATGGAATGATCTGTGCACTGGAACAGAGAATAGTAAAAAGGAAAAATGTCCAGAAGAAAGGGATTCATAGGGCTGGCACATCAAAACTCAGTTTGGGGGGAATTGGGAGGGATTCATATGGGAAAAACCCAAAAAACACACAAAAAAACACTCATAAAAATTAATAACTAAAAATCCAGCTGTCGAAAGAGGGGGGAGAAAAAATGAAAAAGTTGGGGAAAGGCTAGCGGGACACGACTGTTAAGTTAAATTGGAATTTTGATGAAAATGGGGAATGTTCACATGGAAAAATGTAAAAAATAGGCATGAAAAAGACTCGAAAACCCGCAACAATTAATAACGGACCAATCGTGCATCGGAATGACAGGGATTAAAAAGGAAAAATATTAGGGGAATGGGTAGTACAGGGTTGGCACATTAGATCAGTGTTTCGAAGTAAGAAAGACGCGTTCACATGGAAAACCGTCAAATTTACGGGAATTGCTTCAAAAATTAATAACTTGAGAACCGTATGTCAAAACAAGGGTTATAAAAAGGAAAAATGGGAAATTCAAAGGGACGAACACGGTTGTAAGGTTGGATGTGATTCTCAGTGAATGTAGGGTGCGTTCACATGGAAAAATGGCAAAACAAAGGATAAGGGCAAACAGTCAAGGAACATCTCCAAGGACAAAGTGAAATAGAATGAAAGAGTGGGGAAGGGAACCCCATTAGGGTAAAATGAATTCATGGTGTAGATGCATGATCATATCAGGGTATATGCATGGGGATATGCAACATAGACGCCTAGGGACGCGTCCCCACACTTAAAACCTTAACAAGAAGGGTAAACCGAACATCAAGGACCTAGTACCACACATCAGACCAACCAAAAACATCCCCACACTTAAGACATGATCGCCACTGAGAAACACAAGGTGTAGGGTTAGAAAAACTTGGCCCATATTGCCGAGGAGTAATGTCGACTATCGAGGTTGCGTCTTGTATCGTTGTCGATTGCAGAAGGTACCAAGGTGTCTTCACATCACACATCCTTCACACGATAGCACCCAGGGAGGTAGCTGGTTGAAGGAATCGCAGGAAATTCGCTGATGACGAGGGATATTGCATTCAACTCACGATCACTCAAATGGAATGAAAGAATAGTCACTCGCCCCATTACTGACATCACTCGAGGAAATAATGATGAAACCTAGAGCTTACACCCAGTTTAGGAATCGACAAGGGAATGGTGTAGAAAGAGTATGCCAGGGTGCACAATTAATGGTGTATCAGTGCGTCCAACCCTGTCTGGCATAGGTGCAAGGAGGAAAGCCAGGGAGCCTTGCAGTGCAGTGTACCGAGCAGAGTGACGTGTCTTGTACTGATGGCACAGACCCATCCCATGGGTGTATAGGGAAACAAAAACATACCTGACTCCAATGGTCGTAACATCCCTCAATTCTCACCTCGCGATAATTGATTGAAGAACCACCAGTCACACTTAGCCCACCCTCTATCTCACGCTCTGTTGAAGGATTGAAACCCATTGATGTAATCCTCACTGTCACTTGTGCAAAGGTTGTATGCCTTGTGTGCATTTGATGGTGCAACAGTGCATCCCGCCCTGTGATGGCATACAATGCAAGAAGGAAGGCCAGGGAGTCTTATGGTGCAGTGCACAGGAATAGATCATGCGTTGTGTATTGAGAGGCCCATCCCATGCATGCAACACTCCGTTCACACATCTCATCTCTCATTTAATTTGAAGGGAAAGAGTGGTCACTCAGCCCACCCTTTGTCTCATGTTCGGTTGAAAGATACAGAGGGTAGCCCATACTCACGTCCCCATCCTGTTAGGATGAAAGCTCACATCACTCAAGGGGTTGGTGATGAAGATCATGTTGGCTATTGTCATCAAGATCTTGAAGATGAGGCATACCGAGGGAGGCAACGAACAAGTCTCGTACTTCAATGATTTGTAAGAAAGGTCGTCTGTTAAGAAGGACAGACTGACTGATATTGCAGAGACAATGCACCAAGGGAGATGGCTTCAAATTACTTGTTGGAAAGGTTCTGCTAGTAAGTCAGCTATCCTGAACTATGGGGTGTTACCACCTTTTCCACAGTCAGCTTCTCGCCCAAGGGTGTTTCCATATTTTCTTGGAACGAGGCCTCTTATGATAGGGAATTTCTTCATTTTCTCCCATAACAATTTTGTTTGTTTTGGTTTTTTTTCTTTTTTTTTCGTTAATAAAGAGAATGGTAGAAATACCATATGTCAGGACCAACCTCGCCACCATTGTTGAATCAGATGAAAGAGAACAAGGTTGGGTTGAGATGCATCTGCAAGGGGTTAGCAGAACGAGACCGCCTCATGAGGAAGATCATAAGGGCTATCAGAAGCACGATGAGAAGGACAATGCGACGTCCAAAAGGGAGACGGTAGGTCGATTGTGACTGTCAAGATCCCCAAGGAGGGAAGTACTTCTTCAGGTGATAGACATTGATCAAGAAGGGATCATCAGAGGCATCAATGGTCTTTACACCTAAACAGAGCCATTAAGATTGATAGCAAGTACCTTGTATGGGCCCATCCACGGTTGTTGAAGCTTGCCAGGAAACTTGTTGCCAAATCTCGAATCATAGGCCAGGACAAGATCACCTCCTTTGAACTCCTTGTGCTTGATGAAACTGTCATGATAGGCTTTACACCGCACTTGAGTGGTTTCCATGCACTGTAGGGCCATCCGTCGTATCTTATCCAAGCATTCCAAGTGCAGGAGACGTCGTTGCAGTGACTCATCATCTCCCAAGCATTCTTTAACTGCCACTCACAAAGAGGGCAATTCCAGCTCAACAGGGAAGATGGCTTTTGTACCATACACTAGCTGGAAAGGGGACTATCTTGTAGCTGTCTTATGAGAGGTTTTGTATACCTAGAGGGCCTTTGATAGTCAATTGTCCCAGTCGCGACGATGTGCGGCAATCGTTCTTGTCAGAATCGAGCAAAGGATATGATTGATGACTTCAACTTGGCCATTGGCTCTGGGTTAGTAGGGAGTGGACTTGCGATGGCAGATCTTATACAAATCTGTCAACTCCTCCATAATTTTGTTAAGGAAATGAGTACCTCTGTCACTTACCAACTCAAGGGGACTACCAAAATGGGTGATAATATTCTTGTACATGAACAGGGCTACGTTGTTACCATCATCCTGCTTCAGGGCTTTAGCTTCACACCACTTTTTGACATAATCCATACATCTAAGATATATCTGTTCTGCTTCCGTCAGGTGGGTGGATCAATGGGACCCACAAAATCAATCCCCCACTTCTCGAACGGCTTTAGGGGAAGAATGGGTTGCAGTGGCATGGCACTTGTTTTAGTGGGTTTCCCCATTCGCTGACAAGCATCACGTCTCTTGCAGTAGTCATATACATCCTTGTGGAGGGTCGGCCATCAGTATCATGCTAATAGAGCCTTCCGGGCTATCGCTTCTCCTACGAAGTGTCCACCACATGGTTCATCATGGCATGCTTTCAATACTATACCGATTTCATCCCCTGCAACACATCTTCGCAGCAGTTCATCTTTGCCTCTCTTGTACAATGCACCGCCTAGCAAAGTGTAGGGGGCTGATTCTAACAGAAGCTTCTTCTTCTCACGACTTGAGATGCTAGGAGGATACTATTGAGTTGCCAGGAGGTTGGCTATGTCTGCATACCAGGGAGTAACTATTTCAACTAGAAACAAGGAAGCATCAGGAAGGTCTGGATCATCATGTTCCTCTTCTTGTATTTGAGGGATCCGTGATAGATGATCGATGAGGATGTGGGAACGGCCATGCTTAGTGACCACTTCAAAATCAAAATTCTGGAATAGGAGCAACCATCTCATCAGTCGTCCTTTAACATATGCTTTGTTCATCATGAAGGACAAGGCTTCATGATCCACATAGAAGTTAAAATGTGTTGACAGTAGATAGTGTCGAAACTTCTCCAGTGCAAACACCATTACCAAGCACTCAAGCTCTGTCACTGTATAGTTCCGTTCCCTATTATTGATATTCCAGCTTGAATAATAAATTGGTTGATCTAATTTAGAGGGGCCCTTTTGACATAGGACAATACCTAGCCCTTCAACTGATGCATCTGTGTGCACATGAAACTCCTCATCCAGTCAGGAGGCTGTAAGATAGGTGCTTCGATAAGGCACTGTTTTAGGGTCTTAAAGGCTTCTTCACAGTCATCAGTCCAAAGAAAATCCGCATCTTTCCTTAGGATCTTGTGCAAAGGGGTTGCCTTGGTTGCAAAATGTGCAATAAATATTCTATAGTAGCCCACATGGCCAAGAAATCCTCTCAATTGCTTGGTGATGTTAAGGCGGCAATCTTCTCAATCTTCACCGGGTCTGTTGCAATCCCTTGTGCAAAGACAATATGGCCCAGAAGAATTTCTAAGGAGATGCCAAAGACACATTTCTCGAGGTTTAGAGAAATCCCATACTCTCGGCATCTGTCAAAACATTGCTCTAGGTGTCCCCAATGCTCATGGATTAAGCTATAGACACAAAAGTCATCAAGATACACCTCAATGAAATCATGCAAATAATTTTGAAAGGCAGCCATCATTACTTGTTGGAAGGTAGCAGGAGCATTATAGAGCCCAAATGGCATCAGTTTATAGGCATAGGTCCGCCATTTTGTGGTGAAGGTTGTTTTGGATTGGTCCTCTTCTGCAATTTGGACTTGGTTATATCCGCTGAATCCATCTAAGAGGGAATATAGCTCATGGCCTACTACTGTGTCCAATAGTTGGTCTATAAAAGGGATAGGGAAATGATCCTTCTTCGTCTTCGAATTGAGATTTCAAAATTCGACACATATTCGAAGTTTCCCATTCTTCTTGGGTACAACCACAATGGGCGAAGCCCATTCACTGTTAGCCACAGGATAAATGAACTCGGCTTCAATAAGTTTCAATAAATTGGCCTTCACCAGAGCAGAATAATTAGGATTCATACGCCTTTGTCCTTGCCTTATAGGTTTGGCATCAGGCTCTAGGTCAATGTGATGTTGGCATACTGTGGGATCAATCCCCTTTAGATCTTTATATGACCAAGTAAACACGTCTAAGTTCTCTTTGAGTAGATCTCATAGGACCACTAGTTCTTCTTCTAGAAGATTGAGACCCACTTTTAGGTGACGTTCAGTACTGTCAGTATCCAAGAACGTCACTTGTCTTTCACCTTCCACTTTGTGGATGAATGTCCCATGGATTGCTTCTGGATAGAGGTTTGACTCTTTCAAGAGATTAGTGTCATCGTTTGATGTTCCACTAGAACCAGTGTCCTCCTTCTGAACAGATGACTCGTTTGTCTGTTGAGGTTGCTAGAAGGGTATCAGAGCTTTGTTTGCTTTTGTGTGAGTGGTGATTTCTTCTGGACTTATGGATTCATCTTCAGAGGATGCGTTTAGGAATGTCACATAGCACGGACCTTCTAGAAGGCAAGGCTTGATAGCTCTGGCTTTTGTTGGCAAGGGGCATCATTATCATCTTTGCTCTGGACAGAACAGTTTAGGGCAACAGGAGCCACTAGTGAAGTTAATTTTTATGCCTTTAATCCATTGCTTATGCAGATTTTGCATACTTTGTGGTCCATTGGCCAACCCAAATGGAATTATGGTCATTCCATCCAACACCCTGAGATCTTCGGCCTCTGAGGTCTCTATAGGGACATCAAAAAGATCATCCGCTATCAAAGGAAATTCTTCATCTACAATTTCATAACCTGCTTTGTTTTCTTCCTCATCATTTTCATCCTCTTCCTCTGGAGGCTCTGTAGGAGAAGAATAGATCCTCTGCCTTTGTGTCTGTTTTTGCAACTCCTTCTATCTTTGTCTCTGCTTTGTCTTTGTTCTGCATCTGCTCTGTCTCTGTCTCTATTACTATCTTTGTGATTGTCTCTGGCTCTCTCTCTGCTCTGTATCTGTTCTGTCTCTGTTCTATCTCTACGACTGTCATGTAACAGGGAGAACAGTACATCCATGCTTCTATTTCATGTCAGAGGTGATTTCAAAAGTCAATTCAAGTTGAGGCAAGAGGTATTCTCCCATGGACAAGGACTTTACTTCCCTTGTTAGTTGGCTTACAGTGCCCACTGTTAGGGATTGTGTCTCTGTTTTCTTGGGAAAGATTTGTTTAATAGTCTCTTCGTCTCCTGATGTACCATGTGTTATCTCATTGGAGGAGTCAGTTATGACTTTGATGGATGTGGATCCATTGCCTTTTTGCGATCCATACAACTTCAACACCACTTTGTTGGGTCCTCTGCCCAGGGTTAGGGTCCCTTTGAACCAATCCGTCTTGGCTCTCACTTCAAAAAGCCAAGGTCTTCCCAACAGCAGAGGGTATGAGATCCCATAAGAATTTGGTTTGACCATCAAACATGTCAGCCAATAGTCTTTTCCTGCAAGGGTTGTATTTACATATGGGAGGATGCCCAACGGTTTAATTCTACTTTGGTCTGCCAATCTGATAACCCACTATGTAGGTTGAATTCCTACAACCCTAAGTCCTTCATTGTCACATCCGTCATTATGTTTAATGATGAGCCTTCATAAATCAATGCATTTGAAATAAAGCATCCTTTGATCCATACACTAATCTCCGGGGTTCCAAGATCTAGGAAGGCATTAGCCACATCTACTTCCTTTACAGGCTCCGGGGCCTTATTGGTCTTGGTCACTATTGAAGGAACAATCCTTAATCCCCGACTTCTTGTCAAGATGCTTTTGAATTTCTTTCAGTAGTAGCTGAGAGAAAGCATCAACAACTGTCAAAATGTTAAGTTTGGTTTAAAAGTGTCTAGGTCTTTTACCAAGTCATATTCTTTGATAGGATCCACCGGCTTCTCCAACCTGCTGGGGAATGGGGCTACACCCATTTTTATATTTCCTTTTTCTTCTAATAATGGTAGTATCGGCACTTCCTTTGTCTCTGAAAGTACTTCTATATCATCTATCTCCTGGACCTCTGGTCTTGTCTCTGGGACTGTCTCTGTGACTCTCTGTGGCACTGTAGTGCTCTGTATTGCACTGTTCCGTCCTGTACTACTCTGTCCCTCTATTGGTAGGTTGAACTTCACACTCTTGGCAAGGAAATTATTTTCATTCTGAACAATTGGTTCCTTCTTGGCACGCGTAACAGCGGCAACTTCCAACTCTACCAAATTGGAGGCAGGCTCTTGTACCTTCTGTTGGCTATCAGTGCCATTGGCCTTTACAAGGGCTGGACTTGGACAGTCCTCTGCAGTGTGGCCTTCACCTTTGCATCGTCTGCATAAGGGCTTATAATCCATAGATCGTTTAGGGTTTGGTTTGGGGAGATATGATCCTTTTCTCCACACCTATAACCTTCCACCTTTGATCTCTGACCACCACCAGACTGTCATCCTCTGTAACTTTGAGAGGGGAACCTCCTTGGACCAAAATTAGAACCAAATTTCCTAGGCTTTGGTCCAATATCCTCTGTTGTCATTTTGGATTCTAGCAAGTTGAATCTTGCATTTTCATCCTTCTTTCTTCGTTCATGCATCTCTTTCAGAGAGCAAATATCCTCTGTATGGTTCTTTCACAAACAGTAGGAACAGAAGGCTCTAGGAATGGTTGGTTTTCGGGTACATTCAGTGGCTAAATGTCCCGCTTGCTGACACTTTCCACACTATGTATTAGAGTGCATCACATCTCTCCAAGCTCCCGTAGGGGTGGATATATTGGCAGTATTCACCTTCAGGGTCTGTAGTTGCTCTATAATCACATCCATAAGCTCTTTCTTGATACTTGCAACTGAGTTGGATAAGTAGTCCTTCAGATTTTCACCTCCTGAAGTACTTGTAGTAGGGTTTTGGGAAGCTTCTGTAATTACTACATACACTGGTTGGGTTGATCCAGAAGGTCCTCTATTGTGGTTCTGATTCAGAGCTCCTGTTGAGACTTGGGGTTGTTGATTCTAGTTGGTAGGATTCCATTGTTGTTGAGTCGCCACCACTGGAGGAACTGTTTGAGGCCACTATTGTTGTGGTTGGACCATCATTTGAGGCATTGTTGTCTGTGGTGAGACCACAGTGGATTAGGTGCAGTATACTACGTCACTATTTGCATCTGGTGATAGGGGTAGAGAACTGTCCCTGGGATTGCATTTGGTGGGTATGCCATTCCTGGCATGGGAGGAGGTAAGACTCCTCTTCATGGAGTCATTGACAACCTTGCTTCAACTTCATCATACAATCCTGCACCTTCCATTGCAGCTTGCAGATTGACTGGTCTTCTCAATTCCATGAGCTTGCAAACTTCTAGTTGTAGGCCTCTGACAAACACTCCTTTCTGAATGCCTTCGTCCAAATGATGGTTAGTCCATCTCTTCAGGATGGATTCCATTCGCAAGACATAAGATTCTACTCTTTCTCTAGAGGACTGACTTACGTTCATGAACTCCTCTCGCATCCGCTCAAAATCTTCACGCTTGAATTTAGTGAGGAAGGCCAACTTCAGGTCGTCCCATGTGCCAAAAGTTCATGCTGCTTGTCTCTCATACCACTAAAACATTGCCCCTTTGAAAGTGGCGGGGAATATCACTAACCAATGCTCAGGGGTTCTGGCATTGTTAGCCACACATGCTACCATGAATTCTGCTACATGAAGATCAGGGTCTTCATTGTACTCTCCCTTAAAAATTAGCAATGGGACTACATTTGCTGGCCTGTCATCAATATTTTGAGGACAAATCTGACTAGGAAGGGGACCTTGAGTCACCATGGGGACTTTTGTAAAGAGTGCTTTTAGGGAGTCAAAGGAGGCTTCTGCTGCGAGCTCATTCTCAGCTTTGATTTTTACATTCTCTCTTCTTACGTACCTCTAGACTCATTCTAACACTTGCCTCTTGATTGCGTCATTCATCAAGGGCTTGGCTCCAACCAGTTGGTCTGTACTCAATAGGATAGTATCAAAGGAGAGGGCCTCAGTCTCTGAGGGATTCTCTGGGCAACATCTTCTCTACTTCCTTCTTTTCAACATCTCTAAATTCGGCTTTCAAACCACTACAGAGGGGGAGACATTTCGTTCTGAAAGTATCAAAACTCATTCGTCTTAGAATCATTGTTGTGCCATCATAATAATGCCAGCTTCTGAGGGTTTCAACCATGTATGTTGTGAAAAACACTATATCTACCAACTTCCAGTGGATTGCTAATTGGACAAACAGAAGATTGTCAGTGCACCAAGCATCCCACGTATCTTGTTGTTGAGCATCCACAAACAAATCCCAACTCTTTTCCTTCTTGTTTTCGTGAACCTCGATAGACCATGACTCCTGAAGCTTCTTCACGATCTCCCACTTGATGATATCTGGAAACTTCTCAATGAATACCAAATTTTCCATGGATAGTCATTCTCTCTGCTTTTGCTCTTCAGTTTGTTCCCAAATAATTTTCCACCAAGATGCAAGTTTCTACTGCTTTAACAGAAAGAGGGAACAGTCCACCACATAGAGCATGCATCATGATGGTAATATGTTTCCGCCATTGTGGGATGAACTTCTTGTGGAAAGTGGCTTTGATAATAAGAATCTTCAACTCTTCAATGGAAGAAGGAACTTTCCAAACATCCATTGCCTTTTTCTCTTCTTGCCAATGCCATTTCCTTCATTTTCAGCCTCTTCTGATGTTTGTTGATGGCGAGCTTCCCTGGCTGCACACCAAAAACATGGAGCCCCAAGAGGAACACTAAGGAAAAGGGGGTTCTACTGCAAGAAAATCTATCTTATAACATCAACAAGCTTTTATTTCATTCTTTTGATGACCAAAACAACAACAAATCTTCACGCAACATCATAGTAGATATCTCCCAGGGATTTGATAGAATCAACCATAATCTTCAACATCTTCATAGAATCCATCAATAGAATAAATAATATAAAAAAATACACCATTTTTGAATGGAAATCAATCACATATTATTCACCTTCAATGTCTTCGTAGTTTTCACTCTCAATTGCTCATATACAGTTACACTATTTTGATAGAAATTGACTATCTTTGGCTCTCTCTCTCAATAGTACATCATCTCCTCACTACAATGCTCAATAATGACTCTCAAATAATCCTTCTTAGGTCATGGATACACCTCCCAAGAGGTATGTCTGATGTGAAAAGGAACCAAAGCCACTACAATGTCTCTTCATAGCTCACTACTGTCACTGTCACTCCAGTCTTCAACAGCTGCTTCTTCCATTTGTTTTAGCTCTTTTGAACTTAGATTCATCATTTCCAAAAGTTAGAAAAAATTTTCAAAGTCACATATACATTCTACAGAACACTTACAGAAGATCTACAGAATAGTACATAATAGATATATAGCAGATACGGATAGATATAGAAGGTTTATAGAGGGTTACAGAAGGTCATCAGAGAACATCAAATCCTCATAATTCATACTAAAACCATTCCAAACTATAAAAAACTATTCAATAAGATTTCAAAAGATTTCAATCTTCATCAATCATCAATCCATGTTTCATACAGAAGAAAATCAGAACAAAACAGAAGCTATACAGAAGGTATCAGAACCAATCAGAACCTCAACAGAACCTATCAAAACATCACAGAGCTTCATATCTCCACTAAAAATCATCATGAGCTTCCAAAACATAATCAATATCATCCAAAAGACTCTCAAACACTTCCATTAAAAACCATACATCACTCTAAATCCATAAAAAATCAATCATTCAGACCTCAAAAACAACAAAAATGAATCAAAAATTCAGTCTTTTTCCACTCTCAACACTACACAATTGTAGGGAGGATTCTAGATAGAGTGGATGTGTGCACATAGCAAATCTATTACCTACAATATCTGACAAGAGCTTAGTACAATAAGTAGGTAGCAAAAGGGCCCAAAGGCAGAGCTATATCATAGCCACTCAGTCGATTCCATCATTAACACAATATTAGTGAGTTTGGGAATCTCCCAATTCCCATTTTTTGAATACTAAAAAGGTGGCACCTAGATAACATACCCATAAGTTTCTCAAAACCATATGATATGACCTATCATTGTAAAGTGCTTGAAAAATGGAATCTATGGAGCTATAGAGCGCTCAATTTGGAGTTATAGTGTTCAAGTTATGACAAATCTAAAGATTTGACCACGTGTCCCAAACTTATGGGAAATTTCCATATTCCCCAATATGGTGTTTATTTACATCAAAGAAGAGTGGCAACAATATTTCATCATAATGTGTGACAAGACGTTGGAATAGGATGATCAAGAGACAAAGATAGTTACATGTCTTGATGAACAAAGGGTCTAAACATTTGGTGAATTTCTTCACAAAGTATATGAAAGAAGAAATGAGGTCAAAGGGCTAGAATAGATATATTTTCTTCTTCTCAAGGGCTCTTATATTTAGAATATTTAGGAAGTTGTACCTCCCATTCTCTCTTTTGTCATACTCCCTACCATGTCGACAGGAATAAGGACAAAGAAGTGAGTTTGCTTGATCAATCTCATTGGAGTAGATAAATGAGTTTCGTGCTACTTTGTCTTGCTCCAAGATTGGATACTTCCATTTTGGTTGTCCTAGTCAAGCTTCCCAAGGATTCATAGTGAGATATCTATTTGCCCCTCATGTGATCTAGTAAGATTCTCTAAATGCGTCATGGTCCACCTAGTGGGCCCATTTATCTGTTATGCTATTAGCCACTTGGATAGAGACTTTTACTTTCTGTGGGGGTAGGGGCTCCTTAAACGTATCGATCTTGAAATAAAAAAACTACTTTACCCTGGATTCTTTCTATTCCATGTATTTACTTGATCTGACACCTTTTGGAGTTGAGCCAAGCTCTTCTACCACAACATCATAGGCCTTTTTTTTTGTGGAAACCTATTTTTCATTGGGCCCTATTGTAAAAACACCAAAAGGTGGTAGAGCAAAAAGATCTATTGGTGGTGTCATGACAATTAGTCATTACCAAGAGATAGGGGACCTAGGAGGAGCAGACTTATCTTCTAGATGCCCTATTCCTTTTGACTCTCGATCTTCATGCCCTTTCTAATGTAGATGTTGTATGAGGTCATGTTTGGCTTGTTCAAATAAACTTCATTAATCTATTTCATGCTATCTAAAATGCCTTATGTAGTCCCAAGCTATGCCTTGAGCTCATTGGGTTCATTTGTTTGGGGCGTTGTCGTATTGCTGCGCATTCGAGGTGTGAAAACCACCCAAAAATTGTGTGTGTGATTTGATACTTTGTATATACTTAGTTGTTGTGTTTACATTTATTTTCTGCGCATGAGTATAGTGAGGAGGAGTTAGAGGCATAGTGGTGAACATGATGAGATGCTTTCAGCCTATGTTGATACATGTTGCTGCAAAAAGGTCTGGAACCATTGCTTGCCAAAATCCATTAGCACTATTGCTCATAGACTCAGCAGAGGGGAGCCATTGACAGTAGGACGGATTCACGGTTTGAGCTCAATGACTGAGGCTGCTCTATCTGCGACAAGACATGTTGTGGCAGGGCTGAATTACTTGATGACATTGTTCAAAGTTGCTTTCCTGTTGCTAATTGAGCTTGGAGTGTTTCCTTTGATGTGCGGGTGGTGGTTGGACATATGTACTCTAAGCCTGTGGGACGGGATTTAAGGAACACATTGTGTCAATTTCAGATTGTGGTTATTCTGTTCAGTGTTTTCATGGTGACCTTTTGGTGTTGTATTGTAACAGAAACCGATTGTGTTGTTGTGGATGATAAGGATCTTATTCCATGGCAGGCGGTATGAGGAATTTAGGAGTCTTATTAAATTTGCTCCATTGAGCTATGCCTATTTTGGGCTGTCTTGGAATAGGCAAAAGTAGCTTCTTCTTCGCTGGATGGAAGGAAGGGAAAAGAGCTTTTTCAATGGAAAGGAAAGGAGGAGACAAAAAAAAAAAAGGATTTTTCAAAAGAAAAAGAAGGAGGGAATTACGAAAAGAAAGGAGAAAACGAGAGGAAAATAGAATAGGCGAGAGAGGCGGGACGAAAGGAGCATAGGAGAGAGAGAGGATTGGAGGGGAAGCTTTGGAGGGAGAAACTGGCATTTGGAACAGGACTGTATACCCGTGAAGCTGCTGCACGAAGTGGAGGGCCATATCGTCTCCATCGAGCTCAAGAGCGGGAAGCTCTATCAGGGATTCCTTATCGAATCTGAGGATAACTGGAATTACTAGCTCGAGAACATCACTTACACTACAAAGAATAGCAGAGTCTCGCAAGGCTGATTCGAGTATCTCTCTCTTGTCACAGTCAGAAAAACCAGATGTTACTTATAATGACATTGGAGGATGTGATATTTAGAAGCAGGAGATTCGAGAAGCAGTGGAGCTTCCTTTAACACATCATGAGTTGTATAAACAGATTGGTATAGATCCGCCATGAGGGGTTCTGTTGTATGGTCCACCAGGGATAGGGAAAACCATGCTTGCTAAGGCTGTTGCTCACCATATAACTGCTGCTTTCATTCGTGTAGTTGGATCAGAATTTGTCCAGAAGTATTTGGGTGAGGGTCCTCGAATGGTCAGAGATGTGTTCCGTCTTGCCAAAGAAAACACGACAGGTTCAAATTACTACGTGCGTATCCTCAGCACCATCGACAGAGAGCTGCTAAAGCCATCCTGGTTCACGCGTACGCTGCCGACCCAATGTTCCAACAAGCCGAAGCTTGGCGAGATCGTCAGAATGATCCTTATGATCAGTCGATGGAATGCTGAAGGTGACGAACTTCTCGACAAATCCGAAGAGAACTGTAATAGAGCTTGAAGACCAGCAGACTTCTGAAAGGTTGCTTTTGAATCTCCCCGACTGCTCAGATGTGGGCCTGCTATGGGAAATTGAAACTGTCGACACGTCACAGAGTTATTGTGTCCTTATGGCCTTCAAAATAGTCAACGATTGATATCCTCTACCTCAGCAATTTAGCATCAAGAAATTCGTATGCTATTACTTTAATTGCAGTTCACTTTCTGAGTGCCTCTCTCTGAGCCTCTTGAAATCTCTCTAATGTCACCTTCTGTGTTACTGTTATGAACTTGTTGCTCCTTTGACAACCGTGTGGTGGCTTTTTCCTTGATGACGCCTTCTTTAATGCAACAGAGTTTACAAGATTGAATGATCTTCCGTGGCAGATGGCGGAAAAGCTTGATTGTGTATGTAGAATCGTATAATGCAGCAATATGTCTGGTTAACAATATGATCAAGACAAGTTACATAACTCAAAAATCAGATTGCAACTGCTGATGGTATGTCTATGAAGATGATGCAATAGTACTTGCTGCACATGATTACATGATAAAAAAAAATTAACATGAAAGAGAAAAATGTGCTATACAATGCCACAAATCAGTTTGTCGGCTTATGGAGAATGTAAAATAATATATGGATCTTGATCATTCCGTGTCCAACCCTCGTGATCTTGGAAAGGAGCTACCTCTGAAAGGATAATGCTAATACTTCTGTCTGAAGTTGATAAACACATTTGTATTAAATGTTTCAATATTGAAGGATGAATTCTATGCTCAGCTGAAAACCTGCTTTTAGTCTTATCATTGCTGTAAAGACGAGGTCTCGTTGAAAGCTTGGTGGACACAAATCCTTACATCTTGCTTATTCATTTGTTTGATCTTATATCCTGAAATTTATCAAGGTCTTCTGAAGACGTGACTTTGCTTTCATAAATCCTTCGATATCTTTGGTGAACTCGACGTGAAAGCGTCGCAGAAATTTCAGGATGGGAGATCCTTTAGCCTCTATTTCAGCTTCCTCTACAACTCCAGCTGCGTCTACTTCAGCTCCATCAATGACTGCTACCTCAAGTACTTCAACGGAGGATCTAAAACAGATTTTGCAGAATATGTCCATGTATATGCAGCTCCAAAATCAACAAACACAAATGTATATGCAGCAGCAACAACAATTGCATCAACAGCAGTTGTCTCAGCAAAGGCAACTCTATTCGGAGCAGGAGAATGCAAACAGTGCGACTAAGGCTATTGAAGCAGTTGAGAGTGAGAAGAAGCTATTTGACAGGCGTAATGTTTCAGCATATTTGAAGACATATGAGATCAAGATGGGGTTTTTTGGAGTTCCTGCTGGACTTATGAGTAAGTACTTCCTTCGTCTTGTCACACCTGCTTTGAGGACAAAAGTGACTGATCTTTTTATTCAAAATACACATTGGCAAGATTTTAAGAAGGCCTTGAAAGAAGAATACTTCCTTGAGGACTTTGGTATGGCTACTCGACGGTCATTCCGAGAGTGGGTCTACATGCCAAACAAAGGTCTCGCTGCTTCAGAGTTGATTCAAGAATTCGAAGAGAGGTATAGTCAGCTTGATGCCATTGAACAAAGAGCATTGGATGTTGAAAAAGTTGAGCTTTTCTTGCAAGCTGCAGATCCTGCTCTTCAAGAAGAATTGGGTGAGCTTCTTGAAGATCGTACGAAGCCTATGGGTCTTAAAACTGATTGGCAGGATGCTCAGGATGCAGTCTCGACTTTGACCAAGAGGAGGATATGGAAGACTCACCTACAGAATGGTTCCATGACACCTACACCATCATCTGCTCCTATGCCTACTTCTATCCCTGTTATTTCTTCTCCTCCTCAACCAGTTTCTTGGCCTATGCCAGTGCCTACTGTTGCCACCCCACCTATTCCTCCTGTTCCACGACCGATGCCTACACCTTCTGCTCCAAAACCATCCGCTCCATCGGTGCCTACCTCTATTGATGACATAATCAAAGGCATCACAGATTTGACACTTGAGTCAGTCAAAGCGGAGTTAGTGGGAAAGTTGAAGGAGCAGTTTGCTTCAACTGTGCCTACTACTTCTTCTAGTGCTCCTACTGCACCTAGGAGTGCTCCTAGTGCACCTAGGAGAGATCGGAGATGTATTTGGTGTGATAGAAGGGAGCATCAGCATTGCAGGGATTGCGACTCTTTCCAAGATGCAAGGAGGCAGAATTTGGTATATTGGGGGCAAGATGGTAAGATTTGGTTGACTGAGACAGGAGCTCCACTTGCTACTAACTTTGGTAAAGGTGGAATGAAGAAGTTAGTGGAGGACATGGCTGCGCGTACTTCTTATGTGACAGCTAGAGGTGATGCTTCTGCATATGGAGTACAGATTGAGAAGGGATCAGTGACTCAGTCCGCACTATGGACTTATGCTATGGAGACTGCAAACAAAGGGAAAATTCAGCAAACTGTTTTGACTAGTGCAGGCTCTAGCATCAGATCAGAGACAGGTTGGGACTCGCCTGTTGACAGGTATTCTATTTATGCTTATTTGGCTAAATCTCATGGTGCAGATGTATTTGTTGAGGAGAAGCGTAAGAGGGATGAAGCAAAATCCAAGTGTAGCTAAGAAGACTAGAGGGGGTGAGTTTGTTACTCCACCTACTGCAGGACCGTCTTCAAGACCAGGGCCAGATCAACAGATGGAGGATGCTCAAAAGAGAGAAAAGAGGCAAGAGCCTAGAGAGAGAAAACAGCTAGGATTCAGATTGATGTCCGATATTGAGACATCTACAGACATGAAGAAAATCTTTAATGATAAGATACTTGGCAGTGAGGTGACTTTCACTATTTCTGAGATTTTGGGCATCTCAAAAAGAGAGTTTTAGGATCAGTTTCAGGAGGTCCTGAAGAGGAAAAGACATGCATCGTCTACCACTGATACACACGGAGTTTTGATTGGAGAGTTGGATGAGGATGAGGTTATGGTTGATAATACTTCTATTTTTCCGCAGGTAGAGAAGAGGGTTCAGCCTATGCATTATGCTGAAATTGATGAGCCTGTCATGATACCGCGTAGTCACTTTTCGCGGAGCCATTGGGCTAGGGCAACTACAGAGACGATGGTAAAGATTGGAGAGAAACAGGTGCCTTATGTTGCATTGGTTGATCATGGTTCAGAGATTAATCTCATAGTTCGTGGAGTTTATGAGAGTAACAGATGGCCTATGGATGTAGAGCATGGGTGGCGTATGAGAGCCGCCAATAATACTGCAGGTGATTTATATGCTGATTGCCCTAGTGTCAGGGTTTCTATTGGTGATGTAGAGGAGGATTTTCATTTCTTTGTGCAGGATTCATGCTCTTATCCCATAATTCTTGGTCAGCCATTCATTACAGAGATGCGCATGGAAACAAAGGTCATGGATGATGGATCTGCTTATGCACGGATTTGCAGTAAAGATGGTATGAGAGCAGTTCAGTTTATGACTGTATGTGTGAACCATGTTAGAAACAGAGATACTCTCAGAGATGCACCTTTGCCCACTATGAGAGATTCGGGTTTTCATTAGGTACCACCATTTCGCGAGACGATGGTGGTACAGAGGAGAGGAGATTGGAGTTCTCGCCTCCTGGCAGCAGCAGTGTTTTCTCCTCCGGTTATGTTGGGATTTCAGCAAACAGTTCGATGAGCTATCAGAAGACTTCTAGGTTGCCTAGAGCTGCCAGGCAGTATATATGCAGGAAGGAGAAAAATTTGAAAAATGCAAGAATTTTGGAGGATGATGAGCACATAGATGGAATGTATGACAGTGTGATTTGTGCAGATACGATGACAGAGATGGGAGATATGCTGAAAACTGATATGCTAAATTGTCATGGTAATGTATTAGTGCAGTCCCTGGACATGTTTCATGAAATTGCAGATTTTATGTCACAGATTGAGTCAGAGGCTGAGGTAACTCAGCAAAGAGTGTTGAGTGCTGAAGAAATTCAGCAAACAGAGTTTCCAGCTTGCTATGATCAGCTTTCAGAGAGACAGAGGGCTGAAAATTTTCAGCCAACAGAGTTTACTGCTGAAATATTTCAGCATTCAAAGTTTGGGGCTGTTTCTATGCAATCCATAGAGCAGAGGGCTGAGAATATTCAGCCATTGGAGTGCAGAATTGCTGATTTACAGCAAGGTTTATGTAATGCTGAAGAGCATAAAGAAGCCAGGGTTGACACGAAATACAAAACTGTGGATAAGAAGGTGAAGCCAGTTGCTGTACCGCTTCCATCTGACAGTGATCAGCAAATAGTGAGGGCTGCTAAACAGCAAATTTTGAGGAATCCGGAGCATATTGGTCATAAATTTTCAGCAGAGACTCTTGCTGAATTGAAAATTGGAAATGGTGATTTCTTGTTACCCATGGAGAAGCAATGCTTTCAGGAGATGCTTGAGCGTCATGGAAGGGGATTTGCTTTTGTCCCACATGAGATTGGATGTGTGAATCCTGATATTGTTGCTCCTATGGTCATTTTTACTATTCCTCATGTCCCATGGAATCTCCGACCTATTCCAGTGCCTAAAGCACACTTGCCAAAGCTGATTGATTTATTGAATGAGAAAATCAGGATGGGAATCCTTGAGCCTTCATCTACACCATACTCAAACAGGTGGTTTACAATTCCAAAGAAGAATGGTACTCTTCAATTTATTCAGGACATGCAGCCAGTGAACAGAGTTACTATCAGGAATGTTGGTATAGATCCAGTTGTGGATGAGTTTGCAGAGGCATTTGCTAGACGTGCCATCTATTCTTTGGGTGATTTGTATTCAGGATATGATCAGTTTCAGCTGGCTTTGGAAAGCAGGGATATAACCACCATGAGAACTTCTATTGGGCTTGTCAGGATGTGTACCTTGCCTCAAGGTGCCACTAATTCTGTTGCGCATATGATGAATGCCATGCATAAGGTCCTTCGTGATTACATACCTCAGCTTACTATGCCTTTCTTGGATGATGTGCCCATTAAGGGGTGTGGAGAAGAAGAGAAGAATGAGAGTCTAAATGAGCAGGGATGCAGATACTTTGTGGCTGATCATATTTCAGCATGTGAGAAGATTTTGGCCAGGTTAGAAGAAGTGAACTTGACACTTTCA
The DNA here is from genome assembly GCF_053477565.2 of Lygodium microphyllum. Taxonomy (NCBI): domain Eukaryota; kingdom Viridiplantae; phylum Streptophyta; class Polypodiopsida; order Schizaeales; family Lygodiaceae; genus Lygodium; species Lygodium microphyllum. Next base: position 23,812,447 of record NC_141152.1, on the reverse strand, counting down.
GGGCAAAAATCTGTTTTTGGAGTGAATGAGGTTGTCATTGTTGGGCATATGTGTGGATATTATGGCAGGAAACCCTCACCTGATAAGGTGAATTCTATAGGCAAGATTGCAGAGTATTGTTCTACTACTTCAGAGGTACGGAGATTCATTGGTGCTTGTGTGTTTTATATGATTTGGATACCTCATTTTGCACACATAGCAGATTGTTTGTATCAGTTGCTTCGAAAGGGGCAGAAATTTTATTGGGATGAGAGCCACACTAGAGTCATGCGGAAATTGAAGAAGTTATTGCAGAATGCTCCTACTCTCAGGAAAGCGGATTATAATTGTGATAGGCCTATTGTATTGACAGTTGACACTAGTCCAATTGGCATAGGTTGGGTTGTGGGTCAAGATGATGTAGATGGAAATTGGTATGCTATTCGGTTTGGGGCGAAAGTCCTAAACGAGAGACAGAGGAGATATCCGCAAATCAAGAGGGAGTTATTGGGGATTGTCACGGCTCTCAAATGTGACAAGGAGTACTTTATTGGAGCTTCAGTTGTGGTAGAGACAGATTGCTTGCCATTGATTGGTATGATCACGGGTTGCTCTACTCCGGATATAGCCATGTTGAGATGGATTGCATACATCAAGTCATTCAATCCGGAATTTAAACACATAGCAGGGAAGGATAATCCAGTGGCAGATATGTTGTCTAGAGCCAGATATGATGATGAGGAGACTCTACTTGCAGAAGAGGATGATGCACAAATTTCAGCTACTATGGTTGATCATGTTTGTCATGTCTATGATATTGTGGCTTTCACAGAAGAACTCTATGTTGGAGATTGGTTGCAGATTGGTAGGTACCTTAGTATACTAAGCAAAAGAGATGAATGGACAGATGAAGAGTTCAAGAAGATCAGAAGGAAAGCTTATGGTTATTTTCTCAAGGACGGATTTCTTTGGAAGCATCCGAAGAAAAGAGGCAGATTACCTTTGCGGGTTGTCTGCGATAGAGAGACACAGTTACAGGTGATGAGGGAGTTTCATGAGAGTCCTTGGGCTGGTCATAGAGGAGTATGGGCTACTTATGAGTAAATCAAGGAGAAATATTGGTGGAAAGGAATGTACAGAGATGTTTCTCACTTTGTTGAGACTTGTAGAGACTGCCAGATGTATTCAGTAGTGCATCATAGAGATGAGCTTCATCCGACCTATCCGCTATGCATTCATTATAAGTGGGTAGTTGATTTGGTTACCATGCCTATGGGTCTATGGCAGATGAGATACATTGTTTTGGCTAGAGAGGATCTTACTAATCATGTTGAGGGCAGATCTTTGAGAACGAAGACCACTAGTGCAGTGTGTAAGTTCTTATTGGAGGAAATTTTCTGCAGGTATGGTTGTGTGGGTAAGATCACTGCGGATCGTGGTGAATTGGATGCAGATGAAGCTAGGGAGTTTTTCTCTCAGCTAGGAATCAAGCTGGCTCTAACCATAGCATATAATCCAGAGGGAAATGGAAAGAGTGAAAGAGGGCATCCGCCGATAGTGAAAGCATTAGCCAAAGCATGCAGAGGACGGATTGGAGAATGGCCAAGACTTCTACCATTTGCTTTATGGGCTGATCGTATGACTCATAGTGTTACCACAGGATATATGCCTGCAGAGTTGATGTATGGTCAGAAACCTATTATGCCGATTGAGACTTGTGCTTTGACTTGGTCAGTTTTACCTTGGCAGGAGGATTTGACGAGAGAAGAGCTCTTAGCTCTTTGGATTCGACAGTTGGAGAGGAGACCTGAGGATATTCAGCTAGCTATTGACAGGTTGAAGGTTGCTAGACTAAGGAATAAGGACAGGTTTGGCAGCAGGCATCGCTTGCGGCCTAGAGCAATAGAAGAGGGAGATTGGGTATTGGTCTTTGATAGCAGCCTTGAAAATCAGCATACTGCACTTCGAAAGATGGTGAAAAGATGGTTTGGGCCATACATAGTCAGACATGTCTTTGATAATGCAATATATGAGCTGACAGAATTGGATGGAACAGTGCTTGGAAAAAGAATCAAGATTTTCAAGAAAAGAGATGATGAGGATTATGCATTGGAAGAATTTTCAAGAGAAGAGCAACGACAAGAAACTCCAATGGAAGAGACAGATGATATGACAGATAATCTTGTTGAACTACCGAAAATGCATAATGAAGAGATTGATTTGTTTGTGGATCTTGATGATAACGATCATGGGTAGTTGGCCCATCCGGAGGATGCACAGGATTAGAGGGGGTGGATGTCGTATTGCTGCGCATTCGAGGTGTGAAAACCACCCAAAAATTGTGTGTGTGATTTGATACTTTGTATATACTTAGTTGTTGTGTTTACATTTATTTTCTGCGCATGAGTATAGTGAGGAGGAGTTAGAGGCATAGTGGTGAACATGATGAGATGCTTTCAGCCTATGTTGATACATGTTGCTGCAAAAAGGTCTGGAACCATTGCTTGCCAAAATCCATCAGCACTATTGCTCGTAGACTCAGCAGAGGGGAGCCATTGACAGTAGGACGGATTCACGGTTTGAGCTCAATGACTGAGGCTGCTCTATCTGTGACAAGACATGTTGTGGCAGGGCTGAATTACTTGATGACATTGTTCAAAGTTGCTTTCCTGTTGCTAATTGAGCTTGGAGTGTTTCCTTTGATGTGCGGGTGGTGGTTGGACATATGTACTCTAAGCCTGTGGGACGGGATTTAAGGAACACATTGTGTCAATTTCAGATTGTGGTTATTCTGTTTAGTGTTTTCATGGTGACCTTTTGGTGTTGCATTGTAACAGAAACCGATTGTGTTGTTGTGGATGATAAGGATCTTATTCCATGGCAGGCGGTATGAGGAATTCAAGAGTCTTATTAAATTTGCTCCATTGAGCTATGCCTATATTGGGCTGTCTTGGAATAGGCAAAAGTAGCTTCTTCTTTGCTGGACGAAAGGAAGGGAAAAGAGCTTTTTCAATGGAAAGGAAAGGAGGAGACTAAAAAAAAAAAAAGAAAAGGATTTTTCAAAAGAAAAAGAAGGAGGGAATTACGAAAAGAAAGGAGAAAACGAGAGGAAAATAGAGGAGGCGAGAGAGGCGGGACGAAAGGAGCATAGGAGAGAGAGAGGATTGGAGGGGAAGCTTTGGAGGGAGAAACTGGCATTTGGAACAGGACTGTATACCCATGAAGCTGCTGCACGAAGTGGAGGGCCATATCGTCTCCATCGAGCTCAAGAGCGGGAAGCTCTATCAGGGATTCCTTATCGAATCTGAGGATAACTGGAATTACTAGCTCGAGAACATCACTTACACTGCAAAGAATAGCAGAGTCTCGCAAGGCTGATTCGAGTATCTCTCTCTTGTCACAGTCAGAAAAACCAGATGTTACTTATAATGACATTGGAGGATGTGATATTTAGAAGCAGGAGATTCGAGAAGCAGTGGAGCTTCCTTTAACACATCATGAGTTGTATAAACAGATTGGTATAGATCCGCCATGAGGGGTTCTGTTGTATGGTCCACCAGGGACAGGGAAAACCATGCTTGCTAAGGCTGTTGCTCACCATACAACTGCTGCTTTCATTTGTGTAGTTGGATTGGAATTTGTCCAGAAGTATTTGGGTGAGGGTCCTCGAATGGTCAGAGATGTGTTCCGTCTTGCCAAAGAAAACACGACAGGTTCAAATTACTATGTGCGTATCCTCAGCACCATCGACAGAGAGCTGCTAAAGCCATCCTGGTTCACGCGTACGCTGCCGACCCAATGTTCCAACAAGCCAAAGCTTGGCGAGATCGTCAGAATGATCCTTATGATCAGTCGATGGAATGCTGAAGGTGACAAACTTCTTGACAAATCCGAAGAGAACTGTAATAGAGCTTGAAGACCAGCAGACTTATGAAAGGTTGCTTTCGAATCTGCCCGACTGCTCAGATGTGGGCCTGCTATGGGAAATTGAAACTGTCGACATGTCACAGAGTTATTGTGTCCTTATGGCCTTCAAAACAGTCAACGATTGATATCCTCTACCTCAGCAATTTAGCATCAAGAAATTCGTATGCTATTACTTTAATTGCAGTTCACTTTCTGAGTGCCTCTCTCTGAGCCTCTTGAAATCTCTCTAATGTCACCTTCTGTGTTACTGTTATGAACCTGCTGCTCCTTTGACAGCCGTGTGGTGGCTTTTTCCTTGATGACGCCTTCTTTAATGCAACAGAGTTTACAGGATTGAATGATCTTCCGTGGCAGATGGCGGAAAAGCTTGATTGTGTATGTAGAATCGTATAATGCAGCAATATGTCTGGTTAACAATATGATCAAGACAAGTTACATAACTCAAAAATCAGATTGCAACTGCTGATGGTATGTCTATGAAGATGATGCAATAGTACTTGCTGCACATGATTACATGATAAAAAAAAATTAACATGAAAGAGAAAAATGTGCTATACAATGCCACAAATCAGTTTGTCGGCTTATGGAGAATGTAAAATAATATATGGATCTTGATCATTCCGTGTCCAACCCTCTTGATCTTGGAAAGGAGCTACCTCTGAAAGGATAATGCTAATACTTCTGTCTGAAGTTGATAAACACATTTGTATTAAATGTTTCAATATTGAAGGATGAATTCTATGCTCAGCTGAAAACCTGCTTTTAGTCTTATCATTGCTGTAAAGACGAGGTCTCGTTGAAAGCTTGGTGGACACAAATCCTTACATCTTGCTTATTCATTTGTTTGATCTTATATCCTGAAATTTATCAAGGTCTTCTGAAGATGAGACTTTGCTTTCATAAATCCTTCGATAGCGTGTAGGCTCTAATGGCCTCTTCCTTATAGATTTCTTATTGCTTGGAAGGGATGCACTTGTAAGTGTCAAGCTGGATCTTGTACTAGGATTCCCCATACAAGGCAATTCCTAGATCATTGGATAGCTTTAAGAACGTCTCCCTATATAGTCATTGTGCTTCCCCTTCCATAGAGTCTATTGCTTGGGCCAGCTAATTAGTTATTATCTACTATAGGGTATCAAATGTAATCTTCCACTATAATCTCTCTTTTAGGTACTACTCATGTTCTCTCTCTTTATGTTGCATTTTAGCATTCTCTTGAGAAAAGTTCAAGGCTTCTTGTGTCAACATGCAGTTTAATTTGAATGTTTACTTGCTAAGGGCATCATTTTCTTTTCTATACCCCTTTAGTTCTATCCTTATTTCGTGAACCTCAATAATGGTGTCATGTAGGGAATTCTCCTTTGCATCTACTAGTTCCTCTTATAGCTCTTTTGCTGGTGCTTCATTCTTTATGTTGGTCTCTTGGGTTTTATCCAATAGAGAATTCCCCTTTTTCTACAATTATTTTTAGAGTTATCCCTTGAATCACTCTCTTTTTCATGTCATACCCTTTGAAATTCTACCTATAGAGAGTTCTTATTTTCTTGTCACAGTATCATTTGAAATTCTTCTCTCAATAGTGCTTCCTTCTTGTTGAGTTCCTTAGCCTTTCTTTGTAGTGTAATTTCCTCGTCTTCCAGATTTTTTTTGGAATTTTGAAGATTACATCTCTATCTAGATGATATAATTTTTATATTTCTCCTAAGTATCATCTAGCTTATTCTACAGCTTGTACTTTTCTTTGAGTCTCTTGGATTTATCTCTTTTTAGTTTCTTGTAGACCTTCTCCAGGGCCTCTAATCCACCCACTTTGTTGTGCTACTCTAGATGTTAGTGAATGCCATTGGTGGACTCAACCTACTACTGCTTTTCTTTTTGTAGGTTAACAATAGTTTCTTGTGAATATTGGCACTTTGCAAGCTCAAAAACCTTATAAGCCTATAGCTAGGTTCTTGTGAAGATTGGCACTTTGCAAGATCAAAAACCTTATAAGCATATAGCTACTCCTTTTGCTTCATCTAAGCTAGCATTTGCTACATCTACTTTTGTATGTCAAGGAGGACAAGTGGAGTAATATATGCTTCTTTAGTTTTTTCATTACCTTTTCTAAAGTTTCTTTCCCCTCTTTTATCTAAGATAGCACCTATCTGCCAATGCATTGAGGATCAAATTGACTCCATAATATCCTTATATAGTTTCCATTTTCTCTTCTTAAGAGCTATTTCTTTTCAACTTTCCCCCTCTCAAACGCCGTCTTAGATAGCTTGGATATTTTCTCAACTAATCTCATGTCTTCACCTTCCTCCTCCCCACCCTTGTGGCATTTTTGGCTTTCTAATTAATATTCTTTTCCTTGTCCTATTCTTCTAGACTGGATAGGAGGTGAGGTACTACGTTGGCTCTTATAGCAATGCCAAGATGAATTGCTATGAGATGAGATAAGGCACTACCATAATTTATGATGGTGTCTTTAAACCTCCATGCTATTCTATTTAGAAGTTCTATCTAGCTCATAGACCTTGTGGGCTTTGGCAAGAGACTCACTTACACATTCCAGCCATGGAACATTCCAATCATGACCTATAATATTTTGTCATGATGTCCACCATAAACCAATTTTGGATCTTGAGGTGACTGGCCATGGACTCATTGTAAGTGAAGAGGTAGTTGAGCACTTGTGCTATGACTTTGAACTCCTCATCTTAGACACTATGTAGAAGCAGCATTTTTGAAGGATTAGCCCAAAATGAGACAAAGTACAAGTGTCTTAAGATACCTTGAAGGATGCATACATTTTGAAATTCATCAATATTAATTGATAAAAGAGTTGCATCATTTAAAAGAATAATATGATTAATTGTTAAAATGAGAGACGGGCTCACCTGCATATAAGTTGTATTTGTTTCCATGGATTCACAAGGTCAAACGAGGTGGACAATGTGATTTTCCACCTTAGAAAGCAATTGGACCTTACACAAAACATAATCATGAGGCCATGAAATAGATAAGATGCTCAAGGGGGTGGAAACCTTTAAAAAATTATAGAAGTGATGAAAATAAATAAATCAAACTATTAATGTGTTTACAACCCTTTTTTCTTCTTATTCTTGCTTCTCCTTTTGCATGCTCATGAGAGATTGAAGAAGAGGGAGAGAGTGAGAGTCCCAGAAAGTTAGAAACTAGGGAGGCGAAGCTCCATATCTTCTTCTTTCTTTCTTTCCATCCCTTCTTGGTGATAGATAAATAGAGTAATAGTGAGTGAGGACCTTGAGTGAAGCTCTTCTTGCCCATGTTCTCTTCTTCTTCTCCATATACTCCTCTCCATATGTATGTAAAGTTGGTGGAGAGACCTTGAATGATGCAAGGGAAGCAATGTTTGGATCATGGATTATGCAATTAATCTTAGAGAAATACTAAAATGTAGAGGTAAGTTGATACTCACTATACTCAATATCAATTTGGATCTATATTTTCTTGGATAGGAATGATAGGTGTATGATTTATTTGAGTAGAGTGCATATAGTGGTTGTGTGAGAGGTAGCTGCTAAGATACATGTGTTAAAGCTCTTAAAAGGATAAGAGTACATCCTTAAGTCCCCATGTCACGTGAAGTATAAAACTTGCATGGTCAATGGAGCCTCAATATAGAATTTGTAGCTTCCCCTACATTCCCCTACACATTTGAAGCTATCATGCAAGAGGTAACCACTAGAAGGACCACTTTAGAAATGCACATGACAAGAGTAGAATAAGTGGGAATATCATCTAACTCCCAAATAAGAACCTCTTCCTTGTAGTTGTCACAATCCCAATCTGACAAGATAGAATTTAGCATCCAAGGATTCTTAATACCTCTTGAAACAATATGCCATAGGTGCTTTTGCACAGACCATGCTTTCATTATGGCACACCACATAAGATAGTTAGAACCTTTAAGCCTACCATCCATTAAACAAAAAAGGTGCCATTGTAGAGGATATAAAATAAATACAAAGAAAAGAAGGAAGACATAGAGAAACACAAAAAGAGATAGAAGGAGGAATAATATAGCCAAAGCATAGGCAAAAGATGCTGGTCTAAAATGGCAATTAAGGAGCATATCAATAATGAGAGATTACAAAGGCAAACTTTCACAATCAGAAAACAACACCAAGATCCCTAACATGGATGCTTGATACAATGTCAAAATAGTGTGTAACAATGGAAGTGTGAGAATCTCTTGTAATAGACTACCCAAACACAAGAGAGAATTGAAAAATTGAAAAGAAAGAAGAACATTACAAAAGAACTTAGAATAGAGATTCTCAAGAAATGGAATCCATATACTAAGGTAATGAATAATACAAAACAACAATGAGTCACTAGCTCTATTGCCATGGCTATAATGAAGATGATCTAGAGGAGGAAGTAGTTGGCCTATTTATAGGCCAAGATCTTGAAGTCGTTAGCCAGAGATGATGCACCAATAAAATAAAGTTGGCTAGCAAAACAAGCTAGTGGTTATCACTACAACAGAAACGAGGCATAGACGCGCATGTTAGACGCGCAAAGTCGAGTGCGTCTATCATTGCGTCTATATGTGCGTGTAAATAGATGCGAATTTTGCGTCTATATATCCGTGCAAATAGACACCAATATAGATGCGCCAGCAGACGCGCAATTATTTAACCACCTAAAATTGGAATTAATATAATTAAAAACCAAAGTTAATAATTATTTAACCACCTAAAATTGATTCTTGAGCATGCACGTGTACGCATGATAAAAACCATAGAATTAAGAGTACACATTGAATCATTGAATTAAAAAAAATAGAGTTAATAATTACTTTTTCATTGCTCTCTAATGAATGGCAGTTCCTCTAGTTAACAAGCCATCAAGTAATTAGCGGCAAGCGATAGAAACCTTACAATTAGTAGCAAGCATTGCAATATGTATCTCATAATTTCTCTACTTGAAGATGATAAAAAATACTTCCTTTTTATTATGGAAAATTCAATTTAGCTTTAAACTTGACTATTGATTCTTGAGTATGTACATGTGCGCATGATAAAAAACATAGAATTAAGAATACACATTGAATCATTAAGAAAATTAAGTATGTTACAGTGAATGATCCATCTCATCTTCAATGAGATCAGCCCTTGCTAAACTATCTACTTCTAGGTCTATGTTACCAAGAGGTAACGAAACAAATAAGTCTATCCCACTATCAGATGTGTTGCTATATTGCTCAATAACTTCATCAATATCATCGACAATCACATTATTGTCTTCTTCTGCGTTTCCTTGAACATCCTCGCAAGGTTCATCTTGTACTATATCACGCATATCATCCATTATGGTGTCATCATGCACATCATCATTAATTGTTGGATTGTCATCTACTATCTTCATGTTGGTAATATTACCATATATTGGTTTTGAACGATTAGATATAGGGATGACATACCACCATCGGTTATTGTTTACCATTGGATGATACACAACGTGTATTTGAAAAACAAAAGCAAGAAACTTAAATACTTATTATATTGTGTATATGTATCACATGTGTACATATTAAAAAATTAGCCTTTGCATATATACATGCTCGCATTGTTGAGGTAGTACTAATGTGTCATTCTTGTTCTGGTGAAATTTTGTAGAGTCAATGATTACAAAACCACTTGGATGACGTCTGATTGTGCAATGCTCACCATTTGTTACCACTTCTTTAAACCACTTCACATCCAGTACATATATAAAGAATCGTCTGAAGTCAAGCTTCAGAATATCTTGGATCAAGCCACAATAACCTTCCATGGTACCATTGGCATCCTCGAAGTGAGCAAGGACACCACAATCTTGGGTATTTCTCTTTTCATCATACGTTGAGCTCGAAGATGTTTACCCTCACACCAAACTGCATTGAATAATGTGCACTAGTAGTAAAAGATAAAAGATCAAACATGTCAATTATTTATATAAAATAAAACTTATAGAAAAAAATTGATAGTATGTCTCACCTTTGATAAGCAACCTCGTGCGTATTCCCACTCTTCTTGAGATATATTAATTTCCTCCTCTTTTTCCTTTCTCTCTATTTCCTCATGTAACCAATCTATATCAGTATGACGTGGGAGCGTATTTAGATGATCTGGAAATGAGATATTACGTCCATATCTAGTGTGAAATTCTTGTCTTTCGCTTTTCCTTCTTGCCCTTGCTTCATTATAAAGTGTCACCCATTTGCTCATTACATCACTATTGAGGACACAAAAACTATTTAACTTATGAAGTTCTTATTTTGTTAGCACTTTACTCATTCCTTTTCCTTGAGGTACTATAGAGGTCATCCTCAAGTCTTCATCATCTTTCCATAGTCCTGGTTGAGAGGGATCCACTTCAGCAAGATATTCAGAGATGTAAACAAGGGATGATTGCACTAACCAACCCTCAGCCATGCTTCCCTCAGGCTGTGCTTTTTGCCTCACAAAATCTTTCAAGGTTTTCATGAAGCGCTCAAGAAAAAGCATCCACCTTACATGAACTGCCCCACAAAGTGCAATCTCATCAATCAAATGTACGAGTAAATGTAATTGAGTAGTCAAAATGGATCGAGGAAAAATTTCCTCCACCAAACAAACCACTTCAACAGATAATACTCGAGCATCTTGCAATGTGTTTGGATCAATTTCCTTCAAGCTCACGTATCTGTTAGGATGTATTTGAGAATTATTTATTTTTTTGTAGAAATTCAAAGATATATAATGAAAAAATACAATGTATACACACCTCACAAGCTCTCCCATCTTGTAAATGATATCACGTACATCTTTGGATACACAATGGGATATGCTAGTAGGAAGTACGAACTGAATGTAAACAATATTCATAGATCAAAAGATTAGTTGAGGAAAAAGTCATCATACCCCAAAGTTTACACATAGTTTCTCCACTAATTACTATATTCATGGTTAGAGATGCCCTTACTTGAATCATTTTGTGCCAATCGTGGGACTTCAAACTAGATAGTTGCTCCACACCTCTTTTCTTTTTCTTTATGAAGGCTCCCTTGAGACATCTCATACATCGTATGGGTGTTCAAAAGCTATATATTTGTTCCTTCACTATTTTTTCCTCGTTCTTTGACAACATCCAAGGTGCATGGGGTAGCTCAATCTTTCCTCTATGTCCAATGCATGGCCAGGCTCGTCTCATGCGACCAATGTTACGTAAATCCTCCCTTACATTAACTAAATCATGAGCCCCTATCAAGTGATCCCATAATGTAGATACAACATTTTTGAATATGTGCATGGGGTCCAACAGGTGATTGATCTTGAGTTCAGTCCAGTACGGAAGACGAAAAAATATAGAGAACCTAACAAACAAACAATATATTATGTAAACAATTCATCATGCTAAATACTTTAAAGTCAATCGAGAGAAATGCACTTCTTACCGACTCATGCCGAGTGGAGGGTGGTTGTCAGCATTAATCCATCTCTCCTTCCAATCTCGAATGGTTAGAGATTGTGGAGTCATTCCATTAGTAGGGAGAACATATTTGGGATGGTCAATAGGAAGAAATCGATGATGATTGTCGTAGATAACCTTCTTTAAACATGCTGGCCTAGAGGAAACTAGAGAGGGACGACAAATAGGATATGCATGATATCCTGATGTGGTTAAACTTGAAAAAACAAGTGAATTAATAATATGCAATTGATTCAAGTCTTGAATTTCAAATATAGAGTTATATACATGTACCTGAACACTCTCCGTATCTTGGAAAGTCATGCATGGTCCACAACAACATGGTCTTCAATGTGAAATCTCTAGAGGATGCAGATGCACTTGTATCTTGCACCTCAATACCTTCCCATAACATTTCTAACTCTTCAATCAAAGGCTCTAAGTAAATGTCCATGTTTTTTACCTTGTGCTTTCCAAGAATCAGAAGGGACAACATTACATGTCCCTTTTTAATTGCCATGGATGGAGGAATATTATAGTTCACCAATACCACTAGCCATACACTGTATGATGTGCTTTTGATGCCAAATGGATTGATTCCAGCCATACCTAAACCAAATCTCAAATTTATTGGCTCTTCTTTGAAAACGGGCCACAAATTATCTATATGTTGCTATGCCGGTGTGTCTGCAGGGATCCTTCATTTTCCATCACTTAAACGATGACTAGCATGCCATGACATGAGCTTTCCAATAGACTACAACTTGAACATAAGTTTTATACGTGGAACAATTGGAAAATGTCGCAAAACCTTACGAGGCACATCCATTGATTTCATCTCCACTTCGTATCTTGATTTGCCACAAACAAGACACTCTCGTGCGAACTCATGAATCCCACAAAATAAGACACAATCGTTGACACATGCATGGATCTTGACATAATCGAGGCCTCCCAGAGATGTCAAGTAATGTCTTGCTTGCTCTCTCTTAGTTGGCAAATTGTTTCCTTTTGGAAGCATTTGTGATAATAACCTACATATATTTTTAAAAGTGAGTTAAAAAACCACCAACATATATTTCTATCTGATTTCAAAATAGAACAATTAACATTATGATTCATAAGCCAAATTGAATTGATACCTACTTCAATAACGCATCCAAACTGACATTACTCCATCCATAAATTGTTTGCAAGTTAAGTATCTCGAGGGAAGCATGAAGAACAGAGTATGTACAACCTTCATACAACGGAGTAGATGATGCTATATATAGTGAATCATCTGGCTTCGTAGAGTGACCTTCTCCCTAAATCGGTTGCGAAAATAGATGGTGTACCATGTTGTCCAAAATCTCATCCTCTATGACTTGATGGGGCATTTCATGAGGGCTACTATCATGGTCGTGAGTCTCTACTCTTCTTGAAGACTCTACCTCCTCATGTCGACATTTTGCAGCCTCTCGATGCCCAGGAGGGAGCATCTGAGGATGTGGCACCGCATCCTGCTCAACCACAAAAGGGAGTTTCATGTACGTTGATATATAATTCCCGTAACATAGACTAGCAATCTCAGTGGTTAAAAAAAAAATGAATACTGGTGATTTTTCTCGATCCCATTCTCCATACAAGCTGAGGTGTGACATTGCAATTTGACATGCTCGAAAAATACACCCTCGACAACGATCACACATGCATTTAATTTTTTGTCGTAGCCATGCATCTCAATTATGAAGACACAATGTTTCATCCTCACTTGAGGATATACTCATTGACTCATCAGCATGCACCGCACTAGGTGATGACGACGACATGATTAAACCTAATTCATGATAACATCAAAATATTTGTCATTCATATGTTTACATAAAAACTTAAAGCTAGCGTATTAATTATTCTCAGATCTCAATTTTAAATACACAAAAAAATCATAAATACATTGAAACTTATGATAAGAATTCACTATCAAAACTTATCTTAAAAACAAAAAATTATGATAAAGCCTAAATGCGCGTCTATATTCACGTTTACGTACGCGTCTATATTCGTCTATTTGCGAGTCTATGTTCGTGTCTATCCTCACGTCTACATGAACAATAGATGCGCATATACACGCAAAAATAGACACACATGTCAAAATTCAAACCATACTTAAATCATTTCTTTTCAAACTGCATCTTTCCTTTCTTGCATTTTTTGCGGTTCTGAAGCTTGAGTTTAGCCGACATGCAGTCTCTTCATGCCTCACCTCCTCATGACTCACCTCTTCTTTCATTTCGAACACACAAGAAGGGAAAAAGGAAAGCCAAGGAGAGGAAGAAAGAGAGAACAAGAGAGAGGAGAACAAGAAGAAGCAGCAAGCAAGCATCAAGAGAGGGTAACTTACTAAGGAGAGGAAGAAGGAGAAGGAAGAAGCGCTACCACCCGCCACACCAAACACCCAAGGTGAGTCTCTCTCTCTCTCTCTCTCTCTCTCTCTCTCTCTCTCTCTCTCTCTCTCTCTTTGTTTCTCTCTTTCTCTCTCTGCTCTGTCTGTGTATTAGGATTTCTGATTTCATTATGTATTGCATTTTGTAAATCATCAATGGCAGTCATCGGATTAAAGTCAACCGACTGAGCGTGTCTGCTAGCGCATCTACATTTCAGTGTAAACGCAGGTATAGACGCGAAAAAATGTTTCCTCTCATTGCGTCTGAGGGCACGCCTTTGAGCGCGTGTGCTGGTCAATCTACACGCAATGATACACGTGCGCGCAGATTGACTTGGAATATGCGTCTGACAGCACGTCTATCGTGCATCTCAGATGCGAATATAGACGCGTTGAACAGAAGGTTGACTTTAGGAGTGCGTCTGAGAGCGCGTCTAACCTGCAATTTAGACACGGTTATACATGCGCCAGCTCTCCCAGCTCTGATAAAAAACAATATATTTTTGCAATGATGAATGTGACCAATCCGGTGTTTATGTTCATCAGTTTTCTTGTTTATGAGAAGGATTCGCACTTAAGTTTTATGCTCAATGTCTAAAGAAAGCTCTTTGAAAATGTAGGTAATATATGCTTTTTTGTATGCAAACAAATTTGTATTTTTCCTCTGTTTTTTTTGTAGATGTCGTATCCTGGTTCATCTAGCAATGACCCGGATTTGGATCGCATGAATGATACATTGGCCTCGTTTGGCAGGGGGGTCAATGCATTTTTTTGAGGTTTTTCTAGTAGGGAAGACTTCATGGGAGAGATGACCAGACACCTTGGCCACACTCCCACAGCGGATGAGATGTTCAGTGTCATGTCTGGAACGCCTTTGACATCTTTGCCTGGCACTACTTCGCAAACTCCAATTGCAGGTACTCCACATGCAGGTACTCCATATGCAGGTACTCCACGTGCAGCACCTGTACGTGCATCGACTGAAGCACAAGCATCTACAGAAGCACGTGTGTTGAGATGACAAGCTTAACACATGTGGATATTGATGATGGGCCGCTTGGTTAGATGGATCCACACGTCTACACTTAGCACATCGGTGGTCATTATGACTCTCACATGGCCACTGACTCATTACTTATTATATTTAGGTTGTTACACCTATTTACAGCTGGCATAGTTATAGCGCTAGTCGACTAGTGTAGTCAGTTATGCATTGTTTGACTTAGTAGGTCACTTTTTTTAATGTTGTACCTTATCTATACTTGGTGTACATTGTAAAGTGTGTGGAAGAAGAAGATGAAACCAGCAAGAAAACGTTTTGGCCTCCATCTCTCTTCTTGTCTCTTGAGTGAGCTTCTCCTTGTGCATTCTGTGTGTGTTCGGCGAAGCATCTTGAGCAAGTCCTCCCACCACGTGATTCTTGACATGGTATCAGAGCCATGCCACTGTGAGAGGCTGATTTCAAAGATTAAAGCGAAGGAGAAGAAGAAAGGTTCGAGCAAGCAAGCCATGGGTAAGAAGCTCTCCCATTCTTCCACTCTCTCTCTTGGATAGTGCCTATGGAGGCATCGGAAGTAGGGTCGAGAAAAAATCTCAGATTGCAGTGAGATTTGGTGTGCACGAAGAACACTATATACTCTGCAGATGGGCCCTTTAGGGTATTCCCACAGTTATTTTGGGCATCTGAGGCCATTTCAGGCCCCGTTTTAGAGCCGCAAGGTTACCGACAGCAGTTTCAGGGTACACTGTGACTTCAACTGTATTGACCGAAAGTGGGTGCGCAGGTTACAGATTTCAGATCTGTAAGTTCAAAGGTATTTATCAGCTAGTATACACAAGGTTTATCTGCAAATTGGTTGCAGATTACATGTATTGTTAAGCAGACAGGGAAAAAGGCTGTCTGGTGTATTGCTGTGCACTACAGGTCAAGGGTTGCAGAAGATTTGCTTGCTGTTTGGTATTAATTTTGTTATAATGGCAGAGAACAGTGGAAGCCCCATCATTGAGAAGCTCAACAAAAACAACTACCCTTCACGGAAGTTCCGTGTCACGAACTTCCTTATTGGAAAAGACCTCTACGAGTTTGTTTCAGGTGAAGAAAAGGAGCCGGAGGTGAGTGATCCTCCAACTGCAGAAGAGACGAAGGCACGAAAGGAATGGAATGAAAAAGACAAAAATGTCATGTATTGGCTGTCTGCAGCAATTGACAATAATATACTGGGACATATTAGAAATACAGAGCATTCATATGCAGCTTGGACCATACTTGAAAGTATGTTTTCGGTAAATACAAAGGCACGAAAGATTCAACTTAAGCAAGAGTTGAATACATTGAAGAAAGGGAAGATGTCTATCAATGAGTATGCACTGAGGGTAAGGAGCATTGCAGATGCATTGGCAGCAATTGATGCAATGCCCGATGACGATGATTTGGTGTCGTCTACCTTGGGTGGACTTAACAATGAAAAGGCTTGGAATTCTTTTGTAACTTCAGTATATGTTAGAAAGCCATTTCCAGATTTCGATGAGTTGGTCTCCCTTATGATCACTGAAGAGATCAACATGTAGAGTGAGACATTTGAAAAAAGTGGTGAACAGGTCCAATCTTTCTACTCTAGTTCAGGAAGGGGACGTGGCAGGTTCTCTTCAAGAGGCCATGGTACAGGACGTGGTAGTGACAACCAACAAAACAGATTGAATCAGCAATTTGGCAATATGCAGATTTTCAGGAGGTCGTGGTAACTTTAGAGGCAGGGGGAGCTTTAGAGGAAGAGGTGGATGGAAAAACAGAGGTTCTAACAACTCTGGTATTGTGTGCCACTACTATGGCAAAACAGGTCATATCGCAGCCCAATGCTATGCTAAGAAAGATGATATCTGCGGTGGTAAGTTGCAGCAAGAAAACTATGCATCATCTTCATGACAGAATGAAGACAAAAACCAACATCTGTTTCTTATGCAGCATATGCTGAATGTTGTTATAGGAAAGGGAACACATGATGATGTTTGGTATGTTGATTCAGGTGCATCCAATCCTATGACCAGCCATGCAGAATGGTTTGGAGAGATGCAAGATTTGCAAAATGCAGGTTATGTGCAGACGAGTGATGATTCATGCCACCCAATTTCACACATTGGAAAAGTTCCCTTGTCCTTGCATGATGGTAAGACAAAGAGTCTTTCAGATGTATTACATGTGCCATCTATTACAAAGAACTTGGTGTCAGTCCGTCAAATGGTAGAGCAAGGGTTGCAAGTCAGATTTAATGCAAAGGGCTGCTTTGTAGAAGACTTCAACAACAAGTGCATGTTAGTTGCAAAGGGAAGTAGAGTTGGGCATATGTTTACTCTGGATGCTGGAATTCCTACTATGAATGCTGCTATGTATACTAAAGGAAAAGGTGTTGTTGTAGACATTGAAATTTAGCACAAACGCATTGGACATGCAAATGTACAAAGACTGAAATTAATGTAGTCCAAAGGGTGTTACAGGTTTGCCTACATTTAGAGTTGCAGAATTTCATAAGGTATGCGAAGCATGTCAGTTTTGTAAGTAGGCAAGACAACCCTTTTCACATGACAGAGATGTAAGCAGAAACATCCTTGATATTGTGCATACAGACATTTGGGGGCCTGCACAAAATGTATCTCTTGGAGGCAGTTCATAGTTTGTCACATTCATTGATGATTGTTCTAGAAAGCTGTGGGTATATTTTATGAAGGAAAAGAGTGAAGCGTTTGAGCACTTTATAACTTTCAAGGCTGCAGTTGAAAGAGAAACAGGCTTGAAAGTAAAGTGCTTGAGGTCAAATGGAGGGGGAGAGTACCTCGCAAATGAGTTCAGTGATTTTCTGAGGTCTCATGGGATAAAGAGATAGTTCACATGCAGGTATACCCCACAGCAAAATGGGGTTACAGAAAGGAAAAACAGGCATATTGCAAAAGTTGCACGCGCCTTGATGTGGCTGAAAAGAATATGCCTAAGCATTTTTGGTCTGAGGCTGTTCATACTGCTGTTTATATTATGAACAGAACTCCCACAGTTGTAGTTCATGGTATGACCACCGAAGAATGTTTTACAGGTAAGAAGCCTGATGTCTCACACTTGAAAGTGTTTGGCTGCATTGCATATGTTCATGTGCCAAATGAGTTGCAGAAGAAGCTAGATCCAAAGGCTGAAAAGTGTGTCTTTATTGGATACTCTTTAGAGCAAAGGGGATATCGCTGTTATAACCCTGTCACATGTAAGTTCAGAGTGAGCAGGGATGTCATCTTTGATTAAATGAGCAGTTGGTATGCATCTAGTGGTGATGCATTGGATGATGATGATGATCATGACACGCACGTGCAGGCTGAAAAGCAAGAATCACGGACTCTTAGTGGACTAGAGACATCATCTAGTAGTCCTTGGTCTGGGAGACTAAGGAGTACCTCTACATCTTCAGGTGCATCTAGTAGCACTACAGGAAAAGACAAATGAAATAATAAAGTGTTAGAATACATTGATGCAGTTCTTGATGGAGACTCCAGTGGCTTAGAGAGCTTGGATGATGAGCTTGGCATTCCTTCAGTGAGAACTCCAGGTGTGCAGAGAGCACGCGTCAATGCAAAGACTCCATTGAGTGATCCAGTGGTATGCAAGTCTAGTAGGGTGAGATACCCTGTTAAAAGATTTGGTTTTGAAGGTTATGCAGCTCACCATTATGCTTATATGGTGAAACCTAGTTGAGGATGTTGAGCCCACTTGTTTTGAGGATGTTGTTGGTCATACTCATTGGGATGCAGCTATGGATGAGGAGATGGCTACATTAGAGGCCAATAAGACTTGGGCTCTAGTATCATTGCCGAAAGGCAAGAAAGCTATTGGATGTAAGTTGGTTTATAAGATTAAGCACAATGCAGGTGGTTCTATTAGTAGGTATAAAGCTAGGCTGGTTGCAAAAGGCTATGCCCAGACATATGGCATAGATTATGATGAAACCTTCAGTCCAATTGCTAGGATGGCAACTGTCAGATGTGTGATTGCTTTGGCAGCAGCCAAAGGTTGGAGGTTGTAGCAAATGGATGTGAAGAATGCCTTCTTGCATGGTGATTTACAAGAAGAAGTGTATATGGATCAGCCAGCAGGTTATGAAGATTTAGAGCATCCCACGTATGTGTGCAGGTTGAAGAAGGTGCTCTATGGGCTCAAGCAAACACCTAGAGCATGGTCTGACAAGATCAGAGAGTATCTTGTCAATATTGGCTTTTATGTTTCTGATGCTGATCACTCACTTTATGTGAGAAAGGAAGATGCAGGTTTGGTCATCATAGTCATCTATGTGGATGACTTGATTATTACAGGTGATAGTGATAGTGGGATTGCTGAAGTCAAGGATTTTTTGAAGAAGAAGTTTGAGATGAATAATTTAGGTGAGCTAAGGTACTTCCTTGGCATTGAGGTGATCAGATGTGATGATGGTATATGGCTGTCCCAAAGACAGTATGGCTTGGATATGTTGTCTAAGTATGGTATGACTCCATGCAAACCACTTTCAGTCCCATTGGAGTAGAATGTAAAGTTGAGTGCTGATGTTGGGGATGAGATAGAAGACCCTACTATGTTTAGGAGGATAGTGGGGAGTTTGATCTACATGACCATTACAAGGCCAGACTTGAGCTACGCTATTGGTCTTGTGAGTCAGTTTATGCAAGTACCTAGAAAGCCACATTTGGATGTAGTCAGACGCATATTGAGATATGTGAAGTCCACATTACATTATGGACTTTTCTATGAGGCAGGTACAGATGTACAGGTGTTTGGATACACAGATGCAGATTGGGCTGGTAGTATGTCTGATAGAAGATCTACCAGCGGATACATGTTCTCTCTTGGTAGTGTAGCAGTTGCTTGGAGCAGCAAAAAGAAATCTACAGTTGCTTTGTCAAGTACAGAGGCTGAGTATAGAGGTGTTGCTGTTGCAGCATGTGAGGTAGTATGGCTACAAAAGTTAAGGGCTGATTTGGATATGCAGGTGGAAGGTCCAGTTGTCATTTATTGTGACAATATGAGTAGTATACAGTTGGCTAGGAACCCTGTGTTCCATGCCAGGACAAAACATATTGAGGTACACTACCACTTTGTGAGAGAGAAGGTACTAGCAAGTGAGATTGACTTGGTGTATGTTAGCACACAGGATCAGATAGCTGATATCTTCACAAAGGCATTGGGTATAGAGAAGCTTCAAAAGTTTCGAAGCTTACTTGGAGTTGCAGAGATGCAGTTGAGCTTGAGGGGGAGTGTTGAGATGACACGCTCAACACATGTGGACATTGATGATGGACCGCCTGGTTAGATGGGTACACTTAGTACGTCGATGGTCATTATGACTCTCACATGGCCACTGACTCATTACTTATTATATTCAGGTTGTTACACCTATTTACAACTGGCATAGTTATAGTGCCAGTCGACTAGTGTAGTCGGTTATGCATTGTTTGACTTAGTAGGCCACTTTCTTCTATGTTGTATCTTATCTATACTTGGTGTACATTGTAAAGTATGCGGAAGAAGAAGATGAAACCAGCAAGAAAACGTTTTGTTCTCCATCTCTCTTCTTGTCTCTTGACTGAGCTTCTCCTTGTGCATTCTGCGTGTTTTTGGCGCAGCATCTTGAGCAAGTTCCCCCACCACGTGATTCTTGACAACGTACATCTGCAGAAGCATGTGCATCTAGTGAGGTAGAGGGTAGTCAATAGAGAGGGAGAAGGGAGAGTCGAGGGGGTGATGGGACCTAAAACGGGCCGGCACTGGCTCATGCACTAGCCGGACCTCTATCATGCGCTCAACAACTCCACGGCCTTGCGGCCAGGAGCGTGGATGACACATACATCATCTTCTTGAACATCTTGCATTTGTATCATGTCTCGTAGTCCAACTCTAACCCAATTAACACTCCTCAAAGGGACTCCCAACACATTGCCAAATAGCACAAAGTACAAACATAGGAGGTCCTCCCACGATTGACTGCCGCTAGCTCACTGCGACTCTCCTACACCTTGGGGATTGGCCCCTCGATGCGTCGCTAAACATATATAACGCAATATCGCACATACTTCCACTCAAGGTATCAATTGATCATATCCAGGAATGCACCATACCTCACTTTCTTTGCCCTTAGACCCAACGCCTAGCCTGCAGCTTGGACAACCTTACTCAACGTTGGTCATATTCCTCTAGAAAAAAATTCCTATGCATCTAGGAATTATTGTCTGATACCTTTAAATTTCATGCTTCATGAAAATTGTGAATGTCCATGTGCTCAAACAATTAGGAAAATCAGCATTGGTGCACATGTGGAAAACATTTCTTTCAATGATTTTGACTATTGCTCGTATGCGGCGTTGCATGAACCTAGCACCGAGAAACCCTTGTGCTACTAGGTTCTTAATTTTTAATTATCAATCAACCTAAATGTAAACCAGTAAGCTTTTCATCATTCCATTTAGCATTTAAACACTTTTCATACACTCTACCCCCCTCACCCGTTTAGGTTGTGCATCATTGATCGGTTTAGGGTTCATTTCTCACATTTTTATTATATAAAAAGCGATAAAAACTCACTAAAACATAAAGGTAGGACTGAACTGAGGCTAAACCTCATACTTCAGACCCCCCATACATCCACAAACATGAATCTTATTTTTCCTTAATTTTCGGCACTCAAAATCTATTTTTTCCCTATTTTTTTCCATTTTCCTTTTTTTTGTATTTTTTGCAATATTAAATGACTAAAAATTCAAAATGAGTTATGGCCTGTGGCCCTTAGGTTCATTTGTAGCAAAAAGACAAATTTAGTTGGTGTGTCTTATTATATTTTCCATTTATATCTCAAAAACACCCAATTTCCCCATACTTTGCGTGTTTTACGGGTTTTACCCTATTAATTTCATCCACAACACTTATGGTTTTCTGATTTTCTGGGCATAAATAGTTGGAAGACATTGCAAAAAACATTATAATGCATAACCATCTCATGGGAACAAGTATTCATGAAGCAAATTGCATAAAAACACCATTTTTCTTTGTTAAAATGAGATTACCGTTCTTTGCAGGTTGCGGGTTTTTATTTGCCATATCCCGGGACTGATTTCCAGCCACCATTAATGCTTATGACAGTCCACAATTAGCAATCTTTAATCTTCTTGCACCATGGAGCAATCCGGTCTTCATTGGACAAGCATCCATCATCCATTCTTCTTCTTCCTCTTCACCACATGAATCTGCCTTTAGGGGAGAGAGAGGGAGGAGAAAGAAAGACTGAAATCAGAATTTTTCACAGAGACTACCATTGGAGGAGCGAAGCACGGCGATAGAGTCAGCATCCAGGAGGGATTCAAGCCCCATAATCGATTGGGGGGGTTATTCACAGCCAGCCATCACTCTCTCCACCCCATGAAGCGCAAATTTCGGGCGTCATCTTCCTCCACGTTTTTTCATCCCTCATTCTCTCTCCACATTTTTTGCTTCATAAGGTGCATACAATTTTTTTGGGGGGGGGAGGTCCAAACTCAAAAGGCATGCTCAATTTTGGCCTCCCAAGTGTCCACATTTTCATATCTTGACCATTTTGTGGCCATTTCCTCGTCCGGACTCCGAATTGAGCTCCGAAAAATCCCGGGCGTCCGGCTCAGCATCCCGCATTGGCCGATAACTCTTGTCAATCTGCACGATAGTCTGAAAATTTATAAAAAAATCAACAAGTGTCACTCGGGCACCTTTAAAGCACTTTGACGCTTAAAATCGTCCTAGATCGAGCCACCGCCTTCGACGTTGAATATTTTTCCCTTGATATTCATAATTTTTAGCTATTTTTAAGCACTTCTCGGCACCAAAATTCCACTCTCATTGGCGACCACGGGATAGGGTGACTCAGCCCGTCGAATCCCACGAACATATATGCACATAAACAACCAAAGGAAGCATCAAGCTGATACAAAATAGATATATATTAAACACAACACAATGCTCACCCTACCCCCTGACAAAACCAAGGCATGACATCCACAAGGAGTAGGCCTAGCATAATCTGATAGAAGCTCCAAAGCTAGTCACTAACCAACCGCTCCAACACAGCCAAACTAAAAAGAACTGTCAAAGAGATTGCCCTAAGTGGTGGTCTGAACTACCTACCTAACTAAGGACAACACAACTAGGAGTTCCTACTAGGCGAGGATTCCTGTAGCCTGATCAAGAAGTATTTTCATGCAGCACATTTCTTCTTTTAGGGTTTCATTTTCGGATACTCGAGTATGTAAAAAGGAGGGAGCTGAGCGTAGTGACCCAAGAAGAACAGGGCATCGGCCTCAGGACCTGTCTCGGTACCTAAGAACCTACCAAGCCCTCGCAAGCCGACACTGAATCCTTTTCTGATGCTCACTTTTATTTTCGCTTCAATCATCCGTCATTTTCTTCTTTTCCAGCAAGATGCCACCCCTAGGAAGACAAGGCATCGGCCCTGGGTCTGACTCATCCCCAGGAACCTACCAGGCCTTCGCAAGGCAATGATCAACTGCTTATAAATTTTTCTTTCTTTTCTTTTCTATTTTGGCAAGGATTAGAACCCCTTTTTACACACCTTTGTATTTATATTTATTATCTTGTCAGATATTCAGGGTTTTTTCCCTTTATCATCTTTTGTTTTCTTTTGGCAAGCTTCTCTAACTGCTTCACAACTAGCAAAAACTCCTAGAACAACTGCCTAGCATGCTAGCAGAACAGGGTCACTGGGACCCCCTTCCAAAACAAGACTTTCAATGCTTGATAATGTCTTTACAGGAGGCAATGACTACACAAACCTCCCTCAAACATACTAAACCTAACCCTCGGGACTTCATGCCTTGGACACCGATCCCCAACAAGAAATGAAAAACCCCTTTAACAAGTACACAAACACATATAGCAAAAAAACCCACAGTACTCATAGAGGGATATCACCTGGAGAGGGCCACGAGAAGCTTCCACGCAACAAAAGGCTCCTTCCAAGCTCTTCTTCAAACCTGTCTAGCACAGAACTAAAACAAGAAACCATTAACCGCACCTGCACTAAATAGAAAACTGGCCCTTTTAGCCTAACGAGATCTGGACGTAATCTCCAAAATGCTAGCCTTCCTAGCTTAAAACTAGATAGGTCATTTTAGTCCACGTAATACTGATGTCCTTGGCATATACATCACACCCTCTCAGACTACCCAAGGTGCCAAGGATAGCATATCATAGGTCGACTAACCCCATGCTACTCATGCAAGTTAGCTAAAAGCTTGATCTTGTATTTTTTTTTCTTTTTTTTTAAATCTTAGAGTTTTCTTCTTGTAGAGCTACAAGTCCAAGCCTACCCACAAATAACTCATCAATAAGACCGATCCCTTCTTAGGCATTATGAGCTAAATGAACGGCCTCAGTGGGTTTGCATATCCTACATTTATTGTAATCCGAATAAATTGGTCATTCAAGCGGCTGAATGGCCCCTTTGGGAGAAATAATCATAGCTTTGTACTCATTTGAACCTCCTCTATTTGGGTTTTCACATAAATCAGTGCTGCGACCCAAACTAGGTAGAGCTTCAAGCCTAGGCACATCACATGGGTGTATCCCAAGGCAGTGTATATTATCAGATGTATATCCAGTCTTATCCTCTTGGGGGTTCAACAGAATATATCTAAATGGGATCCTTGGCCTTGCATCCGACATTCCTGCCACACTTTTGGAGATTTTGGGTCTCCAAACCCATCTCACATTTCCCTTAATATTCTTGCACTCCCTCAATTTGCTGCACTGGTCTAACGAACTCAATGCAAACTTATCCCTATGGCCAAATGGCCTCACATCCTTATGAACTTTGTGCAGCACAAGTGGACTTTTAGCACTTTGCATCCTCTTTACAAAATATGTCTTTACTTGTTTACGTCCATACTGCAAATTTTCTTCCATAAGAACCATGCTTTCACGGGAGGGAACAACATCCACCCGGAAGCATGATTCCAACACCAAAGGTCTCGCAAGAGCCTTACTAGCAACAAAATTAGAACCACACACAGAATTCTTATCAACACTCATAGGCCCATTGGTGCGATCCATATTTCCATCACAACTATCTCTCGTGGAAGTGTTGCAAGCCCTAATGGGACTTACATGGCTTGGAACCTGTTCACTGAGAGCCATGTCATTACTACTCATAGGATGGTCATTTTCTGCTTTGAGATTTTAGCCACCAAGGTTCCCCTCATAGGCTGCCTTGGTATCAACAAGTGATCTGTCTCCTTGCAAAAATGATTGGAAGCTGCGATGCACCTATACTGAGCGGGGAAAACTCCAAAAGTTTTCCCAACATCTCTGAATATGACCCTCATAATCGATGGCATGCATTTTTGCTTCCCTTAACGACTTAGGATTCCACAGTCCCACTTGGATTTGCGTATGAATCTCTAAGCCATTCAGAAAGAGCTCACATAGGACATCATTTGGTAGTGCACTGGCTCTTCTTAGCCAAAGCCTAAGAGTACTATCAAAGGCTCTAGCATACTCTTTAATAGAAAGATAATACTCATGTCTAAACTGCATAAGCTGCCCTAAGACCTGAATCATAGGGAGCTTCTTTTCACACTCATCTAGAAATCTATCACAAGACTCCTCAAATGATTTGATCGACCCTCTTGGGAGGCTCCAGTACCATTTCCTTGCCTCTCCCTTTAGGGTACTTGGGAATACGAGCATTTGATGTATATCGTCGAACCCACTTGCAATGCAAGTTAGGTCATATTCTCTTAAATGAATCATTGGATCCTCATCTGGCAACCCATAAAACACTGGGAGATCCCTATAAAGAGGAGGACATTTAGTCCTCCCTTTTGGGATCAACACCAGGTCATTAAAATCTTTATATTCATCATGATCTGGGTCCAGCCTCTTGGGATCTTTAACCTCTTCCATCCCCACCCTTT
The DNA here is from genome assembly GCF_053477565.2 of Lygodium microphyllum. Classification (NCBI taxonomy): domain Eukaryota; kingdom Viridiplantae; phylum Streptophyta; class Polypodiopsida; order Schizaeales; family Lygodiaceae; genus Lygodium; species Lygodium microphyllum. The sequence continues at coordinate 23,786,676 of NC_141152.1, read as the reverse complement.
TCGGTGTAGGGGGGTTAATATCCTCATTGACATCCCTTTCTGCCAACTCACTGAGTGGTCTAGGGAGTCCTATAAATTTCAACATGTCCTTTTGATTCCCTCTTAGAGGGTCTTCCATACCTTTCCCTTTAAAAGGAAAGTCCATAACGGTTTTATATAAGAGCTTTTGGTCCTTATCTAAAGCAGATTTATAATTACCACTTCTTAAAACTTCGGAACTGTGCCTTTTAAGCAACGGTTTTCCCTTGATAGCTAGGGCTTCTAACATCTTTGTGATGCCTACTATGTCGTCATGGTGGCCCATTACACGGGATGTTTCAACCACAAGCATATTCCATCGTATATCAGCACTTTCCCATGGCATCATGGCTTTAGCATGATAACTTGTTGATGCCATAACTACCTTAGTTTCCAACATGCTTGTTTCATGCTCTCTAGGTTGATGGATGGTTAAACATGATTTCTCTTGGGTCGAGACCACCCAAGGCGAACCTCGGCCCATGCCATCGTTTTAGAGGATGGGGTAACCACTACTGGACTACTCTTTTCATCACATAAATTATCTTCTGCAGAGGACTCATGCTCTACATAACTAACTAAGTCCATTAGTAAGTTTTGTATGGAGAAAGCCAAGTTTTTCCATCCTTTAACAAAGCCCATTTTATGGATAATTTAGGGTCCCTTGGAACCCTAGATTCGAAAACCGCCACTTATGGGCAGCTCCCGGTAGAGCACCATTGATGGGACCTAAAACGGGCCGGCAATGGCTCATGCACTAGCCGGACCTCTATCATGCGCTCAACAACCCCACAGCCTCACGACCAGGAGCGTGGATGACACATACATCATCTTCCTAAACATCTTGCATTTGTATCACATCTCGTAGTCCAACTCTAACCCAATTAACACTCCTCAAAGGGAGTCCCAACACATTGCCAAATAGCACAAAGTACAAACATAGGAGGTCCTCCCACGACTGACTGCCGCTACCTCACTGCGACTCTCCTACACCTTGGGGATTGGCCCCTCAATGCGTCGCTAAACATATATAACACAATATCGCACATATTTCCACTCAAGGTAGCAATTGATCGTATCTAGGAATGTACCATACCTCACTTTCTTTCCCCTTAGACCCAATGCCTAGCCTGCAACTCGGTCAACCTTACTCATTCAACGTTGGTCATATTCCTCTAGAAAAAAATTGCTATGCATCCAGGAGGTATTGTTTGATACCTTTAAATTTCATGCTTCATTCAATTTGTGAATGTCCATGTGCTCAAACAATTAAGAAAATCAGCATTAGTACACATGTGGAAAACATTTCTTTCAATGATTTTGACTATTGCTCGTATGCGGCGTTGCATGAACCTAGCACCAAGAAACCCTCGTGCTACTAGGTTCTTAATTTTTAATTATCAATCAACCTAAATGGTATGCATAAAAACTAGCAAGCTTTTCATCATTCCATTTAGCATTTAAACACTTTTCATACACTCTACCCCCCTCACCCATTTAGGTTGTGCATCATTGATCGGTTTAGGGTTCATTTTTCACATTTTTATTATATAAAAAGCCATAAAAACTCACTAAAACATAAAGGTAGGGCTGAACTGAGGCTAAACCTCATATTTCAGACCCCCCATACATCTACAAACATGAATCTTATTTTTCCTTCATTTTTGGCACTCAAAATCCATTTTTTCCCTATTTTTTCTTATTTTCCCTATTTTTCTCATATATTTACAATATTAAATGACTAAAAATTCAAAATGAGTTATAGGTTGTGGCCCTTAGGTTCATTTGCAACAAAAAGACAAATTTAGTTGGTGTGTCTTATTATATTTTCCATTTATATCTCAAAAACACCAAATTTTTCCATATTTTGCATGTTATGAGTTTTACCCTATTAATTTCATCCACAACACTTATGGTTTTCTAATTTTCTGAGTATAAACAGTTGAAAGACATTGCAAACAACATTATAATTCATAATCATCTCATGGGAACAAGTATTCATGAAGCAAATTGCATAAAAACACCATTTTCCTTTGTAAAAATGAGATTACCGTTCTTTGCGGGTTGCAGGTTTTTATTTGCCATATCTCAGGACTGATTTTCAGCCACCATTAATGCTCATGATAGTACACAATCAGAAATCTTCAATCTTCTTGCACCATGGAGCAATTCGGTCTTCATTGGACAAGCATCCATCATCCATTCTTCTTCTTCCTCTTCACCACATGAATTTGCCTTTAGGGGAGAGAGAGGGAGGAGAGAGAAAGACTGAAATCAGAATTCTTCACAGAGACCGCCATTGGAGGAGTGAAGCATGGCGATAGATTCAGCATCCAGGAGGGATTCAAGCCCCATAATCAATTGGGTGGGTTATTCACAGCCAGCCACCATCACCCTCTCCATGCCATGAAGCGCAAATTTCGAGCGCCATCTTCCTCCACGTTTTTTCATCCCTCATTCTCTCTCCACGTTTTTTGTCTCATAAGGTGCATAAATTTTTTTTGGGGGGGGGGGGGGGAGGTGTTGAGATATCGAGCTCCACACGTGATACGCCAGGGTGACCATTGTGTACTTATGTCACCGACTTGTCAATTGCAGACGCGGTTGGTACACCGCCCATGAATAATAGCTACATGATAGCTATCCTTATCTACTCTAGTTCATGGCTCAGTTAGTATGCCACCTTAGTTAGTTGAGTTTGGTTTGAGACCCATATATAGGGTTCTTCTACTTCTTTGTACTTGAGTTCTTTTGGCTTACACAACTAAGAAGAGGAAAACTGTTTTCAGCCTCCACCCTTGTGTGTATTCCCCCATTGTGCAACCAAGAAAGCTTCAAGTGAGACTCCTTCCTTCTCTCCCACAATCTTGATAGGGGGGGGGGCTCCAAACTCAAAAGGCATGCTCAATTTTAGCCTCCCAAGTATCCACCTTTTCATATCTTGACCATTTTGTGGCCATTTCCCCATCCGGACTCCGAATTGAGCTCTGAAAAATCCTAGGCATCCGGCTCCACATCCCGCATTGGCCGGTAACTCTTCTCAACCCACACAATAGTCTAAAAAATTATGAAAAATCAACAAGTGTCGCTCGGGCACCTTTAAAGCACTTTGGCGCTTAAAATCGTCCTAGATCGAGCCGCCGCCTTCGACGTTTATTTTTCCCTGATATTTATAATTTTTAGCTATTTTTAAGCACTTCTCGGCACCAAAATTCCGCTCTCAGGGGGAGGACGAGGCTTGTGTGGGGGTTGCCTAGGAGGTAGCGAGTGATCACCCTCACTAGTAGATCACGTAGAGGAGCTTGTACGCCAATACTATAGAGTTAGAGATGCTAGTGGCATCTTCCATGATGATGAAGGAAGGGATGTAACGGTGTACATGAGGAGCATCGTGCATGCGACGTATAAAGATTGTTTCATTGCCTTCAAAAATCAGAAAAGCGGCTTGTGGCAGGAGATGTTGAGGGCAGTCCATAGGAGGTACCCAAATCCTGAGGGTCAGCGATTCTCGGATGATTGGGGACGCACAAAAGTGAGGGATTTGCTTCACAACAAAAGATCCCACCTCATGACACGCGCCAGGGACTCACTGTGGAGGTAGGAGGAGGGGCGTGGAGCCTATAGCCAACCACCTATGTGCCACCGCATAGAGTGGAAGAAAGCCAAGAAGAAAGCAGCAGAGAAAGTGAAGAGTCGCCAGCACGCAGAGGTGTGACGGATCCAAATGGAAACAATGGGATCATCGCATTACGGATCCGGCGGCAGAGAGTCGTGGGAGGCAGAGTTTGTAAGTATATTTTGATTTCTAGTTTTTTAAAATTTATATTTCTTTCAATTCTTTATATAATTTATTCTAATATATTGTGTCTCATAATTGTTTGTATATATCATAATTGTTTTGCAGACTACTATCGTTGGTAGGATACCTACTCCTAGAGAGGTAGGTTACCATCGAGGCCATAACTGCGCAGCCACATGGCTTCACTTCTATGAGGAGAGTCTCATCACTAAGGACCAATACAACAAGTCTATGAGGATTCGACAGCCAGAGGAGGTATGTTTTTCTTACTTTCCTATTAAAAGTATAGCTAATTATAACTTTTTCTCCACCATGTCTACGTAAGCAACCTTGATCTTTTGTGTGTATAGGTGAACCTAGATATGGAGCATAGCGAGGAGGGGAATAGCGATGCTAGTAGCAATGGTGGTACTAGCAAAGATGTTTCTTCTTCAGATTCGTAGAGGAGCACCATACCTCCTCTATGGCCTTGTTTTCTTGTATATGTATGATCCATATTTGAGCCTACTGCTTGCGGCCACGCTTTAGGTCGCAAGCACTTAAACTTCCCATGTAAATGCTTTTGATCTATAATGAATACATGGACTTTAATTTTCAATTCTCGTGCTTTTAGATCCATTATCTTTTTTCCAAATGCACAATCTTTTTTTTCCAGTTCTTTTTTGCGCGTCTATCCGCGCATCTACAATGCAGAGTACACGCACTTATACACGCGCTAGATAATTCAAATTAAAAAAATAAATTAAATATCTTTTTTTTAAAAAGGAGATTTTTTGTTTTCCGTTCGCGTCTACAGGTGCTTGTAAAAGTGCGTCTATAAGCGTGTCTATATGCCCGTCTAACTGCCAAATAGACGCGCAAAATGAATTAAATAAATAGCAATTTTGGATTATTGTGCACATGTATTCACGCGTGTATATGTGTGTCTATTGGCATCTATTTTTGTGTGTAAATTCATTCATACATGCGATTATAGACGCGACACGGTAGACGCACAAATAGACGGGCGGATAGACGCGCTCGTAAGATTTTCTCTATATTCAAAAATTGCATCTAAAAGTGCATCTATGAGGCCTTTTTGTTGTAGTGTATCGTGTATCCATCATATTCAGAGCAATTAGCATTGGCAATCTCACTATGATAGTTTGGTAGCTTATCCTCATTTGTCTCATCATATCCTTCATCTATACCTAGAAAAGAGCTGATAGAAAGGAGGAAAAATACTAGCGCAATGGTGCTCTTAAGACTGAGGGTGCAACAATGCTAATGACCAGCCAGAAGGTCACAGACATAGAGGCAGAAACTACCACTCCAAAGACGGCAGAGAAAGGGAGTGCCAAGGTAGGGGAGTATCCCCATCCTATGCACCAACTCAAGGCAATAACCAAAGTTAAGGAGTGGGTAAAAGAAGCCTAGGGGCACCTTAAGGATGTTGAACGTGTCTTAGAGGACGCGATCAAGGAACTCTCTAGTGTAAGTATTGTTAGAAATGCGGGATCTAGAGCATGGCAGAGGCGGAAGCTATGGAGGATGGAAGATGAAGATACTACTCATGTTGACATTAACAAAGAAGACAACTGTTACACAAGTGAATTAGGTTTCAAGATTGAGACTTGAACTCATAAACACAATCTTGTGTAGGACTGACAATGACACAGTGACTTGACAGAAAGAGACAAGTACTATTGCATTATCATCATATGAAAGTGATAGTCAAGTACATCATTATATAGGATTGCTTGGTGGCACATTTCATCCACTGTGCATATGGGATTCTGTCTCTCTTCCTAGAATAAACTGCATCTTCCTAACCTAGCTGTTCCATACAAAGGGGCATACACAAGGTGTGATTGACAGATTCTCAACACCCCTCCTCAATCACAACCTGAAAGTACAAAGTGTGTAGAGGCTTTAGTGAGAGCAGTACCTGCAAAGTGTGGGCATACCACAAACATGGCAAAACACCAGAGGCTGTCGCAGAAAAGGCTAAGTGTGGGTACCATAAACATGGTGGACATCCAGAGGCTGTAACAGGGGCCTCACAAAGTGTACAGAGGCTGTAGTACAAGGCTACATGAGGAGTTTACAAAGCTTATGAAAGGAACATTAAGGCAGGTACAATGCTTTTAAAACAGAAAATGAGAGACAAGGACCGATAAGCCCTTGTGGTCTTTTTCAGCATATGCTATTTCTTTGTCAGCATCATGGAAAATCTTCTTATCTTTCTTCTCTTCTTCATGATCTTCTTGGTCTGCTCCTTTATTGACTTTGCTTGTAGCATTTTTGAGTTTGCTCTTCCAGTTGTCCCCCTCAAGCAAAGAATTTCTTATTTTCCCCAAAGCAATAGGCATGTCTTCTAGTTCTTCAAATAAACACAAGGATGAAACTTGAATCAAGGCTTGAATCTTCCCTGCAAGTAGAATAGGCACATCTTCTATGTAGTGTAGATAAACAACACAAGTCATGTTGCTCTTCATGGAGTGTATCCACATAGCGATCTTTTTGTTCGTCATTTTCATGACCAAGGATGAGCAGCAAATCAACTCCAGATTCTCAGATTTATCAGTGGAAGGGCAAATTGCAGTGTGTCAAGAGACACAAGTAATATTAGTGTGAAAACACACTATGTAGTTTGATTCTTGATGCTTGTTGATGTCGTCTCGTTGAACTTGACCTTCACTTTGAATCTTCTGCTTGCTAGCTTGGAAGGCAAATCTTGCTGGGAACTTCAGTGACACAGTGGATCAGAGTGGCAGGGCCTTCAGTGAGCTTGGAGGAGTGAGAAATTGAAAAAAAATGAAGCTTTCAAGGTTTTGGCTATGGCTGACTTTTAGGGTTTCTGAGGCAGCCCTGGTTTTTTACAGATTGTGGGAGCTGTGGTTGACCATTTTCAAAACTTTTTTTATGAAAATGTAGCTCATGAGATGCTCTACCAAAGCCCTAACCTCCTCGTCCAGATCGCGGCCCGTACTGCACGCGCAGAGTCGAATTCCGTGAACAGGCGCAGAAATTTCAGCGACCACGAATTCTTGCAATGTTGGAGCTATGGTTGGTCAATGTTGGTGTTTGTCATGATGAGGAGCAGCGCCCTGACCTAGGGAAGATATTCATAGAAGAAATCGTGAGGAGATAAGGTCTGTAGAGGAAGATATGGAAGCTCCAAGTACTGCAGGTCCAGTTTGGCTATGGCAGACACAGGGCAGAGATTGAGAAAATTGTCAATGCTGAAGCTATGCTTGCCCAAAGTCAGTGATTGATGTGTCAAGAAGAAACTCTGGAAGTAGGGGAACACTTTCCCAGAAGGAAGCAAGTGAAGATATGCCCTGTAAGTGGAGATCCAGCTCCTCCAACAGAGGTAGGTTGCAGGTTGGCTATGGCTGCCAAGGGGTAGAGAGTGAAAATGGAGTTGGAGATGAAGTCAAACACTTGAGCTGAGCTGGATAGAGATTATGAGAAACTGAGGGAGCAGAGAGAGGACCTGAAACATGCTAAGCCATGCTCAGCTGCGCTCTGATACCATGTTAGAAATGTGGGATCTAGAGCATGGCAGAGGCGGAAGCTATGGAGGATGGAAGATGAAGATACTACTCATGTTGACATTAACAAAGAAGACAACTGTTACACAAGTGAATTAGGTTTCAAGATTGAGACTTGAACTCATAAACACAATCTTGTGTAGGACTGACAATGACACAGTGACTTGACAGAAAGAGACAAGTACTATTGCATTATCATCATATGAAAGTGATAGTCAAGTACATCATTATATAGGATTGCTTGGTGGCACATTTCATCCACTGTGCATATGGGATTCTGTCTCTCTTCCTAGAATAAACTGCATCTTCCTAACCTAGCTGTTCCATACAAAGGGGCATACACAAGGTGTGATTGACAGATTCTCAACAAGTATGCCAGTCTCACCTGCACGATCAAGGTCGAGAGATGCACCCATGCCATAGGCGATGCCACCTAAGCCAAGTTTAGAGGCCACCAACAACCAGTCAATCAATCAAGACCCGTGGCCAAGGAGCACAAACCTAGGAGAGAGGAAAGCAACCAGCAACCTCCTCACGACATTAATGACCACCCCAGTAACCTTGAGTTTAGGAGACTGCAGAACCCATGATGGCTACGGTCAAAAAACCCCAACCAACCTATCAAACTACACAGATGTGTGACATCCCAGAATCATCTAAGGTTGGAGATCTTGGCACCCCAATGGTTGCACATGAGTTGGGCAAAGCACCATCCGTGCCCTTGACACCACTTTTAGTACCCCAAAGCAGCACTAGTCCCACAGACCAAGCTAATGAACCTCTTGTAGACATACCACTATCACTTCATTCCCCCCTCGACCCATTAGTGTCTAGCTCCCTTCCACCTCAACAACCACCAGGCCTTAGGCCTTCCTATGAGCAACATTCATTTATATCAATCGCCAAGGACCTTGCTGAGAATACGAGAGATGACTTGGTAGCTTGCATCAAGCTCTTGGATACCACCTTCATCACATTCTCTAGGAACTACAAAAGACTTGATCTTGGCTTGCTGATGAACCCCTTGCTGCCAAGGTTTCGTTCCTTATCCTACACACTTTGGAAGAATACAAGTTTATAATCGTAACATCCCCCAAAGTCTCAAAGGATTTTATCAATGATAATGGTGAAATCTCAAAAGAGCGCGCATTCATCAGACGATAAATAACATCCTACCACAAGCCCCAAATGCCTACATCAACCGTTGAGATTCAGGAACTTACTCACCTCGCCGACTCTAACTCCTTGTTCCTACAAAAATGGGGTAACCTACATCTCCAATGGGAGAAATGGTGTTACCAAATAATGCCTAATGCTAAGCAGCGATGTGCCATCAAGACAATTGAGTGTGACCCGACTTACGTAGCACCAACCTCATTTAGGGTCTTGGCCACCACTCAATCCAAACACCTAAATGACTAGGTCTTGGCCCATCCTTAAATTGATCATATCCTTACGGAAGAAGAGCTACATGTGGCTAGCCGCATCAACTCGGGTGACTTTCTATCCGATGTCCTAACTTACATTACCCAAGCATGCATTAGCCCTCGTAATCTCAATTGTCATGTCCAATTGGAATACAACACTGATTTCTATCATTGACTGATGACCAAGTAAATAGCACCCTATGGTGCTCAAATGTCTTGCATCTCCCATGTCCAATCCTAGAAAGGATTCTTCTCGTTCCCAAGCGGGGAGGGGGTAAAGGTGAAGAAAGGTGAAATTAGGAAAAAGTGTCATAAGATCTTGAAAATTAATAGAACTACTCAAGGGGAAATTATTTTTGTTGCTTAAAGCATGTTCTTCTTGCCATAAAAGCATGATCAACTCCTTTTTATTTTCCAGCAAGAAAATGTCTTAGGAATAGTAATGGTGAACCATGATATATGACAGGAACCTAAAATGGTAGGCCAAGATAAAGGCAACAAGCTTCCATTCACGGAGGAAGAACAAGCTAAGTATGGCTTGACGGTAGAAAAGAGGGGCTACAACCAGTTCACATTCAAGCATGTTGTGAACCTAGAGGATGTCAAAATGGAAGAGCCACCCATAAAATGACTCATGGACTAGTGCAACCTGCAAAAGTATGAAGAAAAGGTTGGACATGCAGTTAACTATGAAAAATGTGCAAAGTTTCTGAGGAGCTTCAATGCCAAAAGAAATTGTGGCATGGTGACAATTAGGAAAGGGGAAGAAGCCCACCAAGTAGCGGTGGAAATGCACCTTGAGGTGGTGGAGAAGGCCCTAGGCTTAACTAGCATGACCAAGCGACGCCCAAAAAGGGACGTGTACAACATGCTAAGGATGAACAAGGCTACTGTATGCACAGTAGATGGGATAATTTTAGCGGATATTCCAAATCGTGAGATCAAGTTGTAGGAAAAGATGGTCCATACTCTCTTCTCCATTCAAATGTACAATGCCCTTATGAATAGAATCAGGGTGCCCTTGTTGGAGAGCATCGCAACAAAATCCCCAAACGAAATAGATTAGAATGCCTTCGTGCGCAAAACTATTGAAAGCTTAGTGAAAGATTTGACCATTTGTAGAACGGTAGTAGGAGGAGAATCCCTAACCTCCATAGCAAGATCAGCTCCAAAGAAGTCCTCCAAATCATCCACCATCAGGTTCAGTGGGATCCTAACAGCCATTGTCTAGGAGGCCTTGAAGGGCACAAAGGAAGGTGGAGAGGGATTAGGGGAAACCCCTAACCGACTGCCTGACCATGAACATGTGCAGTCAAGTGAAAGGACTATAAGTGATAAGGAAGAGCAGGAGACACAGTCAGGACAAGCAGAGCAAAGGCATAGACAAAGGGAACCCCATCAAAGCTGTAGAAGGAGACAAAAGAAACGATGACAAGGGAGGAATGGGTTGAGTTGAGGAAGGCCCAAAAAGAGTCCAAGAGGGTCGAAGATGAGAGAAAGAGAAGAGTTGAGAGAAAGGCAAAAGAGCCAAAAAGAAAGGAGAATGAAGACACGGCAGAGGCCGTGCACAGGTCTGTGGATGAGGCCTATGGTTCAAGAGGAATGGCCACCTTGAGCCCACGGCACAAAGGCGAACCAAGTGACAGCGCTGAAGTAGCCTCAGTTGTCACAGGAAAGGGCAAGGCCCCATTGCACCCCCTCCCTTCGACTCTCACATCTTAAACCGCCACCACCACGTCCACCACACAAGAGCCAGTGTCTACCATGGACACCACTCAGCTCATGTCCATGATGCAATTCTTGGTCACAAACTACAAGAGATGGCATTAGGGACACAAGCCAAAAGGTTATCTACGACGGACATCGACCCAAAGCGGCAAAAGCTGGAAGCGTCCACCATAGCATTGCCAATGATGCCCGCGACCACGGACTATGATGCCTATGTGGCTGAACTCCTAGCCCAACTAGGGAGGGCCAAGGAAGAGAAGAAGGATGTTGCTATGGAGCTAGAGGTTGAAAGAGAGGTTGCAGTGACCCTACGACTAGAAATGACATGGCAAACCTCTGAGCATCAAAAAGAAATTAGGAGCTTGAAAGAGCAACTAAGTGCCCAAGAAAAGAAGGCTCAAGAAAATGAAGATCATCTCTAAGGCAAAAACTAGAGGATGAAGCCCAAGACTTGGTGGTGGAGCAGCAGGACCACAAGTGGCTTATCCTACAATATGCTAAGCTCCAACAGTGAATGGCACGGGTGGAAGCTATGCATGCAGAACTACAAGGAAGCCCACAAGAAGGAGACCATGCACCAAAATAACAATGCTAAGAACAAGAGGATGCCCTAGTATTCTAGATGTGGATAGCAATGGAAGAGCAAGGAAGGATGGAGAGAGAAATAGAAGCCATGTCAAAAATGAGGGACAAGGCCATCGACAAAGCCAAAAGATGCCTACAAGATGACCTGAAGAATACCCGGGAGGAGGTGGAGGCACTAATGGCCATGGCCATGACCAAAAGGAAGTTGCACTGGGCAGAGCTTGAAAGTTGTGCGCAAACTACTAAAGATCTATCAAAACCGATCGCAAAATCCTACCAATAGTACTCTGGCTGAGCAAGGTAAGAGGATGGCTAAGGAGCAGATGAACCTTCGGGATAAAGAGAAGACCTAGATGATGAAAATCTAGAGCGAGTAGCAACAAGTGGTAATGATGTTGTCTCAGGAGATGGAGAGGGGTAAGGAAAGCATGGAAGAAAAGGCACAGTAGTGTGAGGAACACAACCTTGAAAGAGTGCAGGGACTAAAAGAGCACCTGGCAGTACCAAAATGTTAGAGAGTGCTCATAGAGTCCAAAGTTGAGGCCATTGAAGCGTGCTCCAATACGTAGAGGCAAGCCTTTTTGAGCACTATGCTTCATGTCACACAAGTTGAAGGCAAGGACTCGGTGGAGAGAATGAGGAGGAAGCTCGAACTGACAACTAGAGCTTTAAGATATGGCCTGCAAGAGTGCACACTTCCAATTGGCACACGGGCATAACCAAGGAGTAGCAATGTAGCTACTTGTGACAAGCTTTCCTCTCTGTCTCAATGAGCTTAGGGAACTTGGATTCAAGGAACAAGAGCAGTCCCACCCACCCCCAATGCAACTCCCTATGGAACAAGATACTAAGGAAGATCCTAACCTCGAGCAAGCATTCAAAGAAGAACCACAAATCATGGAGGCTAGTCTACCCTTACCTAATCTACCCCTAGAAGAGCCAGAGGGTTCCCAGGTTCCCGAGCATGTTATTGCTGCAAGAAGAAGACGGGAACTTGTGGAGCAAGCCCAGCAAAGGGCACAGCCATGGCCACAACAGCTTCCTGATGAGCCCATGCCGCCACACGAGGATCACTACCCTATTAATTGGCCTAAGAGCTGACTATCTGGCAACAACAAGAGCTCCAATTGTGACCCTTTGAGTTCTCCTTCCTCTACCCACGAGCCTTAAACCGAGACTTATCCTTGGAAGTAGTGGAAGGAATCATTCATTTGGGAAATACCCTAGCAAACTGATGGGTCGAGGAGCCAAGCATCATCATCACCCAATGGAGGCAGGTTCCCACGAACTGCTAGCAGGATAAGGTCTATCATGTTCCCAAAACCGTCCAAGGCTATGAAGCACAGCCAAACTAGCAGAGGAGGATTTGGGACACCAATTTTAATGCATGGATGGCCTTCTGCGGCACGCTACAGGAAGAACAAAATGATCTCACCTACATGCCCTACCCTTGCAGACATAGAGTCGATTACAATAGGGGAGTGCATGGCAGGTATGACTTTCTGAAGATCTACAATGTCACTGCAGCAACTCCCAAGGTATGCATGACCTTTAGAGTAGGGGACTTGCACCCTTCTATGAATCACTTTCTCGAGGATTTCTCTTCTTGCCCAGACCCAACCTTCATAACCACTTGTAATTACATGAGGATCATTAGGTTTTTGCTTAATCAAAAGCTAGTAGCTAAGGAATCCTACCTCCCCCCACTCTTTTTTGACATTTACCTAGGAATAGACAATTGTGCTATGGCTAGGCTCATGATGAGGGCAACCTTGCTTCCCTTGTTTTGCATGAGGATCCTTGAAGACATGAATGATAGCCACTTTACGATGTGCTAACACTCTCTTTTTTCAACCACACCTCTCAATGCGAGGGCTAACATCAAGGAATACATGCAAAGACAGGACTTCTTGATTAAATCACTAAGACCACCTCACAACTCGTTCGAGGAAGATCAGGGTTGAGTCTAAGAGCACCCCTAGTGGGAAAAAAAACACATTGCACGCCACAAATCATTGCACCTAGTGTTTTCATACCTAGCCCCACCCCCCACCATGACACATGCTTAGGGCACAACAAGGGTAAGACACACCTAGGGAGGTACCACTCGCCTATGGTTAGACCTGTCACCGTAAGCTCCACGCATCGCACCCTCCATCTATACCAACTGGGTTCTCAAGTGTGGGATTACCACCAAGGGCTTTCCCAAGGTGGTGTCCCATCTCCCAGTTCCACAAACATCGGCATCGTACACTTCACGATCAGGCAGACACACCCCAGGTAGTGCATCTTCTTTTCTTTCTAGGAACATGCGAAGGCCTTGCCACAAGCTTCAGAGACCTCATCATCCATGCAATGCCCTTCCGCCATGTGCCATCAGGCAAAGCACAACCAACCAAGGGGCAAACGCAACAGCCCCATCAGAAAGTGAATGAAGAAGCTCATTGGGAACAGCGCAGGTGAACTCAATCACACGAAGAGTCAAATGATGGATCCATCTAGCATCATTTTCAATTTCAAAGATGGACCCACCCCTCAACATCCCTCCAACACCCAGGATCGTACCCAATACCAGGGCCTTTTGATTCCATAAATCCCTCCAATACTAGGGCCCCTACCTAGTTCAAGAGCCTTCTAGTTCCATAAATCTCTCCAACATGTCCAAAAATCCCTCCAATACTAGGGCCCCTACCTGGCTCAAGAGCCTTCCAGCTCCATAAATCTCTCCACTAGGTCCATAAATCCCTCCAATACCATGGCTTATCCCAAACTAAAGAGCCTTCCAGCCCTAGAAATCCCTCCAACACACCCTCAACACGGTCTGTCGACAAACTCAAGAAGCCCCTTGCCACCCAACACCACCGCCTCTCTCACCATCATCAAGTGCCATGGGACTGGCACTCATTCTAGGAGGGGGGTAATGTTAACTATCAGACAAACAAGGTGGAAAATTGGGAAAATATAAAGCAGAAGATAAGGCCAAGGAAAAAGTGAAATGGAAGACAAAGGCACCCAAGGAAATATGGAAACACAAGAAGTGCAGAAAAGTCCTAAGTCAAGGAGAAATGTGCACAAAAAATGGCGCAAGTCAATGCTTTTGTAAAAGAGTGCAAGGTGCACCATGATTTATTTTAAGAGTGTCGAGATCTCACCCGTGCAAATTATAAAGGTAGATGGGTGATAGGAAGGAAGCTAAGAAGATAGGAGAACAATGGAAAAAAGGGCCTCCCTACCATGTTCTTTGGAAGTAAACTTTATATTATCATCTTAACTGAAATACAAGTCTCATCCAAAAAAGGACAGATTCTGCAATCCGTGGGGATGCATCTTATTTCCTCCAAGTTTCTACCCTCGCACTAGTAACAGGGCCTCAAGAATCCATCTTGAGTCACGCAGATCATTTGAATAGCACCCGATTGCAGGGAATTTATAGCCAAAGCCCCCCTGGCATCCAAGTGTCCTCCTACATTCAAACTAACCCACGGAGAGATCTCTCGTGGCAGGTCAGTCCACATTCCCATGACGGTTATTTGAAATCCCCTTGGCTAGGGTTGGCGACTAGCTAGGGGTAGCTTGGCATGCCCTCCTTGAATTCAACCGGAATCATTAATCAAATTTTCTTTTGTGACTTGAGTCATACATTCCTTTTGCAGGCATTGAGTCTAGATTTACATGCACAAACAATGAATGAAGGGGAGTGCTCAGGACATCTGCTAAGGTGGAGTCCTCATATTTGACACTAGCGTCACCCTTCTTGATATTTCCTTCCTAGACGTCATTTTCCATTATTTTCTGAGGGATAGAGAATACCCTCTTCCTGCCATGAATTCTACTTATCATGACAAAAATAACAAAGATAAGTCCCCAACCACTCATTTACTCTTTTTGTTTGTCCATAGTTTGTGGATGATAAGCTATAGAAGGAGCTAATTTAGTACCAATGGATGTGAATACCACCTACAAAAATTTACTGATGAACTTTGAATCTTTGTCATGAACAATCACCTATAGTAATCCATGTAATCTAAAAATGTGTTGCATAAACTAACTAGCCACTTGTGAAGCAGTAAACTACGTCTTGGTTGAAATGAAATAGGCTACCTTGGTGAGTCTATTCAACTATTCCATCCCTTTTTGGTAGTAGACAAGCCAATAATGAAGTCCATGGTAATGTGCATCAAATTTCCCATAGGAATAGGTAATGGTTGCAACAAACCACTCGGCTAATGGGTGTTGTACTTATTATGCTGACAAGGCATGCATTTCAAACAAAACCTTTAACATCATTCCACAATCCTTTCCAATAAAAGCTTTTGCAAATCTTATCATAGGTTTTAAAAACTCCAAGGTGTCTAATTAAAGGTGAAGAATGCAACTCCTCCATAATTTTTTGTATAAAAGAAGAAGTAGAGGGAATAATAATCTTGCTATTTAACCAAATTAGGTCATTTTTAAGTTGATAATCTGAGTTTTCCTCCATGAAGCCTTATTATAATTTTTTAAAAACATAGATGAGCTCTTCATTCAAAAGATAGGCTTCCTATAATTCTTCAATCCAATCACTATGTAGCTCAGTGATAGCTCAAACTTGCCCACATATGAGAAAGAGAATCAGTCACTACATTGTCTTTGCCTCTCATATGAGTGATGTTAAAATAATAATGTTGCAGTGTAGCTATCCACCTATGCTACTTAGGAGTAAGATTGGACTACTCAGTGAGGAAATACTTTAGGACCCTGTGATCACTTTGAACTCTAAAATGGCTGCCATACAAATCATGATGCCATTTCTTTATTGCATGTAAGATAGCTAACATCTCTTGATCATAGACATTCATAGCAATTTTCTTATATGTAAGCTTGTGACTTTCAAAGGTAATCACTCCATGCTCCTATAACAAAATAGACCCTATGACCCAACCATTGGCATCAGCTATATGGTAAACTCCTTTGAAAAATTTAGGCATACTAGAATAGAAGCAGAAGTAAGATGTAATGAGTTCCTTTAACTGGTTGAAGCTACTATCTGCAAGTGCATCCCAAAATAAAGCTTCCTTCTTAAACCTATTAGTCAAAGGATCTGCAATAGAGCTGCATAATGCTTAATGAATTGGCGATAAAATGAGGATAAACTAAGAAATGCTCTAAGCTAAGTAGTGATAGTAGGTGTTGGCCAATCTTTAATATACTGCACCTTCTTCGGGCCAGCTTGGATACCTTCTTCATTAACAATATGTCCCAAGTACTCCACCTTAGCCTGCATGAAAGAGCATTTTTTCTCTTTAGTAAAGAGTCTATGATGCCTCAATACATCAAAAGCCTTCCTCATAAGTGATAAATGGTCCTAAGGAATCTTTCTATAAATCAAAATTTCATCAAAGAAGACCAAGAGAAACTGAAAGAGGAAAGGCTACAAAATCTTATTCATCAAACTTTGGAAGGTAGCTAGAGCATTAGTAAGCCCAGACGATATCACTAGAAAATGGTATAGCCCTCCATCGGTCCTAAAGGCACCCTTGATTTCATAGCCCTCTCGCATAAAATTTTGATGATACCCTAACATCAAGTCAATCTTTGTAAAGAATCTTGTCCCCTTGAGCTCATCAATCTTCACTGTGATCTTGTTTAGATCCTTGTAGTCAATACACATCTTGAAGGATCCATCCTTCTTCTTCACTAACAAGACCTATGGGCCTTTTTGAGTACTAATTTCTTCTTCACCATTGGGTATTTGAACTCTTATGGGTTGTTGTAAATCAGTGGGAAGACAATTCAAATTATCCACAATGGGCTTATTCACAAAAGTGTGTGTAATGCCACTATCTATCAAGATAAGCACATCCCTTCTATGAATGTTACCCTTCATACAAAGTGTATTAGGACTCTTAGAAGCTATCCAAGCATCCATAGAAATTGAAAAATTAGTAGCAACAAGGACTCATCATGAATTCCTCTTAGATCAAAAGGAACACTACCACTAGGATCAAAAGGAAAAGTGTCGGCAGGATCATAAAAGTGTTCTTACCCAACTTCCTCCACAACATCCTCATTTTCAACAGTAACCACAAATGCATTGACCTCATTAGTGTCATCCTTTGAATCGTCAAATACTACTATGAACCTTGGCTTTTGCATTCTTGTATACACACTTTGTTGCATGATCAACTGTATACTTTTCTCCAAATTTAAAGCATAAGCCTTTTCCTTTTCTTTCTTTGTAGAGGTCCATATGGAGCCCCAAGAGGAACACTAAGGAAAAGGGGTTTCTATAGCAAGAAAATCTATCTTGTAACATCAATAAGCTTTTATTTCATTTTAAAAAAAACCAAAACAAGGCAAATAACAAATCTTCATGCAGCATCATAGTAGATATCTCCCAGGATTTGATAGAATCAACCATAATCTTTAACATCTTCACAGAATCCATCAATAGAACAAGAAACACAAAAGAATACACCATTTTTGAATGGAAATAATCACATAGTATTCATCTTCATTGTCTTCATAGTTCTCTCTCTCAATCTCTCATAGATAGATACATTGTTTTGATAGAATTAGCTCTCTCTCTCTCTCTCTCTCTCTCTCTCTCTCTCTCTCTCTCTCTCTCTCTCTCTCTCTCTCTCTCTCTCTCTCTCTCTCTCTCTCTCTCTCTCTCTCTCTCTCTCTCAATCAATGGTGCATCATCTCCTCACTACAATACTCAATAATCACTCATAATAAACCTTCTTAGGCCGTGGATCACCTCCCAAGAGGCATGGGAGGTATGAAAGGGCATGAGAGCCACCACAGTAACCTTTCATATCTTGCTTCTATCACTTCACTTGAGTATTTTTCTTCAGTCTTCAGCAGTTGCTTCTTCTATTTTTTTAGCTCTTTTGAACTTAGATTCATCCTTTCCAAAAGTTAAAAAACTTTCCTAAAGTATACCCTCATTCCATAGAACACTTACGGAAGATCTACAGAACAGAAACAGAACAGAGACAGAGGTTCTACAGAGGTACCTAAAACAAATCGTCAATGGTAGGCATCAAAGAATGATGAATCAAATGGATGGTTTTTGGAAAGATAAGCTAAAAGCTCCACCCTCAATTGGTTAGTATTCTACACATGAGTGGAGGCTATATTTTGCCGTTGGTTCAAGACTACAGAATCAATCATTGAATGCCATAAAGTGTCAGGGCAAGTAGCCACTTTAGAAGAATAGCACTGGAACATTTCATCTATCCTCAACTCCAAATGGTTAACGTATAAGGCAGCTTGTAAGACCACATCTCCTACATACCAAGCCAGATCTACATCATCTAGAATTAATAGATCACCTCGTAGATACATATAAGACATCGGCATGATATCCAAAGTCACAAAACCTTCAAAGACCATACGGACAACTTCTGTCAGCAAATCAAAAAACTAGCCTCCACTCCAAACATCCTCTAGAAGAGATAGATCCATCGTTGAGAGCTTAGTATAGAAGGCCAACTTCTGCAGAAGCTGATAGTGGACAAAAAAGGAATGGTCGGGAGGAACATACTCCTGAAACTGCTCAAATGTAGACCATAATAAATCCATCCTAGATTGCAATCTTTCCACTTTAGCTTGAAACAACGGACATAAGGTGGACTGTCTTTGGAAAACTGCCAAGTTCGTAGGGGTTAAATAAAGAACTAGTTGCACAATAGGGCTTTGTGAATAAGAACGTGACTCGATCACTTGCTCGTTAAGGTGCTGAATTTGGTTTATGCTTTTATCTAAGTTTGTATTTGCTATTTTAAGCTCCTCTATCTGGGCGGCTAACAAAGCCTGAAGCTCATTAGATTCTTTCAACAATCAATCTCGATCCTTAGTTACATTAATCGCTTGAGTGTTAATGTCAGACGACTGAGTGTGCAAACTAGAAATTTCCATTTTCTAAGCATCAATTATCTTAGTCTATTGCTCCATTTGGGTATAAAGATCAGAAAAGCGTTCATGAGCAAAAGCTAGCTTTGCATTTGCTTTTGTTAGCTCTTCTTTGGTCTATTGTACTTCATTATAGAAAGAGGAATAGAGCTACTGGATACATGCAGTCACTGAGAGCTCAATAGAACATTGAACATCTTGATATAGGAAGAGAATTGCATCTCCAGTTACCAAGCATTGCACTGAAGGGATGGAAATCTCCAGAGTACCCTCACGATGTGCTCTGAAAAGATTTGGCATTGTGAGAAAAACTGGTAGGTGACTGCTAGATTGATCAGGAACAGAGACTGGAGGAGGAGCTAGGGCTGATTCAGCCACTCGTTTTAAGCATTTCCTCTAAACTACCACAAGAGAGATAGGATCAAGATCCTCAATGACGACATCAGAGTGTTCAGTAGGGGGAGGAGCATTTGGTGGATCAACTATCAAGGTAGGAACTTCCTTCGAAGGGGTGGCATATGCCAAAAAGACAGAAAGATAGGATTCAAATGTAACATTAGTTACATTACCCCTGGTATCTCTGACAAAGTGTTGATCCATTTTGGACAGAAGGTAGGAACTCCAATCAATCGTTATGCCTTTTAACACAATTCTAGAAGCTATAAACAACTCCTTTGAAAGGTAATTAGAGGGTGTCTTGGCAAGCATAAACGTGTCCTGAAGGAGCTAACATATTTGCTTCCACACAAGATTGGAGATCATGGAGACACTGATGCCATAAGTGGTAAGAACTTTCTTGGGATCCAACACATCCTGTGTCTGCTTTTGCAACAATTTAAGGATATCCTCATTTGAGAACAATTGTCTAACAATAGGGAAAGAGTCTCCCCTATAGGGTAACAATATAGCCTTGCCCAAACTTTTAGGCGTTAATTGGACAACTGTTCCTCTGACAGGACCAGACCTCTTAGTGTAAGAGGCTAGAAACTAATCACAAGTATCAGTATCCTCTAGGATGAGTAGTAATGAGAGTGCGATGGAATTTGTTAAGCCTGCTTTGCCAATAAGGTTAGACTCCAGCAATAAAGAATAATCGTGAGAGAACAATGGGGCGTAGTGGACTGGAGGAGGAGCTTGAGGCGCCATTCAAATAGATTACACACATATAATCACAGGGAATGCCTGCAAAACAATATAATATCCATAAAAAAGAAATCAACGAGAACAAGTACACACGAATGTGACTAACTGACTGACCACCCCAAACAATCCACATCCTAGAAAAAATTTGGCATGACCTCTATACATATGCGATCGAAAGCTTTATGCTATGCAACAAACATGCACCCAAGATACCGCACCCGTAATCATATATAAGCAAACCATACTACCTCAATAACCCTCTCAGGACATAACCAGAACTTTGGTAAGTACTGACAACTTGAAAGACTACACGTGTCCATCCCACGAAGCGCATTTATTAAAAAGGGAAAAAAGTACAATGAGGGAAATGATTTTAGTAAAGGGTTCATTTTAATAAATTATTTAAAAATGGGTGATTTTTTATTAGGTTGTAAACCTTAATAAGAAAACAACGATTCATTTTTAAATTATTAGTTACAATTTATTAATGTGCAATGGTACCTTTAACGGATCCCGACTTCGATACCCAGACTCAAGTCTCTAAATGCATATTCATTAATTAAAATTAAGTGTGTGTTTAGCACTTTTTGTGTAGTGCGTGCATTTGTGATGGCGGGTTCATTTTTAATTAACTTAGATGTGTCTATAGCACACGAAGTGCGTGTTAAGTGAAAGGCTAGTTCATTTTTAATTATTTAGAAAAATATGTATTTGGCGCTAGTGCATGTGGAAAAGTGGGTGATTTCAATTAATTTTAACCATTAACTATGGTTAAAGGGTAACAAAAAAAGCACGAAATATAAATACCTAACAGTGGTGTGTATACAAGAGACTGAGGGTGCACGGATGGATCCCAAGATGCAATGAGCCCAATAAAAAAGTAAAAGCCACTGCTGAAAAAAATGAAACACCTTATTCTTTTAAAAAAATGAATGCGAGGTTAGTTGGGTCATATTTGGTTTAGTTAATTTGGATTAGTATTTGGGTACTATTACCATTATTATTATTATTTATGTGTTTTTTGTTTCTCGTGGTTTGTATTTTTTATGTTTGATTTATTATGGTTTTTTTTAAAACACAAATTTAATAACTAGCTTTCAACAATCAACCCTGAGTAAGAATTGAACCATTAGGCTTCAATAATGGATTTGTATTTTTCAGTAAATTTTCAGCCTACTTTTGGAATTTAAAATAAATTTTCTATGAATTTAGATAAAAATTAAACATTTTGGCTTGAAAATAATATGATGATCATGTGTTAAGGAATTTTTAACTTATAAAAATATTCCAAAAGTAGTCAAATGCATTGATGGAAAATTTTATGATTTTTTTGAATTTAATTCTGATTTTTATGGATTTTTATTGATTTTTTCACAATTTTTAGTAAATTTTGAAATATTTAATTTTTTTGCAATGAATTCTCTGTATTATATCTAGCAAGATAAACCAAAAAAAAATCCCAATTTAGTAAGGAATATTTTAGCTATTTTTTAAAATTGATTTTTTATTATTTGATTGTTTAAAAATGGTTTTAGGTGTTTATTTTTTATTTTCGGGTGTTAATGGGTTTGTTTTTTTAAATAAAAAATAAAAAACAAAAGAAGGTACCCGGAGTGCGTGTGAATAGCAACGTGTGCTCGAACTGGATGCACCGCATAAAGAAGACCAGACGTGTGTCCTCGTGCGTGAAGACATACGGATGACACCCGAACACACTACAAACGCACTTGTGATGCGCACGAACACCCTCACGAACACGCATAAACGGGGTGGGGGAAGGAATGGTCGGTGCCGGGGTTGACTGCAGTTGCGGCAAGAGCAGTTCAGCGAGTGTCAATGGCTTGCTACGAAAGGGGTGGAGATGTCTGCAGGGGAATGGGGGCTATGGGTGGGTTTAAGGTTTCCGTGGGGGGAGAATAGGGGTTGAGGAGGGGGGTGTGACGAGGGTGGGAATAGGGGTGTGTAAAGGTATGGGCGGGAGGGGACAAATTGGTGGGCGGGTGGGAAGGTAAAATAGGGGGCGAGGGGGGGGGGGGCGGCGAAGAAGATGGATGGCGGGAGGGTGGCCGGCCGCCTGCAGGGAGTGGTGAGGGGAGGAGCAAGGAGGATGGCCACCTGGGGGAGGTGGCGAAGAGGAAGGATGGCGGGAGGGTGGCCACTTGGGGGAGGTGGCGAAGAAGATGGATGGCGAGAGGGTGGCCACCTGGGGGAGGTGGCAAGGGAGAAGCAAGGAGGAGGGCCGTCTGGGGAAGGTGGCGAAGAAGAAGGATGGTGGGAGGGTAGCTGCCTGGGGGAGGTGGCGAGGGAGAAGCAAGGAGGAGGGCCATCTGGGAGAGGTGGCGAAGAAGGATGGTGGGAGAAGAGGAAAGATAAAGAGAAGAAGCACATAAGAGGAAGGAGAAGGAGAAGAAGGAGAAGAAGAAAAAGAAGAAGAAGAAGAAGAAGAAGGAGAAGGAGGAGGAGGAGGAGGAGGAGGAGGAGGAGGAAGGGAGGGAGAAGATGGTGAGAGAAGAAGAAGTAGGGAGGGAGGGGAGAGAGAGAGGGGCCGGGGAGAGAGAAGAAGAAGAGAGAGAGAAAGAAAAGGAGAGAGAGAGGAGAAGGGAAGGGGGGAACTGCCGAGGGGTAGTTTGAAAATGTTTTTTAAAATAAAATAAATAAGAAATAACTTTAAAAAATAAAGATAAAAATGAAAAAAAACCCCCCACCTCGTCCCACACTTATGTGCGGGACGAGGTAAAAACATTTGCAATGGCGAGAAGCAACGAGGGCCGGGATGGCGATGGGGATGGCGTGGATGCCACAGGGGCATCACGAGGGGTGTAAAAGCAAAACTTTGCGCGTTCACGCACGAGGCGAGGCGTGCAAGCACAAACACAACAAAACAAAGAAAATTTAATAACATGCAAAATGTGAGCTAGAATGCAATGCAGTAAAAAGGAAAATGGTGCCAGAAGTTGAGGGGAAAACAATGGAAAAGGGCAACAGGGTGTCTGAGAACACGGCAAGAGTTCACATGGAAAAAGCAAAAAAATGAGGCCCGAAAACACATACAAAAATTAATATCAAAAAATCCGTTCATCGAAATAAAATGCAAGAAAGAGGAAAATTGTGGAAAAGTCATGTCGAACATGTCTATCATGTCATAACACAGTTTTGAAGGAGATAAGACCTGTTCACATGGAAAAAACCAAAAAATCACCCTCGAAACGGGATGCAGAAATTAATAATAAAACGATATGGCACCGGAATGAAGGGTAGTAAAAATGAAAAATTTCTGTGGAAAGGGGATTCATAGGGCGTGCACAATAAAATGTATAGCCAAGGGAATAAGGAGGGGTTCGCATGCCAAAAATGTGAAAATCGACCTTGAAAACGTATACAAGAATTAATATTGAAAAATCCATTAGCCGAAATGAAGTGAGGGAAGAAGGAAAAATGTGCAAAAACTTGTGCGTGACAATCCTATCACAGGAGAACATAGTGTCGAGCAAAAGAACCCCTGTTCGCATGGAAAAAACCCAAAAATTGTATCCGAAATGGGATTCGGAAATTAATAGCGAATGATTCATGCACCGGAACCGAGGGCAAGAAAAAGAAAAAATGTCAAGACATATATAATCTTCAGGGTGATCACATCAAATCTCAGTTCGGATGGGGTTAGGAGATGGTAGGTTCACATGGAAAAATGTAAAAAATGTACATGAAAAAGGTACAAAACCACGCAAAAATTAATAATGGACAAACCATACAGCGAAATAACATGCAGGTAAAAGGAAAATTTCTAGGGGAAGACGTAGGATAGGGTTGGTGTGTTAGATCACTGTTCCAAAGCAACAAGGATGCATTCGCATGGAAATACATCCAATTGTGTGAGAAAAGCTTCAAAAATTAATAATGCAAAAACCATAAGCTGAAACAGGGGGATGTAAAAAGGAAAAGTGTGTCATTCGAAGGAATGAACATAGCTATAATGTTGGATCGGGAGTTTGGTTAACATAGGATATGTTCACATGGAAAAGGAAAAATTTGTGCAAATAAAAGCAACCACAAGGGAAACGGTCTCGACGACAGGGGGCACAAGGGTGAGTGGGTGAGCAAGGGACCCTAGCAGGGCAGAACTAGTATGTGGCAGACACGAATAATTGGGTAATGACATATGTAGGGGGTATACACATCAAACGCGTAGGGACACGTCCCCACACTTAAGACCTTACCGGTTAGGGTAGATTGATCAACACGGCCACGGACTTGTCAACTAACTCGACGCTGGCATCCCCACACTTAAGACATAACATGCACTTGCAAATAGAAAGGTAGGATTATGAACACTTTGCCCATTTCGTAAATGATTGAAGGGAGCCGTCGTTATTGATGCAAAAAGATCAAAGCTGTCATCGAGCCAGAAAGAGGGACTAGGGTATGCCACAAAATACGTCCAGCATGGCAGGGGCCATGCAATAGCACCCAGGGAGGTAGTTTTGTCAATAAAGTCCGTCGATTCAAGTGTCGATGACGAAGAATAGAACTCTCAACTCACGGGCACTCAAGAGGATGATAGAACATTCACTCATCCCATGATGCACATCACTCAATGAATAAGCATGAAATCCCATAACTCACGGCCGGTGTAGAGCTAAAGAAGGGGAAAGTGATTGGGAGAGAGTTTGCCAGTGTGCACAATTGATGGTGCATTCGTGTGTTCCACCCATTTGGCATAGGTGCAAGCAGGAAGGCCAGGGAGCCTTATCATGCAGTGTACAAAATAGCGTGGCATGGCTTGTGATGGTGGCAGAGACCCGTCCCGTGTGTGCAACGGGAAACAAAAATATACCTGACTCCAATTTTCGTAACATCTCTCAATCTCACCTCTCAGAATTGATTGAGGAGAAACGTTAGTCACACTCAGCCCACCCTCTGTCTCACACTCTATTGAAAGATACACAGGGCAGCCCATTCCTGAAACCCATTGATGTAATCCTCACATTCACTTGTGCAAATGTTGTATGCCTTTTGCGCAACTGATGGTGCAACTATGCATTCTATCCTGTGCTGGCATACGGTGCAAGAAGGAAGGCCAGGGAGCCTTATAGTGTAGTGCACAGAAAAAGATCGTGCTTTGTGCATTGAGAGGCCCAACCCATGCGTGCAACACTCCATTCACACATTACACCTCTCAATTGAATTGAAGGGAAAGGACTAGTCACTCACCCCACCCTTTGTCTCACGCTCACTGATAGATACAGAGGGCAAGACCATACGCACATCCCCATCCTATTAGGATGAAATCTCACATCACTCAGGGGGTTTGTCGATGAAGATCACTTCATCTGTTGATGAAGAGGCATACCTAGGGAGGTAGCCAACAGATTGGAACTGTATATCAGATATAGAACATGATGTCTACTAGAAGACTCGGCAGAGAGGCGCAGAACACATCACACCAAGGGAGGCAGCTTCGGAACTGGGTTTGGGAGAAGTCAATTGATGGATCAAATTTCTAGATTGCTGGGTGCTATCACATTTTTCCACAGCCAACTTCCCGCCCGAGGATATTTGCCACCTTTTCTTGGAATGAGGCCTGCTATGACAGGGCATTGCTTCCTTTTCTCCCATAATAGTTATTATTATTATTAAAAAATAAAGAGTATGGTAGAAATACCATGTGGCAGGACCATCCATATTACCACTGTTGGATCACACAAGAGAAGAATATAGTAAGGATGGGAGGTGTCTGGGACGGGCTAGCATAATGAGACCATCTCAGGAGGAAGATCATAAGGGCTATCAGAAGCACAAGGAGAAGGACAGTGCGGCGCCCACAAGGAAAAGGGTGTGTTGACTGTGATTGTTAGGAACCCTAGGGAGGGAATTACTTCTCAAGCGATAGCCATTGATCAGAAAAAGGGATCATTAGAGGCATCAACGGCTTGCACACTTGGACAGAGCCATTATGATATATAGCAAGTACCTTCTAGGGACCCATCCAACATTGTTAAAGCTTGCCAGGAAACTTCCCAAATCACGAATCATAGGCCAGGGCAAAATCACCTTCTTTGAACTCCTTATGCTTAATGAAGCTGTCATGATAGGCCTTGCATCGTGCTTGAGTGGTTTCCATGCATTGTAGGGCCATCCACCGAATCTCATCCAAACATTCCAAATGCAACAAGTGGTGCTAGAGGGACTCATCATCTTAGAGGCGTTCTTTAACTACCACTCGCAAAGAGGGCAACTCCAGCTCAATAGGGAAGACAGCTTCTGTGCCATACACCAATTGGAAAGGGGTTTTTCATTTAGCTGCCTTATAAGAGGTTTTGTATGCCCATAGGGCCTCTGTAAGTCAATCATCCCACTCGCGACAAAGTGTGGCAATCGTCCTTGTCAAGGTTGAGTAGAGGATGCGATTGGCGGAATCAATTCTTCCATGATGGCGGATCTTATACAGTTCTGTCAACTCTTCCATGATCTTGTTAAGGAAATGAGTACCTCAGTCACTTACCAACTCGAGGGTACTATCAAATTGGGTGATGATGTTTTCATACATGAACAAGGCCACGCTGTTACCATCGTCCCGCTTCAGAGCATTAGCTTTACACCACTTGGTGACGTAAACTGTACGTACCAGGATGTATCTGTTTGCTTCCATCTGGTGGGAAGATCAATGGGACCAAAAAAATAAATCCCCCACTTCTCAAACGGTTTTAGGGGAAGGATATGTTGCAGTGGCATGGCACTGGTCTTGGTGGGTTTCCTCATTCACTAACAAGAATCACATCTCTTGCAGTAGTGATAGGCATCCTTGTGGAGGGTCGGCCACCAGTATATCCTTCGAGTAGAGCCTTTCTGGCAGTCGCTTCTCTTGCATAGTATCCACCACATGTTTTTTCATGACAAGCCTTAAGAATAATCTCGACCTCGTCTCCTGCAACACATCTTCTCAACACTTCATATTTGCCTTTCTTGTACAGTGCACCACCTAGCAAGGTGTAGGGGGATGATTCCAACATAAGCTTCTTCTTCTCATGGCTCAAAATGCCAGGGGGATACTGTTGAGTTGCCAAGAGGTTGGCTATGTTTGCGTACCATGGAGTAACTATGTTGACTAGAAATAAGGAAGCATCATGAAGGTCTGGATCATCATGTTCCTCTTCTATAGTTTGAGGGATCCGTGATAAATGATTGGCTAGGACATGGGAATGACTAGGCTTAGTGACCACTTCAAAATCAAACTCTTGGAATAGGAGCAACCATCTCATCATTCGTCCTTTGACATCAGCTTTGTTCATCAGGAAGGACAAGTCTTCATAGTTCACATAGAACTTGAAATGCGTGCAAACACCATTGCCAAGCACTCAAGCTTTGTCATTATGTAGTTCCACTCTCAGTCGATTACTTTTCGACTTGCATAATAGATTGGTTGATCTAATTTAGAAGGCCCTTTTGACATAGGACATCACCTAGCCCTTCAACTGATGGATCTATGTGCACATGGAACTCCTTCCTCCTGTCAACGAGGCTGGAAGATAGGTGCTTGGATGAGGCACTTTTTTAGGGTATTAAAGGATTCTTCACAATCATCAGTCCAAAGGAAATCTGCATCTTTCCTTAAGAGCTTGTGCAGAGGGGCTAGCTTGGTTGCAAAATGTGCAGTAAATCTTCTATAGTAGCCCACATGGCCAAGAAACCCTCTCAATTGCTTGAGGTTTGTTGGTGCTGTCAAGGCTGCAATCTTCTCAATCTTCGCCGGGTTTGTGGCTATCCCTTGTGTAGAGACAATATGGTCCAAAAGAACTCCTGATGAGACACCAAAGACACATTTTTTGGGGTTGAGAGAGATCCCATACTCTTGGCATCTGTCAAAACATTGCTCTAGGTGTCCCCAGTGCTCACGCATTAAGCTATAGACACAGAAGTCATCCAGATACACCTCCATGAAATCATGCAGATGGTTTTGGAAGGCAACCATCATTACTCGTTGAAAGGTGGCAAGAGCATTAGAGAGCCCAAATGGCATCACTCTGTAAGCATAGGTTCCACATTCTATTGTGAAGGTTGTTTTGGATTGGTTCTCTTCTGCCATTTGGACTTGGTTATATCTGCTGAATGCATCCAAGAGGGAATAGAGTTCATGGCGTGCCACTGTGTCCAACAGGTGGTCTATGAAAGGGATGGGGAAGTGATCATTCTTCGTCTTCGAGTTTAGCTTTCGAAAGTCCACACATATTCAAAGTTTCCCGTTCTTCTTGGGTACAACCACAATGGGCAAAGCCCATTCACTGTTAGCTACAGGATAAATGAACTCGACTTCAAGAAGCTTCAATAATTCAGCCTTTACTAGAGCAGAATAATTGGGACTCATATGCCTCTGTCTCTGCCTCACTGGTTTTGCATGAGGCTCTAGATCGATGTGGTGTTGGCATACTGTGGGATCAATCCCCTTTAGATCTTTATATGACCAAGCAAACATGTCTAAATTCTCCTTTAGTAGGTCTTGTAGGACCACTAGTTCTTCTTCTGGAAGATTGAGACCCACTTTCAGGTGACATTCAATAACCTCAGTGTCCAGGGATGTCACTTTCCTTTCACCTTCCACTTCATGGATAAGTGCCCCACTGATTGCTTCTAGATAGAGGTGTGACTCCTTCAAGGGAGTAGTGTCATTGTCTAATGTTCCACTAGAACCAGTGTCCTCCTTCTGGACAGATGACTCATTCGTCTGTTGAGATTGCTGGAAGGGTATCAGAGCTTTGTTTGTTTCTGTGTGAGTGGTGATTTATTCTGGACTTAGGGATTCATCTTCAGAGGATGCATCTAGGAATGTCACATAGCACGGACCTTCTATAAGCCGTGGCTCTGATGGCTCTAGCTTCTATTGACAAGGGGCATCATTATCATCTTTTCTCCAGAATGAATGGTCAAGACCACATGAGCCACTCATGAATTTAATTTTTATACCTTTGATCTATTGCTTATGCAGAAGCTGCATACTTGTGGTCCATTGGTCAACCCAAATGAAACCATGGTCATTCCATCCAACACCCCAAGATCTTCAGCCTTCGAGGTCTTTGAAGGGACATCAACAAGATCATCCACTATTAGAGAACTTCTTCATCTGCACTTTCATAACTTGCTTCATTTTCTTCCTCATCATTTTCATCCTCTTCCTCTGGAGGCTCTATCTTTGCTTCTGTAAAAGTCCCTAATTAACGAAGATTTGGAAACTCCCACTTATTAGCGGCTCCCGAAAAATGCACCACTTATCAAGACCAAAATCCAACGCTAGCTCTAGGGCTCTAGCCAGGCCTCCTAAACTCAGTGAAATAACCCCATAGTCTCGTAGCCAAGTGTGTATAGACACAACAAACTGATTGAACCAAAGAAAGCATTTGTAGATACTATTTCTAAAGCATAGTCCAGCATGTCACCCTTCCTAACTCCAAGCAATTGGAGTTTCCAAATAGATCAATGTCTAGCACCTCGTATCACAAACACACGGAGCACCCCCAATTGATTAATGTGACCTCAGTAGGGTTCTTCTATACCTTAGGGATTAGCCCCAACAAGTGCAATTTCGTTGTTTCAACATAAAGCACATATGCAACATAGTCCGCTCTTTTAATGTTCCTTCTAGAAGATAATTCAATCCTTACCAAATTAGATTCCAAAAGAAATGATTATCTAAACCTATGACTAAGGGAATCTCACACTCAATATGGGTTGAGTATTTGAAAACAAGTGCCATGTATCCAAGAGATGATTCTCATGATACCATATATATAGAATGTAGATGCAAAGTGCATGTCATGGAGTGCACAAACAAGTAAACTTATAGATCAAACATCATGGATTGTGTGCAAACAATTGACTTCACTCTAACATGATGCAGCATTGCTAAGGCAACACCGAAGTAATTCGTGCTCTTGCCCCTTTTAGAATCAAAACAATTGAATCCTATATGTCAAGATATGCATAAAATCAGATTTCAATGGATTCTTAATTTTGTGCCCTTTTCCCCTATCATTTATGATTTTGTATTTGTTGGTAGGTGTAAAGAGTGTTTCTTAATGTGTTTTTCAAATATAAAAAATAATAAATGCACACTATAACATAAATAATGGGAATAAAGTGAGGCTAAACCTCATGCCCTAGCGCCATCATAATTCATGGGCACATTCAATTTTTTTTTTAACTTTTTCATGTGTAAAATCTATTTTTTCTACTTTTTCTTGATTTGTCTTATTATTTACTATTGGTTTTTCTAAATTTCAGGCATGTAGAGCTTGCATGAACAAGAACGAGTATTATACTCCATATGTCCCCATATGAACTCCAAAAGAACCATAAAAACACATAAAACCCTCAATTTATCAAAAATCTCGCAATTCTTGCATTGCGAGTTTTCTTGATTTTTATTTTAATTATACAAATAGTAAGAACCAATTGAGAATTTTGATTTTTCAAACAAAAAAAATTATATTCAATCATTCGAAACCATTAATTCATAATATATGCAAGAGAATTATCATAAAATTGAGCACTAACACAATTAATTTAATACAAATCCATACGTATTTCAAAGTCTGGAAACCATTCACGCTCTTTATGGCCATTGATGCATCCTCAACCTTTGATTTACACTCCATAACACTTCAGCATCGTCACATATCCAAAATCTATCGCTTCAATTTGTCCCCCTCTCACATAGATTAAGCCATGGGAAGAAGGTGCAAAGAGGCGAGAGAGACTGATTTTTGACTTTTTTGTTTATTCCATCATTTCTCCTATGGTTTGTAGCTATGTTGAGCAAAAAAATTCTTCATCACAACCCTGAAAGCATTCCTCATCTCTCACACTACTCTAAAATTAGAAAATTGATGGATTTGAGGGGATGCAAAAAAATTTATGCCCCTCCCCCCTTTCATGTAAAAAATTGAGCTTAAAGATATTTTAAACAATCATTAACATTAATCAACAAAATAAATAGCTCATCTTTCCATGTTCACACTTCCCCGTGTCATGTGCCTACCTAAAAATTCGCTAGTAGCACATTTTAGTGGTCCATCGGGGAACTATCCTAGATGGCTTCGCTGCTCGGCACTCGTGAGAATGGACAGGGTCTATCGTCTAGGTTTCCCAGAGTCCACCCTATAACAGAAGGTACCGGCCGTCCCCACAAGGATCAACCTGCAAGCTCGAGGTCCTAATTTGACAATTGAGGTCTTGATGCATCAGCTAGCTCCACCAGAGGTGTCCCACAAGGGCTTCTTGTCCGATTGGAGCGATCATAGTTACCCTTAGTTCATGGAGTGCAACGCTTTTTTCCAGCAACTAGTTAGGATTCAGGGAACCTTAACGAAGTTCTAGCATAGCCGCTGGACCTTTCCCCTAAGATAATTATTGATCAAGGTTTTAAGACCCGACCCTAGGTAAGTCAATGCTTGGCTCTACCTAATTTCTCCTAATTAACATTCCATTCAATCTCTTGAAAGAAGCTCCTAGCTTACCGGGACCACCCATCTGTAGGACAGATCCGTCAGGGATCTCGCCCACCCGCTTCCCACAAATGGTTTTCTTTAGTTTTCTAATTACCTATCACATTAAGTTATGACATATAAAAGTAGCTTCGTTAATTAACCCATTATCATAGGTTTCTTTGCGTAATTAACACAACACAAAGGCAGAGAGAAACAATCTTTTGGCAAAACATATTTATTTATTATTTCACAAAATTTGTTTACAATGCTTTTTCCCTTCTGCCTATGCAGCAAAAGATAAAACCTGTGTTCATCAGAAAATCCCTTCTGTCTCTTTGCATAAGAAAGCAAACCCTCCAAGATTTCCATCCCTACACTAATACTAGGGACTCCAGGATCCCATCTTGATTCACGTGAGGGTCAGGCAATTTCTAGGAGCAATCGAGAGATTTACGGCCAGAGCCCCACGGACAGCCAGAGCCCCTTCGCACTCCCCCCTCCTCCTACCTAATGGATTCCTCACCGAGTGACCTCTCACCATCAGGGCCGGTCCAAAGCTCCTCGTGGCGGTACAAAACAATCCCCTTGGAGTAGGGTTCTGCGTCTAGCAGTGGGGGAGGCATAGTGCGATCTTTCCTCTTATTATCATGATTATATATATACAATGAAATCTAACTGTTAGAAGAACAATTAATCATTCTTGTGCAATCATCAATACATGCACAAATAAAAAAGAAACAACAAAAAGTGTTTTTAGCATAGGAAGCAACCCCACCTAATTCTAGGGTTTTTCCTTTAAGGTCCCACCTTATTCTTAGGGTTTCACTTCCTACTTGCAACTCTTTTTTCCGAATCTGCAAGTTATTTCGTGAATATGAAGTCTATTTTATCCTTATGAAAACTTGGTATTTTCTCCCTAAAAGATAATATGGGCATTTATACCTATGACAGGCAATTCATATGCTGCCCTGCCCTAACCCACACTTAGCAGGATTTCAAATGCTTTTCCAAGTTTGTTTAGACATTAGAATTTATATCGATAAATTCTTATCAATGTCCAATAAGTCTTATAAAATTTTGATATTTATTTAATTTCTTGATATTGATAGTTTCAGGGTTGTCGAGTATTTCATAGTTGTTTTTGCTTCAACATCCTCAATATTTTAGGTAAGGTTTTCTCGTTGATTCATATGTGGATAGACTCATGATATTGATGCTCTTGCTAATATAACCATTAATATTAATATTGTATGTGTTTTCAACAAGAAAATAATTTTTATTTTATTGTGCTCATATTCTATGGTTTAATCAACAATGTCCGACCATTTGTCAAACTTTTAACATTATCTAGGAAGATCAATTTTCATTTAGCTATGTCATAAATGCAATGTTA
The DNA here is from genome assembly GCF_053477565.2 of Lygodium microphyllum. Taxonomy (NCBI): domain Eukaryota; kingdom Viridiplantae; phylum Streptophyta; class Polypodiopsida; order Schizaeales; family Lygodiaceae; genus Lygodium; species Lygodium microphyllum. Next base: position 23,753,674 of record NC_141152.1, on the reverse strand, counting down.
ATTGTTTTTCTGAAAACTTTATTCTAAGCAATGTAAAAATCATAAATGTAATTTTTCTTTCATCTTTCAGATATCGAATTATATTACTACGCACCTAATTTATGCGCATCTAGTATATATTTCCCTATATAATTTTTTGCTGATTTAATGCATTGATTATTTCATTATATTATCTAAATGATTTTTTAGAAATGATTATAAGAACTCATATGCATACGTTTATCATTAGCACAGTAAAACAGAGATAGCCACTTTTAGGAAAAAAATTTAAAATATTCCCTTCCCTAACATCATCTACCTTTTTTTAGTTATTATAATCACACGCGTCATTAACGAAATAACAATAAATATCACAAGATAAACCATGATTATGATATTTTCATCATGATAGGCATATAATCCTTTTTCAAGTGAAAGAGTCTTTTCACTGAATAGTTTATGATTGTATTACTTAGGCCATTTTCTAAGCGGCAGTTCATATGTATTTTCTTTAAAATGCGTTTATAATCATTTAAAGCCAAATATAGCAATAAGCTTATAAAACATTATTTTTTTTCCAAACCGACAAGATGTTACCTCTATCAGGTTTGTAGTAATACGGGTTTCGCCAATTCCTACCACGTCATTTTCTCCATCGACTATGTTTCTTGCTTCTTTTGCTTCAAATGGGCTTCCTCAATTTTTGCGACCTCGTGGATCCATGGATGTTAGGCGAAATTGACGTGGTAGATCAGGGACAGTTCATGGTCGTCTAGAAAAAATTTGCCAACATTTTGCTTAGCGATATAGCTATATGGAAGAAAGGCGTAACAGGGGGTAGAGAAAATGGAAATGAGGTAGCATAGGGGTATTTTTCTTCTTTACGGCTCAAGCTAGAATGGAAAAGAGATGTAGAGAAAATTTTCCATCATCAGGAGGTCTTCCTTCTTGCTTTCTTTGTGAAGGAGAGGGGTTGCATTTATAGCCATGAGGGGGAAGCATGTAATCACTCATTCCTTTGGCTACTTGTCAAGAGCTAAGTAAGCTTGATAAAAAATACTTTTTGATTGCCTACCTATTGGATGGTGACATAGGGATGATTTTAAAATGCTTTCTCTCCCTCCAGGCATAAAAAACATCATGATTTTTTGCCTATTTTTTCAAAAATATATTTTTTCCTTCAAAACAACTTCATCTAGTAGTTTTTGGCCAAGTTACCTCATGACTTATCTAGTTTATAAAGTCATGCCATACTCTTTGGTACTTAACTTACTCAATATCATGCTTGTTCTTGCATGTTCTTTGTCTACCGATTAAGGCTTTTGCAATTTTTCTTGCCGTTACAAAATCAATGCGATATTTGATGCATTAAATAGAATCAAGAATGCTAAATCAAATACAATGTGAGAAATATTATGATCAAGCCGTCATAATATTATTTATGAGCCATATTTGCTTTTTTGTTGGCTGGGTTCACTGAGGCGTCTTCTCATGTTGGATTGCAGAATTGATTTAATGCAAGATTTGATATTAAATGCGATCACTTATGTGATAACTCAACGAGTAATTTTTAAAACATTTCAAGCCAAAATTTATTTTATGAAGTGTTACGGTGGGAATATTACACCGCGGTTTAGATGGAGTGGCAAACGAGCTTAGAATCATGAAGAAGTTGGACGACTAGTTTTATAGCATCGAAATCTATCAAGATGGCATCTGTCATGCGCTTTTTGGCTACTGAATCTAGTAGCTACTTCATAATATAAACCTTGCAGGGATTAAATAGGGGGTCAAACAACCTCCAATTGATAAATAGACACTTGGTTGGGTTTCTAGTGACATCAAAATGCATCTAGAAAACCTCTAGCTCCTTGATCCAAAACCGTTTCTTTTTTCATGAAAAATTACTCTTTTATGACTCTCAAGGTCTTTTTATGCTTTAAATCGGCTTTAAAAATCCACTTTCATAGGGATATTAGCTACACTTCAATACTTTCTTGCTACGGTTGAGAGCTAGTATGGGCATAGGTTGAAATGCCTATGGTTTGACAATATGGGTGAATATGTCTCTAAGTTATTTTAGTAGTTTTATGATGAGAAGGATATTAAGTGTTAGTTGATTGCCACATACATTCCACCCTAGAATGGTATTGCACAGTAAATGCATAGGACTATTTTAACATCATCATATCCCATTGCCCATCCAATACCAATAGGACTCATATCGATAATGAGGATGATAGGCCTTCCATCCAAATAATCCACCTTCTTCAACGTTGTTAGCAACTTCTTTAGCTTTCAACTAGCCTTTGTATGCTACCTTCCCCAATGAAACTTTTGCCCCTTCCTTAATAACTAATAATAAAGGCTTTCAACCATATGTGCAAAATGAGAGATCCATATCAAATAGAAGATGCACTACCTCTAACTGAGTTAAAATCTTCTCGCAATCAATTATGCGATCAAAAAATTCACTTATGACATCAAATGTCTCCAAAGTATATAAATGAATGACATGATTTTTAGCCCTAAATTTTTGCATTAGTTATTGCAATAATTTTATCCAATATCTTAGTAAAATTTAGCCCTACAAGTAGCCTCAAAATATAGTCATTTGTAGCCAAAATACCATATTTCTTCAACTCTTTTTTAGGTTGATGTACATAACCCTTTTCAGCCTTGCACATGACTAAAATACTCTTGAATCTACTTGCACTACTTACTACTCATTCTTGAAAACCAGCCATGAACATAGTTTTTCCTTTTCTTGGAGGTAAAAACATCTTCTAGGAAACACTACCATAGTATTCATTCATAATAGTGTTGTCTAAAAACCCTTTAATTCTCTAGATTGGATGGAACTGGATAATCTCTAAGAATATCCCAATTACAAGGATGATTGGCACATAAAATTAAAGATTGAATTGCCCTTTTGCCATCTTTACTTTGCATACAAGCATAAAAAGAACCATCATCTATCCCCTTAGTTTCCATCATTGATTCCACAATATATGGCTACCCCAAGATAATTGGATAACTGCATGAATCTTGCATAAATAAGTGATATTCATCTTGAGCATCTCCAAATACCATATTAGAGAATTTAGGAATATCCCAAGTTCCACTTTCAAATAAGGAGTAAAGATTTGACCAAGTGGCTAAATCTTAACCTCGTATTTGAGAGTGGGACTTGGGGGGATTACTTATATAGTATCTAGGGAAATTTTCATCTTCAAGTAAAGGGATAAGATTTGGCCATTTTCCCAAATATTAATCACATTAGGAATTCCCAAATTTTATGAAAATTTCCAAATTCTTGAATATATGGTTTCCAATAGTCACTAGAACACTCGAGCATGCACCATAGAGCTTCGTTGATGATTTGTTTGCAAACTACATATGCCAACCAAGATCGATATCCACTGGCCATCCAGCATTCTCATATAGAATACATTACATTACATTAATTTTGGACCCATGGCCCAAGAGAGCAATACATGGTGTCTCTCATTCACCTATCTTCACAATAGCTTTAGTTGTAGCTCTTGCCCAATGTGTATGAGAGTAGTGGCTATTAGAAATAAAGTGTGTATCCTCTTCCTCATAAACCTATTATTTCACAACTCTCTTGTGTGTAGTACTACCCGCCACAATGTTTTCAGCCATAATATCATTTTTACCACCCTTATATAGCTCATTTTCAGCATCAACCTATTTTATGACAACAATAAAATCATCAATAGATTCCAATAGAATACCCTATGAACCCATGTCTTCTTCAATTTGCAATAATACTTGAGCAGGTTCTCCTATAAAATACATTTTTTGTTTAATGATATCTATTATCTTGTCATGGAATTCATACTTAGTGATGCCGAGAATCTCATCAAGCATAAATTCAACCTTGCTTCCAAGAATGTGTTCCTCAAGCACTTTCTTTATGCTAGTTACTATCTTCATGTTAGACTACAAGAAGTAACAAGGGTACTTGCCTCTCCCTTTCCTCTTTTCCCTCTTTTCATGTGAGACATCTTCCATTACATGTTTCGGACTAGCTTTTTCAGTAGCCTTATATTACTCCACCATCCTACTTTGTGTAATGCGCTTTGAAGGACCTGTACTGGAAGGAATTGCATCCTCATCCCTTTTTCTCTTTCTTATCCAAATATGCATGATAGGTAGTAAATGTATCAAGGAGAGTATCCCATCTAGTTTTATCACATATAATTTGACTAACACCTATCAATTTAGTCCTAGCCATCTTCCCCTTCTCTACACAAGCCAAAGCACATGACCATACTCTAGATTTTGCATCAGTTTTACATGCATGCAAAGGATCATATGATTCCTCAAGTTCTAATCCATATGACAGCATGTATGACTGTAAACACATTTCTTACTGCTATTGTTGATTCTTACAATTGCTTTTGCATACTCCCTTTTTCAAGGTTTAGCTCAAGAGGCAACCCTATTTCAATTGCATGAATTTTTCCATCTTTCCAAAACACTAAGCTCTTTGCTTCTACACCATGACAATCCATTCACTCTCGATTTCCATGCTACAAGCTATCACACCGTATATATTGTCTCTTAAACCCTTCTCTAATAGGCCTTTGGGTTGCTATGTGTCCCTTCTCTTGCACTTTCTCATCCAATTTTACAACATTTGAGTAAAGCTTTGTCATATTCAAGTACAGGTCATGTAAGCTTTTCACTAATTCATCTATAGCATCTCCTTTTTGGGTTGGACTGAGAGGGATAACAGGTTGTTCAACCATAGATATTGATAAATTTGCTACAATTCATAGAAACTATAGGCATAGACCCTATGTCCAACCATAGTCTCATCCTTTCTCACTTCATAATCATATTTACAACATTGGTGATATGTGCCCACTCAGATTTTAGCCCAGTTTCTAAGGTTTTATCTTCTAGCTGATTGGTCAATTTCTCTTGCAACACAAGTTTAGTAACTTTCAATAATAACTCAAAATATTGAATTTTCAATTACTACTTGTCATCCATATCCAACTAAGCATAGTGACTTTTAAATTTATGCAAGATGGCTATAGCAGCAAGACCCTTGTTAGATTTTTCTACCCAATCTGTAAACATCTTCTATATATCACTACTCAAAGCCACATGTTTATTAACTCCCAAGAATCCACTTAATTAACTCCTATTATTATGATAATGAGTAGGTTAGAGAAGTCCATTGACTAAGAAGTTTGTCATTTACCATTCTATAGATAAAGCATGAACTCTTCCACACTCTATATTAAAAAGCCCATGAACTCTTCCATTGACTAAGAAGTTTGTCATTTACCATTCTATAGATAAAGCATGAACTCTTCCACAAGATAGAGCATACCTCTCTTCCACACTCTATATTAAAAAGCCCATGAAAATGGCCTTATCTTACTACCCCAACTAAGTACATCCCATCCATTGAGGCTTGCAAGGAGGTCCTATGATTAGATCATCCAGGACCTTGGCATGATTATGACTCCTGCATTTCATTCAGACTCTATGTGTGCCATTCAATTGGCATATAATTTGATCTTTCATGCAAAGACCAAGCACATTGAGGTTTGTTATCACTTGATTAGATAGGTGATTGAGGATAAGTAGATAGAGCTGGTCAAAATCTTGGCTGAGAAGAACCTTCTAAATCTACTAGAGTAGTGTTAAGAGGCACGGTTAGATATTTTTACTGAAGTGAGTTGGAAATTTCAAACAATAGAAGTCTATTCAATGTCCCAACTATGATGTGTTTAGCTCAATACCCATTAAACAAGCAACATCAAGAGTCAACATCAATCCCTCAAGAATCCCTAGATCTCCTAGATATCCCCCTAGTGATGCTCTTGTACAATACAGTGAGGAATCAGTGGTTGAATATGAGTATACTAATCCCTTTCTCAGCTATGATGAAAAATAACATCCTATTTGTTAGGATAAAGTCCAATCGCCAATAGTCGGGTGGACATTACTTGTATTAGTGCACAATTACTTGTATTGGGCGAAGATAAAAAAGAGTAAGAGCATCACTCATTGTACCCACTAAACTCATTTGAATGCTTCTCTCTCTCTCTCTCTCTCTCTCTCTCTCTCAATCGTCTCTACCTGATATTCAATCATTGCTTCCCTCTCAACTGATATCAAAGCGCACACACACACACACACACACACTCTCTCTCTCAATCATCTCTACCTGATATTCAATCATTGCTTTCCTCTCAATAGATATCATAGCGCTCTCTCTCTCTCTCTCTCTCTCTCTCTCTCTCTCTCTCAATTGTCTCTACTTGATATTCAATCATTGCTTCCCTCTCAACACTGATATTAGAGCGGTCTCTCTCTCTCTCTCTCTCTCTCTCTCTCTCTCTCTCTCTCTCTCTCTCTCTCTCTCTCTCTCTCTCTCTCTCTCTCTTGATTGTCTATACCTTATATTCAATCATTGCTTCCCTCTCAACTGATATTAGAGTGGTGTTTTTGGGAGCTTGTTCTTGGAGTAAGGAGCACAAGGAGAGTATCTTTATCATGAATATTGAGGTTTTGAGCTTCTTGTATGACATTTGTATTTGTGGTATACAACTAGATAAAGATAGTATTGTCATTAATGAGCTCTACATCTAAGGCAAGTATGTACTTCAGATTGAAAAGCCAAAGGATCGATTTGGGGAGTACAATAGCTCAATTTGATTACATTTGGGTAGCCATTAGTGGCTAGAATTAAATGGAAGAACTAGTTTTTGGATGCTCGAAAAGAGATCTTGGTATATGCTTTTCATGCATGCATGCACAAGGCCTACTTAATTAAGGGGCCATGTGCTTGGAAGCAGGGGACCTACTTGGTAAAATTATGGGTCTAAGCAGAGGTTTAAGCATGGCTTTTAAGTAGGGACCCTACCACATTGTACATTAGAGAAAAGAAAAGAGAAAGACTTGATGATTTGCTAAGATAGTGATGTTATGCATTGTATTATACTTATTCAATGCTCTAAGAGACTCTTTATGATAAAAATAGCCTACTTTGATGAATTTTGAGGTGTCGGGATATTCTCCCATTTTTGTCATTTTTTTGGTATTTTGGAAGCTACAAAGCACCTGTTTGATCATAGAATTTAATTTCTCTAACCTTTGGATTAATATTAATTGAGTTGGAACTATTTCATACAACAAAATGAGATATATGTATTTTAAAGGTTTTTTGCTTGACATCAATAGCAAAAAAGTATAAAAATGAATTGTAAAAATATTTGAATGTGTTCAAGAATGCTCAAGTTATTTTAGTATTATTTTTCTCCTTGTCATGAGCACTTAGTTTTGTACCTTTTGGTCTTCTAGCTTACCATATCTTGGTCACTTGATATGCGTTTATCTCATTTTAAGGCTATTATGCTACTTTAGCCATTTTTTGGCTTTGTGGATTACTAAGATTGCAATCAATTGATCTCCTTTGGACTTATAGTTGGGCGTATCTTGGTAACATTTTGATGTAGGACACATTACAATCATTATGGTTTTCTTCACTACTTTAGAAATCCATTATTTGACATTGAAAAAATAGATGGAACTAAATTTTTCTATTAAAAGAGTAAATCTAAAAATTAATTAATTCAAAAAAATGAAGTAAAGCTAATAAAATTCAATGTTGTTAATAAGCTTGAGGGTATGAATGCAATGTCACAAATCGGGAGGTAGGGGACTTGCTTGAGCCAGTGTACTAAATACTCTTACTACCCATAAGAGGAAGCTTACACAAGGAAAGAGATAGAGGTCAAAATATTTTCTTGTTGGTTATTCTTCCTTCTTTCACACACCATACAAAATACACAAAGTATAGATAAGATACAATATAAATGAAGGTGGCTTACTAGGTCAAATAGTACATAACTGGCTATATACTAATCTACTATCATTATAAGTATACTAACTATAGGTAGATGTAATAAATAAAATATAATAAGTGATTTTTACTTTAGTGGCTATGTGGGGATCATAATGACCAGCGATCGTGCGAGTTCAAAAGAAAGGGTATTATATTTAGTAAAAGTTACAGGATTATATTTACAAAAGAGGTTTTTAAATTACAAATGTTTAAAAAATTGTAAGTTCAGTAAAGTAAAAGGGGGTCATTTTTAGGCCTTACAACATGTAAAGAAAGTGTATGTCTTAATATCCTTTATACTCTATGAGCAACTGGAACCATTATCAAGAACCACATGACTAGGACATGCATTATTACCACTTGATACTTTCTTTCCTTTGTAATTCCTTGCAATACTACTAGATGCACCTAAAGATGTGTGGTTGCTCCTTAATCTCCCAAACCAAGGATTGGTTGTAGATATACTATTAGATTATATGTTTGGTCCATTAAGAGTTTGTTATTCTTAATTTTCTATCATCTAAGGGATTCTTGTATTTTGTAGTGGATTTTTTTTCACAACACCTTTGGTTTATGTGCAACTTCATTCTTCTTGTGGTCTAAATCCTATACTTTTTTGAAAACCATCAAATTTTTTTGAATCCCACTAATGTGAGTGGTTTCAATAACTAAGGTGGTATTTTTGAGGAAGATGATTGTAATATCAACCACTAACTAGGGCTTTAGCATGACCTTTTGGAGCTGACGAAGGAAATTCGGTATGGCAGCCTCTATACTATGCCAAACTCCCTTCTGCCACAAAGTGAATGAGATAAGGGCACCACCTAGTCATGGAAGAGCGGACTAGGACGCTATGCAAGAGGGAGAGGAGATTGTAAGGGAGAAGAGATGAAAACTAAGAGAGGAAGAGAGAGAGAGTGAGTGAGAATGAGAGAACTACAAAAAAATAGATGAATTAATAAAATTAAGAGATGGAGAAACCTCAGGACATAACCAATATACACAATATGGACACCAATATCCTGGGCTTATTACATTGTAGAGCACACATAAGCTATAGTAAGAGAAGGAATTCCATAAGCTCATGAAGGTGAATGGGGAAGGCTCAATAGGGCTGAAGGAGGCCTCTTTGCTCTCTCTCTTCTTACAAATTACAAAGGAGAAGGCCTCTTTATATAGGCCTTGAGGGTGTTTAGGGAGGAGGTTAAGATGTAATAGGAATTAACACCACCAAAGCTGCATTAAGGCGGTTCCACCAATATGGAAGCTCCATCTAGATGTTTTGTTGACCAATTTGTACTTAATCAAGCTCCATCATAGGTGAGTTGTCTCCATTCTCCCCCCCATAGCTTGAGTCCAAGAGCTCTCCTATAAAAAAATATAGAGAATCTTCATAAAATAAGATCATATCTAGTAATAATAGAGAGAGAGTAATGAGAGTTCATACATTACTACTACAACTAAGGATGATTTGAGGGTGATTTAGGAGGGGAATTCTAATGGTTTATTAGCTTGAGAGAGAGGATAAGAGAGGGGAAAGGGTTGGGGTCTAATGAATGATGTTTTATGGAAGTGTTAAGTGTGGGGAAGAAAGTATGGATGTGTATTAAATTGGGAGGTGGTCTCCACTGCAGTTGGAAAAAGTTGGCATCCACCATTTTGGCCATATCTCCCGACTCGTAGCTCCAAAAAATTATAAAAAAATACCAACCGAAATGTCAGCTCACGCGCTACAACTTTCATGTTGAAAAGTTTTTTTGGATCGGAGTGGAAGTATTCTAAAAAAATCTTACAAAATCATGTGCCTGATTTTTCTTCCACTAATGCTTTCAAGAAGGGTCCCATTTGGTTGAATTGTCATAAGGCTCCAAAGTCATGACATTATGAGCCTCACATGCCCTTTGGATGGCTCCAAATCCATTTCATATCTTTCCTTTTCACATGATACATTTTTCCTTCACCTTCCTCCATTGATCTTTACTCTTCACCCCCCCTTGGTAAACCGGTCCATGAAATATTTTCATCTAGTGATGTCTTGGATTTCCCAAGAGGTTGTTCCCACCCTCTTCTTTATTTCAAAGCTCCAAATGTACAAAAAATCAACAAAATGTTAGACAAATATTTTTTGTGATTTTCTCGGATCATATAGCCCCCCCCAACCTGGCTAGAGGTATTTATGCCTCTAGACACTCTTTGGTATCTTGAGTTAACCCCACCCTGATGTGATAGGGTTTTAAGCGCCATCCATTTACACTGGTCTTGTGAACTTTTCCCTCAATGTCTTGAAGTTTGTAGGAGCCATTGTTGAATTTTTTTGTGACCCAAAACGGTCCCTCCCACCGGTAGAGAAACTTGACATCCTTTCTTTTATCAAAGCGATTGTCATATCGAAGCACTAAAGATCCCTCCTTGATGTTTTTATCTGTTAGCTTCTTGTTGAAATTTTCTCTATGCTTCTCAGCTTCCTGGGAGTAGTGGTTGATGGCTTCTTCACGATCCAATTGTAGCCTCTCTAGGTCCAGTAATCTTTGATGTAACTTCTCCTTTTGAGAGCCTACTGTGCCACCTAATACTCGAAGGCTAGCTAATTTTACCTCAATAGGCAAAAGAGCCTCTTGTCCATAAACTAGATGAAAAGGTGTGAACCCTAACATGGTTTTGAAGGAGGTTCTGTAAGCCCATAGAGCTCCATTAAGGTGCTTGTCCCAATCCCGGGGCCTTGAATGTACCTGTTTGCTGATGATTTTACAAATCATTCCATTTACCTTTTCGAGCAATCCATTGCATTGAGGGTAGTAAGGGGTAGAGTGTCGTCGTTGAATATTTAGCTTTTGCATGAGTTCACCCACCACATTAGCTCTAAACCCTGGTCCTCTATCTGATAGTATTTCAAGAGGGGTACCAAACCTACAACAAATGTGGTCAAAGTTGAATTTACTCACTTCCTTAGCAGTGATTCTTCTAGTTGGCATAGCCTCGGCCCATCTAGTCATGTAATCTACCCCCATGATAATATACTCTTTTCCTGATGGAGTGCGTGGTAGAGGCCCTATGGCATCAATTCCCCACTTCTCAAAGGGTCCATAGACCTTGATTAGGGTTTGGGGTTCTGCTATGAGCCGTCGTGGTCCTGATTTTTGACATTCTTCACATGTTTGACACCAATATTTGACATCTCGGTGTAGACTGGGCCAAGTAAAGCCAGCTTGTAGAACCTTTCTACTTGTGATGTCATGTGCAAAGTGGCCTCCACACACATCATCATGACAAGCTTTTAAGATTTCTTCAATTTCCCATTTTGACGGCACTTTCCTAAGCACACCATCCTTACCAAGACAATACAAACTGTCATTTACTATGCGATATCTTGTAGCCTTCCGAGCTAGCCACTGTCTTTCTCCCTTAGTCAGGTGTTTGGGAGCTTCTCCTTGTTCTAAGAGATGTAGAATATCTTCTAATTCTTCCTTGCCTTGTTGAAGTGGGGGTTTGATAGCCACTGCTCCCACCATTGACTCATTCAGCTTTGATGATGCTAGATGGTCGGCATCTTTGTTCTGGTCTCTTGGCACATGATGTACTTGTGCCTCCCTAAATCTTCTCATAAGAGATTTGGCCTCTCTCATTTTACTAGAGAGGTTTATATTTTTGCATGCCCATGTACCTTGCATCTGCCTTACCAATAGCATGGAGTCTCCAAAAGCATTCAATCTCTCGATTGAATTACTAAGACACCAACAAAGACCATGAATTAAAGCTTGATATTCTGCCTCATTGTTAGAGTGGACACCTTCCAAGATGATTCCTTCACAATAGATTTTCTCTCCTAAAGGAGAGAAAACAACAATGCCTGTGGCTGCCTTATCCTTAGTTCTCTTGTATGCACCATCAAAGTAGAGGCTATAAGCATCTACAAGAGTTTTTATGGATGGGGGTGGTGGAAGGTTCTTTCTTTTCACCACGAGTTTTTTCTCATAGCACCTATTTGTCAAAATATCAGCCAAGCATGCCCGAGTTGTTTTTTCAACCTGCACTGTATAGTCAAACTCTTGAAGTCGGACCACCCACTTTGCTATTTTGTCAGAGATTTCCATATGTTGTAGTGCATAGGGAAACATATCCTCCACAGTGATGATCACAAACCTCTTTGGAAGTAAATATGGCCGAAATTTGGTTACTGCAAACATGAGGGCCAACACTAGTTGTTCCATGGAGGTGTAAGCCTTCTCTGAGGCTTTCATGAGGCGGCTGGCAAAATACACAGGCCTCATGAAGGATGTTTTTGGATCTTTTTGTAGGACAGCAGCACCAATGGCCTCTTCTCCCACACTAGGGTTTACAAAGAATGTTTCTTCCCAACAAGGCTGGAGGATTATAGGAAGTGACCCCAACATTTTCTTTATCTCCTTAAAATGTCCTTCACTCTGTTCACTCCATACAAGTGTTTCTTGGCGTGTCAGTTGCTGCAGGGGGTATATGGCCTGAGAGAGTAAGTGTATAAATCTACCCAAATATCTTAGCTTTTGTAAGAAGGAGACCAATTGTTTGATGGAGGTTGGGGAAGGTAGTGCTAGCAATGTTTCTACCTTATTTGGATCTACCTCAATTCCTTCAATTGACACTACATGCCCTAGTAGTATAACCTTGCTTTCCCCAATGTGACATTTATCCTTATTTAGTTGTCCACCCAACCTAGCTAAGCGAGTAAATCCTTCATCAACCTTGTGTAGATGTATGTTCCTTGAGCTGTAAATACAAGAGTCATCTATGAAAACCCTTATGGACTTACCAAAGTAAGGTTGGAAAACCATATTCATGAATCGTTGAAAGGTTGCTGGGGCATTTGTGAGACCAAAGGGCATGACCCGAAAGGCAAAACAGCCCCATGGTGTGATGAAAGTGGTCTTCTTTTGATCCTCCTCTGCAATGCGAATCTGGAAGTAGCCAGAGTAGCCATCACACACCGTATACCGCTCATGTCCCGCTACTTCATTCAAGATTTCATCCTGAAATGGGAGAGGGAAGTGGTCCCTCTTTGTTGCAGCATTTAGTGGCTTGTAATCTATGCATACTCGCCACTTACCATTTTTCTTTGGCCTCACTACTACTGGGGAGACCCATTCTGAATCTTCCACTAGGTATATGAATCCTGCATTCAAGAGTCTCTTCACCTCCATCAACAGTGCATCCTGTTGCACAACTCCCAGTCTTCTCAATCTTTGTACTATAGGTTTGCTTCCTTCTTTGAGTTGGATGTGATGCTTCACTGCAGTGACACCTGTAATGTGAGTATAATCAGAAATAAACAATGATGCATGCTTCTTGAGAACATTCACATAACCCTCTCTTTCTTCATCCTTTATATCCTTGGATATCATCTTCTCTAGGCTAGCATCCCACACATCTTCTCCTTGGATTCTTGGGTTGTCTTCTGATAAGGTAGGTTCTTTTAAGGTGACGCCCATAACTTCGAGAGTGCTATCACTCTCTCCACTTGAACTCTCTTCCTCTTCTACTGATGAGGAACATCCACTTGAGCTCCACTCATCGGCAGACGTTTCTAGTTCAAGGTTCTCTTGACGCCCACTCTTCAAGTTGTAAACCACATTTTGATCGTGGCCACCCACCTTACGTGGCCTCAACTCCAGATCTCCTGTTGCCCAATCTTGCCTAGCTCCGATGCCCATAAGCCAAGGTCTCCCTAGGATGAGGGGATATCCTTCCCCCTTTACTGGCATCACATAAACATCCACTGCTGCAGTGATTCCAAAAACAGAAACTCTCAAAGCTTTCACTACACCCACACATGTGACCGCATCATTGTTGGCCATCTTTGCCCTGAAGGTTGAGGATTCCATTACTTCTAAACCTAATTGATGCATAAGTTTTTCTGTCATGACACAAACGTCTGCTCCACTATCGATGTATGTTTTTCGAATCCGTTGACCTTTAATTTGAGCCTCCACTATAGGCACTATATCTTTGAGTCCATATGCCTTGATTGCACTAACCATTTTACCTTGCCCTGCCCTTGTGCTTACCATTTTTTACCATTGTCGTCGTAGCTTTGGAGAGGCATGAAGTAGTTGTGGCCAAGTAATTTTTGGCCCTTGAGAGCTCACGTCTGCTACCAGATCATAAGGTTGTGTCCGAGAACCCAAAGGGAAGTCAGAGATATCAATTTTAGACCTAGTTCGAGTCTTTCTCTTCTTTCCTTCATCTCCAAGTGCCCGTGATGTACTTGCCTCATTGGTTGCTTCCTTGCTTGCCTCAGTCTGGACACGTACCCGCTTGATAGGCATGGTCTCTACTACATCTACCTTCATCTTACCTCTTGCCATTTCTTCTTGGAGCCTTCTATCCCTGACCACCTCCTCTATTTTTATGACATTAACATTTGGTTGAACAACAGGGGTTTCAGCTTGAACATAAGGTGGTTGTAAAATTGCAAGTCGTGATTGCTCTTGCTCTTGAGTCCTAGCACAAGGAGGGCTTACTTGTTGTCGAGGACCTCTGGCAGGGTGATCATATCTTCTAGGGTGAGGACAATTGTACATGCCATGTCCATTTTCTCCACAATTGTAACACAACATCTCCCTTGCTTGTCGCTGCATTTGTGGTCGATTCCCACCTTTCCCCTCGATAGGTCTTCTTGCACCTTGCACAAGATTCACTCTCAAACCCTCTAGTTGATTAGTAAGATTGTTTATTTGTTGGATCATGTCTTCTTGACCTCTAACAAGGCCTGGTGCATTAGATACATTTGGGGAAACTTGAGAGGCCTCCATAGTTGTGATGTTGTTTCCCAAACCTGCTTGGCTAGCTTGGGCTTGGTACAGAATCTTTCGATTCTTTTCCCTAGTGATTCTCAAAGCATCTTCAAAAGTGTTTGGAAATTTCACCTTTACCTTCTCCCTGAGCAAGGGATACAAACCTGAAATAAATCGATCCTTTTGAAGGCAGTTTGGAGCTCTCTCTCCAGGGTTCAGTGAGTCTGACCACTGCCCCCAAAGCTTCAAAAACCCTTCCTCATAAGTTGCATAACCATAAGGATCACTTTGATGGAGGGCCAAAATCCGTTGCCATAACTCTTCAGCTGAGTTAGTTTGTTGAAATCTCTGCAAGAAAACTGCCTTCAATCCTTCCCATTCAGCTCTTTGGGCCGGATTTAGAGTTTGGAACCACATTCTAGCTTCTTCCTTGAGCACCAAAGGAAAAGCCCTCAACTTTAATGCTTCATCATCCCTCCCAGAGACAAGGAAGGCCATCTCAAGGTTGTCCAAAAAATCCAATGCATTTTCTCCATTGCGCCCAAAGAAGCTTGGAAATGCCATGTTGCCTTAGTAGAGTACACAGATGAACACGTCTAGACTTAAGTTGTATTTTATGAGGGGAATGATGAATGGGTTTACAGATGCATTGATTTCAGCAAGACGTCTAGGCCCCAATATGCTTCTAATAATGCCTTGGAATCTAAGCTTTATGCTAGCTACAATATGCACAGTTTGCATAGCAAGTGGACGGATAGGTCCATACAACTCGTTGTGATTCATGAGAAACTATTATAATAGGATAAAGACATGTACATTGAAGGATGCATTGTAGTCTAGCATTGGGAAGATTATAGGTTCTGGTGATACAAGAATCTCCCTTAATCTTTCAGCCCCAAAGTACATGACAAGACGCTGCTGGAAGAAAATCTTCCTACTGATGCATACATTAACTTGGATGTTTTGTACAGAGTGGAAGGTGTAGAAATTCGGGCCATTATTATTATTCATGAGTAGAAACTACTTAAGGGAGTAGAGGAAATGCACTTTCTTGAATTATGAAGGATTTTTCCCAGAATGTTTCTTTTGGGATCCCACCAACTTTGCTATACGGAGAATTTGCTCACCAATGATTGTTCTTGCCTTGGTGTGTCCATCCTCGGTGACATATATTTCATAAGGTGTGATGGCCACCTTTTCAACCACACCCAACCTTCGAGCTAACAACAGTTGAAGGTAGTCTTCATACTTTGCACTTCTACAAAACTCCACACCGTTCATGCATAGTTGTCCTCTGATGTGGATTAGGCCAGAGAGAGAGAGGGATTTGATGATTTGGAGACGAGGACCTCTCGGAAGGGCTTTCACTTTGTTTGCAAAAAACTCACCACAATTATGAGAACCTAGCAATTGATGGCAACATATTTTTTTCCCTTGTGAGATAATGGAATTTCTAAAGTGAACACCTTTTACCCGCATGCGTGCCGTCATCCGATAGGCATACTTTCTTTCTTGGGCTTCCTTGGGAGACCATTGTGGGAGTCGTGGACTTCGATCAGCTTCAAAAAGAGTTGGTGAAGGCGTTGGAGAAGAGCCACTTGGAGTACTTGTTGTAGAGGATGCACCACCATGTGTTGTATCATCCCGCATGGATGAGAATGTCCTCAGCAGGGGCACCAATCTATGACGAAGGAAATTCGGTATGGCAGCCTCTATACTATGCCAAACTCCCTTCTCCCACAAAGTGAATGAGATAAGGGCACCACCTAGTCATGGAAGAGCGGACTAGGACGCTATGCAAGAGGGAGAGGAGATTGTAAGGGAGAAGAGATGAAAACTAAGAGAGGAAGAGAGAGTGAGTGAGTGAGAATGAGAGAACTACAAAAAAATAGATGAATCAATAAACTTAAGAGATGGAGAAACCTCAGGACATAACCAATATACACAATATGGACACCAATATCCTGGGCTTATTACATTGTAGAGCACACATAAGCTATAGTAAGAGAAGGAATTCCATAAGCTCATGAAGGTGAATGGGGAAGGCTCAATAGGGCTGAAGGAGGCCTCTTTGCTCTCTCTCTTCTTACAAATTACAAAGGAGAAGGCCTCTTTATATAGGCCTTGAGGGTGTTTAGGGAGGAGGTTAAGATGTAATAGGAATTAACACCACCAAAGCTGCATTAAGGCGGTTCCACCAATATGGAAGCTCCATCTAGATGTTTTGTTGACCAATTTGTACTTAATCAAGCTCCATCATAGGTGAGTTGTCTCAATTCTCCCCCCCATAGCTTGAGTCCAAGAGCTCTCCTATAAAAAAATATAGAGAATCTTCATAAAATAAGATCATATCTAGCAATAATAGAGAGAGAGTAATGAGAGTTCATACATTACTACTACAACTAAGGATGATTTGAGGGTGATTTAGGAGGGGAATTCTAATGGTTTATTAGCTTGAGAGAGAGGATAAGAGAGGGGAAAGGGTTGGGGTCTAATGAATGATGTTTTATGGAAGTGTTAAGTGTGGGGAAGAAAGTATGGATGTGTATTAAATTGGGAGGTGGTCTCCACTGCAGTTGGAAAAAGTTGGCATCCACCATTTTGGCCATATCTCCCGACTCGTAGCTCCAAAAAATTATAAAAAAATACCAGCCAAAACTTGAGCTCACGCGCTACAACTTTCATGTTGAAAAGTTTTTTTGGATCGGAGTGGAAGTATTTTTAAAAAAATCTTACAAAATCATGTGCCTGATTTTTCTTCCACTAATGCTTTCAAGAAGGGTCCCATTTGGTTGAATTGTCATAAGGCTCCAAAGTCATGACATTATGAGCCTCACATGCCCTTTGGATGGCTCCAAATCCATTTCATATCTTTCCTTTTCACATGATACATTTTTCCTTCACCTTCCTCCATTGATCTTTACTCTTCACCCCCCCTTGGTAAACCGGTCCATGAAATATTTTCATCCAGTGATGTCTTGGATTTCCCAAGAGGTTGTTCCCACCCTCTTCTTTATTTCAAAGCTCCAAATGTACAAAAAATCAACAAAATGTTAGACAAATATTTTTTGTGGTTTTCTCGGATCAGAGCCAAAAATCACATTTCTGCTACCCAATAAATCAAAGGTATACTCTTCCTCTAAGTTGATTTCATGTGTTTTTCCTACTCAATGATAGAATGTACAACTACTTGGTGTCTCCATAGTCAATAAAAATCGAGGCTTTAAGCTCTTGATAAAGCTTATTAAGCTTTATAATGTAAAGCTTATTAATTTTTCATTAAACCTTTGAGGGACCATCCTTTGTCTCCACTCCAAATCCTTCTTCCCAATCATTGACATTGACTCCTCTTTTGTGACTTACTGATATGAACATGAAGCTAGGTTAGTTTCCTTGAATGCACCATGCTACAACTTTAAGCTCCAAGCCATTCAAACCCCACCATCTTTGCACCAAACACCATTTGTAGTAGCTCTCATGCCCGATGTGCCACTAAATCATTATAACCATCCACCAATGAATAGAGGACCAATTAAAACTCTCAGCAGCTTGGCCTACTTTTAAGGTATCAATTCACAAATTGAAGTTGTAACCAATCATCTTAATCATGCTATCACTCTCATTATGACAAAATTGGACTCAAAAATGGATCTTTTAGGAGGTTTGGCCCACTCTCTCTCCTAAATAATGGAACCATGATAAAATTTTTGCAAACAAACTCCAAATCTATTAGGCCTTAAATATTTAGAATGTACTCTTTGAGCTCTTTCCATTCATCTAAAATATGCTATGAGATTCTTCATATTCCAAAAGATCTAAAATTTATGTGACCCTTGATGTGATATTCAAAATTGATGTGACTCATAGATGTGATATCCATGGAGGGTGGATATCACATCAAGGGTCACATAATTTTTAAATCTTTTGGAATATGAAGAATCTCATAGCATACTATAAATAAATGGAAAGAGCTCAAAGAGTGCATTCTAAATATCTAAGGATTGAAAAGGTTGGAGGTTGTTGGCAAAAATTTCCATGTGTCCCCATTTTTGAGGAGAGAGGCTAAATAAAACCTCTTAAAAGGCCCATTTTTGAGTCCAAAATTTTCATAATTCCACCAATTAAAGCAGTATTGTGATCTTTCGTCTATGTGTGACCCTACTTTGAAGGGACTATTCATATGCAAGAAAGGTCTTCTACAAGGTGTTACTATGTTTTGAGAAGGAGCAGAGCAACACTCTGTTCTCCCCTTATGGAGATCCTTGAATATACTATTTATATTAAGAGCCTCTTCATGTGGCCAAGACCACGATAGAGCTATTGTAGGTTTGAATTTTATTGCAAGCTCACTTTCACCAAAAAGAAGTCTCAATAAGTTAATACTAAAAGGTCAGTACTTCTTGAAGCAAATGACATCAAAAAGGCCAATTAAGAACATGTTATGACTTTGGAGCAAGCATACTAGCACATTAGACCATTGTCCACCACATGTTTAGGGCTTCATTTGTTTTAATAGACTACAATAAAATCTAGGTTTTACTTTGGAATTTTATTGAGAAGTGTTTTTTTCCAAAACTTACTTTAAAGTGTATTATTAGGTAGATATTATTAAAATTACTACATCAAATTTTAAAGAAAGAGGAAAAAAACAACCATCAATGGTATTTACTTTATGACAAATTATTCCAAGGGATATAAACTTCAATAAAATACAGAGGCTTAATATTAAAAAATAATTTTTATATTAAATAAAAGTTGTTTTAATGGAAGGCTAGTAGTTTTTTTTTAATGTGTGTGTGTGTGTGTGTGTGTGTGTGATTGTTTCTTATTTTTAAAGATTTATTTATATTCTCATTGAATTTACTTAGCCTAGTATATTATAATATTACTTACACTTTATTATTTGGAAGTCTAAAAAAGTAAAGGTTATTTAGAGATCATTTAGTAAAATTTACCTTGATTAAATGTAGGAATTAGTTATTGGAACACAAAAACGAGAGAAAAACATGTTAAGTTAATGTCATCCCCATTTTTTGTTGCTTTCCATAATACATTTAAATTATTATAACTTTTAAAGTAGCAATAAAATGAAATTCAACTAAAGCTTAGCGCTTATAGTACATAGACTCGTATTGCATTTTATACTTGACTTTGGACATTATATTTAAGAGAGAGAAATAAAAATATAATACTTAAGGTCAGATGAATATTCCATTATTAGATTAATTTATTGCTATATACTATAAAATAATAAAACAAACATTTTTTTCTCTTTACCCACTATGCAAATCATTATTGCATGTAGTTTGTTAAACATAACATGTAGAAATCTATATCTACCTACGTATTTATATCTATATAGTTTTCAATCCAATATTAACCAATATTTCTAATCTCTTTTAGTAGAATATAAAGTCTATAAATTCAATCTTTATGATTTACTTGATGTCTTTAGGTTCTATCTTTGCTTCACAATAAATAATACATTCTAAAAACCATATTGGGGAATATGGGACTTTCCCATAAGTTTGGGACACATGGTCAAATCTTTGGATTTGTCATAACTTGAACAATATAACTCCAAATCAAGCGCTCCATATCCCAATAGATTCCATTTTTCAAGCGCTTTCCAATGATAGGTCACATCATACAGTTTTGAGAAACTTATGGGCATGTTATCCGGGTGCCACCTTTTTAGAATTCAAAAAATGGAAATTGGGATATTCCCAAACTCACTAATATTATGTTTCTAGTTATTTTGACTTTATGTTCTATATTCCCCTAGGTTGCATAAACACTAAGATTTAGTTATTTGCATGATTCATTCATTGTACAAGTTTATTTGACCCAAGTTTAGGATCTAATTGCTAAACCCAACAACTATATACATCTCAAACCAATAAAATGCAAGAAAGAAAAATGATTTATATGC
Source organism: Lygodium microphyllum (assembly GCF_053477565.2). Taxonomy (NCBI): domain Eukaryota; kingdom Viridiplantae; phylum Streptophyta; class Polypodiopsida; order Schizaeales; family Lygodiaceae; genus Lygodium; species Lygodium microphyllum. The sequence continues at coordinate 23,733,102 of NC_141152.1, read as the reverse complement.
ATTTGTAGTGCAAAAAGGAGGTTAAAATCCATTGAAAGTCTCAATAATCACTCACAATAACTCTTCTATGGTCATGGATGCCCGTCCCAAGAGGTGTGTCTAATATGAAAGGTCACTAGAGTCACTACAGTGACTCTTTACAACTCACTACTATCACTTTACTCCAATCTTCTCTCGAGTCTTCAGTAGTTGCTTCTTCCACTTCCTTAAGCTCTTTTGAACTTGCATTCACCTCTTTCCAAGGCTAGAAAAATTTCCCAAAGTACACCCTCATCCAACAAGAACACATACAGAGGCATACAAAACAAATAGAATAGGAACAGAGGCTCTAAAGAAGCTCAACATAGAGCATCCAACTCAACTAAAACTTAATCAAAACCATCAAAAACCATTCAATGAGATTTCAAACAACCTCATACTTCATCAATCATTACTCCATCCTTCCATACATAAGAAAATAAGAACAAAACAAAAGCTATCAGAACCAATCAGAACCTTAACAAAACATCACAGAGCCCAATTCTCTACTGGAAAACATCATGAGCTTATCAAAACCATTCCACCCTATCCAAAACACTCTCAACCCACTTCCAAAACAATCAATTATCATGTAAAATCAACCATTTAGCCCACAAAAACAACAAAAAATCAACTAAAAAATATAGGTTCTTTCAGCATTCAACAAAGCTTCCTCTCCTCATCAATATGCATGCGTGAAGCATAATTTTACACTCTTAAATGAGATAAATTTGGTTTTTTTTGCCTAAGTATGACTTTATGATGTAAGATTGGCAAGTATTTTTGTAGGACTTCAATTCATGAGGTACATTGAAGCATTTACCTTTGAATACCCTCCCCCTCCCAATCAGATCTTAGAACCTTGATGTATGCATTACCTTCCTTCTCTATCATTCCTTATTAAAACTTGGAAAATCCTTCATATTTTAGCTTGATGGGGTAAATTCATTGGCTCCTTAACAAGTAATCACAAAATCGATGAGGTATTTATAGCCTCCTAAAGATGTTGTTTGGGTTGGTCCTCATATATATGCATGGGTGATTTCAAGTCTTCTTTGTAGGTGATATTCTTGAACCTTTATCTTCATTGCTTCCCAAAATAGCATGATGAGCATGCATGTTTTTCTTCATTGAGCCAAAGTACATGTAGTCCTTCAACTAGCTTCTTTCTCTTCAAATTCATGATGCTTTCGTTATTCATATGTTCTAATATTCTATGCCATAATGTAATTGAGGTAGAGGGAGTCTTGCTAGAGTAGTTTTCTTGATGAGGGTGCATTCTTTCAATTTAAATAGCCTTCTAAACTTCTCTCCTTGCGCAACTAGTTTTCTACTCTCTTTAAAATCTTGTATAAAACATCCATTTGGATTAATCTAACTTCATGTCCTTATTGAATAATGTGACCAAATGAGAATAGGTTCTTAGTAATGCCATGAGCTAAAAGAACCTTAGATAAGGCTTTTACTTTGCTTGGGGAAATTTGAATAGGGATCATGTCTTCTCCTTCAATAGTTTATTGTGAATGATATCTTGTGTTAACTATTTATGCTGTATTGAGAGGTTGAACTAAATTAAAAAATTCTAAATAGTTAGCATATGATTAGAGGCTTTAGTGTCCATGCACCATTCATAGTAAAGCTAGTGATTTGAGTGACTCATGCAAATGGACATGAATACTTGCTCATCGCCATTTTTAGGTTTATTTGAAGTTGATGCCATGTAGTTGGTATTTGAAGATCTTAAATTAGGTAGTCAATTTTGAAGTAGGGGTCTCTTCTTATTGTTGATTACCCATCTTCTTTCTACAATCTCTTTCCCAATAGCCTTCATAGCCATTATAGTTGCATTGGTGTTGTTTTCTTGGTGAATATTATCTTCCTCTTACTTCCATATAGTTGACTCATCCTCTTTGTAGACATTTGGTAGCTGATGTAAGCTGATTTACTAAACTTTATTCTTGATGGTCAAGTCTTGAGTTATTGCTTAGCTGAGTTCGTCTTCCTCTTTAATATCTTCCTCTTGTGGTTGTTCTTCATCCTCTTACCATTTCAAGGGCTAATTCTTGTTTATTGTAGGTGGATTTGTCTTCTTTGAATCTTTGTTCTTCTTTAATAAGAAGATCTTTTAGATCTTTAAGTGAATGACCATTTTACCTCATGGCAATGGAAGTGACAAAGCGCTTATACTCTCTCTTCACACCTTTGAGAATAACTTGCAAGATCTCTTCACCTTTAACATCCTCACCCAATGTAGTTAGCTCATCCTTGATGTCTTAATCTTGAGAAAGTAATCATGCATACTTCTATTTGAATTTTTAGTTCTTGCATCAAACTTAGACTTCAAATGCATTCCTCTAATAGTGCTCTTACTCTCTATGATATCTTTGCTAGGATGCCCCACACCTCTTCTACACTTATTTCATTTAGAATGAATCCAACCATGCTATTGCTAATATTGCTATCAATGAAGTGTTAAACTTGTGTTGCTACTTGATCCCAATAAATTTTTGTGTTCATCTCCATGAGCTAGTCTTCCATATTCACCTATAACAATCTTCCATATGTTCTTAGTCATTAGAAGAGTCTATATCTTGAAGTTTCATGCAATATAGTTATTTCCATCCAACTTAATTGCATCATCAAGCAAGGAGATGTTAATTGGAGCCATTTTAGATGATGAGGGATCTAAAGTGATTAGATTTTTTTGAAGAGACATTGAAGAAATACACTATAAATAACCTATAGCCAAAAGCTAGGAAGAATGCCTCTAGCCTCATACTAGTTTTGAGTGAGATAGAGAGAGTGTTGAATCTAAGTTGAAGACTTAAGGGTGAAATATTACTATAGTATATCCATTAATTAGTATTTTTGGCAAACAAATTAAGGGTACTAGATACAATTATAGTATTAAAAATGGTGGAAAAATAAATTTTAGAACTCATGCAAAAATAAAAGTCTAGATTTTGTGCATGCATGGTAGTTTCTGTCACCTCCCTACCCACCACATTCGTCTAGTTATTGTAATGTCCCATTTACTCAATTCACCTTAATAAGAAATGTCCCCATTACTCACTTCACCTAAGTAAACAATACGCATCCACATTCTATTAAAATAAAGTAAGGTGTAAAAATATTTACTTCAAGAAAGTAATTTATATTGAAATATAAATTATTATATAAAGTTTTCATATTTACACACATGCATACTTAGAAAAATTAAATTGTAATATTAAATACACACATTTTAAACTAGCGCTAACTATATTTTAATAATGAAGATAACTGCTACTATTAATGAGAAGTTACATATCAATTCATACATAGAAGTATTTAAGAAACCCTATCGAGGGCAATCTTATTAAAACAATAATAGGGACTTGCATAGTGGATCATCTCTTGGTAATTAAGTGTATTTGAGTAATGATACTCCCAAGATAGGTACTCTAAGGAAGTTTTTCTTACAAGTGAGTGGTAGCTTCACCTGCACACCCAACAATGACAATGAAGCCTTCATAACCCATTGTCAAGTATGCCAAAGCCAAGATGCCAAGGTCTATACCTTAATCATGAGCTTTAGAGAGATGCCATGATGTGGAGTCCATGCCCTTACTAGACCCCTATGAATTCATGGTATTTTTTAAAAATTTTGTAAAATATTTTCATTTATTTGAAGACATAAATAAGCTACGTTCAAAAAACAAAATCCCTACCCTAACATCACCAATTATCTTAGCTAAAGTGCTAAGCATGAAACCCCCTACAAATACTATATAAACAAGGGTAGTGATTCCTCAAAACTAAACAATTCTTGTAGAAACTCCATCTTATTGAGTGTGAAAAAGGTGTTTGCTCCCCCTCTCTCTTATGTAGTCACACAAAAGCCCTATCAAAATCCTCCAAGCTCCTCCTCTCTTCTTCTCCACCATTCTCAAACTTTCCCAAAATCCATGGAGCTTCTCTTTCTCTTTTCCACATGGTAAGAAAGATTTGCTAGATTTTCTTGAGTCTATTCCATGGCTCCTAAGAGATGCAAATATGTTATGCAAGAAAGAAAAGAAAATTAAAAGACACATAGGATAGAGTGGAAAAAGGTGGCCCACTGGAAAAATAGGAGGAAAAGAACCAAAGTGCAAGAAGAAAAATCAAAAGCACAAGGCAAGTGCAAAGGAGAAAAGGCACATTTTAAATTTAAAAGTACACACTAAAGTTTTGTAAAAGAGTGCACGGCTCCCTGTGCAACTTGTAAATGTAGATAGGCATGAGTAAAGGAACCATGTAAATAGGAAGGGAATAGGGAAAGAGGACCTAGGCCAAAATGGCTGGTCATTTAAAAAAGAATGGGCACCCAAAGAGGAGTATGGCATGTATAAAAAGGAAAAAAGTGAATTAAGAAGCTAATTCTTGTGTATGGCCAAAACTAGCTTTTTTCTTCTCCTTATTCTTGTTCTTGCTTGTACTTGTGCTTGAGAGCGGGAGTGTGAGGGAGTGATGGAGTGAGTGTGTGAGGGTGATGGACTATGGTAGAGAAGCTCTCCATCTTCTCCTCTCTTCTTCTTCTTCTTTTCTCTTCTCTCTTGTCTCATACACAGCAATGAAGCTTGGAGCTTGGAGCTTGAGGATTGAGCATGCTTGAGATTGCACCTTAGATCTTGGAGCTACCAGAGAGCTTGAGGGAGGAGTCAAATTGATTGGGCATGAAAGTAAGCTCACTACACTTGTAGGTGTGAGAGCGTGCATGGCTATGTGAGAGGTAGCCATTGCACTTGGCTTGAAAAGCTTGAAACAATACGTGGTCCATGGGTCTTGATAGTTGAGCGAGAAGCTCCCACATTTTGGTTGCATTTCTAGGACCAACTGATTCAAGCTTTGAGTGCTTTTACACTTCGAATTGAGCATTGCAATAGGATCTATCCTCAACCGGTGCTTGAGATAAGTAGGAAGAAAGTTGGAGGGCATTCAATCTCTTTTGTAATTAAGTTTTTTAATTTTTGAGGTTTATGCGATTAGATTGGATTTTCTTAGGAGTTTTTTGTGGTTTGGATGCATTTAGGTAAGGAAAAAAAAAGAAAAAATAGAGAAACAAATAGTAGGGTTACTATTGTAAATAAGAAACAACAAGGAGAAAAAGGGACTTCAATGCATTAAGAGAGGAGAGATAGAAGAAGGGGTGTGGAAGACTGAATAACATTGGGTTTAAGGGATAAAGGGAGCAAAGGAAAGCTCATTTGTGTATTTTGAGTTGAGAGAGAGAGAGAGAGAGAGTCGGTCAACTTTGTTGTAGGGCAGCAATCAGGCAAGGAGAGCTTCGATTTGTGCGATTGGATACATTCGCGGGATTTATAACTCAGTTTGTTGGATTATTAACTCCTCATTCTTTGATCCTCGAGCTCCCTAGGGATTAGGATGAGGCATCATGTGGGCATTGAGATGGATTTTCATCATCTTTGTGTTCGTTGTCACCTTTGCATTTGGCTTGTCTGATTCCCATAATAATCGGACCCTCTGATTGCCCCAAGGTAATCCAATTTTCATAATTGTACACAACCGGATTGTTCGATCAAACAAAACTTTGACTGGTCCAAAATCAGACAATCCAAGAATCGAACAACTTGACTCTTAGATTCAGACAAATCGGACTCGACTAGTCCAGAATTGAATAGCCCAAAATAGAATGTCCAATTTTGGGACTTAGGCCAAAAACTTGCAAATTGGATGGGAAAACCGAACACTAAGTTTTTGACAAAATTTGACCTTCTTAATTCCTGTAAGGGCCAAGCCCTAACTGTAGGACACCCTAGTAGATCCCCAAATGAGTGAACGATACAATAGAGTTGATTGATTTGAGAGCTGAGATGTGATGGTCCAAGAGCGACTGTGGTCATTTACCATATCTTGATACAGGTCCGAAAGAAGGACAATTTGAACCTATTACCCCTTAAACCACATATAAATCATGCAGTAGAGGCCTAGACTGGACCACTGGGTGTAGCTACCACTTCTACGAGAGAGCCAGCATTCGCTAAAATCAATTAAAGGGAGTGTGATCTACATTGATTGTGACTAAATTCACACACTTCATCACATAACCACTTGAAGTGCACAAGAAAAAGAGTGTAATATTTCCACACAATAAAAGTTAGTTGGTTAGTTTGAAAGTTAGTAAGATTACTAACTAAAGAATAACTTTGAAAAAAAAACCAACTAACGTTAATAATTAAGGATTTCTATTTAATTAAAAATATATGGTAAAAAATCGAGGGTCATAAATCTGACATTTTTCTCGGATTGACAAGGACCGTAGCCACCCTTCACGTAAGTTACAACGTGAACGAGACTTATGAGTTATATTAATCACTAATATTAATGTGTATAGTTGGGATGGTCCAAAAATATTAGATTTTGGGCAAAACTAGTATATTTTAGATATTTTAGATATTATCCTAAAAAGATATGGAGATTTCTAGAACTTGATGTTATTTAAAAAAAAGATAAGTGATGTTTTAGTTAGTTTTGGAGATTTTATCAAAAGAAAAAATAAAGAGAGGGATTTGTGAAATCACGTGCGCTACGATCGCAATCTACAGACAGAAAATAGCACTTCGAACAAAGAAAAGGAGTGAGCTAAGAGCTTTCTAATCAAGTGTCTTGGAGTTTTAATCCCCTTTCGGAACCAATGGAACCATCAAATTTATGATCTGAGTATCAGATCACTGATCTTTCCAAGATCTCCCTCCACAAAGAGCTCCACTTCTTAGCCACAAGCCCTCTTCTCTAATTCACTATAAATATGAGGCATGGGGAGGCACAAGAAGCATAAGGAGACCCCAAGAGGCTGCGAGAGAGAGGTAGAGAGGAGGATATCCCTCCAAGGGATTATGAAAGAGATCTTGAAAGAGAGAGAGAGAGAAGAGAGAGAGAGAGAGAGAGAGAAGAGTCACCCCGAGAGGCTGCAAGGAAGAGGGATAGCTCAATTCCCTCTATTTTGATCCTCGACTTAACCATCTTCTCTTACACTCTCCCATCTCGAATCTATTCTGCCTTCTTAATCTCTTGAGTCTACTTGCGGATGATGGCCTCCAAGAAAAGAATATTACGTGTGGATGATGGCAATCCCATAACCAACAATGAAGCTTGAAATGAAGGCATCACCGTCAATCCAATTGCGGTACCGATCGTAAGTAATGTATTTCCAAATCGATAGATGCTTGTTTTGATTCTCGTATGAGATACGCTAGGTCCCATACTATGATGCATGAGTATAGGTCATCGGAAGGCATAAATTTTATCTCACATGTTCAAAAGATTGAGCTTGCAAAGTGCATGTATTAAGGAAAGTTAATTGCACCTAGTTGCATATGGCTTGTTCGTTAATAGAGCAATGACAAAGAAGGAATTCATCAAGTGTTATGGATGGCATAATCATGACATTAAAAATTGTGCATACAAGAGTTAAGTAAATTTTACATAGAATCGCTCTTTGATCCCAAGGGGAATAACAGATATGCGATGGAAATATTATCGCAACTATTCTTGCATTGTTTGTGAAGAATACAATTGGTTTTTTTTTGTTGGTTGATCTAACAACATCCTAAATGCTTTTACATTCAACTGGTTGTTAGTTTGTTGTTTGGATGATTGTTCCAAGTGCTTGTGATTTATGGTAAATTCACGGCAAGGGCCTATGATGAAAAGTTGCCATGGGGATAAAGGAATGTTTTCCTAGGAACTAATATTAGGATTGAATGCCTTGTTGTGCTGGATTTTTAAAGGATTTAATTAAGGAAGGATATATTGCACGGGTGGATCACCTCCATGATCGCACCTAGATTAACCCAAGAGGGCATTGCTCCATTCGTGGGCCGAAGGTCAAGTGGTGAAAAGGCCAACCACGGGAATGATATTTCACTCCTAGATAGCTTCCGAGTCAGGTGGAGCTCTAGACACCCCTTGCTAGGTCTAGAATGGAGTTAAAGACCTCCCTGGCCCCCAACATCTTGGCAAGTTGGGAGATCCTATTATAGATAAAGGATTGAATTTGTGGTGCCATGTGATATGGACCAGTTACTTCTGTAGGGCAGAAGAGATACTTCTATTGGGCAGATGGATACATAATTTCTCATGTATGGGTGGGAGACAAAGATTAACTTAAAGATAAGTTAAAAAACTTGTTTGAACTTGTTTGTCAACAGATTGCTTGTTTGTGTTATAAGTTATGCAAACAAACCATGTTTCCTAAAAGGCTTGATTAATGAAGCTGACTTTAAGTGTCACACATAAATGTGATATGACCTAATTAGAAAACTAAAGCTATGAAGGAAAGCGGGTGGTCGAAATCCCCGACAGGTCCATCCTACGGTAGGGTGGTCCTAGAGAACTAGGAGGCTTCTCACAAGATTTTACTGTCATTCTACCTTTAGGTGTTGTTAGGTTAGAACCCAATTCATGCCATTTTAGGAGACCGGAATGGGACTATGCCCTACGCGTAGAGAGGTTGAGTGGTGCTTCCCTCTCTTTTCCCATTCTCTTTGAACCAAGTGCAGGTCTGCTTCGGCTTGGATATCTCTGCACAAAGTGGGATGTCCAGGATCCGATGCTAGAATGCTGATAGTCCACTCCATCATTTGTGTATCTAATTCATGTAACATTGCAAGTTGCTTTCTATAACAAGGAACGCAGTAACATGTCTAAAGTAAGGAATGAACCCACTAATAAGAGAAAATACAAAGAAGCCAGGTACAACCTGAGAACCAAGACTTGAAGCAAGCAACTATGAATTGTTAAGCAAGAGACAAGGGAGAGAGAACTGACATGATTAGGGATACAACTTTTCCTGATCTAATCAATTTGATCAACACACTAGTTTATCGAAAAATCATCGACATGTCAGGAATCAACACCAACCTTGTAGATAATGAGCTTGACTTGGAAGAACTCCCAATTGACATCTAGTGTAAATGGTAAATCAATACAACCTGCAAACCAAAATGGTGCACAATGATAGACCAGCCAAGGATATCATAGCCAATCTCGAGGAGGAGAGAAGGTTGGCAAGGAAAGCACTACATGGTGGCATAGCTGCCTACAACCAAGAGCAGCAAGTTTAAAAGCTGAGACAAGACATAGAAATGTGTGAGGTCTAGAGTGTTGTAGCTCTCATCAATAGGACTAGGCCACGACCATATGCTGAGAGGGAGAGAGTGTTAGAGGCTGAGTTTACATTGAGTGAGATTCTCACAAAAAGTGACTCTTAGGCAATAGAGTTGTGGAGTAGAGTGGAGTAACCTTAGCAACTAAATTATTAGAGCAAGACTAGGAATCACGTCAAGCTCTAAGAGAACCAAACCAAAATACATGTGGTTCCTAAGCAACTTGACAAGTATCAACCCCCGTATAGCTTTGTGGAGTAGTTCGGGCAAGTGTATGAGGAAAATGGCCTCACAGACCTTGCTCAATGAGTGCAAGCTTTTGAACTTTGCCTAGGAGATAAAGGATGAACGTGGTTTACTAGCCTAGATAATGCTGAATGGAATGATTTTAATAACCTCAAGAGTCTCTTCATCAAGAGATTTTCAAAAGCGGGATACTTCAATAACCTCATTGTCAAGTTGATGAATGCTAGCCACAAAAGTATAAGGAGGATATTTGAGACTACGTCACCCATGTGTGGAGTCACTTTAAGAGAATCCCAACAATTTAGAATGACCTAACAAATGAGAAGTCTCCACTGCATTTATAACTGGAATCTAAAGCGAGGAGCTCTACAGGGCCTTGGTGAGCAATTCAAACGTGCAAAAGAACATGCTAGCTAGGGTCTTTGAAGAATCCATATGCATGGATGACCTAATCAAGGAGAGAAGCTCCATAACCATAACCCGAAATGGCACTACCATTGGTTCCTTAGAGAGAGTTACAATCACTAGCAAGAGATCTAGCCAGAATCACACTTAGTAATACTATCTTGGTTGTGGACACACATCCCAAGAGATGTTTGATATGAACAGACACCAGTGATACTACAGTGGCCTAAAATTATAAATAAACCCCACCAAGCTAAATATCCATCAACAAAACACTCACAGAAGCATACAAAAAATAGAAGATCTGCATAAGCTCAGTAAAAGGTCAATAGAAAGTACAAAAAACCATTCAATTCAAACTAAAACCAATACAAACCATCAAAATCACTCCCAATAAATTTGCAAACCACCCATTTGCAATCATAACCTCTCAAAAAAAGAGAAAACATATGAAAACAAAAGCAAAATAGACCCATCACAATCAAATAGACACACACAGAACCAAGCAACACATCATAACTCAATCAAAAAGCATTATGAGCTTCTCAAATCTACTCAACCCATTCTAACACACTCAAAAACACTTCCAAACTACCCAAAAACCAATCAGTCATACCTAAGGTCAATAAAAAGTTGTCCAGAGTGCAACAAAAAATAGCTAAAAATACAATCATTTCAACACTCAATATTTGTAGCCACTTAATATGGATAGAATAGCTACTTCTTAGATTAGTCAAATAGGTTGAAATAAGTGTTGAAGATAGGGAAGCCAATGCATACCTCAAATGGACTGAAATGGGATTGCCATGAAGCTCTCTTCCTGAATTGAATGCAATATCAATGGAGCTCCTTGAATGCTTGCTCTAATACTAATTAAAAGATGGACCAAAAGTGAAAGCATCAGGAAAAGTGAGAAAGAATCGAGAGCTATGGATATTCAAGCAAGAGATAGAAAGATCAGTGTGTGGGAACTCCAATAGTCACAATGTGTGTCATGTCTTTCCTTATTCTATTGTTATGTAAAGAATAAATAATAAAATGACAATGATGGGAAACCATCATCTATAATATATAGGTGTATAAATAGTAAGTACAAGTAAAATGTAGGTGGCTAGGCATAGATCACCTTTAACCCCAAATAGTCTAAAAGGTTGAAGGCTCAAAGATGGTTCCATTACCTAAATAACACAATCTGATCCCATCGCTCCTTCACGCCCATCACTAAGTATATCAATGAGTCAATAAACCAATAGAGAAGAAGGAGAAAAGCAAGAAGATGGCATAGAGCTTCACTTTCCCTAAATCCCTTACTCAATACATATCTCACACTCTCTTTCTTAGTCAAACTCAACAATGGAGACAAGAAAATAAAATAGAAGAAGAGAATAGAAGCCTTCAAGAGTTGCATTGAGAGAGTTTCCATATCATGGGTGTACCAAAAGGGTTTTCCAATAGAGCTTTGCAACATGGATGTGCCAAAAGGGTGAATACAATTTAAACCTCCCATCCTTATATAGACCAAGGTTAGGATTAGGTTAAGGTCACTCCTCTATGGTAGACTCTAGATCACAGTCATTCCTTGAAGCATGCTTTTCCTTAACCTAAAGAGAGCCAAATTATGCTACTACAATGATATTTCCATAGTACAATGTGCACAAGAGTGAGCTCGACTCTCATTAAAATAATGCAACCATGAATGTGATGTGCCCATGAAGTGCCAAAAATAAAAAATGTTGAAGTTCTTTAAAAATAATAATCCACCATAAAACAAATCTAACACTTGCACTTTTGACTTTTCCTTTGCAAAATACTATTAACATTGGGGCAAATAATGCTACTTATGGTTGTCTTTAATAAGGAAGGCCTCAATTGAATGGTGATAGTTGAAGTTTTTGTTGGGATATGAATTCTTCTAGATGCTCTTTATAATAGGTTGCATGATGCCCAAAGCTACTATAGCTAGTACATGTGTAGCATTGCCTAAAACATTCTAAGGAAAGATCAATCTCTGCTATAATGTATACATTGTATATTCTCTTTTATGATCATGATTGCTTCAATGCTTTCAACATCTTTAAGAGCTCTTATAGATACCCCTTAACATCAACCATGAGGTCTTATACTAAATTGGGCTCTATCAATGATCTTAGTATGAATCCATGCTTTTGTTATATCTACTCTCTCTATGGAGGTCATTGTGTAATATTTCCACACAATAAAAGTTATTTGGTTAGTTTGAAAGTTATTTAGTCAATTAATTAGTAATATTATTAACTAAAGACTAACTAAAAGTAAAAAAGCTAACTAACATTAATAATTAAGGATTTTTATTCAATTAAAAAAATATGTTTAAAAAATTGAGAGTCATAAATCTGATATTTTTCTCAGATTGACAAGGACCATAGCCATCCTTCACGCAAGTTACAACGTGAACGAGACTTATGAGCTATATTAATCACTAGTATTGATGTATATAGTTTGGATGGTAAAAAAATATTAGAATTTGGGCAAAAAAAACTAGTATGTTTTAGATATTATCCTAAAAATATATGGAGATTTCAAGAACTGGATGTCATTTAAAAAGAAAAGGGCTAGTGATGTTTTAGTTAGTTTTGGAGATTTTATAAAAAGAAAGAAATGAGAGAGATTTGTGAAATCGTGTGCGTCGTGATTGCAGTCTACAGATAGAAAACAACACTTAGAATAGAGATAAGAAGGAGTAAACTAAGAGATTTCTAAACAAGTGTCTTGTGGTTTTACCCCCCTTTTGGAGCCAATGGAACCATCAGATTTATGATCTAAGCATCAGATCATAGATCTTTCCAAGATCCCCCTTCACAAAGAGCTCCTCTTCTCAGCCACCAGCCTCTTCTCTCTTGTTTGCTATAAATATGAGGCATGGGGAGGCACAAGGAAGCATAAAGAGACCCCGAGAGGCTGCAAGAGAGAGGTAGAGAGAAGGATACCCCTCCAAGAGATTGGAAGGGAGAACTTGAGAGAGAGAGAGAGAGAGAGAGAGAGAGAGAGAGAGAGAGAGAGAGAGAGAAAATAGTTACCTCGAGAGGTTGCACAATTCTCTATCTCGATCCTCGACTTAACCATCTTTTCTTACACTCTCCCATCTCGAATCTATTCCGCATTCTTAATCTCTTGAGTCTACTTGCAGTGGACAATGGCCCCCAAGCAAAGAATGTCATGTGCAGATGGCAATCCCATAACCAACAACGAAGCTTCGGACGAAGGCATCACTATCAATCCTCCTAGTGGGTTCAACCGTGAACGTTCCATTGCGAGGCAGATTCAGGAAAACCTAGGCATGACAAAACCCGAAACATTCCATGGGAGTGCCGGGCAGTGATGCTTAGATTCGTTTCTTGATAGAACTCTAAAAGCATGCCTAGACAGCCGATGGGCGGGCACCTTACACATTGATTCTAATGGTGGCCATATCTAACATGGCATTATGATAGTTTTAGACTCAAAATTCTTACCCATGGTTTTTAAATATTTTTATCATGGATTCCCTTGATGAAATATTTAGTGATAGCCTTAGTAATAAGTCTCTCCATTGTTTGAATTATTTTGAACAAACTCTTGACCTTGGAGGTGTAATCTCTCATGCTATTCTCTTTTGACTGCTCTACATTTATGAGTTGAATGATAATACTGTATCTATATTCAACTTCTAATTATTTATTTATGAAGAGGTCCTTAAGTATAAAAAATGAGGGTTTTTCAATGGTATCAAGCCCCATGAGCTAGGCTCTTTTCTACTCTCCTAAACATAATCCAAATTCTTGTGTCTATTGAGTATCACTTATGAGATTGTTAGCTACACAAAATTATTCAAATTGTTCAATGAAACTATAGGGGTCATTCCTAACTCTATATTTATCTAGTTGTTTGACCATAAAGGAAATCTTTACATGATTTGTAGTTTCTAACATATTCCCCATTCTTGTGAACAGGGTTTGGGCTATATGCATTCCAACACTTAGAGCATATGTATGTGGTCCAACAATCATATTTATACTATATTAAATTGTGAATATTTAATGATTCTATAGGTCCTACATTTAATAACATTCATCTAATTCTATCTTTTTCTACTAGCATACTAGGGAGTTTCTTCCATGTATCACTGCTGATATCAATTAGTCTACTTGAAAGGTAGAGCCCAAGTGGAAGACTCTTCCCTTCAATTTGTACAGTAGGTGTTCCCTACCTTTCTTTACAAAGCCCTTAGGTTGCTGCATATAAATCTCATCATGCAGGTCCCCATGTAAGAAATTTGTGTCAAAATCCATATGGTGAAGACCCAAATCCAATTGAGCAACCAAGGCCAAGACTAAGCATAGGATAGTCATCTTAACTAGAAGACAAAAGACCATCAAAATCAACACCGTACTCCCACTTTAAACTCCTTGTAATCCATCTAGCCTTATATATTGGCTTTTGGTGACCAAGGATACTCTTCAACTTGTATATCCACTTTCATGGAAATGCATGTTTCCCATCGGGCAAGGAAACTAAGTCCCATGTATGATTCTTCTAATCAAACTCAAATTGCATGTCCCTTTTTCAAGATTGAGAATCATCTATGCACATAGCCTCCTCATAGATAAGTGGATCAACAAAGTAGTCTATTACCATGACATAATCCATAGAGGGATCACAACAATCACAAGAACATCAAGCTCTAGTAGAGTGCCTTAAAGCTAGCTGTTGGGCTTATACAATATGTCCTCTCTCTCTGATAATATGATCTTGAAGATCAAATAGATTTTAGGCCACTACTATCACAAATTGCATGGTGGGGAGACTTTCTTGAGTTGTTGTACCAAACACACACAAGAGGGAGCTTTCTCAAGAACACAAGAAGAGAGATGGAGATTAAAATGTTTTTTTGCAAGTTTTAATTATTTCTTCCTCACATAGTACAATTACATAAAGTATAGATAAGATATAATATAAAGAAAAGTGGCTTATTCAGTCAAACAGTACATAACTAACTATACTAATCAATTGGTGCTATAACTATCACTTTTAAGTAGATGTAACAAACCAAAGATAATGACTGATAAGTTAGTGGTTGTGTGAGAAGACCAGTGATGTGTGAAGTATAGATGTGCGAGTCTGTCTAATAATGTGGCTTATCGTCAATGTCTACACATGTTGAGCTTGCCATCTTAATGCTCCCCCTCAAGCTCAACTGAATTTGTAGAAGTTTGAATAAGCTTCAAAATTTTTGCAACTACTTTATACCCAATGCCTTTGTGAAGTGTGCTAACATATACTAAATCAATATCTTCGACAAGTATCAAATGTCTTTGTGAAAATATTAGCTATTTGATCATGTGTGCTAATATATATGAAGTCAATATCTTCGGCAAGTATCTTCTCTCTCACAAAATGATAATGCATCTCAATATATTTTTTCATAGCATGGAACACTGGGCTTTTAGCTACTTGTATGCTATCCATGTTGTCACAATGAATGACAATCGGACCATATCCCTTCATATCCAGGTTACCCAATAACTTTTACAACTATACTACCTCACATACTACCATAACAATATCTCTATACTCGATAAAGTAATCATTGACTATTTTTTGCTACTCCAAGTAACTACTACACTACCAAGGGATAACATGAAACTATTGGTAGATCTTCTATCAGACTTTCTACCAAACCAATATGCATATACCCGAACATTTGCACATCCTTACTTGCCTCATAAAGAAGTCCATAACGTAAGGTGGAGTTCACATACCTCAATATGCATATGATTGCATCCAAATGAGGCTTCCTAGGTACCTACATAAATTGACTCAAGAGTCCAACAACATAGCTCAAGTCTGCCGGTCTTGTAATAGCCATATAGACCAAACTCACTACTATCTTCCTGAGCATAGTACAGTCTTCTATTTCATCGCCAAGATCAGCACTCAACTTTACATTTTGCTCCAATGGTACTAAAAGAGGCTTGCATGCCATCATACTATACTTAGATAATATATCCAAGACATATTGCCTTTGGGATAGCCATTTACCATCAACACATCTGATCACCCAAATCCTTCATCTCAAAATTTTGGAGAACTTTTTAGTTAATGATGCTCTACTCCTTCCTAAAAGATATTCATGTCTAAGGCTCCTAGAGTTGTAGTAGTAGTTACATTGGGTGTTGTCGCTTAACAATAGTGGTCTCAAGTACATTGATCCCATCAAATTTTCTCTTTAAATCTTGTTATATGATTAGCCTCCCTTTTGACAAGGTTTCTAAATAAATTGTGATGTTCATGGAGGCCAAAGCCATAATGATGCTAGGGTTAATTTCTTTGAAATCGATATCATTAATGCTATGTGCTATGTCTTGGTGACTTGCATATGTTCCTTCTATTGTTGCTCTTGGTTTTGCAATTCAATTGTAGTGTTTCCTAAGGTTTGAGGGATGATGGGTATAAATATTCATGACATAGCTAGATGTACCCATGCCATCTATTATGCCTATTTTGCTAGCAATTCTTCTTGTCCTATCTCAGCCCAATACTTAATTTTATCTATTATGGAAAATTATTTTTTTGGGTTAGGGTAGTCTCATATCTTATTCATGGTAGCTTTTTTGAATGGGGATGCCATCATAGCACTTTCCTCTCTCGAGATAGTTGTTACTTAAAGGCTTGTCAATCCTTTCATTAGAAAGAAAATGAACTCAAAAAATGGTCCTTAAAAATATTATAGTTTAAGAGGTGGGCCTTTTGGATTGTCTAATAGGAAGATTGGATATTGACATCCATGGAAGGTGAATCTTGTCTCTCCAAGACTTGCGCTTTTTATTTTAAAAAGGTGGTAGTACGGGATTATAAAAAATGGGAAATAAATAATCCAAATTTTTTGAGTATCTCTAGTATCCTTGCACTCTCCCCCTCTTCTAATGAATTTCCAATTTTTCTTTTTTTAATCCTCTAAGGAGATCAATTTGATTCAAAAAGTTGTAAACCACTTTTGATCTTCTCATTTTGGTGAATTTCCATCTCCATTAAAGATATTTAGAGATAGATGCTCATCTCTTTCTCTCTCTGTGTCCCTCTATTGTTTCTCTTTCTTTCTCTATTTTCAAAAACACTTAATGTTGAATCTAACTAATGTTGTTTTTTTTGTAGAGTCCATTTGGACAAGACGAATAGATGCTCCTCTCTCTCTCTCTCTCTCTCTCTCTCTCTCTCTCTCTCTCTCTCTCTCTCTCTCTCTTTGTGGTTTCTCTTTTTTAATACTTTCTCAATCTAGCTTGATGTTAGTTCTAGATCTTGTTATTGTTAGAGTTCATTTTGGGCAAGATGGCACATGTGCTCTTCTCTCCACCTCTCTCTCTCTCTCTCTCTCTCTCTCTCTCTCTCTCTCTCTCTCTCTCTCTCTCTCTCTCTCTCTCTCTCTCTCTCTCTCTCCTCTTTTCTACTATCTTTTCAATACAACTTCATGTCATGGAGTCCCAAGGGGAACACCAAGGGAAAGGGGATTCTACTGCAATAAAATCTATCGTGTAACATCAACAAGCTTTTATTTCATTCTTTTGATAACTAAAATAAGGAAAACAACAAATCTTCATGCAACATCATAGTAGATATCTCCCACAGATTTGATAGAATCAACCATAATCTTCAACATCTTCATAGAATCCATCAATAGGACAAGAAAATAAAAAAATACACCATTTTTTAATGGAAATAAATCACATAGTATTCATCTTCAATGTCTTCATAGTTTTCTCTCTCAATCTCTCATAGTAGATACATTGTTTTTAGGCATAGAGTTGAGTTTCTCTCACTTCTCTCTCTCACATACTCTTGCTCTCTCAATAATACATCATCTCCTCACTACAATACTAAATAATGGCACTTAATAATCCCTCTTAGGTCGTGGATGCACCTCCCAAAAGGTATGGGAGGTATGAAAGGGCACCAGAGCCACTATGGTGTCTCTTCATAGCTCACTACTATCACTGTCACTTCAATCTTCATCACAGCTACTTCTTCCATTTGTTTCAGCTCTTTTGAACTTAGATTCATCCTTTCCAAAAGTTAGAAAACTTTCACAAAGTCACACATACGTTCTACAGGGCACTTACAGAAGATTTATAGAACATAAAAGAACATGAATAGAGCAGAGATAGAGGCTTTATGGAAGGTCTATAGAGGGTTATAGAAGGTCATCAGAGAACAACAGATCCTCATAACTCATACCAAAACCATTCCAAACTAGCCAAAACTATTCAAGAAGTTTTTAAAAGACCTCAACCTTCATCAATCATCAATCCATGCTTCATACAGAAGAAAATCAGAACAAAACAAAAGCTAAACATAAGGCATCAGAACCAATCAGAACCTCAACATAACCGATCAGAACATCACAAAGCTTCATATTTCTACTAAGAATCATCATGAGCTTTCAAAACATAATCAATATCATCCAAAACACTCTCAAATACTTCCAAAAATAATTAAACATCACTCAAAATCTGTCAAAAATCAACCATTCAGACCTCAAAAACAACAAAAATCAATCACAAATTTAGCCTTTTTCCACTCTCAACATATCCCCATACTTAGAAAGGAAGTGTCCTTGCGACCTAAGGAAAAGAAGAATGGAAGTTCAGTAAAGAGCTCAATTTAATCTTCTTTAGTATCTTCAATAATCACCTAAAACCACGATCCCAACTTATCACTTGTATCTAAGAAAGAATACTACTAAAGGAAAACATCATTATTCATTAACACATCTTATAAACAATAAAAAGGTCATGACAAATTTGTAAAGGATATAAGAGGTTCTTCAGCTTGGCATCATAGGCTTGCCATCCACCATCACCATCAGTGTCAATAGTCGAAAAGAGAGTTCTCAAACAACATATTTAGCCAGCACGAACTCATCACATAAAAATTAATACAACACAAACACAAAACAACCATCTGAATGGCACCTCCAAAAAATATATCATTAGGAAGTATAGAAGATACATTCAAGGGTATCAATGAAGATGATCCCTCTTGAAAGCTTGATGATTATGAAAGTGATCCATGGATAAAGACTCATCTACAAAAGATTTTGGAGGATTCTGAAAGAATTAAAGGCAGCACATTCGTTCTAGCAAAACAAGGTATTTGCTAGGTAAACAAAGGGCATGAAAATATAGGACATCCAACTATTAGGAATCAATGTTCACATTGACATTCATACAAAACTTGGGAATGACCTTTTGATCATTATGGAAATGCCTATGTATATATGCTAGGTACCAATCAAAATGGGCTGTCAATCTCACTGAAGGATCTAGAGATTGTGAATATTGTTGGAAAAATTGGAGGTAATTTTGGTACACTTGACTAGCAGTTGTCCAATCCCCTGGAATTAATGGCCAATTAATCTGTGGTCCCGTGAGAGAATCAGTTGAGCTCCATCCTCTTCTTCTTGGAATCTGCTAATCAAATCCTTCATACACACTAACCAACTGAGGGGGTTGAGAAATAGAAGTGGCAGGAGATGGAAGAGGAATGAGTAAAAGAGGATGAAGAGAGGCAAAATCATAAAATGAGAAATAAGATAAAGAAGGATTAGCTGAAAATTTAAGTGAATCAGTTAGGAAAGGTGTTAATTGATAAGTAGGAAAAGTAGAAGGTATGTGGATAGATGGGGAAGAACAAGGCGGAGAAGGAAAAAAGACTTGATCTTCAATGAAAGAACAGTAGGTAAAGATTAGAATTTGAGGAAAACCCTAAGGTTGGAAAAGGAGAGATAAGATGGCTGCTGAGTTGGATTGATAAAGGGAAAAATAAGCATCAAATCAATGGGCCATTTGTTGATAATACAATAAGCTAGGAACAGAGGGAGCTAAAATATATGGTCGATAGTAGGCATCAAAGAAGGATGAATCAAATGGATGGTTCTTGGAAAGATAAGCTAAAAGATCTTGGTTAGTGTTTTGCACATAAGTAGAGGTTGTATTCTGTCTTTGGTTCATGGCTACAGAATCAATCATTGAATGCCATAAAGTGTCAGGGCAAGTAGCCACTTTAGAAGAATAGCGCTGGAATATTTCATCCATCCTCAACTCCAAATGGTTGATATATAAGGCAGCTTGCAAGACCATATCCCCTACATACCAAGCCAAATCTACATCATATGGAATTAACAGATCACCTCCTAGATACGTATAAGACAGCAACATGGTATCTATCGTCACAAAATCTTCAAAGACCATACGAACAACTTCTGTCAGCAAATCAAAAGACAATGCTCCACTCCAACCATCCTTTGGAAGAGGGAGATCCATCATTGAGAGCTTAACATAGAAGGCCAACTTTTGCAAGGATAGTGGACCAAAAAAAAAAGATAGGGAGGAATATACTCCTGAAATTGCTCAAATGTAGACCATAATAAATCCATCCTAGACTGCAATCTTTTCACTTTAGCTTGAAACAACATAAATAATGTGGCATGTCTCTAGAGAACTGCCAAGTCTTGTTGAGATATAGAAGGAATCACATGGGGACACTAGGACTTGGAGGGATGGACCATGATTGCACCAGTTGGTCCTTCAACTGTTTAATCTGGGAAGCTTGGGATTCCACTACATTGTGAGCAATCTACAAAGCTAATAGTTTCGTATCTAGAAGGATCTTAAACTCTTGAGCTTCTTTGGACATTTTCTCTTTCTCTTCTGAAACTCTATTGACCTCTAACTGAGCTTCTACCAACTGAGTTTTCAGAGAAGATATTTCTTCTCTTTGGGTCTCAATCATTTGTGTTTGCTGCTCCATATGCTTAAATAGATCAGAAAGAGTGTCTATAGGAGAGGCTAACTCTGTGGTTGCCTTATGCATCTAGTCTTTCGATTGCATCAATTCTTCATAGAAAGAAGCATATAACTATTGAACACAAGCTTTCACTGAGAGTTCAATAGAACTTTGGATGTCGTTACAAAGGAAAGGGATGGCATCCCCTATCACTAAGATGTTCAGTGAAGGAACTGATATATCCAAAGAACCCTCTCGATATGCCATGAATAAGTTGTTGCATGTGAGGTAGGCAGAGAGGTCACTTCCAGAGGTAGCAAGAAGTGACACTAAAGAAATGACTGGTGGAATTTTCTCTGCTACACGCTTCAAGTGCTTCCGCTGAATGAATAATGGAGGGGAGTCTATATCCTCTATGTCAATGGGCTTTGAATATTTTGAAGGTGGAGAAGGAGGGACTAGATCAGATGGAGGAGGAGGTAAAACACCCTTCTTAAGGCCTGAATATGTCACGAAAGCATATAAATATGAACCATATGTTACATTGGTAAGATTTCGTCTAGTCACCTTGACAAAATGCTGGTCCATCTTCGTAAGAAGGTAAGTACTCTAGTCAATGGAAACCCCTTTTAAAACCATCCTGGAGGCTTTGAAGAGCTCCTTGGACAAATAGTGAGATGATGTCTTGGTAGGCATGAGCCTGTCCTGGAGAAATTGACAGACTAGCTTCTAGAGAGAATCAATGATCATTGAGAAAGACACTCCTGAAGTGTTAATCACCTTCTTGACATTGAGGACCTCTTTAGTCTACCTCTAACAGCTTGAGGATCTCTTCATTTGAGAATAATTGTCTAGCCGTGACAAAGGGTTCTTCTTTGTAAGGAAGAGACAAAGCCTTCCCTAATCCCCTAGGTGTTAGGACCATGGAAGTACTACAAACCAAGCCCGATTTCTTACTATATAACGCAAGAAACTCATCATAAAGGGCTGGATCATTTGGAATCAGAGGGAATGAAGCAGCCACAAAAGATGCAAGGCCAACTTTTGCAATAGGCTCAAAAGTCAGGTAGGGAAGAATAATCCCTATTGATCAATGGGACATCTTGAACATGAGGAGGAGCTTGAGGCGCCATTCAGATGGAATATACACACACACCACACACATAGACAATCATAGTGAATGCCTGCAAAACAATAGAATATCTATAAAAAAGAAATCAATCAGAATAAACACACACAGACATGAGTAACCAACTAACCACCCCAAACAATCCACATCCTAGAAAAAATTCGGCATGACCCCTACACATATGCGACCGAAAGCTTCTTGCTATGCAACAAACATGCACCCAAGACCCTGTATCAGGTAGAAAAGAAAACTACAGACCGCACTCGTAATCGTATCATACAATCAAACCATAATACCTCAATAACCTTCTCAGGACATAACCAGACATTCTATAAGCAATGGCATCTCAAAAGACTGCACGTGCCCATATCACGAAGCGTATTTATTGAAAAAGGAAAAAAGTGCAGTGAGGGGAATGATTTTAGTGAAGGGTTCGTTTTAATAAATTATTAACAATGGTTAAAATTTTATTAGGTTGTAAATCTTAATAAGAAAACGACGGTTCATTTTTAAATTGTTAGTTATAATTTATTAATGTAGAATGGTGCTTTTAACGAATCCCGGACTTTGATACCCAGACTCAGGTCTCTAAATGCATATTCATTGATTAAAAATTTGATGTGTCTGAATCGCTTTTCTTTTTGAGCGCGTACATTTTTGTGACGGCTAGTTCATTTTTATTTAAAATTAAGTTGTCTCTCAAGCGCAAATAGCGCATGTAAAGTGAATGGCTGTTTGATTTTAATTTATTAGAAAAATGTGTTTTTCCGCGAGTGCACATGCCATGGTGGTGTTTAGGATTCATTTTAAGATTTAATCGTGAATTTTAGGGTAGCGAAAAATAAAAAATAGGAAGGAAAAAAGAAAAGTGCCTAGAAGTGGATATGTGTGTATGCAATAAAATGGAATGCGTACGTCTCAATCCAAAGATGCAAGTCAGCAGTCCAAAAAGGAAAAAAACCACGAACTGAAAATGATGTGACATGTCAAGGCAAGGTTAGTGGCAGTATATTTGTTTACTGTGCATGATTTGTTTTGTTTTTGTTTTTTTTATTGTGTTGTTAGGTTATTATTTGTTATTATTTATTTATTTATTTATTTTTAAATAAATATGATTAAAATGGGATCAATAAGACACATGAATATATTGTAAATTTTGATGGTGAGATTTCAAAAATCCACCATGAATAAAAACTAGACCATCAAATTTCAATAATGTTTCTAGATTTATCTAGTATTTTTCAGCTTATTTTTGGAATCGAAAATGATTTTTCCATTGAATTTAGGTATTGAATTTAGTATTTTTGCCTTAAAATAAAAGTTGGATCATTTGGCAAAGCATTTTCAGCATATGAAACACTCTAAAAATAATCAGATGAGTTGGTGGATTTTTTTGAAATTATTTTTTATTTTTATTAATTTTAATGAATGTTATTTAATTTTCAATGGATTTTGAAGGATTTTTAATATTTGTAATTTATCTACAATTTATTTTTTGCATTTCAAACAGGAAAATAAACAAAAAAAATCGATTGGGTAAAGGATTTTTCAGCTATTTTTTTGTTTTTTAATTGAATTTTTATGATTTTAAAATGATTTTTAAGGATTTTAGGTGTTTTCTCGAATTTTTAATCGGGTTTTTAAATTAAAAATAGATACCCGGGCTGCATGCATGTGAACAACTACGTGGAAACGGCTGAGCATGCACCACCTCACGGACAAGTCCACACGTGCGTCCTCACTCGTGAACACTCGCAAAGCAGCGCACGAACTCTCGAGCACGCTGCTGCGCCTATGCGTGACAATCTTGCGGGTTGCGTGTAGGTCCCGGGGGGGGGGGGGGACAAGGGCGATGAGGCCGCGGGGGGGAAAGGGAGTTGGGGGGGCCTTAGGAAGGGCATGGGAAGAGGGTTTAGAAGGGGGGGTAAGAGGGGGGGTTTAGAAGGGGGCCAAATGTAGAGGGGGGGCAAATTTAGGGGGTGGGGACCAATTTGGGGGTTGGGGGTCAATTTGGGGGGTGGGGGGGGGGTAAATTTGGTGGGGGGGCCAAAATGGGGGGTGGGGTTAAAATAGGTTGGGGGGGTCAATTGTTGGGGGGGGGGGGGTCAGATTTGGTGGAGTGGGAGGGGGGGTTGCAGAGGAGGAGAGAGGCGGATAAGAAGGGTGGAGGAGGAAGTGGCGGGAAGGGGAGGTGGTGAAGAGGAGGAGGGTAGGAAGGAAGGTGACATCAACAAGGATGCTGGGCACAGGCGGCAGTGACTGGGAAGCAACATCAGCGATTGGGAAGCGATGGGGCGGCGGCGGTTGGGAAACGACGGTGACAACGACCGGGAAGGGAGCAAGAAGAAGGGGAGAAGGAGAAGAAGGAGGGGAGGAAAGAAGAAGAAGGGAGGAGGAGGAGAGGGAGGAAGAAGGAGGGGAGGGAGAAGAATAAGAGGGAGGGGAAGGGAGGAGAAGAAGAGGGAGGGGAGGAAAGAAGAAGGAGAAGGGAGGAGGAGGAGAGGGAGGAAGAAGGAGAGGAGGGAGTGTAATATTCCGCGTTACAAAAAAATGTGATAAATGATTTTTTTAAAAATATTCCCCCCCTTATCCCTCTAGCCGATTGACGAGCTAGAGGGGGAGGGAAATAGAAGGAGTAGCTAAGCTCCTTGGTGGAGCTTTGATGGAGGAGAGGACATGCGTGATGACACACCGGGAGGGAAGATCCCCCTCCCCTCCACTATTTAAACGGGGGGGGGGGGGGGGGGGGGGGGCGCTGGAGGGAGAGGTAGGCTGGAGCCGTGAGAATAGAGGAAGAAGGGTGGGAAGAGTCCGGCCGCTGCTGCGTCATGTGGAAACCACGAGAGAGGGAGGAATAGAAGACGCCGAGACATCGCCGCTGGATCATTCCGCCTCCACTCGCCGCCGTAGTGCCTACTAAGCTTTCCCCCCTCCCACCTGGAAGCTTTAGAAGCTTCCTGGGGGGAAGCTTCTAAAGAACCTTCTTAGCCCCCTTTCACCCCCCTTTATGCTTTTTTAAAAAACCCTTTGTTCCCCCCCCCCCCCCCCCCCCCCCCCCCCCCCCGGGTTTTAATCCCCCCCTTGTTCCCCCCCAAATTATCCTTAGAAGATCTTAAGAGGTCTCTAAGCCTTTCTAATCCCCACTAAGGCCCTTGTTTTTCCTCCCGGGTTTCAAAAAATTCCCTTAGCCCTCCCCATGGTTTTTGGAACCACACACCCCCTAGGTTTTTTTTTTTTCCTTTTCCCTTAAGCCCCTCCCTTGGCTTTGGGAACCTAACCCCCGTGTTTTATTCCCCTAAACCCTTTTTCACCCCCTTATAACCCTTATAACCCTTTTTCAACCCCCCTCATAACTCTTATTTTCCCACAACTCCCTAAGCTTTCTTCTTAATCCCCCGTATCTCCATTATTATCCCCCCCCCTCCCCCCCCCGAACCTAAAAATCCAAATCATCATCATGGCCTCGGATGGTATCCCGTAAGGGAGAAATAGCCGTGAGATAAAAGATAGGGAGGAAAAGTTGAGGGAGTGAAAAGAGGGAGTGAAGGAGGAAGAGTGGGAAAAAGATTGAAAAGAAGGAGTGAAGGAGGAAGAGTGGGAAAAAGATAAAAGAAAAGGAAGGAGAAGACGGTGGAATTCCAGAAGAAAGAGGAAAAGGCTATCTCACATTCGAACTATGATGCCGCCAAAGAAAGTCCAAGGTGTAGCTGCGGGAGGGTCATCTCCCGGTATCCATGTGGATATCTCACCCCAAAACCAGGTTTTTTTTTTCTCTTGGCTTTAATTCAGTTTTAAGTCGATCATGCAAAGGAAAAATGTTAAGGATAGGATATATTTGTTAGAGTTATTTGTAACGAAGGAGTTTAGCTTATGAATGACAATGTATAGAACTTAGCTTTCTTCAAATTGCATCAAGCATTATAAATTACGAGAAAGATTATCCATTTACTATAGTAATATATTTTAGTTAAATCCTAAGGTGTAGAAATTATATCTTGCACTGTTAGTCTTATTCCTTTCGCAACGAATCATAGTAAATGGCCAAATTCATGAAAGGTTTCTTTCGATGCCCAAATTACTAGGGAGTTATCTTTGCAAAAATTGCACATCTTAGCAAGGAATTGTTGTTATTTGGCATGAGTTCATCTTTAAGAAAAAAACGGAAGTTAAATTAAACTGTATTGACTGGGAAAGTAAATTGTCACAAGGATAGCAAAACCGTGACAAGATGATAGGTATTACCTTCCAAAAGATAACTGAACCAATCTAAACATAGAAACATTCATACCCTAAACACTTGACTACTTTCCTTTCTGTAGGGACAATAAATTCGTAAAGTTAAGGAACTAGGGTTTGTCCCTAAGGTTCTTAAAAGAAGAAACCCTAGGCCTGACATACGTCAGCTTAAAGAATCTAAATAGTTTTTTCCATCGCAGGACGTGCGCAACAAGTATGAAATTATTTAGTCTTGTGATTGATTCACAAGGAGAAAGGGTAAAAACCCTCATCAAGGACGGCAGATCCCTACACACATTATCTTGCCAAAAAAGACGTATTTTTCGATATCCTTCTAAATAAAGAAAGTTATAAACCAAAAACTAGCATATCTAAGGCACCTTAGGGTTAACCAAGTTGGGTATGCCCTACACCGGAATGTAAGAGATCTTGCCAAGTTACAAGACACCTTGGGAACGAGTGCTGATACACTCAAAAAGGAAAGAACACTTCCTTAGCAGTTTGCTGAACAACTCGGTTGATTAACGGAAATGTTTGTGCTTGCTAGAGATTTTAGAGCTCTGTTCGAATTATGAATTACAAATTAAATGAGTACCTATACTTCAGGTTAAAAGGCCTGAAGGGAGAGGCAACTTCAGTTACCCCCGACTGCCTGCCTGACCCTAACCAAGGGGGTTATTGACCGTGCCGGGAACGTGGACCGAACCCACTGCGAGAGTCTCTCCGTTGAGCTCTACTTGGAGTAGGAGGACGCTTGGGTGCCAGGGGGGGCTCTGGCCGTAAATCCCTTGCCTTCCGGGTCCTGCACAAGAGGCTAACGTGACTCAGGATTGGATCTCGAGGCCCGCATACTAGTTAACGGGCGGAAGCTTGGAATAGTGATCCTTGAGGATTACTGGATAGCCTTCGGGCGGATTATGGACAAGCCTACGGGCAGAACTCCTTGTATTTCAAAGATAAAATGATGAAATGTTAAAAGAACTTGCTTGATATTGTTTTTCTATGTCACGTGATAAGATTACGTGAAGGAACTAGTGCTTAACAGGGTTAATTAAAGAAGCTGATTGTTATATGTCAAATTAATGTGTTAGATAATTACATAACTAAAACAAACCGAGGAAAGTGCGGAGGATGGGCCATGGGTCCGTCCTACGGTTGAGTAGTCCCGGTTAGCCGGGAACTTTTCTCAAAAATCTCAAAGAATAGCGGAATGATCATCATCATCAAAATGAATAATGAGAACGATGACCTAAAGTTACGTCTTACCCGATTTACGCTGTTTTAGGGGAACGGAATGGGACTATGCCTTATGGCAGAGAGGTTGAGCTTTGCATCCCTCTCGTTTCCCATTCTCCTTGAACCAAGTGCAGCATGAATCCGCTTCGGACCTGGCGTTTCTGCGTAAAGTAGTTCACTCAAGTCTGACGCTAGTTGCTGTTAGCTAATGACCAAACAAGAAAACCCTAATTTCGGTCGATCCTAAGTGGGAAACGGCCAGGATACTTCCGCTACGTGACAGACGTGGGAAGACGTAGATCACAAAACCCGTAACATTCCTCGGGAGTGCCGGGCGGAGTTTTCTAGACATCCTTTCCGATGGACTGCTAAGACGTGTCCTGGATGATACCAGGGGACACGTTACAAGGAGAGAGAGAAGAAGAGAGAGAGGGAGAAGAGGAAGAAAGGAGAGAGGGAATAAGAGAACCGTTGGGAAGGGGGGAATTTCATATTTTGTTTGTTCTTTAAAAAATATATTTATTTATTTTTAAAACAAATAAAATTGTATTGTGTTAAATAAAGAATAAATGGAAATAAAAATAAGAAAAAGAAAAAGAAAAGAACCCCTCTCGTCCTGCTCATAGGCGTGGGGCGAGAGTAAAAAAATTTTGCATCAGTGGGAGCAGATGGGCCAGGACGCAAATGGGGGAGTCACGGATGCCACGGAGACGTCGTGAGGCACGTAAAAGCAAAAACACGCGTGTTTGCGCGCAAGGCGAGGCGCACAGGGATATGGCAAAACAAAGAAAAATTAATAACCCACAAATCGTTCATCAGAATGCAATGAGATAAAAAGGAAAACTAGGCCAAAAGGGGAGTGGGAGATTGTGGAAAAGTACAATGGGGTGTCAAGGATCAAATCAAGGCGTTCCCATGGGGAAAAGGCAAGAAACAGGCCTGAAAACCCACACGACAATTAATATCAAAGAATCCATTTCCCAAAATGAAACACGAGAAAAAGGAAAATTATAAGAAAAGGAATATCGAGTAGGCTTATCATGTCAGAACACAATTTTGATGGAGATAAGATCCGTTCACATGGAAAAAACCCAAAAATCGACCCCGATACAGGATACAGAAATTAATAGCAAAAGGTCTAGTCACCAAAATGAAGGGCAGTAAAAAGGAAAAATGTCCCCGAGAAGGGAATTCACAAGGCGGGCACATCAACACGCAGTTCCGAGGGAATTAGGAGGGGTTCACATGTGAAAAATGTGAAAAGCGACCCCAAAAATGCAGATGAAAATTAATATCGAAAAATCCATTAGCTGGAATGAAGTGAGGGAAGAATGAAAAATATGCAAAAAAACCAATAAGCCTATCACATCAGAATATAGTGCCGAACAAAAGAAACCCCGTTCCCATGAAAAAAACCCAAAAATCGTATCCGAAACTGGATTGAAAAATTAATAGCGAATGATCTGTGCACCGGAAGCAAGGGCGAAAAAAAGAAAAAATATCAAAACATATAGAATCTTCAAGACTGTCATATCAAATTTCAGTTCGGATGGGGTTAGGAGACGTTCACATGGAAAAAACAATAAAATGGAGCTTTAGAACACCAATAAAATTTAATAATAAAAAATAGAGAGATCGAACTAGGGCGGAGAAAAAAGGAGAATTGTGCAGAAAGGGCGGCTAGACAAGGCTATCTAGTCAAACTTGAATTTGGAGGAGAATAGGGCAGGTTCATATGGAAAAAGGTCAAAAATATGCATGAAAAAGACATGAAACCGTACAAAAATTAATTACGAAAAAACCATACATAAGAATAACAGGTGGGTAAAAGAAAAAATGTCCAAGGGGAAGGCATAGGACAAGACTGGTATGCTAGATCACTATTTTGAAGCTAAAAGGGTGCGTTCTCATGGAAATACATTAATTTATGTGAGAAAAGCTTCAAATATTAATAATGCAAAAAGATAAGTCGAAACAAGGGGATGTAAAAGGAAAAGTGTTTTATTCAAAGGGACAAACTGGGCTATAAGGTTGAATCAGGAGTTTGGTGAATGTAGGGGATGTTCACATAGAAAAGGGAAAAAGTGCACAAGAAAAGAAACCATAAGGGAAACGGCCTTGACGACAGGGGAGATGAGGGTGAGTGGGTGTGGAAAGGACCCCATCAGGGTAGAACTAGTATGGGGTAGACTCGCATGATTGGGTAATGACATATGCAGGGGACATTAGACGTGTAGGAACATGTCTCCACAATTAATACCTTATCGGTTAGAGTAGATTGATTGACACGGCCACGAACTTGTCAACCAACTAGACACTGGCGTCCCCACACTTAAGACATAACATACACGTGCAATCATAATGATAGGGTTAGAAAAACTTGGCCCGTTTCGCGTATGGACGAAGGAACCGTCTGCTACTAAGAAGGGTTGAAGTCAGCTACAGGAGCTACCACGGCTCGCTTCAGCATTCAGCCAGCATGGCAGGGACCATGCTGCAACATCCAAGGAGGTAGCTGGTTGATAAACCCATTGGGATAGGTGTCATTGATGAAGGATAGTCACTCAGCTCACATGCACTCAAATGGGATAAGAGAACAATAACTCGCCCCATAACTTACATCACGCGAGATAATATTGATGGAAACCCAGATCTCACACCTAGTTTAGGAATCAACAAGGGGATGGTGCAGATGGAGTATGCTAGGGTGCACAGTTGATGGTGCATTAGTGCGTCCAACCCTGTCTGGCATAGGTGCAAGCAGGAAGGCCATGGAGTATGCTAGGGTGCACAGTTCATGGTGCATTAGTGCGTCCAACCCCATCTGGCATAGGTGCAAGGAGGAAGGCCACGAAGCCTTGTAGTGCAGTGTACAAAATAGAGTGACGTGTCCTGTGGTGATGGTAGAGACCCATCTCGTGTGTGCATAGGGAAATGAGAATGTACGTGACTCCAAGTGTCGTAATGTCCCTCAATCCTCACCTCTCGATAATTGATTGAGGAAACACCAGTCACACTCAGCACACCCTCTATCTCACACTCTGTTGAAAGATACATGAGGGCAACCCGTCCCTAACACCCATTGATGTAATCCTCACATTCACTTGTGCAGAGGTTGTATGCATTGTGCGTATTTGATGGTGCAATAGTGCATCCCACATACAGTGCAAGAAGGAAGGCCAGGTAGCCTTATGGTGTAGTGTGTAGGAACAGATCGTGCATTGTGCATTGAGAGGCCCCACTCGTGAGTGCAACACGCCATTCAGACATCTCACCTCTCATTTGATTTGAAGGGAAAGACTGGTCACTCACCCCACCCTCTGTCTCACACTCTGTTGAAAGATACAAAGGGCCACCCATACTCACGTCCCTATCCTGTTAGGATGAAAGCTCACATCACTCAAGGGGGTGGTTATGAAGATTGTGTCGGCTATGGTTGTCACCAGAGTGTTGAAGCGTACCCAGGGAGGTAACTGACACGTCTGATACGTCAATGATTTGTATGAAAGGTCATTTGTAAAGGAGGGTAGACGAATTGATATTGCAGAGATAGTGCACCAAGTGAGGTGGATTCAAATTGCTTGCGGAAAGGTTGTGCTGGTAAATTAGCTATCCTAAACTGTGGGGTGTTACCACCTTTTCCACAGTCAGCTTCCCACCCAAGCATGTTTTCACATTTTCTTGGAACGAGGCGTGCTATGACAAGAGATTTCCTCATTTTCTCCCATAATAGTTTGTTTGTTTTGTTTTTTTCTTTTTCTTTTTCTTTTTCTTTTTTATTTTTTTCGTTAATAAAGAGAATGGTAGAAATACCATGTGTTAGGACCAACCTCACCACCATTGTTGGATCAGATGAGAAGAGAACAAGGTAGGGTTGAGAGGTATCTGTGAGGGGCTAGTAGAATGAGACCACCTCATGAGGAAGATTATAAGGGCTATTAGAAGCACGAAGGGAAGGAGAGTGCGACGCCCGAAAGGGAAAGGGTGGGTTGATTGTGATTGTCAAGATCCCCAGGGAGGGAAGTACTTCTTCAGGGATAGCCATTTATCAAAAAAGGATCATCAAAGGCATCAACAGTCTGTACCTAAACAAAGCCATTAGGGTTGGCAACAAGTACCTTGTACGGGCCCATCCACCGTTGTTGAAGCTTGCCAAGAAACTTGCCAAATCTCGAATCATAGGCCAGGACAAGATCACCTTCTTTGAACCCCTTGTGCTTAATGAGACTGTCATGATAGGCCTTACGTCGTGCTTGAGTGGTTTCCAGGCACTGCAGGGCCATCTGCCGAATCTCTCTGAACATTCTAAATGCACGAGTCAGCGTTGCAGTGACTTATCATCTCCCAAGCATTCTTTAACTCCCACTCGCAAAGAGGCCAATTCCAGTTCAAAAGGGAAGATGGCTTCTGTACCATACACTAGTTGGAAAGAGGTCTGTCCTGTAGCTGCCTTATGGGAGGTTGTGTACACCTAGAGGGCCTCTATAAGTCGATCGTTCCAATCACAACGATGGGCAACAATTGTTCTTGTCAAGATTGAGTAGAGGATGCGGTTGGTGACTTCAACTTGGCAGTTGGCTTTGGGATAGTAAGGAGTGGACTTGCGATGGCGGATCTTATATAGCTCTGTCAACTCTTCCATGATCTTGTTAAGGAAATGAGTACCTCTGTCACTTACCAACTCGAGGGGACTACCAAAAAGGGTGATAATATTCTCGTACATGAACAAGGCTATGTTGTTACCATTATCCCACGTCATAGCTTTAGCTTCACACCACTTTGTGACATAATCTGTACATACTAAGATGTATATGTTCTACTTTTGTCTGGTGGGTGGATCAATGGGACCCACGAAATCAATCCCCCACTTCTTGAATGGCTTTAGGGGAAGAATAGGTTGCAGTGGCATGGCACTTGTTTTGGTGGGTTTTCCCATTCGCTGACAAGCATCGCATCTCTTGCAGTAGTCATATGCATCCTTGTGGAGGGTCGGCCACCAATATCTTGTGAGCAGAGCCTTTCTGGATGTTGCTTCTCCTGCGAAGTGTCCACCATATGGTTTGTCATGGCATGATCTCAATACTATGCCGATTTCATCTCTTGTAGCACATCTTTGCAACACTTCATCTTTGCCTCTCTTGTACAGTGCACCGCCTAGCAAGGTGTAGGGGGCTAATTCTAACAGAAGCTTCTTCTTCTCACGGCTTGGGATATCAGGAGGATACTATTGAGTTGCTAGGAGGTTGGCTATGTCTGCATACCTGGGAGTAACTATTTTGACTAGAAACAAGGAAGCATCAAGAAGGTCTGGATCATCATGTTCCTCTTCTCCAGTTTGAGGGATACATGACACATGATTGGCTAGCCTCATGGGAATGGCCAGGCTTAGTGACCACTTCAAAATCAAACTCTTGGAATAGGAGCAACCATCTCATTGGTCATCCTTTCACATCTGCTTTGTTCATCAAGAAATACAAGGCTTCATGATCCACGTAGAACTCAAAATATGTGGATAGTAGATAGTGTCGAAACTTCTCTCCAGTGCAAACACCATTGCTAAGCACTCAAGCTCTATCACTTTGTAATTCTGCTCTCCATCAGTGACCTTTCGGCTTGCATAATATATTTGTTGATCCAATTTAGAGGGGCCCTTTTGACATAGGACAACACCTAGCCCTTCAACTGATGCATCTGTGTGCACATGGAACTCCTTTGTCCAGTCAGGAGGCTGCAAGATAGATGCTTGGATAAGGCACTATTTTAGGGTATTAAAGGCTTCTTTGCAGTCATCAGCCCAAAGGAAATCCGAATTTTTCCTTAAGAGCTTGTTTAGAGGGGCTGCCTTGGTTGCAAAATGTGCAATAAATCTTCTGTAGTAGCCCACATGGCCAAAAAATCCTCTCAGTTGCTTGAGGGTTGTTGGTGTGGTCAAGGCGACAATCTTCTCAATCTTCGCCAGGTCTGTTGCAATCCCTTGTGCAGAGACAATATGGCCCAAAAGAACTCCTGATGAGATGCCAAAGACACATTTTTCGGGGTTGAGAGAGATCCCATACTCTCGGCATTTGTCAAAGCATTGCTCTAGGTGTCCCCAACACTCACGGATTAAGCTATAGACACAGAAGTCATTGAGATACACCTCAATGGAATCATGCAGATGATTCTAGAAGGAAACCATCATTACTCGTTTGAAGGTGGTAGGAGCATTACAGAGCCCAAACGACATCACTCTATAGGCACATGTTCCCCGTAGTGAAGGTTGTTTTGGATTGGTTCTCTTCTACGATTTGGACTTGGTTATATCCACTGAATCCATTTAAGAGGGAATAGAGCTCATGGCCTACCACTGTGTCCAACATTTGGTCTATGAAAGGGATAGGAAAATGATCCTTCTTCATCTTCAAGTTCAGCTTTTGAAAGTCCACACATATGCAAAGTTTCCCCTTCTTCTTGGGTACAACCACAATGGGTGAAACTCATTCACTATTAGCCACGGGATAAATGAACTCTGCTTCAAGGAGCTTCAATAATTCGACCTTCACTAGAGCAGAATAATTAGGATTCATACGCCTTTGTCTTTGCCTCAGAGGCTTGGCATTAGGCTCTAGGTCAATGTGATGTTGGCATACTGTGGGATCAATACCCTTTAGATCTTTATATGACCAAGCAAACACGTCTAAGTTCTCCTTTAGTAGATCTCGCAGGACCACTAGTTCTTTTTCTAGAAGATTGAGACCCACTTTCAGGTGATGTTCAGTAACGCAGTATTCAATAACGTCACTTGCCTTTCACCTTCCACTTCGCAGATAAATGTCCCACAGATTGCTTTTGGATAGAGACTCTTTCAAGGGAGTAGTGTCATTGTCTGATGTTCCACTAGAACCAATGCTCTCCTTTTGGACAGATGATTCACTTGTCTAGTGAGATTGCTGAAAGGGTATCAAAGCTTTGTTTGATTCTATGTGAGTGGTCATTTCTTTTGGACTTAGGGATTTATCTTCAGAGGATGCATCCAGAAATGTCACATAGCATGGACCTTTTATAAGTCGTGGCTCTGATGGCTCTGGCTTCTGTTGACAAGGGACATCATCATCATCTTTTCTTGAGAATGATTGGTTAGGGTGAATAAGAGCCATTGGTGAACTTAATTTTTATACCTTTGATCCATTTCTTATGCAAATTCTACATATTTTGTGTTCCATTGATCAACCCAAATGGAACCATGGTCATTCCATCCAACACCCCGAGATTTTTGGCCTCCGAGGTCTCTGTAGGGACATCAACAAGCTCGTTCACTATTAGAGGAACTTCTTCATCTGCACTTTCGTAACGTGCTTCATTTTCTTCCTCATCATTTTCATCCTCTTCCTCTAGAGGCTCAGTCTCTACTTTTGTAGAGGCTCTGTAGGAGAAAAACAGATCCTCCATCTCTATGTCTACTTCTGCTTCTGCCTCTATCTCTAGCTCTGGCTCTGTCTTTGCGACTGCCATGTAACAGGGA
The DNA here is from genome assembly GCF_053477565.2 of Lygodium microphyllum. Lineage (NCBI taxonomy): Eukaryota > Viridiplantae > Streptophyta > Polypodiopsida > Schizaeales > Lygodiaceae > Lygodium > Lygodium microphyllum. The sequence continues at coordinate 23,698,388 of NC_141152.1, read as the reverse complement.
GAACAGTACATCCATGCTTCTATCTTGCTGTCAGAGGTGATTTCAATAGTTAATTTGAGTTGAGGCAAGAGGTATTCTCCCATGGACAACAATGACTTGGCTTCCTTCGGTAGTTGGCTTACAATGCCCACTGTTAAGGACTATGCCTCTATTTTCTTGGGAAAGATCTATATGACAGCTTCTTCTTCTACTGCTATTCCAACTGTACATTCAAGAGTCCGATAAGACTTTGATGGAGGTAAATCCATTACCTTTCTGCGACCCATACAACTTCACCACCACTTTGTTGGGTCCTCTGCCTAGGGTTAGGGTTCCTTTGAACCAATCCGTCCTTGCTTTAGCTTCAAAAATCCATGGTCACCCAAGCAATAGAGGGTATGAAGTCCCATAAGAATTTGGTTTCACCACTAGATAGGTTAGTCAGTAATCTTTTCGTGCAACTATTGTCTTCACATATGGGAGAATGCCCAAAGGCTTGATTTTGCTATGATCTGCCAGTCTGATAAGCCACTGTGTAGGCTGCATACCTTGTAGGCGTAGGTCCTTCATTGCCACATCGGTCATTATATTTATTGATGAGCCTGCATAAATCAATGCATCTGATATAAAGCATCCTTCTATCCATACACTAATCTCTGGGATACCAAGATCTAGTAAGGCATTGGCTACATCCGCTTCTTTTACAGGATATGGGGCCTTATTGGTCTTGGTTGTTGTTGAAGAAGCAATCCTTAATTCACATCTTCGAGTTAAGATGCTTTTAAATTTCTTTCGGCAGCTGCGAGATAATATCAGTAATTGTCGGAATGTTAAGTTTGGTTTAAAAGTGTCTAGGTCTTTTACCAAGTCATATTCTTTGATAGGATCTACGGGCTTCTCTAGCCTGCTGGGGAATGGGGCTACACCCATTTTTATCTTTTCTTTTTTTTCTAGCAATGGCAGTATCGACACTTCCTCTGTTTCTGGAGGTGCTTCTATATTGTCTATCTCCTGGACCTCTGCACCTGTTTCCGGGACTATCTCTGTGATTCTCTGTGGCACTGCAGTGCTTTGTACTACACTATTCTATCATGTACTACTCTGTCCCTCTGTTGGTAGGTTGAAATTCACCATCTTGGCATGGGATTCATTTTCTTTTTGGACAACTAGTTCCTTCTTCTTGGCGTGCGTGATAGCAGCAACTTTCAACTCTACCAAATTGGAGGCAGGCTCTTGTGCCTTTTATTAGCTATCAGTGGTATTGGCCTTGACAGGGGATGGACTTGGACAATCCTTTGTAGTATGGCCTTCTCCTTTGCATCGGCTGTATAAGGGCTTGTAATCTACAAATCTTCTACGGTTTAGACAATTCGGGGAGAGATGTCCCTTTTCTCCACATCTGTAACATTCCACCTCTGATCTCTGACCATCGCCAAATTGTGGTCCTTTGTAACTTTGAGAGGGAAACCTCATTGAACCAAAATTAGGACCAAACTCCCTAGGCTTTGGTCCAATGTCCTGTGTTGTCATTTTGGATTCTAGCAAGATGAATCTTGTGTTTTCATCTTTTTGTCTTTATTCATGCATATTTTTCAAAGAGCAAATATGCTCTATATGGTTCTTCCTTAAACAGTATGAACAGAAGGCTCTAGGAATGGTTGATTTTTGGGTACATTCAATGGCTAAATGTCCCACTTGATGGCACTTTCCGCACCATATATTAGAACGCATTGTTGAGATATCGAGCTCCACTCGTGATACGCCAGGGTGACCGTTGTGTATTTATATCACCGACTTGTCAGTTGCAGACGCGGTTGGTACACCGCTCCTGAATAATAGCCACATGATAGCTATCCTTATCTACTCTAGTTCGTGGCTCAGTTAGTATGCCACCTTAGTTAGTTGAGTTTGGTTTGAGACCCATATCTAGGGTTCTTCTATTTCTTTGTACTTGAGTTCTTTTGGCTTACACAACTAAGAAGAGGAAAACTGTTTTCAGCCTCCACCCTTGTGTGTCTTCCCCCATTGTGCAAGCAAGAAAGCTTCAAGCGAGACTCCTTCCTTCTCTCCCACAATCTTGAAATGGTATCAGAGCCTTGTTTGTGGTAAGGAGCTCAAGAAAGTAAGCCAAGCTCGCGGTGTTCTGGTAAGAGGAGCAGTGTTGCTTTCATTTTCTGTTTTGGGAGCAGATCTCTGCAGGTAGCACAGCCGGAAAGTGCAGGAGTGCATTGTCTCAGGTTGAGACGCCCTTCGCTGTGAAGCAAGACGACCTTGTTTTTTTGATTTGAGGCCATTTCGGGGCCTATTTTGGAGGCGGAAGTTTTCTGCACGCACTCAGAAAAAGGCCTAGTTTTATGCTGTGCAGCCAGTGTTCTGCAGGTCGGTGAAAAGTTACTGTAAAAATTGCATTGTATGCTTGTGCGCAGAAACATTGGGAGTTACAGAATCATCCCTGTTGCCTGTTGATGCAAAATCGTCACTAGGAAGTGACTGTGTGGTCAAATACCACTTTCGCCAGTTTTGCAGATTTTCCCTTGTGAGGGTGAAGCTATGGTTTTTGCAGTGACAGAATTTTTTGCAGTCTTCTGTAATGGCATCTGATTCTCTTTCACAGATTGTCACTGAAAAGCTTGACAAGAACAACTTCCAAGCATGGAAGTTTAGAATGATGAATTTCCTTATGGGAAAAGGATATTGGGAATTTGTTGCAGGAAATGAAGAAGAACCAGTTCTTCCTGATGTTCCCAATCAACAGCAAATGCAGGCATTCAAAACATGGCATGAGAGAGCCAGGAAAGTTATGTATTGGCTGTCTATCAGTATTTCAGACTCTATGATTGTGCATATTCAGGATGCAAGTACGCCAAAGGAGGCATGGGATACTTTGTCAAAAATGTATAGCACAAATACACAAGCCAGGAAAATGCAGCTCAAGCAAGAGTTGCATAATGTGCAAAGAGAAAGTGTGAGCATCTACGACTACCACATGAAGGTGAAGAAGATTGTAGATGCACTTGCTTCCATTGGGTCGCCAGTGGAAGATGATGATTTAGTTTTCGTGACCTTGAATGGTCTAGGAAAGGATTATGCACAGTTTCGGACATCCATTTCAGTTCGTGAAAGATTTCTTGACTTTGAGGAGTTGATTGCTCTTCTAATTTCTGAGGAGCAAAGAAATGGTGGTGCATCTTCTTCAGGAGGAACTTCAAAAGAAGCTGTCTTCTACTCAAATGCTGGAAGAGGTAGAGGCAGAGGTAGAGGAGGCCGATATGGAGGCCGTGGTAGAAATCAAAATATGCAGCAAACTCAAGAAAACCAGTCCTATGGAGGAGGACGTGGTAACTCTAGAGGCAGGGGGAGCCAAAGAGGTCGTGGTGGATGGCAAAGAGGCCAAAATGCAAACAGTAATGTTGAATGCTACTATTGTGGTAAAATGGGTCATATGGCTAAAGACTGCTATAAAAAGTAGAATGACATCATGAATGGAAAACTACAACAAGGGAATTATGCATCTTCTAGCAGACAGGGTGATGACAGAAATGAGCATTTGTTCATGGTGCAGCACATGAACAATTCTGTGACAAGTACAGAAGAAAGCAATGATGTATGGTATGTTGACTCAGGTGCATCAAACCACATGACAGGTCATGCAGAATGGATGGAGGATGCAAGGAAAATGGAAAAACCAGGATTTGTGGAGACTGGTGATGATACTGCACATCCTATTGTGCAGATTGGAAAAATTCCCTTGTCTATGCAGGATGGGAAAAAGAAATACCTGTCCGATGTATTTCATGTCCCGAATATCACCAAGAATCTGGTTTCTGTCGGTCAAATGGTTGAGCAGGGCTTGCAGGTCAGACTTAATCCTCATGGATGCTTTGTTGAGGATATGAAAAATAAAGGTCGCTTGATAGCAAAATGAAAGAAGAAGGGCAGAATGTTTACGTTGGATGCAGACATGTCTGAATTGAGTGCAGCAATGTTTGCACATGGGACCGGTGTAGTTGCAGATATTGATATCTGGCATAAACGCATTGGTCATGTTAATGTACAGTGACTTAAATCAATGCAGGCCCAAAATATTGTTGCAGGATTGCCAAAATTCAAGGTTGCAGAAATGCATAAGGTATGTGAAGCCTGTCAGTTTGGAAAACAGGCAAGGAAACCATTTCCTAGACATGTTCAAGAGAGTAAGAAGCCATTGGAATTAATCCACTCTGATGTGTGGACAACTAAAGCTGCATCTCTTGGAGGCTGTCATTATTTTGTCAGTTTTATTGATGACTATAACAGAAAAGTTTGGGTGTACTTTATGAAAAAGAAAAGTGAAGTTTTTGGGCATTTCAAAATTCTTAAAGCGATGGTTGAAAAAGAAATAGGCATGTAGATAAAATGCCTAAGGTCAGATGGAGGGGAAGAGTACCTCTCAAATGAGTTTGCAAGGTTCCTGCAGGAGCATGGCATAAAGCAGCAATATTCATGCAGTCATACCCCACAACAAAATGGAATTGTAGAAAGGAAAAACAGGCATATTGGAGAGGTATCTCGTGCCATGCTCAATGAAAAAGACTTGCCAGATTTTTATTGGGCTGAAGCAGTTGCTACAGCAGTCTATATAATGAACATGACTCCCACTGCAGCAATACATGGGATGACTCCAGAGGAGAGGTATACTGGTAGGAAACCAGATATTTCTCATTTGAAAATTTTTGGTTGCATTGCCTATGTACATGTGCCAGATGAACTGAGATCCAAGTTGGATCCAAAAGCTGAGAAGTGCATCTTTATTGGTTACTCTCTGCAGCAAAAAGGGTATAGATGCTATAACCCTTCTACTCGTAAGTTTACAGTGAGTAGAGATGTTGTTTTTTGATGAGATGAGCAGCTGGTATAAACCAGTAAATGTGATTGATGATGTAGATGCACAGAATGGTAATGCTGCACAAAACTCACAGCAGCAGTCACAAAATATTAGTGGACCTGGAGCGTCCTCTAGCAGTGGTTCACATTCTTCGCCATGGACAGGCAGATTGAGATCAGGAGAATCTTCTCAAAGTAATGAAGATAGTGGTATGCAGGTATCACGAAAAGGAAAAGAGAAGGTTGATCAGCCCATGTTTGATGTGAATGCAGGTCACTCTTATGTGGATGGTGAATCCAGTGGCTCAGAACAGAGCATTGATGATGAGTTGGGTATTCCTTCTATTGTTACACCTGGAGTAAGGAAGACCAGGGATGTTTTGAGAGCACCTGGGAGTGAACCTACTTTGCGCAGGTCTACGCGAACTAGATATCCTGTGGATAGGCTGAAATATGATGGATTTACAGCCATTCACTATGCATATATGGTGAAAGTGATACAGGAACCAGAACCCACTTCTTTTGAGCAAGCCATGGGAAAAGAAAAATGGGAGAAAGCCATGGATGAAGAAATGGATGCCTTGGAAGCAAATGCTACATGGGAGTTAGTACCTTTGCCTAAAGGTAAGAATGCAATTGGCTGTAAGTGGGTTTATAAGGTGAAGCACAATGCAGATGGTTCTGTGAACAGATACAAGGCAAGATTAGTAGTCAAGGGATATGCACAAACATATGGCATTGACTATGAAGAAACATTCAGTCCAGTTGCAAGGATGGCAACGAGCAGTCATTGCTATGGCTGCATCAAAGGGATGGTCTTTACATCAGATGGATGTAAAGAATGCCTTCTTGCATGGTGATTTGCAAGAAGAGGTATATATGGAGCAGCCACCAGGTTATGTGCATGCTATTCATCCTGAGTTTGTTTGCAGGTTGAAGAAAGCCTTGTATGGATTGAAGCAAGCACCTAGAGCGTGGTCTGACAAGATAGGACAGTATCTTGTCACTATTGGCTTTCAGATTTCCAAGGCAGATTTCTCACTTTATGTGAGAAAAACAGAGAAATGTATTATGCTACTTGTCATTTATGTTGATGATTTGATTATGACAGGTGACAGTGATGAAGATATCCTTCATGTGAAAATGCTATTGAAGCAGAAGTTTGAGATGAAGGATTTGGGAGAGCTGCGTTATTTCTTGGGCATTGAGGTGATTAGATCACCAAGTGGGATACAGCTCTTGCAGAGGCAGTATGGATTGGACATGCTGTCCAAATATGGAATGACAGGCTGTAAGCCTATTTCAGTTCCTTTGGAGCAGAATGTGAAGCTGAGCATAGATGCAGGTGAGCTTCTACAAGACCCTACTATGTACAGACACATAGTAGGAAGTTTGATTTATATGACTATTACCAGGCCAGATTTGAGCTATGTTGTTGGATTGGTAAGTCAGTTTATGCAGGCTCCAAGGAAACCACATTTGGATGCGGCTAGACGCATACTCAGGTATGTGAAGTCCACATTGCAGTATGGACTATTTTATGAGACTGGGGTTCAGATACAGTTGCATGGATACACTGATGCTGATTGGGCTGGTAGTATTTCTGATAGAAGATCTACCAGTGGATATGCGTTCTCTTTTGGGAGTGCTGCAGTCACTTGGAGCAGCAAGAAACAGCCTACAGTTGCCTTATCGAGCACAGAGGCTAAGTATAGGGGTGCAGCAATGGCTGCATGTGAGGTAGCTTGGTTGCATAAGCTACTTTATGATATGCATCAGTCTACAGATGGGCCAGTTGTCATTTATTGTGACAACATGAGTAGTATACACTTGGCAAATAACCCAGTCTATCATGCTAGAACAAAGCACATTGAGGTGCATTATCACTATGTGCGAGAGAGGGTTTTACTAGGTCTTATTGATCTAGTTTATGTCAGCACAGAGGATCAGGTAGTTGACATATTCACGAAGGCATTGGGCGCAGAGAAGCTGCGCAAGTTCAGAGACCTGCTTGGTGTGCAGGAATTGGGATTGAGCTCGAGGGGGAGTGTTGAGATATCGAGCTCCACTCGTGATACGCCAGGGTGACCGTTGTGTATTTATGTCACCAACTTGTCAGTTGCAGATGCAGTTGGTACACCGCCCCTGAATAATAGCCACATGATAGCTATCCTTATCTACTCTAGTTCGTGGCTCAGTTAGTATGCCACCTTAGTTAGTTGAGTTTGGTTTGAGACCCATATCTAGGGTTCTTCTATTTCTTTGTACTTGAGTTCTTTTGGCTTACATAACTAAGAAGAGGAAAACTGTTTTCAGCCTCCACCCTTGTGTGTCTTCCCCCATTGTGCAAGCAAGAAAGCTTCAAGCGAGACTCCTTCCTTCTCTCCCACAATCTTGACACGCATCACATCTCTCCCAGCTCCCGCCGCGGGAGTGGATATATTGGTAGTATTCACCTTCAATGTTTGTAGCTGCTCTATAATCACATCCATAAGATATTTCTTTATACTTACAACTAAGTTGGATAAGTAATCCTTTAGATTTTCACCTCCTGAAGTACCTGTAGTAGGATTTTGGAAAGCTTCTGTAATTACTACATACACTAGTTAGGTTGATCCAAAGGGTCCTCTATTTTAGTTCTGCTTCACAACTCCTGTTGAGACTCGGGGATATTGATTCCAGTTGGTAGGGTTCCATTGTTGTTGAGTCACCATTGAAGGAACAGTTTGAGGCCACTGTTATTGTGGTTGAACCATCATTTGAGGAATTGTCGTCTGTGGTGACCACTGTGGATTAGGTGCACTATACTGCGGCATTGTTTGCATTTGGGGATAGGGGTAGGAAACTGTCCCTGGGATTGCATTTGGTGGATATACCATTTTTGGCATGGGAGGAGCTAAGACTCCTCTTCCTGGAGTCATTGACAGCCTTGCTTCAACTTTGTCATACAATCTTGCACCTTCCACTGCAGCTTGCAAATCGACTGGTCTTCTTAATTCCACAAACTTGCAAACTTGTGGTTGTAGGCCTCTAAGAAACACTCCTTTATGGATACCTTCGTCCAAATGATGGTTAGTCCATCCCTTCAGGATGGATTCCATTCGCGAGACATAAGCTTCTACTCTTTCTCCAGAGGACTGACTTAAACACAATATTGGGGAATATGGGAATTTCCCATAAGTTTAGGACATGTGGTCAAATCTTTGGATGTGTCATAACTTAAACACTATAACTCCAAATTGAGTGCTCTATAGCTCAATAGATTTCATTTTTCAAGCACTTTCCAATTATAGGTTACATCATATGGTTTTGAGAAACTTATGGGGATGTTATCCAGGTGCCACCTTTTTAGTATTCAAAAAATGGGAATTGGGAGATTCCCAAACTCACTAATATTGTGTTCTTAGGTTCATGAACTCCTCTCAGATCCACTCTTCAAAACCTTCATACTTGAATTTAGTAAGGAAGGCCAACTTCAGGTCGTCCCATGTGCCAAAAGTTTCTGCTGCTTGTCTCTCATACCATTGAAACGGCGAGCCCTTGAAACTGGCAAGGAATATTGCTAACCAATGCTTAGGGGTTTTGGCATTGTTAGCCATACATGCTACCAGAAATTCTACTACATGAAGATCGGGGTCTTCATTGTACTCTCCCTTAAAAATTGGCAATGGGACTACATTTGCTGGCCTATCATCAATATTTCTAGGACGAATCTGACTAGGAAGGGGACCTTGAGTCGCCATGGGGACTTCTATAAAGAGTGCTTTTTAGGGCATCAAAGGAGGCTTCTACTGCAAGCTTGTTCTCAGCCTTGATTCTAGCCTTCTCTCTTCGTATGTACCTCTGGACTCGTTCTAGCGCTTGCCTCTTGATTGCGTCATTCATCAAGGGGTTGACTCTAGCCAGTTAGTCTGTACTCAACATAATAGAATCAAAGAGGGCTTCAGTCTCTAGAGGATTCTCTGGCCAACATCTCTTCCACTTCCTTATTTTCAACATCTTTGAATTCGGCTTTCAAACCACTACAAAGGGGGAGATATTCCATTCTAAAATTATCAAAACTCATTCTTCTTAGGATCGTTGTTGTGCCATCATTATAATAATGCCAGCTTTTGAGGGTTTCAACAGTGTATGTTGTGAAAAACACTATGTCTATCAACTTCCAATGGGTTGTTAATTGAACAAACAAGAGGTTGTTAGTGCACCAAGAATCCCATGTATCTTACTCTTGAGCATCCATGAACAAAGTCCAATTCTTTTCTTTCTTGTTTTTATGAACCTCCACAGACCATGACTCCTGAAGCTTCTTCACGATCTCCCACTTGATGATGTGTGGAAACTTCTTAATGAATGCCAAATCTTCCATAGATGGTCATTCTTTTTGTTTCTACTCTTCAGTTTTTTCCCAAACAATTTGCCTCCAAGATGCACGTCTTTGTTGCTTCAACTGGAAGAGGAAATAGTCCACCACATAGAGCTTGCATCATGATGGTAACATGTTTCAGCCATTGTGGGATGAACTTCTTGTACAAAGTGGCTTTGGAAATAAAAATCTCCAACTCTTCAGTGGAAGAAGAAACTTTGCAAGGATCCATTAAATTTTCTATTCTTGGTAATGCCATTTCCTTCATTTTCAGTCTCTTTTGATGCTTGTTGATGGCAAGTTTCCACGTGCTGCGCACCAAAAACATGGAGCCCCAAGAGGAACACCAAGAAAAATGGGATTCTACTATAAGAAAATCTATCTTGTAATACCAACAAGCTTTTATTTCATTCTTTTGATAACTAAAATAAGGAAAACAACAAATCTTCACGCATCATCATAGTAGATATCTCCCACGAATTTGATAGAATCAACCATAATCTTCAAAATCTTCATAGAATCCATCAATAGAACAAGAACACAAAAGAATACACAATTTTTGAATGGAATTCAATCACATAGTATTAATCTTCAATGTCTTCATAGTTTTCTCTCTCAATCTCTCATAGTAGATACATTGTTTTTAGGCATAGAGCTAAGTTTCTCTCACTTCTCTCTCTCACATAATCTTGCTCTCTCAATAATACATCATCTCCTCACTACAATACTCAATAATGACACTGAATAATCCTTCTTAGGTCGTGGATGCACCTCCCAAAAGGTATGGGAGGTATGAAAGGGCACAAGAGCCACTATAGTGTCTCTTCAAAGCTCACTACTGTCCCTGTCACTTCAGTCTTCAACAGCTAATTCTTCCATTTGTTTTAGCTCTTTTGAACTTAGAATCATCCTTTCCAAAAGTTAGAAAATATTTCCAAATTCACACATACATTCTACAGAACACTTACAGAAGATCTATAGAACAGAAAAGAATAGGAACAGAGCAGAGACAGAGGCTCTACAGAAGGTCCACAGAGGGTTACAGAAGGTCATCAGAGAATAGAAAATCCTCATTACTCATACCAAAACCATTCCAAACTATCAAAAAAAAATAAATTCAAGAAGTTTTCAAAAGACCTCAACCTTCATCAATCATCAATCCATGCTTCATACAAGAAGAAAATCAGAATAGAACATAAGCTAAATAGAAGGCATTAGAACCAATCAGAACCTCAACAGAACCTATCAAAACATCACAGAGCTTCATATTTCTACTAAAAATCATCATGAGCTTCCAAAACATAATCAATATCATACGAAACACTCTCAAAAACTTCCAAAAATAACTAAACATCACTCAAAATCCATAAAGAATCAACCATCCAAACCTCAAAAATAACAAAAATCAATCACAAATTCAGTATTTTTCCACTCTCAACATGTCAATTCTAACTCTTGATACTATTAATAACATATTAGAGAATTTGGGAATCTTCCAAGTTCCACTTTCAAATAAGGAGTAAAAATTTGATTAAGTGGCTAAATCTTAACCTCATATTTGAGAAGGGAGCTTGGGGGGATTACTTATGTAGTATCTAGGTTAAGTTTCACCTTTAAGTAAGGGGATAAGATTTTACCATGTGTCCAAATATTAATCACATTAAGAATTTCCAAAATTCATAAAAATTATAAATTCCTAAATGTATGGTTTATTGTCTTTTCATAGATATCAATTTGGGCAAGGTTGCAAGATAATTTCTCTATGTGTGTGTGTGTGTGTTTTTTTTTCCCTTTTCTACTATCTTTAGAGTAGGGTTTGATATCGGTTCTAATTTTAAGATTGATATTTATTACATCAATGCAATCAATACAAGGTAGAGTGGAGAGTCCATCTTCTAAATTTTAGCTCAATTTATAGCAATTTTTTTCTTATTTTGTGGTGCCAAAATAATGCTTTTTTCGTTAAATAGGCTTGATATTTTATGTTATCTATAATTTTCAATGAGATTTGATGCTCATGATTTTGCAATCTACTATTCTTGCAACAATCAATACATGGTAGAGAAAAGATTTCATATTGTCTTTGGCAAATCAACTTATAGGTAAAAATTTTCTCTTTTGTGTTTCTTAAACTCGTGTCACTAACTAGTTAGAATCTCCCACATGAGAGACATGCATTGGGTAATGAGAACCAACTCTAGAACCTCTGGCCAAAACTAAGAAAGCACGACAAATCTTCCATGACCTATCCTAAAGAGAAATAGCATATCCTGCATTATGAAATTGACTGATAGAAATCAAGCTCTTACTAAGCATGGGAACATGTAAAACATCCTTGAGTATAAGAGAAGTCCCATTAGGCAAAGCTAGGTGTATGTCCCCTATATCAAGAATAGCATAAGTCAGCTCAAGGCCCAATGAAATGCATCCATCAAACTTCCTGTAAATAGAGAACCATGCTCAATGTGAAGTAACATGACAAGATGCCATAGAATCCAATAGCCAATCTGAGGCATAGGCTGTATCACTGAGCAAGAAAGTTGTAGGGAAACTAGATGACAGGAGTACATGCTCAATTGCATCATCATGGGTAACAACATGTACCTCACCACTAGTAACAGTGGTAACACCCGCTGCATCTCTTGTATCTCTGACTCTCTACTCATGTCGAGTTCGTCTCTGTCTCTACTGCTCTCTAATCCATCTGAAATATTTTCTTTTAACATGCCCAAGCTTACCATAGTGGAAGCATACATCTATAGAAGAAGAATCAGTAGAAGACAACGAGGAATCCAAGTCATCATGAATAGGGCTATCCATAGCATCCACGGAGCTCAAGGAGTAGAGGGCTGTCCCAACATAGGGAACCTGCTCATCATCAAGAAAATTGTTACTAGAAGCACAAGTGGTAGAAGCATGATGCTGCAAGTACTCTTCCATCCTCAATAGTGAAAGGCCAAGACATCTGTCAAAAGAGCATATGGTATTCAGCCATGAAATCAGCCATAACCATAAAATGGCAAACATGACTCTGCAGTACATCAAACCACATAGTAGCATCCAAGTCAATGCAAGATCGGTTAGTGGCGTAAGATCTTGCAATGGTCAAGCTCGAGGAGAAGCCCAAGTATCTATATAACAACATCCAAATAAGTGGCTCTATAAAGTACATGATAGTAGACAAAGTGCATAGCTGGGTAAGCATCAAGAGCAACTGCTCTCTGACATGTATAGGCAAAAGCAACCCAACTAGCATAGAAGCTAGGCAACACAGAAGCAACAAAGCCATAATTGCTAAATCCAAGCACTATCAAGAAGTCCACTGATTAAGGAGTAACCTGCAAAGAACCAAGCATCAATGAGCAATGAAAGCTCAATAACCAACTTCCAAGACAGTGGAGCAAGCACTGCTCAAACATGTATCTACATCCAAGTAAATCCAAGTCCATAATTAGGGCATTGAGGGCGAAATAGCATCCAAGCTGCATAAGTGATAAGCCAACCAAATGCAAACTACTCCAAAAAATTCTCAAATGCAAGTCGATTCAATCCCAAACATCTGCCATACTACACTCAAACCCAAAAGTATCCACATCAGACATCAGTCCCATAATGGGTAGCACGGGGCATAAACCTTGTCAAGTGAAATGCTAGTTGCAAAGAAAATGACATGGAATCAAGAATTGAGCTCTACTCTTTACTCAATAAGCATCTGGGAGCATAAATATCAAAGTGACATCATCCAAATACATAAGCATATCATCCCGAATAGTTGGGAGCACCCATAGACCATAGGCATAGCCAAACTGTAAGTAAAATAACTTGTAAACCAAGGTAGCATAAATCCCAACCAACAACGAAGTGTTCACATCCAAATCAAGGCTCAATAGCTCTCAAATAGCATATGCGGGCATAAACCATGATGACCAAGCATCAATACATCCAACATGACACCTGAATGTCAACAAAGAGCATTATTATGCATAAGATTAAACCTTGCTACCTAAACAATGTATAGCAGTAAATCCCTGCATAAATGTTGAGAGTGGAAAAAGACCAAAATTTTGACTGATTTTTGTTGTTTTTGAGGTGTGAATGATTGATTTTTGATGGATTTAGAGTGATGTATGTTGATAATGGAAGTGTTTGAGAGTGTTTTGAATGATATTGATTATGTTTTGGAAGCTCATGATGATTTTGAGTGGAGATATGAGGCTTTGTGATGTTCTGATAGGTTCTGATACCTTCTAGATAGCCTTTGTTTTGTTCTGATTTTCTTCTGTATGAAGCACATAATGATGATTGATGAAGGTTGAAATAATTTGAAAGCTTATTGAATAGTTTTTGATAGTTTGGAATTGTTTTAGTATGAGTTATGAGGATTTATTGTTCTCTGATGACCTTCTATAACCCTCTGTAAATCTTCTGTAGAGCCTCTATCTCTGTTCTATCTCTGCTCTGTTCCTGTTCTGTTCTGTTCTGTAGATCTTTTGTAAGTGTTCTATAGAATATATACGTGACTTTGGGAAAATTTTCTAACTTTTGAAAGGATGAATCTAAGTTCAAAAGAGCTAAAACAAATGGAAGAAGCAGCTACTGAAGATTGAAGAGAAGACTAAAGTGATAGTGATAGTAGTAAGCTATGAAGAGACATTGTAGTGGCTCTGGTGCCTCTTCAACAGAGACATACCTATTGGGAGGTGCATCCACGACCTTAAGAAGGATTATTGAGAGTCATTATGGAGTATTGTAGTGAGGAGATGATGTACTATTGAGAGAGAGAGAGAGAGAGAGAGAGAGCCAGAGATAGCCAATTCTATCAAAATAGTGTAACTATTTATGAGAGATTGAGAGAGAAAACTATGAAGACATTGAAGATGAATACTATGTGATTGATTTCCATTCAAAAATGGTGTATTCTTTTATATTCCTTGTTCTATTGATGGATTCTATGAAGATTTTGAAGATTATGGTTGATTCTATCAAATCCATGGGAGATATCTATTATGATGCTGCGTGAAGAATTGATGTTTTCTTTGTTTTAGTCATCAAAAGAATGAAATAAAATCTTGTTGATGTTACAAGATAGATTTTCTTGCAGTAGAATGTCTTTTTCCTTGGTGTTCCTCTTGGGGCTCCATGTTTTTGGTGCGCAGCCGGGGAAAACTTGCCATCAACAAGCATCAGAAGAGGTTGAAAATGAAAGAAATGGTATTGTTAATAAGAGATGAATTCAATGGATGTTTGCAAAGTTCCTTCCTCCATTGAAGAGTTGGAGATTCTCATTATTAAAGACACTTTCCACAAGAAGTTCATCCCACAAAGGCGGAAACATATTACCATCATGATGCAAGCTCTATGTGGTGGACTACTTCCTCTTCCTATTGAGGAAAAAGAGACATGCATCTTGGTGGAAAATTATTTGGGAATAAACTGAAGGGTAGAAGCAGAGAAAATGACTATCTATGGAAGATTTGGTATTCATTGAGAAGTCTCCATACATCATCAAGTGGGAGATCTTGAAGAAGCTTCAGAAGTCGTGGTCTGTGGAGGTTCACGAAAACAAGAAGGAAAAGAGTTGGAATTTGTTCGTGGATACTCAACAGCAAGATACGTGGGATGCTTGGTGCACTGATGTTTGTCCAATTACCAATCCATTGGAAGTGGGTAGACAGAGTGTTTTTCACAACGTACACTATTGAAACCCTTAGAAGTTGGCATTATTATAATGTTGGAACGATCCTAAGAAGAATGAGTTTTGATACTTTCAAAACGGAATATCTTCCTCTCTGTAGTGGTTTGAAAGCTGAATTCAGAGATGTTGAAAAGAAGGAAGTAGAGGAGATGTTGGCCAGAGAATCCCCTAGAGACTGAAGCCCTTCTCTGATTCTATTCTGTTGAGTACTAAACAATTGGTTGGAGCCAAGCCCTTGATGAATGATGCAATCAAGAGGTAAGCATTAGAATGAGTCTAGAGGTATGTGAGAAGAGAGAATGAAAAAATCAAAGCTGAGAACGAGCTCGCAGCATAAGATTCCTTTGATGCCCTAAAATCACTCTTGATAGAAGTTCCCATGGCGACTCAAGGTCCCTTTCCTAGTTAGATTCGTCCTGGAAATATTGATGACAGGCCAGCAAATGTAGTCCCATTGCCAATTTTTAAGGGAGAGTACAATAAAGACCCTGATCTTCATGTACAGAATTTATGGTAGCATGTGGCTAACAATGCTAGAACCCCTGAGCATTGGTTAGCAATATTCCCCGCCACTTTCAAAGGCATGGTGTTTCAGTGGTATGAGAGACAAGCAGCAGGAACTTTTGGCACTTGGGACGCAACTTGAAGTTGGCCTTCCTCACTAAATTCAAGCATGAAGGTTTTGAAGAGAGTGGATGCGAGAGGAGTTCATGTGAACCTAAGTCAATCCTCTAGAGAAAGAGTAGAAGCTTATGTCTCGCGAATGGAATCCATCCTGAAGAGATGGACTAACCATCATTTGGACAAAGGAATCCAGAAAGGAGTGTTTCTCAGAGGCCTACAACTAGAAGTTCGCAAGTTCATGGAATTGAGAAGACCAGTCAATCTGCAAGCTGCAGTGGAAGGTGCAAGATTGTATGATGAAGTTTAAGCAAGGTTGTCAATGACTCTAGGAATAGGAGTCTTACCTCCTCCAATGCCAGGAATGATATATCCACCAAATGCAGTCCCAGGGACAGTTCCATACCCCTATCCCTAGATGCAAACAGTGCCATAGTATAATGCACCTAATCCACTATGGTCACCATAGACGACAGTGCCTCAAATGATGGTTCAACCACAACAACAGTGGCCTCAAACAATTCCTCCAATGGCAACTCAACAACAATGGAACCCTACCAACTGGAATCAACAATCCCAAGTCTTAGCAGGAGCTATGAATCAGAACCATAACAGAGGACCCTCTAGATCGACCCAACCAGTGTATGAAGTAATTACAGAAGCTTCCCAAAACTCTACTACAAGTACTTCAAGAGGTGAAAATCTGAAGGACTACTTATCCAAATCAGTTGCAAGTATCAAGAAAGAGCTTATGGATGTGATTACAGAGCAGCTACAGACGCTGAAGGTGAATACCACCAATATATCCACTCATGTGGGAGCTAGGAGAGATGTGATGTGTTCTAATACATGGTGCAGAAAGTGTCATCAAGCGGGACATTTAGCCACTGAATGTACCCAAAAACCAACCATTCTTGGAGCCTTCTATTCCTATTGTTTGCGGAAGAACCATACAAAAGATATTTGCTCTATGAAAGAGATGCACGAACGAAGACAGAAATATGAAAATGCAAGATTCAACTTGCTAGAATCCAAAATGACAACACAGGATATTGTACCAAAGCCTAGGGAATTTGGTCCTAATTTCTGTCCAAGGAGGTTTTCCTCTCAAAGTTACAGAGGACGACAGTCTGGCGGTGGTTAGAGATTAGAGGTGGAATGTTAAAGGTGTGGAGAAAAGGTTCATATCTCCCCGAATTTTCCAAACCCTAGACAATTTGTGGATTACAAGCCCTTATGCAGCCGATGCAAAGGAGAAGGCCACACTGCAAAGGATTGTCCAAGTCTAGCCCCTATTAAGGCCAATGCCACTGATAGCCAACAGAAGGCACAAGAGTATGCCTCAAATTTGGTAGAGTTGGAAGTTGCCACTATCACGCATGCCAAGAAGAAGGAACCAATTGTTCAGAATGAAAATAATTCTCCTGCTAAGACTGTGAAGTTCAACATGTCAACAGAGAGACAGAGCAGTATAGGATAGATGAGTGCAGTACAGAGCACTGTAGTGCCACAGAGAGTCACAGAGATAGTCCCAGAAATAGAACCAGAGGTCCACGAGATAGATGATATAGAAGCTCCTCCAGAAACAGAAGAAGTGTCGATGATGTTATTACTAGAAGAAAAAGGAAAGATGAAAATGGGTGTAGCCCCATTCCCCAACAGGCTAGAGAAGCGTGTGGATCCTATCAAAGATTATGACTTGGTCAAAGACCTAGACACCTTTAAACCAAACTTAACATTTCAGCAGTTGCTGATGCTGTCTCCTAGCTACTGAAAGAAATTAAAAATCATCTTGACAAGAAGACGCGGACTAAGGATTGCTCCCCAAACAACAACAAAGTTCAACAGAGCCTCAGAACCAACGAAGGAAGAGGATGTGGCTAATGCCTTCCTAGATCCTGGAACCCTAGAGATCATTGTATGGATAGAAGGATGATTTATTTCAGATGCATTGATTGATGGAGGCTCATTAATAAACATAATGATGGATGTGACAATGAAGGAATTGTTGAGAATCAGCAATCACACTCAAACAGCCTCTTTGTATGGAGTCTCAAGGTCAAGGACATGCAGGCTAACTTATCCCATATGCACAATGGTGCCTACTGCAGTTTTCTACTTTCCTATAAAGCATTGTACTTGCTTCCTTTCTTAATGCAATGATAGTACTCTTTTCATTTCAGTAAAGTGTCAATGTCATTGTCCACATACACAAGATTGTGTTTATGAGTCCAAGTCTCAATCTTGGAACCTAATTCACTTGTGTAACAAACAGTGTCCATTCCATCATGAGTCTACACTTCTCCTTCCATCCTCCATAGCTTCCGGTTATGTCATGCTCTAGATCCCGCATTTCTAACATGGTATCAGAGCCCAGTTGGGCATGGCATTGCTTCTCCAGCCTCTCTTGATTCTTCTGAACCTCCATCCAGCTCAGTGTCAGTGTATGACTTCTTTTCTCAACTCTACTCTCACTGAAGCTTCCATGGCAGCCATAGCCAGTAGCACCCTGTCAGATTGAACTGCTTATATCTCACTCCACAGGTCAAATCTCTTGGAGCTTCCTTCTGGAAAAGTATTCCCCAACTCATAAAGCTTCCCTGTATCACATCAATCTAGGACATTGGACCATCTGGAGCTCAGCATTGTGAAAATCCCCAATCTCTGCTCTGTGTCTGCCATAGCCAGACAGGACCTACCTTGCTTGGAGCTTCCATAACTCTTCAATCAGGCCATTTCAGCCCACGATTTCTTCTGGAGAGTTATTCCTCTGCTCAAGGCGCTTCATCTTGGCACAATAATCGATGACATTGATGCTCCCTGCCTCCAGCATTGCAGAAATTGACTGTCACTGTCCAGATCTGTGCCGATTCTGTTCGTGGCCTCTGCGTGCGCTGTACAGCCCGCGATCTGCACAATCTCCATGGGGCTTTGGTAGCCCATGACATAAGCTTCCTAGATATGTAAAAAGTTTTGAAAATGATGCACTGTAGCTCCTGCAATAAGCAAAAAACCAGGCCCCTGTCTCAGAAACCCTAATTCCACCATAGCCAAAAGCTTCAAAATCTTGACATTTTTCACTGTTTCTCTCACTGAAGTTATCAACAATGATTTTAATCACTGAGCAATACTCTCTGAAGTTCGTTAAAGTACTGTCACTCAGATCTAAAGACATCAGCATCAAATCAAGAAGGGGAAGATCACTTGGAGTAAAAGACTTTTGCAGATTTGGTATTCATTGACACTCAGTTAGTGCTTTTTAGCACTTGTGTCTCTCAATCAATTCTTCTGTTGCTCAAATCTAATAAAGTCTGAAGTTGATTTGCTACTGTTCCTGTAAATCTAACATGGGCAAAGACTCGCCAAATGCTCGATTCAAAGGAGTCGGATTCCACACTTGGCAAACCCGCATCAAGCTCATCCTGATGAAGAAGGGTCTCTGGGCCATCACAAATGGCAAAGAGAAGAAACCGCGGGACGCGGACCTTGCAACTACTTGGAAAAAGAATGATGACAGAGCCCAGGCCATTATCAAATTGGAGCTAGATGACAGTTATATCCATCACGTGGATAACTGTGAGACCTCACAGGATACATGGAAAAGACTTGACACCCTGTTCGGTGCACAATCTAAATCATCAAAGTATGGTCTCCTAATTGAATTCTTCAGGCTTGAAATGAAGTCCAGCACATCACTTGCCACACATCTTAATTACATGGAAGGACTCCTAACCCAACTTGCAGGAATCAACATTAAAATGGATGAAGATGTTTGCATCGGTGTTCTACTTAAGAGCTTGCCTCCTGAATATAATAACGTATCAACAACTTTAATCAACATGCCAAATCCTGAACTTGTTGATATCCAGGCATCACTGTTAGAAGAAGAAAAGAAGCTAAAAACTAAAGAAGAACCAAGTACCTCTAGAGATGAGCATGCATTATATGTTGGCAACAGGTACAAAGGCAAGAAAGATCAGCTCTTTTGTGACTTCTGCAAAAGGACCGGACACACCGAGAAGTTCTGCCACGCAAGAAAGAGATCCCAAAAGGCCTATCTAGTCGCAGTCAAAGAAGAAGAAGAAAATGAAGCAAAGGAAGAAGAAGATCAAGATCACCAGGATCGGAAGGACAAGACTCATCAGTCCTTGTACTCTCATAATTCTGATAGACTGTTTTAATAGCCTTGTATTTTTCCTTGCCCTAATGCTTCCTGCCATAAGCTATGTAAACTCCTTATGTAACTTGGCATTACAGTCCCTGTACACTTTGTGAGGCCCCTGTTACAGCCTCTGGATGTCCACCATGTTTATGGTACCCATACTTAGCTTTTTCTGCGACAGCCTCTGGTGTTTTGCCATGTCTATGGTATACCCACACTTTGCAGGTGGTTCTCATTATAGCCTCTACACACTTTGTGCCTTTCCTAGTTGTGATTGAGGAGGGGTGTTGAGAATCAGCAATCACACTCAAACAACCTCTTTGTATGGAGTCTCAGGGTCAAGGACATGCAGGCTAACTTATCCCATATGCACAATGGTGCCTACTATAGTTTCCTACTTTCCTATAAAGCATTGTACTTGCTTCCTTTCTTAATGCAATGATAGTACTCTTTTCATTTCAGTAAAGTGTCAATGTCATTGTCCACATACACAAGATTGTGTTTATGAGTCCAAGTCTCAATCTTGGAACCTAATTCACTTGTATAACAAACAGTGTCCATTCCATCATGAGTCTACACTTCTCCTTCCATCCTCCATAGCTTCCGGTTATGTCATGCTCTAGATCCCGCATTTCTAACAGGAATTAGGGTTGCAAGGAATTCAACCTACACAATGGCTTATCAGATTGGCAGACCAAAGCATAATTAAACTGTTGGGCATCCTCCCATACATAAAAACAACCCTTGCAGGAAGAGACTATTGGGGCTGACATATTTGGTGGTTAAACCAAATTCTTATGGGACCTCATACCCTTTGCTGTTGGGAAGACCTTGGCTTTTTGAAGTGAGAGCAAGGACGGACTGGTTCAAAGGAATCCTAACCCTAGGCAGAGGACCTAACAAAGTGGTGTTGAAATTGTATGGATTGCAAAAAGGTAATGGATCTACATCCATCGAAGTTCTAACTGACTCCTCCAACAAAGTAACGGATGGTACATTAGGAGACGAAGAGGCTGTTAAACATATCTTTCCCAAGAAAACAGAGGCAAAGTCCCTAACAGTGGTGGGCAGTGTAAGCCAACTACCAAAGGAAGCAAAGTCCTTGTTCATGGCAGAATACCTCCTACCTCAACTAGAACTAACTTCTGAAATCACTTCTGACAGTGAAATAGAAGCATGGATGTACTGTTCTCCCTGATACATAGTAGTCACAACGACAAATGCAAAGACAGAGCCAGAGACAAAAGTATAACCATATGCAGATGCAGATGCAGAGGTAGAAGATCTGTTCTTCTCCTACAGAGCCTCTACAGAAGCAGAGATAGAGCCTCCAGAGGAAGAGGATGAACATGGTGAGGAAGAAAACAAAGCAAGTTATGAAAGTGCAGTTGAAGAAGATCCTCTGATAGTGGATAATCTTGTCGATGTTCCTACGGAGACCTCAGAGGCTGAAGATCTCAGGGTGTTGGATGGAATGACCATGGTTCCATTTGGGTTGACCAATGTACCACAAAGTATGCAGAATATGCATAAGCAATGGATCAAAGGCATAAAAATTAAGTTTGCTAGTGGCTCCTGTTTCCCTGACCGTTCAGTCCAGAGAAAAGATGATGATGATGCCCCCTGCCAATAGAAGCCAGAGCTATCAAAGCCTCGGCTTCTAGAAGGTCCGTGCTATGTGACATTCCTAGACGCATCCTCTGAAGATGAATCCCTAACTCTAGAAGAAATCACCACTCACACAGAAGCAAACAAAGCTCTGATACCCTTCTAGCAATCTCAATAGAAAAATGAGTCATCTGTTCAGAAGGGGGACACTGGTTCTAGTGGAACATCAGATGGTGACACTACCCCCTTGAAAGAGTCAGACCTCTATCCAGAAGCAATCCGTGGGACATTCATCCGTGAAGTGGAAGGTGAAAGACAAGTGACGCTCTTGGATACTGATGGTACCGAACGCCACCTGAAAGTGGGTCTCAATCTTCCAGAAGAAGAACTAGTGGTCCTACAAGACCTATTAAAGGAGAACCTAGATGTTTTTGCTTGGCCGTACAAAGACCTAAAGGGGATTGATCCCACAGTCTGCCAACATCACATTGACCTAGAGCTTGATGCCAAACCTATAAGGCAAAGAAAAAGGCATATGAATCCTAATTATTCTGCTTTGGTGAAGGCCGAATTATTGAAGCTCCTTGAAGCGAGTTCATTTATCCCGTGGCTAACAGTGAATGGTTTCGCCCATTGTGGTTGTACCCAAGAAGAACGGGAAACTTTGAATATGTGTAGAATTTTGAAAGCCCAATTCAAAGATGAAGAAGGATCATTTCCCTATCCCTTTTACAGACCAACTATTGGACAACAGTGGCAGGTCATGAGTTGTATTCCCTCTTGGATGGATTCAGCGGATATAACCAAGTCCAAATTGCAGAAGAGGACCAATCCAAAACAACCTTCACCACAAAATGGGGGACCTATGCCTATAGAGTGATGCCATTTGGGCTCTGTAATGCTCCTACCACCTTCCAACGAGTAATGATGGCTGCCTTCCAGAATCATCTTCATGATTTCATTGAGATGTATCTTGATGACTTTTGTGTCTATAGCTTAATCAGTGAGCACTAGGGACACCTAGAGCAATGTTTTGATAGATGCTGAGAGTATGGAATTTCTCTCAACCTCGACAAATGTGTCTTTGGCATCTCATCAGGAGTTCTTTTGGACCATGTTGTCTTTGCACAAGGGATTGCAATAGACCCGGCAAAGATTGAGAAGATTTCCGCCTTAACAACACCAACAAACCTCAAGCAATTGAGAGGATTTCTTGGCCATGTGGGTTATTAACAGAAGATTTATTGCACATTTTGCAACCAAGGCAGCCCTCTGCACAAGCTCCTAAGGAAAGATATGGATTTTCTTTGGACTGATGACTGTGAAGAAGCCTTTAATACCCTAAAACAGTGCCTTATCTAAGCACCTATCTTACAACCTCCTGACTGGATGAAGGAGTTTCATGTGCACACAGATGCATTAATTGAAGGGCTAGGTGTTGTCCTATGTCAAAAGGGCCCCTCTAAATTAGATCAACCACTTTATTATGCAAGTTGGAAGGTCAATGATAGGGAATAGAACTATACAGTGACAGAGCTTGAGTGCTTGGCAATGGTGTTTGCACTAGAGAAGTTTCGACACTATCTATTGTCAACATATTTTAAGTTCTATGTGGATCATGAAGCCTTGTCCTTCCTGATGAACAAAGAAGATGTTAAAGGATGACTGATGAGATGGTTGCTCCTATTCCAGAAGTTTGATTTTGAAGTGGTCACTAAGCATGGCCGTTTCGATGTCCTAGCCGATCATCTATCATGGATCCCTCAAACTACAGAAGAGGAACATGATGATACAAACCTTCATGATGCTTCCTTGTTTCTAGTTGAAATAGTTACTCCCTGGTATGCAAACATAGCCAACCTCCTGGCAACTCAATAGTATCCTCCTGGCATCTCAGGCCGTGAGAAGAAGAAGCTTCTATTAGAATCAACCCCCTACACTTTGCTAGGCGGTGCTCTAAACAAGAGAGGCAAAGATGAAGTGATGCAAAGATGTGTTACAGGGGATGAAATCGGCATAGTATTGAAAGCATGCCATGACGAACCATGTGGTGGACACCTTGCAAGAGAAGCGACAGCCAGGAAGGCTTTGTTAGCATACTGGTAGTCAACCCTCCACAAGGATGCATATGACTATTGCAAGAGATGTGATGCTTGTCAGCGAATGGGGAAACCCACCAAAACAAGTGCCATGCCACTACAACCCATTCTTTCCCTAAAGCCATTCGAGAAGTGGGGGATTGATTTTGTGGGTCCCATTGATCCACTCACCAGATGAAAGCAGAACAGATACATCTTAGTATGTACGGACTATATCACAAAGTGGTATGAAGCTAAATCCCTGAAGCGGGACAATGGTAATAGCGTAGCCTTGTTCATGTGCAAGAATATTATCACCCGTTTTGGTAGTCCCCTTGAGCTGGTAAGTGACAAAGGTACTCATTTCCTTAACAAAATCATGGAGGAGCTGATAGAGCTGTATAAGATCTGCCATCGCAAGTCCAGTCCTTAATACCCCAGAGCCAACGGCTAAGTTGAAGTCACCAATCGTATCCCCTGCTTGATCCTGACCAGGGGTTCGGCTCCAAACAGTTGGTCTGTACTCAACAAAATAGAATCAGAGAGGGATTTCAGTCTCTGGAGGATTCTCTTGCCAACATCTCTTCTACTTCCTTCTTTTCAACATTTCTGAATTCATCTTTCAAACCACTATAGAGGGGGAGATATTCATTTCTAAAAGTATCAAAACTCATTCTTCTTAGGATAGTTGTTGTGCCATCATCATAATAATGCCAGCTTCTAATGGTTTCAATAGTGTATATTGTAAAGAACACTCTGTCTACCAACTTCTAGTGGGTTGCTAATTGAACAAACATGAGGTTGTTAGAGCACCAAGCATCCCACATATCATGTTGTTGAGTGTCCATGAACAAATTTCAACTCCTTTCTTTCTTGTTTTTGTGAACCTCCACAGACCATGACTCCTGAAGCTTTTTCATGATCTTCCACTTTATGATGTCTAGAAACTTCTCTGTTTACCACAGCACAGAAGAACGAAAAATGGAGCAGAAGTGCGGGAGAAATGAAAAAAGAAGATAACCAAGAAGGCACAAGACAAAGAAAGGAGAAGTGTAAAAGTGCGTCTAGATGGAGGGCAGACTCTAAAAATTTGAACGACGGTGTCGCCTCGAGAAAAGAAAAGAGTAAAAGCGCGCCATTAAATATGAAGGCATTCCCAAATCCTTGTAAAAAGAGCGTCGGGCTCACTCCCGTGCCAATTGTATGCATTAGTGGGAACGGCATAAGTTAGAATGGTGGGAAATAGGAAAAGAGGGCCTAGGCTAATGGCCGGCCATGTAAAAATTGGGGATGACTGCCCAAAAAGTAGAGCATGTATATAAAGTTCAAAAGTGAATGAGAAGCTCATTCTTGGGTGTGGCTAAAGCTTCTTCTTCCTCTTCTCTTGCTTCTTACCTTCTTGCTTGTGCTTGAGCGAGGGATTGAGGGAGTGTGAGGGAATGAGGGAGCGAGTGTGTGTGAGTGAGGGATCGTGGAGAAGAAGCTCCCCATCTTCTCTCTTCATCGTTCCTTCTCTTCTTCTCTCCTCTCGTCTCACGCGGCTATGGAGGATGGAGCTTGAGGGAGAGGGATTGAGGTTGCTTGAGCTCGTTACAAGGATCATGGAGCTATCAGAGTGTGAGAGAGAGGAGGGAACTCGATTGAGCATCAAGGTAAGTTCACTACACCCACAAGGTAGGCATTGTGCGTTGGCTATGTGAGAGGTAGCCATGGCCACTCGGCTTGAAACGCTTGATCAATAAGCAGTCCGTGGGTCTTGGGGTAGAGCTCCGTAGCTCCCCTACATTTTGGTTCCATTTTCGGGACCGACAAAATCGAGCCTTGAGTTCCACGTGCATTGTATCGAGCATGGCAGTAGGGTTTACAGCCTAAACCGGTGCTTGAGATAGTTAGGAGGATTAGGAGGCTTTAATCCTTGGAGCAAGTAAGTATTTTGATTTGTTATTGAATGTAGAATAGGACCATCTATCTTTATTTCTGTTTCTATTTTCTGTTGCAATAGGTTAAGGGTAGGATAGGAAAAAGAAGGGAATAGAAGGGTTCTGCTGTTACTGGGGACAAGGAAGTTGGGACGTAGATTCAGACATCTGACTGATGGAGTGTATGTGATTAGTCTTTGAGTCCAAAAAAAACTATGGGAGGTAATAGGGGGCACAACAGATTAGGGTGCCCACATTTGACACCCTATTTTTTGAGATGACTGTGAGATTGGGAGCCCGGGAGAGAGTGAGAGAGGGAGAGAGCTACGGGAGATTGTGAGGTGCTGACCCATTGAGTGCCCCATCGCTTCGAGGTATGCCAGGCTTTTCCCTTTGTTGCTCACATTGATTTGGAAAATGCAGCACGATTTGATAGAGTAGGCATTAACCAGTCCCCCGATTCCCAAAATCGGATCGTCTGATTGCGAGAGTCGAACCATCCGATTGCGGGAGTCGGACCATCCAATTCCCAGAATCGGACCGTTCGATTGCAAGAATCGGACCGGTTGAAAATTGGACCAGTTGAATCCGATTCCTAGAATCGGACTTGCCCACCAAATCGGACCACGTATCTGAGTCCGAAACTAGAGCCACTCGACCCATTGCAATGGTCCGACCACTCCTCGTCCGATTGACCAAAGTAAGACCAAACCGCCTGTCCGATTCCCAGAATCGGGCCAGACCCGTTCGATTCCCAGAATCGCACCAAAGCACCAGAGCCTGAATGGAAGGTGACTCTTCTTGGCCACAGTCTTGGGAGTCCTGTTGATGTCTCTGACCCTCAAGGGAACCGAGTTTGATCTTGGAAGTTAGATTCCAGACAAGGTGACTGAAGAATCACCCCAAATAGCTAGACACTAGGTTGACATAATTGGGGTTGGATGCAATGGTCGACGACCAGTCACCCAACTAACCAACCTTGAAGCAGAATAGGGAATGCAACAGGGTCTTTCTATAAGACTTTAGAGTGGCTAGGACTTGCACCTAAAGCCATATCAAGCCACAATAGGAGGCAGTGAGGTAGGGCCTACATCATGCATTTAGTGCATCCTCACCTCACCTCCTGATTTCACCACCTAGGGTGCACTACAAGGAAAGGAAAAGCCTGCTTCCACACCAAGCACTAGAAAGCACTAAGCACAAGTTGTGGATAAGATTAACGATGCTTTTTAGTAACAAGGAGCTTAACAAGAAACATAATAACATCAAGGAACCCACTACTAGGAGAGGATCCCAAGGCATAGCGGGCTACTAGGGAACTCCATTTGTAGGGCCTTGAGAGGACACGAAGGTCCAGAGGACTGCAACATAGAGAATCAAATGCCGCCAGAGCTAATCAAGTTGGTTGACGACCCAGTGAACCAGGAAGCAGAAGCAATGTTAGGATCCCAAGGCGGACCAGGAGAGGAGAGACTGGACTTGGAAGAATTTCTAGTCATGGTGCAGGAGTTAGTCAACGAGTATGACTTGCTGGCCAGGATGGTAGTTCAGGGTAGGCCGGTAGAGGAAGTAGTAGCGGCCCTAGAAGAGGAACGAAAAGAAATCAAAAGGGCGCTAGAGAGCATGATTGCCTATAACGACGAGCAGAAGACTAGGAGACTCCAACAAGAAGTGGATATGTACGAGGCTCGGCGCATGCTAGCCCTGGCTGGAGCAGCAAAGGCAGGACCGAATGTGGAGAGAGAGCGGGCAGTGGAGGCCAACTTGTCATTAAGTGAACTTGTAGCCAGGAGACTCATGGATAACACGTCCACTGAGTAGGGCGCGGCAACCTTGGCCACAGCCTTACTCTCAGGATTGGGGGTCACACAAGGGGCAAAGGGGCAATCTAGGATCCCTATAGTCATGAAATAACTGGACAAGTACGAACCTAGCAATGACCCATATAGCTTTATGGAGTAGTTTGAATAGGTTTGTGAAGCAAACGGCCTCACAGACCCTGCACAATGCTCCCAAGCTTTTGGGCTATGCTTAGGTGACAAAGGGAGGCTGTGGTACACCAGCCTGGATGCAGCCGAGCGCGGGAACTTTGCCCATCTTAAGGACCACTTTATCAAGAGATTCTATGAGGCAAGATACTCCGACAACCTAATCGTTTACTTGATGAATGTCAACCAGAGAGAAAAGGAGGACGTAAGAGACTACGTCACACATGTACATAGCCTCTTCAAGAGGATCCCGGCCAACGAGCGACCTAATGAAAAGGTTGTGTCTACAGTGTTCATAAATGGAATCCGTAGCAAGGAACTCTACAAGGCCTTGGCTAGTAACTCCACACTACACAAAGACGTGCTGGCTAGGGTTTTTGATGAAGCAATAAGAGTAGACGACCAACTGAGGGAGCGAAGCATGAGAAACACCAGTCGGGGACGGTGCAGGTGAAAGGGCTTCAGAGCGATCAACGATGTTGGGTGAGAGAGAGAGCTCTAGCGCGCGGGATAAGGGAAAAGGAGTCGACCTAGGCCAAGACTTGGCAGAGGTGAGAATGGAGCTTGTGCATTTGCAAGAACAAATAAGGAAGCCTACGCGAGCCCAGGTGCAATGCATACACTGTGGTGGAAACCAGCTTCTAGCCGAGTGTCAAGATCTGAGATCTAGACCGTGTTCAAACTGTGGTAGGTTCGGACATGACGCATTGCACTGCAGATTGTCCAAGAGGTTTCCATATGCTCAGCAGTACAACCCTCCTTACCTAGGCAACAGGCCATCTAACTTCCTTGGCAGGGGAGCCCAGCTGGCCCTCCCAGCACCAAACGACACGAGACTAGCCATCCCTAGGCTAGAGATGAACCCAACAGGCATACCCAAACCACCTGGACCCTACGTAACCCAACCACCGAGTGACGCTCCTGTTCATTTTGTGGAGGAACCTAGTGAAGAAGAGAGCTACATAAACTCATACATCTCCTATGACGAGGAGGGCAATCCAGTCCTAATGGACTATCCACCGGTGCCGGTGATGGCACTAGGCAGGGGAAGAGGCAGAGCCTTTGGAGGACCAAGCTAGGATCCAATCTCATGTTGGACCTGCGGTCATCTAGACCATATACCATCACGTTGCCCAGAAAGGGAATAAGCAAATCAGGACAAGGCAGACCTTAGGTGCGCCGAATGTGGGATCACGCACTTGTTCCCTAAATGCCCTAGGCAGAAGCCATCAGCCAGTCCAGCCAACATGCCCTTGGTGCCCTTGGGGCTGTTTGGCGTAAAGACCTTTGGCGGAGAGGACACACCTATCCCACTGCATGTCATGACGTGAGCGCAAACAAGACAAATAGGCATCTCACTGCCCGGGCCAAGTAACCTAGATGCTACCTCACTGGGAAAGAAAAGCCAGAGGAGAAGAAGAAAGAGAACAGACGTGAGGATCACTCTTAAGACTGAGGAAGCTACAACCTTAGCGGCAGGAAGAGGGGTCACAGACGCCGGGGCATAGACCTTCGCCCCCAAAATGGTAGAACTAGGTAGTGCCAAGGTGGGGGAATACCCTCATCCGAGGCGACAACTCGAGGCTATCGCCAAGGTAAAGAAGTGGGTCAAGGATGCCCAAGAACACCTTAAAGATGCAGAACCCATATAGGAGGATCTGATGGAGGACCTCTCTAGTGCAAGCCCACCTGATTTGCCATCGCGACCTCAATCAGGGAGTGCGCTGACACCATGAGAGATGCCACAAGGGCAAGACCAGGAAGAAGCTTATCAACAAGCTGGCCATGACATGTGGCCGAAGAGTGGTGATCAAGAAGAAGGCCAACTACCCAGTAATCTCCTCACCACCGTATAGTAACCACCCCAGTGACCATTCATTTGGGAGACCTGGTTCAGTAGCACCCTCCATTGTGGCGAGAATTGAGGCACTGGGTGGAGGGAAAGTGTTGAGATGACAAGCTCAACACATGCAAACATTGATGATGGACCGCCTGGTTAGATGGGTCCACACATCTACACTTAGCACATCGGTGGTCATTATGACTCTCACATGGCCACTGACTCATTACTTATTATATTCAGGTTGTTACACCTATTTACAGCTGGCATAGTTATAGTGCCAGTCAACTAGTGTAGTCGGTTATGCATTGTTTGACTTAATAGGCCACCTTCCTTTATGTTGTATCTTATCTATACTTTGTGTACATTGAAAAGAGTGTGAAAGAAGAAGAAAAAACCAGCAAGAAAACGTTTTGGCCTCCATCTCTCTTCTTGTCTCTTGAGTGAGATTCTCATTGTGCATTCTGTGTGTGATCGGCGTAGCATCTTGAGCAAGTCCCCCCACCACGCGATTCTTGACATGGTATCAGAGCCACACCATTGAGAGAGGCTGATTTTGAAGGCTGAAGTGAAGGAGAAGAAGCAAGGTTCGAGCAAGCAAGCCACGGGTAAGAAGCTCTCCCATCCTTCCAGTCTTTCTCTTGGATAGTGCGTGTGGAGGCACCGGAAGCAGGGTAGAGCAAAAATATCAGATTGCAGTGAGATTTGGTGTGCGCGAAGAGCACCGTGTATTCTGCAAATAGGCCCCTTAGGGCTTGCCCGTAGTTATTTTGGTCATCTGAGGCCGTTTCACGGCCCGTTTTAGAGCCGCAAGGTTGCGGACAACAGTTTCAGGGTACACTGTGACTTCGACTGTATTGACCGAAAGTGGGTGCACAGGTTATAGATTTCAGATCTGTAAGTTCAAAGGTATTTACCAGTGAGTAAACACAAGGTTTATCTGCAAACATGTTGCAGATTACATGTACAGACAGTGAAAAAGGCTATCTGATGTATTGCTGTGCACTACAGGTCGAGGATTGTAGAAGATTTGCTTGCTGTTGGTATTAATTTTGTGATAATGGCAGAGAACAGTGAAAGCCCCATCATTGAGAAGCTCGACAAGAACAACTACCCTTCATGAAAGTTTCGTGTCACGAACTTCCTTATTGGAAAAGGCCTCTACGAGTTTGTTTCAGGTGAAGAAAAGGAGCCGGAGGTGAGTGATCCTCCAACTGCAGAAGAGACAAAGGCACGAAAGGAATGGAATGCAAAAGACAAGAAGGTCATGTATTGGTTGTCTGCAGTAATTGATAATAATATGTGGGACACATTAGAAATGCAGAGAATTCATATGCAGCTTGGACCATACTTGAAAGTATGTTTTCTGTAAATACAAAGGCACGAAAGATTCAACTCAAGCAAGAGTTGAACACATTGAAGAAAGGGAAGATGTCTATCAATGAGTATGCACTGAAGGTAAGGAGCATTGCAGATGCATTGGCAGCGATTGATCCAATGCCCGATGATGATGATTTGATGTCCTCTACCTTGGGTGTACTTAACAATGAAAAGGCTTGGAAGTCTTTTGTAACTTCTGTATATGTTAGAAAGCGATTTCCAGATTTTGATGAGTTGGTCTCCCTTATGATCACTGAAGAGATCAACATGCAAAGTGAGACATCTGAAAAAGGTGGTGAATAGGTCCAAGCTTTCTACTCCAGTTCAAGAAGGGGACGTGGCAGGTTCTCTTCAAGAGGCCGTGGTACAGGACGTGGTAGTGACAACCAGCAAAACAGATTGAATCAGCAAGTTGGCGATATGCAGGTTTCAGGCGGTAGTGGTAACTTTAGAGGTAGGGGGAGCTTTAGAGGAAGAGGTGGATGGCAAAACAGAGGCTCTAACAACTCTGGTATTGTGTGTCACAACTGTGGCAAAACAGGTCATATTGCAGCCCAATGTTATGCTAAGAAAGATGATATTTGCAGTGGTAAGTTGCAGCAAGGAAACTATGCATCGTCTTCACGACAGAATGAAGAAAAAAATGAACATCTGTTTGTTATGCAGCATATGCTGAATGCTATTACAGGAAAGGGAACACATGATGATGTTTGGTATGTTGATTCAGGTGCATCCAATCATATGACCAGCCATGCAGAAAGGTTTGGAGAGATGCAAGATTTGCAAAATGCAGGTTATGTGCAGACGGGTGATGATTCATGCCACCCAATTTCACACATTGGAAAAGTTCCCTTGTCCTTGCATGATGGTAAGACAAAGAGTCTTTCATATGTATTACATGTGCCATCTATTACAAAGAACTTGGTGTCAGTCGGTCAAATGGTAGAGCAAGGGCTGCAAGTTAGATTTAATGCAAAGGGCTGCTTTGTAGAAGAGTTCAATGACAAGTGCAGGTTGGTAGCAAAGGGAAGTAGAGTTGGACGTATGTTTAATCTGGATGCTGAAATTCCTACTATGAATGCTGCTATGTATGCCAAAGGAAAAGGTGTTGTTGCAGATATTGAAATTTGGCACAAACGCATTGGACATGCAAATGTAGAAAGGCTGAAATTAATGCAGTCCAAAGCGTTGGTTACAGGTTTGCCTACATTTAGAGTTGCAGAATTTCATAAGGTATGTGAAGCATGTCAGTTTGGTAAGCAGGCAAGACAACCCTTTTCACATGACAAAGATGTAAGCAGAAATATCCTTGATGTTGTGCATACAGACATTTGGGGGCCTACACAAAATGTATCATTTGGAGGCAGTTCATACTTTGTCACATTCATTGATGATTTTTCTAGAAAGCTGTGGGTATATTTTATGAAGGAAAAGAGTGAAGTGTTTGAGCACTTTAGAACTTTCAAGGCTGCAGTTGAAAGAGAAACAGGCTTGAAAGTAAAGTGCTTGAGGTCAGATGGAGGGGGAGAGTACCTCTCAAATGAGTTCAGTGATTTTCTGAGGTCTCATGGGATAAAGAGACAGTTCACATGCAGGTATATCCCACAGCAAAATGGGGTTGCAGAAAGGAAAAACATGGATATTGCAGAAGTTGCACGTGCCTTGATGGCTGAAAAGAATATGCCTTAGCATTTTTGGTCCGAGGCTATTCATACTACTGTTTATATTATGAACAGAACTCCCATAGCTACAATTCATGGTATGACCCCCAAAGAATGTTTTACAAGTAAGAAGCTTGATGTCTCACACTTGAAAGTGTTTGGCTGCATTGCGTATGTTCATGTGCCAAATGAGTTGCGGAAGAAACTGGATCCAAAGGTTGAAAAGTGTGTCTTTATTGGATATTCTTTAGACCAGAAAGGGTATCGCTGCTACAACCCTGTCACATGTAAGTTCAGAGTGAGGAGGGATGTCATCTTTGATGAAATGAACAGTTGGTATGCATCTAGTGGTGATGCATTGGATTATGATGATGATCATGACACTCATGTGCAGGCTGAAAAGCAAGAATCACGGACTCTTAGTGGACCAGAGACATCATCTGGTAGTCCTTGGTCTGGAAGACTAAGGAGTACCTCTACATCTTCGGGTGCATCTAGTAGCACTATAGGTAAAGACAAAGGAAATAATAAAGTGTCAGAAGGCATTGATGCAGTTCTTGATGGAGACTCCAGTGGCTCAAAGAGCTTGGATGATGAGCTTGGCATTCCTTCAGTGAGGACTCCAAGTGTGCGGAGAGAACGCGTCAATGCAAAGACTCCATTCAGTGATCCAGTGGTAGGCAGATCTAGTAGGGTCAGATACCCTGTTAAAAGATTTGGTTTTGAAGGTTATGCAACTCACCATTATGCTTATATGGTGAAACTAGTTGAGGATGTTGAGCCCACTTGTTTTGAGAATGCTGTTGGTCATACTCATTGGGATGCAGCAATGGATGAGGAGATGGTTGCCTTAGAGGCCAATAAGACTTGGGATCTAGTATCATTGCCAAAGGGCAAGAGAGCTATTGGATGTAAGTGGGTTTATAAGATTAAGCACAATGCAGATGGTTCTATCAGTAGATACAAAGCTAGGCCGGTTGCAAAAGGCTATGCCCACACACATGGCATAGATTATGATGAAACCTTCAGTCCAGTTGCTAGGATGGCAACTGTCAGATGTGTGATTGCTTTGGCAGCAGCCAAAGGTTGGAGATTGCAGTAAATGGATGTGAAGAATGCCTTCTTGCATGGTGATTTGCAGGAAGAAGTGTATATGGATCAGCCAGCAGGTTATGAGGATTTAGAGCATCCCACGTATATGTGCAGGTTGAAGAAGGCGCTCTATGGGCTCAAGCAAGCACCTAGAGCATGGTCTGACAAGATCAGAGAGTATCTTGTCAATATTGGCTTTTATGTTTCTGATGATGATCACTCACTTTATGTGAGAAAGGGAGATGCAAGTTTGGTCGTCATAGTCATCTATGTGGATGACTTGATTATTACAGGTGATAGTGATAGTGGGATTGCTGAAGTCAAGAACTCTTTGAAGAAGAAGTTTGAGATGAAGGATTTAGGTGAGCTAAGATACTTCCTTGGCATTGAGGTGATTAGATGTGATGATGGTATATGGCTGTCCCAAAGACAGTATGGCTTGGATATGTTGTCCAAGTATAGTATAACAACATGCAAACCACTTTCAGTCCCATTGGAGCAGAATGTAAAGTTGAGTGCTGAAGTTGGGGATGAGATAGAAGACCCTACTATGTTCAGGAGGATAGTGGGGAGTTTGATCTACATGACCATTACAAGGCCAGACTTGAGCTACGCTGTTGGTCTTGTGAGTCAGTTTATGCAAGTACCTAGAAAGCCACATTTGGATGCAGTCAGATGCATATTGAGATATGTGAAGTCCACATTATATTATGGACTTTTCTATGAAACAAGTACAGATGTATAGGTGTTTGGATATACAGATTCAGATTGGGCTGGTAGTATGTCTAATAGAAGATCCACCAGTGAATATATGTTCTCTCTTTGGTAGTGCAGCAGTTGCTTGGAGTAGCAAAAAGCAATCTACAGTTGCTTTGTCAAGTACAAAGGCTGAGTATAGAGGTGTTGCTGTTGCAGCATGTGAGGTAGTATGGCTACAAAAGTTAATGGGTGATTTGGATGTGCAAGTGGAAGGTACAGTTGTCATTTATTGTGACAACATGAGTAGTATACAGTTGGCTAGGAACCCTATGTTCCATACCAGGACAAAATATATTGAGGTACACTACCACTTTGTGAGAGAGAAGGTACTAGCAGGTGAGATTGACTTGGTGTATGTCAGCACACAGGATCAGATAGTTGACATCTTCACGAAGGCATTGAGTACAGAGAAGCTTCAAAAGTTTCGAAGCTTACTTGGAGTTGCAGAGATGCAGTTGAGCTTGAGGGGGAGTGTTGAGATGACAAGCTCAACACATGCGGACATTGATGATGGACCACTTGGTTAGATGGGTCCACACGTCTACACTTAGCACGTCGGTGGTCATTATGACTCTCACATGGCCACTAACTCATTACTTATTATATTTAGGTTGTTACACCTATTTACAGCTAGTATAGTTATAGCGCCAGTCGACTAGTGTAGTCGGTTATGCATTGTTTGACTTAGTAGGCCACTTTCCTTTATGTTGTATCTTATGTATAGTTTGTGTACATTGAAAAGAGTGTAAAAGAAGAAGAAAAAAACAGCAAGAAAACGTTTTGGCCTCCATCTCTCTTCTTGTCTCTTGAGTGAGCTTCTCCTTGTGCATTCTGTGTGTGATCGGCGCAGCATCTTGAGCAAGTCCCCCCACCACGCGATTCTTGATAGAAAGGGGGAGTATGTTGCCACTGACTTGCACAAGCAGGACGCAGTCACGTAAATTCCAAGCCTAACGTTGCACTCGTCTCCAAGGTCACTGCACATCAATTCCTTCTGGTGGGAAGGCACGGAGATGCATGTAGTCCTACCTGTCCTAGCCTTAGGGGACGCAACACGGAAAGGAATTGTGGACACCGGCGCAGGGGTCAGTGTCTTGAGCCACACAGTTCTATAGGCCTGGGAAAACCCACCTGTGGAAGTGGCTAGGTTCAATGTTACACTAGCCAACGGAATGAAGGTCAGTGACCATTCGGGGTCTTAAAAAAATAGCCAGTAAAGATCGCAGGAGTGCAGTTTCCCGTAAATTTCATTGTGATGAAACGGGTGGACTACGACATATTGCTAGGCCGGCCATGGATGAGGAATACACGAGTGATTGAAGACTGGGGAAACAGCCTCATATTCTTAGGGAATAGGACGGAAGTAGTAAGGGTTGAGATGGACACATGGAAAACTACCCCAGTCGACCTCAACGCTATCTCGACCATGTTAAAAGGTGATGCCGAGGCGTGCAAGCCTTATGGGACACTGACCAAGTACATTCCCTGCCCTGAGGACGAGAGGGATTGGATGCATGCCTTGGCAACCATTGACCTGCCATTCTTGGATGAGGAAGAGTTGTATAAACAAGTGGCTAAGTCACCAAGCATGCCAGCAGAGGAACCCACGGTGCCGCTTTGCATGATGGCGGGGAGCTCGCGGGAACCAGGGAGACCGGTCTCATTTCACACCCCCTGGAATAAGCTCGAGCTTCGAGAATCATGGGGTACCTAACCACTAAAATGAAAGGCAGTGAAGCAACTAATCTAGAGCCTTTAAGCGATCTCTTGGCTTGGCCTGAATGGGAATGGACCAAAGTGCATGAACTCAACCTATCATACAACTGGGCTTTAATCACCAACGAGGCGAAGATACGAGAGGAGAACCTAGGGGATGACGAGCAGTCGGAGGGGCAAGATTCCAGTAATGAGGAGTATGAGCACTGTCGGTTTGAGATGGACAAGAGCGAGGAAGGGTTTAACATGATAGATTATGACACTGAAGGGAGAGCAATCGAGCATATTGAGGCAGACTCTAGGACAAAACAGGAAAGGGATGAAAAAGGAGTTGTGTGGATGGAATGTGATAGAACGTGGCTAGAGCAGGCGGGAGCTATGGATTATGAGCAGGCAGGGATGGCACAATCGCTGGTAGTCCCAATACTGAAGACAAAATCACCTACTGAACTACGACCCCCGGGCGGGACCCCTTCCTCCAGCGAGGGATGCGAGTTTAACTCGGAGTCTGAAGTCAGTACAGAGAGTGATCCCGAAATACCCCAACCCTCTAATGTTAGACGCACTAAAGGGGATTTGCCAATACACTTAAGGCGCAAGCGGATTAAGGAGGGGACTAGGAAGCAAACTAAAAACTCAGAAGGAGAGAGGCAAAGGAAACCAAAGGACCTACCCAAATGCTTCACAAAGTTTAAGAAGGGTGATAGAGTGGTGGTTCTGCTAAGAGCAAAGAGACAAGGGCAAGCCAGGGAACCAATTGAGGGACCCACCAGGGTCAAGGAAGTCGACCTGCCAGAGGAGGGCAAGAAACCACGACCCGTGTTCATTGCTGACGACCTGACCAAGGAGGCGGAGGCTAGGCTGGTGGCCCTCCTGTGGGAGTATGTCGACGTGTTCGCCTGGTCCTTGGAGGAACTGAGAGGAGTCGATCCTAGGGTCGTGACCCATAACATTCCCATGGTCCCAGAAGTGGTGCCAATGAAGAAGCAACCTTACCCTATGAATCCCAAACACACTCATGCTGTGAAGGAAGAGATCGATAAGCTTATGAAGGTGGGATTCATATACGAGATCGAGCACACAGATTGGGTATCATCCATAGTGATAGTTATGAAAAAGAACGGCAAGATTCTAGTGTGTGTAAATCACAAGAAGATGAATGCCGCTACGAGGAGAGACAACTACCCTTTGCCATATACCAAGCACATGCTAGAGAGAGTAGCAGGCAAAGAAGCTTACAGCTTTCTGGACGGATTCTCAGGCTACAATCAAGTGCAAGTGCACCCTGATGACAGGCATAAGACGGCCTTCGCCATGGAGTGGGGCGTCTTTGCCTACATCGTTATGCCCTTTGGGCTAATGAATGATCCTGCAACCTTCCAATGATTAATGTGCATGATCTTCAAGGACATGCTGCGACACGAGCTGGAGGTGTTTGTGGACCACCTATGTGTACACTCCAGTTGAGCCGAACACTTAGAGAGGCTGGGAGCCAACGCTGCTGACTATACAAACTCTCGATGAACCCCTTGAAGTACCAATTCTGGGTGAAGCATGGATGCATCCTAGGTCATGTAGTGTCACAAAATGGCATTGCCACTGACTTTTCAAAAGTCAGGGCCATTACCGACCTCCTGTTGAGATATCGAACTCCACTCGTGATACGCCAAGGTGACCGTTGTGTATTTATGTCACCGACTTGTCAGTTGCAGATACGGTTGGTACACCGCCCATGAATAATAGCTACATGACAGCTATCCTTATCTACTCTAGTTTGTGGCTCAGTTAGTATGCCATCTTAGTTAGTTGAGTTTGGTTTGAGACCCATATATAGGGTTCTTCTATTTTTTTATATGAGAGTTCTTTTGGCTTACACAACTAAGAAGAGGAAAACTGTTTTCAGCCTCCACCTCTGTGTGTATTCCCCCATTGTGCAAGCAAGAAAGCTACAAGTGAGACTCCTTCCTTCTCTCCCAAAATCTTGACATGGTATCAGAGCCTTGTTCGTGGTAAGGAGCTCAAGAAAGCAAGCCAAGCTCGCGGTGTTCTGGTAAGAGGAGCAGTGTTGCTTTCATTTTCTGTTTTGGGAGCAGATCTCTGCACGTAGCACAGCCGAAAAGTCCAAGAGTGCATTGTCTCAAGTTGAGACGCCCTTCGCGGTGAAGCAAGAGGGCAGTATATGCTGTGGGTAAGGGCTTTAGCCCTTGGCGACCTTGTTTTTTTGATTTGAGGCCATTTCGGGGCCTATTTTGGAGGCGGAAGTTTTCTGCACACACTCAAGAAAAGGCCCTGTTTTATGCTGTGCGACCACTGTTCTACAGGTCGGTGAAAAGTTACTGTAGAAATTGCATCGTATGCTTGTGCGCAGAGACATTGGGAGTTTCAGAATCA
Source organism: Lygodium microphyllum (assembly GCF_053477565.2). Classification (NCBI taxonomy): domain Eukaryota; kingdom Viridiplantae; phylum Streptophyta; class Polypodiopsida; order Schizaeales; family Lygodiaceae; genus Lygodium; species Lygodium microphyllum. Next base: position 23,660,273 of record NC_141152.1, on the reverse strand, counting down.
TCCTTGGTTCCTGTTTATGCAAAATCGTCACTAGGAAGTGACTGTGTGGCCAAATACCACTTTCGCTTGTTTTGCAGATTTGCCTTTGTGAGGCTGAAGCTGTGTTCTTTGCAGTGACAGAATTTTTTGCAGTGTTTTGTAATGGCATCTGATTCTCTCTCACAGATTGTCACTGAAAAGCTTGACAAGAACAACTTCCAAGCATGGAAGTTTAGAATGACGAATTTCCTTATGGGAAAAGGATATTGGAAATTTGTTGCAGGAAATGAAGAAGAACCAGTTCTTCCTGATGTTCCCAATCAACAGCAAATGCAGGCATTTAAAGCATGGCATGAGAGAGCCAGGAAAGTTATGTATTGGCTTTCTATTAGCATTTCAGACTCTATGATTGTGCATATTCAAGATGCAAGAACACCAAAAGAGGCATGGGATACTTTGTCAAAAATGTATAGCACAAATACGCAAGCCAGGAAAATGCAGCTCAAGCAAGAGTTGCACAATGTGCAAAGAGAGAGTATGAGCATCAATGACTACCACATGAAGGTGAAGAAGATTGCAGATGCACTTGCTTCCATTGGGTCGCCAGTGGAAGATGATGATTTAGTCTCAGTGACCTTGAATGGTCTAGGAAAGGATTATGCACAGTTCCAAACATCCATTTCCATCCGTGAAAGATTTCCTGATTTTGAGGAGTTGATTGCTCTTCTAATTTTTGAGGAGCAGAGAAATGATGGTGCAGCTTCTTCAGGAGGAACTTCAAAAGAAGCTGTCTTCTACTCAAATGCTGGAAGAGGTAGAGGCAGAGGTAGAGGAGGCCGATATGGAGGCCGTGGTAGAAATCAAAATATGCAGCAAACTCAAGAAAACCAGTCCTATGGAGGAGGACATTGTAACTCTAGAGGCAGGGGGAGCCAAAGAGGTCATGGTGGATAGCAAAGAGGCCAAAATGCAAACAGTAATGTTCAATGCTACTATTGTGGTAAAATGGGTCATATGGCTAAAGACTGCTATAAAAAGTAGAATGACATCATGAATGGAAAACTGCAACAAGGGAATTATGCATCTTCTAGTAGACAGGGTGCTGACAGAAATGAGCATTTGTTTATGGTGCAGCACATGAACAATTCTGTGACAAGTGTAAAAGAAAGCAATGATGTATGGTATGTTGACTTAGGTGCATCAAACCACATGACAGGTCATGCAGAATGGATGGAGGATGCAAAGAAAATGGAAAAACCAGGATTTGTGGAGACTGGTGATGATACTGCACATCCTATTGTGCAGATTGGAAAAATTCCTTTGTCTATGCAGGATGGGAAAAAGAAATACCTATCCGATGTATTTCATGTTCCGAATATCACCAAGAATATGGTTTCTGTTGGTCAAATGGTTGAGCAGGGCTTGCAGGTCAGATTTAATCCTCATGGATGCTTTGTTGAGGATATGAAAAATAAAGGTCGCTTGATAGCAAAAGGAAAGAAGAAGGGCAGAATGTTTACATTGGATGCAGACATACCTGAATTGAGTGTAGCAATGTTTACACATGGGACCGGTGTAGTTGCAGATATTGATATCTAGCATAAACGCATTGGTCATGTTAATGTACAACAACTTAAATCAATGCAGGCCCAAAATATTGTTGTAGGATTGCCCAAATTCAAGGTTGCAAAAATGCGTAAGGTATGTGAAGCCTATCAGTTTGAAAAACAGGCAAGGAAACCATTTCCTAGACATGTTCAAGAGAGTGAGAAGCCATTGGAATTAATCCACTCTGATGTGTGGACTACTAAAGTTGCATCTCTTGGAGGCTGTCATTATTTTGTCATTTTTATTGATGACTATAGCACAAAAGTTTGGGTGTATTTTATGAAAAAGAAAAGTGAAGTTTTTGGGCACTTCAAAACTCTTAAAGCTATGGTTGAAAAAGAAATAGGCATGCAGATAAAATGCCTAAGGTCAGATGGAGGGGGAGAGTACCTCTCAAATGAGTTTGCAAGGTTCCTGCAGGAGCATGGCATAAAGCAGCAATATTCATGCAGTCATACCCCACAACAAAATGGAATTGCAGAAAGGAAAAACATGCATATTGGAGAGGTATCTCGTGCCATGCTCAATGAAAAAGACTTGCCAGATTTTTATTGGGCTGAAGTAGTTGCTACAATAGTCTACATAATGAACAAGACTCCCACTGCAGCAATACATGGAATGACTCCATAGGAGAGGTATACTGGTAGGAAACCAGATATTTCTCATTTGAAAATTTTTGGTTGCATTGCCTATGTACATGTGTCAGATGAGTTGAGATCCAAGTTGGATCCAAAAGCTGAGAAGTGCATCTTTATTGGTTACTCTCTGCAGCAAAAAGGGTATAGATGCTATAACCCTTCTACTCGTAAGTTTACAGTGAGCAGAGATGTTCTTTTTGATGAGATGAGTAGCTAGTATAAACCAATAAATGTGATTGATGATGTAGATGCACAAAATGGTAATGCTGCACAGAATTCACAGCAGCAGTCACAAAATATTAGTGGACCTGGAGCGTTCTCTAGCAGTGGTTCACATTCTTCGCTGTGGATAGGTAGATTGAGATCAGGAGAATCTTCTCAACGTAATGCAGATAGTGGTATGCAGGTATCACAAAAAGGAAAAGAGAAGGTTGATCTGTTTGATGTGAATGCAGGAAACTCTTATGTGGATGGTGAATCCAGTGGCTCAAAACAGAGCATTGATGATGAGTTGGGTATTCCTTCTATTGTTACACCTGGAGTAAGGAAGACCAGGGATGTTTTGAGAGCACCTGGGAGTGAACCTACTTTGCGTAGGTCTACGAGAGCTAGGTATCCTATGGATAGGTTGAAATATGATGGATTTACAGCCATTAACTATGCATATATGGTCAAAGTGATACAGGAACCAAAACCCACTTCTTTTGAGCAAGCCATGGGAAAAGAAAAATGGGAGAAAGCCATGGATGAAGAAATGGATGCCTTGGAAGCAAATGCTACATGGAAATTGGTACCTTTGCCTAAAGGTAAAAATGCAATTGGCTGTAAGTGGGTTTATAAGGTGAAGCACAATGCAGATGGTTCTGTGAATAGATACAAGGCAAGATTAGTAGTCAAGGGGTATGCACAAACATATGGCATTGACTATGAAGAAACATTCAGTCCGGTTGCAAGGATGGCAACCGTAAGAGCAGTCATTGCTATGGCTGCATCAAAGGGACGGTCTTTACATCAGATGGATGTAAAGAATGCCTTCTTGCATGGTGATTTGCAAGAAGAGGTCTATATGGAGCAGCCACCAGGTTATGTGCATGATGTTCATCCTGAGTTTGTTTGCAGGTTGAAGAAAACCTTGTATGGCTTGAAGCAAGCACCTAGAGCATGGTCTGACAAGATAGGACAGTATCTTGTCACTATTGGCTTTCAGATTTCCAAAGAAGATTTCTCACTTTATGTGAGAAAAACAGAGAAAGGTATTATGCTAGTCATTTATGTTGATGATTTGGTTATGACAGGTGACAGTGATGAAGATATCCTTGATGTGAAAATGGTTTTGAAGCAAAAGTTTGAGATGAAGGATTTGGGAGAGCTACGTTATTTCTTGGGCATTGAGGTGATCAGATCACCAAGTGGGATACAGCTCTTGCAGAGGCAGTATGGATTGGACATGCTGTCCAAATATGGGATGACAGGCTGTAAGCCTATTTCAGTTCCTTTGGAGTAGAATGTGAAGCTGAGCACAGATGCAGGTGAGCTTCTACAAGACCCTACTATGTATAGACGCATAGTAGGAAGTTTGATTTATATGACTATTACCAGGCCAGATCTGAGCTATGCTGTTGGATTGGTAAGTCAGTTTATGCAGGCTCCAAGGAAACCACATTTGGATGCGGCTAGACGCATACTCAGGTATGTGAAGTCCACATTGCAGTATGGACTATTTTATGAGACTGGGGTTCAGATACAGTTACATGGATATACTGATGCTGATTGGGCTGGTAGCATTTCTGATAGACGATCTACCAGTGGACATGTGTTCTCTTTTGGGAGTGCTGCAGTCACTTGGAGCAGCAAGAAATAGCCTACAGTTGCCTTATCTAGCACAGAGACTGAGTACAGGGGCGTAGCAATTGCTGCATGTGAGGTAGCTTGGTTGCATAAGCTACTTTATGATATGCATCAACCTACAGATGGGCCAGTTGTCATTTATTGTGACAACATGAGTAGTATACACTTGGCAAATAACCCAGTCTATCATGCTAGGACAAAGCACATTGAGGTGCATTATCACTATGTGCGGGAGAGCGTTTTACTAGGTCTTATTGATCTAGTTTATGTCAGCACAGAGGATCAGGTAGCTGACATATTCACGAAGGCATTGGGCGCAGAGAAGCTGCGCAAGTTCAGAGACCTGCTTGGTGTGCAGGCATTAGGGCCAAAATTGCTTCAAAAAATGCACTTTTGTTAATCACGGGATTAAGGAAAGGGCCAAAGAGAGTTCGCCACATGTGCAAGAATATGGTATTCTTGTCTCCTCTTTTTTAGAGATAGTGGAGTCCATTTCGTGATTCTCTCTTCTTTTTTAGCCAAAACCCCTAAAGTCTGACATGTTTTGGAGTCCCAAAGACGTTATTTACTTACAAATCTGACAAAATACATGACAGAGATGTGATGAAATTAATAATGAGTTTTTTGAAAGTCGAGAGATCTTTCAATATTGTTTTTTGTGCCCAATACATACTCATTTGGGTTCTTGGCGCTACTTTTTAGTTCATTCACCCCTCTTTGAGCTTCTTTCTCTGCACTTTCATTATTTTCATGGCTTCCTCCAGGCGCCCTTCTCGTTTAATACACTCTTGCACAGTCTATAGCCAGGGAGTAGATGGAAATTTTGAGCCCAAAACCTTTGCTGTAAACGATTGGGTTACCATGCTGCCATCTTGCAAGGGCTCTCATAAGGTGAAAAGAAGGAAATGAGAAGATATAAAACATCACTGGAAGGGGCGTATCATTGCCTTCAAAATTATGCCCGAAGGCTGGTTTGTCAAGGTGCAACATGTTTACATGGCCAAGGATATGCACTTGCCTCCAAACGAATGTGTTCCCCAACAAACACATTGTAAGTTATAAGTTGAATAACGTATATAATTCTTTTCCATTTATGCAAGTTCTAACAAACAGTTCGTCATTGTAGATATCTTTCCGTCAACAAGTATTGAATGGCAACCTGTGGAAAGCCTAAGTGGAACTTTCCATGCCATTCATAAGGGATTGGCAGACATTATTTATGCCGATCAAACTGTGTCTTTTTATAGTGAATGCAAGGTTTTTATATATTATGCACAGTATGTGGTTCCCTCTAAAGCGGATAGGTATGGGAATATCGAAGATTTGCCATTGCCAAGTCTTTCATCTCTAAATTGGGAGATTCCTGACAAGGTAACAGTGCAGAGTTTCAAATTCAAAATATCTCAGGATATTAAAAAGTCCATGACAGCTGGAAGGATCTCAAGAAGAATACGTTTATCATGGTTTGTACCCCTCCATATCTTCGTGGCTTGCTTCAAAACAGAAAATTTACAAAGAACGAAGGTATCCTGGTTAAGTAGAAACTTTTCGGAAGAGGATTTGGATAACACTATAGGGACGCATTGGAAATCTAGAGAGTGCGATCATAAAGGTGATATCTTGAGGTGCAGTGCATGCCCTCAATCCTTGGCTTTGGCTTACAGTATCCCTCGCCAAAATCTTGCTTTGGCCTTTGAGTACAGGCGATACAAACTAAGATTGGGTGTTTGGGTTCCCTTGGATTTTGATACAGAGAACACACCATATGAACTTGTGGTGCACGTTTTTCCACATGAAGAAGTAAAGAAGGTGAGTGTTACTTCCAATTGGAGTCTGAAAGATGTGAGGGATACATTGGAATTGCTAGACAATATATCCCCTACATACAAGTTCAAAGTGAATGGTGTAACAATTGGTAAAAGAGCCGAGCGCTCTTTCTTTTGTACGAGTTGTTTGTCTCCCACAATTGTGAGTTTGGGGCCTTAAGAATGAAAACTTGGCAGGAATTTATCTCAATAGACTGTCCTTAAGATATTTTTTAATGGGAACTTCATAAGCTATCGTGAAGCAAGTCGCCTTTCGAATGTGTATAAATAAAATGTACATTGCATCCGATTTACAAGTGAAAATTTTCATTGCACAATGAGGTACAAAAATTGCATAAAAATGTACAAGGCCAAAATAATAAGGCTCGTGTATAAAATGTACATTGCATTCGATTTACAAGTGAAAATTTTCATTACACAATGAGGTACAAAAATTGCATAAAAATGTACAAAGCCAAAATAAAATGGCTCGTGTATGCTTATGTTTGCTATTTTCATTCTTTATCGATTTCTTCAAATATATTTTTTCTCACAGGGCCTTTCTTTGATTGTTGAAAAAATTTGACCTTTACAGGTAGTCTCTTTTCTTGGGGCTTAAGAGGGGATGGATCAAATTTAAGAGGAGAGAGCACTGGCATTCCTTTTTTCTTAGACTCTGCAGCAGTGGTCCCATTGCCTTTTCCCTTGCCCTTGTCTTTACCATTGCCATTGTCCTTACCCTTTCCCTTGACCTTTCCCTTGCTTGTGCCCTTGGCCATTGATGTATTGGGAGGAAGAGGGGAGTCAGGATCATACGGTGTGATTGCTTCGTCTAGAATCAGCTCGATGCATCTCTCCCTTATCCACCAAACATATGATTTAGGATAGTCTCTACACTGTAAGAATAAATGTTATAAGTTAGTGAAAAGACATCATGATAAGGGTTACACAAACATCAAATGAAATAACCTTACATTCACTCCCTCTATTTGTAACAGCTTTGAATCCACTGTTCTGCAAATGTTTGAGATAACTCTCCATCCACAAGAATGCGCATCGCTTTGCAATGGAACTTCTTGTAGAAGAAAAGTATACGGCTTTTGAGGATCAGCAAGATCCTCGTATGTTGTATCCAAAAAGGTAGAAACGAGTCTACCAGCACTGCAAAAGGAAGCTTTGTAAGTTCAAAATATTATTTATAAAAGAAATCAAAGAAAGTAATTTTATTCCAACATACATTCGTGCTTGACCGTGAACACCGCTGAGAGAATTCATAAAGATAATTTCCCTTGAAAGACAATTAATGTAGATGAGACTCCAATGCCCTCTGCAAATTCATAAAAGAGGTGAGTAGAAGGATGAAAGCAAATGAACATAAATTCTCCTCTACAGAAAAAGAAAAATACCTTTCTACATAAGGAAAAAAGATGTGGTAATTTCTCACACTATCGAAGCTACGAAAAAATGGTGAAATATTAGAACCAGATTTTGCAAAAAGTCCCACAGAGAGAAGTGGATCAACAATGTATATGGTTCTTCGGATATCGAGAGTGAGAGAGGACACCAATGCCCTGCAGATAATAGCAAAAGCTATTCAATACCAATTTCATCCAAAATATAATTGAAAAGACTTAACTTATGCAACAAAAAACCTTACCTTATGCAACAAAATACCACGGAGTCAGATAGTTGGACATCCCTTTTTTCCAACATGGGCTTGTCCTCGGGAGATATACTAAGATATTCCTCCTCAGATTCCCCAGCAACATTCACAAGAATCTGCCCATACACTTTGCCCATCCTCTCGCTGTTGACGGGAGCAAGTGATGCGGCTTTCCTCTTGTAAACATCGTCTTCAGTTTCAAACACCTCCTGATTTTCTTCACTCAAGAAAGCCTCCTGCTGGGTGGCACCCCTTGTAGGGTAAAGGTCACTAACATCTTCAACTTTTAGCTTTTTCTCTTTCCTGGACAATTTTGGGGGAACGTTGAGGATTTCAAAGGCTTTTTGATCATTGGAAGGCAAGGGCCTCAGGACTTTGTCAAACCTATACCTCACTCTGCTAATGATGTTGAAATCTTTATTCATAAGGGTGATCCTATGAGCATGGGCGGCAGCAATGTAAGCGTCATTCATGAAATCAATAACAAAATCTTCTGCAGCCTCTTGCAGGGCAAGAATGGCTGAGAGTTGCCACTTCTTATTTAGACCAGAGACAGTTGCCACTTGAGACAATCTATCAGAGATCTCTTTAACCACCCTTATAAAAGCAGCTTTTGGAATGACATGTTGTGTAGCTCTCTGGGCTTTCCTGATTTCACTAAAACATCTTTGCATATAGAAGAACCTGGACTTCCTCTTTCTCTTTTCTGACTTGGGGTGTTCAGTGGCTTCAGCAGATGTGGGCTCAGGTACCATTGTAGGGAATGAATCTTTCACAGGGTTAGCCTCATCCTTTGCTTCCTCAACTTCAGGTGAAGTAACATTTATGGAAGATGTAAGGACAACACCTGGTGTAGGAGGGATTTCTGTTGTAAAATGCTCTGGAGCCTGTGATGGACCAGCTTCTTCTACCCCCTTAGATTCATCAAATTTTAACTTTCTTCTACCCCCACTGTCCTTCCCATCTAAATACACTCTTCTTGCAGTTTGCTTTGTCCTTGCCATCCAGAAAAGGAAAAATAACAACCAGAAGGACAATAACTGAAAGTGACGAAATGAGCAATTCCGATACGGTGCGATATGAACAAAGCGAGCAGAATGGAACAGCGCCCTCGCTCCGTGTTGGAGATCAGAAGCCGATACGGCGCGATAGGGAGAAAACGATTACACGGTTTGGACGCCCTCGCTCTGTATGGGAGATGAGAAGCCGATACGACGCGATTATGAGAAGACAACTACACCGTTCCAGCGCCCTCGCTCCGTATCGGAGATGACAAGATGATACGGCGCGATTAGGAGAGAACGAACACACCGTTTTAGCGTCCTCGCTCCGTATCGGAGATGACAAGATGATACGGTGCGATTAGGAGAGAACGAACACACCATTTTAGCGCCCTCGCTCCGTATCGGAGATGAGAAGATGATACGGCGCGATAAGGAGAAACCGACCACAACGTTCCAGCGCACTCGCTCCGTATCGAGATGAGAAGATGATACGGCGCGATAAGGAGATTGCGACCACACCGTTCCAGCGCCCTCGCTCCGTATCGGAGATGAGAAGCTGATACGGCGCGATTAGGAGAAAACGACCACACCGTTTGGACGCCCTCGCTCCGTATCGGCACACCTCTTTTTGCTAGCGGAAAAAGGACTTGTATTGCACCGTATCGGCAAGCAAGGCGGGAAGAGCTCGAGAAATGAAAAGTGTACACGTCGGACAAATGACCACTTATATACCCAGGTAAATCATGACACGTGTCAGACACGTTTCCGATACTGATTGTGCCACGTATCTGCATTTATGGTCCATATGCTACGTGTCAAGTAATTACCGGTCCACTTGTTCGCCACGTGGTTTTCGGCCACGTGTTACCCAACGGCTACTGCCACGTGTATGGGACTAACGGATACTGCCAGGTGGCATAATCCGCGCCTACATAAGGGTGTGTTTCTTATCTGTACGGCTTTTTTCAGTTTCTGACCTTTGTTTGTATTGCTGATACGGCGCGAGAGCGATTGTTGGTTTTCTTCGCTTTCCTCTCTTCGCTTCGTTTTGGAGGTTCTGTAGATCTAGTCTTCTTTCAGCGTTCCTGAAGTTCGTGTGACCACCTTTGTTGTGGCTCTAGCGCTTCTTACTGGGATCACCGATACGGCGCGAGGGGGCCTTTCCGTTTGAATCGTTTCTCTCTTATCACGCCGTATCGTCAGAAGTTGGAAACATGTCTGAACCCATACAATCCAAGGTTTCTTCAGGAACTGGTAAAAGAAGAAGGCTTTCAAAAGGCTCAAGTGCATCAACAGCTGATCAGCCTGTGCATTCTTTTTCCTCTCCATCCTCTGCCACCAGTGTGAGAAAGCCAAGTACATCTCCAGGGAAGCGAACGCCAGTAGTGAGAGGTCAAGGAGTATCAGAGCTCATTGATATCACTCCATCAGAGAGGCTACTTGATTTTATGCTTCAGAATGGAATGGATGTCTCATTCTATGGAGTTGTGAAAAATATTTTTAATCCTGATTGGGAACTTGACAAAGTTCTGAAATCTTGTGAAAATTATATTGTGGAGGACTTTTTGGAGTTTGAAACTCTTGCAGGTCCTTCTGTTGAAGTTGGCACAATTGAATATGTCCATATTCCCATTGGGTCAACAGGAAATGAAAAGGCAGTATTTACTAGAAAGTGCAGGGCTCACTCTCTGGAGAGGTTTCATTCAACAGACATATTTTGCTGCACTCATTCCAAAAACTGCAAGATGATGAGAAAATCTGCTGCTTTTATTATATTCATCCTTGTCAAATACCCTATGAAAGCTAAGGAGCAACAGTTGGAAGGAGCAAAGACTGCCAGCTTTTGCATGTTGGATGAACTGGCAGATGAAAGGGAAATAGAGGAGGTTGCAGATACAGATTTTGAGGCTTCCATTGCTGAGAATTTGGATGTTGCTCACTTCAAAGCTGAGACTATCATTGAGGAGAGCCAAGGAGATACAAACCCTCAACCTGATGAGAGTTCTCACCATATTGTTCCTTCCCTGCCATGTATACCTTTCAAGGACAAGGAGTACATTTTACTCTCAGATATTCAAAAACTTTTTAATCTCAGGGAAGATTATTGTCTTGCAATTATTGCAGAAGCTTCTGATGCTGCTAATGGGATAATTGACACAGAAAATGAATCAAAGGAAGAGATTCTGAAACTTGATAAAGAAACTCTAGATGATAAGTTTATTGATGTTGGTGAGGCATTCTCTCTTTGTTTTGAAAAGGCCAAAGAAGTTGAAAAAGAGTTGAGTATTACTGATGAGGACTTCGATCGCATTCAAAGCGAGCTCGGCATTTCCAATTTTGGAAGAGAGGAGTCTGAATATGTTAAAGAATTGACTAACACCAATGAGACAGCATCATCAATTAATTTATGGAATCCATTTAAATTGGAGTACGATGAAAATCAAGTGGTAAGATAATTTTGAATTTGCTTTTACACATTGGTAGGTTTACATTTCATGCTCATTCAGTATGGATTTTATTTGCAGTTGGAGATTGCCGATACAGATAACTTCTTGGGGCATGGCAAAGGATCGAGAGCTGCTAGTAACACCACCAAAGACATTGCACTCGGCCACTACTTGGCCAGGATTGACCCTGAATCCTTTTTTGTACTTCATAGTAGTTTCTCAGAGGACGCAGCATGGCCGATACTTTGTATTAAAGCTCTTACAAGGCTTCTAGGTTTCTCAGGATTACAATATAATGCCCACAAAATAATGTTTTTGGAAAAGACTGCAGCAATTAGGATTTTTGGCTATGGTCCAGGTTACTCTGCTTCTAGAGCAGGATACTTTTTGGCGTTTTCATCCTACGCCTTAGCTGCAGACAGAACTGATGTAAAATTTATAGCTGGCTACAAGAGAAAAAAATTTCTACGTTATAGAGGAAAGATTCCTGAGGAGGAAGAGAATGTTAGAGTTTTGGAAAACTAGCTTTGTATATATTCTTTCTTATATATAAAAGTGCGATTGCTCATGTGTCATTGCCGTCTTTTATTTGCATTCTTTGAAGTTGTCGTCGAAAAAACCAGTTGAATAGCTCCTCCAAAGCATTGCTTTTTGTACCTCCTCCCCCATGCCTTGTGCTTCGAAAATAACTTGTGCGTGCTTGATAGTGGGATTTTTCCATGCCTTGGTTGCTATAAGTTGCTAAGGGGCCATGCTCCTCCACAAAGAAAGGTCCATGAATATGAAGAATATGCTGCAATACAAAGTAACACAAATTTTATACCAATTGAAAAACTTGTCAAAATAAGCCGATATTAAATAATTATTACTTTACCAGATAAAAAGTGATATCTTTTTCTCCCCATGCCTCTTTTATCGCCTGAACAAGCTTTGTGATTGATCTTTTGAACTCTTCCGCATATGTATATGTTGTCTTATGTTGCCTGAGGAGTTTCAGAAAAACATCAAGGTGTATCCATACCTCCATTCTAAGAAACGCAAGCCTCGGCGTGCTTGCAACATTTGTTGTGATCTCACATAGCTCTCTCCAACACTCCCAAGCCACATTCACCTGCTTTCCTGAATGGTTTCCTAAGAATCGTCTAGCTTTTGAGCCTCCCATAGAGACATCGGCCAATATATCTCTTGTTTTTCCTGAAAGTATTGGATCCTTTCTCAAGCGAACTTGGCCCCCATGAAATCCCATTTTCGATAGCAATGCCTCGCATTTATCAATACACTCATCTGATAAAGATAATGGCTTAATGGAATATGCGTAGTCAAGATGCAACCTGAGAAGCTTATCGATTATTCTAATCTCCGCATGCGAAGTACAAATATGAACATTCTTAAGAGAGATGGAAAGAATGGGATCCCAGATGTCTTCTATGTTTTTAAATTTACTCAAATCTATAGAGTCTCTATTTGGGGCTCTTCTTACTGGTCGCAAACTACTCCAATCTTTGGATCCAATACTTTCCATGCAATAAATGCAAGGATATTTTGCATTTGCACCATTACATATTCCAAGCATACATTTGATAGTTTTCAAATCAGCACTCATATGCCATTCCACATTAAATTTACCAACCCCATCAACTACCAACATTTCGCCTTCACTTTGAGACTTAATGATATTTGGAATACCTGTATGGTTGAACAACCATTTCAACGTTTGATGATTTTCAATTGGTACTTGGGCTGCACCAATCCACCAAATCTCCATCTCGGATTGGATCTTATGCAATGGAGCTTTGCCCTCGCCATTGCCATGGTCCAATGCCATGTTCATGAGGCAAATGCTAATTCTTTCCATCTTTTGTCCCTTTTGAATCTGTGCTTCATCCAACTTCAAGGCAAACTTTAGAACACCATAACTTTCTTCTACTGTGATTTTATACATGTGAACCATTGCAATTTGCACCTTTTTTAGATCAACCCATATATTGTTAAACTCATTGTAATAAAAAATTGCCTTTTTTTTTTGTTTTTCATAGGACATAGACCTTTCGATGTGAAAGTAATCTCCAAAAACATGTGGAATCTTGCGATTCATGGAAATTCTTGCAGTGGAAACTGCAAGGGCTCGGGGCAATCCAAATATAGTTACCCTATTGCGTTTAAGATTTTTAAACCATAATCCAGAGATAGCACGGTAACCTTTCCGACTTATACCCACAGTATCGCATGTCTCTACGATTTCATTTGCTTTCACTGTGCCTTTTAAATCCTTCACTAACTCTCTCAAAGTTGGACCTCTCAAATCCACATTTTCTGGTGACTTAAGAATCCTCAAAATGTCTTTCTTATTCATGGTTTCCTTCAAAAGTTTGATTCTTTCCTCATTCTCTCGGATATTTATGCCTAATATGTTAGAGACATATTTCTTTGTAAGATTTAGTCTCCTTTTCTTTGCTCTCTCACACAAGCTGGTTATATTTTTTAACGGTCTCTTTCTCTCTCTAAATCCTACTGGAGTTTCTCTCAAGTGTATTAGCTTATTCTGCAATTAATTGTTAACATTTTTCAAAATATCAATCTGACTTGTCAACTCTAAAATTTTTGTTTGTGTAGTTTCTAGTGCTTTTTTCATTTCGTGCACTTGAGCTATATATGTGTAAGATGCAGAGTATAACCTCATACAGTAGCCAAGCATTCCATTGTAACCTTCTCCAGCATATCTTATATAGTCATGGACATTCAAAAAAGGAGGTGGTTTACCTGTAGAAGGATCCCTGGGATAGATATTTCCATCCACCCACAAATCTATATGCTTCATTCCTTGTGTTCGCAACCTGTTGGCTTCAATCTCATCTATCAATACTCGATGATGTATACTTCTCCAAGATGTGTAAGTCGGATCTAGCTGAATAGATAGCTTGTATTTACATGTGCTTGCGCCTGTGTTATTTGAAGTAGTATTGCTAGACATTCTGGCAAATGAACCGAGCAAGAATCTCACAGTGATAGAAAGCAAGTGCAGCAAAAGGAATGGTAAAAGAGAATAGTGTATAGAAAGAAAACGCGGGAGCAAACAAATGCGAAGTTCGTATGAAAATCTTGAAAATACAAAATCTCTCGAGTTCCAAGACAATAAACGGCCGAAAAGGTGACCCCTGACCCAGATTAAAAGATGAGGGAAATTAATGGCCGACCTCTTCAATGAACCAAATATTCTCTCATTAATCACATCTGGACAACCAAATTTAGAGGTTTTATTCTTCCTAAACCTCAACTAATTAGCAACTTAATCACTTTTTTACAAGTGCCATTTTTGAAGCGTTTTTGGTCCTAATGAATTGGGATTGAGCTCGAGGGGGAGCGTTGAGATATCGAGCTCCACTCGTGATACGCCAGGGTGACCATTGTGTATTTAAGTCACCGACTTGTCAGTTGTTGCAGACACGGTTGGTACATCACCCATGAGTAATAGCTACATGACAGCTATCCTTATCTACTCTAGTTCGTGGCTCAGTTAGTATACCACCTTAGTTAGTTGAGTTTGGTTTGAGACCCATATATAGGGTTCTTCTATTTCTTTGTATGAGAGTTCTTTTGGCTTACACAACTAAGAAGAGGAAAACTGTTTTCAGCCTCCACCTCTGTGTGTATTTCCCCATTGTGTAAGCAAGAAAGCTACAAGTGAGACTCCTTCCTTCTCTCCCAAAATCTTGACACCTCCCACTGCCCACCAATTACAAGGGTGTCTAGTGTTTCTTAGGCCACACAGGATAGTACCGACGCTTTGTACTAAACTACATGCTAATTGCTAGACCATTGTACAAGCTACTGATTGTATTCGAGTGGACTGAGGAATGCCAACGCGCGTATGAGCAATTAAAGAAGGCCCTAACCACTGCACCCATCTTGTGAGCCCTAGACTGGAGTATAGCATTCCATGCACACATAGATGCCTCCAACTTTTCCATTAGAGCCGTTCTCTGCCAACCTGGTGAACATAGTCTTGATTACCCCGTGATCTTTGCTAGCAGGCAGCTCACCGAAACAGAAATGAACTACTCCACTACAGAAAGGGAAGGGCTAGCCATGGTGTTCACCGTGAAAAAATTTAGGCATTACTTGCTGGCCATGCCCTTCGTCTTTTACGTGGACCATCAAGCCTTGTTGTATCTCGTAAACAAGCCATGTGCCACAGGCCGTATAGCAAGGTGGTTACTTCTCCTACTGGAGTTTGATTTCTCAGTGTGATTGTGCGCAAAGGGAAGCAACACTACATGATGGATCACATGTCCCACATACCCACCGAGGAAGCTACTGGCCAAGGCATCCCTGACGATTTACCTGACGCGCACCTCTTTGGCCTGTCTAGCAAAGGAGACTTGTTTAGAGCTGATTTGACACCCTACTAGGCAGACGATGTTGTCCAAGTGTTAGAAAATGGCCTGCTAGAGAGACTTATTGAGAAAGCCAAGGTGAGGAGACTCATCTTAAAGATTCATCCATACCAATTAATTGCTGGCCAACTCCATAGGTTAGGACATGACAGCTTGTTATGTAGATGTGTGTGTGAGCACGAGATGCACAATGTATTAAGAGAGGCGAACGGTGGGATATCTGGCAGGAATTTTATTGGGGACACGACTACCCGTAAGGTATTACAGTCCCAACTCTGGTGGCCCACCCTATTCCGCGACGCCGCTAAGTTCGTCAAACACTGCGACGAATGCTAGAGAACTAAGATACCTATGCGCAAAGATAAAATGGAGTTGACCCCCATAGTAGCTCGATAGCCCTTCGAGAAATGGGGCATTGACTTCATCGGACCCATTAGTCCCGCAGCTCAATACTCCCACAAGCACACTACATCATTGTGGCAACGGACTACCTCACGAAGTGGGCAGAGGTGCGAGCCACTAGAAGGAACGAGGCTAGGACTACTGCGAAATTCTTGTGGGAGCAGGTCTTTTCGTGGTTTGGGTGTCCAATCAAACTAGTGAGTGATCAAGGTGCACACTTCGTTAACAAAGTAATATTCCATCTACTCTCAACCTTTTTGATCATTCATAGAAGGTCTTCCCCTTACTACCCACAGGCAAATGGCTAAGCGGAGTCCACAAATAAAATCCTAGTCAACGTGCTTACTAAGGTAGTATCCACATCACAAAAAGACTAGGATAACAAGCTGATGGCTGCTTTGTGGGATTATCGGACAGCTTATAAGCCGGCTGTCGAGCAAACACCCTTTAGGCTAACCTATGTGACGGAGGCCATTCTACCTCTAGAGTTTTTTGTCCCTAGCTTGAGAATAGTAGCACAAGAGCATTGGGAGGGGAGAGAGGCTTGGACTAATTGCTTAGAGGACCTAGAGCGTCTCACAGAAACTCGGCTTTTAGCCACCCACACTCTAATCTACGAAAAGGCATGACGAAAGCTGTGGTATGACAAGCACGTCAACAAGTGTAACTTTGATCACGCGGACCTCGTGTTACTCTACTCGGTGAAAGGGCACAAATAGAAAATGAAATTTCGAGGGTTGGGGCCTTTTCGAGTGCGTGCAATTAGCAGAATGGGCAATGTCAAGTTAAAGACGCTCGAAGGGGAAGGAATAGGCTTCTTCAATGGCAGTCGCATGAAAAAATACCATCCCCCTTCCCATCTGCTGCACAAACCACCGATGCGCGAACCCCCCATCGCTATCTGCATGGCCACAATCACCGAACTAACCGATCATGATGAAGAAGCAGTGGTACCTACCTTTGGATCACAATCACTGCAGAACGGACATATTCTTTTGATGCTCTGATCGACGAAGAGGCCGACCGGAACGTCTTGACACATGACTATTGGACATGCATTGGTTAGCCCAAATTATAGCCCACAAACGCGAAACTTGGCCCATTTGGGGGCAACACTTACCCCCTCTTGGGGAAATTCCAAGCGCCTGTCTCCGTTGAGTATGGGAGTATCCCAGTCATCTTTTATATGTTACCAAACACTAAAGGGGCCAGTGATAAATCACTACTAGGGCGCACTTTCAAAAAGCAGACAAGCTGCAATGTGGACTACAACCTAGACCGCATTCACCTGACCATGGGCAGTGTGCGTATAGTAACTACTTTCAGCAAGGTCCATCTCACACCTTCTACAATTGTAGAGCCACCGATGGAGACCCCTGCAGCCTAGCCTAAGGCAAAGGGTAGGAATGCCTTACCCTGTACCTCAACCGCCAAAGGCAAACCGACCCAAGCCATCCACATGGCTGGGGAACCCACGCATATATGGGTGCCAAAATGGCGAGCGCCGCCTCCTACTAGACCACAGAAACATGCTCCTAAATGCAAAAAATATCAGTCGAGGCCTAAGAGGTAACCCAGGCACCATCGACATGGGTGCATCACCATGCTATGATGGATGCTGAAAGATCTCCTACGAGTGCAGGGATACTATGAGGGCAACTCCTGGATATGGGTGCCTAAGGTCAGACACTTGAAAGTGTCAACTTGGGGCAGCCCCACTCTAGTTGAACAAGTCACACGGAACGTCAAACCAACAATGGTGACGGTTAAGGCCACCCAGCACCCTCAGTGCCCCAAACCAGATGATCTAGCACCATCCAGGTCAGACAAGGTGCACACCCCCATACCTGCTCAAACAACTTTCAGCACGCTCCCTACGGCACGAGAGCCCGCCGTAGCATTTCCAAATAATCCAAAGTGCACAAATCCATTAATTACCCCTGCAAGGGAGTCACTATTGTCTAGCCCAACTGCTCCATCACCACCAGCGAGTTTGAAACCTTCGTATGAAAGACGATCCTTCCTGGCAGCAGCCAAGGATCTCGCTACGACCTCCGGGAATGACGTAGTGACGTGCATCAAGGAGTTGGACGACACCTTCACTACATTCGCTAGAAGCTACGAGAGACTTGACCTAGGACTTCTTGATGAACCCCTCACGTCCGATGTTCCCTCATTGCCATGAACTTGGGAGGACTACGAGTTCATGACCGTCAAGTTTCCCAAGATCGCGATTGAGCTAATCGCTAATGGAGAGATCTCGAAGGAACAGGCTGTTCTCAGATGACTAGTCACCTCGTACGGCAAGCTTGCTTGCTCTATGCCGGAATGTGAACTAAAGAAGCTTGTGCAGCTTGCCAGCTCTACTTCTCCATTCCTGCAATTGTGGTACGCCTTACGAATCCAGTGGCAGAAAAAAGGCCATCGGATCATGACTAATGCTGAGCAATGGAGGGCAATCAAAGCAATTGAACGCGACCCTATGTACGTGGCACCTCTTTCATTTAGAGTTCTGGCCATTAGGCGCAACTTACACTTAGATGATCAGCTCCTAGCCCACTCGTACATCGATCAATTCCTCATGGAGGAGGAGTTGCACATTGCTAGTCGCCTCAACGTGGGAGACGTATTCCACGACGTCTTAACTTACATCACTCAAGCTTCCCTATAACCAGGCAAACTTGATTGCCATGCCTAGTTTGAATACAACCCTAACATGTATACCTAGCTTATGGCCAAGTAGCCCACCACACGTAGCCCATGCAAGCCTTCCCTCCCCCATGCCACTTAGAGAAGAGGAAAGAAGAGCCACTGACGGACTGATCAAATGAGGTAGCAAAAGGGTGAGGGCTAATGACGCTCTACTAAATTCAAAAGAGGAAAGAAATCAGGGAGGAAAAGATGTTGGTTGTTAATTGTTTCTAAAAAAGTTTCATCTCCTTAAGTCTGCCTAGTAAACTAGCGCACATGTTTTTTTTCGTATATGCTAGCAATGAAGATCATCGTAACTCTAATGTTGACTGGGGTAATGACGGGCACATACCATGGAAGGACAAGGCAGACTTCCATTTACGGAAGAAAAAATGACCAAATATGGAATCACCATCGAAACATGGGGCTTTAGCCAATTTACTTTCAAGCATACCATGAACCTGGATGAGGTTGTCTCGGAGGAGCCGGCCTTAAGAGAGCTGGTGAACTAATGCAGCCTCCAAAAGTACGATAAGAAAGTCGGGCAGGCTGTCGACTACAGCATGTGTGTAGAGTTCTTGAGAAATTTCAATGAAGAACGAAGTTGTAGCACGGTCATGGTAAGGGAAGGTAACCAAGAAAGGCAGGTACATGTACCCCTTGATGCCACCATCGTCGAAAGAGCCCTAGGACTCGTGCCCAAGAAGGAAAGACGCCCAAAAAGGGACGCATACACCATGCTTGGGGTCAAAAAGGAAGATGTACACACAATTGATGGAATTAGTCTAGCCGACATTCCAGACCCGGCGACAGGGCTGCAGGCTAAAATGATCCATTCTCTCTTCTCCAGCCATAGGTACAATGCCATGATGAACAAGATCAATGTACCACTACTGGAAAGCATTGCGACATGAGTCCCAGAAGAGGTGGATTGGAATGGGTTTGTCTAGAAAACTATAAAGAATTTTGTTGCCCTTCTAGCTCCAGCCACAATGCCAGTCAATGGGGACTCCCCAGCCTCCACCGCGTGATCCACGAGGAAAAAGCCTGTTGTCAAGGCCTCCAAAATCAGGTACGGAGGCATACTTATCGCAATCATTGACGAGGCCATCAAGGGTGCTGGTGTGTAAGGAGAGAAGGTTGAGCACCAAGACTCACCACATCTAGAGGAGGAAGTCTCAAGTGAAAGGATGGCTAGCGATGTAGGGGACCCTAAAGTAGCACCCTCGCAAAAGGCCAAGCCTCAAACGCAAATGAAGGACAACAAGGGCCAAAAGAGGGCGAAGACACTGAGAAAAAGGGAGCGAGCTGATGTGAAGGGGGCTCGAGAAAAGTCATGTGGATTGGAAGAACAACTGCAGAAGGAGGAGGAGGAAGAACTCGCAAGAGTTAAAGAGGAGTCAAAAAGGGCAGAAGAGGATTGGCAAAGAAGGGTGGAAGAGGAAGCCTACGAACTGCGCATAAAGGAATTGGACGAGTTGGCTGAGGCCACTCGCAGGTCTATTGAAGAAGCTCATAGACCGAAAGAAATCCACCCTATGGTCCTAACCATGAAGCCAAAGCAAGTGGCAGCGCAAGGGTAGCCCCGATGACAGCCGCAGGCAAGGGAAAGTCACCACTCCATCCCCTGCCTCCCTCCTTCGTGCCAACACCCACAGACACCCCAAATACCCCATAGCCCGCGCCTTCTCTGGACACCGCCCAACTGATAAGTATGATGCAAATGCTCGTTAGTAAGGTGGCAGAGATCATCCCAGAACCCGGCACGAAAAGACCTGTCGCCGCCACCGATGCTGAATCCAAAGAAGATCCTAAACGGCAAAAACTCGAAGCATCTACCACCACAGGTCCCACCCCTATCACTGGGAGCAGACTACAATGCCTACATAGCCGAGCTCTTAGCATAGCTAGAGGCGGAAAAGGAGGAAAAGAAGGTGGCCATATTGGAGCTGGAGAAAGAAAGGAAAACCTCGGCAGCCTTAAAGCTCAAAGTCTCAAAGCAAGATGCTAATGGGCGAAGGGAGGTCAAGGCGTTACAGAACCTGGTGGCCGAACAATGAAGTTTAAAGTTGCTAGTGCAATAGTCTCCATTTTTCATTCTTCTGTGCTATGGTAAACATTATCCCCCTCCTAGCGGAGTGCCAGTCCCATGGCACTGGGGTGGGGAGCAGCAGGGTAGTTGGGATTGGTGTCAAGTGAAGAAGGCGGGTAGATGACCACTTGTCAAAAAGGCAGTGCTGTGATGAGAGATGGTGGAGTGTTGGTGCTCCGTGATTTGGAGAGAGTCTGCCTTGCTTTGATCTGCATGAATATTTGGCCTTGTTGGCACATTTGGAATTTGTCATTGACAATGACTACCAAAACAGGGCTCCGTTATCTGTTGAAGAATACATGTAGCCAATGGCGGCTCGACTGAGTGGCGAACATCTTGCAAGAGAAAGTTGTGCACTCCCTAAGGGGGTATCTGTCTCACGGTGAGATGTAAGTGCATGTGCAGTGGAACTGGGAGGTGGGTCTAACCTTGGGCTAACCTTGGGCAAGCCCTTGGTTATGTCTCACACTTGACCCAGTTCGTGCATGGTTGAAGGTGTAGTGCAGTGCAGAGCTTAGGGTGATAGGTCTGAGAGTCTTGCCCTTGATGTGCCCTAAGCGTGGAGTGGGGGGAGGGGCTAGGGGTGATCCCTAGGTGCCATGAGCAATGTGTGTGCTTCTCTTTTTTTTTTAAAAAAAAAATCTATAAAGACGTTTGACTATTGCCGATCACCGTCAGTTGAAGCGCGGGGGGGTCGCACAGGCATTGGGATAGGAAGGCACGGCTTTGGAGATATTCTTTAATTGCAACTCGGGCCTTCAGAGGGGTGGACGACAAAAAAGGGTGGTTACATCTTGTGAATCGGGTGTCATTCATGTTTTCTAAGAGCTCCAAGCAAAAGGAGGGGAGGAGGGATGCCCTCATCATTAATCGAGTCATGCCTCTACTATCGGTGCCTAGGTTGATGTCAAAAAAGAGGGGGGGAAGGTGAGCTTCTTCAGTGGTAGGCTTTTGTTGCAATAGGAATTTGAGTAACCTAAGATAGTTACAGGTGGTTAGGAAGGAAGGATCGGGGTAGGAGGAGAAGTCCGCAAGGAAGCGAGTGATGGATGGAAGAATATCCTGCTATCTAAAGACTAAGCATTCCTTGGTGTCTAGGCATTTACATTATAGATTTTAGGAAAGTCAAAATCGCCATGAATGGCAAGGTCATAGTCCACGCCATGCCGGCAGGGGTAGGGCATGTGGGAGGGGTCATTTTGCTTCTCGGGGAGGGAGCTACAGAAGGCTGTCCAGGCGTCAAAATTGGTGTCCCAAATCCTCCGCTACCACTTTGGCTGCACCTCGTAGCCTTGGACGGATTTGGGAATGCGGTTCACCTTGTCCTGCCAATAGTCTGTAGGCTCTTGCCTCCACCGGGTCATAATTAGGCTCCTTTCTTCCACCCAATGGTTCACTAGGTCATTGGCTAGCTCCTTGATTTTGAATAGGACACTGAGCAGCAGCGCCCTATCCAACGATCGTGGATAGGAGAAGAACATCTCAAAAGGCCTTGTCTGAAACTCCCGGTCATGCCATATAACCAATTCTTGCAGCCAATCAATAGGGTTGGGGTCCCTTCGTAGTGATATTGGCTCGTTAGAGAATTGTCATGGCAGTGACTGGGCTCTACGTTGTGCATCCTCTGCCAGCTCCTATCTTCTTCTTGTGGCTACCACAATGCGGTCCGGTATGTGTGCCTCTCAAGTGTCATTTGGTGGAAGGTTGGGTAGAGGGGGACTAGGTGCTTTCTGTAGTTCTTCGTTAGCCTCTTGGTCCGAATCCGGGACTTGCTCGGTATCTTGTTCGGCCATGGATGGGATTGTTTGCGATGGTGGTGTGGGCAACTCCTGCTCTTCGAATCCCAGGTCCTTGAGCTAAACACTAGAGAGGCTGGCACTGTGTAGGTAGCTGAATTGTTGTTCTTTGGTGAGTCCCATGCTGGTGGGGAGCTCCCGTTCCTGAAGACCGTACCTTAGTGCTCGAGTAGTCAGTTCCAGTTTTCTTCTCACCCTCTCCACTGAATCATCGCCCTATGCTTGCGTGACATGGAGCACAGTGCTGAGGAAGGCTTGCCTTTGGGCATGGGTGCATACATTGGCTGCTTCAACTCTAGATTGGGCAAGCACTTTTCCGTACTCTGCCACCACCAAGCGTTCCGTTAATTGCCTGATTCTGTCAAAGTTATTTGTTTCCCAAGCATTGACCTTTTCATCCATCTTTTGTCTTTCCTCTTTCATCGCACTCGCCAGTGTGGTCATCATCTGTTGTTGTTCACTCATTAAAGCCCAAAGTTGATGCCACTCCCTGGACTTTCGGGCTAGCTGTGCTTTGGCAATTTCCTTCTCTTGACTTGCAATGCTGAATTTATGCTCTACCTCATTAATTCGTTCTGACCTCTCTTTTGCTAGCTGCTCATGGCTCTAGATTTCTGCAAGG
Source organism: Lygodium microphyllum (assembly GCF_053477565.2). Classification (NCBI taxonomy): domain Eukaryota; kingdom Viridiplantae; phylum Streptophyta; class Polypodiopsida; order Schizaeales; family Lygodiaceae; genus Lygodium; species Lygodium microphyllum. The sequence goes on along the minus strand of NC_141152.1, from coordinate 23,637,284 downwards.
TGCATTCTCCATTGCATGAAAGCCATGGCCATGAGGGCCTCAGTGTCTTCATTGGCAGCTTGCACGCCCCTTGCAGCCTTTGTACCTCTTGTTGTTGTTCTTGCACTTCCGTTGCGAGGGTTGAGGACCGGCCCTGCACTAGGAAGTCTATCTCTCTTTCTAGCCTATTTTGCTCCTCAAGCACATACTGAAGGTGTGCCATGGCGTCCCCCTGCCCCTCACTCAGTTCACCTTCTTGAGTTGCTAATAGGCTGTACCCCTCCAATCTGGCCGTTCTTTGCTCTAGGTTGACGCAGACTCTGAAAATCTGAACAACGGTGTCTCCTTGAGAAAAGAAAAGAGTAAAAGTGTGCCATTAAATATGAAGGCGTTCCCAAATCCTTCTAAAACAAGCGCTGGGCTCACTCCTGTGCCAATTGTATGCATTAGTGGGAATGGGATAAGTTAGAATGGTGGAAAATAGGAAAAGAAGGCCTAGGCTAATGGCTGGCCATGTAAAAAATGGGGATGACCGCCCAAAAAGTAGGGCATGTATATAAAGTTCAAAAGTGAATGAGAAGCTCGTTCTTGGGTGTGGCTAAAGCTTCTTCTTCCTCTTCTCTTACTTCTTACCTTCTTGCTTGTGCTTGAGCGAGGGATTGAGGGAGTGTGAGGAAGTGAGGGAGTGAGTGTGTGTGAGTGAGGGATCGTGGAGAAGAAGTTCCCTATCTTCTCTCTTCGTCGTCCCTTCTCTTCTTCTCTCCTCTCCTCTCGCACGACTATGGAGGATGGAGCTTGACGGAGAGGGATTGAGGTTGCTTGAGCTCACTACAAGGATCGTGGAGCTATCGAAGTGTGAGAGAGAGGAGGGAACTCGATTGAGCATCAAGGTAAGCTCACTACACCCACAAGGTAGGCATTACACCTCGGCTATGTGAGAGGTAGCCATGGCCACTCGGCTTGAAACGCTTGATCAATAAGTAGTCCGTAGGTCTTGGGGTAGAGCTCCGTAGCTCCCCTACATTCTCAATGAATGTCAAATCTTCCATGAATGGTCATTCTCTCTATTTCTGCTCCTCAGTTTGTTCCCAAACAATTTGCCACCAAGATGCATGTCTCTATTGCTTCAACATGAAGAGGAAATAGTCCACCACACAGAGCTTGCATCATGATGGTAATATGTTTCTGCCATTATGGGATGAACTTCTTGTAGAAAGTGGCTTTGGAAATAAGAATCTCCAACTCTTCAGTGGAAGAAGGAACTTTGCAAGCATCCATTGAATTCTCCTCTTCTTGGTAATGCCATTTCCTTCATTTTCAGCCTCTTCTGATGCTTATTGATGGCAAGTTTCTCCGCCTGTGCACCGAAAGCATGGAGCCCCAAGAGGAACACCAAGGAAAAGGGGTTTCTACTGCAAGAAAATCTATCTTGTAATATCAACAAGCTTTTGTTTCATTTTTTTGAGAACCAAAACAAGGAAAAGAACAAATCTTCACGCAACATCATAGTAGATATCTCTCACAGATTTGATAGAATCAACCATAATCTTCAACATCTTCAAAAAATCCATCAATAGAACAAGAAACACAAAAGAATACACCATTTTTAATGGAAATAATCACATAATATTCATCTTCATTGTCTTCATAGTTCTCTCTCTCAATCTCTCATATATAGATCCATTGTTTTGATAGAATTAGCTATCTTTGACTCTCTCTCTCTCTCTCTCTCTCTCTCTCTCTCTCTCTCTCTCTCAATCAATGGTACATCATCCCCTCACTAAAATACTCAATAATCACTCATAATAAACCTTCTTAGGCCGTGGATGCACCTCCCAAGAGGCATACGAGGTATGAAAGGGTACTAGAGCCACTACAGTAACCCTTCATATCTCACTTTTGTCACTTCACTTCAGTCTTTTCTTCAGTCTTCCGCAGCTACTTCTTCCATTTGTTTTAGCTCTTTTAAACTTGGATTCATCCTTTCCAAAAGTTATAAAAGTTTCCCAAAGTACACCCTCATTCCATAGAACACTTATAGAAGACCTACAAAACAAAGACAGAGGCTTTACAAAAGGTCTACAGAGGGTTATAAAAGGTCATCAGAAAACATCAAAACCTCATAACTCATATTAAAACCATTCCAAACTATCAAAACTATTCAATAAGCTTTCAAAAGATTTCAACCTTCATCAATCATCAATCCATTTTTCATACAGAAGAAAATATGAACAAAACATAAGCTAAACAGAAGGTATCATCACCAATCAAAACCTAAATAGAACCTATGATCAGAACATCGCAAAGCTTCATATTTCCAATAAGAATCATCATGAGCTTCTAAAAAATTATAAATATCATCCAAAAAAACTTTCAAACACTTCCAAAACAACCAATCATCACTCAAAATCTATCAAAATTAACCATTCAGGCCTAAAAAACAACAAAAATCAACCAAAAAATCAGTCTTTTTCCACTCTTAATACCATAGGAATAGACTTTGAATTCACATTGGTTGAAGTAGATCTAAACTTGATGTCCCCTTGTTTAAGATTCAAATCTTGGACTATTTGTTGTCTTGAAATTGCTTTGAGGTCTTGAAGCATTGAATGATAGATAAGTTGACACTCTTAAGCTCCTAGTTGGTGCATGATTATTGCTATAAGCATTACCAACCTGTCCCTATTTTACACTATAAGGAAATTAGGCCATATCGATATTGATTAGCGATGCAAAATAGCAGCGTCACTATTTGTGTCACTATTAGCATCGCAAATGTGACGCTAATAGCAACGCAAATAGCGATGCAAATAGCGATACCCCACAGAGAAAAAAAAGCAGGCTGAAACTTGAGCACATTTCATTTCGTGCATTCGTGAAATTTTTTGAGAGGGAGAGCGAGAGAGAGAGAGCGACCATTTTGCATAGAGGGTGAGAGAGGGAGAGGAAGAAGGCTTCTCGCTACCGCTGCCGCCACCGTCTTTTGCAAAGGAGAGGAGGAGCCGCCATTGCGAAGAGGAGCCGCCAAACCCTCCTTCAAATCTTTACGGTGAGTCCATTCTCTCTCTCTTTTACTTGTTTAGGGTTTAATTTGTGTATATTGAGAGAGGGAGAGAAAATGAGAGAGAAAGAGAGGGAGAGGGAGAGAAAGAGAAAGAGAAAGAGAGGGAGAGGGAGGGAGAGTGCATTCTCTCTCTCTTTTACTTTTTTTTATATAATTTGTGTATGTTGAGAGAGGGAGAGGAAATGAGAGAGAAAAAGAGGGAGAGGGAGAAGGAGGGAGAGAGAGAGAAAGAGAGGGAGAGGGAGAGGGAGAGGGAGGAAATGTAAGAGGGAGGGGGATGAAATGAGAGAATGAGAGGGAGTGAGAGTGCATTCTCTCTCTCTTTTATTATTTTTTGTATAATTTGTGTATATTGAGAGAGGGAGAGGGAGGGAGAGAGAGAGGGAGAGAGGGAGAGGGAGGAAATGGGAGAGGGAGGGGGAGGAAATGAGAGAGGGAGGGGGAGGGAGAGAGAGAGAAAGAGAGGGAGAGGGAGACGGGGAGGAAATGGGAAAGGAAGAGGGAGGGAGAGAGAGGGAGAGGGAGAGGGAGGAAATGGGAGAGGGAAAGGGAGGGAGAGAGAGATAAAGAGAGGGAGAGGGAGGGAGAGGAAATGAGAGAGGGGGAGGGAGACATTAAACATAATAGGAAAATGAGAGAGGGAGAGGGAGAGAGAGAGGGAGGTAGACATTAAACATAATAGGAAAATGAGAGGGAGAGGAAATGAGAGAGGGAGAGGGAGAGGAAGAGGGGGGGAGACAAAAACATAATAGGGAAATGAGAGAGGGAGAGGGAGGGAGAAGAAATGAAAGAAGGAGAAGAAGAGACCAAAAGGAAATGAGAGAGGGAGAGGAGAGAAAAAATGAGAGAATGAGAGGAGAGAGAAAAATAGAGAAAAATCATTAAACCTAATAAGGAAAGAGAGAAAGAGAGGGTCAGGGTGAAGGAGGGAGAGGAAATGAGAGAAAGAGAGAAAAGGAAATGAGAGAGGAAGAGGAGAGAGAAAAAATGAGAGAGGGATATGAGAGAGAAAAAGAGAAAAAATCATTAAACCTAATAGAGAAAGAGAGAAAGAGAGGGTGAGGGTGAGAGAGGGAGAGGTAATGAGAGAGGGAGAGAAAGAGAGAAAGGGAAATGAGAGAGGAAGAGGAGAGAGAAAAAGAAATGAGAGAGAGAGGAGAGAGAAAAAGAGAGAAAAATCATTAAATCTAATAGGGAAAGAGAGAAAGAGAGGGTCTGGGTGAGGGAGGGAGAGGAAATGAGAGAGGGAGAGAAAGAGAGAAAAGGAAATAAGAGAGGGAGAGGAGAGAGAAAAAAATGAGAGAGGGAATTCTCGAGGGGATGTAGTCCAAAGGTGATGAGGTGTTTAGGATTTGTCATATCTATATTTTATATGTGACATCTAAATTGAGTGTTTCAATGTACAGTACAAAATATATAGTGCAGTGTGGTCACGCGGATGGTATTTTTGCGTGGAGCATATTGACAAAATGTGCTCCACAATGGATTGTGGTATCATGTCTATATTTTATATGTGACATCTAAATTGAGTGTTTCAATGTACAGTACAAAATATATAGTGCAGTGTGGTCACGCAGACGGTATTTTTGCGTGGAGCATATTGACAAAATGTGCTCCACAATGGACTGTGGTATCATGGCAAGGTTCGAGCAAGAGAGCCGGCGATGAGCAACGGATCCAAAAACGGTTATAGATGAGATGGAGTATTTTGGGAACTTGCAAAGTATTGTTACGATGGATTACAGTAGCTTCTCCATGATACTATTCGATGTGTGCAATGGTTCAAAGTGGTACTTGGAGGAGTTGGAGCAACAGTTCGATAAGGTCCATCTGGATTTCTCGAAATAGATTCCGAAAAAAAATGGACGAATTTGCGTGACACCTTTGTGTTGCCGGCCCATTGTGAATAGGTGCATGGACTCATTTGTTTGTTAATTGTATTACAACATGGTATATGTCACAATAGTTTAAACTCTCTTGTACGTGTTTGTGAACATATAATCTTTTATCCAAACCCCTGACAACCTCGATGGTGGTATGTTATACCTTCAACTCCCTGAAGTGCGAGAGTATATGATCAAAGCGATGTTCTGAGCATAGATAAAGACGATATGAAAATAGAGGGGTCGATATTGCAAGGGGTGGAGGCCACCGAAAGCTTGGAGCCAGCATTGGCTAACAATGATGGAAATACAAGAGTCCAAGAATTCTTTGAGAACGAGGTGGACTCATCCTTTTGTGGTTATATATCTATCGACCTTCCAATGTATGGGGAGTTATGTCAGGAGATTGACATGGGACCATAGGATACTTCATGCTCACTAGCATCCACTTAATCAATTCATTGACCAATAGCTTATAAGGGTACATTAGATATGCATTTTAAGTGAGATATGCTTTTAAGGATTTATATTATTGTGATTTTATGATTTAAATTGATTATTCTAACATCATTTTTTGTTTGTGCAGGTGACATTTTCAGGATAAATCGAGGGATGAGCGATGAGAAGTTATAGGATATCTTCACGCGCATGTCTCCAGATCAGATCGTAAGATTCAGAGACATGGCAGACTAGGAGCTGTCTCGGTCTTCGTCAGGCCGCTCTGCTAGATCTACTTCAGTGTGATCGAATGCTTCAGCTTCGAGCAGATGAGCTCGACGCTCTAGACTTGGGCCAGAGGGAGGGAGTGCTTCAAGGTCAGGGGGATGCTGTAGAGATACAGATAGAGGTAGTGAGCCCGCGGTCGGCACGGAATACAGGTGTGACTCCTCGCTCTCGTGGCAGTTCCAAGGAGTGTGGCTCAGGCTCAGGTGGATGCTATGGAGGCACAGACGCGGTGTCTCCATCTCGTCATTCAGTTGGAGTTGCACCACCTCCAGGATTTGTTACACCTGTGGGGATGTCTACTCCAGTTACTTCGGCTTTTTCTCAGCCATCTGCAGGTGGCACCCCTATGGGGGTGCCACTCCGACAGATATTACCTCGGTCAGTATACCGAATGCACAGGGGGATATGCATATCTAGTCGATGATAGGTCAACATCCATCATCATGAATGATGAGGGGAGGAGGGTGATGGCTCGCATGAGAGAGTTGTGCCAACAAGTTTTTTGGCACAACATCTTAGATCATTGGAAGAATATACCAGAGGGGAGAAAGGACTACATATAGTAGCATGCTTGCATGAGGAGTTTCTAGTTCTAGCCTTAGTAGATAGATTTTCTACAGGCTAGATGATGGATTGCATGCATGCATATATGTCACACAGACGATCCGACGCACGCAAGGCACTCAAGAGTAGGGCTGCAAAGCCCGAGTGGTTAGACGTGGATGACTGGCGCTAACTAAGGGAGGAGGATACAGATTCTCCAGAACGTTAGAGTCAGCAGCACGAGGCGGTGAGGGCACGATTTGAGGCCGGAGTGGTCCATCATCTTGGGGGTGGTGGCCACAAGATATATTTGGAGGACTTTGTAAGTTTTTCTTTTGTTTTGCTTGTTTATTTTTTTGCAATATCCTTTGTACTGACAATCATGTTTCTAACAGTTAATATTCTATTTTCTTTGCAGCACTCCATTACAAATCGCAATCTCACGAGCCTTCAGACTCAATATGCAAAGAGGCACGATCTCAATTCATTGATCGACCAATTGTATAGACACGGCGGCCCTGTAAGTCACTCATCTTGCATTGTCCGTAGTTACCATGTTTAATTAGAATGCATTATTGTATGGTGGACTGATGTGTTGTTGTTTCTTTTTTTGCAAAGTCCGTTCGATGCTCCTTTGCAGTGGGACAAGCTTTCGGATGGTGAGGATATGTAGCTCGCCCTTGGATCCCTAGAGCTCACACATCTTTATTTTTTGGTTGCCTGATCTGTGTAGACATTCTCTATGTATTAGTGATACCTTGTCGTGATTGTACCAATCACTTTCATTATGCAATCATGTATTTATTTCATGTATCAGTGTTATGATTTCAGTATACTTTGTTTTTGTTTGCACGAGCATTGTACACAGTGCAAAAACTATTTTGTATGGCTCAAATAAAGCACACAGTGCTATATGTGCCCTGCCACAATTTTTTTTTTCCCCTGTTACTGTCGCTATTAGCGTCGCAAATTTACTACTCACGTCGTTATTGGCGTCGTTATTTTTGTCGCAAACCGTTGGTATCAGCGTTGCTATTGGCATCAGTATCAAGCGTCGGTATCAGACGCTGATACCGATGCCAATAGCGACGCTAATACCGACTGTTCTATGGCATTGCCAATAACGACCCTTTTGGCGACAACGGAGGCAAATTTTGTTATTTACATTTTCGTCGCTTTTAACATCGGTATAAGGCCTATATCTTGTAGTATTAGAATATTCCTTGATATCCATAACTAGGCTAAAATGAAGACCACCTTCTATACTTTCTTCCATAATGTTTCACAAGCTCAATAGCTTTATGGGTAGGGTTTTGTATCATAACATCAGCTGATAAAGAAGGTTCAAAACTATACATATACTTGTGGAGTTTAGATTCATAAAAAATAATCTCTATATATGTGGTAAAGTTGAGAAATTTATTTGTATAGTCCCATACACTTAGGCCTATTTGCTCTAATCCATACCATCACTGTGCCAGGAGAAACAAAGACTTCAACCATAAGTATCTTGAATGCATTCCAATTCTCTATAAGTATGTTCTCTTTCTTAATGTATCTCGACACCAAGTATATGCAAATCCTTCCAAATGTAAAGATGCAAAATGAATCTTCATATCATCAATTCTAGGGAATATATCAAAATAGGATCATAATTTTGAAATCCATTCATCTAGATCGAATAGTGAAGATGATTACCTATTGTACTTTGCCAAAATGATTTTATCCTTCAACTCCCTTTTGATGAAACTGTTATTATCCCAAAATGAACTACTCATGGTTACTCTTGTCAGCAGTATGTCATTGATTTCTTGTGCCCACGGTGTTATGGGATTGCTCATGGCATGTGCCTGATCGTACACGCAAAGGTTGCTTCTATGCTTACCACAACGAGGTTGTCTTATGGCTTTTGGATTGAGGCCCTTATGATGGTAGTCTTTTTGGTTAACAGGATGCCATGCTTGACCTTGGATGGTATTTTTCTCCATGAGGCATGGAGTGGCATGCAGTCCTCCTATGATTACTTGAGGATGTTGAGTTGCTAGGCATTTGCACGTATGCCACATGAGCCTATGTCACATAGATGTATTCTCCTTGGTTATAGAGATGATGAATTTAAGGCCTACAGATTATGGGATTTGGATGCCCAACAAGTCATACGCAGGCATCATGCTGTCTTCTATGAGACGGAGACACCTCTTAGACCTCTTGATGAGTGTTCAGTATGCTTTATGGTTGATTTTACAGCAGCTATAGTGCCATTACAACAAGCTATTTATGCTAAAAATGAGGCACTTATTGGCCCAGATGACATAGCTATGCATAGCAGTCATGTTCAAGATGTTGGTGGTCAGTTGCTAGGCTCCTTGTAGGCTCATGAGAGTCATTTTCTATAGTTTTGCAGGTTGGATAGCCAGCCATATGTCAGTCTTCCGCTTTGCTAAGGCCACATGCACGTTGGATAGCCAGCCATATGTCAGTCTTCCGCTTTGCTGAGGCCACATGTAGTCTTGAGACCCTATTGGACAAGTGTCTGGACAAGTGTCCGAGATGTTGGCTCTCTTTTAGTGATTGACTCTGGAGAGTTTGATTGCTCTCCATTGTCTTGTATACGCCACGGTGATGCTATGCACGACTCTGATGCTTTACAGCCGTGCACTGATGAGTTGTGCTTGCTTCATGAGAAGCATTCTTGGATTGCTTCATTGTATGGAGCTGTTGCAGGATCACTTGTCTCTTGGATATCATGGACTCGGGGATGCTTGACTCTTCTTCTACAGAGGTTCTCGACACTTCTTGCATAGCTCACTTTCTGATTGGGCATTGGGTGAGATGTCATGATTCCTCACCCTATCTTTTTCTTTTCTTTTCTTTGTTTTCACTCCCCAGCCACATTGGACTTTTAGTGGGAGGTTGTTGGGGTAAAAGGCCTTTGGGCCTGCCCGTGTACACTATGACCGCCCATTCTTTATTCATATATAATATGATAGTGTAATAAGGCTGTCAATTTAGTTGGACAACACCTACATTTTGTGTGCTCTTCTCTCTTGCATCTTCCTTTTCTCCTTCTCCACTGCCATTACATCCCCTTCATCAATGTTAGTCAATAACAAGCTAGAATCACTTGAGGTCGAAAAAGATCAATAATAGGAAGCATTCAACTCTCATAACTGCCAAGAAATAGAAGATTGAGTCATTTCTATAAAGATCCCCAAATTCTCCCCCATGAAAGCTTGATGAAGTCCAACATGTCTCATGACAAGCCTCAAACACAAATAGGAGTGATTAAATTTTAAATTTTAAATTCAATATAATTTTCAATAGTAATAAATCAAAGTAAACTTTAAAAACTAAAATTTACTAATATATTAAAACAAGTTAAGCACTCAAGACTTGAGAACCGAAACAATTTAAGCAAAGAGGTTGAAAATGACTTGAAATGCTTTCAATTTTAGATATATAATCAATTTTTAAATAAAAAAATTAAAAATATTTCTTTATCAAAATATCTTCCATTAAAAAAAATTGATTAAATTTTTTTTTGGATTAAAAAGCATGCAACACAACTATTTGTCTATTATTCGAGAAAACCCCAAACAATGGCATATTATCCATAAAGAAACTATTATTCGTATTGAATAATGCTACCGAGGTCTCATTATCTTCCTCTCTACTAATTTCTTCCCCTACATCTTATTTCTCTATCATTCTTATTTCCAAAGAGTAGATGCGTGATTTATGCTTGATGTCGAATAGTTTGGGCATATTGGTTTAAACTATACACTCAATTAGGAAACCATATTCTCTATTTTGATCTTTTTTCCTACCATTTTAATGTTTTGTAATTGTCTATGATTCATAACAATCCATCTTTATCTTTATTATTCTCTATTCTTAAGCTTTGTAGATGTGCACAATTTGAAAAAACTTGTTTTTAGCTCTATCATTCTTTATGTCATTTTGATCATATGATAAATCTTAACCATTGGTTTGTTATGACATTGTTGCATGGTGCAAGCCTATTGCTTTACAACCTTAAAGTTAGTGCATTATTTTTTTTAAAAATCTAGTGTGTAATTTGAATATCCTATAATAATTTGACTCATTGAATATCTATGCTATAAATCAATATTCATAGCTCCTTATTGAGTGTTGATATCAATTACTCTTTGAATGACATGTAGATGAACTTAGATATTAGGCTTAGCATTACCAATCAATATTTTATTGTGAGGAAATATTTTACTGTGAGATTCTCTAAAATTATTTTACATTCATTATGTTGCATGTTTTGTTGTCCACTTTGTATTTTTCATGTGTTGAACGTGGAAGCCTAAACCAATATGGATTGAGAAATATCTAGTAGGGACTTCCACTTGTGAATTCAAAACATATACATTTTTAATAGTTGATAATACGTAGATCACAACATTAAATCCTAAATACATTGCATTACCAAGGTAGATTAAGCATTATGACTAATAAATTATTGTATAATACATTCTAGTAAGATAGTAAAACTAAAATTTGTAGTGCCAAGATTTTAAGACTAAGCTTGAATGTAAAACTTCACATAAAGTAACATTATAGAAGTCCATTCCATGGCTAATACAATTTACAAGAAGATTGAATCTTGCACCACAAAGTAATTACACATTGTACATGTATCCCAATGATGTCATATTCTCATCCTTATAGAATGGTATATCTAGGATCACTACTTAGACAAAGCTAGTTTTCTTAAGAGAGACCATCCCCTTGGAAAGAGTTAGTTTCTTATTGCTTTGAAATGCAAGTTCACTTCCATGTTGATTTTTTGTATCCCTTTTTTGGTACAATGCAACTTAGAATATATTACACTAATTATGAAATATAAGCTAAATAGTGTCAAATGCAAAAATGTACTAGATTCATAGAGCATATTTATTACATAGTGGCAGTAAATCAAACAAACTACATATCATGTTTAATATGCTTTTGCAAGGTGGATGAGGCATGCATTATAAACAAAAGTTATTCATGTTGAATGCCACAGACACACACTTTGGCTACACTCTATAGTGGGACACCATAGCTTTTCTCAATTGGATTGGGAAGGGGATATACTTGAGTTCTATCAATCAATTGCACTTTACTCTTTATCTCAAATTATTCTATATTGCATGTTGGAAATCAAATGATATGACCTCCAAAACTTCTATTTGCATCGAAAAGCTCAAAAATTCTATTCCTCTCTATGGAATTAATGGATGTTAACGAGACTTAGTGCCACTACTTAAAAAGTGTAAACATGATTGTAAAGGGCCAGGGCTTGGCAAATCATACTATGGGAAATCTATATGCAAGAAAAAATGGGAAGCCATAAGATAGGCTTTTTGTGGCATTTATCTATATTGCACGTGGTAAAAGATGAGGAAGATGTGTTATCTTTCTTTCTTTTTTGACAACTTTATTTAGCTTGAATGATTTCAATAACTCCTTTCGTAAAAGCAACACTTATGATCCCTTCTTTAGAAACAAAAAAGTGGTAAAAGATAACTCAATACCTGAGAATTGATGACCTATTGTGTAAAGGTGATTATGATAATCTTCTTGTGCTTCAAAATTCTATCAACACACTATGCCACACGTACAATTCAAATGCACTTTCATACAAAGATTTACATAGATGTTTCTTATGTACACAAAGTCCTTTGTTGATGTAGACATGATAAGCCATAATAATTCTAAACATATTTGAATGTAATAAGAAAATTACATGTTAGGCATCAAATTCTCATAAGACTCCATTTAGCGAAAAGCTAGTACTCAAGGGCTATGTGCTCTAACTTTGTTAATGTACCATGGACATACAACTCAAGGGCTACACCTTACAATTGTATAAACATATAATGGTCATACCACATGATTCAAATTTCGTATGTAAATTAACAAAGATATACTAACAAAATAATTTTCAAATAATAAAATATCATGCAGATCCATAAGAAAGATCGGCCATCTTATGTGTTGTTGTAAAAAGTTTTAACAAGTGGTACACAAGATTCTCTGTACATAGTAAACCATCAAGCACATGTGTAGGTCATCATAAGAGAGATAAAGATTTTTTGTGCACATGTGCACACACACACGTATTGAGAGAGAGAGAGAGAGAGAGAGAGAGAGAGAGAGAGAGAGAGAGAGAGAGAGAGAGAGAGAGAGAGAGAGAGAGAGAGAGAGAGAGAGAGAGAGAGAAGGGGGGGCTTGCATTGGAAACATTGTGTTGTCCAAGTCATTCGCTATTTTAGTTTTCAATGACACCTCTATGAGAAAGGATCACATCTCAAGTAACCACATGATCGCTCTAGTGGAATTTGTTATGTGATCAATATGGTCACACACTTGTCAATATTGAAAAGTCTCAATCCTTTTGTTCAAAGTTTTTAATTTTGTGTGGCCAACCATTTATTGAAGTAGTCCATTGAGTTATTCCCCGATCTATGTATGCATTGAGTGAAATATAGAAACTTTTCCCATGTGAAGTCTTGATAGGCTCTTGGGTTTGCATCATCTACTAGTTCCTTAGGTGGAGAAAGAACAATATCAAAACTTGGGTTCAAAAAGAATGTGATTGATCGTCTAGTCTTCACATTGTTCACAAGAGCTCTATGAAGGCAGCTTTTATAGTGCTTATTGCTAAGAGCCTACAACACAAAGCAAAACATACTTTAGAAGAAATATCAAAATTTTATTACCTTTTGTAGAGGAAATGAAAGGTTTTTAGTAACAACACATAGCAAGATATCTTTTAGTAGTAACCTCAACTTTTTATTACTTTTGCTAAAGGAAAGACATCTTTCAATCGCATCCTCAACTTTTTATTACCTTTTCTAAAGGAAATGTTTGTTTCATCATAAAAATCCAAAATATTGAACTATATTTTTAAAAGTGTGGTCTAAGAATATTGATTATCATATATAGCATGCCTAGTTGATACATATGTCTATTCTAGATGTTAGAGTTCATAATAAGCAAGAGTTCTGAATGAATGTTCAATATGATCAAATATGTAAATATGCTTCTCTTACCATTAGTGTGTCTCCAATGTTAATGACAAATGCCTCTTTGTTTGGAGGGATAGTATACCAAGCCCCATTGTGGAAAACTTGAAGGCCTGGAACTTCATCTTGATGTAGAATTGTAAGTCCAGTAGGATCAGTGTGAGGGCCAGTGCCATAAGTAAGAGAAGGTTGTTGGCAAGGTGGATAATTATTTAGTCGAAGAATGGAGCTATTGTCAATAAAATATTTTTTAATAGCATTGGGTTCAATGCCCAAACCAAGTTCCAAGATCTCAATTATTTCTAAACCCAACTTTACCATTGCTTCACTATACTTTTCGAATATCACACTGCAACAGAAGTGTGTAGTTAGTATAATGAGTTATATTGCAACTAGAAGTTATCTCTGACATAACTTTTTACAATACCTAGCTTGATCAGAAGGACTACCTAAGAAATATATAGTAGGGTGCCTAAATGGGTGTGAAATATCATGAAATGATTATGGTGATGAGGACCTAAAAGGTGATGCTATGAACTGAATGAGTTGTATGCAACATAATCTTTGAATCATAGTACCATGATAGGGAGCTTGAATGGGATGTTATAGAATATGTAAAGTACCTTGAGTTAGACCTCTATGCACCACACTAAGGATGACCTTAGTGGAGAAGTCACAAAAGTTCTATCCAAGAAGATGCACTAATTAGTGAAGAATGTTTCTAAACTTGAAGACTTGGAATAAAGACTGAGAAGTGATTCTGTCCACAAAATCTTGGATGTCCAAACACATGAAGGTTCATGCATTTTTGTGTATTTGAGTCCTATTTCTAAAACTTCAACAATGTCATGAACTCTTGCAACAAAGTCACCCTGTACCTAGTTGCTTGTGGTCAGACAGGGACAACCTTCTCTACCATTGCAATAGATTAGGTACGGGATGGTGCAAAGAGGGTACTTCTACCTATTGCAAGTTCTCGATACTTAATGTGGATGTACATAGAGTACTTTTATTTGTTGCAAGACCTTCCATGCTTAATGGTGCATTGAGAATTATGATAGGAACAAGACCTTCTGTGCTTAACAATGTATTAAGAATGGTGATGGTTACAAGAAGTTCCATGTTGATTAATTGCAACATGAAGAGAGCACTTGTATCAATAAAAAGAATGGTAATGAATTGTCTTGATAAATTTCCATGTGGTTAAAACGGTCTCTTTTTTGTTGTTTTCTCCTTATAAGTTTCAATATCATAAGCTTCTCCTTAAGAGGTATCCCAGAGCTACCTAGATGTGGTTTAGGGCAAGGGGCAAGGGCTCCCGTTCCAAGCCAATAGCCCCATGCCCCCACTTGACATGTAGCTAGGCATGCGGTCCCTCTCTTGTAAAAGCTCACGATAAGGAACTTGTCCAAGACGTCTTGTGATAAGAAGGTAGTACCTTGCATGCGGATCCCCGAGGGTTGCATCGACGTGCCGGTGGATGTCGGAGGAGGGCGTGGGCTGGAAGGAGAGGGTTTCCTTCCAAGGGAGGCGAGAGGAGAAGCGACCGACGAAGCTAGAGGAGTAGCCGAAGCTATGGCCCGGCAAGCGGGCGGCGGACTGCTTAACGGGGAGGGGGAGGTCGAAGAAGCGCTGGGTGCAGGAGTGGGTGTCGTGGAGAAGAGAGGAGGGGACGCCATGTCGGACTACCTGGAAGAAGCCCAGGGTCTTGCAGTTCCGGACGGCGGCCTGGGCCAATAGGAGGCGCCGCTCGGGGGGGCCCGCCCGGACCTCCTCCATGTCCAGGCTCGGAACCTCCAAGGCGGCTGGCGGCGGCTGATGATCATCATTATGATCATGATAACGATCGTGATTATGATGATGATTATCGCGGGCCAGGCTGGCCACCTCCGCCTCCGCCTCGGCCTCCGCCTCCGGCCATATGAAGGCCTCTGGGATCGTCATCGACCCTCCCGAGTGTGACGACAATATCACACTCGCTAGGTCGATATTATCCTCATCCTTCCGCTCGATAGTATCCTGATCGGCTTTCCCTTCCTCCATGGCCATTTTTGAAATCTCAGATGGTTGCTCTGCTGCCACTCCCTCTCGACATTAACCGAGAGCTTAAAATGACCATAACACACGCACCACCACAACGGCGAACTTGCAAGCGCCGTGAGCTATTTAAACAAGAGTTCGGGCTTCTCTCCTCAAACAACTTACCACGTAAAAACCGCTCTTCTTCTCCCCCTCACACTAGCACTAAACCACTCCTCTTACGTTCTTATTCCTATTAACTAACATGATAGTACTTGAGTGTAAGAATTGTACAAGTCTAGGATATGAACTCAAGACCGTGTAGTCACCATATGTTCAACCCAAACATAACTAAACTTCCACTCTCTCTCTCTCTCTCTCTCTCTCTCTCTCTCTCTCTCCACACACACACACACCCCTCACTATTTTCATCAACCTCAAAACATGGTTTTCATTTCTATTAGTGGTCAATTGTGAGCATAGAAACGGAAGGGTTACCAACTTTCCATTTGGAAGGCCCTAAAGCAACTCCCTTTTTTTCACAGCCATTAAAAGGGTATATAACTCCTTTCAAAATTTTAAAGGTATTTATTTGGAGTGAGTTTTTTTAGCAACCATTTCCCTAGAAGAGTAAAACTCCATTTGAAGGGTGTGAGAGCCTTCAAAATTCAGGCATGCTTACTCACCATGACACTATAGTAAAGGGGCATTCACTAGTCAGAATATTAGTATTAACAACCATAATCACCCTCCTATTTGAGAAATTGCAACCTATTTTATGAGGTAATTTGTGATAGTTGACTAATCATAGCAAGTTAAGTCACCTTTGAAAGTTTAATAACCAAAGGGGTAGAGTTTAAGTTGGTTTTGGGCTTCAATTCCAACTTTTCATTAGCATTATCTGTTAGTGAGGACTTTAAAACTTTTGCAATATGAGTGTTAAAAGTAAAATGACCTAAAGTAGTATGCCACCAAGGCTAGTTACGATGCAAGGATTGAAAGAAATTCACTAATCCCTTAGTTACCAAACATGTTAATGTTACCTACTTCTCAATGTTACTCCATCGACATATGTATTTAACAATATTTTTCTTAACCTTTATGCCCAAAATAAAACAAATGACCCCAATACATAGCGCATTCAATGGCAATGAGAGTGTTGATAGGACATAATGCAATCAACTTTCTATGCTATCCTTATTGACATGCATGACTAAGATCAAGCCATTTTCAAGATTTTGTGATAATAAGAATATAACACATCTATTTTAGGATTCTCTATCTCTCCCTCCTCTCCTTCTCTAATGGAGCAAAGCTTGTCTAGACAACATTCAAGCAATAGACACCTATCCATGAGAAAAACCATCAAATCATCTTCATTTGAGAAGTTGTTTTTCTAATGATCTATTCACATAAAAAGGGCTATTTTGAAACTTATTTCCTAATGAGGTTGCCTTTCATCCATCCACTTAGCCCACTCAAAGTATAGACCATGTGGCATAGGCCATATCTCATGTTTTTGGTTGTAAGCTTTGGGTCATGTGCTCATCAAATTCATCAAGAGAATCCATTATCAATACCCCTCTAGGTATCACATTTTCTTCATAGATGACCATTTGCATAGGCTACTTGTATCATCTTGGTATTTGATAAGATTTTGTTGATTGATCTAAGTTTTATTGTTCTAGATCCGATTAGTTTGACTTATGTAATTTCAAACATTCATGCTAAGTGATTGCATCATAGTGGAGCTTGTCTATTGGTTTATGCTTGGTGCGTTAGAGGGTAATATGAGGACACCTTTCTTCCTCTTTAACAATAACTCCATGAAAAAATGAAACATATACTCGAACACCCTCTAGGTTTTGGGTGTTGAGCATATCTTAGATGTGGTTGTTGTTTCCCCAATATGTAGAGCCTAAAGGCACATGCATTTCTTCACATTAAGTTGACAAAAAAGTCTTTCTAGGGATACCTTTCATGCTATTGTAATCCCTACAATTTGCTAAAATATCTAAATTTTACATATGGTATATACATTATAGCTAGTGTTAATGGAGCATAAGGTAAAAAGGTGCATGTAAGTTGGCATATCCAGTGTGATAAAGAATATGGACCCCTTTATGAAGTGGAGAAGTGCGAAAAGAGGAACTTAACTATCAAAATGGGGTAGCATGACAAAGGCTTGTACATCTACCCCTCTTCTATGGGCTTCATTTGAAACAAAGAGAGGTTCTATATGCCATCAAATAAATAGACCAACACCAAACCTTTCTATTTCCAAACATAATATTAAAAGAGAGAAAGCCCAATACACATAATGTAATTCTACATAGAATTAAAGGAACGTGACATGCTATTCCTTACATGCGATTGGTGGGGTAGGCATAGATTATTGAAGATATTGAACTAAATGCTTACAAGTGATGGGCCTACCCCATGATTACCATTGCTTATTGGATTTGGCATCTCTCTAAAACAATTTGGCTTTATCCACATTATGTGATTACGCCATGTAATCTATGGCCTCGATTGCAAAAAAATAAAAAAATATATATAATCCTACATATGAAAAAAGACTATTGGTTCACTTCTTGCACACAATAGGATCCCGCATATATATATATATATATATAATATGTATATATGTATGTATGTATGCATGTATGTATGTATGTATGTATGTATAGAGTGCCCTCAATATGATTTGGTCCTAGATTGAAAATGACAAAAGATAATCCTTTTGATATAGTGAGCTAGTGGTCCTAAGATGATATGAAGGAGATGAGGGGCATCCATCAAGATAGTGAGTAGATGTAGATATGCGAAGAATAAGGTGTCTTGCCTATGCCATTGTCACTTGTTTTTTGGTTGCTTAGATATCACCCCGTTGATGGAAGGTGACCTTTCTTTTTAGTATCTTTGTAGGGGTTCCTTACTTCCATGGTGTGGATTGACAAACAAAATATTCACACACTCAAGTTGGAGTCAGGCCCTAATCATCAAATGATGAGCAAACTATAAGCCAAGAGAGACATGCCTTTAAAGTGTAGATGAAACTACATCCATGGCTTGAATTTGGAATAATGCCAAAAGGCTTCTAATAGGTGAAGTAGTTTGCGTAATGATGTTGATAATCATAGCCAATTACACTACCTCAATATTAGCTTGGCTTCAAAACCCTTGACAATTAGACCACAAACACACACCTGCATGTGTAGGTGCACAAGTGCACATGCATACATACACACACATCTATTCAAGCAGGTGCATGGGGTGCATGCGTGCATGTCTGCACTTGTGCATAGGTGTGCAAGTGCATGAGTGTGCACACATTTATGCACGTGTACATGTGTGCCTCCCCCCCCCCCCCCCCACACACACACACACACACACACACACAATTGTCTTTTATTTTCTCAAATGCTAGTTGTAAGGGGCATTTATGCCATCAAAAAGCAAGAAGAAGTTAATTGCACCTATTGTATCATGCCATCCAGATGCTAGTGTATTTACACAATGGAAGTCAATAGTGAGTTCCATCTAGTGTATGTATGCCATGAGCTGGACCTCTAGTGTGTTTATTCCATGGAAGTCAATAGTGAGTTGCACATCGATTTATATGTTGGGTAACTCAAAGTTCTCAAGTAAGAAGTGAGAACCAATACCTGCACTATTTTCATTCATCCATAGATCTCCTACAAAGTGATTCATCCATAGATCTCCTACTCACATTGGCAGATCATCTTGGGATTCCATCTCTAAAGAATTACATATTGCAACTTATAATTTCTCTAAAGAATTACATATTGCAACTTACAATTATAACTCATGCCACTCAACTTCATCTTGGGATTCCATCTCTAAAGAATTACATACCACGACTTACAACTATAACTCATGCCACTCAACTTGGGATTCCGTCTCCAAGGAACTATAGACCACAAGTTACAATTATAACTCATGGAACATTGGATGGCTGTTGCCCACCCATAGATTTTGGACAGCACATGCCACCCACCCACCCAGCGTCCAATGAACTTTGAGAGGCCATCATTGCTCCGGGACACGAATGATTAACTAGGCTTGTTTGCTTGGCTCTAGAAGTTATGTCAAAAGCTCTTTTTTAGAAAAGATGCCATTGGCGTGATGGTAACATGTCAAAAGATATGGGTGTCGTCCCTGGAAGCAGCTGCTGAGAAGCCGGCGCATGAAATTTGGAATGATCCCTCGGGGTCTCTTCATCTCCCAGATCGCCTCTCAGGCAGCAGGCTAGTGTGCTTTTAGGACAGCTCCACAACAAGAGCTCGGCCTAGCGGCTAGATTCCCCTCTTGTCTTTCTTGTCAACCCCACATACCGAACGGCCACTAACTACCTTCCAAATATGCCATTCCCATCAATCTGCGCATCTCGACACGAAGTTTGTCTTGTCTTCTCGTGCAGGCCGATCCATCTTCGCCTCGCACTGGTCCCTGCATGTCCTTAGAGAGTCGCTCGCCTTATGTGTGGGTCAAATTCGCCATGGGATTCGGAGCTTAGGACAAGCCCCTGGCATCCTTCGCAAAAGTCGGAGAAGAGCTCGTCACCTTTGCTGTGCAAGTAGTGGGTTTATCATATGCCTTGTCCTTATCACAGAGGTTTTTAAAGGTGTCAATTATGTATTAAAAGGGCCACATACTTCCCTTTATACTTTTTCTTTACATAGCTTAGTGGTCACTAGATTCGATGTAAGTCTAGTCTTGAAGGTTTGAATCATACTTACCTTCAAGCATGTCTCCAAGATGATCATTATACTTGATAAAGCCTAGATAATGTGTCCCCACTCACATAACAATAGCTACTCATAGTTCATTTAGAGAGCACTATGCATGGAAATACTAACAAGTAATCCCATGATTAATAAAGGCTTTTAACCGCCTAGCATTTTAGGGTTCATCAAGCAATTTAGGCTCTATGTTCCCTTTACATCAAATCGTGGGGTTTTGAATCATAGTTACCTTCAAGCACACTCTAGAAAAACAATTCATTATAGGTGAGTATGCCTAGATAATGTGCCAACCCATTAAACAATAACTACTCATAGCCTGATTAGTGAGCAATAAAAAGAACAAAAATTATACTAGCAAGTATTCCCATTATGAGTAAAGGCTTGTAACTGCCTAGCATTTGAGGGCTTATCAAGTAAGTTAGGCCCTATGTTCCCTTTATAGCATCATTACACGAAACACAACCAATGAATGAGTAATGCAATGAAAAAGCAATCCTATTGGGAACTTTGTGCATACCTTCTCTTATTAAACATAAAACCACATCAAGCTCACAATAATAAAATCCTTGGAACAAGTTCATGTGACAATCAACATGGATTATAATATTGACGTCAATGTGAGGCAAATTTGAATTCTAGAGAATAATCAAAATATGATATGTAGGATGAATTTCACAAACAAATTATTGCAAACACAAGAGTGAGAATATTTAAAAACATCTTTTATCACATAAGCAAAGAACAATTTGACTCATAGGACAATATTCAAGTGATGAGACTTCCTACGATTCTCTCTTTGTGAACTTGTTGCCATCTGAATATATAATTTGTTATGAGTAGATTCTTCCTCCTACTCCTAAGTTCAAATTTGTGTTTTTCTAATGTCATAAACTTGAATCAGGTGTGAATTACATCTAGATTTGTAGGGCTTTAATAATAATTTCCTTAGTGCAATTTCCACCCACAATGACAAGGGATTATATGTTTTAGAGCCAAAAGAGGCATAATTTGCATATGAATTAGAATTGTTCAAGATCTAGCTCAACTAATGTGTCTCTAAGGCTCAAGATTGTAGCTCAACCAAGGGGGTATAGAGAAGATTTAAAAGCGCACTAAACCCAAAAGAGCACTTGGGGAAGTTGAACTAATGTAGTAGCAGCTCTCTATATGTTTAAGAAGAAAGAATGAGACCTAAACGTAACCAGAAAATGGATGAGAGGTCAATCCAAAGCTTTATCCATCTATTTTATATTTCATTTTGTGCTACACTTGATTCTAGCACCACATTGCAATCAATTAATTCTTCAACAAGAAGTATCACCCTGAAGACCTTAGGATTCTACCTTGTCGAGACTAGAATACTCTAGAGATAACATAAGACCAAGGCTTGATTTAGAGCTTTTAAAAATATGTGATAGTCATTTTGTATGAGCATATCCTTTAGAAACATCATGTGTTTTTACCTAGTTTTATACATCATGTCTTGTACTTCTTAGATGAAACTCATATATTGGAGAAAATATTTAATATTGTGCAATGGTTTTGTCTTTGGTTATATGTAGAGGCAAGGATCTAGGTTGAAATGCAATCATTGAGATTAAAATGAATAAACCAAGTTTGAGAAGTTTTGAACCTACTATCTACAAAAACAACATGCATTGGTGGTAGAAAAGGAGTATTAAAGAAAGTATCTTAAAGAAACTCTAAGGCACTTTTTTTCGTAGGTTGAACTAAAAATTGCATGTTACGTTATCTATCAATATGTAAATATCAATGAAAACTACTTCAAAGTACAAAGTCTAATAACATTTGAGCTTTAAAAAAATATTATATTGGTCCTCCCTTTTTCATTCAATAGTGTTGCAAAAGGTAGAAAAACTGTAGCACCAATCCATGCTTTTACCCTTCAAAAACTTATTAAGAGGATATCAAGAAGTGCTTAGGGAAACTTTGAGTGGATAAGTAAATGTACTTAGGCTAAGCATTGTTTCCATTGCTCAAGGCTACATAGAAGTTGCTAGAGAATCACTGGGTTGGCAATGTTTCAATTATAAACTCAACTAGTGGTTTTATGGCTTTACTTGAGAGTGATGTCATAATATGTAGAAAAAAAAGAAACCTATAGATAAAGGTGAAGTATAATGTCTCTTCTAAGGTTTTTTGATTGAAGAAGTAGATCATATGGATGAGAAGATAGATGGATTACTTATATCTTTTTTGTAAAACCATGAGCATCATATAGTTAGCATAGAGCTTGGCTATGTTGTTGTAAGGCACATGCAAAGATAGTGTCACTTTGTGATGAAAAAGTCCTAAAATGTGATATTGATTTGGTTAACATCAAAACAAAAGACATTGTCTCTTTCTTAGCTATACAAAACCTTCATGACTTCAAAAGATTACCAACAAGCACTGTGCTAGATACACAACAATTGGACATTGGATACAACTTCTATTGTTTGAAAAGCTTCAAACTTCTTGGCCAAATAACTCTCACATAGTAATCTCACACTCTGCTCCAAAACATCCATCATCCTTTATTTCTACCCAAGAAAGCAAAGAACACAAGTCTAGCTTAGAGGTATACCAAACTCACCAACTTACCTTCTTGCCACATGGTAGTTGAAAGCTTGAGGCTCAAAGATGATTCCATGATTTCAATGATACACTCTCCACAAGAAAATGCCTCAACTCCTTTGCATCTGTGATCTCAAACTCAACCTCCTACCAAAATGGGATGAAAAGAAGGGAAGTAATAGATGTAGAAGAACTTCACTATCCAACATATTGAAGGATTGGTTATTATATTTAATGATAAATGTGTGTCTACTTATGATGAAGATGTTGTTGGAACATTGGTAGCCTCCAATTGCTGAAAGAAATTGGAGAAGATGGATATGGGAAGTGGTTTCAAGGTTGTGAAAGATTGGGGATTTGTTGTGGTAGTAGAAATGACGGCTTATGTTTCTCCATGAGTTTTTATACCTATAGGAAAATCCTCAAATGCATTTGCTTCCAAGGGGGAATGCTAGTCTTCTTCTCTCATGTACATGACATATATTTTTCTAGGTTCGAAAGATAGAAGAAACTCCAAGCAAGCTCAAAGTTGTATCCCCACAGCTAAGGACATGTTTGATGCTGCAAATAATATGTGAGTACATGTGCTTACATATGCTATTAATAGAAGACTATTCCATGGGTTTTTCTAATTGATGATGTTGATAAAGCTAGGAAAATTGTGCTTTATTGTTGCTAAAGGAAAGGGATTCTTCGAGAAGGTCATATGGGTAAATTGGCACTAGGATGGTGGACAAAAGTTGGAGCTTAATCTAAGTAGTCATCAAGGGACATGGTTCTTCATTAGACCACTCCATGTACTATCTCATCCTATTGAAGTTTCTTTTCCACCTTGCTTGATGACAGATGATTTTTTATGCCGAGAAGTGCTTAAAAATAGCCAAAAATTAGGAATATCAAGGGAAAAATAGACTTCATCGAAGGCAGCGATGGCAATCAGTATGATTTTAAGCAGCAAGTCCCTAAGGCACCAGTACTTATTTTCATAGAAATGAAACGGTGGCGGATGGTCGAGCTGGAGTTTTCCTAGATGTAAAATGACGTCAGGAATCCAACGCAAGCGTCAAATCTCCATTCCAAGATCATTTGATTCCCCATTTAATCCCCACAAAGTTTGGGGTTGTGAAGCAGCTACTGGATCCAGAAGCCAAGAAGAGCGTGACAGGGCTTAGCTCCGTAGATTTCGACATCACGGAGCCACCCGTCCAGACGGAACTTGATTCCGATGTTGTTTGCCCCCTCAAATCTGAAAAAACCACTTGACCGTGAGTGTGAATACAAAAGCATGAACTAGTTAAGTGTACTAGATTTTAGAAGCTCTAACTAAAAGATCTTATGGGCAAAAGTCCCATGATTTGAAATGATTGGGGGGGAGAGGGGGGAGGGGGTTAGTTTTTTGCGCCCCCTCTTTCCTCCCCAAATCATGGATTTCTGATCGGGTGAATTAGGAGGAATGCTCCTGGGCTTGGAATGCATCTATCCTTCGCCCTCCATGGCCACAAACTGATCGAAGAATGATGTACTGAGTGAAGAGAACAAAAACCAATATTTCTCTCTCCTCCCTCTCTCTCCTGCATAGAGGCTATTCATGTGCAAGAAGTCAAGAAGAAGAGGGGCTAAAGAATGCTTGTCTGGTTGTGATCGGATTCCTTCAAGATAAACAGAAGGCTGAGGAAAGAGGTTCATCACTAAAGAATGGTTGCTAGTTGGTCTGTGGGCTGCTCAGAATAATGATTAAAAAATCCGCAACACACAAGACACACTGTATGCTTCAATTTTATGAAGATATTTGATTGTTTTTGTTGTCTCATGGTCCAAATGTTGTTCATATGCAATGATATTTTGTTTGAACCTTGTTTGCATCATGACTGAGGGCTGAAATTATAGAAATACAGAACCTGTAATGATTTAGAGTCATTATTAATGCTTTAAAACCTGTAAAATGTCGTTTTAATGAAAATTAGTGGTTTTTTTCTATTTTGAGTTGGAGAAAAGGGATATAAATGGAAAAAAAATAGAGATTCAAATGTTAAATCTCAGTCAAAACAACGAGTCAATACAAATAAATCAAAAAATATCTATTTTCCATGAATAATAAAGAGAAAATAGTAAAAAATGGAAAAATTTGAGTTTTTTTACACTATAGAAAAATAAGATTTATGTGTGTGAATGTCTGGCAAGGTTAAAGCATGAGGTCAAGCCTTGTCCTTTATGTTATAGTCCGTGTTTATCACTTTTTACATACAAAAATGATACAAAACAACCATTTACACCTATGCATTACAGCAACATCTAAACTGTGAGGGGGGATACAATTTGTGTGACGATCTAATTGCTGAAAAGATAAAAATTTTGATTTATCTATTTTTTAATAGCATTTAGGGATCATTCCATAATTAAATGTAGATGACTAGTAGCACGGAAGTTCCGATGCTAGTCCCTAAAGTAGCGCAGCATGTAACTATTAGTTAAGATTCATGAAAGGGTTATTTTCCGCACCTCACATGGTTGTTTTTAATCATAAAATGGTTGTACACAATTGTCATACACCTTGCATCAAGCATGCCATGTGGTATCTCCTAGAATGCATTGCACTTGTTTGATAAACTTTGACCAATGTTGAGAGGACAGGAAGCCTAAGCCATAGTTTAGATGGGTGCTTCCATTGGGGAAAGTTTTTTGAGGCAAATAAAAATCTCCTAGAATGCTGAATTATGAAAGAGTGGAGTTTGTATGAATGCTTTATGTGTTAGCGATGCATCTTGGAGCTAATCCCTGAGGTGTAGGAGAGTCACAGTGGAGCCGTGGCAATTAGCCGAGAGGTGCTTCCCTATGTGTGTATTACGAGGCATTATGCCTATATGTTATGGGATTTCCCTGTGAGGAGAATGGAAGGTGAACGTTGGACTACATATTGGATACAAACACAAATTTATCACAATCATTTAGTGCAAAGTGAGTTTTAGACGCTCCTGGCCCACGAGGCCATGTGGTGGGGTTGTCTATCATATGCATGAGGTTTGGCTAGTGTCATAGCCACTGCTGGCCCATTTTAGGTCCCATCAGTGGTGCATCTACTAGGAGCCACCAACAAGTGGTGGTTCTCAAATCTATTGTTTTTAAGGACCAAATAGTTGGTTTATGTCCTTGACAAGGACCGTCAAGCCGAAATACAAAAAGCAGAATGTGCAGAGAGGGTTAGACGGCGGTTGGAGATTATAAGTCGCTATTCTCCTCAAAGGAGCAGCCCGTTATGCATAAGAGGCAGTGGTTCTAGTAACCTAGGTGCTACGAGTAGCTCTTTGAGTGCAAGTGGAAGTCTTGGTACTTCCCTATCTCCAATTAATCAACCCACAACAAGTGGGGATGTAGTGTTGCCTACACAGACTCTTGTTGTCAATCTGGTTGTAGCCATGGCACAACCTATCACAATTCCAGCAGGTACACCGGATTTACCAAAATTAGGAGCACCATTGCCCATTTTCCATGGGTTAGCAGAAGAAGATGGAGAACTCCACATTAAGGAGTTTCAAACACTCATGTTCAACTATCGAATCCAAGATGAAGGACACCTAATGATGTTCTTCAATATGAAGTTAAAAGGAAGAGCGGCAGTGTGGTATCACAGTCTAGAAGCCGAAACCATAGCTAATAGTGCCCAATTCTTTACAGCTTTCTGTAGGGAGTTTGCCCCCAAGAAGGGTGGACAATATTGGTTGTGTGTTCTAAATGTAACACGCCAAGAGCCAAATGAGAATGTCTAGGCATATGCCAAGAAACTAAAACAAAATCTTTGCAAACTTAACGCTTATATTCCCATTCCAATGCTGCACAATTGCAATATTTCCTACATGGATTGGATTTTAATATCCAGGTGCAGCTGAGTAGTGTTGCTTTGGCCGATATCGACACTGCCATTACCCAAGTAGAAGGAGTAGAGTCGCACTTGCAAGCAGCTTATGTAGCAAGGATAAATTGGAATGGTAATAATTTGGCCTTGACCAATGGGAGTCAAGTGGACCCCATGTTAAATACGAGTGGTAGAGGGAATATTATGTTGAATTTGCCTATGTTGCCAGCTCCTCCTAGTATGACTATGCCCATGGCTAATCAAGCGGCCTCGCTAACCAGTGGTGGAAACCAAACAATGAAGCCTAATATTGTCCCAGTTGGTCAGCGGATAATTCCTAATCAAGTGGTTAGACCCATGGGACGATAGACTGACGATTGTGGCTATGAGTCGAGTGCTTCTAATGTCCTTGGTGAAGATAAGGATATGATGAAGCACTACACTGATATGATCTCTGAAAAGTATCAACAAATAGCTATGGATGTCAATTTTCTTAAGAAGCAACAGAATTTGATAGGGAGCTGACGCCCTGAAAAGAGGGTGACTCCTCAAGATTCAGCTGTAAGTGGTGTGGGGGCCAACATTTCCCTAGGAATTGCCCAAATGTCAAATGTGATATTTGCGGGGAGTCTGGCCACTTAGCCACTACCTGTTGGAGTAAGATTAGTTCTCTCCAACAAGGGAGTAAACAACCAAGTCCAGTTAACCATCGTGCACAAGGGAATAATCTCTAGAAAGACGATGGACCAAGGCAAATACTGCAAAGAGAAAAGGCTGTTGTAGAGGAGTTACCTCATGGCAGTGGAGTCAGCCTTATTGAGGCTATACATGTTAATGATGCTGAAACTTCTAATCTACGATCCGTAACAAGAGGCCAAAAGGCTAAAGAGGGTGAAAAAGATCATGCAAAACCTGTTGAGGGAAGCCCTAAGCAAGATGCTAGGGAAAAGCGAGTCCTGAATCCTGATAAGGAAGGTGAACCGTTAAGACCTATTGGTAGTAAAGTCGATCCCGAGGAGGATAAAGGATTGCCAAGAAAGAAGGTAAAGGCTAAAAGCGAGGCACCAAAGCCGATTGAAAGACCAAAGGAGAGAATGGTTTGGCGCGAGAAGAAAAATTTGGCTAATTACCACGACTTTGATCTAGCAAGTTCCCTTTGCAAAGTGAAACCAGACGTGAATCTCCTGCAATTGATTAAACTTTCTCTAGGAGTATACAAGGAATTCAAGAAAATCTTGCGCATAGGGTATATAGTAGAACCTTTGGGCATAGCTAGAGTGGGGGAAGATTGGTTCGATTATGCTGAAAAGCATTGCCCTAGGGTTCTAGCATATGTGGATGGAATATTAGTGGAGCACGCTATCGTGGACACTGGATCCTCCGTCAATATCATAAGTTTAGACTTGATGGAGGTTAGGTCTAGAGATCCAAAAAGATGGCTCCACACTTCTTAGGATGGCTGATGATAGTCTAAGACAACTAGAAGGTTGAATTACTAAGGTCCACGTTACAGTTGCGAGCGTGGAATGCTATCTAGACTTTAGGGTGATGAGGTTTGCAAAACGTCCTAGCTATCAAGTTTTGCTAGGCATTCCATGGATTCTATGGACAGATTGTCAAGTGGATATACTCGCTGGTTGAGTGATTCTAGGTCAAGGTGCCCATCGAGTAATAATGGATGCTTACCCTGAGTCTCCTCAGAGTGAGAGAGCTCCACTATCCTCTACTGAACTAGAAACAGTAGATGATCCATCTGGTAGTGAGATGTCATCAAACGAGCGATTGATCTAAGGAAGGGTCCACTACAGAGGATATTTATGAGATAACCTTGAATGAGCCGATAGAGCCTCATGATCGGTAAAGAGACAAGAGTGTTATTGAGCTAGATCTTGTTATGCTAAATGATTCGCGGCCAATCAAATTAGGGTCCATACTCAATTCGGAAGAATGAGAGGATTATGTGCCCTTAATTCGAGAGTTCCGCGACGAGCTTTGGGGTATTCCTCCCAGTCTAGCTATGCATACTACTCCTTTAAAGGAAGGTACCCGCCCTGTACGTCAAAAAGTAAGGTGTATGCCTTTTGAATTAAGGGACGGGTTGTATGAGAAATTATAGAAGTTGCGGAAAGTAGGTTTGATCTTCCCTGTTCAACATACTAGATGGTGCTCACCAGTTGTGATCAAGAAGAAGAATAATAATCAAATCCGTCTTTGTGTAGATTTTAAAGAGTTGAATAAGCAGACTGTTAAAGATTACTACCCAATGCCGTTTATTGACCAAATTTTGGATCAACTAGCGGGTAGGGAAATCTATTCGTTTATGGACTACTTTGCAGGGTATAACCAAATGGCGATTACTGAGCAAGACAAGCTAAAAACGATGTTTATTACAGTCTTCGGTACCTTTGCGTACTATGCGATGGCATTTGGGTTGTGTAATGCACTTGGTTCGTGGCAAAGAACAACCGACAAGACCTTTGGTGACATCTCCCTAGAGGAGCTAAAAGTATTCATTGACGATCTGGTGGTAGCCACCGTAAGCGATAGACAATTGATCATTTTGCGCAAATGTTTTGAGCATTGTAGACAATTTTCCATAGCTCTTAACTCACGGAAGTGCATCTTCGGAGTCCCTTATGGGCTCTTGTTAGGCCATGCGGTTAGTTCCGTAGAGATTGTGATGACTGATCCTGAAAAGATCATGGTCATAGTTGCCATGAGTCCGCCACGTACTCCAAGGGAAGTGCATAGCTTTCTGTCACATCAGTAGGATATTATTAGAGGTTTATCAATGCCTTGGCAGAAGGAACGTTGCTGCTAACAAACCTATTGTCCTTTAATTGTCAGTTTACATGGAGTGATGCTTGCAAAGTGTCTTTTGATTATGTGAAGCAGGAGCTTGCCAAAGCACGTGTTTTAAAAGCACTAAAAAGGGGTGAAATATTCTACATATTTTCAGCAGAAACTATGTATAGTATTAGCTGATGTTTGGCCCAAATTTGGGAGGAAAAGTGGTACCATCCGATAGCTTTTGCTAGTCGAAAGTTGGGCATATCGAAAATTAACTACACCTATATGGAGAAGTTGTGCCTTGCGATGGTATTTGCAACCAAAAAGTTTAGGCACTACATTCTTTATGAGAGGGTGGTTTTTTATACGAAGGCGGAAGGGCTTCAATTGCTGTTGAATAAGTTATAGCCGCCTGACCGTTTAGCAAAGTGGTTAATCACTTTGCAGGAATTTGATTATGAGATTAAGAGCAAGCCGCCGAAGCTTCGGAGCATTGTAGAGTGTCTTGTGGATTTCAGAGAGCCAAAAGAGGTTGTGGTTGAAGGAAGTGACATGGAGACTTTGTTCAAGATTGATACGACATCTATTCCCTCCTGGTATGCTGCTATAACGCACTATTTTTCTACCGGAGAGACTGGAGCTACTTTATCAAAATCAGAGAAGAGGAAGATTAAACAACAGACATTGAAATTTTTCTTGATCGTAGGAACATTATATCGGCGGGGTGTTGATGATATTTATCGCTGATGTGTGATGCCTAAGGAGGTTCCCTTCATTTTGGAAGAGTGCCATGACTCCACTTGTGGATGGCACTTTGCTGGGCGATTAACAGCACAGAAAGCATTAATAGCTAGATATTGGTGGTTGTCCATCTTCCAAGATTCCTTTGAGTATGTCAAGAGATGTGATATATGTCAAAGACATGATAGCAAAGAGAATAGGAAGCGTCCACTTACGCCGATTATGGCTATCCTTCCATTTGAGAAGTGGGGCATTGACTTTGTGGGTCCTATCATCCCGTCGTCGACTACTCAGAAGAGATATATTATAGTAGCAACTGATTATTTTACAAAATGGTCAAAAGCATGGGCGACAAGGCATGACAATGCAAAAGAGACTGCCAGTTTCCTACTTGAGCAACTTATCTGCCGTTTTGGTCTGCGGAAATAGTATCAGACCGTGGAACTCACTTTTTAAATAAAATGGTTAAAAGTATGATTGAAGCTTGGAAAATCAAGCATAACAAGACGACCCCTTATAATCCACGAGCAAATGGACAAGTCAAAAGTACCAATAAGCAGCTTGTGGGTATCCTATCCAATATAGTCTCCAAAAAGAAGTGGGACTGAGATACAAAATTATATGTGGCGGTTTGGGCGTATAATACGACATTTAAACAAGCCACTAGCCACACCCCATTCAAATTAGTTTATGCGGAGGAGTGTGTCTTACCCTTAGAAATTGAGTTGCCGACCATAAGATTCACAATCAATCATTCTTTGGGTGATGAAGATGCCCTATTTGAGTGGTTTACGACTATAGCCCACTTGAACGAGCTCAAATTGCAGAGTTTGTTGCACCAGGAGGTAGCTAAACGTCAGATAAAGCGGTTGCATGATTTGAAAGTGAAGAAATATACTTTTAAAAAGGGGCAGTTAGTTCTATATTATGATGGGTGTAGGGAGCTATTTCTAGGAAAGTTGGAATCTCGATGGGATGGCCCTTACAAGATAGTTCGGATAGGTAAAAATAAGTCAACAGTTCTATTAACTGATCTACAAGGAGTGGAATTTAAGAATAAGGCTAATCTTAATAAGATTAAACCTTATTATTTCTAAATATGCTAATGCACTAAATGCATTGCAGGTCCATGCTAGGGCTGATTTAAGACCTGCAGGAGAGCTTAAACTAGTTGATTGGGCAGTTAATTTCTTATTTGGAGCACCCATATCTCGAGCAAAGATATCATCAGGGGAGCCTTATCTGGTGGAGCAAGGGATATAAAGTGATTGAGCAAGAAGATGGTACCTTTGTGTGGGAGATTAAAGTATTCTGCCCATCACTGCTTACAAAACTTGACAAGCATCCTTGTTGAGTTTAATGAAGAAGGTGGGATGGAGCCGTCAGTTCATCCTCTAAATATGTTGAACTTTGACTATCACAATTATGAATAGGGGAGTTCTTGATGGCTAGGTGTGTAAACCCATTATGGACATACACATTATACTTTGATGGAGCGTCCAAGGGCCCTAATAGGAAAGGAAGTGTTAGAGTAGTTATCCGAGATCCCCAACGTAGAGTTACAATGAAATTAGTTGCTTACCTCAGGGTAGGAGTCACTAACAACATGGCCGAGTATAAAGCCCTAATTATGAGATTGAATATTGCTAAGAAAGGTGGCATTAGGTGGTTGTTAATAAAAGGGGATTCCCAGCTGATCTTAAATCAACTCAATGGGATATGCACAGTCCAGAATCCTCTCCTTCGTATGTATCGTTGCACTGCTATAACCCTACTTGATGAATTTCAGAGCATATCTCTTCAGCCGATTCCATGTTATTGGAATCAATTTGTGGATTCCTTAGCTGATTTTGCTTATGAAGAGGACCTCTTTTTCAACTATGGTCCTAGTCCGGATGTTGCTATTGATAATTAGACAGGACCTGGTTGCTTGTGGGGTATGTTATCGGACCATGCGCTATATGGCAGGCGATGGTTAATATGGGTAATACAAAGAGTAGCCGAGACCCATCTTCTGTTATTATCTTGGACCCATAGGTTGATCCGAAGACATGTTATGCATATGCCTCTTGCTATGTATGCAGGAGGTATGGGCCATAATTTGATGCATTTAGTTTAGAGCTGAGAGCCCCATTTTTTCCCCTTGGGATGGAGCTTATTTGTGTATATCTGACTTCTTCCAAGGAGGGATATCTATGAGCTATTTTGTTTGATTCCGTTAGGCCAAGAGGGCCAGTTGCTTTAAGTAGTTAATGTCTGATTCCATTAGGCCAAGATGGCCAATTGCTTTAAGTAGTTAATGTCTGATTTCGTTAGGCCAAGAGAGCCCTTTGTTTCCAGGTTTTAATAATCTATCTCTTTAGGCCAAGATGGCCCGTTGGTTTGCAGTGAGCTATGCTATTTCTTTGGGCCACGAGGACCCTATCTCTGTTTGGTGTAGGTACGTTTAATGCTTTTTTGTTTTAAAGATTGCGCCATACAGGTTGACGAAGTCACTGGAGGGAGCCTTTGCTATGAAGAAGCGACTTGTGGCCATTCCAGGTGGTTTCGTCCTTTTTTTTTTTGAATAGTTGTTTCCCTTAAGCAATTAATGATATATGTGCGTGCAAGGGTTACTTTCTCTTATTTGTTGGGGACCCGCACTTGCGGCATGAAGTCCCAGGTTTAGGTTAGGTATGTTTGAGGGAGGTCTAAGTAGTCATTGCCTCTTGCAAGGCATTGCCAAGCATTGAAAGACCTGTTTTAGATGGGAGTTCTAGTGACCCTGTTGTGCTGACCTATTAGGCGGCCGTTCTAGGAGTTCTTACTAGTTGTGAGGTAGTTAGAGAAGCCTACTAAAATAATGATGGAAAGAGACAAAACCCTAAAGATCTGAAAGATAATATATGAATATATGAAGGTGTGTAAAAAGGGGTTTTAACCCTTATAACAAAAGGAAAGAAAGAAAAATCCTTGAGCTATTGTTTATCGCCTTGCGAAGGCCTAGTAGGTTCCTGGGGATGAGACAATATTCGGGGCTGATACCTCGCCTTCCTTGGGGTGACATCTTGCTATAAAAGAAGAAATGGAAGACAGTTGGAGCGAAAATAAAAGTGAGTGTTAGAAAAGGATTAAGTATCACCTTGCGAGGGCTTGGTAGGTTCTTGGGTACCGATACAGGACCTGAGGCCGATGCCTTGTTCTCCATCGGTCTCACTACGCTCAACTCCCTCCTTTTCACACGCCTGAGTATGGAAAAATAAAAACCTAAAAGAAAAACTGTTCTAAAAGATAGTATTTCTTGATCAGACTATAGGAGTCCTCGCCTAGTAGGAGCTCCTGGTTGAGTTGTCCTTAGTTAGGTAGGTAGTTTAGACCACCACTTAGGATGACCTCTTTGATAATTATTTTTAGCTTGGCTATGTTGTAGCAGTTTGTTAGTGACTGGCTTTGGGCCTTCTATCAGATTATGCTGGGCCTCCTCCTCGTGGATTTCATGCCTTGGTTTTGTCAAGGGGTAGGGTATGAGTTGTGATGTGTTTTGTTATGTATTTTTTGTATCAGCTTGATGCTCCTTTTTGTTGTTTATGTGTAGATGTATTCATGGGATTCAATAGGCTGACTCGCCCTATCCCGTGGTCGCCAATGACATATGATTTTTTATGCTGAGAAGTGCTTAAAAATAGCCAAAAATTACGAATATCAAGGAAAAAATAGACTTCATCGAAGGTAGCGGTGGCAATCAATACGATTTTAAGCGGCAAGTCCTTAAGGTGCCAGTACTTATTTTCATGGAAATCAAACGGTGGTGGATGGTTGAGATGGAGTTTTCCTAGATGTGAAATGATGTCAGAAATCCAACGCAAGCACTAAATCTCCATTCCGAGATCGTTTGATCCCCCATTTAATCCCCGCAAGGTTTGGGGTTGTGAAGAAGCAAATCTGAAAAAACCACTTGACTGCGATTGTGAATGCAAAAGCATGAACTAGTTAAGTGTATTAGAGTTTAGAAGCTCTAACTAAAAGAGCTTATGGGCAAAAATCCCACGATTTGAAAAGATGGGGGGAGGAGGGTGTCAGTTTTTTGCGCCCCCTCTTTCCTCCCCAAATCATGGATTTTTGATCGGGTGAATTAGGAGGAATGCTCTTGGGCTTGGAATGCATCTATCCTTCACCCTCCATTGCCACAAACTGATCGAAGAATGATGTACTGAGTGAAGAGAACAAAAACCAATTTTTCTCTCTCCTCCCTCTCTCTGCTGCATAGAGGCTATTCATGTGCAAGAAGTCAATAAGAAGAGGGGCTGAAGAATGCTTGTCCGCGGATTGCTTCAAGATGAAGAGAAGGATGAGGAAAGAGGCTTAGCACCAAAGAATGGTTGCTGGTCGGTCTGTGAGCTGCTCAGAATAATGATTAAAAAACCCGCAACACGCAAGACACGCGGTATGCTTCAATTTTATGAAGATATTTGATTGTTTTTGTTGTTTCATGGTCCAAATGTTGTTCATATGCAATGAAATTTTGTTTGAACCTTGTTTGCATCATGATTGAGGGTTGGAATTATAGAAATACAGAACCTGTAATGATTTAGAGTCGTTATTAATGCTTTAAAACCCGTTAAATGTCAATTTTAATGAAAATTAGTGATTTTTTTCTATTTTGAGTTGGAGAAAAGTGATGAAAATGGAATAAAACCAGAGAAAATGTTAAATCGCAGTCAAAACAATGAGTCAATACAAATAAATCAGAAAATATCTATTTTTTATGAATAATAAATAGAGAAAAATAGCAAAAAAGAGAAAAAATTGGGTTTTTTTGTACTCAAAAATTATAGAAAAATAAGATTTATGTGTGTGAATGTTTGCAAGGTTAAAGCATGAGGTCAAGCCTCAGTTTGGCCTTGTTCTATGTTATAGTCCGTGTTTATCACTTTTTATATACAAAAATGATACAAAACAACCATTTACACCTATGCACCGCAGCAACACCTAAACGGTGAGGGGGAGATACAATTTGTGTGACGATCTAATTGCTGAAAAGATAAAAAATCTGATTTATCTCTTTTTGTTTAGCATTTAGGGATTGTTCCATAATTAAATGTAGGTGACTAGTAGCACGGAAGTTCCACTGCTAGCCCCTAAAGCAGCGCAGCACGTAATGATTAGTTAAGATTCATGAAAGGGTTGTTTTCCATACCTCACATGGTTGTTTTTAATCATAAAATGGTTGTGCATAATTTTCATACACCTTGCATCAAGCATGCCATGTGGTATCTCTTGGAATGCATTGCACTTGTTTGATAAACTTTGACCAACGCTGAGAGGAAAGGAAACCTAAGCCGTAGTTTAGACGGGTACTTTCGTTGGGGAAAGTTTTGTGAGGCTAATAAAAATCTCTTGGAATGCTGAATTATGAAAGAGTGGAGTTTGTACGAATGTTTTATGTGTTAGCGATGCATCTTGGGGCTAATCCCTAAGGTGTAGGAGAGTCATAGTGGAGCCGTGGCAATTAGTCGAGAGGTGCTTCCCTATGTGTGTATTACGAGGTATTATGCCTATATGTTATGGGATTTCCCTCTGAGGAGAAGGGAAGGTGAACGTTGGACTACATACTGGATACAAACGCAGAATCGTCATAAGCATTTAGTGCAAAGTGAGTTTTAGATGCTCCTGGCCCGCGAGGCCGTGTGGTGGGGTTGTCTGTTGTATGCATGAGGTCCAGCTAGTGCCATAGCCAGTGCCGGTCCATTTTAGGTCCCATCACTTGAATGGATGATTTACAAGCATCAAGTGAATATAGTAAGAGGTGAAGGAAAAAAAATGTAAGTGACAGGGAGATAAGTCTATCCAAGGCAAGTCAAGAATCCCTATGGACCTTGAATGAACATGACAAATCTTGGGAAGATGACTAGAGAACTAGAGATGGAGTTGGCTGATCAAGGCCATTGGACATACCTAATGTGGTGAACCCTAGGTGCATGTAGTGTCTATGAGTGCATATTTCTATATGATTGGGCATGTAGCCTTATATAACATGAATTGAAAGTAGAAGAGATTAGAAGGATGGCTCAAGGGAGTAACTAAACATGGCTCTCAAGCTAGTTACTGCATGTAATTGCATGCACTGAATAGCAAGTGAAGACAATTGAGCCATAATGTCTTATTATTAATGAAGTTAAGAAGAACCACAATTTTCAATAAAAGAGATGTTCTTATTGGAGAAAATTGTAGCTTCTTTTGAGGAAGACAATGACCATTGGACATATATGTTAAGTGGTATCTTTGCATGAAGAGGGTGAGTTGTAATGTGGATGGAATCTCATATCCTTGTAGATTCTTGAGCCTCTAGGATGGCCTTGTTACCTTGATGTTTTAGTATCTTAGGATAATTAAGGGATTCTCCATTGCTAAATGTTGAGAATGTAAGCTTGGTATTTGTGGGTGTGTGCTTGTGTGTGATGGTGTCAAGCACTTTTATGTAAGCTAAAACCCCTAAAAAATCTTTAGGTAGGTAGGATTTTTGTAGCTCAATTGTTTGTGTGACTGTTTGTTTTGTTGTTTTGTAGCTGTATTTTTTGTGTTTTTTAAGATCAGGAATTTTTTGTGTTGTTATTTTGGATTTTTTGAGCATGAAAACATGATAGTCTTGGTTGAGATTGGAGTTTTCTGGACAGGTTGGAGCTAGAGTTTGTTGGTAGTAGCTGTTGGACATCTTGAAACAGGTATATTTGCTTGTCAATATCTTTGCATATCACGGGGATTGTGGGTTCACGGGCACTTCACCATTGCACTTATCCAATACATTGCACTTGAGGGTCCTCTCCTCATTTGATCAATTACTTCCATGCCAAGGGTTGGGTTGATGCACATTTTGCACCATTGTTGAGCACTAGCATGACATGATGCCTGCAACTATATGCAATAAATTTTAGATGCACACACACTTGAGAGAGCACATTTCATTGTGCATGCATAGTTCTTTGCACACATGAGAGTTAGGATATTAATCACCAAAATAGGAACCACTGGTTGAGTGGGAAAGGTGGTTGGGTAAGTTTGAGGGTCATGAATGATGCATGAGACTTGGGATATTCATCACCAAAATAGGAACCACTGGTTGAGTGGGGAAGGTGGTTGACTAAGTTTGAGGATCATGAAGGATGCCTACAGTTGTAAGATGGGTTGTTTTACCTAGTCAACATCAAGAGGACCACTCTTTTCTTGAGAGAATGTGAGATTTTGGGAGGGTGGAGTGAAAACATTTTTTTCCTTATTGAGCAATGAGATGAGAGGTTAAGGATTGTAAAGTGATCAAGGAATTGTGTTTGCATCTTGCATATCGCACGGGCACATGTAGATAGGCTAGACACTATTTTTTCAGTGCATCCATCTCTTCGTGTGTGGGGCATTGCTTGTATGATTGCATAGCATGGATTAGATATTGCATTTCTTCTCAAATCATATGTGAAGGAGAAAAATGTTCCTCTTCAATAGCATAATCTTGCTAGGACACACCACATTGCGACAAGGCATGTATATATGAAGAAAACAATAGCAGACTCAAGGGGGGATGTATGGAAGAATGTTTTAGGGAGAATTATGAAGGGAACTTCTACTATCTTGAGACATTTGGAGGGTGCCATTGGTAGATGCTCTTGTAGAAACTTGGAAAAAGGTTTCAATCATCTTTTGAACTTTTTGCAGTGTGAATCACTTGCATCAGTGGATGAGTTATTAGCTAGAATGGCTATACAGTGTTTAGAGTTCTAGTAATATCAAAGACTATTGATTTCATCAGACCTCGCTTGATGAAATTGAGGCATTGTTTAACACTCAAGGAGCATAAAGATCTAGCATTGTTTGGGAAGAGATTTGGAAACGATCATATTTGCAATACTCTTGAGGATAGATGAAATATCTATAAATCTTATCTAGAGATGCAATGCATGATGGTGTAAAAAAGTGATAGATCAAGGAGACAACCTAAGTTCTTCAAGCTAATTTGAGAAATTTGCAATTGTTATTTTTTGGATCGTATAAGTTGCAGGATGGTCTACCGGCTTTACAAAGTTGATAACATACCGGCTTTATAAAGTTGATAACATGAATAAAGAATGGTTCGACTTAATGGAGACCAAGGAAAGCTTCAAGTTGGAAGGAGGATTGAATGCTGTAAAGGCATGGATTGGCTTGTTGAGCTAATTGAGGGGGGAAATCAAAGAAGAAGATAGCCAAGCAAGCCTAGGGAATAAGAAAGATGTAAGAGTGAGCAAAGGGTGTTGTGGCCAATGGACAGCTAGAGACGAGCCTTTATACAACTTTGATTCATTCAAAGATGTGGTCATTGCAAGGACACATGGGAACAAGAAGCAGAAAGAATAACAATCTTCAGTATTTTTGCTAATGCCAGTGGAGGTTAAGGGCAATACGAGTAGTTGATGCCAGTGGAGGTTAAGGGCAATACGAGTAGTTGATGCGAAGGTGTGTAGGACATGTTTATGACAATTTGGCTGATCGTATATATGGCAATGTTTAAGCAGTATAATTCCAAGCAGAGGGACAAGGAATGAACGGGCGGTTTTATGCTGGTCAACAGTCTTACATAGATTTTTTTCTGTGAGGAAGTTTAGGGAGGCGATATTATGCAAAGTGTATATTAGGGAAAATACCCGAAATTGATATTATGATATAGTGCCACCTGAGAAAAAAACAAGCAGGGAATTGAGGGGGAGCCGCATGCGGAGAAAATTTCACAAATATGTGACAAACGGGATATTAATCATGGTGGGCATGGCCTTTGGTGACATGGTGATGAGCGCCATAACCGAAAAGCATTCGAAATAGCCCTGTTTAAAAAGCAGTGCTGAGCGCACAATTCAAATGAACTGTGGGATGGATAGACAGGATTGACAGTTGATCTTGGTGGCAATCCATTTGCTTCGAAAAAAGCATCGATTCTTAACAAAAACCAAAAGCCTTTTGTAGGCTTTTCAAAGCCTAAAACATGTTCCAAACAAAAACATTTTCCAAAAACTTAAAAGCCTTAGATAAGCAAAAACTTTCTTTAAAAAATGTACAGCTTTTGAATACCTCACCTAGAGAAGAAGAAGTCTATAAAAGGAGAGAAAACAAATAGCAAAAGGGCCCTTCTCTTTGGATTTGTGCACAGGAATTGGAATGAGAGAAGAGGAGGGTCACATATAAGATTTCGGAGTTTCGTTAGACTTCCACAAGCCTGATGCTTAAGACTTGATGTATTATCACAACCCCTAAGAGGTATGAAGACTTTATGCAATTATTTTG
The DNA here is from genome assembly GCF_053477565.2 of Lygodium microphyllum. Taxonomy (NCBI): domain Eukaryota; kingdom Viridiplantae; phylum Streptophyta; class Polypodiopsida; order Schizaeales; family Lygodiaceae; genus Lygodium; species Lygodium microphyllum. The sequence continues at coordinate 23,598,021 of NC_141152.1, read as the reverse complement.
TCGAAGCTCCCATTTTGAACATTTTTCAAGGTTGTAGATGCTCTACATTGTGAGTGTTTTTTTTTTTTGGTGAAATTGAGACTACAAGAGGCACAATTGTTCAATTTTGCTAATATTTGGGTTATCAATTTTCAAAATTACTCATTTTGGTGTAGTATTTAGACAAAGTCAATCAAATAACTGACACTCCTTGTCATCTCATTTTCAGGTTGTGTGAGAGGGTTATCTTACCGCTCAAGAAACAACGGCACCACAAAGATGCAAGGTGATTGGATAAGTATTGACTATGGAAAATTCAAGATAAGGATGCCAACCTAGGAAGGCCACTTGTATGAGTGAAAGGGAAAAATGCTATCTATTAAAGAAGCCTTGTGTTGTAGCATTGTGTGTGGAATATCAATTATAATTGTTGAGTTTGCGATCTTAGTTTATCACCATGTTTTTCTTAGTATACTTGAATCCACCTTGATTACATACCTAATCTATTTTACACACCATGATTAAACCCACATTGGAATTGTTGACATGATATATGAGCCATGGTTAGGGATCTTGATCGTGGTGTATCTATATATGTAGATATCATTGTATACCCTTTTATCAAATTCAGCCTTAGTATGTTTAAGCTATTCTTTTCTTAAAAATATTGCACACTCATTATCATTATGATTTCATTTGAGGGAGTTCAAATCTTTTGAGAACTATGGAGATCTTGTCATCGTCAAGTGTAGGTGTTTGCAGTGTCATTACAATGAAGCAGTTCTTAGGAGATGCTATCATCATCAAGTGTAGGTGTTTGCAATGATATTACAATGAAGTTGCCAAATGCAATTCTCAGCAAGTACAAGAAGAAATTCTTCATCAAAGAAATTGTCATTGGAGTCCAAGAAGGTAGTTTTGGTAACTATTGCCTCAAATTTTAAATTCTCACCTCATCAATGGATTCTATGTATCGAATGTGTGATTTACATTGGCTCTTGCAAGTTGGGCAAGAAACATGTGTAGAGATGTAAGCTTTTTAATAAAAGGACAAGTTGGTATGGGGCTCATTTAGGTGTCTGTCTTTCTATATCAAGAGGGGGACGCTCTTGTGGATGTTTAGATTGAGCATGCCAAATGGAAGAGAAAGATTAAACCAAGTAAGCCTCAAGGGGTGTATCTTGTAGAACAAATGTAAGATACCATGTGAGTTCAAAAGAAAGGATATATTATTTAGTAAAATCTACAGGATTATATTTATATTTATAAAGGGTTCTGTATGTGTGTGTGTGTAAATTTAGTAAAGTGAAGAGGGTCATTTTTTAACATTATAACATGTAAAGAAAGGGTATTCCTTAATACCCTCTCAATAGACATTATGTAGATAATTCCTTATAGGGCACATCTCATGAGAAATGAATAAGGCAATGACTCTCTCAAACAAGAATTGCAAATACAAGATCAAGGGTAGAGCTACAATGAATGTTGTATTACCATGAGCAAATTACTATGATATAAAGAAATGTGAAAATTGGAGTTTAGGATGTAACATGATTGTAGAAGTGCTAGCAGAGGATTTCTTGTGTAAATCACCCATTATAGTAATTCAATGCATCAACCATATTCATGAAATACTATCATCAATTCCTTGAAGTAGGCCATGAGTCCCAGATGGGAACCCCTCATTTTATGAAGCTATAGGGTGACCGTTGTGCATTTATATCACCGACGTGTCAGTTGCAGATGCGGTTGGTACACTGCCCATGAATAATAGCTACATGATAGCTATCCTTATCTACTCTAGTTCGTGGCTCAGTTAGTATGCCACCTTAGTTAGCTGAGTTTGGTTTGAGACCCATATATAGGGTTCTTCTATTTCTATGTACTAGAGTTCTTTTGGCTTACACAACTAAGAAGAGGAAAACTGTTTTCAACCTCCATCCTTGTGTGTATTCCCCCATTGTGCAAGCAAGAAAGCTACAAGTGAGACTCCTTCCTTCTCTCCCACAATCTTAACATGGTATCAGAGCCTTGTTCGTGGGAAGGAGCTCAAGAAAGCAAGCCAAGCTCGCGGTGTTCTGGTAAGAGGAGCAGTGTTGCTTTCATTTTCTGTTTGGGAGCAAATCTCTGCAGGTTGCACAACCGAAAATTGCAAGAGTGCATTGTCTCAGGTTTAGACGCCCTTCGCGGTGAAGCAACAGGGCAGTATATGCCGCAGGAGAGGGCTTTAGCCCATGGCGATCCTGTTTTTTTTATTTGAGGCCATTTCGGGGCCTGTTTTGGAGGCGGAAGTTTTCTGCACGCACTCAGGAAAAAGGCCCAGTTTTATGCTGTGCGACCACTATTCTACAGGTCGGTGAAAAGTTACTGTAGAAATTGCATCGTATGCCTATGCGCAGAGACATTGGGAGTTACAAAATCATCCTTGTTGCCTGTTGATGCAAAATCGTCACTAGGAAGTGACTGTGTGGTCAAATACCACTTTCGTCAGTTTTGCAGATTTGCCCTTGTGAGACTGAAGCTGTGTTCTTTGCAGAGTGACAGAATTTTTTGCAGTGTTCTGTAATGGCATCTGATTCTCTTTCACAGATTGTCACTGAAAAGCTTGACAAGAACAACTTCCAAGCATGGAAGTTTAGAATGACAAATTTCCTTATGGGAAAAGGATATTGAGAATTTGTTGCAGGAAATGAAGAAGAACCAGTTCTTCCTGATGTTTCCAATCAGCAGCAAATGCAGGCATTCAAAGCATGGCATGAGAGAGCCAGGAAAGTTATGTACTGGCTATCTATCAGTATTTCAGACTCTATGATTGTGCATATTCAGGATGCAAGTACGCCAAAGGAGGCATGGGATACTTTGTCAAAAATGTATAGCACAAATACGCAAGCCAGGAAAATGCAGCTCAAGCAAGAGTTGCATAATGTGCAAAGAGAAAGTATGAGCATCAATGACTACCACATGAAGGTGAAGAAGATTGCAGATGAACTTGCTTCCATTGGATCGCCAGTGGAAGATGATGATTTAGTTTCTGTGACCTTGAATGGTCTAGTAAAGGATTATGCACAGTTTCGGACATCCATTTCAGTTCGTGAAAGATTTTCTGATTTTGAGGAGTTGATTACTCTTCTAATTTCTGAGGAGCAGAGAAATGGTGGTGCATCTTCTTCAGGAGGAACTTCAAAAGAAACTGTCTTCTACTCAAATGCTGGAAGAGGTAGAGGCAGAGGTAGAGGAGGCCGATTTGGAGGCCGTGGTAGAAATCAGAATATGCAGCAAACTCAAGAAAACTAGTCCTATGGAGGAGGACGTGGTAACTCTAGATGCACGGGGAGCCAAAGAGGTCGTGGTGGATGGCAAAGAGGCCAAAATGCAAACAGTAATGTTGAATGCTCCTACTGTGGTAAAATGGATCATATGGCTAAAGACTGCTATAAAAAGCAGAATGACATCATGAATGGAAAATTGCAACAAGGGAATTATGCATCTTCTAGTAGACAGGGTGATGACAGAAATGAGCATTTGTTTATGGTGCAGCACATGAACAATTCTGTGACAAATGTAGAAGAAAGCAACGATGTGTGGTATCTTGACTCAGGTGCATCAAACCACATGACAGGTCATGCAGAATGGATGGAGGATGCAAGGAAAATGGAAAAACCAGGATTTGTGGAGACTAGTGATGATACTGCACATCCTATTGTGCAGATTGGAAAAAATCATTTGTCTATGCAAGATGGGAAAAAGAAATACCTGTCCGATGTATTTCATGTCCCGAATATCACCAAGAATCTGGTTTCTGTTGGTCAAATGGTTGAGCAGGGCTTGCAGGTCAGATTTAATCCTCATGGATGCTTTGTTGAGGATATGAAAAATAAAGGTCGCTTGATAGCAAAAGGAAAGAAGAAGGGCAGAATGTTTACGTTGGATGTAGACATGTCCGAATTGAGTGCAGCAATGTTTGCACATGGGACCGGTGTAGTTACAGATATTGATATCTGGCATAAACGCATTGGTCATGTTAATATACAGCGACTTAAATCAATGCATGCCCAAAATATTGTTGTAGGATTGCCTAAACTCAAGGTTGCAGAAATGCATAAGGTATGTGAAGCCTGTCAGTTTGGAAAACAGGCAAGGAAACCATTTCCTAGACATGTTCAAGAGAGTAAGAAGCCATTGGAATTAATCCACTCTGATGTGTGGACTACTAAAGCTGCATCTCTTGGAGGCTGTCATTATTTTGTCACTTTTATTGATGACTATAGCAGAAAAGTTTGGGTGTATTTTATGAATAAGAAAAGTGAAGTTTTTGGGCATTTCAAAACTCTTAAAGCTATGGTTGAAAAAGAAATAGGCCTGCAAATAAAGTGCCTAAGGTCAGATGGAGGGGGAGAGTACCTCTCAAATGAGTTTGCAAGGTTCCTGTAGGAGCATGGCATAAAGCAGCAATATTCATGCAATCATACCCCACAACAAAATGGAATTGCAGAAAGGAAAAACAGGCATATTGGAGAGGTATCTCGTGCCATGCTCAATGAAAAAGACATGCTAGATTTTTATTGGGCTGAAGTAGTTGCTATAGCAGTCTACATAATGAACAGGACTCCCACTGCAACAATACATGGGATGACTCCAGAGGAGAGGTATACTGGTAGGAAACCAGATATTTCTCATTTGAAGATTTTTGGCTGCATTGCCTATGTTCATGTGCCAGATGAGTTGAGATCCAAGTTGGATCCAAAAGCTGAGAAGTGCATCTTTATTGGTTACTCTCTGTAGAGCAGAAAGGGTATAGATGCTATAACCCTTCTACTTGTAAGTTTACAGTGAGCAGAGATGTTGTTTTTGATGAGATGAGTAGCTGATATAAACCAGTAAATGTGATTGATGATGTAGATGCACAAAATGGTAATGCTGCACATAATTCACATCAGCAGTCACAAAATATTAGTGGACCTGGAACGTCTTCTAGCAGTGGTTCACATTCTTCGCCATGGACAGGCAGATTGAGGTCAGGAGAATCTTCTCAAAGCAATGCAGATAGTGGTATTCAAGTATCACGAAAAGGAAAAGAGAAGGTAGATCAGCCCATGTTTGATGTGAATGCAGGTCACTCTTATGTGGATGGTGAATCCAGTGGCTCAGAATAGAGCATTGATGATTAGTTGGGTATTCCTTCTATTGTTATACCTGGAGTAAGGAAGACCAGGGATGTTTTGAGGGCACTTGGGAGTGAACCTACTTTGCACAGGTCTACCAGAGCTAGGTATCCTATGGATAGGCTAAAATATGATGGATTTACAGCCATTCACTATGCATATATGGTCAAAGTGATACAGGAACCAGAACCCACTTCTTTTGAGCAAGCCATGGGAAAAGAAAAATGGGAGAAAGCCATGGATGAAGAAATGGATGCCTTGGAAGCAAATGCTACATGGGAATTGGTACCTTTGCCTAAAGGTAAGAATGCAATTGGCTGTAAGTGGGTTTATAAGGTGAAGCACAATGCAGATAGTTCTGTGAACAGATACAAGGCAAGATTAGTAGTTAAGGGCTATGCACAAACATATGGCATTGACTATGAAGAAACATTCAGTCCGGTTGCAAGGATGGCAGCCGTAAGAGCAGTCATTGCTATGGCTGCATCAAAGGGATGGTCTTTACATCAGATGGATGTAAAGAATGCCTTCTTGCATGGTGATTTGCAAGAAGAGGTCTATATGGAGCAGCCACCAGGTTATGTGCATGCTGTTCATCCTGAGTTTGTTTGCAGGTTGAAGAAAGCATTGTATGGCTTGAAGCAAGCACCTAGAGCATGGTCTGACAAGATAGGTCAATATCTTGTCACTATTGGCTTTCAAATTTCCAAGGCAGACTTCTCACTTTATGTGAGAGAAACAGAGAAAGGTATTATGCTACTTGTCATTTATGTTGATGATTTGATTATGACAGGTGACAGTGATGAAGATATCCTTCATGTGAAGATGCTATTGAAGCAGAAGTTTGGGATGAAGGATTTGGGAGAGCTGCGTTATTTCTTGGGCATTGAGGTGATTAGATCACCAAGTGGGATACAGCTCTTGCAGAGGTAGTATGGATTGGACATGCTGTCCAAATATGGGATGACAGGCTGTAAGCCCATTTCAGTTCCTTTGGAGCAGAATGTGAAGTTGAGCGCAGATGCAGGTGAGTTTCTCGAAAACCCTACTATGTACAGACGCATAGTAGGAAGTTTGATTTATATGACTATTACCAAGCCAGATTTAAGCTATGATGTTGGATTGATAAGTCAGTTTATGTAGGCTCCAAGGAAACCGCATTTGGATGCGGCTAGACGCATACTCAGGTATGTGAAGTCCACATTGCAGTATGGACTACTTTATGAGATTGGGGTTCAGATACAGTTGCATGGATACACTGATGCTGATTGGGCTGGTAGTATTTCTGATAGACGATCTACCAGTGGATATGTGTTCTCTTTTGGGAGTGCTGCAGTCACTTGGAGCAGTAAGAAACAGCCTACAATTGCCTTATCGAGCACAGAGGCTGAGTACAGGGGTGCAGCAATGGCTGCATGTGAGGTAGCTTGGTTGCATAAGCTACTTTATGATATGCATCAGCCTACAGATGGGCCAGTTGTCATTTATTGTGATAATATGAGTAGTATACACTTGGCAAATAACCCAGTCTATCATGCTAGAACAAAGCACATTGAGGTGCATTATCACTATGTGCGGGAGAGGGTTTTACTAGGTCTTATTGATCTAGTTTATGTCAGCACAAAGGATCAGGTAGCTGACATATTTATGAAGGCATTGGGCACAGAGAAGCTGCGCAAGTTCAGAGACCTGCTTGGTGTGCAGGAATTGGGATTGAGCTCGAGGGGGAGTGTTGAGATATCGAGCTCCACTTGTAATATGCCAGGGTGACCGTTGTGCATTTATGTCACCGACGTGTCAGTTGCAGATGTGGTTGGTACACCACCTATGAATAATAGCTACATGACAGCTATCCTTATCTACTCTAGTTCATAGCTCAGTTAGTATGCCACCTTAGTTAGTTGAGTTTGGTTTGAGACCCATATATAGGGTTCTTCTATTTCTATGTACTAGAGTTCTTTTGGCTTACACAACTAAGAAGAGGAAAACTGTTTTCATCCTCCGCCCTTGTGTGTACTCCCCCATTGTGCAAGCAAGAAAGCTACAAGTGAGACACCTTCCTTCTCTCCCACAATCTTGACATTTGCTTCATGTCATGCAAGACTTCTCTCTTGTTTTTTGTGCAAAAGTAGAGTTCTTTTGTTCTTGGGGACCTTTCGGCGCTCGCTACGCACACATATAGCATTTGATCTATGTATCAATGATATCAGAGTGAAGCTGAGATCGAGGGCTTCCAATCGCTTACCATCTTGCGCGAAGAAAGAGCTTGTGGAACGATCGAGCTCTACAGTCAGTCTCGTGGCAATCCATTAATACCAGCGTGTTCCTGGCAGTGAGGAACCCCCTGCTACGCTGTTGGATCGCGAAGGACCAGCCTCTACAGGCGGAGGACTACTTGGGAAGTTCTCTTAACAACACTTTTTTTTAAATGAGTTCTTAGACAGAGAGAAGAAGTTTTAAAGTTAGAAACTTCATTAAGCTTGAAAAGACTTAAAGAAAGCCTTGTAATTCCAAAAAAAATCGTCGATGGTGGCAATATCTTCAGATCGTCGCCAAATCCGTTGAGTACATATTCTTTTTTTTACGTTGACGATTAAGATAGTTAAAGCTTTTAAATAAAGCATAACTATTTCCTAAAGCTACTAAGGTTACCAACTATCAAGATTCAACCTCTCCCATAGTAGCAGTTTCCACTGGATTAAACATGAACTCGTCTTTAACCTTCTGCAAGCCCCTATTCACACATGTGGACTGACAGAGCCAAATTCCATCAAACAGATTGCTACAAGCAGTCTTTACGCATGAATTATCTTCTTGGAAGACGACCGGGATATCAAATTTCGCATCTGCAAAGAAGAAATACTGCAAAAAATCCATTTAAAAAAAGGAAAAATAAGCCTTGTAAACCCGACTTTGAGCTACGCTCATCTCGCTAACAAGATTTTGAGTGTGTGAGGTCTTTTGGAATTTTGCAGGATGTCCGATCAAACCATAGAAGATGTTATGGCTGAAGGTGATCTACTGGAACCAACGATGGAGCAAAAGCTGGACCTAGTTATGATGCATCCTCAAAAGAGGAACGAAGAGCACGTCAAACTTTGCAAGCTCAATTGGCCAATCTGCAACGATCTACCACTGACTAAGATGGACCACAATCTGAAGATCTTATACGACGTATGATCGATGCAACACTTGAAGCGCAATCTATTCAAAGAAACAAAGATAAGTAAAAGAAATGTCAAATTTAATACTTTCAATGGGTCATGTGATGGAAAGACTTTACTTGCTTTTATTAATCAATTTGATGATTATTTCCATGAAGAACAGTATGCCGAGAAAGATAAAATTAAGTTCCATGAAGAACAGTATGCTGAGAAATACAAAATTAAGTGTGTCATTAATCATCTAACGGACAGAGCATCCCTATGGTGGACTGTTGTCTGCAAAAGCATTGACTATCCTACTACTTGGGAGACTTTCCAAAAGAATTTTTTGTAGATTTCCTTCCACCCCAATTCCATGAAAAAGCAATCAAACAATGGGATCTTTTGCAACAGAGGGATTGTGAGCCTATTTTACAATATACCGAGCGTTTTTGGAATGCTTTATTGCAACTACAAATGCTTGAAGATGTACATGAGGCAACCCATAAACGCAAGTTTATGTCTGGCTTACTTGGACATTTTTATGCAGAGGTGAACATGTTCAAGCCAACGACTCTCGAAGATGCAATTTCCTTGGCCCGTGACACTGAAGACAAAATTCGAGGACAAGAGAAGCGACCACAACAATTTCAAACTAATGGTAACTTTGGTTCAAAACAATTTAATTCAAATTTTTGAAGATTCAATCAAATTCGTTTCCTTCCATCTTCATTCCGTAAATCTTGGACATGACCCCATGCTTTACCATCAAACACAAATCAAAATCCTAAGCGATCTTTCCATCCAAATTCCAACATACCTAAACTTCCCACTATTACCAATAATGTATCTAAAGCCAAACCTATAGTATGTTATAAATGTCATCAACTTGGACATCTAGCGACGAATTGTCAATCCAAAAATACAACTGTTCATATCAACTATTTGGGAGCAACAGAAGATGAAGAACATGAAGAAATGCCAGATTTCACGGAAGACAATGACGATATCGGTACTACTTCAGATACTTTTCTACGTATACCAAATCTCCATTCTTTATTAACAATGAAATGTCTTGTGCATGGTAAAGAAAAGGCTTTTTTACATGATGATGGAAGCACACACGACTTTATCTCTGCCAAATTAGTCAAAGAATTGAATTTACATATTGTTTCTACTCATTATCGCATCAAGGCTGCATTCTTAGGCACTAGATACAATGGAACACAAGAAGTGCATGACTTAGAAATTAAAATTGGTGACTATATTGAACGTAGAAATTTCTTAGTTGTGCCTTTACAATCTAGTGACATTATCTTAGGAATGCCTTGGCGTCATCAGTACAATCCCGATATAGATTATTCCACGCATTCAATGAAGATTCATTCTAATGGAAAATAAATCACATTACATGATATGCACACTTTTGATAATTTTCCATTGCTTAGTCATACACATGCTAAATGTGCATTACGAAAAGGTAGCAAATCCTACTTAATATGGGTGAATGAAATTGAAGCTAAACAAAATCAGATGCATCCTAGGCACGCACAATTTCTTTCACAATTTCAAGATTGTTTTGGTGCTGACTTACCACCTGGCTTACCACCCATACGTCTTGAAGATCACTAAATAGACCTAATTCCTGGATCACAACCACCATGTAAAGCACCATATAGACATAACCAAATTGAACAGAAAGAAATTCAAGCCCAAGTTGAAGAATTGTTAACCGGATGACTCATTAGACCTAGTAGTTCTCCATTTGGTGTACCTGTCCTATTAGTAAATAAGAAAAATAATACCTATAGGATGTGCATTGATTATCATGCCCTAAATAAGATCAATGTTAAGAATAGATATCCGATTCCTAGGGTAGATGATCTTATGGACAAACTACAAGGATCTGCAATATTTAGCAAGATAGATCTTAAATCTGGATACCATCAAGTACAATTGGACACATCTGATATATTCAAAATTGCATTTAGAACACAATTTGGACACTATGAATTCCTTGTTATGCCTTTGGCTTAACTAATGCACCAACCACATTCATCGTATGATGAATCACATATTTTTGAAGCATCAGCATTGTGTCATTGTTTTCTTTGATGACATATTGGTTTTCAGTAAGAATGAAAACAAGCATTATGAACATTTATCCTTGGTTTTCAAATTATTGAAAGAGAATCAATTATATGCTAATCCTGAAAAGAGTGAATTTTTCCAAACACAAATTGAATGCATAGGACATATTGTTTAATTTGAAGGTATTAAAGTTGACCCTAAAAAGATAGAAGCAATTTTGAATTGACCCATACCTAAAAATGTGCACAAATTACGTTCTTTCTTAGGTCTTACAGAAAATTTGTGAGAAATTTTTCATTGCTTGCATTACCTTTGACAAAATTATTAAAGAAAGACATTGTGTATCATTGGTCCGACAATCAACAAAAGTCCTTTGATTTACTGAAACATGCTTTAACTCATGCTCTTGTATTGCAATTACCTAACTTCAATAGACCATTTTTCCTAGTAGTCACTGACGCTAGTGGATTTGGAATAGGAGCAATTCTTATGAAAGATTCCCATCCCATAGCCTACTCTAGCTGCAAACTTAAACCCTTTGAACTTAAGTATTCTACTTATGATAAGGATTTGCTAGCTATAGTAAAAGATTTACGTCAATGGAAACACTATTTAATGGGATCTGAATTCATGATCAAAACTAGCCACAAAGCATTAAACATCTCCTTAGTCAACCATAGACCGACACATTAAATGGGCTGCTGTTATTCAAAGTTTTCATCCACTCTTACAATATCTACCCGGAAAAGAGAATATTATTGCCAATGCTTTAAGTAGAAGACCGACTATTCATAATATCTCTGTGATATCTTTTGACTCTCTTCTCCCTATAAAAGATACCTACGACCAAGACCCTAGTTTTTAAGCTGATTGGAATAAATTAGTTGCAAAAACTGGATTCCAATTGATTCATTGTCTTACGCTGATGGATTTATGTTCTATGAAAAAAAGATTATGTGTAACTATTTCATTTCGATCATTTGTTTTGCATGAAATTCATTGTCTCCCATACCAAGTCCATAGAGAAATTATTTCTACTTTGTGTACACTGATTGAAGATTTTTATTGGCCACACATGGAATCTGATGTATCTAACTTTGTATCTCAATGTTTAATTTTTCAAAGAATTAAACGACACCATGGTAAACAATATGGTTTATTAATACCTTTACCAATTCCAAAACGACCATGGAAACAAATCTCAATGGATTTTATCACTGGTTTGCCTAACACTAAAAATAATCATGACATGATTTGGAATATTGTTGATAAGTTTAGCAAACAAGCATATTTCATTCCATACAAGAAAATGTTAACTGCATCTCAAGCTACTCAATTGTTTTTGAAAACTGTTTTCACTAATCATGGTTTGCCAAAAGTTATTATTTCTAACCGTGATTCTAGATTCTACAATAATTTTTGGATTACTTTGTTTGCTAATTTAGGCACAAAGACTGAATTTTCATCTGCATTTCATCCTGAAACAAATGGGCAAACAGAAGCTACTAGCAACACCATTTTAGATCTTTTACATGCATACACAATTTCAAAACCACAAACATGGGATACACATTTACATTTACTTCAGTTTGCAAAAAATAACACACCACATACAGCTACACAGAAAGCACCATTTGAAATTATTTATGGATATAGACTGCTTACACCTATTACATCATTGTCAAACAAAGTTCAAGCTACTCATGATATTGCTAACATGCATGCTACTATTTTTTATGAAGTTAAAGATATGATTGTGAAAGCCCAACAATCATACACAAAACAAGCCAACAAGAAAAGAAAAGCTATGAATTTCAAAGTTGATGATTATATTTCGTTACGTATTGAAAAGTGAAGATTACAAAGTGTTGACAAACACCCTATTGTAAAGTTAGCTCCTAGATTTTATGGACCTTTCAAGATCACTCACAAAATCAATGACAATGCATTTAAACTAGAATTACCACAACACTTTTCATATTAGTTTATTATAACCTTTTAGAGGCCAATCACCTGTACATCTTGTCTCTGAAAACCCTCCTTTGCTAGAAGAAGAAACTAAAATCCTTGAATTTGAAACTATTCTAGATACTCACTTTATGACCACTAGAACTGGCCGTCGATATTCTAGATATTTGGTTAAGTTTAAAAATTATCCTGTTGAAGAGGCCCAATGGATAAATGCTCGAGACCTAAGTAATTAACCCTCACTGCTGGCTCCACATTGAGATAATAGCAATTGAGGACAATTGCTATCCCACCCCAGGGGTATGATGCCAGGAGGCATATTCCACGGTGGATTCTATGAGATTTTGCGGTGGATTCCGTAAAATTATATTTGTTGCCGGAGCTCATACACAAGGTGGATTCCTTGTGCAAAAAGTTGATGGGGACGCCTATCCTTTTCGGGCGTCTTGTTAATTTAATGTGCAAGTGGGTGATTCCATAGCGGGTGATTTTACAAAATACATATTTAAATTAATGGACCCTTATGAGTTTAGAGTGCACACTTGTAATAAATTAGGGTTAGGATTGAGTTCTTACCGATTTATTTATTTTGTAGCTGAAGACTGCTAGGTATTCACTTTTGTCGGTTTAATTTTATTGTTTTCTAACAATTGTGAATGCTTCAGTTGATATGAAGAGCAGGTAGCGGTAGCGTTGGGAAGCAATGGGCAATAGCGTGTATTCAAGTTATTTAGAAGAAATTATCATTTTTGATAGGCATGCATCTTAGGCGTGGCGCCAATAACACCATATTGGGGAATATGGGAATTTTCCATAAGTTTGGGACACATGGTCAAATCTTTGGATTTATCATAACTTGAACACTATAACTCCAAATTGAGCACTCTATAGCTCAATAGACTCCATTTTTCAAGGGCTTTCAAATTATAGGTCACATCATATGGTTTTCAGAAACTTATGGGTATGTTATCCGGGTGCCACCTTTTTAGTATTAAAAAAATGGGAATTGGGAGATTCCCAAACTCATTAATATTGTGTTCAATATTTATTTTGACACAATTATTTATTGAAGCACCTGACATTTATTTATTATTTTGTATGTGCATGGATGCACGATTTAAATATTTGTTATTGGACATTGTATTTGGGCACAACCTGACTCTTTGGGCACCCAATCGCTTTAATTCTTTAGTAGGATAAAAGCAAACACAAAAGCTAAAGTGTGCTAATTGTAAATTGGGCTATTTTTTGAGCTTGGAGATGAATAATATATCAAATACATTCTTTTTGGAGCGCTCACACAAGGCATGGTGGGAGATTGTACCCTATTAGTCTTTTGCTTCATGTCGTGCAAGACTTCTCTCTTGTTTTTTGTGCAGAAGTAGAGTTGTTTTGTTCTTGGGGACCTTTCGGCACTCGCTACGCACACATACAACATTCGATCTGTGCACCAAAGAGTTAGCAAGGATATTGTTTTTTATTAAATGAGTAGCCTATATAGTAATGTGTAGAATGCACTTGGGATTTATGAGCTTGAGAGTGTGGCTATGTAGAAAATAGGTCAGTAGTCACACATATTGAGTGGACCACAAGATTCTCCTAGTCATGGTTCTATTGATAAACCTTGGAGTGGTAGATTGAGATTATAGGTTACCCCACCAAGTACATCACAAATGTCTAAAAAAAGGTAAAGAGAAAGTTATGGAGGACTCACCTACTATGATTAGATGTATCATCATGTTTCTCTCATGTTTATATTGACTTAGATGGTGTTACACGAGCGGTGATCCAGAGCAAGTCTCACTCGCAACCCGATAATGAGACATTAAGGAGTGCCAATTGGGGAAATTGACTTTGTCAGATGCATAACAACACAATTATTTTGATAAACACCACACAAACCACACATGAAAACAAACAACACACAATTCCTCTTGTAGCTCAAACAACTAGAAAACCCAAATCTAGGTAGAGCATCACATAACCTTCCAACAATTTCAAAAACACCAACACTTTGTACAAAGTTCAAAACAAACTTTGAAGACAAATCCAACATCATGGAAATTTCATACCTTGATAGCCTTGGGCTGTCACTCAACGCTTCAACATCCGAGTTCTCTGACTTCACAACTAGCACAACAAGAGTTCACACTCTTGCATGCGACCCTCCACTCTCCTCTCACATGATACAATTGTATTTGAGGGGAAAGGCCCCTTACTGTTCTCTTCCTCATCCTTATATAGTTTTCACAAGTTCTCTCACATACATTAGACTTTTTGCTTTTAGTTTTTGGCTTTTGCTTTTCTACTACTTTTTACTATTTTTGTTTTTTCTACCCTATGCATGTTTACAACTTGTTTTGCTTTTCTACTACTTTTCAATATTTTCATTTTTTCTGCCCTATGCCTATTTACAACTTGTTTGGATCATAAATTTGTCTTATGAACTCTGAATATAGTAGTTTGGGTACTCAAAACAATTGGAACACGTCTGGTCGACAACTCCTGCGTGGGCAAATTTGTGAAAATCCATCAAAAATGGAAAAAATATCAATTTTCATAAATCACATCATTTTTCTCCATCTTTTATCTTGGACGACTTATTCCCTTCCTCGGCCTTTTGTTCTTGTAATTTCACACACTTTCAGCACACATGTCATTTTTTTCTTCAAGAAATACTCACTTACAATGTAAAACTTACGCCCTTCTCCTTTGATCCTTGAGTGTTTAAAATAAACATTCTTTGGATATGAATCATTTTTTTATGCAGTGTGCCCTAGCAGGAATATGATTTAAAAAATGTACGTTGTGTCCATTCATACATGATTTGAGAAATATGCAATAGTGGATCTCCAATATGCACCCAATCAATCAATGCTCACACGAAAATTATATAGATGCACTTAAAGAAATTGTGCCTAGCCTATTTAGATGTGCTCATGCATCATGCATAATGAAAACGAAGTTCCTTGATTATTTAAATTTTTTACCTCACCTCTCAACTCTCAGCAAGAAAATATATCATACTCTGTTTCACCCATCCAAAATCTCATAAACACTCTGGAAATTATGGTCATCAAGATGTTGACTAGACAAGAACAACCCATCTCACAATTGGCATCCTTCACGACCCTCTAACTCACCCAACCACCTTACACACTCAACCAAAGGTTCTTAACTTTGTGATGAGCATCCCAAATATCTTACTTGCAAGAAATGTACATACTCAATGATAGGTGCTCTCTCATGTGCGTGTGCATCTAAGATTTACTACATATAGTTGTAGCAGGCCTTATGCCGTGCTAGTGCTCAACGATGGTGCAAAATGTGCATAATCCCAACCCATGGCATGGAAGTATTTGATAAAATCAGGAGACAACCCTTGAGTGCAGTGCATCAACAAGTGCAACATGAAGTGCTTGTGAACCCATAATCCCCGTGGTGTACAAAAGTCTCAACAAGAAATCAAACCTGTTCCACAATGTTGGGAAACTACTAGCAAACTACATCAACCTATCCAAAAAAATACCAAGCTCGACCAAGGCTATCAAGTTTCACACTCAACAAACCAAACAGAATGACAAAAACAAATCCTAAGCTTAACAACCACAATAAATTCAATTATGAAACAACTAAGCTAACAAAAACCAAACCTAACTACAGGTTGACTAGGGGTTTTCAGCTTTCGCAAAAACCTTTGACAACGGCTCTAAACAGAATTTGGATAAGGATTTTGGGATTTCATCTATTAAAACACTTGGTTTGTAAAAGGCACAAGAGGATTCTAAAGCACTTGATAGTGCTCCAAGTCCACACACGTCAATTATAGTAAGAAAAACAATACACCAATTAACATATGATAGCTATGTAGCTCATTATTATGCATATATGCCTAAGGTTGCAAAAGATGTAGCAGCCACTTATTTTGAGGATGTAGTGGGTAACGAGTATTGGGATTATGCTATGGATGAAGAAATTGCTACACTTAAGGATAATAACACATGGGAGCTAGATCCTTTACTTGAAGATAAGAAAGCTATTGGATGCAAATGGGATTACAAGGTAACATAAGTTAGATGGATCCATTGAGCACTATAAGGCACGAATGCTTGCCAACAAAGGGTATGCATAGACATATGGTATCGATCATGAAGAGACTTTTCCTCTAGTGGCTAAAATGTCCATTATAAGGATTGTCACATCAGTGGCTGCATCAAAGGGTTGGATCATACATCAATGGATGTAAATAACGTCTTCTTGCAAGGGGAGTTGCAAGAGGAAGCTTATGTGCCATAGTGACTTGGTTATGTGGACGAGAATTATCTAGGTTACATATGCATGTATTATAAGGCTTTGTATGGACTGAAGCAACTACCTAGGATATGGCATAATAGGATCACAGAATACCTTGTCAGCATTGGATTTCATAGAGCACAGGTTGATCACTCATTCTATGTATATGAGAGTGATGCATGTATTATGGTCATTACTATATATGTGGATGATCTGATTAGTGTGGTGGATGATAGTGAGATAAATATTGATAATGTGAAGGGTCTTCTAAAGATTGAATTTGAGATGAAGGATTTGGAAAAGCTACACTATTTTCTTGACATAGAAATAATCAAGACTCTAGAGGATATATGGTTGTCAAAGAGACAATATGCATTGGATATATTGAATAAGTATGGTATGGTTGATCTATTTCTATATATTGGGATGCTAATGCTAAGTTTAGTGCACATGAGGGTGACTTGATTAAGGATGTCATCATGTATTGAAAGATTGTGGGCACCCTTATATATTTGGTGATCACTAGGCTAGACATAAACTATACAATTGGTGTGGAGAGTCTATTTATGCAACTTTCATGAAAGCTACATTGGAATATAGTGTAGCACACATTGCACTATGTCAAGTCCACATTGGGTTGCACAATGTCAAGTCCACATTGGGTTATGCCTTATTCTATGGTGCAGGTGTATCATAGGACTTTCATGCTTACACAAATACAGATTGAGCTAGTAGTATTTTAGGTATGAGGTCTACCAGTGGTTTTATATGTTCCTTTAGGAGTTCTGTTGTTACATGGAGTAGCAAGAAATATCTGATACTTATCTTATCTAGTAGAGACATAGAGTACAAAGGGATTGAAATCATAGCATGTGAGGTAGCTTGGTTATGCAAGCTACTTGGTGATTTGGGGATGTAGGTGGATAAGAAGGTTATAATCTACTTTGATAACTTAGTAGCATTCAATTGGCTAGGAATCCAATGTATCATGCATAGACTAAACACATACAAATCCATTATGACTTCATTCGGAAGCAAGTTTTGACAAGTGATATTGACTTGGCTTACATCAACATAGAGGATCAAGCTATTGATATTTTCACCAAGGCTTTGGGAGTTGATAAGCTTCAATACTTCCGGGCTATACTTGGAGTTCACAAGCTCATGTTGAGCTCAAGAGGAGTGTTGAGTTGTTAAGCTCTACATGAGTTGGCATCCACTATACGTCTTGGTGATGTGGTAGGATATCATTCACTGGTATTCAAAGTGACTAACATGAGGGTATGCTAGTGATTTTACAGCCAGACTACACCCATGTAGTCTATCCTTGGTTACGGCACATTCATTGTGCCACCTCTTTTTTTCTTAGCATGTTCACACTTAATGACTACATATACATATGTTATGATACTTTTGTATTAGTATTTTAGCTTCCCTTGAAAACATTTCAATATAATGTGTTTTATGGCATTTTCGACAACATCATGTTGTATACTTAGTTCTTTTGTGCGGAAGAAGAAGAAATAAGAAGAAGAAGATTTTAGCACTATCTCTCTATGTGCTCAAATCTCCATTACTTTTGTTGTTGAAATACGTGGATCTATAGCATGGCTATGGTGGATGGAAGATGAAGATTAAGTTCATGATGACATATACTGAAGACTTGACTAACTGTTAAGTGAATTAGGTTCCAAGATGAAAGCTTGGACTCATAAACACAATCTTGAGTATGAGACTGACAATGACCAAGACACTAACTAAACTGGTAAAGCATGATGATATTGCATTCATCATATGTGTGTAAAAGTGGTAGTCAAGTACAATGCTTTATAGTTGTTGAGTGGGTAGCAGTTTCTCTTTCTAAGCATATGGGATTCAGTTTGTCTGCATGTCTTAAGCCTAGAACTGCTTCATACAAAGAGGCTACAGTAGGTGTGATTGCAAATATCTCAACACCCCCCTCAATCACAACCAAAAAGTACAAAGTGTGTAGAGGCTGTAGTGAAAGCAACACCTACAAAGTGTGGGCACACCATAAACATGGCAAAACACTAGAGGTTGTCATAGAAAAGGCTAAGTGTGGGTACCACAAACATGGTGGACATCCAGAGGCTGTAACAAGGGCCTCACAAAGTGTACAGAAGCTGTAGTACAATGCTACGTGAGGAGTTTACAAGCTTATGACAGGAGCATTTTGGGCTAGGCAATACAAGGCTAAAAAAGTCAGTAAAAATTTGGGTCAAGGACCATCATGCCCTTGCAGTTTTCAGCATTTCTTTTGACATAGATATTCAATTCATTGCAGGTCTTCTTGTTGATGTAGTCTAGAATGATCTTGTACTTGTTCTTCACTTTGCTTGTAGCTTCAGTGTCCACCATTTTGATCTTTTTGTCCTCTTCTTCTAGGTTCTCTTGGTCTTCTTCTTTATTGACTTTGGTTGCACCAGTTGCATCAGTCTTTATGCTCATGTCCCCCTGAAGCAAAGGTATCATCTTTAAGGCAGTGGAAATGACTTCAAACTCTTGCACTTTATCCAAGGTAGCATGCATTTCTTCAAATAGTGATAGCACTTGAATGCTCACAACTCCATCATTCCTTGCAAGTAAGACAAGCATATCTTCTATGTGCTTGAAATGAGCAACAAGAGTAATGTTACTCTTTGAACAAGATATCCATTTAAAAATCTTCATGCTTGGTACTCTCATTAGTGAGGATCAGCTTAAAAAAGCTAAGAGTAATTAGCAATGAGCTGATCTTGAGTGTGTCACAGGATAGAAGATAGTAGTGTGAAGGAACACTTTGTATGTAGTATCAAGAGATACTATGATTATTATTGCTTACCTTGTTGGACTTGAGGTCTTTAAGAACTTTCAAAAAATCTACTCCAAATCTTTCAAATTCCCTTCTCACTTATTTGATGTGCAATTAGTGGATTTGAGTGGTAGTAGCCATGTCTAAGTGGCAAGAATGAGAGAATGAATTAAGCTTTAAGCTTTGGTGCTTGTGGATATGGAAGTGAACTATGGATGCTTGATCTTCAAGTCTTCCAAAAACACTTCCCTCCTTAATTGAGTGATGAATCTTGCTTGGAACTTTTGAAAGTCAATGGATTAGAGTGGCCTTAGCTGGGTAGGAGAGAGAGAATAAAGATGAGGTAAGCTAAAAAAACTTGAAGATGAAAAGCTATGGCTTCTCTAGAGTTAGGGTTTTGACCTGACTAGTTTTTGTTCTGTGTAGCTCGTATAGGCAGCTATAGCATGAATAGTTTTGTGGGGAGTAATCTTACGAGGTAGGCATCATTTGTCCCATGACCAGTGACGAATCCACTTAGCACAGGAGGAGATTGAATAGTACGACTAGCTTATAGCCCAGAATGGGCAGTGACCTCCAATTTTTGCAATGCTAGAGCTACGATTTACCAATGTCACACTCTGATGTGACAGAGAGCTGCGCCAGTAGTAGAGGAAAATTTCTCTAGAAGGAAGCATGGGGAAATATGGGTTGTAGGAGTAGATCAAGAAGCTCCAAGTAAGATGGGGACTGTCTTGCTATGCCACACAAGAGGGCAAAGTGAGGATGAAGTTGGAAATGGAGTCATACATCGATCTTGAGCTATCCAGAGATGAAGAGGAGCTGAAAGAGTAGAGAGGAGACTTGAGACATGCAAGCCATGCTCAGTTGTGCTCTGATACCATGTTGAAATACGTGGATCCAGAGCATTGTTATGGCGGATGGAAGATGAAGATTAAGTTCATGATGACATAGATTGAAGACTTGACTAACTGTTGTTACTCAAGTGAATTAGGTTCCAAGATGAAAGCTTGGACTCATAAACACAATCTTGAGTATGAGACTAAAAATGACCAAGACACTAACTGAACTGGTAAAGCATCATGATATTGCATTTATCATATGTGTGTAAAAGTGGTAGTCAAGTACAATGCTTTATAGTTGTTGGATGGGTAGCAGTTTCCCTTTCTGTGCACATGGGATTCAGTCTGTGTGCATGTCTTAAGCCTAGAACTGCCTCATACAAAGAGGCTACAGTACGTGTGATTGCAAATATCTCAACATTTGTATGTGTGCTCTTGGTCCCTTCTCTCTTGTTTGTTTTCACAAGGTCCATCCACCAAGGGCAATGCTCAATCTCCCAATCAAAGAGATTATGCATGCTCTTAGGATACATGCATACTTTCTCATTTTCTCTATCAAACCATCCTTTAAATAATTTGAAAGTCTAGTTATTGTTTTCTTCCTAGTGAAATGAAGTAAATATCTTTCGAATCACATAATAGTACAAGTCATTGAAATAAACAAAGATAAATGATATTTAAGCCCATTATTATAGCAAGGCTACTTGTAAATAGCTTGATAATTAGACATAGTTACTTCATTCTTCATTCTTTGATGAGGAAATAAATGAACTTAGCCTAGACGGAATTCAAATTTTGGAAAATCAAGAAACAACAATTGAATCAACTTGGCCATAGCCATATAGCCATGCCATAGATGAAAATGTATTAAACCTATAGCACAATGAAGCCATAACTAGAAGAAATCAAATGTACAATGAGAATCATGGATGAGAGGCTACTATAAAAAATCCACCTTTTGCTATGGTGTGGATTGAGTATTCACCCTCAATGTTGGTGGGAAAGGCAAAGACCCTCAAGCTTCAAGAAATGGAGAAGTTTACAAATGTACTAAAAAATATGATTACAATGGCACACTCTTGCCTTTTATACTCCAACCCCAATTAAGCTAATTTCCCTAAGCTAAAGGGTACAAAATTATTTTACTACAATATATCCCTACCCAAAATTTTTGTCCTCAAAACTTGAAGATAAAAAGGGTACCTAAATGGTGGAAATCAATAGAGAAGGCTTATTATTGGAGTAGCCTTATAGAAGCCTCATCACGATCAAACAGTGATTTTTTAAAATTCTATCCTAAATAGGGTAGCTATAGAAAATGGCCCATAACTTTGGATAGACATGCTAGATTGGTGCATATGAGGTATAGAAATGAAGTATACTTCAGTAGATATCCATCCAGGTCTTCAAAATACCATTTTGATATCAATAGAGCAATTATTTTTTAATGTAAAAATTTTGTAGAGCAAGCTATCCATTATTTAATGAGCAAGTATCCTCTTAGAGAAGCCATGGAAATTATTCCAAATACAAAGCACATTGCCAAGAAGATTCTTCCATATGCAATCCCTTCCATTTAATAAGATATTCCATGATAATACAGTTCCTTAGGACCTAGGACATTCTCCCGCTTTCTAACAATCCTCTTGAATTTATAGATGATTAACCTATCCTCATCAAGGGAAGGTAGTTCTTCAGGAACTTGAATATTAAGATCAATATACTTTTTGAGTAGAGAGGCATGAAAAGCATTGTGAATATGGGTGGTTGAAGGTAAATCAAGTTGGAAGATAGTAAGATCTCTAACTTTTCTTGAAATTTTATACGGACTATAATAGCTATGAGCAAGCTTATTATGTCCAACTTTAAGAGAAGCATAACAAGACTTAGATACTTTCAAAAAGACACATTCTCCCTCTTCAAATTCCACATGTTGTTGCTTATCATTAGTATAATATTTCATAGTCTCTTATGCCTTTTAAATATTTTCCTTACATTGTTTCATTAGGGCCTCCATTTTTTTTTGTTCTTCCTTAGCAAGGAGATTCACTTCAATACTGAAGGTACTTAAATATTATAGCTATATTAAGCCTTAAATGGTAGCATGCCTATACTCATGTGGTATGTATTGTTATACAAAAACTCTGCAAGATGAATCTAATAATTTCATACATTTTGTGTGTCATGGCAGAAGTGTTGCAAGTAGACTCCCAACCGCTTGTTGACTCTTTCAGTGCTGACCATGCGTTTGTGGGTGGTAAGCTATACTTGGAGTTAATTTTATTCCCATAAAAGTAAAAAGGATTTTCCCAAAATTCCCTATGAATTATGTATCTTTATCTAAAACAATCTTCATAGGTAAACCATGAAATCAGAAAATTCCTTCCATGAATTGATCTGCCACTTGTTTGATTGAATACTAGACTTTGGTGGGTATAAAATGGGATAATTTGGTAAGATGATCAACCACAAAAAAATACTATTCCAACCATGCTTAGTGGTAGGTAATCCTACAATAAAGTCTATGTTGATATCAATCCATTTACCATGTGGAATGGGTAATGGCAAAATTAAAGTAGACCACTAGGCAACAAATTGGAATCTTTAATATATTGGCATGGTAAACACTACATCACATATTCTTTGACATTTTTCCAAGTTCCTTTCCGATATAAGAATTTATGAATATTATTAAATATTTTAAAAAAACTAGTATGCCTTGCTAAAGGAGAAGAATGCATCTTCTATAAGATCCTTGGCTCAAAAAGTATCCAAGGAGTCCAATATACTCTACTTTGAACCTCAGGTAAGTTACTACATATAAAAATGTGCATCACGTGAGCTCAAAAGAAGGGAATTTTTAAAAAGATAGTCTTACATGTATACATTCATAGAAGGAAAAAATTTAAAATGCATAAATTTATTCATAAAATGAGTATCTATATTACGTGTGTGTAATTTTTACATAAGGGTATTCTCGGGGGGTTCACTATATATATATTCTCTATATAATGTGCGTTCACGGCCTATTTATAAATATCCTAATCTATGAAATTTTCTTGTATAAAACACAACCCTTTTCTATTCAATCTGTAAGTAACCCCTTTATATGATACTCTTCTGTATATAAAAAATTTATAAAAATGATGTTATAAAAACCCCTTATTTTGAACTCACGTTATATAGACATATATTCATGAGTGACCCCCCCCCCCCCCCCCCCCCCCCCTCCTTGAGAGGGTATTATTAATTCATAAAGCTAGCCAAGATTTTCTTACCAAAAAGGGGTCTCGAATAATGTCTTCCACTTATGTAGTGATGGAGTTGTCACTTGTTGTAGAGAATAGAATTGCTTAGATGTGATGGGAGTCAAGAGTTGTAGGTAGAGGCCACTAGATTTCTTGGAATGTTTGTGATGCCAGGAGGCATATTCCACGGTGGATTCCGTGAGGTTTTACGGTGGATTCCGTAAACTTAGATAACCGGGGCTCATACGCAAAGAGGATTCTTTGTGCGAGAAGTTGATGGGGACGCCTGTCCTTTTCGGGCATTTCATTAATTTAGTGTGTACATGGGTGATTCCATAGCGGGTGATTCCGCAAAATGCATATTAAATTAATAAACGTTTATGAGTTTAGAGTGCGCACTCGTAATAAATTAAGGTTAGGATTTATTTCTAACCAGTTGATTTATTTATGTAGCTGAAGACTGCTAGGTATTCACTTTTGTCGGTTTAATTGTGTTATTTTACTAACGATTGTGAATGCTTCAGTTGATGTGTAGAGATAGCAGCAGTGGCGGAGGAAAGCATTGGAGTCTAGCGGGTTTCCGACCTTTGGACTATATTTTGATAGGCGTCACGCCTATATTTTGATTATGTCTATAGAGACATCGATTAATTATTATTATTTTGTATGCGCTTATGCGCCTGGATATGTTATTTTTATTTGGACATTGAGATTGGGCGTGCCAGACTCTTTGGGCACCGTCCATTAGCTTTATTTTCCTATTTTTGGTAGAAAGCAAACTCAAAAGCTAAAAGCTTGTTATATTTTTGTAATTGGGCTATTTTTGAGCAAAAAGATTGGAAATATATATTAAATACATGCTTTGTGAAGCGCTCACACAAGGCATGGGGGAGATTCAACCCAATTTGTCTCTTGTCTCATGTCGTGCTTGTTTTTACATTGGTCTTTGTGCTAAAAAGTAGAGTGCTTTGTTCTTGGGGACCTTTGGGAATTCACTACGTGAGCTACCTGCGTCCGATCTGCGCACCAGTGGTATCAGAGCGGAGCAGAGATCAAGGGCTTCCAATCGCTACCAATCTCGGGCGAAGGCGGAGCTCCAGGAACAAACGACCTCTACAGTCAATCTCGTCGCGAACCGTCGATACAGGCAGACTTCTGGCGATCAAGAACCCCTATTTCCACTGTCAGATCGCGAAGGACCACTCTCTGTCGGCGGAGGACCACTCATCAATTCTCTTCTTCAAGTCGTTGAAAAAACAGTGAGAAAGTTCTAATCTTCTTCATTAAAAAGCTTAATTACAAAGCTTAAGAGCTTAAGAGAAGCCTAAGCTTCAATCGTGGCAAATCGTGGCAAGAGGAGATCATCCCGAAATTTTCGGCGGAATCAAAAAACGGCCCCCCCCCCTCACGACTGAAAAACGGCGGCCTATTTCTCCATTACTTAAGCCTATTAAGCTTAAGCTTAACTAATTAAGCTTAAGTTACCTCTATACTCTGCAAGTCAGTGAAGGCAGATAAGTCTGCAAACTCCGGGTCACGCACTCCAGAAGACAAGTTTCGCAAGTCGACACTAATCAAGTACTGCAAGTCCTGCAAATCAGCTAAGTTCCGCAAGTCAACAACCCTGCAAGTCTGTTAAGTCTGCAACTCTGCAAGTCAGACTAAATCAGAACTGACTAACGCTTGAAACTCCTAGAAGACTTGTTCGTTTGCAAAAACTCAGAACTGGAAAGTTGTTCGCAGCAAGCTGTTTTACCTATCTACAAGTTCGTTGAAGTACTTTCAGCAAACGGAGACAGAAATATTTCAGAATTTCTGAAAATTGAAGAAGAAAATACCCAAAAATACATAGCCTTGTAACCCCAAATTTGAGCTACGCTCATCCTGCTAACTGATTTTGAGTGAGAAAGGTTTGTTGAGTTTTACAGGATGACTACCCCACATATGGATGATCCTATGGCTGAAGACGACCTACCCGAGCCTACCATGGAGCAAAAGCTGGATCTTATCATGTTACAATTGGACGAAGAGCGAAGAGCTAGGCAAGCCTTGCAAGCGCAATTGACAAAGCTACAAGGAGCGTCCACTGATAAAGAAGAACCTCAAGCTGAAGATTTGATACGCCGTACCATCGACGCCACTCTTGAAGCACAAACCATTCGCAAGGAATCCAAGATAAGTAAACGAAGTTTCAAGTTTCGCACTTTCAATGGCATAAGGGAAGGAAAGACTGTTTTATCATTCATTAGCCAGTTTGATGACTATTTCCATGAGGAAACTTATCCTGAGAAAGATAAAATCAAGTGTGTTACTAATCATCTGATAGATAGAGCATCACTTTGGTGGACTGTAGTCCGCAAGAGCATAGAATGTCCTGCTACATGGGAAGATTTTAAGAAGAAGTTTATGCAAAATTTCCTTCCACCGCAATTTCATGAGAAGGCAATCAAGCAATGGGATTTACTGCAACAACGCGACCGTGAGCCTATACCACAGTATACAGAGCGTTTTTGGAATGCACTCCTACAGCTACGCATGCTTGAAGACGTACCAGAGACGACACATAAGCGGAAGTACATGTCTGGACTTCTTGGACATTACTACGCTGAGGTGAATATGTTCAAGCCTGCTACTCTTGAAGATGCCATCTCCTTAGCTCACCACACTGAAGATAAGTTACGTGGAAGAGATCGACGACCACAGCCATTCCAAGCAAACGGTAATTATGGATCTAAACAATTCAATTCAAATTTCAGAAGATTTAATCCAGGTCGTTTTTCATCACCATCTTTCCGTAAGAATTGGCCTAAACCACCCGCATTACCATCCACTGTCAATCCAAATCCTAAGCCTATCCAACAAGCAAATCCAAATATACCCAGACTCCCAGCCATTGCAAATAATGTGACCAAAGCCAAGCCTATCGTATGTTACAAGTGTCACCAGCCAGGCCATCTCGCAGCAAATTGTCATTCAAAGAAGCCATCAGCACATATCAACTACCTTGGAGCTATGGACGAAGAAGAGCATGAGGATATGCCAGATTTCACTGAAGAAGAAGATGATCCTACTACTACTTCCGACACTTTACCAGGTATGCCTACTTTACATTCATTGTTGACTATGAAATGTATGGTGCATGGAAAAGAAAGAACTTTATTACATGATGACGGTAGTACGCATGATTTTATTTCAGCAAAATTGGTAAAGGAATTGAAATTGCATACAGTACCTACGCACTATCGCATAAAGGCTGCATTTTTAGGTACTAGGTACAATGGCACACAAGAAGTTCAAGATCTAGAAATTCAAATTGGTCCATATATTGAAAGAAGAAATTTCTTAGTTGTCCCATTACAGTCTAGCGACATTATTCTAGGAATGCCATGGAGACACCAACATAATCCTAATATAGATTATTCCACACACACAATGAATATAAATTTTCAGGGAAAATCTATTACATTATTTGGTATGCATGCATCTCATATGTTTCCACTGCTTTCGCATACTCAAGCAAAACGTGCACTACGCAAGAATACTAAATCATATCTCATTTGGGTGAATGAATTGCACGCAAAAGAAACTCATATGCACCCTAGGCATCAGGAATTTCTTGCATATTTTAAGGATTGTTTTGCAGAAGACCTACCACCAGGTTTACCTCCATCACGTCCAGAAGACCATAAGATTGACCTAATACCTGGCACACAACCACCTTGCAAAGCCCCATATAGGCACAATCAAATAGAGCAAAAAGAAATCCAGAGTCAAGTAGAAGAATTACTAAATAGAGGTTTAATTCGACCTAGCAGTTCCCCATTCGGTGCACCTGTGCTCTTAGTCAAGAAAAAGAATAATACTTATCGGATGTGTATTGACTACCGAGCATTAAACAAGATCACTGTAAAGAATAGGTATCCTATACCTAGAGTTGACGACCTTATGGACAAACTGCAAGGATCTTCTATATTTAGTAAAATTGACCTTAAATCTGGATATCATCAGGTGAGGTTAGATAGATCCGACATATTTAAGACTGCATTCAGGACACAGTTTGGCCATTACGAATTCTTAGTTATGCCATTCGGATTAACTAATGCACCTGCCACTTTCAGTAGAATGATGAACCGTATTTTTCTAAAATATCAATATTGTGTGATTGTTTTCTTTGATGATATTTTAGTATTCAGTCAAAGTGAAAAAGAGCATTATGAGCATTTATCATTAGTTTTTCAATTACTGAAAGAAAATCAATTGTTCGCAAATCCTGACAAGAGTGAATTCTTTAAGACAGAAATAGAATATCTAGGTCATATTGTATCAGAAGAAGGAATAAAAGTTGATCCTAAGAAAATTGACGCAATATTGCATTGGCCTATTCCTAAAAATGTACATGAATTACGTTCATTCCTTGGTCTTGCTAGTTTCTATAGGAAGTTTGTACGTAATTTCTCATTACTTGCTTTACCACTGACCAAACTTCTTAAGAAAGGCATTGTTTATCAATGGACTGAAAACCAGCAGAAATCCTTTGATTTACTTAAACGTGCATTGACCAATGCCCCTGTCCTACAATTGCCTGACTTTAATAGACCATTCTTTTTAGTTGTGACTGATGCTAGCGGATCAGGAATAGGAGCCGTGCTAATGCAAGATAACCATCCAATAGCATATTCTAGTTCTAAGCTGAAACCCTCTGAGCTTAAATATTCCACTTATGACAAGGAACTCTTAGCAGTTGTCCAAGCATTGAAACAATGGAAGCATTATTTAATGGGTTCAGAATTCATGATAAAGACCGACCAGCAAAGCATTAGACATCTACTTAGCCAACCCCAAATTTCTGACCGTCATATCAAATGGGCTTCATTCATTCAAAGTTTCCATCCTATCATTCAATACCAACCTAGAAAAGAAAATGTAGTTGCCGATGCATTGAGTAGAAGACCTGCAATTCATAACATTTCTATCATATCTTTTGATTCTTTGATTGCTATGAAAAACACATATCACCAGGATATTACTTTTCATTCTGATTGGCAAAAATTAGTTCAAAATAATTTCATTCCTGTTGATTCATTATCATATAATGATGGATTCATGCTCTTTGAAAAGAGACTGTGTGTTACTATTCCATTCCGATCTTTTGTTTTAAATGAAATTCATTGTCCCCCATATCAAGGTCATAGAGGTATCATCTCTACATTACGCATGTTAACTGAAGATTTTTATTGGCCGCATATGGATGCAGATGTGTCTAATTTTGTTTCTGAATGTTTGATTTGTCAAAGAATAAAAAGACATCATGGTAAACAGTATGGGTTATTAATGCCTTTATCTATTCCATCTAAACCTTGGGAACATATATCTATGGATTTCATTACTGGCTTACCAAATACTAAATCTAACCATGACATGATTTGGACAATTGTAGATAGATTTAGTAAGCAAGCATATTTCATTGCATGTAAGAAAACTTTAACAGCATCACAAGCAGCACAGTTATTTTTGAAAACTATTTTTACTAACCATGGATTGCCGAAAGTGATTATTTCAGATAGAGATTCTAGATTTTGTAATAATTTCTGGATTACACTGTTTTCAAATCTAGGCACAAAGATTGATTTCTCATCTGCATTTCATCCAGAAACAAATGGACAAACAGAAGCCACAAATAGCACTATTTTAGATCTTTTACGTGCATACACTATTTCTAAACCTCAGACATGGGATACTCATTTACATTTATTACAGTTT
This sequence comes from Lygodium microphyllum, assembly GCF_053477565.2. NCBI lineage: Eukaryota > Viridiplantae > Streptophyta > Polypodiopsida > Schizaeales > Lygodiaceae > Lygodium > Lygodium microphyllum. Next base: position 23,568,723 of record NC_141152.1, on the reverse strand, counting down.
GCATATAATAATACACCGCACACATCTACAAAGAAAGCACCTTTTGAAGTTATTTATGGACATAGATTATCTACACCTGTTGCATCTTTGTCTAATAGAATACAAAGTGCCGATGATATTGCTGTTATGCATAACACTATTTTTGATGAGGTCAAGGATATGATTGCTAAAGCCCAACAATCATATACCAAACAAGCCAACAAGAAAAGACAAACCATGAATTTCAAAGTTGATGATTATGTTTGGCTTAGAATAGAAAAGCGTAGACTGCAAAGTGTAGATAGACATCCAGTTGTCAAATTAGCCCCTAGATTCTACGGACCATTTAGAATCATTCATAAGATTAATGACAATGCATTCAAGTTAGAACTGCCATCTCATTGGAAAATTCATAATACCTTTCATATTAGTTTATTGAGACCATTTAGAGGACAATTACCTATCCACCCTGTCTATGAAAACCCACCTTTACTAGAAGAAGAGACTGAAATCCTTGAACCAGAAGCCATCATAGACACTGATTACATGACCACTAGAACTGGCCGAAGGTACTCTAGATATCTCGTGAAATTTAAGAACCATCCTGTAGAAGAAGCACAATGGATGCACGCTAGAGACCTAAATGCTTTCCCCACTCTGTTAGCTCCACATTGAGCTAATAGCAATTGAGGTCAATTGCTATCCCACCCCGGGGGTATGATGCCAGGAGGCATATTCCACGGTGGATTCCGTGAGGTTTTACGGTGGATTCCGTAAACTTAGATAACCGGGGCTCATACGCAAAGAGGATTCTTTGTGCGAGAAGTTGATGGGGACGCCTGTCCTTTTCGGGCATTTCATTAATTTAGTGTGTACATGGGTGATTCCATAGCGGGTGATTCCGCAAAATGCATATTAAATTAATAAACGTTTATGAGTTTAGAGTGCGCACTCGTAATAAATTAAGGTTAGGATTTATTTCTAACCAGTTGATTTATTTATGTAGCTGAAGACTGCTAGGTATTCACTTTTGTCGGTTTAATTGTGTTATTTTACTAACGATTGTGAATGCTTCAGTTGATGTGTAGAGATAGCAGCAGTGGCGGAGGAAAGCATTGGAGTCTAGCGGGTTTCCGACCTTTGGACTATATTTTGATAGGCGTCACGCCTATATTTTGATTATGTCTATAGAGACATCGATTAATTATTATTATTTTGTATGCGCTTATGCGCCTGGATATGTTATTTTTATTTGGACATTGAGATTGGGCGTGCCAGACTCTTTGGGCACCGTCCATTAGCTTTATTTTCCTATTTTTGGTAGAAAGCAAACTCAAAAGCTAAAAGCTTGTTATATTTTTGTAATTGGGCTATTTTTGAGCAAAAAGATTGGAAATATATATTAAATACATGCTTTGTGAAGCGCTCACACAAGGCATGGGGGAGATTCAACCCAATTTGTCTCTTGTCTCATGTCGTGCTTGTTTTTACATTGGTCTTTGTGCTAAAAAGTAGAGTGCTTTGTTCTTGGGGACCTTTGGGAATTCACTACGTGAGCTACCTGCGTCCGATCTGCGCACCAGTTTGTGGAGATTGCATAAGCAAGGCATCCAAAATCCTTGGCTATGGACATGTTTAGTGGCACAAGTATTGTAGTTGTGTAGCCAAATGGTGACCACATGAGACCACATTCTCTTTAACACTTCTTCAACATCTCTACAAGATGATTTGACGTGTATATAAGATGGCTCCTAAGAGTTTCACCACCCATAAGTTCATGACTCAAGTTGAGAATGCGATTGAATGTGGAGTGCAGCAATGAGGCAACAACCACATGTAGGTAGAGTCAATAGTGGATCCGGAGCTTGATGTGCTACACAGATGAGAGAGAAACCACAACCAAAGGAGAGAGAGACAACCCAATGCTCAAAAAACTTCCATGTTTGAAGAGTCAATAGAGTAAACCCACTAGATGAGGTTCCTTATTTTGTCGGGTTAAAGTTTAGAGAGTTATTGGACATGTGCAAGTCAATGGCCACCTTTGCAACTTACGTAGGTCAATTGACCTACGTATGTCTTGGCCCTAATACCCTTTCCATTATTTTATAATTAAAATGTTATTTCTCTCTAATTAAAATGAGATTGAAACACGTATTTTCATGCTTCTCTATCTCTCTCTCAAACACGAGTGTGTGCATGTGCACACACATACACACACTCTCTCCCCTCCCATCATAAAGCTGCCATACTTCAACCTTGAAGTCACCATGGCATCTCGATCACTCTCCCACTAAACATGCACCAAGCTGACTAAAGTTTCAAACCTCTATAAAGAATGAAGCTTCAAGTCGCACACTATGATCATCCCCTTGAGCCACACACACTCTCTCTCTCGCTCTCTCTCTCTCTCTCTCTCTCTCTCTCTCTCTCTCTCTCTCTCTCTCTCTCTCTCTCTCTCTCTCTCTCTCTCTCTCTCTCTCTCTCTCTCTCTCTCTCTCTCTCTCTCTCTCTCTCTCTCTCTCTCTCTCTCTCTCTCTCTCTCTCTCTCTCTCTCTCTCTCTCAAATGCACATATCCTCCCTCCTCTCCATCCAGTAACCCTAAATAGATTGTGCTTCATAAAATGTGTGAAATGCTTTCTTTTGTTAACAGGTGCCTCAAAGTTTAGATAAAATTTGACAGGTTCTAAAGTTCATTTTTGTTCATTTCAAGTCAAGTTATTCACAGCGAAAGATACTTCAACCTTGTCTAGCAGACTGGCACAATATTCCAACATAATCTTTTACAAGAAATCTTTATCTACAAAAGGCCATGTTAGTGAGGATGACTTACCTCTAGGATTTGAAGGGATTATTGTCAAATGTGCCAAAGTTAATGCACTTGCCTATCTAGCAACAATAACACACATACCTTGGCACTGTATTGACAAGGTCATCTAGTGAAGTAAGATTATATTTGGTTTAATGCATTCACTTTTTTCATTTTGCAACTCTTTTGCAACTTATAGCTCTACATTTATGGGTAGTTTAGATTATTTATGACTCTCCCCACAAGTTGTTGTCGGAGAGGTGAATGTACTAAAGTGTCTACAGTGCGACATATAGAAGTGAGAGCATTGGAAGCTATACATCTACAAACTTCTATAATCCCTCAAAGGCTCCTCAAAGGTGGTCTTTCTTGTCTACTATGAAATTGCATGTGAAACATTAAATGTGATATAATGATACAGTGTTGTGTAGTCTCCTAAAACCTAAGGAAGTGTTAAAAAATGTTGAGGATAACTCAGTTCCCTTTATAGCTTTAACATGTGTTGAATATTTTGATGGAGTTGAGGAAGGGTTTGTGACAAATAAAGTGTGGCAACACATCTTGGTATGAGTTCTTCTATACTTTGTAGTGTGCATATTTGATTGTCCCAATTGTATTTTCAGTAGCAAGTACAATTTTTTGTGCGCCTCTTCAAAGATTTAGTAGTGAAGTTAATGGACATGTCTACACTCCTCTTAATCAATGCAACACAAAGGAAAAGATAGGAAAATCTGCTCTACTAAGCTATTCGACATATCCAATTATCTTCAAATTATGCAAATGCCATTTGTTCAATGGATTCTTTAAGCAAGTTTGGAGATCCAAAGATTGCAACAACATATGCAATGCTTAAGGAAAGAGAAGGATGGATTTGATGCCCATAACCTGTCATGCAATTTCGGTGTAAGTGCATGATCAGATTATTTGAAAATCTAATTGCTTGAAATGAAATGAAGAGGATAGGCCTTTAACTCAAGCACTTTAGTGACTCACTAAATGTACTTGGATGGTCAAAGAAAGAAGTAGCTAAGATGAACAAGAGGTCATTCAACTAGCACAATAAGAGGTCATTCAAGTATGCGTGGGTACTAAAAAAGATGAAGGCCAAGTGTGAGCATTGCCATTGATATCTCTCGTTGGAAATTTGAAACAATGAAGTATTATTGTGTTGTTTTATTGAATCCCTTAGTCAACATGACTTCATCAAGCACTTGATTATTGGAACCTCTCTGGTTGAGTGTGTAGGACTTATCACATCGACTCAAGTGTTGGGTTTTGAAGCTCATATTTCTAACGATGGAAAGACTTGTGAGCATGCCCTCATTTCATTTAGCCTGCATGCGAAGCAAATAATTGGACATTGTAACAAGATGGATGCAACAACTTTGAAACATTTAAAATCTTGTAATGATGAAATCACTAAGGAGGTGATCTTGGTATGGTTTTTTATATTCTTTTCTCATCTTAGATTTTTGATATATGGAAGACATTTTTTAAAGATTTTTGAAGGCTAGTAAGCATGTAGATATGTTAACAGTTTGTTAAACACACTCTCTTGCTAGTTTGGCTTCTTGCACATGAGACTTCCACTTAATCATGTAGACTATTAGTATTTCCATGTTAGCTTCTGGTGTATTCTCTATGGTCCTTGCCTCCTTCGAAGAGGGAAATTGAGCCAAGGAAGAAAGAATCAATATTGCTAGCAATAGTGCACAAAGCCTAGATCTACCTTGATGCTCCTACATTTCCCCTATGTGAGCTCCATTAGGAGTGTGGGAGGGTCTCATAGCTATGGCACTCATGGCACCAATACTTTTTCTTGCCTTTTTTTGGGGGTATAATTTATTTACCAGTGTAATATTTTCATCAATGTAGCATTCAAATCCTTGAGTCTAAGATCATGTATGTACATGAGTACTATGTATTTATAGAGCATGGACATTTTATGCATCACATATCTATTGTGTATGTAAGATAAAACAATTGAGTTTCATTAGTTGGAAAAGGAAGAGAAGGTTGGGAGGGATATATGTTCTATATCCAAGGTTGGCCATCCATATATGCATGCATTTATGGTCACATAATCGAAGACATACATGTGAGAGCTTGATATCAACATAGTTTTTTCAACCTCTTGTACATGGACCTATTGCAAGTGAAGTAGTGTACAACAACACTTTACATGCAACAAAATATTGCTTGCTACTATTAAAAATGAAAAGAAGATTTTTTTTGTAAATCTAATTTTCAACAAAGCACTCTATCCACCACTAGCAATGTAGGCCTTTCTCATGCTATGCAAAGTGCATCCCCTCTTAGTGCACACATCTTATAAAACTATCTTCCATACATGCAACACATTCTTATATAACATAATTGAAAAGTCTCCTAAGGTAATTACAAATAAAACCCTAATAGAGAAATCCAAGACAAAATGAAAAAGTACAATCTAAAAGGCTCTAAGATAAGAGCTTGTAATAATAGGAAAAATATATGTATCATATTTATTTTTGTTATTTGTTATTTTATTTATTGCAATCAATTTATGGTTTTAATATCTTTTAACTTCACATTCACTAAGTTTTGGATCTACCTCCTCTACTCTTATTTGGGCAAGCCATTTGATTACATTACCTTATTTAAAATTAAAACTGGAAATTCAAATAATTAAAAAATAAAGATTCAAGCATGCTTTGTTTTGATTACTCATTATTAGGCGTAGTAAATAGAGTGAATGATCACGAGACTACTACTCTTGGTTAAAAACGTCCATGCAATTTACTCTAATTAATAGTCTGGCAATTTACTCCAATTAATTGTCTTGCGGTGGTTCTCAAACTATTCTCTCTCTCTCTCTCTCTCTCTCTCTCTCTCTCTCTCTCTCTCTCTCTCTCTCTCTCTCTCTCATAGACTGTGCAAGTCACAGGTTATCACGAGGTTCTACTGGTGTGCAAAGGTGGGAGAGCCTCAAGACTATCTCACACATGTATTCAATGAAGGGGACAATTGGGATCCACGGTTGAAAAGGCACCACACATGTCAAAGAGATTTGGGACGTTGAAACGGATGTCTATGCACTTTATCGGCATGGTAAAAGTAAACTAGGACAAAATAGTAAACTAGGTCCGAAAAGTAAACTAGGCTAGAAATTTGGGCGTTGATGAATGCGACGATTACCTCCTCGAACTACTCACTAATGATTTCAATGCTTCAGCCCATAGACGTTCTTCCTGCTTGTGTCGTTCTTCCTACCACAGAGGGCATTCCTGCTTGTGCCATTCTTCCTCCCACAAGGCATTCCTTACAGATTGTCATTCTTCCTCTAATCTTGTAATCCATGCTTGTGCCGTTCTTCCTCCCATAGGGCATTCCTTACATATTGTCATTCCCTTCCCCCTCAATAGCCTCATTGTCAGTTACCAACACATGAACTGCCAAGTTGCATCAAGTCTTGTGAATGGAGCGATAATCAGATGTTGGTCATGCTTGGATGCTTGATTAGGTTGTCACAAGTTACAGCTACATTGGGTTTTGCAAAACCTATTTTCGAGGCTGTATATTATGCATCACAAAGTGGACTCTAGTGTGGAAACATACATCAATTTGCATAATCGGTACATCTCTCCACTTGGGCTATAAATGTATATGCAATCAATAATATTTTCTTCTTGTTTTTCATCGAATGTACATATCAATTGGAGTTTCTTTATGTGCTTGACTTTAAGCTCCTGGTTTCTCATGGCGAATGCACGCATCTATTGAATTTTCTTTCTGGGGTATGGTCCTAGAAAATTATAACTGGAGGGATCGATTCCCCTTCTACATTGTGTATGCAGCAAAGCTTTGTTTGATTAGTAGGATTTTTGTAACTTCTAAATGTTACCTCTACCTATGAACAACAAAGAGTGATTTTTTATGAGACTATCTAGTGATGATGATGTTGCATGTGTAGTACGTTGACAGCATGGAAGAGTTTTCAACCTCCTACTTGTATTGTAGTCAGCTTGTTCTATAATGGAAATCTTTCATGCTTGTCATGCGACCATGCTCAATAAAGTACTTGTTGTGGCCATGGTGTGATCATGGTATACTCATGCCATACCGTTTTTTGTTCTGTTTAAGGGATCAAACCATACCGTCTAGCCATAGTATGAATTGTCTAAAAATCTTGTGTGATTTCCTTGTCTTGACATTGAGTCAAGATAAAAAGCTAAATATAGGGCAACCTTTATAGATATGAGGGACTATGTTCGGTTCTCCTAGTTGCTACCAAATCTTCATGTATTAAGTGTCTGGATTTGTAAATGACAAACTTTTTATGCAGTTATTTATTTGTAATAAGACTTGGTTATATCAAGAAAATATATCACAGGCAACAATGACACGTCGACATGCTCCCAAAAGGGATCAAATGAGGTTGCCTTCAAGGCTTGTCCTGTCTGTCCAAGGAGACATGTGAATGAGTTCAAAAGATTAAGGATGATACAACACTTGAAGAAAGAGCATGTCTTGGACGTAGACATTCCTCTACGTAAGGTTGGTCATCCTAGTACAGGTCCTAGTACATATGACATTGTCCATGCCAATGTCACAGAGGCCTCTACCAATACCTCTATGCGGTAGAGTCACAAGCATTTTTTCCAAAAGGAGAGAAAGTTTGAAATGGAAAGGAAGAAGTTTGAGCCTGCTATGCTTAAGAGGGCTGAATTTGCATAGGACTTGATCCCTGAAGATAAGAAGACTTCTATTGATATGGGTATTTCACAATTTTTGAAGAAAGCCATGAGCAAATACATGGCTGAAAATTCCATCAAGTTGAAAAAAATTGAAGACAGAATAAATGAGGGATACAAGAAGCATGTAAGCCCTATTTCTTATTTTAATTTTTGTCTTCATCTTGTATTTATATATATATACAATGAGTTTGTTTTATTCAATGCTTCTCAATACAAGCACGAAAAAAGGTACCTCATGGAGACCCAGAACTTGCAACTGGGGGTGTTGCTGAGGGTGTTGACAATTATGAAGATGGCGATGATGGTGTAGTCGGCGATGATGACATAGCTAGACCTCATGTGAGAGATCTTATTAGTGATGGAAATGCACATGATGGAGGCTATGACCCAAAATGGGCTCCTCAAGAACCTGGTCTCGCATCAACTGAGGAGTGCATTATTCCATAGTTTCAAAGTGCTTCACTGGCCTTCTTGTCAACATTCAAAAGTTTCAATATTCTAGTTCTTTCCTAATCATAGCTCATTTTATCTGTTGAAAGCTATGTATTGATTTATGCATAGTAGAGACAGTGTGCCCCTCGACAGAGCATATTGAGATCCAGAGGTCCATGTGCTAGGGATGATATGACTACTATTGGCATCTCTTCACCATCATCATCTGAGGAGGCTGTATGTGCGTATACATTTGTGATCTCTAGTTGCACTATTGAGCCACAATGCATAGGAGGGAGTCCCTTGTGAATAAGGGGCCAGATGGCTCGTTGCAGGTTTAGGGTTGATGGTATCTTATTTTTATCTTTTATGTAATATTGTGTGATTTGTAGTGTTCTTAGTACCATGGTTTTGTGTACATGCTAGAGACAAGTGTACATATTGCGTTCAAATCCTCTAGATCATCCCTAGTGGTGGCTGAGGTTGATACTACACCGATACATTCCATTGTTGGCTTAAAGGCGTCCACTCAAACTCTCAATCTATTTGGTTTGTAAGTAATTTTTTTTCATATCATAGTACATTGTTATGTATGCATTTGGGTATGTTGGTTTGGTAATCGAAGCTTCTTTTCCAGGTGGATGGAGCACACCTGATCATCGAACATTCTTGAGAGGGTGTGCTTCATTGATAGCTTATGGTACTCTACTATGAGTGTGGCATGTCCAAAATCATGAGTGCTGCTGAATTTCTTTTCTGGTATGGATGCATCAAGATTGAAATTTGTTTTTTTGCTAGTTATCTTGAGGTAAACATTTGCATGGTTAAATTACGGTTTTATCAATACCATTGTCATGAAACATACCTTGTACATATGGGCTATTTTGGCTAGTAATAAAATGACAAGATCTATTTTGTCTTTGCGTGGACTGTTTTGAAATAGAGTTAGCATACGAGTTTTTTTGGCCAGTATTAAAATGAAAATATTTCTTTGGCAATTGCATTAGGTTTTTAAATCTAGTTTTAGCATACATGATATTCAATATTTAATTCATTTTTACTTCAAAGCACTTCTTGTTGTGTGTAGAGTTTGTATAGGTCTTGCAGGTACATTCTGTTCCATGATATTCAGTCAATCTAGATTGAGGGCTCCAACATCTCAGAGAGGTGAGGGTCTTTGCACATTGTTGTCATTATATTTGCTAATTGTGGTTGTGCTCATATTGAAGCTTGACATTGTTGTGTTTGTAGGTGATTGTGTTTCTTGAATAGGGGTAGGGTATGCCAACAATGCTAGGGGGCAGGAATGCTCTCATGGGGGTATGCCAACAACGTAGAGAAATTCATTGAGGATGGTGGTTGGGAAATTTGAAAATTCTTAGGAATTAGGCGAAGGATATCAGTCCTTTGATGTGGAAGAGGCTTCTGAATCTAAAGATGGGATCGACGGTTGAAACGGTTGACATTGCAAAAGCATGCCAACAAGTGTTTAATAAACCATCCATCAAATATGTATGCTCATGGAAAGCATTGATTGCAGGATATGTATGTAGCTGCAAGGCATATCTCTTGATTTTACGACAATTGTCTGCACTTTGAAGGCTTGTGGCACCATAGAATCCCTAGAAACAACCCATAAAGTACACTCAAAAATTTTGAAAAGAGGATTGGAAACAGAACTTTATGTTAGCAGTACTTTGGTAGATGTCTATCTGAAATGTTGCTCACTAGCATAAGCATGGCAAGCTTTTAACAAACCGCAAGTTCAAGATGTGGTCTTGTGGAATGCACTCATTGCAAGATATATGTTTGGTTGTTGTGTTACAGGGCAACACATGTTTGGTTGTGTTACATGCTCATGGATCATGCTTGTGAGGTGGATACTTAATGCATACTTATGCCTCTTGAATGCTGAACATTTGGGGATGGCGCCACATGACTTGGATATGATTTTGGGGCTGATTTGAGCCACTACCTCCTCAGTTTTGGGCAGTGATTTCATGCTATTTACAACAGAGCTGATTGTACTTCTCAGTGGATATTTAATGCCTATTGGTTACTACTATGCTTCTGGTGTTATGCATGCAGTATTGATGCTTCCCATGGATCGTGCACACTCTGATATGCATTTGGGGACTTTTTGGGACTGAAATAGTGCTTGGCAGTTGTGACCTTGGCTGTGGTAATGTACTTATAGGTTTACATGAGGAGCTTCAAGATGCTTATGTGGTCTATGTCTCCTGACTGTGCTCTTTGGTTGATCATGCTTCATGAATGGTTTGGACTGATGTTACAGGGCAGCACATGTTTGGTTGTGTTACATGCTCATGAATCATGCTTACGAGGTGCATACTTGATGCATACTTATGCCTTTTAGATGCCGAACATTTGGGGATGACACCACATGACTTGGATATGCTTTTGGGGCTGATGTGAGCCACTACCTCCTCATTTTTGGATAGTGATTTCATGTTGTTTACAACAGGGTTGATCGTACTTCTCAGTGGATATTTAAAGCCTATTGGTTATTGCTATGCTTTGAGTGTTAAGCATGCAGTATTGATGCTTCCCATGGATCGTACACACTCTGATATGCATTTGGGGACTATTTGGGACTAAAATAGTGCTTGGTAGTTGTGACATTGGCTGTGGTAATGTACTTACAGGTTTACATGAAGAGCTTGAAGATGCTTATGCAGTCTATGTATCCTGATTGTTCTCTCTGGTTGGTCATGCTTCATGAATGATTTGGGCTAATGTTACAAGGCAGCACATGTTTGGTTGTGTTACATGCTCATGGATCATGCTTGCGAGGTGGATATTTAATGCATACTTATGCCTCTTGGATGCTGAACATTTGGGGATGATGCCACATGACTTGGATATGCTTTTGGGGCTGATTTGAGCCACTACCTCCTCAATTTTGGACAGTGATTTCATACTGTTTCCAGCAGGGCTGATTGTACTTCTCAGTGGATATTTAAAGCCTATTGGTTACATGCTATGCTTTGGGTGTTATGCATGCTGTATTGATCCTTCCCATGGATTGTACACACTCTAATATGCATTTGGGGACTGTTTGGACTAAAATAGTGCTTGGCAGTTGTGACCTTGGCTATGGTAATGTACTTACAGGTTTACATGAAGAGCTTGAAGATTCTTATGCGGTCTATGTCTCCTGACTATGCTCTCTAGTTTATTATGCTTCATGAATGGTTTGGATTGATGTTGGAGCCTTGTCCTTGTGAATTTTCCCATCTTGGTTGCAGCCCGTGCCTATTCTTGATAGCTTATGCCCTATGTCACTACTTGATTATGGGCCTTCCTCATAGGAGGATCTTATGTCTTGGATGGGTGCTATGTACTCGATTGCCTTATGATGGATGTTTGGCTTCATGCCCAGCTACTTTGGAGTGTGACATCACTATGCAGTTATGGATCTTGGATGCCTTTTGGATTGTGCCACTTGGACCTTGGATAATCTTAGGCATTTTGCCTATTTGGACTTGGACCCTGGGATATCTTGGATGTATTGTAGCAGTTTCTCCCTTGGCATCTTACCTTTCCCGTCCAGTGGGAGCTATATCTTGGCACATCTGGCTTGGAATGCAAATTGATTTTATGGGCTTTATGGTTTGATCGTAGATGAGCTTGAATGATGAGACCGTGAGCTTCCGTCCTTCATCTATGACTTTGTTGTCTTTGACATATGGATGCTTGTATAACTTTGGCAATTGGCACGATATTTGGACACTGCCCATTCATTGTTTATTGACTTTGGGGATGCATGTGTGCTCTGCCCTCTCTTTTCACTGCTTATGGTAGGCCTATTACTCTCTTGCAGGTTTAAGAGGGTCACTTACATGATTGGATGCTTGTTGCATTCTCCATGCGCCTACCTATATGCAATTCTTACCTATGTGGGATGATATGATTTGGATGATGCCTTGGATCCGATTACGGTCTTGCCAACCTATTGTCGGTGACAGTGATATGCCTCTTTTTTATGGCTTGAGCCTTTGCTCATTTGGTTATGCGTATGGCAGTTCTCCGATAGCCCTATGAGACGTCCTACATGCCAGTTTATGCCTATTGGGGGTATGATCCTTTGATGCACGTGGCTATGTCAGACATGAGTACACATGATGGCATGCCTTGGCCAATTGTTTGATTTTATTCTAATTTGTTTGCTAGTGGGAGCTTATGTCTCTTTTCTCAATTGCCTACACTTAGTTATGCTACAGTTGTGCTTACCTTACATGCTTATGCATTCCTATTGAGGGCTATGACTTGGATGTGGCAGTTTATTACCTACAATTGGTGTGTAGCACCTTGCCTTGGTTGTTTTCTAGGCCTTCCTAGACTTGGTTGGCTAACCAAGAGAGGATTGGGAAAAGAACATTTTGATGGTGGTAGATGCGAGTTGGTTGGAGAGTGGATGTCTATCTGAAATGTGGCTCACTAGAAGTAAAAGCATGGCAGGCTTTTGAGAGACTGCAAGTTTGAGATGTGGCCTTGTGGAATGTAGTCATTGCAGGATATACTGAACAAGGAAATGATACTAAAGCATGGAACTGCTTACAACAAATGCAACTTGAAGGTGTGTTTGCAGATGGTGTTTCAAACTTTTCTTAACATGGGCGTGACTTCAAGATATGCTGACCATGGCTTTGATTTGGAGACAAATCAAGAAGACATTATGGTAGATATGTAATGCTAGTGGAGACAAATCAATAAGATGCTTTTGCATACTTGTTTGCTGATGATAGACATGTATGCATGTGTTGGCAAGTGGCTGGATGCAAACAGCTCTGACTTGTTTTTTAGCATTTTTGCCTATATATGACAGCCCCTTTGTACAGTGCAGTCAACTCTCAATTTCAATTTTCCTCACTTTTTCCTTTCCAAACTTGTGTTTTTTGTGACAAAAGTCTTCTATGTGAGTCTTATTTGCTTCTATAGTAGCTTTCAACACTTTCCAAGTGTGTGGCTCCTTTTCATGGCAGCAAATTGTAGTATTTTTTAAGTCTACAGTCTTTCCTAGTTTGTGGTAGTCCCTTTCAAGGTGTTTGACAACCACCCATCCCATTTGAGGTTAACTTAGAGCAATTAACTTAGAGCAATCCAACACAAACGACTGCTATAGCAGTCAATAAGTGACATTGCAGTTTGCAGCATTCTCTTTCTATATGGCTACTTCTCTTCTTACCATCTTCTCTCACATGTGCTAGCCATTTATTTTCCTGAGAAGTTCTACATGTAAGGTTCACAGCAACATTCAAATACCCCTTTTTGCTGAAAACATGTGTTTTTAAGCAAAATCTACAAATTTCTCCCTCTATGAAGATCCCTTTCCCATTTATTTAGTATCAAATGGATGGATGACACGTATTCTATTTGCAAGAGATCCATCAAGCCCCACTAGAAGATGCACTAACATTGGAATATGCTTACAAACAAAATCACAGATCCACAGAATGATGTAGGAGCCCACCAATAGTGAGAGATTGCAAATCAGCAGCCATAACTGCCCTCATTAATGTTATTTTGGGGGTTGTCTTCAACAGGTAAACAGAAAATTGCCAAGTTCATTGAGTTCATTGAGTTGACAATGCTGATATGGTTTGACACCAGCATCCAATCAAGGCACTTGGTACGAATGTGATTCTGGTCACTAAAACATGCTAAGTGCATACGTGGCTATGTCAGACATGAGTATGCATGATGGCATGCCTTCTAGACCCTATTAGACTGTTTTTTCATACTAATGTGAGAAGCAAGTACTTGAAAATTTTGATGTTATATGCATGTTTGGAAAGAATATTTAGGAAATAGACACCAAATTAATCTCTCTATGTCTCTCTCTGTGTCTCTCCAAATTTTGTAACTAAACAGGTTCTCTCCCTCCCACTCCCCCTAGCTCCTACAAGAGACTAACCTAACCATAATAACAACAGTTTGACCAACACCAAATTACAGCGATGGAATACAAACTATTAACGAGATGATTTGCATAAAACCACGAATCATTAACAACATGTTGCATATAGGTTCTGATCACCAAACTCGGAAGAAACTGCCTAGATAGTAGAAACAAGAATAGATTAAGCACATCAAATTGATACAAATTTGGTCTTTTTGGTAAGATAATAGTCATGGCTATACATTAGCTATCAATAGCAGTCGATATTTGGATACACCAATTTTTTCCAACACATGGCCATTTGAAAAAGGCAAAGTAAGATGTTGCTTATAATCTAGACCTAGTCCCATGGTAGAAGAGGTGACTGTGCATGGGAAGGTGTGGTCAACATCTACTAATTGCACAACCCTCCCAATGATTTGGGCATGGGAACAATTAGGGGTGTGCCTTCGGGTCAGTGGAAGTAAGGCATGGCATATGTGGCAAGCCAATGTAACTGAAGGGTCCAACAACAATGTCTTGCTATAGCTATGAGGGCAATAAATATGATGCCTATTTGGAAACCACACACGACTTCTCCCTCTTTGGTGCTTGTGTCTCAAAACACCGATCGCACATGCATGTTAGCCAGGTTGGCATAATGTGTCATTGATATCTTGTGCACTTGTATCTATTGCTTTCTTTCCATGCCCTAGTCTTGTTTGTGTGGCATTTGCCTATACTTGTCCTATGCCCCCTCTAATGGGCACATCAATTTCGTTTGGAGCCATTTGATTCAAAATATTATCTCTTGATACTTGCAGTTGTCGAAGGGTTTCCTCCTTCACTTCTCTTGTACATGTTGGAAGGCCATCTTCAATCTTTCTAAGTATCCTATTCAATTTGGCAATGCAAGTACTAATGTCCCCATCAATACAATCCTCTTGACATGGATCAATTGGATCATCACACTCCAACATAACATTGTCATTTTGCATTATAGGCGCACCTTCCAAGGCATGCACATTGTCTATGATGGGTAAAAAAATATATGCTATTTGCAATTCACCTTGTTTGCGCATTTGATGTGACAGCATTTGAATTTCCTTCAGGATCATGAAAAATCGAAAGGTCCGGCAGTGTATAGTTTTGTATATGAAAATTTTCCTTGGAAACCGACATCTTTGCGACATGATGACATATGCCCACATCAAAGAAGTCGTCGGTGCAACATTGAATGACTCTTGGATGCACATGTAAGTGATATAGGTCCACACATGTACCAAGAATATGCCCATCACAAGTTGCCCATAATAAAATGGTCACTTCATCCACACCATCAATGTACTCTACATGTACCTTTGAATGGACAGCCACACTTTTTGGATTTCCTCAATCTTCGGATATTATCTCCCTTTCGTTCAGTCCTTCCACCTCGATGGCATACATACTCAACAACTGTCTTGAGCATGGCATTGCTCTTTGAGGTGCAAAATAAAACCAATCTGACTTTGTGCTTGATGATTATATCAATCAAGCTCTCCTCCACATGGGTCCTATTTGTCAAAGTTGTTTTGCATGGCTGTATTTTGTTGTCCTTCTTAGCACAAGGCAAAAGATGAGAGGTACCATAGGTGATTTTCTCGTTGTCATTTTTACAATAGCATGCATTCACTATCTCACGCACATAAGGAATAGGAATACCATGCTTTCTCATATTAGTGCACCATTCTAGCTTGATTGCATCGATTGTGGCAGTAATAGCTTGATGACGTCCATCTAGACCATGGTGATGAATCGTTTGAATAATATCTTCCCAACCTTCAATGTAAGCAATCTTTGTAAAAGGTGACGATTTCAAGCATAATTGATTGCTACCATCCTTATTTTGCACCAAGCACATGTTATCCCTAATTTGTCTCCACCTTTTCAAATCGAGCAAGCCTCTTGTATCATGTGCTTTCAAAGTCTTTACTGTTATTGCCATGATACCTTGAATATCAAGCTCCATGAGCTTGTAGCTTTCCCCGTCAAATGTGAAATATTTAGGTGGTACATAGAGAAATGGGCTCAACGAACCATGGGTTGCTACATTAGGCCTTTGATCACCGCATTGTAAAGTCTGTGCAACATCCTGATCATCGTCGATGGATTGCTATTATCATGTTCGGAGTATTCTTTGAATTCAAAGTCACTAACAATTCCTCCATTATGGTCCATCATCTAGCAAAGTAGATATGAAACAAGTGCATTGCAATGAGCAAGCATCTCCCATCAATCCTAACCAGTAGCAAAATCACAAAATACCATGTTGTAAGAACTTGTGCATCTCAATCTTTCTTCAATAAGCGCATAAATTATAAATCATTTTGGCTCACCTTATTGCTTTGTATTCAACCTTCTAACCCGTCCAGATTTGCAAAAACTCAAATGAAAACATTTTGCAAGGCCTTTTGCCCGAAACTATCCCATAGACATCTGTCCTAGTTTACCATTTTATCGACCCAAATTTTTTAAGGACTAAAAGTGTAGCACCTATCAAACCAATAGACTAGTAGGGTAAATAAAGCTAAATTGCATCAATAGCCCTTAATATAACCCATTCCACGATCCATCTCGAAAAATGAAAAGGAACACCCGATTTTCTAGTCTAGTTTACTTTTCGGGCCTAGTTTACTATTTTGGCCTAGTTTACTTTGTCTCCTGCGCCGATAAAGTGCATAGACGTCCATTTCAACGTCCCAAATCTCTTCAAGACGTATGGTGCCCTTTCAACCGTGGATCCCAACTCTCCCCTTCATCAAATACCCGGGCGAGATAGTCTTGAGGGTGGGAGAGACAACTCAAACAAATGTGACAGGTCTCTCTCTAGTTTTCCAGTGGCCAATGGGGGCTGTCTGGCAAGAGATGGCAGGAGGTGCGTGGATCTTGGGAGATTTTGTGTCCTCCCTTTCTATCTCTCTCTTTTGCAAATGCCTGCTCCTGAGAGAGAGAGAGGGGGGGGGGAGAAGATATTTGAGCTTGAAGTGAAGAGGAGGAGGAGAAGGAGAACAAAGGGTGGAGGAAGAAAGAGCGAGAGAGAGTGCGAGAGGTATGGTGCACAATAGAGTAGACACTGTCTTCTCCCTAGACGAGCATCTGTTCCAGGTGGAGTATGCTTCTCAGATGGTCATGTGAAAACTCTCTCTCTCTCTCTCTCTCTCATTGTCCAGTGGCCAACGGGGGACTCTCTGGCAGGAGATGGCAGGAGGAAGGTGGATCTTGGAGAGAGAGAGAGAGAGAGAGAGAGGGAGAGAGGGAGGGAGAAGACGTTTGAGCTTGAAGTGAAGAGGAGGAGGAGAAGAAAGGGCGGAGGAAGAAAAAGTGAGAGAGGGTGCGAGAGATGGAGTACACGCTCGAGGCGATTGGTTATGGCAACACTGCTGTCAGCATCCGCGAGACCAACACGATTGTCCTCGGATTCCTGTAATTGTTGAATACGTCACTCGTTGTATTGCCGGTCTATAGTAAAAGTACACACAAAGTGGAGGAGTGAGACCATTTGGCATCTCTACATTGATTGTAGTATTCGATCCATACACATGAGCACTAGCTCTGCATCAAACAGACCCTTCTAGAATATTTTCAGCGTGGAAAGCCAATGCAGCGAGAGAGAATTCAAACTCTATCCGTGAATTTCTAGAAAAGAACTATACGAAAACATTTGGGATAGACTTTGAAGCTTGCAATACGAGTTTTACTAGAAGTGGTTGAAAGTGGTGGCAAGAATATAGAAGTTGCTATTACAACAAGAGACGAAGGTTTGTGGTTGCTGGAGGAGTTTGAGGTTGAAGAGATTGTGGCAAGTATTGAAGTCGAGAAGGCAACAGTTGAGGCTACCAAAAAAGGACCACCAAGAGAAAGGACTAAAAATGGGATGATATTTGATAATCATAAATCATAAATTCAAGCCTGACCACACTTTATTTTTTGCTTTTGGACAATTTGTAATAGGCTATGGTGTCTAGTTATCTGGGGGTGAATTACATAGAACCATGGCTAGATCTGAAGTAATTATTACAAACCGTGGTCAAGAAGATGGTTCTTGGCATGCAAGATGGAGGATCTTGGCAATATCTAGTGGATAATGGCAGGTTCCAGCTACATATAGCAGGTTGTGACTCATTCTTGGCTCAAAAATCATGGAAGATGGACAAAATGAGGATAACCAAGGTTCTTTGGTTATGGTTACTTTTGAGAGGGAAGGGTTTCTTTGGAAACGGTCTTTCTCTCTCCTATTTCAAGTTCCTTTCAAGCTCCCATTGAAGCTATAGTCCAAGAAATCATCTTCTATTGAAGCTATAGTCCAAGAAATCATCTCTTTCCTGTTTCAAGTTCCTTTTGGTCCAAGAAATCATCTTCTATCCCACTCCAATGGCTTCAATGGCTTCAAAAGCATCATCTACTTGACTCTTGAGCTCTTAAGCTATCCATAGAGTATAGCCATACCTTGCTTCAATCTTGTGATCTCACGCAGTACATGAGGATAGATTTGCGCAGACTGCGCCTACTGAACACACTCGTCTATGAGCTGATCAAATTCGTGGTCACGAGCTATATAGAGCTTGGATATGGAGGCTACAAGCTTATTATCAAGCTATATACCATATTGGCAAGGCAAGGCACATCCAATCATACCTTTTGAGCTGATTTGTGAGGCATTCTCGTTATAAGAGGATCGGCCTCTATCGACCCTCTTCTCTGGTCCAGAAGCAAAAGCAGACGCAAATGGAGAAGGAAAGAGGAAGAAGAAAAAGGATGTTTGTCATGGCTTCCCTCTCAACTGTTGTGGCTCGTCACGGAGCTCCTTCGTTCACTCCACGGGCTTCTCTACGAATTAGCGGCTCCAAGGGTGCTTCTTCTGTGAGACTGGCCCTCTGTATTCAAGGAGGTTGCAGATCTCCTGTGAGGCTAGTGCTCCACCCGCCAAACCTGAGACTGTGCAAAAAGTTATCAAAATTGTGACCAAACAATTGGCAGTCACTCGTGGCACGGTTTAGTCTCACTCCAAATTTCAAGAGCTAGGTGTTGATTCTCTTGATCAGGTGGAGATTGTTATGGCTCTTGAAGAGGCCTTCAATATCAATGTGGATGAGGATGGTGCAGAGGCCACATTGACAGTGCAAGATGCTGCAGATTTGATTGAGAAAGTTTCAAAGAAAGACTAAATACAACCTATTGGAAGGAAAATTGAAGTAGTATAGCAATTAGAGCTGAGTAGGCTAAAGTCCACTTTTCGAGACGTTTCCTCATTACAAGTTTTCTTCTATTAACAGTAGGGTGAGGGCACCATCTTCATTTGCCTTTGTTTTTTGCTGAGATTGTAAGGAGGCCTTAGAAGGGGGTTCCCTTTTTGCTGGCCAATATACCATCTATGGAAAATATTTCATCATCTTGAGCTCTTCTCTTCTTCATGAAAACCCTATTTCTTGACAGTTTATTACAGCAGCAAGTAAATCTAAAATTTCTTCTTCAAAATCATGGGGCTTTTCATCTATTCCACTCCTTGAGGTCTCTACTTATACCCTATGACCGACATTGAAGGACCTTTGAGCTTGAAGCTTTGTTTGAGCATGGCTATGGAGGTTTCAAACCCTAGGATTGACAGTTTACTATTTTGGCCTAGTTTACTTTGTCTCCTGCGCCGATAAAGTGCATAGACGTCCATTTCAACGTCCCAAATCTCTTCAAGACGTATGGTGCCCTTTCAACCGTGGATCCCAACTCTCCCCTTCATCAAATACCCGGGCGAGATAGTCTTGAGGGTGGGAGAGACAACTCAAACAAATGTGACAGGTCTCTCTCTTGTTTTCCAGTGGCCAATGGGGGCTGTCTGGCAAGAGATGGCAGGAGGTGCGTGGATCTTGGGAGATTTTGTGTCCTCCCTTTCTCTCTCTCTCTTTTGCAAATGCCTGCTCCTGAGAGAGAGAGAGGGGGGGGGGAGAAGATATTTGAGCTTGAAGTGAAGAGGAGGAGGAGAAGGAGAACAAAGGGTGGAGGAAGAAAGAGCGAGAGAGAGTGCGAGAGGTATGGTGCACAATAGAGTAGTCACTGTCTTCTCCCTAGACGAGCATCTGTTCCAGGTGGAGTATGCTTCTCAGATGGTCATGTGAAAACTCTCTCTCTCTCTCTCTCTCATTGTCCAGTGGCCAACGGGGGACTCTCTGGCAGGAGATGGCAGGAGGAAGGTGGATCTTGGAGAGTTTGGTGGCCTCCCAGAGAGAGAGAGAGAGAGGGAGGGAGGGAGGGAGGGAGAAGACGTTTGAGCTTGAAGTGAAGAGGAGGAGGAGAAGAAAGGGCGGAGGAAGAAAAAGTGAGAGAGGGTGCGAGAGATGGAGTACACGCTCGAGGCGATTGGTTATGGCAACACTGCTGTCAGCATCCGCGAGACCAACACGATTGTCCTCGGATTCCTGTAATTGTTGAATACGTCACTCGTTGTATTGCCGGTCTATAGTAAAAGTACACACAAAGTGGAGGAGTGAGACCATTTGGCATCTCTACATTGATTGTAGTATTCGATCCATACACATGAGCACTAGCTCTGCATCAAACAGACCCTTCTAGAATATTTTCAGCGTGGAAAGCCAATGCAGCGAGAGAGAATTCAAACTCTATCCGTGAATTTCTAGAAAAGAACTATACGAAAACATTTGGGATAGACTTTGAAGCTTGCAATACGAGTTTTACTAGAAGTGGTTGAAAGTGGTGGCAAGAATATAGAAGTTGCTATTACAACAAGAGACGAAGGTTTGTGGTTGCTGGAGGAGTTTGAGGTTGAAGAGATTGTGGCAAGTATTGAAGTCGAGAAGGCAACAGCTGAGGCTACCAAAAAAGGACCACCAAGAGAAAGGACTAAAAATGGGATGATATTTGATAATCATAAATCATAAATTCAAGCCTGATCACACTTTATTTTTTACTTTTGGACAATTTGTAATAGTTTTTTACGATATATATATATTGTAATGTAGGAATTTTAAGGCTTGCTAGGGTTAGATTAGGGTCGCCTATAAATAGGGGAGCAGCCACTAAATTTGGGATCATGCTATTTTGGAACAAGAAGTTTGGTTTGTTTCTTCTCTTGCAACCATTTCATTTCATAGTTAATGATAGTTATGGCTATGGTTTCTTGCCAATTTCTTGTCCATTTCTTGTCAATTTCATGTTCATAGGCTAGAATTAGGCTAAATCAGTTTAGGTTAAGAATCCTTTATTACATTGGTATCAGAGCTTTATATCTTTGATCCTTGGTTACATCAATTTTCATGGTTATGATCTTGCTGGGGAGGTCTTAATCATGGAGGAGCTGGTTACATCAAGACTCAGTTGATCTGTCACCATGGAAGTATGTGTCTAGTTATCTGGGGGTGAATTACATAGAACCATGGCTAGATCTGAAGTAATTATTACAAACTGTGGTCAAGAAGATGGTTCTTGGCATGCAAGATGGAGGATCTTGGCAATATCTAGTGGATAATGGCAGGTTCCAGCTACATATAGCAGGTTGTGGCTCATTCTTGGCTCAAAAATCATGGAAGATGGACAAAATGAGGATAACCAAGGTTCTTTGGTTGTGGTTACTTTTGAGAGGGAAGGGTTTCTTTGGAAACAGTCTTTCTCTCTCCTGTTTCAAGTTCCTTTCAAGCTCCCATTGAAGCTATAGTCCAAGAAATCATCTTCTATTGAAGCTATAGTCCAAGAAATCATCTCTTTCCTGTTTCAAGTTCCTTTTGGTCCAAGAAATCATCTTCTATCCCACTCCAATGGCTTCAATGGCTTCAAAAGCATCATCTACTTGACTCTTGAGCTCTTAAGCTATCCATAGAGTATAGCCATACCTTGCTTCAATCTTGTGATCTCACGCAGTACATGAGGATAGATTTGCGCAGACTGCGCCTACTGAACACACTCGTCTATGAGCTGATCAAATTCGTGGTCACGAGCTATATAGAGCTTGGATATGGAGGCTACAAGCTTATTATCAAGCTATATACCATATTGGCAAGGCAAGGCACATCCAATCATACCTTTTGAGCTGATTTGTGAGGCATTCTCGTTATAAGAGGATCGGCCTCTATCGACCCTCTTCTCTGGTCCAGAAGCAAAAGCAGACGCAAATGGAGAAGGAAAGAGGAAGAAGAAAAAGGATGTTTGTCATGGCTTCCCTCTCAACTGTTGTGGCTCGTCACGGAGCTCCTTCGTTCACTCCACGGGCTTCTCTACGAATTAGCGGCTCCAAGGGTGCTTCTTCTGTGAGACTGGCCCTCTGTATTCAAGGAGGTTGCAGATCTCCTGTGAGGCTAGTGCTCCACCCGCCAAACCTGAGACTGTGCAAAAAGTTATCAAAATTGTGACCAAACAATTGGCAGTCACTCGTGGCACGGTTTAGTCTCACTCCAAATTTCAAGAGCTAGGTGTTGATTCTCTTGATCAGGTGGAGATTGTTATGGCTCTTGAAGAGGCCTTCAATATCAATGTGGATGAGGATGGTGCAGAGGCCACATTGACAGTGCAAGATGCTGCAGATTTGATTGAGAAAGTTTCAAAGAAAGACTAAATACAACCTATTGGAAGGAAAATTGAAGTAGTATAGCAATTAGAGCTGAGTAGGCTAAAGTCCACTTTTCGAGACGTTTCCTCATTACAAGTTTTCTTCTATTAACAGTAGGGTGAGGGCACCATCTTCATTTGCCTTTGTTTTTTGCTGAGATTGTAAGGAGGCCTTAGAAGGGGGTTCCCTTTTTGCTGGCCAATATACCATCTATGGAAAATATTTCATCATCTTGAGCTCTTCTCTTCTTCATGAAAACCCTATTTCTTGACAGTTTATTACAGCAGCAAGTAAATCTAAAATTTCTTCTTCAAAATCATGGGGCTTTTCATCTATTCCACTCCTTGAGGTCTCTACTTATACCCTATGACCGACATTGAAGGACCTTTGAGCTTGAAGCTTTGTTTGAGCATGGCTATGGAGGTTTCAAACCCTAGGATTGACAGTTTACTATTTTGGCCTAGTTTACTTTGTCTCCTGCGCCGATAAAGTGCATAGACGTCCATTTCAACGTCCCAAATCTCTTCAAGACGTATGGTGCCCTTTCAACCGTGGATCCCAACTCTCCCCTTCATCAAATACCCGGGCGAGATAGTCTTGAGGGTGGGAGAGACAACTCAAACAAATGTGACAGGTCTCTCTCTTGTTTTCCAGTGGCCAATGGGGGCTGTCTGGCAAGAGATGGCAGGAGGTGCGTGGATCTTGGGAGATTTTGTGTCCTCCCTTTCTCTCTCTCTCTTTTGCAAATGCCTGCTCCTGAGAGAGAGAGAGGGGGGGGGAGAAGATATTTGAGCTTGAAGTGAAGAGGAGGAGGAGAAGGAGAACAAAGGGTGGAGGAAGAAAGAGCGAGAGAGAGTGCGAGAGGTATGGTGCACAATAGAGTAGTCACTGTCTTCTCCCTAGACGAGCATCTGTTCCAGGTGGAGTATGCTTCTCAGATGGTCATGTGAAAACTCTCTCTCTCTCTCTCTCTCATTGTCCAGTGGCCAACGGGGGACTCTCTGGCAGGAGATGGCAGGAGGAAGGTGGATCTTGGAGAGTTTGGTGGCCTCCCAGAGAGAGAGAGAGAGAGGGAGGGAGGGAGGGAGGGAGAAGACGTTTGAGCTTGAAGTGAAGAGGAGGAGGAGAAGAAAGGGCGGAGGAAGAAAAAGTGAGAGAGGGTGCGAGAGATGGAGTACACGCTCGAGGCGATTGGTTATGGCAACACTGCTGTCAGCATCCGCGAGACCAACACGATTGTCCTCGGATTCCTGTAATTGTTGAATACGTCACTCGTTGTATTGCCGGTCTATAGTAAAAGTACACACAAAGTGGAGGAGTGAGACCATTTGGCATCTCTACATTGATTGTAGTATTCGATCCATACACATGAGCACTAGCTCTGCATCAAACAGACCCTTCTAGAATATTTTCAGCGTGGAAAGCCAATGCAGCGAGAGAGAATTCAAACTCTATCCGTGAATTTCTAGAAAAGAACTATACGAAAACATTTGGGATAGACTTTGAAGCTTGCAATACGAGTTTTACTAGAAGTGGTTGAAAGTGGTGGCAAGAATATAGAAGTTGCTATTACAACAAGAGACGAAGGTTTGTGGTTGCTGGAGGAGTTTGAGGTTGAAGAGATTGTGGCAAGTATTGAAGTCGAGAAGGCAACAGCTGAGGCTACCAAAAAAGGACCACCAAGAGAAAGGACTAAAAATGGGATGATATTTGATAATCATAAATCATAAATTCAAGCCTGATCACACTTTATTTTTTACTTTTGGACAATTTGTAATAGTTTTTTACGATATATATATATTGTAATGTAGGAATTTTAAGGCTTGCTAGGGTTAGATTAGGGTCGCCTATAAATAGGGGAGCAGCCACTAAATTTGGGATCATGCTATTTTGGAACAAGAAGTTTGGTTTGTTTCTTCTCTTGCAACCATTTCATTTCATAGTTAATGATAGTTATGGCTATGGTTTCTTGCCAATTTCTTGTCCATTTCTTGTCAATTTCATGTTCATAGGCTAGAATTAGGCTAAATCAGTTTAGGTTAAGAATCCTTTATTACATTGGTATCAGAGCTTTATATCTTTGATCCTTGGTTACATCAATTTTCATGGTTATGATCTTGCTGGGGAGGTCTTAATCATGGAGGAGCTGGTTACATCAAGACTCAGTTGATCTGTCACCATGGAAGTATGTGTCTAGTTATCTGGGGGTGAATTACATAGAACCATGGCTAGATCTGAAGTAATTATTACAAACTGTGGTCAAGAAGATGGTTCTTGGCATGCAAGATGGAGGATCTTGGCAATATCTAGTGGATAATGGCAGGTTCCAGCTACATATAGCAGGTTGTGGCTCATTCTTGGCTCAAAAATCATGGAAGATGGACAAAATGAGGATAACCAAGGTTCTTTGGTTGTGGTTACTTTTGAGAGGGAAGGGTTTCTTTGGAAACAGTCTTTCTCTCTCCTGTTTCAAGTTCCTTTCAAGCTCCCATTGAAGCTATAGTCCAAGAAATCATCTTCTATTGAAGCTATAGTCCAAGAAATCATCTCTCTCCTGTTTCAAGTTCCTTTTGGTCCAAGAAATCATCTTCTATCCCACTCCAATGGCTTCAATGGCTTCAAAAGCATCATCTACTTGACTCTTGAGCTCTTAAGCTATCCATAGAGTATAGCCATACCTTGCTTCAATCTTGTGATCTCACGCAGTACATGAGGATAGATTTGCGCAGACTGCGCCTACTGAACACACTCGTCTATGAGCTGATCAAATTCGTGGTCACAAGCTATATAGAGCTTGGATATGGAGGCTACAAGCTTATTATCAAGCTATATACCATATTGGCAAGGCAAGGCACATCCAATCATACCTTTTGAGCTGATTTGTGAGGCATTCTCGTTATAAGAGGATCGGCCTCTATCGACCCTCTTCTCTGGTCCAGAAGCAAAAGCAGATGCAAATGGAGAAGGAAAGAGGAAGAAGAAAAAGGATGTTTGTCATGGCTTCCCTCTCAACTGTTGTGGCTCATCACGGAGCTCCTTCGTTCACTCCATGGGCTTCTCTGCGAATTAGCGGCTCCAAGGTTGCTTCTTCTGTGAGACTGGCCCTCTGTATTCAAGGAGGTTGCAGATCTCCTGTGAGGCTAGTGCTCCACCTGCCAAACCTGAGACTGTGCAAAAAGTTATCGAAATTGTGACCAAACAATTGGCAGTCACTCGTGGCACGGTTCAGTCTCACTCCAAATTTCAAGAGCTAGGTGTTGATTCTCTTGATCAGGTGGAGATTGTTATGGCTCTTGAAGACGCCTTCAATATCAATGTGGATGAGGATGGTGCAGAGGCCACATTGTGATGCCAGGATGCATATTCCACGGTGGATTCCGTGAGGTTTTACGGTGGATTCCGTAAACTTAGATGACCGGGGCTCATACGCAAAGAGGATTCTTTGTGCGAGAAGTTGATGGGGACGCCTGTCCTTTTCGGGCGTTTCATTAATTTAGTGTGTACATGGGTGATTCCATAGCGGGTGATTCCGCAAAATACATATTAAATTAATAAACGTTTATGAGTTTAGAGTGCGCACTCGTAATAAATTAAGGTTAGGATTTATTTCTAACCAGTTGATTTATTTATGTAGCTGAAGACTGCTAGGTATTCACTTTTGTCGGTTTAATTGTGTTATTTTACTAACGATTGTGAATGCTTCAGTTGATGTGTAGAGATAGCAGCAGTGGCGGAGGAAAGCATTGGAGTCTAGCGGGTTTTCGACCTTTGGACTATATTTTGATAGGCGCCACGCCTATATTTTGTTATGTCTATAGAGACATCGATTATTTATTATTATTTTGTATGCGCTTATGCGCTTGGATATGTTATTTTTATTTGGACATTGAGATTGGGCGTGCCAGACACTATGGGCACCGTCCATTAGCTTTATTTTCTTATTTTTTGTAGAAAGCAAACTCAAAAGCTAAAAGCTTGTCATATTTTTGTAATTGGGCTATTTTTGAGCAAAAAGATTGGAAATATATATTAAATACATGCTTTGTGAAGCGCTCACACAAGGCATGGGGGAGATTCAACCCAATTTGTCTCTTGTCTCATGTCGTGCTTGTTTTTACATTGGTTTTTGTGCTAAAAAGTAGAGTGCTTTGTTCTTGGGGACCTTTGGGAATTCACTACGTGAGCTACCTGCGTCCGATCTGCGCACCAGTGGTATCAGAGCGGAGCAGAGATCAAGGGCTTCCAATCGCTACCAATCTCGGGCGAAGGCGGAGCTCC
The DNA here is from genome assembly GCF_053477565.2 of Lygodium microphyllum. Taxonomy (NCBI): domain Eukaryota; kingdom Viridiplantae; phylum Streptophyta; class Polypodiopsida; order Schizaeales; family Lygodiaceae; genus Lygodium; species Lygodium microphyllum. The sequence goes on along the minus strand of NC_141152.1, from coordinate 23,541,996 downwards.
AGGAACAAACGGCCTCTACAGTCAATCTCGTCGCAAACCGTCGATACAGGCAGACTTCTGGCGATCAAGAACCCCTATTTCCACTGTCAGATCGCGAAGGACCACTCTCTGTCAGCGGAGGACCACTCATCAATTCTCTTCATCAAGTCGTGATAAAACAGTGAGAAAGCTCTAATCTTCTTCATTAAAAAGCTTAATTACAAAGCTTAAGGGTATTAAAGAAGCTTATTAGCTTCAAATCGTCAAATCGTCGCCAAGAGGAGGGTCCCGAAATATCCGCGCTGTCAAAAACGGCCCCCCCCTCACGATAAAAAACGGCGGACTTACTTAAGCTTATTAGCTTAAGCTTAACTAATTAAGCTTAAGCCATACTATACTCTGCAAGTTCTACTGGGCAGACAAGTCTGCAAACTCTCGGTCACGCACTCCAGAAGACAAGTTCCGTAAGTCACTTGGAATCAAGTCCTGCAAGTTCTGCAAATCGGCTAAGTTCAGCAAGTCAACAACCCTGCAAGTCTGCTAAGTCTGCAACTCTGCAAGTCAGACTAAATCAGAACTGACTAACGCTCGAAACTCCTAGAAGACTTGTTCGTTTGCAAAAACTCAGAACTGGAAAGTTGTTCGCAGCAAGCTGTTTTACCTATCTACAAGTTCGTTGAAGTACTTTCAGCAAACGGAGACAGAAATATTTCAGAATTTCTGAAAATTGAAGAAGAAAATACCCAAAAATACATAGCCTTGTAACCCCAAAATTTGAGCTACGCTCATCCCGCTAACTGATTTTGAGTGAGAAAGGTTTGTTGAGTTTTACAGGATGACTACCCCACATATGGATGATCCTATGGCTGAAGACGACCTACCCGAGCCTACCATGGAACAAAAGCTGGATCTTATCATGCTACAATTGGACGAAGAGCGAAGAGCTAGGCAAGCCTTGCAAGCGCAATTGACAAAGCTACAAGGAGCGTCCACTGATAAAGAAGAACCCCAAGCTGAAGATCTGATTCGCCGTACCATCGACGCCACTCTTGAAGCACAAACCATTCGCAAGGAATCCAAGATAAGTAAACGAAGTTTCAAGTTTCGCACTTTCAATGGCATAAGAGAAGGAAAGACTGTTTTATCATTCATTAGCCAGTTTGATGACTATTTCCATGAGGAAACTTATCCTGAGAAAGATAAAATCAAGTGTGTTACTAATCATCTGATAGATAGAGCATCACTTTGGTGGATTGTAGTCCGCAAGAGTATAGAATGTCCTGCTACATGGGAAGATTTCAAGAAGAAGTTCATGCAAAATTTCCTTCCACCGCAATTTCATGAGAAGGCTATCAAGCAATGGGATTTACTTCAACAACGCTACCGTGAGCCTATTCCACAGTATACAGAGCGTTTTTGGAATGCACTCCTACAGTTACGCATGCTTGAAGACGTACCAGAGACGACACATAAGCGGAAGTACATGTCTGGACTTCTTGGACATTACTACGCTGAGGTGAATATGTTCAAGCCTGCTACCCTTGAAGATGCCATCTCCTTAGCTCACGACACTGAAGATAAGTTACGTGGAAGAGATCGACGACCACAGCCATTCCAAGCAAACGGTAATTATGGATCTAAACAATTCAATTCAAATTTCAGAAGGTTTAATCCAGGTCGTTTCTCATCACCATCTTTCCGCAAGAATTGGCCTAAACCACCTGCATTACCATCCACTGTCAATCCAAATCCTAAGCCTATCCAACAAGCAAATCCAAATATACCCAAACTCCCAGCCATTGCAAATAATGTGACCAAAGCCAAGCCCATCGTATGGTACAAGTGTCACCAGCCAGGCCATCTTGCAGCAAATTGTCATTCAAAGAAGCCATCAGCACATATTAACTACCTTGGAGCTATGGACGAAGACGAGCATGAGGATATGCCGGATTTCACTGAAGAAGAAGATGATCCTACTACTACTTCCGACACTTTACCAGGTATGCCTACTTTACATTCATTGTTGACTATGAAATGTATGGTGCATGAAAAAGAAAGAACTGTATTGCATGATGACGGTAGTACGCATGATTTTATTTCAGCAAAATTGGTAAAGGAATTGAAATTGCATACAGTACCTACGCATTATCGAATAAAAGCTGCATTTTTAGGCACTAGGTACAATGGCACACAAGAAGTTCAAAATTTAGAAATTCAAATTGGTCCATATACTGAAAGAAGAAATTTCTTAGTTGTCCCATTACAGTCTAGCGACATTATTCTAGGAATGCCATGGAGACACCAACATAATCCCAATATAGATTATTCCACACACACAATGAATATAAATTTTCAAGGAAAATCTATTACATTATTTGGTATGCATGCATCTCATATGTTTCCACTGCTTTCGCATACTCAAGCAAAACGTGCACTACGCAAGAATACTAAATCATATCTCATTTGGGTGAATGAATTGCACGCAAAAGAAACTCATATGCATCCTAGGCATAAGGAATTTCTTGCATATTTTAAGAACTGTTTTGCAGAAGACCTACCACCAGGTTTACCTCCATCACGTCCAGAAGACCATAAGATTGACCTAATACCTGGCACACAACCACCTTGCAAAGCCCCATATAGGCACAATCAAATAGAGCAAAAAGAAATCCAGACTCAAGTAGAAGAATTACTAAATAGAGGTTTAATTCGACCTAGCAGTTCTCCATTCGGTGCACCTGTGCTCCTAGTCAAGAAAACGAATAATACTTATCGGATGTGTATTGACTACCGAGCATTAAACAAGATCACTATAAAGAATAGGTATCCTATACCTAGAGTTGATGACCTTATGGACAAACTGCAAGGATCTTCTATATTTAGTAAAATTGACCTTAAATCTGGATATCATCAGGTGAGGTTAGATAGATCCGACATATTTAAGACTGCATTCAGGACACAGTTTGGCCATTACGAATTCTTAGTTATGCCATTCGGATTAACTAATGCACCTGCCACTTTCAGTAGAATGATGAACCGTATTTTTCTAAAATATCAGTATTGTGTGATTGTTTTCTTTGATGATATTTTAGTATTCAGTCAAAGTGAAAAAGAGCATTATGAGCATTTATCATTAGTTTTTCAATTACTGAAAGAAAATCAATTGTTTGCAAATCCTGACAAGAGTGAATTCTTTAAGACAGAAATAGAATATCTAGGTCATATTGTATCAAAAGAAGGAATAAAAGTTGATCCTAAGAAAATTGACGCAATATTGCATTGGCCTATTCCTAAAAATGTACATGAATTACGCTCATTCCTTGGTCTTGCTAGTTTCTATAGGAAGTTTGTACGTAATTTCTCATTACTTGCTTTACCACTGACCAAACTTCTTAAGAAAGGCATTGTTTACCAATGGACTGAAAATCAGCAGAAATCCTTTGATTTACTTAAACGTGCATTGACCAATGCCCCTGTTCTACAATTACCTGACTTTAACAGACCATTCTTTCTAGTTGTGACTGATGCTAGCGGATCAGGAATAGGAGCCGTGCTAATGCAAGACAACCATCCAATAGCATATTCTAGTTCTAAGCTGAAACCCTCTGAGCTTAAATATTCCACTTATGACAAGGAACTCTTAGCAGTTGTCCAAGCATTGAAACAATGGAAGCATTATTTAATGGGTTCAGAATTCATGATAAAGACTGACCAGCAAAGCATTAGACATCTACTTAGCCAACCCCAAATTTCTGACCGTCATATCAAATGGGCTTCATTCATTCAAAGTTTCCATCCTATCATTCAATACCAACCTGGAAAAGAAAATGTAGTTGTGGATGCATTGAGTAGAAGACCTGCAATTCATAACATTTCTATCATATCTTTTGATTCTTTGATTGCTATGAAAGACACATATCACCAGGATATTACTTTTCATTCTGATTGGCAAAAATTAGTTCAAAATAATTTCATTCCTGTTGATTCATTGTCATATAATGATGGATTTATGTTCTTTGAAAAGAGACTGTGTGTTACTATTCCATTCCGATCTTTTGTTTTGAATGAAATTCATTGTCCCCCATATCAAGGTCATAGAGGTATCATTTCTACATTATGCATGTTAACTGAAGATTTTTATTGGCCACATATGGATGCAGATGTGTCTAATTTTGTTTCTGAATGTCTGATTTGTCAAAGAATAAAAAGACATCATGGTAAACAATATGGGTTATTAATGCCTTTATCTATTCCATCTAAACCTTGGGAACATATATCTATGGATTTCATTACTGGCTTACCAAATACTAAATCTAACCATGACATGATTTGGACAATTGTAGATAGATTTAGTAAGCAAGCATATTTCATTGCATGTCAGAAAACTTTAACAGCATCACAAGCAGCACAGTTATTTTTGAAAACTGTTTTTACTAACCATGGATTGCCGAAAGTGATTATTTCATATAGAGATTCTAGATTTTGTAATAATTTCTGGATTACACTGTTTGCAAATCTAGGCACAAAGATTGATTTTTCATCTGCATTTCATCCAGAAACAAATGGACAAACAGAAGCCACAAATAGCACCATTCTAGATCTTTTACGTGCATACACTATCTCTAAACCTCAGACATGGGATACTCATTTACATTTATTACAATTTGCATATAACAATACACCGCACACATCTACAAAGAAAGCACCTTTTGAAGTTATTTATGGACATAGATTATCTACACCTGTTGCATCTTTGTCTAATAGAATACAAAGTGCCGATGATATTGCTGTTATGCATAACACTATTTTTGATGAAGTCAAGGATATGATTGCTAAAGCCCAACAATCATATACCAAACAAGCCAACAAGAAAAGACAAGCCATGAATTTCAAAGTTGATGATTATGTTTGGCTTAGAATAGAAAAGCGTAGACTGCAAAGTGTAGATAGACATCCAGTTGTCAAATTAGCCCCTAGATTCTACGGACCATTTAGAATCATTCATAAGATTAATGACAATGCATTCAAGTTAGAACTGCCATCCCATTGGAAAATTCATAATACATTTCATATTAGTTTATTGAGACCATTTAGAGGACAATTACCTATCCACCCTGTCTATGAAAACCCACCTTTACTAGAAGAAGAGACTGAAATACTTGAACCAGAAGCCATTATAGACACTGACTACATGACCACTAGAACTGGCCGAAGGTATTCTAGATATCTAGTAAAATTTAAGAACCATCCTGTAGAAGAAGCACAATGGATGCACGCTAGAGACCTAAATGCTTTCCCCACTCTGTTAGCTCCACATTGAGCTAATAGCAATTGAGGTCAATTGCTATCCCACCCCGGGGGTATGATGCCAGGAGGCATATTCCACGGTGGATTCCGTGAGGTTTTACGGTGGATTCCGTAAACTTAGATGACCGGGGCTCATACGCAAAGAGGATTCTTTGTGCGAGAAGTTGATGGGGACGCCTGTCCTTTTCGGGCGTTTCATTAATTTAGTGTATACATGGGTGATTCCATAGCGGGTGATTCCGCAAAATGCATATTAAATTAATAAACGTTTATGAGTTTAGAGTGCGCACTCGTAATAAATTAAGGTTAGGATTTATTTCTAACCAGTTGATTTATTTATGTAGCTGAAGACTGCTAGGTATTCACTTTTGTCGGTTTAATTGTGTTATTTTACTAACGATTGTGAATGCTTCAGTTGATGTGTAGAGATAGCAGCAGTGGCGGAGGAAAGCATTGGAGTCTAGCGGGTTTTCGACCTTTGGACTATATTTTGATAGGCGCCACGCCTATATTTTTTTATGTCTATAGAGACATCGATTATTTATTATTATTTTGTATGCGCTTATGCGCTTGGATATGTTATTTTTATTTGGACATTGAGATTGGGCGTGCCAGACACTATGGGCACCGTCCATTAGCTTTATTTTCTTATTTTTGGTAGAAAGCAAACTCAAAAGCTAAAAGCTTGTCATATTTTTGTAATTGGGCTATTTTTGAGCAAAAAGATTGGAAATATATATTAAATACATGCTTTGTGAAGCGCTCACACAAGGCATGGGGGAGATTCAACCCAATTTGTCTCTTGTCTCATGTCGTGCTTGTTTTTACATTGGTTTTTGTGCTAAAAAGTAGAGTGCTTTGTTCTTGGGGACCTTTGGGAATTCACTACGTGAGCTACCTGCGTCCGATCTGCACACCACATTGACAGTGCAAGATGCTGCAGATTTGATTGAGAAAGTTTCAAAGAAAGACTAAATACAACCTATTGGAAGGAAAATTGAAGTAGTATAGCAATTAGAGCTGAGTAGGCTAAAGTCCACTTTTCGAGACGTTTCCTCATTACAAGTTTTCTTCTATTAACAGTAGGGTGAGGGCACCATCTTCATTTGCCTTTGTTTTTTGCTGAGATTGTAAGGAGGCCTTAGAAGGGGGTTCCCTTTTTGCTGGCCAATATACCATCTATGGAAAATATTTCATCATCTTGAGCTCTTCTCTTCTTCATGAAAACCCTATTTCTTGACAGTTTATTACAGCAGCAAGTAAATCTAAAATTTCTTCTTCAAAATCATGGGGCTTTTCATCTATTCCACTCCTTGAGGTCTCTACTTATGCCCTATGACCGACATTGAAGGACCTTTGAGCTTGAAGCTTTGTTTGAGCATGGCTATGGAGGTTTCAAACCCTAGGATTGACAGTTTTGGACAGCACTAAAAATTTTCAAAAATTTTGAAGAATTTCATGGAGCTTTTTCTCTTCAACACTTCCTGAAGGTTCTTAGCATCAATGACCAATGACATTTGAAGGTTCTTCCCCAACATTGAAGAGATTGAACCATTTCTTGAAGGTTGAAGAACTTGGAAAGCATAGGTATTTCCTAGAGCAATAATTTTGGAGTTCTTCAAATCTTAGACTTCTTCTTGTTGTTTGAAGACTCAGCAATGATCTATTTGAAGAATCTTTTGCCACTTGACTCCTCTTGATCAACCTATTGCCTATGGAAGACTGATGGAGCATTCTCAAGGGTATGATGCTGTAAGTAAATGCCTCCTCCTCGAATTATCATTGGAAGGATTATTTTACTTATTTTCAAGCTGAAATTGAAGTTCTTTAAGCTTCAATAGTCCACAAGACGTCTCTTATAGTTACCTACTTCTTCTTCAACCATTAAGCTTTCTTGATCAGTTGGGTATGCAATCTTGTAATGCCATATTCATGGAATGGTATAATTCTCTTGGCAAGGCATTTTATGCTTGAAGAGCATTAGCTCTTGCATTGTTATGTGTCATTCCAGCAGTTATTTGGTTGTTTGATCAATGGAAATTGATCAATGAACATCTATGGACAAATGGTTCAATGTTATGGATGCAACATGGTAATGAAGTATGGCAGCAAGATGTATTCTCCCTTCGACAAATGGAATGCAGGGATGAGTATGTAATGAATGTACAATGCAATCCACTTCAGTCCTACACTTGGAAGAGTTAGTACTTTGATGTATGCAGTGGTATGAACATGGCATACATGTTCATTGGAATCCCTATGGGCAAAAGAGTCTCTCTCTTTTAGTGAATTTTTATTTGGATTTATAATTGACCATTTCTTGAGTGATTTGACTTGAATTCAATTGGATTCTTGCATCCTTGAATCCTTGGCAGTAAGGATTTTCATCAACATCAAACTCTTGATTTACATTGATTCATTACAATGCTTCATTGCCATTGCAACCTCAAATGCATTGGAGTTTGGAACATTTTTGTCATTGGTTTGTCTCAATGAACATTGATTGACTCATGAACATTTGTATACTCTCAATGTATCATGGAATACCATATGAAGATCATGATGTAATGCTTTGGGTTGGCAATGAGTTATGCCTACAGCTTTGCAGAGGACTTGGTGTTGGTACTTATGCATTTAATGCAGGTCATTTGATGCCTAAGTGACCCTATCAAATGCCTAATATGCCAATCTAAGCTTTGGAGTTGGTATGAAGTTGATTTTTGGTCAAAACAAGGCATAAATAGGGTGATGTCTACTGTGGACAGGATTAAAGAATCATTTCTAGAATGGGGTATTGGTACACCAAAATTAAAACCAGGATTCCTAATTGAAGCTAGACATCATGGGCTTCAATCAGAGCTATCAAAAACCTCATTCGGATTCATATTACTCAAGTTATGACCAAAACAGTACATAGGCATAATCGGGATAGCATGGTTACAATGGACAGTTTGGTCAAAGATGTCAAGGAAATGAAGATAAAAGTTGAAGAGCTTGTGTCTCTTGTTGATAGGTGCATGGAACAAGTGCCTAGAGTTCAGCAAAATGTTTATGCATATGGTATTTCTTGATGTATATGGGAGTGTTTCCTATGATACTTCAATCTATGGATATGATGGCTGTGGACCTTATGCTTCTTCTTCTTCAAATGGACAGAGTTTTATGAGTTCTTTTGGACATTGTGGATGTCATGTTTCATGCCAATATGGTCAAAGTCATCCACTTCCAAACCCTCCTTGTCAAGACAATGGTTATTGTGGGTCTTTTGAGAATAGACATGATGCTTATATGGACTCTTATGCTTATGATCATCAACATGATGCATATGAGCAATAGTAAGGTTATTTTGGTGGGTCTTATTTGCATGATGGATATGCTTCTTCTTTGGAACCTCATCCAAATGATGTTGGACAACACACTTATAACCATACCTATGAGAATGCCTATGCTTATGGGTAGCATAGCAATGTCAAATGCAATTGTCATGAATGCTTTCAAGAGCAATCTTATGGGAATGAGCATCATACATCTTATTTCCTGCCACATTTAGTTGACCATGGACAGCATGAACCAAGTAATGCAGGAAATCATTATGATCGGCCTATGGTAACTAATGCAAGATTGTATACCATGCAAACTGAAGGAGGTTACAACATAGATGAAAATGAGGAAGCTAATGAAGAAGACAACACTCAAGAAGAGAATGACAATGAAGAAGATGTGGGGGAAGAGCACCAAGCTGAAGAAGATGTGGGGGAAGAGGACCAAGCTGAAGAACTAGTAGACCAAGAGCAAGAATTTTAGCATGAAGATAGCCAAGAAGATGAAGATCAAAGTGAAGAAGAGTGTGTAATAGACAATAAAGAGCATGAGGATGCAGAGATATGTGATGATGGATTACAAAGAGAGTTATTTGTAGAAATGGATGAGAATGTATACTCATATGATGATGATCTACTTGAGGATACTTATGATGATGAGATACATCATCCTATAGTTGATCATGCTCTTTTTGATTCTCATGTATATGATCATGGTGTTGACATGTCATATGATTGGGATGCCTCATTTCCCTATGATCCCGGTATTCATGGTGGTAATCATGAATTCTTGGGTGGTTTCCCATTTGACGCGAGAGGTATAGATGATATGCATGATTCTTGGATAGGTACCCATGACTATGACTATTATTTTGAGGGATTTCATTTTGATCTAGGGGGTACTTGATATCTTTATTTGGAGTATTGCCTATAAGGTAGTAACTCATAAATGGGTGTTGCAGTTTTAATAATTTTCCTATGGTTACTACATATGGAAAAGTGCATTCCAAAGACAAGGCAGCTTGCAGTCCGAAATTTCTGTCATAAAATAAATTGACTTATCTCAGTCAATTTGCAAGATTTATGATTGGAGAAGGTACTATATGATGTCTTTCATTATGACATCTCATATGCTAAAAACCGACATATATTTCAAAAGTTATGACCATTCTCCTACATCAGCCCTGTTGTAATATTCCCGTGCTTTCCCTCCCCCTCCCCCCGTGCCTCCCCCCCCCCCCATAGGAACTCCCTCCCCCCCTTAATGAAAAAAAAATTATAGGTGGTTCAAAATTTTTTAACTCCCTCTCAGTGGAGGATAAGGGGGACATGCAGCCCCCAGGTGGGAGGGGTGGCGGCCACACCGCCCCCCTCCCCCTCCTATAAAGGGGAGGCTTCCCCTCCCTGCATGGAAGACAGTGCCCCCTCCTTCCTAGCATTCAGACGGAAAATTCTCCTCCCCTCGTGTTCATCACCCTCCCCCCCCGAGCTTCGCAACAATAGTAGCAGGCCCCCTGGGCTTCTGTCTAAGAACTCCCCCCCAGTGAGAAGAGAGAAGGGGAAGAAGAAGGAAAGGAGAAGAAGAAGAGAAGAAGAAGAAGAAGAAGAAGAGGAAGGAGGGAGAGAGGGAAGGAGAAGAAGAGAGAGAGAGAAGAAGAGAAGAAGAGAAGAAGGGAGAGAAAGAAGGAGAAGAAGAGGGAGAGAGAGAAGAAGAAGAAGAAGAAGAAGAAGAAGAAGAAGAAGAAGAAGAAGAAGAAGAAGAGGAAGGAGGGAGAGAGGGAAGAAGGAGAAGAGAGAGAGAGAAGAAGAGGGAGAGAGAGGTGGAGAAAGGAGGAGGAGAAGAAGAAGAAGAAGAAGAAGAAGAAGAAGAAGAGGAGGAAGGGAGAGAAAGAAGGAGAAGAAGAGGGAGAGAGAGGAGGAGAAAGGAGGAGAAGAAGAGGAAGGGAGAATAGAATAGAAGAGAAGAAGAAGAAGAAGAAGAATAAGAAGAAGAAGAAGAGGAAGGGAGAGAAAGAAGGAGAAGAAGAGGGAGAGAGAGGAGGAGAAAGGAGGAGAAGAAAAGAAAGAGAGAGGAAAAGAAGAAGAAGAAGAAGAAGAAGAGGGATAGAGAGAAGTGGAAGATAATTAGGGGAGGATATAGGGAGAGCGAGAGAGAAAGAGAGAGGGAGAGAAGACTATGAGATGGAGAGGGTGAGATAGATGGGAAACAAATTGGGGAGAGGGAAAAAAAAGAAGATGAGTTATGCATGTTGAAGTCACATTGTTTGGCCTTAGATTCCTTGTGAACCCACGTACCACCTCCTTCCACCAGGGCAAGAGCGGTCGATTTACCTCAAGGGTTGCAAGACCAGCAACACACAAGGATGGCACCCAAGAGACGAGTTATAAGGAGCACAAGTACTGAAGTTGCAAACGGAGCTAGGAACATATCCAATGCAAGCAGAGACATGAATACCACCAACCCTCCAGCAACTATAGCTCATATCCAGGTTGTACTAAGATTTAGATTCTTCTAATGCATCTTGAATTCTTAAATAGAGGTAGAATTGCATGTATTCGCCATTAAAGGGCTTAGGATGGGTTGATCTTCTACCCTAAATAGGTAGCCATGATTAATAAAGGTCAAGGTGAAATCGCTTAGATAATTTAAAGGATCTAGAAGGAATTTGTTAAATGACCTTGCGAAGCCCTAACTCAAGGGGGAGAGCGAACTTTAGGGTAGTTGATTTATGCTAAGCATGTTGCTTGGAACTGTTGAAATAGTTTTAACAAAGGTTGATCTTGCTAAAGATGGAAAAAGTGATTGCTAGGCAGAGTGGTTACTTGTTGGATTAGGAAAGGATGTTTTCCTAGTTAAAGGATGTTAGGCTGGTTGTCTCTTAAGGATTGGTTGTGGTTTTGGATGAATATCCAAGTGATTATATTTTCATGGCGGGATTTGTAAGGATAAATTGCCATGGGAACAAAAGGGATGTTTTCCCTAGTAAATGTTATTGGGCTGGTTGCTTCAGCTGTGGATGATTTCCTAAAGGGATAATTAAGGAAGGATGGTGCTAGCTACCCCCACAATCCACCAAACCCTAACCAAGGGGGTTATGAATCCGCACCGGGAATGTGGACTGAACTCGCCGCGAGAGGTCTCTCCGTGGAAATTACTTGGCGCAGGAGGATGTTTGGGTGCCACAGAGGGCTCTGGCTGTAAATCCCAATGCCTCCGGACCCTACACAAGTGTTCTGCGTGACTCGAGATGGGATCTTGAGGCCTTGATACTAGTTACAAGGCAAAATCTTGGTAGGATAAACCTTCGAGTTTTTATTGCTGGGAGACGGAAGGATTTTTCTGCGGAGGCAGAAAGGAATACTTAATTCTCATGTATGGGCATGAGACAAACATTAATCTGAAGATAAGTTAAGGAAGTGTTTGATCTTGTTATCTTGTCTTCGTGTCTGTGCCCTAAATTACGTAAAGGAACCTGTGATTAATGGGTTAATTAAGGAAGCTGCATTTATGTGTCAAACATAATGTGGTAGGTAATTAGATAACTAAAACAACCCCCGAGGGAAGCGTGGTGGATGTGACCGTCCGGTCCATCCTACGGTAGGGTGGTCTCGGTTAGCTGAGAGCTTTCCTCAACGGAATTTATTTGATGCAAACGTTAGATAGACAAGGACCTTAGAACTTGTAAGTTAGAAACTTGATTCATGTTGTTTTAGGGGCCGAATGGGACTACGCCTTGCGGGCAGAGAGGTTGAGCGATGCATCCCTCTCGTTTTCCATTCTCTTTGAACCAAGTGCGGTATGAGTCTGCTTGGGTCCATTTGTATCTACACAAAGTGGAGCAGCTGTCGACCGACACTAGAAGGCTATTAGGAAGACTCGACTGCTAGGAACCTGGACTTTAGGTCGATCCTAGTGGGAATGGCCGGATAAGTTCTGTTGCGAGGTAGACTAGAGAGACCCTAGTTGGCAAACCCCGTGTCATTCCTTGGGAGTGCCGGGCGGCATCTTCTAGATTTGTCTCTCGATAGGCTACTAAGACATGTCCCGCAATTTGAGGGGCGGGCACGTTTTTAGCAGTTTACAGCCATCACCTTCATTGTAATTCTTTCTATATTCCCAAGCTTTCAGGACAAAGCTTTTTCGGGAAGGGATGGTTTAATGTGAAAAATATTTTATGTTTAATGTCTAACATTCAATTCTTTGTTTTGGTGCAAATCACAAAGCTTGATGATAGTTGTTATCGATCTTTTTGGGTTTATTTCACATCTCCAGACCATCTCTCTCTCGCATTCTCTCAGTTGACTCAATGTCCCTCTCTCTTGTCATTTTTAATTATCATTTATCATTGGTTAAGTGTATATTTAATTACTTGATTGTTTGGTATGTAATGTATAAAATTATTTAAGTTAATTATCATAATAGAGGAGAGAGAGAGGGGAAAGAGAGATATGCATGGAGAGAGAGAGGGTAGAGATTGGACAAAAGAGAGGTTATTTAATATTTTGTGTTTAATGTGATATCTAATGTTTAACATCTAATAGTCAATCATTATTTCTAGAAGTTTCTAGAAGCTCCTCCAATGATACATGATCTGCTTAGTGGAACTATGGTGTGGAATACTATCACTAAACCCTTTCTCATGAGTTTATGGCTATGCACATAAAAAAAGTCATGCCAAAGTTGTTTTTTAAGAACTTGATCATACAATATCATTGTATATAAACATGAAATTTGTCTCAATTTTAGTTAACCCTATTCCTTGTCAAGAATCGTGTGGTGGGGGGACTTGCTCAAGATGCTGATCCGAACACACACAGAATGCACAAGGAGAAGCTCACTCAAGAGACAAGAAGAGAGATGGAGGCCAAAATGTTTTCTTGCTGATTTCTTCTTCTTCTTCCACACTCTTTACAATGTACACAAAGTATAGCTAAGATATAACATAAAGGAAAGTGGCCTACTAAGTCAAACAATGCATAACCGACTACACTAGTCGACTGGCGCTATAACTATGCCAGCTGTAAATAGGTGTAACAACCTGAATATAATAAGTAATGAGTCAGTGGCCCATGTGAGAGTCATAGTGACCACGGACGTGCTAAGTGTAGATGTGTGGACCCATCTAACCATGCGGTCCATCATCAATGTCCGCATGTGTTGAGCTTGTCATCTCAACACTCCCCCTCAAGCTCAACTGCATCTCTGCAACTCCAAGTAAGCTTCGAAACTTTTGAAGCTTCTCTATACCCAATGCTTTCGTGAAGATATCAGCTATCTGATCCTGTGTGCTGACATACACTAAGTCAATCTCACCTGCTAGTACCTTCTCTCTCACAAAGTGGTAGTGTACCTCAATATGTTTTGTCTTGGCATGGAACACAGGGTTTCTAGCCAACTGTATACTGCTCATGTAGTCACAATAAATGACAACTGGACCTTCCACCTGCACATCTAAATCAGCCAATAACTTTTGCAGCCATACTACCTCACATGCTGCAACAGCAACACCTCTATACTCAGCCTCTGTACTTGACAAAGCAACTATAGATTGCTTTTTGCTGCTCCAAGTAACTGCTGTACTACCAAGAGAGAACATGTATCTACTAGTAGATCTTCTATCAGACATACTACCAGCCCAATCTGCATCTCTGTATCCAAACACCTGTACATCTGTACCTGCCTCATAGAAAAGTCCATAATGTAATGTGGACTTCACATATCTCAATACGCATCTGACTGCATCCAAATGTGTCTTTCTAGGAACTTGCATAAACTGACTCACAAGACCAACAACATAGCTCAAGTCTGGCCTTGTAATGGTCATGTAGATCAAACTCCCCACTATCCTCTTGAACATAGTAGGGTCTTCTATCTCATTCCCAACATCAGCATACTCAACTTTACATTCTGCTCCAATGGGACTGAAAGTGGTTTGCATGCTGTCATACCATACTTGGACAATATATCCAAGCCATACTGTCTTTGGGGCAACCATATACCATCATCACATCTGATCACCTCAATGCCAAGGAAGTACCTTAGCTCACCTAAATCCTTCATCTCAAACTTCTTCTTCAAAAGGTCCCTGACTTCAGCAATCCCACTATCATTATCACCTGTAATAATCAAGTCATCCACATAGATGACTATGATGATCGAACCTGCATCTCCCTTTCTTGCATAAAGTGAGCGATCAGCATCAAAAACATAAAAGCCAATATTGACAAGATACTCTCTGATCTTGTCAGACCATGCTCTAGGTGCTTGCTTGAGCCCATAGAGCACCTTCTTCAACATGCACACATACATGGGATGCTCTAAATCCTCATAACCTGTTGGCTGATCCATATACACTTCTTCCTGGAAATCACCATGCAAGAAGGCATTCTTCACATCCATTTGCTGCAATTTCCAACCTTTGGCTACTGCCAAAGCAATCACACATCTAACAGTTGCCATCCTAGCAACTGGACTGAAGGTTTATTCATAATCTATGCCATATGCCTGGGCATAGCCTTTTGCAACCAGCCTAGCTTTGTACCTACTAATAGAACCATCTACATTGTGCTTAATCTTATAAACCAACTTACATCCAATAGATTTCTGCCCTTTGGCAATGATACTAGATCCCAAGTCTTATTGGCCTCTAATGCAGCCATCTCCTCATCCATTGCTGCATCCCAATGAGTATGACCAACAGCATCCTCAAAGCAAGTGGGCTTAACATTCTCAACTATTTTCACCATATAAGCATAATGGTGAGTTGCATAACCTTCAAAACCAAATCTTTTAACAGGGTATCTAACCCTGCTAGATCTGCGTACCACCGGATCACTCAATGGAGACTTCACATTACTATGAGCTCTCTCTGTACACCTGGTGTCATGACAGAAGGAATACCAAGCTCATCATCCAAGCTCTCTGAGCCACTGGAGTCTCCATCAAGAACTGCATCAATGCCATCTGACACTTTATTATTTCCTTTGTCTTTACCTGTAGTGCTACTAGATGCACCTAAAGATGTAGAGCTACTCCTTAGTCTCCCAGACCATGGACTACCAGATGATGTCTCTAGTCCACAAAGAGCCCGTGATTCTTGCTTTTCAGCCTACACATAAGTGTCATGATCATGATCATCATCCAATGCATCACCACTAGATGCATACCAACTGCTCATTTCATCAAAGATGACATCCTTGCTCACTCTGAACTTACATCTGACAGGGTTATAATAGCGATACCCTTTCCGCTCTAAAGAGTATCCAATAAAGACACATTTTTCTGCCTTTGGATCAAGCTTCTTTCGTAGCTCATCTGGCACATGAACATATGCAACACAGCCAAATACCTTCAAGTGCGATACATCAGGTTTCTTGCCAGTAAAGCATTCTTTAGGAGTCATACCATGAACTGCAGCTGTGGGAGTTCTGCTCATAATATAAACAGCAGTATGAACAGTCTCAGACCAAAAATTCTTAGGCATATTCTTTTCAGCAATCAAGGCGCGTGCAACTTCTGCAATATGCCTGTTTTTCCTTTCTGCAACCCCATTTTGATGTGGGGTATACCTACATGTGAACTGTCTCTTTATCCCATAAGACCTCACAAAATCACTGAACTCATTTGAGAGGTACTCTCCCCCTCCATCTGACCTCAAGCACTTTACTTTCAAGCCTATTTCTCTTTCAACTACAGCCTTGAAAGTTCTAAAGTGCTCAAATGCTTCACTCTTTTCCTTCATAAAATATACCCACAACTTTCTAGAGCAATCATCAATGAATGTGACAAAGTATGAACTGCCTCCAAGAGATACATTTTGTGTAGGCCCCCCAATATCTGTATACACAACATCCATGATATTTCTGCTTACATCACTGTCATGTGAAAAGGGTTGTCTTGCCTGCTTACCAAACTAACATGCTTCACATACCTTATGAAATTCTGCAATTCTAAATGTAGGCAAACCTATAACCAACCCTTTGGACTTTATTAATTTCAACCTTTGTACATTTGCATGTCCAATGCGTTTGTGCCAAATTTCAATATCTGCAAGAATACCTTTTCCTTTAGCATACATATCAGCATTCATAGTAGGAATTTCAGCATCTAGAGTAAACATACATCCAACTCTACTTCCCTTTGCAACCAACCTACACTTGTCATTGAAGTCTTCTACAAAGCAGCCCTTTGCATTAAATTTGACTTGCAGCCCTTGCTCTACCATTTGACCGATTGACATCAAGTTCTTTGTAATAGATGGCACATGTAATACATCTGAAAGACTCTTTGTCTTACCATCATGCAAGGACAAGGGAACTTTTTCAATGTGTGAAATTGGGTGGCATGAATCATCACCCGTCTGCACATAACCTGTATTTTGCAAATCCTGCATCTCTCCAAACCATTCAACATGGCTGGTCTTATGATTGGATGCACCTGAATCAACATACCAAACATCATCATGTGTTCCCTTTCCTGTAACAACATTCAGTATATGCTGCATAACAAACAGATGTTCATTTTTGTCTTCATTCTGTCGTGAAGACGATGCATAGTTTCCTTAGCTTCCGTACATATATTGACGTAACAAATGATTTCCATGCTTTCTCATTGTTAAGGCCACTCAGAGTGGATGAAACCAAATCATCATCATCCGACATTACATCAATCGCTGCTAAAGCATCTGCAATGCTCCTCACCTTCAACACATACTCATTGACAGACATTTTCCCTTTCGTCAAGGCATTCAACTCTTGCTTGAGTTGAATCTTTCGTGCCTTTGTGTTTACTGAAAACATACTCTCAAAAATCGTCCAAGCTGCATGTGAAGTTTCTGCATTCCTAATATGTCCCAGCATAGTATTATCAATTACTGCAGATAGCCAGTACATCACCTTTTTGTCTTCCACATTCCACTCTTTCCATGCTTTTAACTCATCTGTAGGTTGAAGGGATACCCAGCTCTGGCTCCTTTTCTTCACCTGAGACAAACTCATAAAGGCCCTTTCCAATGAGGAAGTTCGTCACACAGAACTTCCATGAAGGGTAGTTGTTCTTGTCGAGCTTCTCAATAATGGGATTTCCACTGCTCTCTACCATTATCACAAATAAGGATATAGCATAGCAAGCTAGTCTTCTGCAATTTTCCACAACACGTGCACAGTAATACACCAAGCAACCTTTTTCACTGATTGCTCAACAGTACATGTAATCTGCACTCTATTTACAGATAAACCTTATGTTTGCTTCCTGCAAACACCTCAAAAATTACAGATTTGCAATCTGTAACCTGTGCACCCACTTTTGGTCAATACAACCGAAATCATAGTATACCCTGAAACTGTTGTCCGCAACCTTGCGGCTCTAAAACGGGGCCTGAAACGGCCTCAGATGCCAAAAATAACTGCGGCGGGGAAGCCCTAAAGGGCAAATTTATAGAATACATAGCGCTCTTTGCGTATACCAAATCTCACTGCAATATGAGATTTTTGCTCTGGCCTGCTTCCGGTGCCTCCACAGGCACTGTCCAAGAGAAGAAGTAGAGAATGGAAGAGCTTCTTTCCCGTTGCTTGCTTGCTCGAACCTTGCTTCTTCTCCTTCACTTCAGCCTTCGAAATCAGCCTCTCTTAGTGGCGCGCTCTAATACCATGTCAAGAATCACGTGGTGGGGGGACTTGCTCAAGATGCTGATCCGAACACACACAGAATGCACAAGGAGAAGCTCACTCAAGAGACAAGAAGAGAGATGGAGGCCAAAACGTTTTCTTGCTGATTTCTTCTTCTTCTTCCACACTCTTTACAATGTACACAAAGTATAGATAAGATACAACATAAAGGAAAGTGGCCTACTGAGTCAAACAATGCATAACCGACTACACTAGTCGACTGGCGCTATAACTATACCATCTGTAAATAGGTGTAACAACCTAAATATAATGCCAGCTATAAATAGGTGTAACAACCTGAATATAATAAGTAATGAGTCAGTGGCCATGTGAGAGTCATAATGACCACCGACGTGCTAAGTGTAGATGTGTGGACCCATCTAACCAGGCAATCCATCATCAACGTCCGCATGTGTTGAGCTTATTATCTCAACATTCCTAACCTTTTACCATAGAGACCAAACAATATGGTAATGTTATGCTACACTAGTACAAGCTCCAAGTGACACTCATATATGGAAGGTGGCTATTAACTTCAATTCATGGAATTCAAATGTAAAATATTAAAGAAGTTCATGAAAAACATGCATATGACTACACTTTCAAAATGAGTATGACACACACAGAGAGAGAGAGAGAGAGAGAGAGAGAGAGAGAGAGAGAGAGAGAGAGAGAGAGAGAGAGAGAGAGAGAGAGAGAGAGAGAGAGAGAGAGAGAGAGAGAGGGAGGGAGCTTGGAGGGAGGAGGAGAAAGAGAGAGTTGATACCATGGTAGCTTTAAAAAAAAGTTATTTTCAAAATTGATCTCTTTTCAAGAGTTTGGAATAACCTTCCATGGAATAAACCTAGCTCATACGATATGTTTGGACTTTGCTAGGCATTGTTGGCTATTCTTTTCACATTCATTGGTAGGTTTTATATGGATGTGTTTGGACTTTGCTAGGGTGTTGTTAATTGTTCTTTCCACATTTCTTGGTAGGTCTCTTTTCCAAAAGAACATGTTTTGGTCTTGCTAGGGTCTCTCCATAGTTGATTGCATGTTCTTCAAAAGGTTCTATCCACACAAGCAACCACTATTATAAAGTACATGTGTGACATGCATGCCAACCTATGCATACAAATCCTTATTGCATATTGTCTTCTATATAGAACAATGTTATTTTAGAACTTACATTTGTGTGGCTCATAATAATTTGAAAAGGTAATGCCAATTAGATAATAGAGGGCATATTCAAATTGTGTCTAACTTAAGGATTCTAGATTGAAAGGGTTTTTTGTTACCACACATTTTCTTCCCATAGCAGGTGCTATTTTACTCTCCGTAAATATGCATCCCCTCAAGCAATCAAGATTTGTGTGATATTTAAAATTATTTTCCTTTCTTTAAGAATTGGTACTAGTTTTTGAAGTAAAAGAACTAACTGCGTGTTGCAAGCAACGGATGCGTGCTTTGCGCGTAGCAAATGGACGAAGCTCCCTCTTTCTCTCTTTTACTCATAAAATTACATACGACTCATGAGAAAATAAAAATAGACTAAAAGAAAGGGTAAAGTAGGATGAAGCGACACAAGATTGGGTACAATCTCCCCCTGACATGAAGTGGGCAACTCCCTTCATGCCGTATTTATAATAATATTATAAAATCTTCTTTGTTGCCCAAGATTTAGGCCCTTTACAATCACTCTTTGCATAAAGAGTTTGAATGTACTAGAAAAGAGATAGAGTATTCTGAATTAATGGATGCTAGCAATTATGCATCCCACAACTCTCTAGAACCATTAATATTTTATTGGATATATGTTCTAAAAATCTATTTTGCTGATAAATATTTACATAGAGGCTATGCGCACGCTTTATAAGAAATAGCGGTGTGTCTAATACAATAATCCAATAATTGTCAAATAAATTCTTGAGAAAATAATATTTAAAATGCTTGTGCATGGTGCGCCTTTCCAATTCACCTTACTCTACACATCAGCTGCCAAAAATTCAAAAAATCATGTTAGAATAATAACCAATTGAATAATTGCAGCTAGCCACATCAATTAATTTGGAATTCCATACAATAATTAATTCACGAAGACGTTAATACTCGTGTGGATAAAATGGTATCACCCACGTTCACACTTGCATCGATGCTCGAAAAGGATAGGCATCCCCATCGACCTTTTTCCTAAGACAATTATTAGGAACGTGCCCCGCATTTGACAGAGAACCATTTAAGGCGCTCATCCCGCCAACGTACACACAAAGGAGAACCATTTAAGGCGCTCATCCTTTTGCGTAGGTGTCACTTGGCAACATACCCTCGGGATGGGATAGCAATTGTCCTCAATTGTTATTGGCTAGATGTGGAGACAATAAATTGGAAAAAGGTCGCAAATCACGAGCATGCATCCATTGAGCTTCCTCAACAGGGTGATTGTGGAATTTGACAAGATAACGAGGGTAAGTATTTCTAGTTCTAGTGGTCATATATTCAACATCAATAATTGTTTCAGGGATTAGGATTTCATGGTCATCTACAATCAAGGGTGGTGAGTCATAAACAGGGTGAACATGAAGAGAACCTTTGAAGGGGCGTAAAAGACTAATGTGAAAAGTGTTGTGGATTTTCCTATGATGAGGTAACTCTAATTTTATAAGCATTAGGATTAATACAATGGAGAATTTTAAAAGGTCCATAGAAACGAGGAGCTAATTTTACATTCGGGTTCTTTTCTACACTATGGAATCTACGATTTTCAACACGTAACCAAACATAATCTCCTTCTTTATAAAATCATGGCTTACCTTTTTTTATTCGCTTGTTTCACATATGATTGTTGGGCCTTTGCTAGCATTTGTTTAACTTGCTCATAAATACTTGAATTATTTTGAATCCAATTGACAACAGAATGTATTTTCTGTGTTAGAAGAAATGTGGGAATTGGCAATTTGTGACCATAAACAATTTCAAAAGGTGCCTTTTGTGTAGCAATGTGAGTGGTATTATTGTAAGAAAACTGTAGAAGGTGCAAATGATTATCCCATGTGGCTAGAGAAAAAATTGTGTAAGCACGGATTAAATCCAAAATTGTGCTATTTGTGGCATCTGTTTCACCATTAGTCTCTGGATGAAATGATGTTGCTTTGGAGTTAGTTCAGTTTTTGTAACATCAACTTCATTAATCCATACTAAGAAAGCTTTTGATTGTTTACGCAAAGCTCGCTTCACTTGTGTATGACTAATAATTGGAAATAATTCAATTTTGGTTGACCCTTCGATTAAAATTTGTTTACCATTGTGCTCAATGTGCATTGAGTGTGTGTTGTAATCTATTTTGGGGTTGAATTTGTGACAGCATGGCATCCCTAGAATTACATCAGATCGCAAAGGTGCTACTAAAAATTTTTGTTTTTCCTTATAAGATCCAATACAAATTTCTAAATTATGAACTTCTTTAGTACCATTATATCGTTGTCCTAGAAATGTATCCTTAATTTTATAGGCAGATGGAACAATTTTAAGTTGTAATTTTCTAACTACTTTTTTTGAAACAAAATCATGAGTGCTTCCATCCTCATGCAAAACAGTCATATCATTATTATTGATTTTATATCACATCTTTAATAAGGCATGCATAGAAATTTTACCAGCAAGGTCTTCAGGTTTGTTGGAATTTTCGCCCATAAGTGTAGCCTCATCGAAGTCGGGCATTGCTGCAAGGTCTTCGTTGGATTCTTCAGCTCCAAGAAAATTCAGATGCATAGTGGGTTTCTTCCAATCATGGGTGTTGCCCATGGAACAACGACTTGCAATATGACCAAGACGCTTACAATTATAACAAATTACATTTTTGGAAATGGCATTGGAGACACTTGGGTTAACATTTTTAGGTTCACCAGATTTAGGCAAATTTGAAGATAGATTGGGAGGTTTAGAATTGGAAACTGATTGACCATGATTATTAAGAAAATTTCACATCCATGACCGTTGGTTAAAATGATTCTTTCCATATTGAGAATTGAAGTTACGGAAAGAAATAAAACAAAAGTTGTTACCATTGGATGTCGAAAATTGCCTTCGGTCTTTAGACTGCTTCTTTTCAACGTCGTGAGCTAGGGATATGGCTTCGTCCAGATTATTGGGCTTGAACATGTTGACTTCAGCTTCGATGGATGGAATTAAGCCAGATATATACTTTCTCTTGAAGGTAGACTCAACCAGTGGCTCCACCATTTGGAGCTACAAGAGAGTGCTCCAAAATCTTTCTGTGTATTGAGGGATAGACTCACATTTCTGTTGCATGAATAGATCCCATTGTTGTTGCATGTGGAGCTCGAATTGTGCAGGGAGAAAATTTGCAAGAACCTTCTTGCGAAAGTCTTTCCATGTGAGAGGACGATCAACGCTTTTACACGTGACATCCCACCATAATGCAGCTTTCTCAATAAAATAATGAGATGCACATTTAATTTTATCACTTTCTGAGTATTTCTCATTGTCAAAATAAGCTTCGAACTGACTTAACCATGAGAGAATTTTCCGACCATCTTTAAGACCATCAAAAGAATTAAATTTGAATGTATGCTTGCTTATCTTGGACTCCTTTCGACTAGCGTGGACATCCAAATTAGCATTGATGGCGCAAACTAGGTTGTCGTCGTTGGTAGAAATTTCAGTGGCACGATGCTTGAGGGACTTCAATTCTTGCTCTAATTGTACGCAGTGTTGACGCTCTTCTTCAAGTTGCATGGATATTAAATCCATACGTTACTTCAAGGTTGGCTCACAAAGTGGTGATGCAGAGTTGAAATTGGTAGTGTCGAATGGCCCTTCGTGTGACATGATTGCTTGATGGAGAAATCCGAAGATTTAGGATGCCTTGCAAATGAAAAGACGCCTTGCTTGTCATTGAATAATTTGGGCGTGTAAGACCAAAATTTTAAGCGGCCTTTTGACAAGAAATTATGAATGGAAGTAGGCAAGAAAGGCAGGAATTTTTTATGGGAATTTTGTGAAATTTATGAAGCTGGAAAGAACTACGTGAGAACTACCTCTATGGAAGAGATAGTCAGCTATGACTTGTGAAGATTTGCAGAGTCTATGTATGACATGGAGTAAGAGAAGATGAAGTTGATTATGTAAGTGATAAAAGAGGTAATGTAACTTGCTTAATAAGGCTTTAAGCCTTTAAAAAAAACTTGACGTTTTAGGACAAAAGGATGTCGTAAATATTGCAATGACGGCAAAAAACGGCCCCTTCCCCAACGAAATCAAGATTGAGATTAAGCTCTTGATTAAGCTTAAGAAAAGATTTTAATTAGGCTTTAATTAATCTTGCTAATCACCTTGAAGCTCCAATATTTCACGAAACATGGTGCCATGATGTGGGAGTGGGTCTTCTTCAATGTCTGAGAAAATAACAAAATTTCTTGACTGTGATAGAGGGGGTGGGGGTTTTGAAGGTCTAGGAATCCAGCCGTGTAGTCGATTCGCGATGAGACGGACCGTAGAGCCTGTTTGCAACAGAGGGCTTGTCTTCACACCAGAGGGTAGGCGATTGGAAGTCCAAGAGGTAGGCTGGGCTCTGATACCATTGTTGCGAGCAACGGATGCGTAGTTTGGGCATAGCGAATGGAAGAAGCTCCCTCTTTCTCTCTTTTACTCATAAAATTGCATACGACTCATGAGAAAATAAAAATAGACTAAAAGAGAGGGCAAAGTAAGATGAAGCGACACAAGATTGGGTACAATCTCCCCCCACATGAAGTGGCCAGCTCCCTTCATGCCGTATTTATAATAATATTATAAAATCTTCTTTGCCCAAGATTTAGGCCCTTTACAATCACTCTTTGCATAAAGAGTTTGAGTGTACTAGAAAAGAGATAGAGTATTTTGAATTAATGGATGCTAGTAGTTGTGCATCCCACAACTCTCTAGAACCATTAATATTTTATTGGACATATCTCTAAAAATCTATTTTGCTAATAAATATTTACATAGAGGCTATGCGCATGCTTTATAAGAAATAGCGGTGCATCTGATACAATAATCCAATAATTGTCAAATAAATTCTTGAGGAAATAATCTTTAAAATGCTTGCGCATGGGGGTGCCTTTCCAATTCACCTTGCTCTACACATTAGCTGCCAAAAATTCAGAAAATCATGTTAGAATAATAACCAATTGAATAATTGCAACTAGCAACATCAATTAATTTGGAATTCCATACAATAATTAATTCACGAAGACGTTAATACTCGTGTGGATAAAATGGTATCACCCACGTTCACACTTGCATCGATGCCTGGAAAGGATAGGCATCCCCATCAACCTTCCGCCTAAGACAATTCTTAGGAACATGCTCCGCATTGACGGAGAACCATTTAAGGCGCTTATCTCGCCAACGTACACACAAAGGAGAACCATTTAAGGTGCTCATCCCTTTGCATAGGTACCACCTGGCAACATTATGAATTGTGTTTTAGGGCATGGCAAAGCTTTAAAGACCCATTCACAAGCTATATGGGTAGCTAGTGGCTTAATAAGTTGTAAGTAAAAGAAAATATCTATAATATGATTGGTCCCATCTTTGTTATCTATGTATTTTGATATGCATGTTACTTACTTGTTTTGTATTATTGATTCGATCTTTGTTATTGCAAGTTATCTACAAAAAGTATAAACTATTGTAGTTCAAAGTTTTCTTGGGAGCTTTTGTGACTGTGTGTATATGTGTACCCTTGATATGCATATACATTGTAAGGAAGAGGTTGCTGATTGGCATACACTACGTATGTCATAAGGTGGTTCTTCCTTGTCATGCATTATTTGTATATTTGAGTTTTGGCATATATGCAAGTTGTCTTGTTACTTTTGGGACATGTGGATTGGCATGTGTCATGTATTCAACATATACATGTCATGATACCTCTGTCTTGTGACAAGTGTATGTAGGGCCAAAATGTGCTTGCCAAATAGGCACTTAGCTGTGAATGCGGCGAGTAAGTGTCTTTTGGTGGGCATGTCACAATCAACTTGTCACTATGTCATGAACTCGACATAGAGGTGTGATTTTAATTGTGGCACCCTCCCTTCTCCCTTGGATATCGATATGCACTTGGTCATGAATTCGGCTAAGTAGTGCGTTGCCTTACATATGGATGAATAAGTGATGGGCATTTGGTCATATATTTGGTTGCACAATGTCCTGATGTGCTAGTTATCTAGTATTGTTTGATGGAATGGGCATTCATGTCGTATACTCAGCCACAAAATATCATCGCATGTGTAGTTGTTTAAAAAAGTGGTAATGTTTTTGTGTTTTTTATATTGTTGAACTATTACTTAATGTAGTTTATGTAACATTCAATGTCTAAATGATATCATGCAATTGCATAGTTTAATCAAGGTTTACATGCAATACCAGTATAACTTAAGATTGACGCTACACAATTTTGTTTTCAATAAAAGATCACATGTCATACTAATTTATTTGAATCAATCATAGGTGGCAATTATGTTTTGAATTGAATATCTAATGCGATGTATGTTACATTTTCAATGTTTTTCATACACTACAATAGTGTATTTCCTTTTTAAGATTATACTACAATCATGTATTTCAATGTTTTTCATATACTGCAATTGGAACCGCAAGAGAGACACCAAGGAAAAGGGGTTTCTACTGCAAGAAAATCTATCTTGTAACATCAACAAGCTTTTTTTTCAACCTTTACAGAACCAGAACAAGGAAAAGAACACCACTAGTAAGAAATCTTTATGCAGCATCATAGAAACAATTCTCCTATGATTTTATCTTCAACAAAATTGATATTGCTCTTCATATTCTTCATATAATTCATCAACCAACAAAGATAAACAAGAGAAACACCACTTTGAATGGAAAAATATCACTTATAATTCATCTTCATTGTCTTCTTAGTTTTCTCTCACAATCTCTCGTAGAAAGATACATTGTTTTGCATAGAATTGGCTATTTCTTTCTCTCTCAATCAATAGTACATCATCTCCTCACTAAAATTCTCAATAATCACTCATAATAATCCTTCTTTAGTTGTGGATGCCCCTTCCAAAAGGTGTGTCTAATAAGAAAGGTCACCAGAGCCACTATAGTGACTCTTCATAAGTTCTCACTACTGTCACTTCACTCCAATCTTCACTTGAGTCTTCAGCAACTGCTTCTTTGAATTCTTCAAGCTCTTTTGAACTTATATTCAAAAATTTTCCAAAATCATACATACATTTCATATATAACACATACAGAAGATCTATAGAAGGTTTACAAAAGCTCACAGAAGATCAACAAAAGATTTCATGGAAGGTTTCACAAAAGATCAACAAAAAGTATCAAAACCACATAACTCATACTAAAACATTCCAAAATATCAAAAAACCATTCAATGAGCTTGCAAAAGACCTCAAATTCCATCAATCATTAATCCATTCTTCATATAAAAGAGAAACAAAACAAAACAGAAGCTAAACAAAACCAATTAGAACCTCAACAAAACCTATCAAAATATCAACATATCATCATAAAACCTCATATCTCAACTCAAAAACACCATGAACTTATTAAAACCATTCCATCATATCCAAAACACTCTCAAACTACTTCTAAACCAATCAATCGCCATATAGAATCAACCATTCAGCCCAAAAAACAACAAAAATTAGCCCAAAAAATCATAGCACTTCAACAATCAACATATTCCTACACTTAAAAGGGAAGCATCCTCATGACCAAAGAAAAAGAAAATACAAGTTCATTCAAGAGCTCATATCGTTGACCTTCAGTATCAATCTTCACGAAAACTCCATCCAACCATGACCCCAACTTATAACCTTTTACCCCTGCCCCGCGCATGCGTGCGGGACAGGGGCGTCTCCCTTTTCCTTTTTAATTCATTAATTACTTAATTACTTCTTTTTTTTTATTTAAAAAAAAAACAAACCTACCCCTCCCCCCAACGGCCACCCTCTCTCCCCTCCCCGACCCTCAACTGCCCTCCCCTCTCTTCCCTCTTTCTCTCTCTCTTTCTTCTTCTTCCTCTCCCCTCTTTCTCTCTCCCCGACCCTTCCCCCCATCTCCCCCACCCGCAGTTCCTCCCTCCTCCTCGCTCTACCTTCTTCCCCCTTCCTCCTTCCTCCTCCCGCCTGCCCCCGCCTTCCCTCTCTTCCCCTTCCTCCTTCCTCCTTCCTCCTTCCCCCTTCCTCCTTCCTCCTCCCGCCTGCCCCCGCCTTCCCTCTCTTCCCCTTCCTCCTTCCTCCTCCCCCCTTCCTCCTTCCTCTCCCTCCTGCTTGTCCGTCCCCTGCAGCGCCTAGTCCTCGCTCCAGCCGGCCTCCACGTCAGCTGCCGCCGCGCCCTCGCTGTCGGCTGCCCTGCCTGCGTCGGAGCCGCCTCGCCTGGCGTCCGCCACCTACCGCCTCGTCGTCCACTACCCTGCCACCGCAGAGCCCGCCATTCGCCGCCTCTCCTCGTTGTCGGCCGCCTTTGCCACCTGCTCCCGCCCGTGGCGCCCTCTCCCCAGCCACCGACCGTGCTGCCTCCTGCCCGCCCCGCCGTTGACCCTGCCACGTACCCCCTTCCCACCCATTCCACCCCACCCCCCCTTAACCCCCCTTCCCACCCATTCCACCCCACCCCCCCACTAACCCCCCTTCCCACCATACACATACCCTCCCCAGTCACACCCCCATTCCCACACACACACCTTCCCCCCTCCAAACCCCCATTCACACCCTTCTATCCCCCCCACTTATTCACACACCCCTTCCCAAATACCCATTCCCACCACCCTTCCTAAGCACACCCCTTAATACCCATTCCCACCACCCTTCCTAAGCACACCCTCCCTACCCTAACTCCGGTTCACCCCTCCCCGCAGCAATCCCACGTGTCAACTCACCCGCATCAACACCCCACACACCCATGGTTCTCACAACGCAATCCGTGCGGTGGGTTTTATCGTGTCTCCTCGCGGTTGTTCGCGTGCGTGAATGCGGGAGCGTGTCTGTTAGCAGTTGTTCCTGTGTGGGACGCGCGTTTGGATTTGTCCGTGAGGTGGTGCGTGCTGGTTCGTGCACGCGCAGTTGTCACGTGTGTCCGGGTATTCCTTTTTGACATCCCGAATATCATTTTTTTTAAATCCACACCTCCATTAAACACACTTAAAATTTTAAAAAAAATATAATCAATAAATTTGACAAAAATTTTGAAATTTTATAAAAAATTACTGAAACCTTTTTCCACCATTATATATATATATATATATATATATCTTTATAGCCTGAAATTTCCTATTAAACAATTCCAAAAAATTCCATATTTTCCAATTTATTCCAATTTACCTAAACAAAAAAGATTAAAAACCAAAAAAAACCACAAAATCATTTTAAATTAGTAAAAACTACCCACAAAAAAAATAAAAATCTAAAAAATTCTAAAAAAAATTCCCCTCACCCCCCTTGACCATTTTCCATTTATTTTTCACTTTCAAATATTTTCATACATGGAACCCCTATTTTTTTTTAAAAAAACCAACAAACAACAATTAACCATACAAATCCTCATCTTATTTTCATACCCTAACTTGTGGATATTTCCTCCATGGCTGAATTTTCATTTTTTTCCTTTCATCACATATTCATGTGCTATATACCTTGCTTTTATTATTATTATTCTTAAAAAACCAAACCAAAACAACCCACAAAAAAAATTAAAAATAAAAAAACAAAAAAACAAAACAAAACCAAACCATAAATGATAGCATCTTTTAAAACAATAAACAACAACAAAACCAACACCAATAAACGAAACCACCCTATAACCCCACCACCACCACACCTAAAATATAATCCCACTCCCATCCACAATCACACCTTAAAAATTCATTTCAAATCAATAATCCCACTAAGGTGTTCTCTTTGTTGTTTCGTCAGTGGTCTTTACTTTTCCTTTACTGGATTCACTTCTTTTGGGGGACTCTTCCGTGCGCATTTAGGCATTACATACACACCCCTTCCAAGTATTTATTTTATGTGCTTTATTTATTTTTATTTCCCCCTTAATCACAAATTAATTGTTAAAATGAACTATTTATTCACCCACAGTTTCCACGCGCATTTGCGCTAAACACACACATATTTTTTAATTAATTAAAATAAATCCGTCGTTCACTTAGCACGCGCTACGTGCGCGACAGATGTACTTTAATTTTTAATTAAAATGAACCAGCCATCACATGAGCACGCGCTGGCAAAAAAGCGCTCCACATCACCTTAATTTGTAATCAATGAACTTGCATTTAGAGACCCAGTCTGGGTATCGCAGTCCGGGATTCGAATTAAAGCACCGTTTTTACCTAATAATTGGTATTTAAATTTATAATAACGAACCACCGTTTTCTTGCTAAGGTTTATCACTTAATAAAACTTCACCCATTCTTAATAATTTATTAAAATAAACCCTTCATTAAATTAATTCCCCCTCACTGCACTTAATTCCCCTTTTTAATGAACCGTTTCGTGTGATGGGTATGCGCAGTCATTGGAGTTATTTCCATGGTCAAACACTGGTTTATCAACGATGTAGTCTTGATATGTGTCGGATGTGGTATTGTTTTGGTTTCCTGTCTTTGATACGGTTACGGGTACGGTATACAGTTTTTTCTTTTATTGCCTGATACGGGGTTCTGGGTGTTTGTCTGATGCATAGCATGAAGCTTTCGGTTGCATATGTCTCAAGGTCATGTCAAATTTTTTCTAGGATGTGGTTTGCTTGGGGTTAGTTGGTCGAGTCACGTTTTATTGTTTTGGTTGTTCTCTTATCCTTGGTTTTTTTTAGTTGCTTTGCAGGCATTCTCCTTGATTGTCTGTGTTTGTGGTGTGTGTGTAACCATCTGAATGGCGCCTTCTCATGCTCCTCCCCCTATCCAGTACGTCCCATTAGTTAGTAGGGATTACTGTTCCCTACTTACTTTTGAGCCTCTGACGAAGGCGGGACTCGCTGCTTTTGTGGCTACTTCTTTTCCATTGCTTCCCGAGGATCCGTCGTTATGTGATGAGTTTCTGGCCTCTTACAGCAAGAAGACAGGCCTAGTCCAGGGAATTTCTATAACTTTGACACCTCGCGGCCTAGGGAAGGCTCTGTCTCTTCCCTCCAAAGGTGAACCTTTTGTTACCACTCATCAGCTTTTCTCTAATGAAGAGATTCTGAAGCTATTGCAAAAGCAGACAAGGAAAATGCTGGATGTTAAGAAGGTGATCCACTCTTCAGGAGTTTCGTTTTCCATGATCACTGATCCCGTATGGAAGATGATCTGTCAGTTTCTCCAGGACAGGTTTATGCCTGCCAAAACGCCATCCCAGTACTTGTCCAAAGAGCTTTTTACAGCTTCTAGGATGGTGTTGAAAGGAGTTGCTATTGATTGGAGCACTTACCTCCTCACTAAAATGGATCAACATTTCGTCAAAGTCACCAAGGGTAATGTTACCAATGTCACATATGGATTATATTTGTCTGCCTTCTTGACCTATTCAGGTTTATAGAAGACTGTGCCTCCACCTCCTCCATCAGATCCAGTTCTCCTCCTCCACCTTCAGATGAGTCAGAACCCATTGACATAGAGGATGATGATTCTCCGCCTCCCCTGGTCATACAGCGCAAACGTTTGAAGCGGATAGCGGATAAAGCTCCTTCCGTACTTCCTTCAGTGCCCATTCCTGCTACCTCTGGCAGTGAACTCCCTGGGTATCTCACTTGTAATAACCTATTCAGAGCACATCGAGAAGGATCCTTGGACATATCAGTTCCCTCCCTGAACAGTCTAGTCTCAGGAGATGCAATTCCTTTCCTCTGTAAAGATATTCAGAGCTCCATTGAGTTGTCAGTGACAGCCTGTGTTCAATAGCTGTACGCGTCTTTTTATGAAGAACTCATGCAGTGTAAGGACCAGTTGCATAAGGCAACATCTGAGTTAGCATCTGCTAAGGATACCCTAGCAGATTTGTTTAAGCAAATGGAACAGCAAACCAAACTGGTTGCCACCCAAAGCAATGAGCTCTCTTCTTTGAAGATCTAGTTACTAGAGGCTCAATCCTAGGTTACTAGCCTTTCAGAGGAGAAGGAGAGGATGTCCAGAGAAGCACAAGAGTTCCAAGCTATCTTAGATGACAAACTTTCAGCTTTGCAGATTGCTAATGACACAGTGGCCTCCCAAGCCTCCCAAATTCAACAGTTGCAAGATCAACTGGCAAAGTCACGCTCTGTTCCTCCAAGCCCTAATATTCCCTTGATTCCTTCTCTTTCACAGCAGGACTTGGCTGCTCTTCAGAGACAGGATACCTTGTGTCCTCTATTCCAAGCTAAAGTGGAAAGATTGCAGTCCAGAATGGACTTGTTATGGTCTACATTTGAGCAGTTTCAGGAATATGTTCCACCAGACCATTCTTTCTTTGTCCACTACCACTTATAGAAGTTGGTCTTCTACATGAAGCTTTCCACGATGGATTTACCTCTTCCAGAGGATGGCTGGAGTGGGGCTTGGTCTGTTGAGTTGCTGACAGAGGTAGTAAGGATGGTGTTTGAAGATTCTGTCACGCCAGATACCATGTTGATGTCATACATGTATCTACGAGGAGACTTGTTAATTCCAGATGAGGTGGATATGGCATGGTATGTGGGGGATGTGGTATTACAGGCTCTTTTGTATGTCAACCATTTGGAGTTGCGCATAGCTGACATGTTCCAGAGTTATTCCTCCAAAGTGGCTGATTGTCATGATAATTCCTGGCATCCCATGATTGATTTTGTGGTCCTGAATCAAAGACAAAACACAGCTCCTATCTCTGCCCAAAGTACTAATCAACTGAGGATGGATCTCTTAGCATATCTTTCAAAACATAATCCGTTTGATGCTACCTTCTTTGATGCTGAAGAGAAAATTGGTCATGCTCAACCCCCCTATCTTACACTTTGTTGATAGATACATGAGGGTAGTAATACTCACTTTCCCATCTAGTTAGGATGAAAGTGCACATCACTTAGCATTTGTTGATGAAGAGTGGCTTTTTCTTGTTGATGATGTCAAATAGTATTGACTTATGAAGAGGCATACCCAGGGAGGTAGCCAAAAAATTAGGAACTTGAATTGCATGTAATAGAGGTCATTTGCTATAGGGGTGAGATACGCTAGTGGAAACATAAGACTCAATGCATCAAGGAAGGTAGCTTTAGAACTCCATCTTGGGGATTTCCACTAAGGAGTCAATTGTTCTGGATTGCGGAATGTTGCCACCTTTTTCACAGCTAGCTTCCCGTACAAGGGTGTTTGCCACCTTTTCTTGAAACGACACATGTTATGACAAGGAATTTCATTATTTTCTTCCATGACAATTTTTGTTATGTGTATTTCTCTCTTTTTTTCTCTCTACTCCTCAAGGTGTTTCCATCTTTTTTCAAAGAGCAAGTTGGTATGACAAGGACTGAAGTCCTTTTTTCTCATGACCTATTTTACTTTTTTGTCTTATTGTTTTCTTTCTTCTAGTAAATGGGAGAACACCATAGATCAAAGACAATCTTGCCACATTTATTGGATTGAATAGGAGGATAACCCAACAAAGATGGGAAGTGGAGGTAAGGAGACTAAAATAATGATGTCAGCCCATCATAATGAGAATGACAGCTATCAATAACAGCATGAAAAGTAGTAAGAAGCAACATCCAAGAGAGGGAGAGGAACTATCAATTGTGATTGTTAAGTTCCCCATGGAGGGTATTCCTTTTTCAAGCAGTAACCATTAATCAAGAAGGGATTATCAAAGGCATGGATGGCATGGGATCTCACACTCAATCACCAAGACCCATGGACCGCTTATTGTTCATCACGCGTTTCAAGCAATCTCTAATGGCTATCTCTCACCTAGCTGATGTACCTCCAATTCCAAGAGTGTAGTGAGCTTGCCTTGATGCCTGAGTGAGTGGTCTCATCCCACAAGCACTCTAGTAGCTCCACGATCCTAGTTGCAAGCTCAAGCAATATCATGCCTCCTCATTTGAGCTCCATCCTCCATAGTCGTGTGCAGTTCAAGAGAAAAGAAGAGAATAGAAGAGCAAATGAGAAGATGGAGAGCTTCTCCACCATGGTCCCTCACCCTCATACTCTCACTCCCTCACACTCTCACACTCCCTCTCTCAAGCACAAGCACACACAAGCAAGAAAGAGAGAAGAGAAGAAGAGAGGAAGAATAATCCACTTTAGCCACACACCAAAGAATAAGCTTCTCATTCACTTTTTGAGCTCATATAAAAGCCCTAAATCCCTTGGGCACCCATCTTGTTTTTTACATGATTAGACATCTTGCCAAGGTCCTCTTTTCCTATTCCCTTCTAGTTTCCTTATCCCTTCACCTATGCCCATCTAGATTTTACAATTTGCATAAGAGGGAGCTTGGTGCTCTTTTTACAAAATTTTGGTGATGCCTTTGCATTTTAAAATGCACATTCACTTTCAACTTGACATTTTGTGCTTTTGGCCTTTCCTCTCTTATTTATTTTTTGGGTTACCTTTTTGCGTTATTTCTTATTTTAAATTTAAATTTTCTTTTTTTTATCTCGCATGGAGGTTAACATTATCCCCTCTTAGTCGCGAGTGCTAGTCCCATGGCACTTATG
Source organism: Lygodium microphyllum (assembly GCF_053477565.2). Classification (NCBI taxonomy): domain Eukaryota; kingdom Viridiplantae; phylum Streptophyta; class Polypodiopsida; order Schizaeales; family Lygodiaceae; genus Lygodium; species Lygodium microphyllum. The sequence continues at coordinate 23,508,043 of NC_141152.1, read as the reverse complement.
GGTCTTTATTGGTGAGGCTCGGTGATGTAAAGGGTGGTCGTGTAAGTTGATGATGGGGCGTTGTGGAGGTTGGTCATGGGAGAGGCTTATCAATTTATGGTGATGATGGAGGTAGAGGGATGTTGGGCCTCCAATGTCACTACTTAGGGGCATTTGAAGGGATTTACAAGTAGAAGAAAAGTGCACAGTGACCTAGGGGCTCTCTTTACCTTACCATGTGGTGCATTGTGTTCATGCTAGTGGAACTAGGAGCTCGATTGACTTGGTATTGTCCCACACTTGAGGACCCAATTTGTGCAATGGGCAGGTGTAGAGGATATAGCTTAGGGAGATAGGTCTAACCATAGGGGCGAGGTTGACCTCCCTAGGTGTGCCTTGCCCTTGATGTGCCCTAAGCATAAAGTGGGTGATCAAAATGGGATAGGGGATTAGCGACAGAGTCGACCAACAAAAGTATGGGAGCTCATGCTCAACCACCAAGACCCATGGATTGCTTATTGTTTCAAGAGTTCCAAGCCAAGCACTAATGGCTACCTCTCACATAGCCAACACATTATCCATCTCTATAGTGTAGTGAGCTTACCTCCATTCTTGATCGAGTTACCTTCTCTCCCGAGCACTCCGGTAGCTCCACGATCCAAGTGCAAGCTTCAAGCAAGCTCCATCCTCAAGCTCCATACTCCAAGCTCCATTTCCATGAGCAAGGAAAGAGAAGAGAAGAGAATAGAATAGAAGAAGAGAGGAGAAGATGGAGAGCTTCTCCTCCCTGGCCCCTCACCCCCACATACTCTCTCCCTCACACTCTAACACTCCCTCTCTCAAGCACAAGCTCAAGCAAGTAAGAACAAGAAGAAGAAGAAGAAGAGGAGGAGAGCCAATTTTGGCCACACACAAGAATGAGCTTCTCATTCACTTTTCAACTTTATATACAAAACCCTAAATCCCTTTTTGGGCGGTCATTCCCTTTTTTATATGGTTGGCCGTGGCCTAGGCCCTCTTTCCCATTGTCCTCCTATCTTCCTAGCTTCCTTCCTACCGCCCATCTACCTTTACGAATTGCACCATGAGTGAGAGCCCAGCACTCTTAAAATAAATCATGGTGCGTCTTGTACTTTTTTACAAAAGTATAGAGTCGCACTTTTTCTCGTGCACATTTTTTCTTAATTTAAGACTTTTGTGCACTTCTTGTGTTCCCAGATTCTTCTTGGTGTGCCTTCGTCTTCCGTTCCACTTTTGCCTTTGCCTTGTCTTCTGCTTTAGATTTCTTAGATTATCCACCTTGTTTGTATAAGGGTTAACATTACCCCCCTTCTAAACAAGTGCCAGTTGCATGGCACTCACCATCTTAGGTAGCAAGCTTTGGCATGTACCAAAGAAGTGGGTGGTAGGGACATTTGTGGTTTGCCGTGGAGGAGTTTTGGTGGTGGTGTGGATGGTTGTCCCCAGAGCCAATAGCCAAGTTGAAGTCACCAATAGCATCCTCTGCTCAATCCTGACAATGAATATTTCTACACATTACCATGATTGGGATGATTGACTTACAGAGGCCCTCTGGGCATATAGAACCTCCCATAAGGCAGCTACAGGATAGACACCCTTCCAACTAGTGTATGGAACAGAAGCCCTCTTTCTTGTTAAACTCAAGTTACCCTCTCTGCATGTGGCCATCAATGAACACTTGGGAGATGCTGAGTCCCTACAACGTTATCTCTTTCACTTGGAGAGTCTTGATGAGATCCGTAGGATGGCCCTACAGTGCATGGAAGCCACACAAGCTTGCAGAAAGGTCTATCATGACAGCTTCATCAAGCAAAAAGAGTTCAAGGAAGGTGACTTAATCCTCGCTTATGATTCCCAATTTGGCAAGCTTCAACAATGATGGATGGGTCCCCATAAGGTACTTGCGGTTAATCCGAATGGGTCAGTCCAGTCGATGCTTCGGATGATTCCTTACTAATGGCTATCGCCTCAAGAAGTATTACTCCCCTTGGGGATCCTAACAATCATCGTCAATAGCTTCCTCAATCTTTGCACAATGGTTGAGACATCTTTACCTAATGCTCATGATAACCCTCTTGCTAATCCTGATGATATAGTTTCGCCCTGATGGCCCCTCGCAGCCACCTTTCTCTCCCCCTTGGTTTCCTTTTTATTTGATGCAACAGAGGTGGCAAGGATGGTTCTGATACATGGCGTTCCTACCATTCAACACTTCAAATACAATAAGAAAAAAAACAAAATAAAAATGTATCGGTCATGGGAGAAAAGGACTTCGGTCCCTATCATGCCGATCTTTTCTTTGAAAAAAGGTGGAAACACCCTCGGGAAGAGGGCAAAAGAAAAAGAAAAAAAAACATTTAAAAAAATTGTTATGGGAGAAAAGGAAGCAATTCCATGTCATAACAGGTCTCGTTCCAAGACAAGGTGGCACACACACCATTGGACGGGAAGCTGGCTGTGGAAAAGGTGGTAACACCCCTCGGTCCAAGATCACCAAATCTCTAACCAAACTCCTGCAGACGAAGTTTTCAAGCCACCTCCCTTGGTGAGCTGAATCTGATAACCTCTCCAATGCTTCTAATTCCTACAATAGACAAAGTTTCCAACATACAATTCGAGCATCGAACTTGTTTGCTACCTCCATGGGTAGGCTTCTTCGTCAACCAATCCACGTTGATACCATCAACTAGACAAAGCTGATCTTGATCGAGAAACAATTGAGTGATGTGAGTTTTCATCCTAACAGGATGGGCTGTGAGTATGGATTGCCCTCTATATTTATCAACAGATCATGAGACAGAGGGTGGGGTAAGTGACCAGTCCTTTCCCTTCAATTCAAATGAGAGGTGAGTTGTGTGGAATGGAGGGTTGCATGCACAGGCTTGGACCTCTCAATGCACAACACATGATTTGTTCATGTACACTGCACTATAAGGCTCCTTGTTCTTCCTTCTCAAATTGTATGCTAGCACAAGGCAGGATTCACTACTACGCCATCAAATGCACACAAGGCATACAACCATTGCACAAGCGATTGTGAGGATAACAATAATGGATGTAAGGATCAGATTGCCCTCTTGTATTCTCAAACAGAGTGTTAGTAAGAGAGGGGTTGAGTTTGACTGGTGTATCCTCAAAATAATCATCAAGAGATGAGATTGAGGGACGTTACAACACTTGGCACAATGTATGTTTTCCTTTCCCTATGCATCCACGAGATGGGTCTCTATTGTCATCACAGGACACGTCACCCTATTTTGTACACTGTACCATAAGGCTCCCTGGCCTTCCTGCTTGCACCTATGCCAAACAGGGTTGGACACACTTATGCACCATCAATTGTGCACCCTGATATACTCCTTCTGTCCCATTTTCCTTATCGATTTCTAAACTGGGTGTTGTCAAGAATCGTGTGGTGGAGGGACTTGCTCAAGATGCTGCACTGAATACACACATAATGCACAAGGAGAAGCTCACTCAAGAGACAAGAAGAGAGATGGAGGCCAAAAACGTTTTCTTGCTGGTTTCTTCTTCTTCTTCCACACACTTTACAATGTACACAAAGTATAGATAAAATATAACATAAAGGAAAGTGGCCTACTAAGTCAAACAATGCATAACTGCCTACACTAGTTGAATGGCACTATAACTATGCCAGCTGTAAATAGGTGTAACAACCTAAATATAATAAGTAATGAGTCAGTGGCCATGTGAGAGTCATAATGACCATCAACATGCTAAGTGTAGATGTGTGGACCCATCTAACCAGGCGGTCCATCATTAATATTCGCATGTGTTGAGCTTGTCATCTCAACAGGTGTATGTTATGGGGTTCTCTGTGAGATTCATTGAGTGATGTACGTTATGGGACGAGTGCTTATTCTTTCCTCACCATTTGACTGAATGTATGGCTGAGTGCAATATCATTCTTCATCACTCGAATTCCTATACCTTCATCAACAAAGCTGCCTCCCTAGGGGATGCTGCGTGGTCCCTGCCATGCTGGACGTATGCGGTGAAAATATCTTGGTACCTCCTGTAGCTGACTACAACATAGGAAACATGGCCAAGTTTTTCTAATCCTATACCTTCTGTTTGCAAGTGACAGTCATGTTTTAAGTGTGGGTGATGCCAGGAGGCATATTACATAGTGGATTCCGTGCCACGGTGGATTCCGTGAGATTTTACCATGGATTCCATAAACTTTGATTACCGGGGCTCATACACAAAGTGGATTCTTTGTGCGAGAAGTCGATGGGGATGCCTATCCTTTTCACGCGTTTCGTTAATTTAGTGTGTACGTGGGTGATTCCATAGCGGGTGATTCCACAAAATACATATTAAATTAATAAACGTTTATGAGTTTAGAGTGCGCACTCGTGATAAATTAAGGTTAGGATTGATTTCTAACCAATTGATTTATTTATGTAGCTAAAGACTGCTAGGTATTCACTTTTGTCGGTTTAATTGTATTATTTTACTAACGATTGTGAATGCTTCAGTTGATGTGTAGAGATAGCAGTAGTGGCGGAGGAAAGCATTGGAGGATAGCGTGTATTCGAGTTATCATCTATATTTTGATGGGCGCATACCTTAGGCATGGCGCCTATATTTTGCCGCGCCTATTTATTAAGACGTTGGATATTTATTTATTATTTTTTATGCGTATGGGCGCACGATTTAGATATTTGTATTTGGACATTGTATTGGGTATGCCTGGCTCCTTGGGCGCACGCCCATTAGCTTTATTTCTATTTCGCACTAAAGCAAACTCAAAAGCCAAAAGCATGCTATTTTGTAATTTGGGCTATTATTTGAGCTTGAAGATGATTAATACATAAAATACATGCTTTGTGGAGCGCTCACACAAGGCATGGGGGGAGATTGTATCCAATTGGTCTCTTGTTCATGTCGTGCATGCTTTCTACATTGAGTTTTGTGCAAAAAGTAGAGTTCTTTCGTTCTTAGGGACCTTCTGACACTCACTACGCACGCTTACAGCATCCGATCTGTGCACCAGTGGGGACATTAACATACAATCCAGTGATACGTCTTGTATTCATCCAGAGTCATTTCACCCTACCCAGTAAGGTTTTAAGTGTAGGGATGCGTCCCTGCGTGTCTGCCAAGCATACTTCTTGCATATATCATTCACGAGATTTGCATATATCCCATGTCTTCACTTTACCTTAATGGGTCCCTTGCCTACCCAACAGCCCTCTTCTCCCTTACCTACGAGGCCGTTCCTATTGTTATTTTTCTTTACACGACATTTTGGTCATTTTTTCATGTGAATACACCCTAAGTTTACAAAAACCCAAATCCAATCTACAGCCATGTGCATCCCTTTAAATTGCACATTTTTCCTTTTTAGTACCCCCGTTTCGAGTAACAAATTGAAAGTTATTAATTTTTAAAGCAATTTTGGCACATTGGATATTTTTCCATATGAGCACTCCTTTCTTGTCTCAGAACGCTGATCTGATGTGACATTCCTATCCTACACCTTCCATATGACATTTTTCCTTTTTACACCCTATCATTCTGACATACGGTTTTTCTGTTATTCATTTTTGCGGTTTTTCTTGTCTTTTTCATGCATATTTTTATCCCTTTTCCATGTGAACCTTCCCTATTCTCCTCGGAATTCAATTCTGACTGGATAGCCTTGACCGGCCCCCTTCTTGCCCATTTCTCCTTTTTTCACTGCCCTGTTCGGATCTACGAATTTTTTGTTATTAAATTTTATAGGTGTTTTGGAGCTTCGTTTTATTATTTTTCCATGTGAATGCCTTCTAACCCCATCGGAACCTTGTGATAATGTGCCAACCTTGATGATAATTTGTTTCTTGACATTTTTCCTTTTGACTGCCCTCTGTTCCAGTGGATGGATCATTAACTATAAATTTTCAAATCCCTTTTCAAGTATGATTGTTGGGTTTTTTCCATGTGAAGGCATCTTGTCTTGATCGAGATTGTGTTTTGATGTGATAGGATTGTCGGGCACGTTCTTTGGCACATTTCTCATCCTTCCTACATTTCATTTTGATGAAGAGATTCTCTGATATTAATTCCCGTATGCGTTTTCAAGCTTGATTTTTGCCTTTTTCCCATGTGAATGCCATGCCTTCTCCCCAAACCCCCTATTGCATTTTTCCACTGTCTTGCCCCTGCCTTCCGGCACATTTTTCATTTTTATGGCATTTCATTCCGATGCACGGTTTGGGTTTTATTAAAATTTTTCATGTTTTTATGTGTGTACGTGCCTCCTGCGTTGCACGTAAACATCTACGTTTTTCAATTTACACATATTTTGATGCGTTCGTCGCACCATTCGCCCCTATGATGGTGTCGCGACCGTCTATGGGTCCAACCACTACAAAATTTTTTACCCCCGCCTCGTGCCTGTGCGCGAGACGAGGGGGGGCTCCCCCCCTCCCCAACGGTTCCCTCCTCCCCCCTCCTTTCCTCATCTCTCCTCTCTCTTCTTTCTTTCTTTCTTTCTTTTTTTCCTTTCTCTCTCCTCCCCCTCCCTCTCTCTCCCTCACCCCCTCTCTCTCTCCCCTCTCTCTCCTCTCCTTCTTCCTCTTCTTCGTCTTCTTCATTCTTCTCCTCCTTCTTCTTCTTTCTCCTCCTCCTCCTCCTCCTCCTCCTCCTGCTTCTTCTTCTTCTTCTTCTTCTTCTTCTTCTTGGACGCCCCATCGGCCACTCTGTGGCCACCCGCTCTCCTCACAGTGCCGCTGCATGGCACCCACCCCCTCTCTGGACGTCCCCGCCTAGTTCCTCTGCCTATAGCCATTGGTGGGCCGCCGCCCAATTCGTTGTCGTCGCCGCCATGGAGCACCACTTGTCCCCACCATGGATCCGTGCGCCTCCTCTCCCTGCACCACCCCACCCACCCACCCACCCACCCATCCCCACTTTCCCCCCACCCCTCCTTAGTCCCCCCATTCCCACCACCCCTCCCTTAGCCCTCCATTCCCCCCCTTCCCTCCAACCTTCCCCACCATCCCCTACTTAGTCCTGCCTTCACCCCCCACCCTACCCTCCTCCCCCTTAGGCCCCCTGCACACCCACCCCCCGTCAACTCCCTATCTCAGCTCATGTTCCCACAATTCACTGCCCCATCTCCATCTAAACCGAGAAAAAAAACAAACACACCATCCCCTTGTGTGCTCGTGTTTGTGTGCGGGAACCTTGGTCTTGCGCGTTTTTTGGCCCAGTTCACGCACTGCAATAGTTTCTGTGTGTCTTGTTGCAGCTATTCATGTTTGCGACTGTTACTAGTGTTTCCTACGGGTTTGTAGCTGCCATTCCTATGCAGGTCGTGTCTTCTAGATCGTGTATGTGACTTTCTCGTGAGTTGTTTAGTGGCTGTTCACGCACGGGATGCGCGTGTCCCCTTGTTCGTGCGGTGATGCGGATGTTAGCAGCCGTTCACGCGCTGTAGCCATTCCTACACACAATTCTATGCAATTCATATATGCTAGCAGCTATTCACATGTAATTTTCAAACTCGAACCCATTAAAAAATCCATTAAAAACACAAAAAACCATAAAATAATTTTTAAAAAAGAAAGCATAAAAATATATAAAAATAAAAAATCACAAAAATAGCTAAATTTTTCTTTATCAATTGCTGATTTTTGAAATCATTTTTCTTTGCTAAACACACATGAATAAATGATAGAAAATATTATAAAATTTTCAAAACCTTTCACAATTCATAAAATTGCAGCATTAAAAAATCCTTTCACAATTAAAAATTGGAGCCTATATAAATGTCAAACTCATTTAAAGAAAAAAACCACAAATCAACAAAACACCACATAAACAAACAAATAAAAACAAAAACCCTGAATCCAATACCTAGTTCATTCACACTCATTTTGAAATTTAACACATCACTTGAAAAACAAAATGATCCAAACGCAAACCCTCTAATGCCTCCACACATAAACTTTAGAATTTAAAAAAAAAACAAACAAACAACAATCACAAACATACAACCTAAAAACCAATCTTATCTACATTTTTTACCCTTCCACCACCCATCTCCACAGTAATAAAAAAAAAAACAAAACATAAACACCAAACTAAAACAAAACCAAACACACAACTTTAATGTTAAACCAAACATCCCATCCCAAAATCCTATTAAATGACCGATAAAACTTAAAATAAACCCATAAAATTTTTCCAATCCCCCTTCCCTAAACGATGTGATCATCCACATTGCACAACTCCCCCATATTTTTCTTTGGTGCATCATGGTATTCGTCTTTTGGTTTGTATTTGATAGGAGGAAGACTATTCCCTAGTCGCCTTGCTATTACCACTTGTGAATTTTTTTTCTCTTTTGTGCGGATTCTTTGGACACTATGTTTCAGACCTTGTGGGTGTCCACCCACCACCAGGTTCCTTTCCTTTTTCCCTCTTCCATGTGCACCATAACACATCATTAATTGTAATTTAAAATCATCCACCAAATGAACACACTCCACATCATAAATTGTAATTAAAATGAACCCGATCATTAATTATAAAGGAACCATGCCATTACACAAGCACTGTTACACCATAACCCACGTAATTTGTAAATTAAAATCCATTCATAGTGCACACGCACACGCACTACAGACACATTTAAATTGTAATTAAAATAAACCCCCCGAAGTCACACATGCATGTGCTTTGCACCAAACATCATATAATTGTAAAAACGAACTGCATTTTTAGAGACCCCCAGTCCAATCAGTTAGTTACTTTGTTAGAGTGGGTTTCAGTTACGAAATCGATCCACCATGCATTAAGGGTTTAATTAAAAATGAATTGCAAACTAATTTTTCATTGATTAAAATGAATGTGATAGTGATCACCCGCTCACTTCACTGCACTTTAGGTGTACACTTAATGATTACAGGAATTGGGATTCCTTAGTCCAGAGGTCGGTCATATTTGTATATGATGGTCTGAGTCAGTCATTCTGTTTTTGATTAAGTTTAGGCTACGGTATGTTGGAACTTATATATTTCTTTTTGTGTGTCTGATTACGGGGGTTAGGGTGCTTGATTGCCATGCATATCACGAAGCTTTTGGTCACATGTGTGCATAGGTCATGTCAAATTTTTTCTATAGGTTGTGGTTTGTTTAGAAAAGTTTGGTCCATTTCTGTTCTTTTTTTTTCTATTGCAACTTTTCCATGATATCCTTCTTAGCTATGGTTTTGTTTGGGTTTTGCAAGAAATTTTCCTATTTTTTCTTGGTTGTGTGTATGTGTGGACATCCTATGTAGCCTGAATGGCATCATCTTCCTCTACTCTCCCACTTGTGATCGAGCATGTGCCAATGTGAGTACATGATTATTCCCTCCTTCTGGAGGCGGATTTTATTCACCATGCTGGTCTTCATCCTTTTGTGGGCCTTAAGCTTCCACCAGTTGGATAACATGATCTGCTACTCCTTGGCATCATACAAGAACCAGTCTGGATTACGCTTCTCCTTATCCACAGCCAACATCAGTGATGCATTGTGTTTCCATCTTTCAAATTCTTTTGTCCCTAGTGGAAACCAATTATTGATAGCTAAAGAAATCCTTTCCCTTCTTCAGAAGGAGACGTCTATCCCTTTGGTGTCTAGCAAGGTTATTATCAGTTCAAGGGTTTCTATTGCTCCTATGGCCTCCCCGATATGGAAGTAAATTTGCCAGTTTTTGTAAGACACAAATTTATGTTGAGCAAGCCTATGTCTAAATGCCTCTCCAAGGAGCTTTTCATTGCTTCTGTTTGGATCCTGGAAGGGGCTAAATTTAATTGGTCATCCTTCACGTTAGCCAAGATGAATCAACATTTCCAAAGAGTTAGAAAAGGTCAAGGTAGTAATGTGTCTTATGGTGCTTTCCTTCAGAAGATTATCACTCTTGCCCCTCCTTGTGGTGGTGTGCCAGTGGTTGATCATGCTCCTCTTCCGAAGTAGCTACCACCTCATGTTCCATCCCCTCCCCCATTACAGGCAAACTCAAATTTAGAGGATGAGCCCCCTCCAAGATTTTCTTGAAATAAGCATCGATGTACTAAAGGGCCACCTAGTCCCTTTGCAGTATCAACTACTACAGATCCTTTGGTCAAGGATACTACTCCTCTTGTTTCTAGCAGTTCCCTTCTTGCGGCATATCCTAACCTATTTGTAGCTGAGAGGGATGGACAGCTAGATCAGTGAATTCCTTCTTCCTTACAGACATTGATAAGTAGATTGTTGCTCTCTCAAGGTGTCTAGCCTACATTCGAGACCTCCCTTACATCCTATTTTTAGTCTATTTACACATGAGTGTATACTTCCTTGCAAGACAAGGTGGATTGATTGATTAGCTAGTTGAGTAAAGTCTTGGAGGATTTGGCATCAGAAAAAGCTACCCTGAGTGACATTTATAAGCAAATGAGTGAGGCGACTGTTTTGATGGATAACCATAAATACAAAATTCAAGAGTTGGAAGCTAAAGTAACTACATTAGAAGCTCATAATCTATCCTTAATGACTGACAAAAATGCAGCTCTTGAGGACATGATAGAGTCAACTCGTACATCGGAAACTTATGAAGGTCAACTGCAACATTCTCAAGAAACTATTGAGAAGCTTATTGAGAATCTTAATCAAAAATTTGCCACTCTTTCTATTCCTCCTTCATCCCATGTAGTTTCTTCAATTGTATCTTCTGGGCAGGGGCTTGTTAACCAATCGCAACATAAAGCTAAGATGTGTGATGGATTTGCTACTAAAGTAGAATGCCTCCAACAGTGCATGAATTGTGTGCAGGAAGATTTTATCCGCTATACTGACTTGGTGTCACCACCTCCTTCCTTTTGGATTGAATATCATCATCATAGATTTTCCTTATACATATCCTTAAGCAATGTGGATTTGGAACCTCTAGAGGATGGATGGTCAAATCCATGGTCTGCAAAATTGTTGAGAGCTGTTTTTGATAGATTTTTGGATGAGTTGGTTTCCCTTGAAGTTTAGTTATTATCTTTTATGTATCTGATAGTTTGTTTGCAAATCCTTGATGAGGAAGATCTAAATATTTATGTGGGGGATGTGATTTTGCAAGCTGTTATGTATGTGCACGTAGTGGAGCTTTTGCTAGTAGAGAGTTTGAAGACTTATCATGAGCAGACATCTTGGTGTAAAGGACATGCCTGGCATCCACCTTTGGAGATTGCTGCTTTGGAACCTCGTCATCTCAATAGATTATTCCATAAATTTGATATCCAACCTTTACAATCTCAGTTATTGAGCTATCTTGCTAATCATCCATTATTTACTAATTCCTTTTTCCGGGATCTTCATTCTTGTTGTTCTTTCTATCCATTGGATCCTGTAGATCTTTTTTCTTACTCCCTCATATCTTATCGTTTTCCTTAATATTTTTTTCTTCTTTTGTCTAAACTTTATATCATTCCTCTTTTATCTTTTACCCCTTTTGGGTCGGCTCACATTCTTGTGTTTACCATTTGTCCTTTTATTGATGATCCCACGATATCTCCTATCTCTTCTAAACCTCTTCCTACCATTCCTATTCCTTCTGTTTTTTTGGTAGATTTCCTTCAAACCTTTTTGATGCATTCTCCATCTTTTCCACCTTTATTATCACTTCATTTACCCTCATTCTATGACTTATCTTATCCTTTGTTATTACAATCTTCTCCTCTTATTCCATTGCCCTCTCCATCTGATTACATTAACCTTCCTCCCCAGATAGTGCTAGATACACCTAGCTATGATCATGATATTCTTTGTCGATGACAATGGATGCTGCGTGATTCTCGTTGGCCTTTTATTCTAGGGTCATGGGATAGGTCTATGGCATGTTCAAATTCTTATCTTCATTTTTCCAGAGTACATGTTACTTCTTAGGATACCACTGTTCATCTTGCAGCTCATTTTCACTGGTATCTTGCCTTCATGCATCAACACTCTCATTTGAATACTCAGAAGAGTATCCTCCAACTGATCATAGATCCAAATGTGGATGTAGTTGCTACTCAAATGGATGTACTGCATTACTTTGCATGGGCCTTCCCCATTAGGTTACTGGAAAGGATGTGTTGTCTCCAGTTCCTCCAAAATGTACCTCAGTACTTTGTAGATGAGGACAAAGCCTTGGAACGTCTTAAACTAAGTATGCAATTTAAGAAGAAACATCTTCATCCTTCTTTGCAGAAGAGGGTTTTCATGATTGTATCTTTTTTTTTCTTAATGAAAATATTTTCATTTTCTCTCCATTTTTGGGAGTGTATGCTATTCAGACTACCTGGTTTTGTGTCAAGTGTCAGTGTATGTGTATGTATTATTTTTCTCTCAAGTGGAATTGAAGATGAAGATGGACCTGATCGCGAAGTTGATTGATGGATGGGTGGATAGAAGAAAATTCTTATATCCTTTACTAGTTTTTTTTTTTGGTTGATTTTAAGAAGTGTGAATGGATAAAGGGTTTTCCTTTCCGGAATTGCAGGAAATTCGTCGATGATGAGGGATACTACACTCAACTCACAGTCACTCAAATGGAATGAAAGAACAGTCACTCGCCCCATGACTAATATCACTCGAGGAATAAGGATTGAAACCCATATCTCGTACCCGGTTGAGGAATCGACAAGGGGGGAATGGTGCGGAAGGAGTATGCCAAGGTGCACAGTTGATGGTGCATTAGTGCGTCCAACCCGTCTGGCATAGGTGCAAGAAGGAAGGCAAGGGAGCCTTACAGCGCAGTGTACAGAATAGGGTGATGTGTCTTGTGATGATGGCAAAGACCCATCCCCTGGGTGCACAGGGAAACGGAAACATACCTGACTCCAAGTATCGTAACGTCCCTCAATCTCACCTCTCGGTAATTGATTGAAGAAACTCCAGTCATACTCATCCCACCCTCTGTCTCACGCTCTGGTGATAAATATAGAAGGGCAGCCTTTTCCTGAAACCCATTGATGTAATCCTCACGGTCACTTGTGCAAAGATTGTATGCCTTGTGCGCATTTGATGGTGCAACGGTGTATCCCTCCCTGTGCCGGCATACGGTGCGAGAAGGAAGGCCAGGGAGCCTTATAGTGCAGTGCACATAACAAATTGTGCTTTGTGCATTGAGAGGTCCATCTCGTGTGTGCAACGCTTCATTCACACTTCTCACCTCTCATTTGATTTGAAGGGAAAAGACTGGTCACTCACCCCACCCTCTGTCTCACGCTCTATTGATAATTATAGAGGGCAACCATACTCACTTCCCCATTCGGTTAGGATGAAAGCTCACGTCACTTGATTGTTTGTCGATGAAGATTACGTCGTCAGTTGTTGAAGAGGCGTACCCAAGGAGGTAGCCATCAAATCGAATGTCGTGTTAGATAGGACATGTCGTCTGCGAGAGGTCAATTAGACACTCCGTAGAAAGACCCAGGACACAACATACCAAGGGAGGCAGCTTCGGAATTGGATCCTAGGGATATCAATTAATGAATCCACTTTCTGGACTGCTGGGTGTTGCCACCTTTTCCACAGCCAGCTTCTCACCCAAGGGTGTTTACCACCTTTTCTTGGAACGAGGCCTGCTATGATAGGGAATTGCTTCCTTTTCTCTCATAACAGATTTGTTTTTTTTTTCTTGTTTTCCCCTATTCCCGAGGGTGTTTCCACCTTTTCTCGAAGAATAGGTCAGCATGACAGGGACCTTAGTCCTTTTCTCCCATGACCGATATGTATATTTTTTTTTCTTTTTTTTTTTTGAATTGAGCAAGGGAATGATAGAAAGACCATTTGTCAGAACCAACCTCGCCACTGTCGCTGGTGGAAAATAGAGAATAAGAGATCAAGGCTGGAAGGTAGGGTTGAGGGGACAAAGGGTTGTGTCCACTTTATCAGGAGTGGCTGAAGAACGGCTATCAGAATTAGCATCATAAGAAGTAGAGTGCCGCGCCAATGAGGAAAAAGATCAAGTGACCGTAATTGTCAAGATCCCCAAGGAGGGAAGTACTTCTTCAGGTGATATCCATTGATCAGAAAGGGATCATCAGAGGCATCCAGGGTCTGCACTTGGACAGAGCCATTAGGGTTGACGGCAAGTACCTTATAGGGACCCATCCACCGCTGTTGGAGCTTGCCAGGAAACTTGCCAAATCGTGAATCATAGGCTAGGACCAAATCACCTTCTTTGAACTCCTTGTGCTTGATGAAGCTATCATGGTAAGCCTTGCGTCGAGCTTGCGTGGCTTCCATGCACTATAGAGCCATCCTACAAATTTTGTCCAAACATTCCAGGTGCAGGAGATGGCATTGCAGTGAATCATCGTCCCCCAAACGCTCTTTGATAGCCACTCTCAAAGAGGGTAATTCCAATTCAACAGGAAAAACAGCTTCTATACCATACACCAGCTGGAAGGGTGTCTGTCCTGTTGCTGCTTTATGGGAGGTTCTGTACGCCCAGAGGGCCTCTGTAAGTCGATCATCCCAATCACAATGATGTGCGGCAATTGTTCTTGTCAGAATCGAGCAGAGGATGCGATTGGTGACTTCGACTTGGCCGTTGGCTCTGGGGTAATAAGGAGTGGACTTGCGATGGCGGATCTTATACAACTCTGTCAACTCTTCCATGACTTTGTTAATGAAATGAGTGCCTCTGTCACTTACCAGCTCTAAGGGACTGCCAAAACGGGTGATGATATTCTCGTACATGAACAGGGCCACGCTGTTACCATCGTCCCGCTTGAGGGCTTTAGCTTCACACCACTTTGTGACATAATCCATACATACGAGGATGTATCGGTTCTGTTTCCTTCTGGTAGGAGGATCGATTGGACCTATGAAGTCGATGCCCCACTTCTCAAACGGCTTCAGGGGAAGGATAGGTTGCAGTGGCATGGCACTTGTCTTCGTGGGTTTCCCCATTCTTTGACAAGCATCACATCTTTTACAGTAATCATAGGCATCCTTGTGGATGGTAGGCCACCAATAACCTGCTAGCAGAGCCTTCTTGGCTGTAGCTTCTCCTGCAAAGTGGCCTCCACATGGCTCGTCATGGCAAGCCTTCAGAACAATCCCAATCTCATTTCCTGCAACACATCTTCTGAGCACTTCATCTTTGCCTTTCTTATACAGTGCACCGCGTACAGAACCTCCCAACAGTATACAAGGTGTAGGGGGCTGATTCCAGCATAAGCTTCTTCCTTTCCCGACTAGAAATACCAGGAGGATACTGTTGGGTTGCCAGCAGATTGGCAATGTTTGCATACCAGGGAGTTACAGTTTCTACCAAGAATAGGGAAGCATCAGGGAGGTCTGGGTCATCCTGCTCCTCGTCTGCAGTTTGTGGGATACGCGACAGATGATCAGCCAAAACATGGGAACGACCAGGCTTGGTAATTACCTCAAAGTCAAACTCCTCGAATAGAAGGAGCCATCTCATTATTCGTCCTTTCACATCTGCTTTGTTAATCAGGAAGGATAGGGCCTCATGATCCACATAAAATTTAAAGTGGGTGGATAGGAGGTAGTGGCGAAACTTCTCTAGGGCAAACACCATTGCCAAGCACTCCAGCTCTGTCACTGTATAGTTCCGTTCCCTATCAGTGACTTTTCGGCTTGCATAATAGATTGGTTGATCCAGCTTCGAGGAGCCCTTCTGGCAAAGGACAGCACCTAAGCCTTCAATAGATGCATCAGTGTGTACATGAAACTCTTTCGTCCAATCAGGAGGTTGAAAAATGGGTGCCTCAATCAGACACTGCTTCAGACTGTGGAAGGATTTGTCACATTCTTCCGTCCAAGTAAACTATGCATCTTTCCTCAGAAGCTTGTGCAAGGAGGTTGCCTTTGTTGCAAAATGGGCTATGAACCTTCTATAGTAACCCACATGGCCTAGGAATCCCCTCAACTGTTTGAGGTTGGTGGGTGCTGTCAGATATACAATCTTTTCAATCTTTGCAGGGTCTGTTAATATCCCTTGTGTAGAGACAATGTGGCCCAACAGAACTCTAGAAGAGACCCCAAAAATGCATTTGTCGGGGTTGAGGGAAATCCCATACTCCCGGCATCGGTCAAAGCATTGTTCCAAGTGTTCCCAATGTTCACAGATCAAACTATAGACACAGAAGTCATCCAAATATACTTCAATAAAGTCGTGCAGATGATTTTGGAATGCGGCCATCATGACTCGCTGGAAAGTAGCAGGGGCATTGCAGAGCCCAAATGGCATCACTCGGTAAGCGTAGGTCCCCCATTCTGTGGTGAAGGTTGTTTTGAATTGGTCCTCTTCTGCGATCTGCACTTGGTTGTATCCGCTGAATCCATCCAGAAGGGAATAAAGCTCATGTCCTGCCACTGTGTCCAATAGTTGGTCTGTGAAAGGGATAGGAAAGTGATCCTTCTTTGTCTTGGAATTAAGCTTTCGAAAATCCACACATATTCACAATTTGCCATTCTTCTTGGGTACAACCACGATGGGTGAAACCCATTCACTATTTGCCACTGGATAGATGAACTCGGCTTCCAGAAGCTTCAGCAGCTCCGCTTTCACCAATGTGGAATAATTCGGGTTCATTCGCCTCTGTCGTTGCCGTACTGGCTTGGCATCAGGCTCCAAGTCAATATGATGTTGACATATTGTGGGATCAATCCCCTTTAGGTCTTTGTAGGACCACGCAGACACGTCCAAATTTTCTTTCAACAAGTTGTACAAGGTTAACAACTCCTCTTCTGGAAGGCTACTACCCACCTTCAAGTGGCGTTCAGTGCCTTCTGCATCCACAAAAGTTAACTGCCTTTCACCTTCTACTTCACGGATGAAGGTCCCACGGACTGCTTCTGGGTACAGATCCGACTCCTTCAAGGGAGTGGTGTCCTCTTCGGATGTTCCACTAGAACCAACTTCTTCTTTTGGTGGAGACTTAGGGTGCTCCTTGAGATGTTGAAATGGGATTAGGGCCGTTTCGGGTTTGGTTTCAAGATTAGTTACCTCTTGGCTTGAAGACTCATCTTCTGATGACACATCCAGGAACGTTACATAACAGGGACCCTCTGATTTCTATTGGGTTTGTGGGACTGGTGCTTGTTGGCACTGTACATCATCATCATCTTTTCTTGGCAAAGATGGGTTAGGACGGCATGAGCCACTACTAAAAGATGGCTTGTTCTTCTTAACCCATTTCTTATAAAGATTTTGCATATGAGAAGATCCATTTACCAGACCAAATGGTACCATCGCCATTCTGTCCCATAGCATGAGCTCGTCTACTTCTGATGCTTCTGAAACTTCTTCTCCAAATATATCCTCTGCAGGTGGGATAGATTCTTCTGGCTCACTTTCATAACCTTCTTTGTCCATATCATATTCATCCTCTTCTGTCTCTATCTCTGCTTCTGCTTCTGCTTCTGTCTCTGCTTCTGTCTCTGTAGGTGCTCTGTAACACAAGAACAGATTCTCTGTTTCCTCTCCTGCCTCTGTCTCTGGCTCTGTTATGGCCATGTAACAGGGAGAGCAGTACATCCATGCTTCTATCTCACTGTCAGAAGTGATTTCAGAAGTCATTCCTGGGTCATGCAGGAAGTATTCACCCATTGATAATGGCTTTGCATCTTTTGGAAGTCGGCTTACAGTATCCACTATTAAGGAACGTGCCACTATTTTCTTAGGAAGGATCTGTTTGACAGCATCTTCGTCTGTTGATGTTCCATCCGTAGCCTCATTAGGGGAGTTAGAAGATAATTCCAAGGAAGTGGATCCATGTCCTTTTTGAGAACCGTACAGTTTCAGCACCACTTTATTTGGTCCTCTCCCCAAGGTCAAGGTTCCTTTGAACCAATCCGTCCTTGCTCGGGCTTCAAAAAGCCATGGTCTGCCCAGTAACAAAGGGTAGGATGTACCATAAGAGTTTGGCTTCACCACCAGATAGGTTAGCCAATAATCTTTTCCAGCCACTGTAGTCTTCACATATGGGAGAATGCCCAAAGGCTTGATTCTACTCTGATCCGCCAGTCTGATGAGCCATTGGGTGGGTTGCACACCTTGTAAGCCTAGATCCTTCATTGTCACATCCGTCATAATGTTCACTGATGAACCACCATCAATCAGTGCATTTGCAATAAAGCAGCCTTCTATCCACACGCTAGTCTCTGGAGTACCCGGATCTAGGAAGGCGTTAGCTACGTCCACTTCTTTGATAGGCTCTGGAGCTTTGTTGGGCTTTGTCACTGTTGAGGGAGCAATCCTTAAACCACGTCTTCTTGTCAATATACTTTTGAACCTTTTTCGGAAACTGGGAGACAACATCAATAATTGTCGGAATGTGAGGTTTGGTTTAAAGGTATCTAGATCTCTGACCAGATCGTATTCCTTAATAGGATCCACTGGCTTCTCTAACCGATTAGGGAATGGGGCAACACCCATTTTCATTTTCCCTCTTTCTTTCAACAGAGGAATTACAGGAACTTCTTCTTTCATTTGTGGCACTTCCTCCTCTTTTGTCTCCTGGACCTCTGGTCCTGTCTCTGTAACTGTCTCTGTAACTCTCTGTGGCACTGTAGTGCTTTGTACGGAACTGTCAGGCTCTGTTCTGTTATGTTCTTTTGGTGGAAGATTGAACTTCACTGTTCTGGCAAGAGGGTTATTTTCTTTCTGGATAGGTGGTTCCTTCTGCTTTGCACGCGTGATGGCAGCAACTTCCAATTCCACTAAATTGGAGGTAGGCTCTTGGGCCTTGGCCGGACTATCAGTAGCACTGTTTTTCACTGGGGCTGGGCTTGGATAATCCTTTGCAGTGTGGCCTTCTCCTTTGCATCGACTGCATAAGGGCTTGTAATCCACTGACCTTCTAGGATTTGGACAATTTGGTGAGATGTGTCCCTTTTCTCCGCATCTGTAACACTCCACTTCTGTTCTCTAACCACCGCCAGACTGTCTTCCTCTGTAACTTTGAGAGGGAAATCTTCTGGGTCCGAAATTAGGACCAAACTCTCTAGGCTTGGGTCCAATATCCTGTGTTGTCATTTTGGATTCCAGCAAGTTGAATCTTGCGTCTTCTTCCTTCCTCCTCCTATCATGCATCTCCTTCAGAGAGCAAATGTCCTCTGTATGGTTCTTCCGTAAACAGTAGGAATAGAAGGCTCCAGAAATGGTTGGTTTTCGTGTACATTTAGTGGCTAAATGGCCTGCTTGATGACACTTACCACACCAAGTATTTGACCGCATCACATCTCTTCCTGCTCCTGCAATGTTGGATATGCTAGCGGTATTTACTTTCAGCATCTGTAGCTGCTCTGTAATCACATCCATCAACTCCTTTTTGATGTTGGCAACTGAGTTGGATAAGTAATCCTTCAAGCTTTCTCCTCTGGAGGTACTGGCAGTAGGGTTTTGAGGAGTCTCTGTAATCACTGCATAAACGGGTTGGGTTGGTACAAAGGGGTCTCTGTTCTGGTTCTGATTCAGGGCTCCTGTTTGAACTCTTGGCTGTTGGCTCCAGTTGGTAGGATTCCACTGTTGCTGCTGATTTGGCATTGAGAAAATTGGTTGGGACCATTGTTGTTGTGGTTGAACCACCATTTGAGGCATGGATGGTGGCCACTGTGGATTTGGTGCACTGTACTGTGATATCGGGGGCATCTGTTGGTAGGGATAGGGAACAGTCCCTGGAACTGCATTTGGTGGATACATCATTCCTGGTATCAGAGGAGGTAGGACTCCTCTTCTTGTATTCATCGCTAATCTAGCTTCCACTTCATCGTACAGTCTTGCACCTTCTGTTGCAGTTTGCAGGGTGGCTGGTCTTTGCAGCTCCACAAACTTACGGACTTCTGATTGCAATCCTCTGAGAAACACTCCCTTCTGAATGCCATCATCTAGATTATGGTTAGTCCATCTCTTTAGGATGGATTCCATTCGTGAGACATAGGCTTCTACTCTTTCTCCAGAGGACTGACTTAGGTTCATGAATTCCTCTCTCATCCGCTCTTCAAAACCTTCACGCCTGAATTTAGTGAGGAAGGCCAACTTCAGGTCGTCCCATGTGCCAAAAGTTCCTGCTGCTTGTCTCTCATACCACTGAAACGCCACGCCCTCCTAGACTCATTACCATGAATTTAACATATGTGGGCTTGTTTTCGAGTAGGAGCTCCACCTTAGCAATTTGTCTAGTGCAAATGATTTCTCGCCCATTTGCTAGTTCAACAAGTAAGGTAGGTGCAGCTATAGTTGCTATTCCTAACCTTTTAATACAAGCTAGTGAAATGAAGGAATGAATGCTACCAGAGTCAATCAAGATTTTGAATTTCTTACCTTGGTAATCTGATGGTGTTTGGATCATTGAGAACTAGTGGTTTGGTCCCTTTTTATGGAGAGCGGCATGAATAGATGCCCTCTCAATCTCAGCTTCCATGGATGGGTCTTCTTCTTCATTGATTCCCTTAGTGGAGATATTGGAAGTTTTTGCTCTTCCCATTGTTGCACGGTCGTGGCCACGGGTAGCTCAGGCTTGGCCACTGAATTTCCCTTGGCAACGCTCTCTGCCAAGTTTGGGACATTCCCTTTTTAAGTGTCCAAGTTCATTACAGTGGAAACATTGCATGCTTTGATCGCTTCTTTGAGTGGGGACAAAGTTACTGATTGCATTTTCCCTTGGCTTCTTCCGTTGGCCTTGACTTTGTCCTTGAGCCCTCTTGAATTGAGCTTTCACCATTCTTGGATTTTGGTCCTTGTAAGACCATGGTCTATTATTCCTGGGCTTTGGTTGGACTTTTGGGCAATAGGTCCTACTCTTATCAATGGGAGTTGCAAATCCGAAGGCCGCATTGATTCCAACTGAGTGTTCAATGGTGGGTTCAGCCCATCATAGAACTTCAAAACTTGTTGGGGAATGCTCATGGTTAGAGCATATTTTAGCAAGGAGACAAATCTCAAGTAATACACTTCCAATGATAGGCCCGATTGTTTCAATTTTGAAGTACTCATTCATCTTTTGAGTTTTGTATGCGGGTGGCATGTATCTTCCCTGCACGGTTTCCTTTAGCTTATCCGAAGTTATTGTGTTTTTAGAGACTTCTTGGTCCTTACACCATTGCTTCCACTAGAGCCTAGCTTCTCCGATAAGTTTGAGCTTGGTAATCATGGCCTGGTTCACATGTGATGTTCCTGCTGCACTGAAGTAATCGTCCATGGATTCAATCCATACTTTGGCATTAGCTTCAACATTCTTTTCCTTTCCATTGAATTTTGGTGGTTTAATCTGTTTGAGGAGGAATTTCTTCTCTTGTGCCTCGGCTGGGCTTGGGCTTAGTACGGACACAAGACTTTGGCTCTGTGCTTAGGATTGTATTTGGTTTTGGATTAAAACCTTCTTGTTAAGATAACATTTACATTTCTCTACACCTCTTGAGTCAATGCGAAAAATAATTTTTCACCAATACTATACAACAATTAAAATGAACATAAATTTATTATTTATTCATAAAGAAGCATAGGCCTCGAGTACAATTATTGGAAAATAGATAGAGATTAGCCGGGATGATTTTCTTTCCAATAGATACATCAATGCTAAGTTAATAATTCCATATTGGATTCAGCTACATGGATAGAATAGTAATATGGATTGGGAGAATAGATTCTCAGAAAGCGGTAATTCATGGGATGTTTGGGAAGTCCCCGTTTTTTATAACCATGACATTCGTTTTGCCCCATTACTTTAATTTTGTCAAGTCACAAGACTTTGACCATCTCGTCATAGATGTAGCAATTCTGTTCTACTTGCCGGCATCCGATGTGTAGGATGGAATTTACACAAGCCTTATGGAAGATGAATAACTCGATAATCTTCAAGTCTTCCAACCATTTTAGCCTCTTCAAAGATAGGCGGGTTGGTTGGCATCTATATAGCATTATCTTATGCTCCAAGTTCAACGCTTTTCCACATACATTGGTGAAGGGTTGTAGAGTCGATCCTGTAAAATATTACACGGCGCAGCGAACAGAATCTGAGAAAGAGATAGAGAGTACACAACAGATAAGAGGAGAATCAGTAAATTCTTTAACTCCAAACAACTGATACAAAGATGGCTTTGTCCACCCGTGCGCTTCCACTGTGTGAAGCTTAGATGGCGATCTAGACAGAAGATAGGTGAAGAGTTTAAGGGTAGCTCGAACAACAACTCTGACTGGATGAAAGATGAGTGAATGATGGCTGCGAAGGGGTTTAGC
Source organism: Lygodium microphyllum (assembly GCF_053477565.2). NCBI lineage: Eukaryota > Viridiplantae > Streptophyta > Polypodiopsida > Schizaeales > Lygodiaceae > Lygodium > Lygodium microphyllum. Next base: position 23,485,815 of record NC_141152.1, on the reverse strand, counting down.
TTTTATAGCCCGCGAAGGTCGTTAGGTCGGCCTGCTGACCGACCTACCATATGAGCCTCCACTAGTCGGCAAGGGAATATTCCCTTTACCATCGGGCCGGGGGCGCTGCCCCCGGACCCCCGCCAGGGGGGCCACTGGCCCCCCTAGGACCCCCTAGCTAGGGGCCGCTTCCGCGGCCCCCGGACCCCACAATAGGGGCCCCTTTTAACTCCCTTACCATGCAACTCAATGCAATGTGCCTCGAGTTGCTACCAGCTTAACCACTCCGTCTAACCCAAAGATTAGACCCACAACAGTCACCTTTTTGCCATCCGGTCACATAGACCTCATCTGATATACAAGTCAGGACTCAACCAATGTCCGGGCTCACATTTGGCTTCTCCTCATAATGGGGGCCTTACAACTTTGAGCACCATGGATCATTGGTAGCACCTAATGAGGGTGGGGCATTGATCATATCTAACAGATCCAAGATCCTCATCATGTCGGATTGTCAGCGATAACTTGAAGAGTTCATAGCTATCTTGAACATGATGTGAAATACGAGGAACCTAATCCATGCCTCGTAAGTCTGGAAGCCGAAAAAATCCACAAATGGGTAACATAAAAATTTATTTTTCCCAATGAAAACATCACTTCTCCCTTCCCAATTTATCCTTGTCTTTGTTGTTTTATTCATCGGTCGGCTTTGATACCAAGCTCTGATACCAACTGTAACATGCCCATCTAACGTTTGTCCAAGCACATTCTTGGCAGTCCATCGTGAAACAAATCTAAGTGTCGTTGCACGGCACTCCCACGGAATGTGCCGAGATTTGTGGCCTAGGGTTTCCCAAGTCCACTTCGCAACGGAACGTTCGCAGCCAAACCCACTGGGATTGACTTGAAATATGGGTTCCTAGAGTCCAAGGTTTCTTGATAGCGTTCTAGGTCGGGTCATGGGCATCCTACTTTACCCAGAGATACCCAACCCAAAGCAAACCCATGCCGCACTTGGTGAGCACTTGATTCAAAGTGAATGGAAAATGAGAGGGATGCGTTGCTCAACCTCTTTGCCTGTAGGGCATAGTCCCATTCCGGTCCCCTAAAATGACATGAATTGGGGTTCTATCCTAACACTTTCTAAGGGTCAAAACCTTGTGAGAAGCCTCTCAGTTCTCTGGGACCACCCTACCGTAGGACAGACCCATCAGGGGTTCCGCCCACCTGCTTCCCTCAATGGGCGTTCTTTAGTTACCTAATTAGGTCCTCACAATTATGTGGGACATTTAAAAGCAGCTTTCTTAAGTAAGCCTTTTAAAAAATAGGGTTCATTTGCGTAACTTATGGCACTGACACAAAAATAGTTCACACAAGTTATTTGGAAGTAAACTTTATATTTTCATCTTTACTGAATTTCAAGTCTCGTCCAAAAATGACATATTTCGCAATCTGTGGGGATGCGTCTTATTTCCTCCAAGGTTCCGCCCTTGCACTAGTAACAGGGCCTCGAGAATCCATCTCGAGTCACGTAGATCATTTGAGTAGGAAACGAAAGCAGGGAATTTATAGCTAGAGTCGCCCGGCATCCAAGCGTCCTCCTACATTCAAACTGACCCACAGAGAGACCTGTGGCAGGTTCGGTCCACGTTCCCATCATGGTTATTTGGAACCTCCTTGGCTAGGGTTGGTGGCCAGCTAGGGGTAGCTTGGCCCGCCCTCCTTGAATTCAATGTGATTCATTATTCAATTTTTTGTTGTGAGCTTGGGTCATTCATTCCTTTCACAGACATTGAACCTAGATTTACAAGCATAAACAAACAATGGAGGCAAGTGCTCTTAAGACATCTGCTAAGGTGGAGTCCATTGGAGAAAAAGAAACACCATGTATTGCACTCTTAGACCATGGCTCAAAGATAAACATCATGGCAAGGAGTCTCTATGAAAGTGGCAGATAGCCCATAGATGTTGATCCAGATTGGCAAATGAGAGCTACAAACAACTCTTCTGGAGAGTTATGTGCTACATGTCCTAATGTGCAGGTAAGTATTGGAGACATAAAATACAATTTTCACTTTTTTGTTGAAGACTTGTAGTTACCCTATCATTCTTGGGCAACCTTACATTTTTAAAGCCTTCTTAGAAACAAAAGGTCTTAATGATGGTTCTTCCTATGCTCAAATCCAAAGCAAGGATAATGAACGAGCTATCCAATTTCTTACTGTGTGTGTTAACCATTATCGAAACATAGATTGATTGCGTGATTACCCTATGCCTTCTAATACCCAAGAATTCAAGGGTTTTTAGGCTGCATTGCTATAAAAAAAGGCTATGGTAGTGCATCATGTAAAAAGATTGAACCTCCTTATGCTATAGAAACAGTGTCTCTAGGAAATATGTATGTATGTACAGCTAATAGTATGGGATGTTATAAGTCTCTTCCAATCATGACTAAAGCTTAAAGAAAATATTTATGTCATGTAAAAAGGGAGCTAAAAAATTATGATATGATGGCTGAAAATGAAGATATTTCGCGCATTTTTTAAAGACTGATTACTACTGACACATTGGCTAAAATATATGCAGCTGCTCATACAAAAAATTAGTCCATAGAAGTATGTATATTGGATTTTTATCAAATAATTCAAGAATTTATTGAGCAAGAAGACATTGGTTTACTCAACAAGGTTGAAGCGCAAGTGGAGACAAAATACAAGATGGTGGATAAGAAAGTCAAGCTTGTGGTAGTCCCACTACCTCCTGAAAGTGAAGGGCTAGCTGATAGGGCAATAAATTAGCCAAGAGTTCGTGATCCTTCCAACATTGGTCACAAGTTCACATTTGAAAGTATAAAAGAGCTCAAAATAGGTGAAAATTATTTCCTTTTGCCCAACTAAAAAACACTCTTTTATGCAAATGCTAATGAAACATGGAAAAGCTTTTTCATTTCAACCAAGTGAAATAGATTGTGTGGATCCAAATATTGTGGCTCCTATGGTCATTTTTATGGTCCCACATGTGCCTTGGAACCTCAAGCCCATTCCCATTCCAAGGGCACATTTTTCCAAATTATTGGAACTTCTAGATGAGAAGATCAGAATGAAGATTTTAGAACCTTCTTCAGCACCTTACTCAAATTGAAGGTTTACCGTACCTAAGAAAAATGGATCTTTACGATTCATCCAAGATTTACAGCCTGCTAATCATGTCACAATCTGAAATGTTGGTTCGGATCTAATTGTTGACGAGTTTGCTGAACCTTTTGTAGGTAGAGAAATTTATTCTATGGGCGACCTATATTAAGCATATGACCAATTTTAGCTTTCATTAGAAAGCCAAGACATTACCACAATAAAGACACCTCTTGGATTGGCCCACATGTTCACTCTACCACAAGGTGCAACAAACTCCGTAGCCCATATGATGAATGCCATGCACAAAGTCTTAAGGAATTTTATTCCATAACTTACTCTTCATTTCTTGATGATGTACCTATTAAGGGATGTGAAGTCAATGAAAAGAATGAGGAACTTGACGAACATGGCTACAAGACATTTGTAGTTAACCATATTCATGATTGTGATAGGATTTTGACAAGGCTAGAAGAGGTACATCTTACCCTTTCTAGAGTGAAGTCATTTTTTGGAGTAAAAGAAGTCCTAGTGGTCAGACATGTGTGTGGCCCCTATGGACGTAAATTTTCACCAATCAAGATAAATGGCCATCAGTAGAATGAAAGAAAAATGCACAAATATTTCAGAGGTGAGAATATTTATTAACGCATGTGTATTCTATCTCATATGGATACCACATTTTGCTCATGTAGCCGAAAATATTTATCAATTATTAAGAAAAGCCTAAAGATTCTCTTGGGGGGAAGAGCATACTCTCACTGTATGCAAAGTAAAGAAGTTGTTAATCTTAGCCCCCACTCTCAAAAGGGCTAATTATTCAAATGGTCAACCCATCATCCTTACTATGGAGACAAGTCCCATTGGGATAGGATGGGTTGTTGGCCAAGAAGACCTTGAAGGTAATAGGTATGCAATTCTTTTTGGAGAAAAGATTCTCAATGAATGTCAAAGAAGGTATGCACAAGTAAAAAGGGAATTGTGGGGAGCTGTAACAACATTAAAGTGTGATCGTGAATACTTTGTAGGTGCTTCTGTAGTGGTAGAAATTGATTTTCTTCCACTCTTGGGCATGATTTCCAACTGATCTACACTCGACATTGCTATGCTAAGATGGATTGTATATATTAAATCTCTCAACCCCAAATTAAAGCATATTGCTGGAAAGGCGAATCCAATTGTTGACATGCTATCACATGCAAGATATGACAATGAAGAAGAGCTTATGGAAGAAGATGAAACTGAAGAATCTATACTTGCTGAATTTCATCCCATGACTGTTGAAAGTACCTTTTTAGTTGCTGCATATATAAACCCAAAGCTAAATCTTGCAAGTGAAGCTAACCTTTTTAATGGTATAGCATTAAGTATAGTAAGAACATGAAAAGGTACTGTTGTAAATCAGCATAGCGCAACAAAGATCAAAGATTTATCTATGCAAGAAGGGTGGTCAACTAGAAGCCATCATGCTCATTGCATGGCTCAAGTTCTAGTTCATTTCCTTGAAGAAGATTATGAAGAAGATTGAAGATTGACCAATATTTGAGCACAATGAAGAAGGAGGAGTCTTGGACTGATGAAGAGTTCAAGCATATTAAGAGGAAATCTTATGGCTTTTTTCTTAAAGAAGGGCATCTATGGAAGTCCAAGTTTTAGGTAATAAAAGGTTGCAACTATAGGTAATGAAGGAATCTCATGAAAGCTTGTGGATTGGCCATAGAGATATATGGGGAACCTTTATTAAAGTCAAAAGAAAATACTAGTGGCAGAACATGTATTGAGATATAGAGCATTTGGTTAAAACCTTTTATGTGTGTCAAATGTATTCTATGGTCAAGCATCGAGATGGGTTAAAACCGACTTATCCCTTGTCTATACATTATAGATGGGTTATTGATCTTGTAGCTATGCCTACAGGAATATGGAATATGCGATATTTAGTGCTTGCAAGAGAGGATCTAACCAATCAAGTTGAAGGTAAAGCCTTAACAACTAAGACCACTCAAGTTGTTTGTCAATTTTTGCTTGAAGAAGTGTTTTGTAGATATGGTTGCGTGGGTAAAGTAATTGTAGATAGAGGAGAGTTGGATGCTAATGAGGAACGAAACTTCTTTTCTCAATTGGGTATTAAGTTGGCTTTAACATCATCCTACAACCCTAAAGTCAATGGGAAAAGTGAGAGACGGCATCAGCCTATTCTCAAAGCTCTAGCAAAGTCTTGTACAGGAAAGATTAAAGAATGGTAAAAAATGCTACCTTTTGCATTATGGGCTGACCGGACTACTCACAGTACAGTGACTGGCTATATGCAAGCTGAAGTTATGCATGGACAATAACCAATTATGCCAATTGAAGAATCTATTCTCACATGGAGTCTTCTACCTTGGGATGAAGGCATCAATAGAGAAGAGTTGTTGACTTTGCGCATATGTCAGCTAGAAAGAAGGCCTGAAGATCTTCAAGCAGCTATTGCGAAGCTAAAGACAGCAAGACTAAAGAACAAAAGAAGATTTGATAAGCGACATCGACTTTGGCCAAGAGCAATTCAAGAAAATGACTGGGTGCTTGTCTATGACAAAAACCTAGACAATCAATACAATGCTTCTAGGAAGATGGTAAGCATTGGTTTGGCCCATATATGGTAAAGTTTGTTCATGACAATGCCACATATTCATTAGCTGAATTGGATGGGACTAGAATAAAGATACCCGTAGCTGGAAAAAGAATCAAGCTCTTCAAATGAAGAGAAATTTCAACATATGACATAGAAGACTTGGATATAATTCAAGAGCATGAAGACATAGAGGAAGAAGAAGAGGTAGAAGATGAAGCCATTGACATGGTAGAAGATACTTCTTTTGACATTGCATATCTGTAAGACTTTGGCACATGCCAGAGGATGTGTGCGTTAGGAGAGAGTGGATGTCATGCCACTATGCACACACCGTGTAAAAAGAAATCTAGAGTGTGGCTTTCTTATTAATTTAGAGAGCCATTACTATTTAGTGTTAGTGTCCATGGTTAAAAAATATTAGATTTTTGGACAAGTTTTAGCCAATTTTTAATATTCTAGATATTATCTCTTGTAAAAATCCATAAAACTATAAACAAATTCTAGATTATGATGACATGTAAAAGGAAGCATGTAGCTTTCAGCCAACTTGAGAGGATTTTATATAAAAAGAGAGATTGGCAAAATCGCGCAACGCGCGATTGCTGTTTTTAGGTAGCGAACAGCACTCCAAAGTGGGAGATGAAGAAGGAGAGATCTGGCACAATTTTGGCCGAGTACGCTGGTATTTTACCCCCATTTTGGAGCCAATGGAAGCATCAGATTGGAGATCTTAGCAGCATAGAGAAATGTATTATTTTATACACGTTTTTGTCTATTAGAGTTATATCGTCTTATAATGTCGAAAGAAACTGACAGGCCTCATCTCTATTAGTATTCTTTTTCATTTTCTATTTATTTTTGGGAGTATTCTTCTCCGTCTTCAAGTTCTTTGAACCCCTTATCTCCCATCTACTCCTCTCCCTGAATCTACCTTCACCCTGTTGTCTCCTACCCCCATGGTGGACTCTCGACACCAAATGCACCAACACCATGTTAAGGGAAGTTTATACTATCATCAGAGGTGAATTTCAGAAGATATTTGGGCTGATTTGGGGCTGATATCCTCAGCCATATTCAGAGAACTAGTTGCAGCATTGTTCTTTTAATTCATTTCTTACTCTACAGAAGACATCTTGTCAAAATATGCAAGTATTATGTGCCCCTATGGCAGGGCAATGTTTGTAGATAATTCATAGATGCTTTGAGTTGAATTAAGAGGGTCTTTTTCTCTTATTTCTTGGTTGTGGTAACTTATCCTTATCAGGAACTCAATTTGAAGCTCTCTTGAAGCAAGTCTCTTTGCTCTACAAGCCTTGTAATTGACTCATAAGCTTTTTTCCCTAGTAGACTACATTGAATGTAATCATGCAAAGTTGATTCATGCTATGGCATCATGTATGAATGATGGGATGCAGAGTTGTTTATGATACATGACAGCATACTATACTTGATTTTATAATTTGTGATTGCTTTTACAGTCAAGAAAACAAGCTTGATTTGAGATAATACTCTTGTGATCTTTGCTAAGAACATGCAATTGGAAGCTCTATCAACATCTTCAAGAACTTCACTTGAAACCTTCAACCCTTCTCTTATCTCTACCATCTCCGGAGTCTAAGCTCTTGAACCCCCATATATTCTTCTCTCTAAAACCCTTGTGGTTGATCGTGAAGTACCACTTGAACCTTTAAACATTCATTGTAATCTATCTATCTTTTGAAGACACATCTCCATCTATCTTGTCCAGTTTTCTTGCCAAACCCCTGTGGTGACCTTCAACCCTAGGCGTTGCAGCACTGGTCTATCCCATTTTGTATCTTTGCTACTTATTCCTAATGATCCTACTTTGTGTGATGAATTCTTAACCTCTTATAGCAAGCATTTAGCTTTATTTGTAGTACCACTATCCTAATGATATCTTGAGGATTAGGAAAGTCTTTGTCGCTTCCCTATCATGGGGAGACCTTTTGAGTAGCCCGCCAAATCTTTTCTAATGTAGACATTATGAAGCTCTTGTAGAGTAGACCAAGGACTTATTGGATGCAAAACAATTCATCACTACATCCAAATTTTGTGTTTCCATGATCTTTGGCCCCTTTTGGAAACAATTGTATTAGTTTCTTCAGGACAACAAGACTTTGACTGATTATATGTCCAAGGAATTATTTAGTGCTTCCACAATGGCGCTCAAGGGCATGACCATTGATTGGAGTTGTTATCTCCTTGCCAAAATGGATCAACACTTTATCATGGTTACTAGGGGTAATGTTACTAATGTCACATATGGTTTTTATTTGTATATTTTTTAGACATACTCTACCCTTGCAAGAAAATTCCACCACCCCTTGAAAATCCTACAATAGATCTCCCTCCTTCTACTGAATATTCTAAATCTATCCTTGAAGATCATGACTCTCCTCCTCCTCTGGTCATTCACAGGCAGTGCTTAAAGAATGTGGCTGAAATAGTTACTTAGTTCCTCTAGTGTTGATCCCTATTACATAAGCAGTACCCTTCATACCAATCTTACAGCTTCCAATTTATTGAGGGCACACAAAGATGGAAGTTTGGACATACCAGTTCCTTCTCTATGCATCGTGTGATGGTAGGAGATGCCATTTCTTTCTTGTGTGTAAGGACATTTTGAGTTCCATAGAAATATCAGTTATAGCTTGTGTTTAGTAGTTGTACTCTTCTTTCCATGAGGAGATGTAACAATCCAAAGAGGAGTTACATAAGGCTAATACTGACCTTGTTTCTATTGCTAAGGAATCTCTTTCAGCTATTTTCAAACAAATGGAGTCATAGACTAAGTTGCTAGAAGCCCAAAAGATGGGAATTATCCTCTTTGCAAGCCCAATTGACTAAAGCAAAGGCTTAGGTTGCTATTGTCAATGAGGATAAGGATTCTCTTTTTAAGGAAATCTAGGAGCTTAAAGCTTTAATTGTTGTCCAAATAGTGGAGTTACAATCAACAAATTGTACAATCGAGCATGAAAATACTAAGATTGAGGAATTAAAAGAACCGTTGGCTCAACTACACTCTATTCCTCCAAGTCCTAATATACTATCATAGTATCATCTTTATTAGCTGCGGACTTGGCTGTTCTCCAACGTAATGCCATCTTGTGTCCTTTATTCCAAGTTAAGGTGGAAAGGCTTCAATTAAGAATGGAACTTCTGTGGTCTTGTTTTGAGCAATTTTTATGGAATACATCCCACTAGATCATCCCTTCTTTTTTGCACTATCAACAACAAAAGCTAGCCTTTACATGAAGCTATCCACTATGGATTAGCATCCTCTAAAGGATGGATGAAGTAGTGCATGGTCCTTAGATATCCTAGTAGAGGCTACTCAAATGGTCTTTGTGGATTCAATTATACCTAACACCATGTTGATATCTTATATGTCTCTTAGAGGTGATCTTCTGATTCCAAATGATGAGAATCTTTGTATGTGGGGGATATTATTTTGCAAGTTATTCTTTATGTACAACACTTGGAGTTGCAAATGGATGAGATTTTTCAAACCTATTCTTCCAAAGTGGATGCATATCCTAAACTTTCTGGGCTTTCCATGATAGAGTCTGTGGCATTGAATCAAAGACAATTGAAAGCTCTTGCACAATTGCAAAATACTAACCTATTGAGGGAGGGTCTTTTGCCCCTATTTTTAAACAATCCCCTTTGATAACTCCTTTTTTGACACCTACAATTGCCACTCTTTTCTGGGTCCATCAATGTCTTCCCTCACTTATTATCAATAGATGAACCAAAGATTGAATTCTTATCTATCCATAATCTTGGGTAAGTTACTATGTATAAATCCTAGGCATCATGTGCGTTCAAGCCATGCTTTATATACCCATATGTAGCCTATCTTGTAAAATTTTCTTGACCCTTATGTGACTTTTTAGCAATATTTATAAATCCCTTACTGTGAGTTTTTTTTTTAAGTAAAGAATTTAATAGATCCCTATGTAATAGATACAAGATACTACAATATAGAATTCACCACAAATCTACTCCTAATGGTTCATTAAAATCTCTTAGTAGTTCTACTACTAGCTATGAAAATATCATTGTAATATATGACATCCAAAGGTAGATTTCAAATTTTTAGCAATGAAAGTAAGGTTTTAAAATAATTTATAGATAAAAACATCTTCTATATAATCAGAGCATGCATTTCTCAACCCAGAACTAGTTAGCAAAGGGGATTCATATTAGTATCTTATGGCTAGCATTGCCTAAAGTTATGATGCACAATTACTAGGAAGCTAGACTAGCCCAGAGTTAGTCTTAGAGGTCTTTAATAAAAATATACAAATAGAAATACATTTACCATCCTATTACTATCTTTGGGCTCACTTACATTGCAATATTGATCTTGATGTTGCACTATTATGGTGGTAGCAAGGCCCTAGGAAGGTATATTATTTATGTGTTGTATTTAGTTCATCTCAAAATATCCTCTCCATCATTCCTCTTTTCTAGATGAAAGGCATATATGTCACACGTACATGCATGTGCACACACACACACACACACACACACACACACACACACACACACACACACACACACACACACACACACACACACACACACACACACACACACACACACACACACACACACACACACACACACACACACACACACACACACACACACACACACACACACACACACACTCACTCACTCACTCACTCACTCACTCACTCACTCACTCACTCACTCACACACACACACACACACACACACACACACTCTCTCTCTCTCTCTCTCTCTCTCTCTCTCTCTCTCTCTCTCTCTCTCTCTCTCTCTCTCTCTCTCTCTCTCTCGCGGAGATGATAAGAGATAAATGCTATTCAATCCATAATTCAAGCAACACAATGAGGCCACGCTTCATTTGTAATTCAAGGACATATGTACATTAAAAGAAAAGACATGTTGTATTTCTATAGCCCACAAGCAAATTATAGAATAATCCACATGATTGACCTTTGCATTTGCATAAAACTTATTTTGTATCCCTTTATAAAGTAGATATAGCTATACAAAAAATGTGAATATACAAAATACGCACCATGATTCAATGAAAAAATATGGTTTTTGATTTTTGCATTTATACAAAACTTATTTTGTAATCCTTAAAAAAGTAGATATAGCTATACAAAACATGTGATACACAAAATCTTTATCCAATCCATAGGTGTGTTTTACTCAACACCTTAGCATTTTCAAAGCTAGAGTCCATGTTGATTCTGACATGCATAAATGCATCACCATGATCCACTCGTTTCATTCATGATGCATATATACAAATATAAAAATTTAACATGAATAAAAATTCCAAAAAATCACTATATACGACTTTTTTTGTTCACTCAATTTACATAGCAGATAATACTAAAAAAGAGGAAAAATAAATTTTGTTTACCTATCCTCAATGGTCCTTTATGAACTCATTGAAAATCTTCCAACATTATCATCAAGCTCATATTTGTTACTATTATAATCATATGGGAGGTCTACAAGAGCAATGAAACTTTCAATATCTATCATATCAGGGTCTATCAAATCATATGGAAAACTCAATGTTCCCTTTGATTTTTGATACCATCCAAGTTGAATCTCCACTTTTGAGGGCCTATCTAGGAGACTAAACCCTCTCTTGTATTCCACATAGGCGTCACCAACTTTTCTTATCATCTTTTGAACTTGTCCTAAGTACCACACGGTTTGGATTTTATTTGTTTTAATACTTTTTAAAGAGCTTATCAATGGCCTTGTGATCTTCCGATTGGTATGCTCTTCTTGGAAGAACACATCACAATATGAACTAATGCCAAATAGGTTGTCATTTGTTTGAGTATGATGTCTCTCCTCCTTACTATATTATACTCCTTATCGCACCCTTGTAAGCCTATCTTTGGACAATGTGGGATTTCCATTGAGTTGACTTACCAATGTTGACTTAAAAATAAACCTATTATTGTCAAGCTCAACTACTGGATTTACTTTGTCCGTTTCATCTAACAAAGAATCTACTACATGTCTTATCTCACTTGTGGATACATCCTCCTCTGAATCCACTCCATCATTTGTAAGAGCTAGAAATTCCAAATCTCTGTATTGGAAATTTGAATTGGCATAAGCATCAAAAAAAATTTCCGACCAAGGCTCCAACCACCATTGCTTATCCTCTTTATCTTTTGGTTTCATTTGTAAATGCTCATAAATGTGGTGAGCACTTCGTAATCCCCTTTTCAAGGCATCAATTATCTTCTCATTAGTTGAAACACATCTGTAATCACATAAATCTACTTCTTCAACGGTCTCCTTGAGATTCAACTCTCTGCATACATGCTCCTGTCTCTTATGGGCATGTGTAAATTTTCCACTATTCTCCTTGCACTCAAAATATGAAAGTCTATTCAAGATCCCTATACTATCTAGCATGTCCATCAAATCATAAGAGTTCTCTTGTCCAACCATGCTCCCAACTTTACTAAAGAATATTTCAACTACATCAAATTCAGTCAAATGTATTGGAAGCATCTTATTTGAATGAGAGTCTTTTAAATATTTTATGAGTAGTACAACAAAGTGGCATGAGAGTTGTACATCTAGGAATGCCTCCTTACTAATAAATTTTTTTGATAATGTGTATGTGGCATGTTTCATAATCCAAGATCTCCAAACTTGAAAAAAGAATGCCACTTTTACTACTAATGGACTCTCTCCACTAAGTTGAAGTGTGGAGACAAGAAAATATCAATGTAGTCTCCTACAATTTCAAGGTAAGCTTGTGTTCCTCTTAATAATGTTAACCCTCAAACGAACAAGGTGGAAAATCCGAAAAATCTAAAGCAGAAGACAAGGCCAAGGAAAAAGTGAAACGGAAGATGAAGGTGCGCCAAGAACAATCTGAAAACACAAGTGCAAAAAAGTCCTAAATCAAGGAGAAAGGCGCACAAGAAAAAGTGCATGTTAACACTTTTGTAAAAGAGTGCAAGGTGCACCATGATTTATTTTAAGAGCATGGGGCTCTTGCATGTGCAAATTGTAAAGGTAGATGGGCGGTAGGAAGGAAGCTAGGAAGATAGGAGGATAATGGGAAAGAGGGCCTAGGCCACGGCCGGCCATGTAAAAAAGGGGATAAGGGGATGACCGCCCAAAAAGGGACTTAGGAATTTGTATATAAAGTTGAAAAGTGAATGAGAAGCTCATTCTTATGTGTGGCCAAAAGTGGCTCTCCTCTTGTTCTTCTTCTTCTTGTTCTTGCTTGCTTGATCTTGTGCTTGAGAGAGGGAGTGTAAGAGTGTGAGGGAGTGAGTGTGTGAGGGTGAGGGATGAGGGTGGAGAAGCTCTCTGTCTTCTCCTCTCTTCTTCTCTTCTCTTGCTCATGACAATGGATCTTGGAGCATGGAGCTTGAAGATGGATCTCACTTGAAGCTTGCACTTGGATCGTGGAGCTATCGGAGTGCTCAAGAGAGGAGGTAACTCGGTTGGGCATGGAGGTAAGCTCACTACACCCATAGAGATGGATGGCACGTCGGCTATATGAGAGGTAGCCATTAGTGCTTGGCTTGGAACGCTTGAAGCAATAAGTGGTCCGTGGGTCTTGGCGGTTGATCGCCACTACAGTTCCCACCATGCTCCTATCTTTTCTATGTTTTCCATTATTCGCTAGCTCCTCCAAACATCATTGGACTTGCCTACTACACACTTTTTGTATTGTAGCCAAATTTTGACGATCATCTCACCTAATATCAGCTTCCTTGAGCATTGACGCTTTGGTTTGTCAAGAATATTGACAAGCTTTTTTCCATTATGTATAAAATATTTATCATGTAGACCCAAAACCTCTCCGTTTGATAATTTGGCTGAGAGAGGCCATCCATCCCATTCAATCTTGTATCTGGAGCCATGTTTGTGGACATAATCAGCTAGCATTAATTTTCTTCCTTGACTATCTCCATCTAATGCATGTCCAATAATAGCACCTATCATTTGGGCAAGCTTCTCATCCCACAATGTTCAGATTTCACTCCATTCTCTTTGGACAAAACTTACATCAACATGATTACATGTGCAATGAGCAGCCACAACTAAGCGTGGAAGTGCTTCATGAAGTGGATTTGCAATAAAGACTCTTGCATAACCACCAATGGTACAAGTCTCAAAAGAATCAACAATTATGTCATAGGCTACTTTTCCTTCTCCAACTTTAATCATGCATGAAGTCTCGGACTCATGGTCTAAAGACTTGTATCCATCAAACCCAATAAGCATATCATCTTTAGGGTTCCACCTACAATCAAAACAACAAATGTCATAAAATTTAAAGGTTGATTGAGAATATTTTTTACAAGTCCAATTTAAAAAAAAAACATTATGTTTACTTTATTCACTTCTTTATGGTAGTCTCATCTTCCACCAAAATAAAGGGAATCTTTCCTGCACTTTATTCGCTTCTTTGTGGTAGTCTCATCTTCAACCCAAATAAAGGGAATCTTTCTTGCACTTTATTCGCTTATTTGTGGTAGTCTCAACTTCAACCCAAATAAAGGGAATCTTTCCTACACTTTATTCGCTTCTTTGTGGTAGTCTCATCTTCCACCCAAATAAAGGGAATCTTTCCTGCAATGCCATGTTTTTCTTTCTCCTTCAAATATAGTGTCAAAAATATATCCATGTATAGCAGGTATGATGTGGGTGGCTTGTCTATGGGCTCTCTTTGTCATTGACAGTGAAGGGCCATTGAGGTTAGTGGTGAGGAAATCATGTAACCTTGGTTCACCCCACATCTTTGCAACCTCAAACAAAGCTTTGGTATTTGCACTACATCTTTGCCCTCCATTTGATCGTAACATATTTGTAGCTATGTCTTGTAAGAAGTCCCATAGAGAAGGTTTTCCACCAAAATTTTCCAATCTATGGGCTTCTATTATATTGTTACAAAATCTCTTTACATCTCTTCGATTAAGAGACTCCATGTTGGCTTCATATAAGCTCCTTATTTTCACTAAAAGAGGCAGCAAGCCGAAGCTTATACTTGCACACGTTAAAAGTGAGTTCTCTTATATGCTTTTTGGCAACAAGTGTTGTTTGTCATCAGACCTCCTTTCTAGAGAGATAATCTAATCTTCTACCAAATTTGGTTTCCCTATTCCCTCTCTTCTTTTAGGGAAACTTCTTCCTATATACTCTCATTCTAAAGTCAAAAATCCTAGATATACCTTTGCAATGAGCACAAGAGAAGTTTGTGAATAGTTACCCACTATTTGAAATACGTGGACAATCAATGTGACGAAAGCAACTATCTATTGGAAAGCATGTATTTCCATAATTTGGATTTTCCCTAGTAAAAGGCTCTAAAACCAAAGTTTTCCATTGCACATTGATCATCTAATAAATATTTCACATTGATGCTCTTGTTTCTCACCTCAATTATGTGACTCCATAAACCCTAACATAACAAGTTTAAACTTACCAATGAATTTTCATCATGTTCATGGTCATTTAGAGATGAGGGCAATGGATCACCCTCCTGAGTTGAATTTCCAGCCTTTGTAGAGACCATGAAATTTCTAAGAGATTTTTGTTTTGATAATGTACTATACCCTTTCGAGGATGTCCACACAATCCTGTGAGCAATGGCTTGGATTTTTCCTCCTCCTTCAAAAATGTCTTTTTGTGCAATATTGATTTTGGATGTTCTTTCAAAACTATACATAGATTAGACCTTGAAGGACACAAATGAAGCCATGTGTCATCGTACTTGCACCTTACACAAGGAAAGCTTTTGTCTTTGAGGTCATGTAGTGTAGCTTCAATGACCTCAAAATCCCAATCTACATGAAAAGTAGACTTACATTATATAATGAGTTTGATATTAAAAAGACTCGTCTAATGCACAACCTATTTTTCAATAGAAAGAACTGCATATATAAACTCAAATGAAGAAAAAATGATAATACATTCATGTTTCTCCATGTAAGAATGTAACTTCTCTATTGAAGTTTCTATTTCTTTCATGTCATCTGGTTCTTGATAAGCTATAGTATGTTGTATATCCACTTTTGCGAGCCCTTGAGACATAAGATAATTTTTTTCATGAGGTTTGTTATGTGTGATGTGTGTCCTCATGAAGTCAGAAAGACAAGTATATGTCGCATGCTTCCCTTCCACTAAGCCCTTCCTATACAACAAGTTACATTTATTACACCAAATGCAAACTTGAGATCCTCCATTGATATCTTTGCTATGTAATTCAAACCTATCATTCCTTGAGATTGTTGATTGTTTTAACTTTAGCCTTATTCTATTGCATTCATGTTTTCAAGTCTCATGAGTGCTTGGACTTAACAATTTATTTTTTGTGGAAAATTAGAGTTTGCAGCAAGAAGAATGTGCATAAGAGGGAGAAGAGAGCTCAAAGTACAAGAACAAAATCTTGCTTACTAATTTGCTTAGAGTACAACTTGGATACACTCCCTCTAACTTGATAGTGACCCATAGGCTATTTATATAGCCTCTCCCAAGCTAGGGTTAGGGTTTCACCTGCCCCTTAAGGTCATTCACATCCATTTGCCCTCATAGATCCTTGCTTAGGGTGAATTCCCATGCCTATATTCTAACACCCCCCCTCAATGCAAGGGTGGCATTGCATCACAAGACATGTTAAAGCTCACCCCCTCAATCAAATGGGATGCCTTTATAAATCAGGCTACAAGGATATTCATAGGTAGAGGATGTTATAAGACTCAAAAGAGTCGATCATTTGTGAATTGGGAGGAAAAGTTGGACTCCAATTCCTTAGGTACTTGTGGAACACTGGGACACTTACAGGTGACATACCCGGTCTTTTTGCATTTATTGCACTTCATTTTGTCAGGATATTTCTTCTAGCAATTGCTTACATATATGCCCTTTTTTGTGACAGAAGGAGCACTTAGTAGAAGCAATATGGACTAACACTTGCTCACAGGAAGTAAATGTTGAAGTCCCTTTAGTATGGTTTCTCTTCTCTTCATCCAGGCAAGACCGGATGGTACTTGCCAAGGTTGGGATGATTGAGATATTAGTTAGGGTAGTCACAAGGGTTGGAAAAGCCCTCTTCACAAACTTCAGAAGGATGGAAATGGCATCTTCATCATGGATGGGTGCTTGAATGGAGGCAAGCTATGCCATAAGGCCCTTCATATGTGAAATAAACTTGCTTAGATATTCTTCCTATTTGTACTCTCGGCTAAAAAACTCAATCTTGAGAAATATCTTGGAGTTATTCCCTCCTGTAGCACCGTAGAGCCTTTCAAGCTCATCCCTCTTCTCCTTGGCACTAGAGAGTTGGTCAATGTGATGAATTAAAGATTCATTTAGATGAAGCATGATGATGGCCTAAGCCCTTTCATCATCTTCTACATCAAGAGGCTTGGATGGGTCAATAACTTTGGTTCCTTTTATGAAGGGCTAGTAGCCTCTTTCCATCATTTTGTATTTTATAAGGAATTGCCAAGGATGGAAATATTTTACATTGAACTTGCGAATTTGAGGCCTTACATCTGTGTAGGCCATGGCCATTATAGGAAGGTCTTACCTATTGCCTTCAGCAATGGCAGTGTCTAGTCCTTTACAGGTGGCCAAGTACAACCAAATAGTAGAATTGATAGCCAACTTTTAAAGTTGTAGAGTTGAAAACGGTTGGAAATCATACATATGCAATATCTCAAGATAGGATTTAGGAGGTCATATTCTTCAAACAACTCTTGATTTAAGCTTTATTGTTTTCCTAGGTTTCAAAACGAGGTGCACTTGGACTGGACTTCAGGATCTTCTTGATAATGTGGCCTATTAGACGAGTTCTTGGTGGAGCACAGC
This sequence comes from Lygodium microphyllum, assembly GCF_053477565.2. NCBI lineage: Eukaryota > Viridiplantae > Streptophyta > Polypodiopsida > Schizaeales > Lygodiaceae > Lygodium > Lygodium microphyllum. Next base: position 23,468,199 of record NC_141152.1, on the reverse strand, counting down.
TTATTAATCAATTCTATGCTCTGGGATGAATCAGAGGAGAGGACAAACACTCATATCTCTGATGTACTAGCAGCAAATTGATATTGGGATATGGTCTATGTGTTTATAGTTGTACACATATCCTTAAAACCAAGCAAGAAGAGATTAATGACATAAAGCACTCGATGGATTTAATTTTGATGCCAGGAGGCATAATACACAGTGGATTCCGTGAGGTTTTACGGTGGATTCCGTAAACTTTGATTACCGGGGCTCATACACAAAGTGGATTCTTTGTGCGAGAAGTTGATGGGGACGCCTATCCTTTTCGGGCGTTTCGTTAATTTAGTGTGTACATGGGTGATTCCATAGCGGGTGATTCCGCAAAATACATATTAAATTAATACACGTTTATGAGTTAAGAGTGCGCACTCGTGATAAATTAAGGTTAGGATTGATTTCTAACCAATTGATTTATTTATGTAGCTGAAGACTGCTAGGTATTCACTTTTGTTGGTTTAATTGTATTATTTTACTAACGATTGTGAATGCTTCAGTTGATGCGTAGAGATAGCAGCAGTGGTGGTGGAAAGCATTGGAGGATAGCGTGTATTCGAGTTATCATCTATATTTTGATGGGCATATACCTTAGGCATGGCGCCTATATTTTGTCACGCCTATTTATCAAGGCGTTGGATATTTATTTATTATTTTTGTATGCGCATGGGCGCACGATTTAGATATTTGTATTTGGACATTGTATTGGGTATGCCTGACTTCTTGGGAACCCGCCCATTGGCTTTATTTCTATTTGGCACTAAAGCAAACTCAAAAGCCAAAAGTGTGCTATTTTGTAATTTGGGCTATTATTTGAGCTTGAAGATGATTAATACATAAAATAAATACTTTGTGGAGTGCTCATACAAGGCATGGGGGGAGATTGCACCCAATTGGTCTCTTGTTCATGTCGTGCATGCTTTCTACATTGAGTTTTGTGCAAAAAGTAGAGTTCTTTTATTCTTGGGGACCTTCTAATGCTCACTATGTGCGCTTATGGTATCCGATCTGTGCATCAATGGTATCAGAGCGAAGCTGAGATCAAGAGCTTCCAATCGCTACCCATCTTGCGCGAAGGTGGAGCTCTTGGAACGATCGAGGTCTACAATAAGTTTCATCGCAAACAATCGATACGGGTGGATTCCTAGCGGTCAAGAACCTCTGTCTACAGCCTCTGATCGCGAAGGACCGGCCTGAGGAAGCAGAGGACCACTCCTACATCTCTCTCTCCAAGTCGTTTTGTAACAGAGAATATAGATAAGCTCCATAACTTCAAAAAGCTTAAAATCTTTGATTATTATTAAGCTTCATAATAAAGCTTAGAGCTTCAAAAATTGGCGATGACTGGGCGACAGTGGCATGCTGACGTAGTAAACGGCGTAAAAAACGAACCCCCCCTCAAAAATCGACGACATGCAGTTCTCTTTCTTAAGATTAAGTCACATAAACTTTACAAAAGCTTAATCACTAAAGTTCTCCAAGTCTTGTGATTTTTGCAAGTCAACTAAGTCACAGAAGTCACCGCAGACTAACTCCAACTATCCCATAAAGACTGTTCCTGCGTAGAAGCACAGAACTACAAAATTGCTCCCTGGAAGACTCTGTTCACATATGCAGACTTGCTGAACCAGTTTCAGCACACACAGAAGGTCATACACAATTTCTACAAAGACTACAAATCCCGCAACCGCAAAGGACAAAGACCGTAAAAGCCAAACAAAAATCTATAAGCCTTGTATTCCCGACTTTGAGCTACACTCATCCCTCTAATCAGATTTTGAGAGAGTGAGGTCTTTTAGATTTTTACAGGATGACGGTGTCGAAGGGTTTGTGAAAGCAATGTCGCAACCACAGAAGTCCTTGATAAATTCCAGAATAGAAGATCAAACAGGTGAATAAGAAAAATGAGAAAAATGATGTCAAATAGTATTCATATTTCTGTCATGAAGTTTGCAAAATACAGGATGACTTCAACTGATTTTAGGCCTCTTAATTTGATTCTGCAGCATTTGTAGATTCTTGACCTCAAGTCATAAAGTAGAAGAGCCTCCATTCGTTGCAATTGTCTCAAAGAATGATAGTGGGGTTGCACCCTTAGCAATGTAATTCAGAATTTGTCTCTCCTTACTCAGTATAGTATTTGTCTCATATGAAGTTAAAGCATGATATTAACAACATCTTTCATCTTCCATAGTTTCATGACAGAGTACATGAAGTTCAAGGCAACGTAATATGACACCGACAGCAACTATATATGCAGGCTACTGTATGTGTACAGTAAAGTTCCACAGTTATTAACTTCACAATCCTCGTAAATAAGTAGTTAATACGGATATTTTGCTCCAATCTGTGGAAATATGAAGTCACTTTCCGGGCACGATAGAGTCTAATCCACAGAAGGTATCTTACTATCTCTCTTCTACCCGTTCTCTGGTATATTGCATCAAACGGTAAGCAGGCAAGCACATCTGGAATAAGGTCAGACTTTGCATATCTGAGGGCAATACGACGATGATCAACCACCTACTTATAAGTCTCTCGATCTTTATGTGCAACAAAGAAGTTGACACATATATCAATAACAAATGTAAACTGACCGACTTGATCAATCCACCATAGATTCTTTGGAAGACCTCTAAAAAATCCGAACTCAACTGTAGCCATTGTGACTATCGCAAAATAGAGTGACACAACATAGCATCTGCATCCTGCACACTCCGTTACATTGAAGAAGGTGCCGTCAGAAAAAAAAACCACCACAGGCCATCAAAGGAACAGCAAGTGATGTCATATCAGCTACACAGAGGGTGAGAGGGATTTCGAGAGGTCGACGGCATTGGCGAGCTCAGATAGGCATATAGAAGGTGACTTGCAAACAAAGCGACGGCATACAAAGATCAAGAAGTCGACATAGAGCTCTAATTCCGTATAGCAGAATAGCCTCCATAAGTGTTTTCCCATTAATTTCGACATTATCGAACGTCTTCTCAATCTCTGGAACAAAACTGTTCAAGTTGCTTCTTACAAGAGTCACAATCATGCGTCCATCCTTGTCGTCGATGCTGGGTTCCTTCTTCAAGCATTTGATTGAGACTCTGAAAGTCTGGGCTGTCAGTGGTAAATTTGCTTCGTCAACAGCAGCTCGAGTTGACCGGAATCAGTCGCTAGATTTTATTGAATGGAGCCTCACGATAGGATCGATAGGATTGTTTGGAGACCTTTCAAAGCACAAAAGCTCTTCACTTTGCTTGATCAGAAGGACAGTAGCAAGCGGCCGAGGCCTATGAAAAAGGACATTAATACTGCTTCTTCCTGTTTAATCCAGCGAACCATCATCGTCTTCTCCTATCTTCATTTGTTTCTTCATCGTCGACTACCTTCGACTTCTCTTCGTTCCACCTCTTTTGTTTTTCTGCAGCCTCGCTCCTTTGTTCTCGTTTCCATGAAGCTCTCTCTTCCCCTCTCCGATTAGCCTTTTTCAATGGCTATTCGGGCTTACTTTTACAGGAGCTGAGACCTTCCCTTTCCTCGCACACGTCCCCTATGTTCTTCATCCTGAACTTCCCACAGTTTTTCTGCGTCTCCCTCTGTTCTGCTTCCCGTCTATTTTCCTCCTTCACGATTCCAAAAAAAACTCTTTCTCTTTTTTTCCGGATTCCCTGTTCTCTCTGCTATTTCTCTCCTTTCTTTCCCAATTAGCATCGCTCCTTTTCTGTAACCAATGCTTTTTCTGTTGAAGCCTCCTTTCCCCAGCTGATGCCGTCCTCCCTTTTCGGATTTCCCTCCTTTTCATTTAACCGGCCGCTAGCATTTATTATTTTATGTACATCATGATACTTGGATCCATACAGTAGCACAGTACCCCCACCTTTGCTGTGCCCAATTATAGCTTTCACAATACGCCCCTGCTGCATCCAATGAGCTACCACAGAACGAAGGTCCTCCACTTCTTTAGAATAGTTGCCAAATTGAAATTCACCCTCACTTTCTCCGTTGCCTGAGAAGTCGAATTTGAAAACTGTTAGGCCTGCTTCAACTAGCATGGATGTGATATTGGCATGGAGTTCACAATCCTTTGAGAAATCCTTGGATATTTGTAAGACTGCTTGTTTAATATCTGTATTAAGGCGCTCCATCAAGCTGTCCCTAGTTATACGAAATATAACTTTCCCGGTTTTATCTTTGAAATCCAAAAACCCTGCTTTGTCAATCTCATGCATAAAATTGTTCCCAAGGAACTGTTGCAGTCCCCTTAAAAAAACCGACTTCCACAAAGAAGAATATAAGTAATAACTCCAATTCTCCCAAACATCAGCCTCTGTGCTGTATGAGGTGCAACATAGTAGGCACTTCCCATGATGTCATTAAGTCTCTCCTCTGGCTTGACAAAAACCGATTGACCAAAATCAATAGCCTTCATTGATGCAGCTTCATCCTTCGTTGTGAAAAGAAAATTCTCTGGCTTCAAACCCCGATGAGCAACACCTTGCAAGTGGCAGAAGGATACTATGTTCAAAATTTGCACCACAATAACCTTTGCATCCTCCTCAAAGTATCTTCCACCCCGTGAGAGAATGCGATCCAACAACTCTCCTCCCTCGCAAAGTTCCATAATCGGTATATCTTGAAATAAGTGTAGCCCATGAGATTGCATCTCAAGTTACCAGTCTACCAAATTCCTTATTCTTCTCCATCTTCGGCATAGAATGAAAGAGCAAACATAACAACTAAGTATGTACAAAGTAACAAATCTCATGCACAACTTTTGGGTGGTTTTCACATCTCAAATGCGCAGCAATATGACATCCACCCCCTCTAATCCTGCGCATCCTCCGGATGGGCCAACTACCCATGATCATTATCATCAAGATCCACAAACAAATCAATCTCTTCGCTATGCATTTCCGGTAGATCAACAAGATATCCAGCCATATCATCTGTCTCTTCCATTGGAGTTTCTTGTCGTTGCTCTTCTCTTGAAAATTCTTCCAAAGCATAATCTTCATCATCTCTTTTCTTGAAAATCTTGATTCTTTTTCCAGCAATAGGCACTCTAAGCACTGTTCCATCCAATTCTGTCAGCTCATATGTTGCATTATCAAAGACATGTCTGACTATGTATGGCCCAAACCATCTTTTCACCATCTTCCGAAGTGCAGTATGCTGATTTTCAAGGCTGCTATCAAAGACCAATACCCAATCTCCCTCTTCTATTGCTCTAGGCCGCAAGCGATGCCTGCTATCAAACCTGTCCTTGTTCCTTAGTCTAGCAACTTTCAACCTGTCAATAGCTAGCTGAATATCCTCAGGTCTCCTCTCCAACTGTCGAATCCGAAGAGCTAAGAGCTCCTCTCTCGTCAAATCCTCCTGCCAAGGTAAAACTGACCAAGTCAAAGCACAAGTCTCAATCGGCATAACAGGTTTCTGACCATACATCAACTCTGCAGGCATATATCCTGTGGTAACACTATGAGTCGTACGATCAGCCCACAAAGCAAATGGTAGAAGTCTCGGCCATTCTCCAATCCGTCCTCTGCATGCTTTGGCTAATGCTTTCACTATGGGCGGATGCCCTCTTTCACTCTTCCCATTTCCTTCTGGATTATATGCTGTGGTTAGAGCCAATTTGATTCCTAGCTGAGAGAAAAACTCCCTAGCTTCATCTGCATCCAATTCACCACGATCCGCAGTGATCTTACCCACACAACCATACCTGCAGAAAATTTCCTCCAATAAGAACTTACACACTGCACTAGTGGTCTTCGTTCTCAAAGATCTGCCCTCAACATGATTAGTAAGATCCTCTCTAGCCAAAACAATGTACCTCATCTGCCATAGACCCATAGGCATGGTAACCAAATCAACTACCAACTTATAATGAATGCATAGCGGATAGGTCGGATGAAGCTCATCTCTATGACGCACTACTGAATACATCTGGCAGTCTCTGCAAGTCTCAACAAAGTGAGAAACATCTCTGTACATGCCTTTCCACCAATATTTCTCCCTGATTTTCTCATAAGTAGCCCATACTCCTCTATGACCAGCCCAAGGACTCTCATGAAACTCCCTCATCACCTGTAACTGTGTCTCTCGATCGCAGACAACCCGCAAAGGTAATCCGCCTCTTTTCTTCGGATGCTTCCAAAGAAATCCATCCTTGAGAAAATAACCATAGGCTTTCCTTCTGATCTTCTTAAACTCTTCATCTGTCCATTCATCTCTTTTGCTTAGTGTACTAAGGTACCTGCCAATCTGCAACCAATCTCCAACATAAAGTTCTTCTGTAAAAGCCACAATATCAAAGACATGACAAACATGATCAACCATAGTGGCTGAAATTTCTGCATCATCCTCTTCTGCAAGTAGAGTCTCCTCATCATCATACCTGGCTCTAGACAACATATCTGCCACTGGATTATCCTTCCCTGCTATGTGTTTAAATTCCGGATTTAATGACTTGATGTATGCAATCCATCTCAACATAGCTATATCCGGAGTAGAGCAACTCGTAATCATACCAATCAATGGCAAGCAATCTATCTCTACCACAACTGAAGCTCCAATAAAGTACTCCTTGTCACATTTGAGAGCCGTGACAATCCCCAATAACTCCCTCTTGATTTGCGGATATCTCCTCTGTCTCTCGTTTAGGACTTTCGCCCCAAACCGAATAGCATACCTATTTCCATCTACATCATCTTGACCCACAGCCCAACCTATGCCAATTGGACTAGTGTCAACTGTCAATACAATAGGCCTATCACAATTATAATCCGCTTTCCTGAGAGTAGGAGCATTCTGCAATAACTTCTTCAATTTCCGCATGGCTCTAGTGTGGCTCTCATCCCAATAAAATTTCTGCCCCTTTCGAAGCAACTAATACAAACAATCTGCAATTTGTGCAAAATGAGGTATCCAAATCATATAAAACACGCAAGCACCAATGAATCTCCGTACCTCAGAAGTGGTAGAACAATACTCTGCAATCTTGCCTATAGCATTCACCTTATCAGGTGAGGGTTTCCTGCCATAATATCCACACATATGCCCAACAATGACAACCTCATTCACTCCAAAAACAGATTTTTGCCTTGAAAGTGTCAAGTTCACTTCTTCTAACCTGGCCAAAATCTTCTCACATGCTGAAATATGATCAGCCACAAAGTATCTGCATCCCTGCTCATTTAGGCTCTCATTCTTCTCTTCTTCTGCACACCCCTTAATGGGCACATCATCCAAGAAAGGCATAGTAAGCTGAGGTATGTAATCACGAAGGACCTTATGCCTGGCATTCATCATATGTGCAACAGAATTAGTGGCACCTTGAGGCAAGGTACACATCCTGACAAGCCCAATAGGAGTTCTCATGGTGGTTATGTCCCTGCTTTCCAAAGCCAGCTGGAACTGATCATAACCTGAATACAAATCACCCAAAGAATAGATGGCACGTCCAGCAAATGCCTCTGCAAACTCATCCACAACTGGACCTATACCAACATTCCTGATAGTAACTCTATTCACTGGCTGCATGTCCTGAATAAATCGAAGAGTACCATTCTTCTTCGGAACTGTAAACCACCTGTTTGAGTATGGTGCAGATGAAGGCTCAAGGATTCCCATCCTGATTTTCTCATTCAATAAATCAATCAGCTTTGGCAAGTGTGCTTTAGGCACTGGAATAGGTCGGAGATTCCATGGAATATGAGGAATAGTAAAGATGACCATAGGAGCAACAATATCAGGATTCACACATCCAATCTCATGTGGGACAAAAGCAAATCCCCTTCCATGACGCTCAAGCATCTCCTGAAAGCATTGCTTCTCCATGGGTAACAAGAAATCACCATTTCCAATTTTCAATTCAGCAAGTGTCTCTGCTGAAAATTTATGACCAATATGCTCCGGATTCCTCAAAATTTGCTGTTTAGCAACCCTCTCTATTTGCTGATCACTGTCAGGTGGAAGCGGTACAGCAACCGGCTTCACCTTCTTATCCACAGTTTTGTATTTCGTGTCAACCCTGGCTTCATTATGCTCTTCTGCATTACATAAACCTTGCTGTAAATCAGCAATTCTGCACTCCAATGGCTGAATATTCTCAGCCCTCTGCTCTATGGACTGCATAGAAACAGCCCCAAACTCTGAATGCTGAAATATTTCAGCAGTAAACTCTGTTGGCTGAAAATTTTCAGCCCTCTGTCTCTCTGAAAGCTGATCATAACCAGCTGGAAACTCTGTTTGCTGAATTTCTTCAGCACTCAATACTCTTTGCTGAGTTACCTCAGCCTCTGACTCAATCTGTGACATAAAATCTGCAATTTCATGAAACATGTCCAGGGACTGCACTAATACATTACCATGACAATTCAGCATATCAGTTTTCAGCATATCTCCCATCTCTGTCATCGTATCTGCACAAATCACACTGTCATACATACCATCTATGTGCTCATCATCCTCCAAAATTCCTGCATTTTTCAAAATTTTCTCCTTCCTGCATATATACTGCCTGGCAGCTCTAGACAATCTAGAAGTCTTCTGATAGCTCATCGAACTGTTTGCTGAAATCCCAACATAACCGGAGGAGAAAACACTGCTGCTGCCAGGAGGCGAGAACTCCAATCTCCTCTGCTCTGTAGCACCGTCGTCTCGCGAAACGGCGGTACCTAATGAAAACCCAAATCCCTCACAGTGGGCAAGGGTGCATCTCTGAGAGTATCCCTGTTTCTAACATGGTTCACACATACAGTCATAAACTGAACTGCTCTCATACCATCTTTACTGCGAATCCGTGCATAAGCAGATCCATCATCCATGACCTTTGTCTCCATGCGCATCTCTGTAATGAATGGCTGACCAAGAATTATGGGATAAGAGCATGAATCCTGCACAAAGAAATGAAAATCCTCCTCTACATCACCAATAGAAACCCTGACACTAGGGCAAGCAGCATATAAATCACCTGCAGTGTTATTGGCGGCTCTCATACGCCACCCATGCTCTACATCCATAGGCCATCTGTTACTCTCATAAACTCCACGAACAATGAGATTAATCTCTGAACCATGATCAACCAATGCAACATAAGGCACCTGTTTCTCTCCAACCTTTACCATCGTCTCTGTAGTTGCCCTAGCCCAATGGCTCCGCGAAAAGTGACTACGCGGTATCAAAACAGGCTCATCAATTTCAACATAATGCATAGGCTGAACCCTCTTCTCTACCTGCGGAAAAACAGAAGCATTATCAAATATGACCTCATCATCATCCTCATCCAACTCTCCAATCAAAACTCCCTGTGTATCAGTGGTAGCCAATGCATGTCTTTTCCTCTTCAGGACCTCCTGAAACTGATCCTGAAACTCTCTTTTTGAGATGCCCAAAATCTCGGAAATAGTGAAAGTCACCTCACTGCCAAGTATCTTATCATTAAAGATTTTCTTCATATCTGTAGATGTCTCAATATCGGACATCAATCTGAATCCTGGTTGCTTTCTCTCTCTAGGCTCTTGCCTATTTTCCCTCTTTTGAGCATCCTCCATCTGTCGATCTGGCCCTGGTCTTGAAGACGGTCCTGCAGTAGGTGGAGTAACAAACTCACCCCCTCTAGTCTTCTTAGCTGCACTTGGATTGTCTTCATCCCTCTTACGCTTCTCCTCAACAAATACATCTGCACCATGAGATTTAGCCAAATAAGCATAAATAGAATACCTGTCAACAAGCGAGTCCCAACCTGTCTCTGATCTGATGCTAGAGCCTGCACTAGTCAAAACAGTTTGCTGAATTTTTCCCTTGTTTGCAGTCTCCATAGCATAAGTCCATAGTGCGGACTGAGTCTCCGATCCTTTCTCAATCTGTACTCCATATGCAGAAGCTTCACCTCTAGCCGTCACATAAGAAGTACGCGCAGCCATGTCCTCCACTAACTTCTTCATTCCACCTTTACCAAAGTTGGTAGCAAGTGGAGCTCCTGTCTCAGTCAACCAAATCTTACCATCTTGCCCCCAATATACCAAATTCTGCCTCCTTGCATCCTGGAAAGAGTCACAATCCCTGCAATGCTGATGCTCCGTACTATCACACCAAATACATCTTCGATCTCTCCTAGGAGCACTAGGAGCACTCCTAGGTGCAGTAGGAGCACTAGAAGAAGTAGTAGGCACAGTCGAAGCAAACTGCTCCTTCAACTTACCCACCAACTCCGCTTTGACTGACTCAAGTGTCAAATATGTGATTCCTTTGATTATATCATCAATAGAGGTAGGTACCGATGGAGTGGATGGTTTTGGAGCAGAAGGTGTAGGCATTGGTCGTGGAACATGAGGAATAGGTGAAGCAGAAACAGTAGGCACTGGCATAGGCCAAGAAACTGGCTGAGGAGGAGAAGAAATAACAGGGATAGAAGTAGGCATAGGAGCAGATGATGGTGTAGGTGTCATGGAACCATTCTGTAGGCGAGTCTTCCATATCCTCCTCTTGGTCAAAGTCGAGACTGCATCCAGAGCATCCTGCCAATCAGTTTTAAGACCCATAGGCTTCGTGCGATCTTCAAGAAGCTCACCCAATTCTTCTTGAAGAGCAGGATCTGCAGCTTGCAAGAAAAGTTCAACTTTTTCAACATCCAATGCTCTTTGTTCAATAGCATCAAGTTGACTATACCTCTCTTCGAATTCTCGAATCAACTCCGAAGCAGCAAGACCTTTGTTTGGCATGTAGACCCACTCTCGGAATGACCGCCGAGTAGCCATACCAAAGTCCTCAAGGAAATATTCTTCTTTAAGAGCCTTCTTAAAATCTTGCCAATGTGTATTTTGAATAAATAAATCAGTCACCTTTGTCCTCAAAGAAGGTGTGACAAGACGAAGGAAGTACTTACTCATAAGTCCAGCAGGAACTCCAAAAAACCCCATCTTGATCTCATATGTCTTCAAATATGCTGAAACATTACGCCCGTCAAATAGCTTCTTCTCACTCTCAACTGCTTCAATAGCCTTAGTCGCGCTATTTGCATTCTCCTACTCCGAGTAGAGTTGCCTTTGCTGAGACAACTGCTGTTGATGCAATTGTTGTTGCTGCTGCATATACATTTGTGTTTGCTGATTTTGGAGCTGCATATACATGGACATATTCTGCAAAATCTGTTTTAGATCCTCCGTTGAAGTACTTGACGCAGCAGTCATAGATGGAGCTGAAGTAGAGGCAGCTGGAATTGTAGAAGAAATAGAGGCTGAAGTGTCTCCCATCCTGAAATTTCTGCGACGCTTTCACGTCGGGTTCACCAAAGATGTCGAAGGGTTTGTGAAAGCAATGTCGCAACCACAGAAGTCCTTGATAAATTCCAGAATAGAAGATCAAACAGGTGAATAAGAAAAATGAGAAAAATGATGTCAAATAGTATTCATATTTCTGTCATGAAGTTTGCAAAATACAGGATGACTTCAACTGATTTTAGGCCTCTTAATTTGATTCTGCAGCATTTGTAGATTCTTGACCTCAAGTCATAAAGTAGAAGAGCCTCCATTCGTTGCAATTGTCTCAAAGAATGATAGTGGGGTCGCACCCTTAGCAATGTAATTCAGAATTTGTCTCTCCTTACTCAGTATAGTATTTGTCTCATATGAAGTTAAAGCATGATATTAACAACATCTTTCATCTTCCATAGTTTCATGACAGAGTACATGAAGTTCAAGGCAACGTAATATGACACCGACAGCAACTATATATGCAGGCTACTGTATGTGTACAGTAAAGTTCCACAGTTATTAACTTCACAATCCTCGTAAATAAGTAGTTAATACGGATATTTTGCTCCAATCTGTGGAAATATGAAGTCACTTTCCGGGCACGATAGAGTCTAATCCACATAAGGTATCTTACTATCTCTCTTCTACCCGTTCTCTGGTATATTGCATCAAACGGTAAGCAGGCAAGCACATCTGGAATAAGGTCAGACTTTGCATATCTGAGGGCAATACGACGATGATCAACCACCTACTTATAAGTCTCTCGATCTTTATGTGCAACAAAGAAGTTGACACATATATCAATAACAAATGTAAACTGACTAACTTGATCAATCCACCATAGATTCTTTGGAAGACCTCTAAAAAATCCGAACTCAACTGTAGCCATTGTGACTATCGCAAAATAGAGTGACACAACATAGCATCTGCATCCTGCACACTCCGTTACATTGAAGAAGGTGCCGTCAGAAAAAAAAACCACCACAGGCCATCAAAGGAACAGCAAGTGATGTCATATCAGCTACACAGAGGGTGAGAGGGATTTCGAGAGGTCGACGGCATTGGCGAGCTCAGATAGGCATATAGAAGGTGACTTGCAAACAAAGCGACGGCATACAAAGATCAAGAAGTCGACATAGAGCTCTAATTCCGTATAGCAGAATAGCCTCCATAAGTGTTTTCCCATTAATTTCGACATTATTGAACGTCTTCTCAATCTCTGGAACAAAACTGTTCAAGTTGCTTCTTACAAGAGTCACAATCATGCGTCCATCCTTGTCGTCGATACTGGGTTCCTTCTTCAAGCATTTGATTGAGACTCTGAAAGTCTGGGCTGTCAGTGGTAAATTTGCTTCGTCAACAGCAGCTCGAGTTGACCGGAATCAGTCGCTAGATTTTATTGAATGGAGCCTCACGATAGGATCGATAGGATTGTTTGGAGACCTTTCAAAGCACAAAAGCTCTTCACTTTGCTTGATCAAAAGGACAGTAGCAAGCGGCCGAGGCCTATGAAAAAGGACATTAATACTGCTTCTTCCTGTTTAATCCAGCGAACCATCATCGTCTTCTCCTATCTTCATTTGTTTCTTCATCGTCGACTACCTTCGACTTCTCTTCGTTCCACCTCTTTTGTTTTTCTGCAACCTCGCTCCTTTGTTCTCGTTTCCATGAAGCTCTCTCTTCCCCTCTCCGATTAGCCTTTTTCAATGGCTATTCGGGCTTACTTTTACAGGAGCTGAGACCTTCCCTTTCCTCGCACACGTCCCCTATGTTCTTCATCCTGAACTTCCCACAGTTTTTCTGCGTCTCCCTCTCTTCTGCTTCCCGTCTATTTTCCTCCTTCACGATTCCAAAAAAAACTCTTTCTCTTTTTTTCCGGATTCCCTGTTCTCTCTGCTATTTCTCTCCTTTCTTTCCCAATTAGCATCGCTCCTTTTCTGTAACCAATGCTTTTTCTGTTGAAGCCTCCTTTCCCCAGCTGATGCCGTCCTCCCTTTTCGGATTTCCCTCCTTTTCATTTAACCGGCCGCTAGCATTTATTATTTTATGTACATCATGATACTTGGATCCATACAGTAGCACAGTACTCCCACCTTTGCTGTGCCCAATTATAGCTTTCACAATACGCCCCCGCTGCATCCAATGAGCTACCACAGAACGAAGGTCCTCCACTTCTTTAGAATAGTTGCCAAATTGAAATTCACCCTCACTTTCTCCGTTGCCTGAGAAGTCGAATTTGAAAACTGTTAGGCCTGCTTCAACTAGCATGGATGTGATATTGGCATGGAGTTCACAATCCTTTGAGAAATCCTTGGATATTTGTAAGACTGCTTGTTTAATATCTGTATTAAGGCGCTCCATCAAGCTGTCCCTAGTTATACGAAATATAACTTTCCCGGTTTTATCTTTGAAATCCAAAAACCCTGCTTTGTCAATCTCATGCATAAAATTGTTCCCAAGGAACTGTTGCAGTCCCCTTAAAAAAACCGACTTCCACAAAGAAGAATATAAGTAATAACTCCAATTCTCCCAAACATCAGCCTCTGTGCTGTATGAGGTGCAACATAGTAGGCACTTCCCATGATGTCATTAAGTCTCTCCTCTGGCTTGACAAAAACCGATTGACCAAAATCAATAGCCTTCATTGATGCAGCTTCATCCTTCGTTGTGAAAAGAAAATTCTCTGGCTTCAAACCCCGATGAGCAACACCTTGCAAGTGGCAGAAGGATACTATGTTCAAAATTTGCACCACAATAACCTTTGCATCCTCCTCAAAGTATCTTCCACCCCGTGAGAGAATGCGATCCAACAACTCTCCTCCCTCGCAAAGTTCCATAATCGGTATATCTTGAAATAAGTGTAGCCCATGAGATTGCATCTCAAGTTACCAGTCTACCAAATTCCTTATTCTTCTCCATCTTCGGCATAGAATGAAAGAGCAAACATAACAACTAAGTATGTACAAAGTAACAAATCTCATGCACAACTTTTGGGTGGTTTTCACATCTCAAATGCGCAGCAATATGACATCCACCCCCTCTAATCCTGCGCATCCTCCGGATGGGCCAACTACCCATGATCATTATCATCAAGATCCACAAACAAATCAATCTCTTCGTTATGCATTTCCGGTAGATCAACAAGATATCCAGCCATATCATCTGTCTCTTCCATTGGAGTTTCTTGTCGTTGCTCTTCTCTTGAAAATTCTTCCAAAGCATAATCTTCATCATCTCTTTTCTTGAAAATCTTGATTCTTTTTCCAGCAATAGGCACTCTAAGCACTGTTCCATCCAATTCTGTCAGCTCATATGTTGCATTATCAAAGACATGTCTGACTATGTATGGCCCAAACCATCTTTTCACCATCTTCCGAAGTGCAGTATGCTGATTTTCAAGGCTGCTATCAAAGACCAATACCCAATCTCCCTCTTCTATTGCTCTAGGCCGCAAGCGATGCCTGCTATCAAACCTGTCCTTGTTCCTTAGTCTAGCAACTTTCAACCTGTCAATAGCTAGCTGAATATCCTCAGGTCTCCTCTCCAACTGTCGAATCCGAAGAGCTAAGAGCTCCTCTCTCGTCAAATCCTCCTGCCAAGGTAAAACTGACCAAGTCAAAGCACAAGTCTCAATCGGCATAACAGGTTTCTGACCATACATCAACTCTGCAGGCATATATCCTGTGGTAACACTATGAGTCGTACGATCAGCCCACAAAGCAAATGGTAGAAGTCTCGGCCATTCTCCAATCCGTCCTCTGCATGCTTTGGCTAATGCTTTCACTATGGGCGGATGCCCTCTTTCACTCTTCCCATTTCCTTCTGGATTATATGCTGTGGTTAGAGCCAATTTGATTCCTAGCTGAGAGAAAAACTCCCTAGCTTCATCTGCATCCAATTCACCACGATCCGCAGTGATCTTACCCACACAACCATACCTGCAGAAAATTTCCTCCAATAAGAACTTACACACTGCACTAGTGGTCTTCGTTCTCAAAGATCTGCCCTCAACATGATTAGTAAGATCCTCTCTAGCCAAAACAATGTACCTCATCTGCCATAGACCCATAGGCATGGTAACCAAATCAACTACCAACTTATAATGAATGCATAGCGGATAGGTCGGATGAAGCTCATCTCTATGACGCACTACTGAATACATCTGGCAGTCTCTGCAAGTCTCAACAAAGTGAGAAACATCTCTGTACATGCCTTTCCACCAATATTTCTCCCTGATTTTCTCATAAGTAGCCCATACTCCTCTATGACCAGCCCAAGGACTCTCATGAAACTCCCTCATCACCTGTAACTGTGTCTCTCGATCGCAGACAACCCGCAAAGGTAATCCGCCTCTTTTCTTCGGATGCTTCCAAAGAAATCCATCCTTGAGAAAATAACCATAGGCTTTCCTTCTGATCTTCTTAAACTCTTCATCTGTCCATTCATCTCTTTTGCTTAGTGTACTAAGGTACCTGCCAATCTGCAACCAATCTCCAACATAAAGTTCTTCTGTAAAAGCCACAATATCAAAGACATGACAAACATGATCAACCATAGTGGCTGAAATTTCTGCATCATCCTCTTCTGCAAGTAGAGTCTCCTCATCATCATACCTGGCTCTAGACAACATATCTGCCACTGGATTATCCTTCCCTGCTATGTGTTTAAATTCCGGATTTAATGACTTGATGTATGCAATCCATCTCAACATAGCTATATCCGGAGTAGAGCAACTCGTAATCATACCAATCAATGGCAAGCAATCTATCTCTACCACAACTGAAGCTCCAATAAAGTACTCCTTGTCACATTTGAGAGCCGTGACAATCCCCAATAACTCCCTCTTGATTTGCGGATATCTCCTCTGTCTCTCGTTTAGGACTTTCGCCCCAAACCGAATAGCATACCTATTTCCATCTACATCATCTTGACCCACAGCCCAACCTATGCCAATTGGACTAGTGTCAACTGTCAATACAATAGGCCTATCACAATTATAATCCGCTTTCCTGAGAGTAGGAGCATTCTGCAATAACTTCTTCAATTTCCGCATGGCTCTAGTGTGGCTCTCATCCCAATAAAATTTCTGCCCCTTTCGAAGCAACTAATACAAACAATCTGCAATTTGTGCAAAATGAGGTATCCAAATCATATAAAACACGCAAGCACCAATGAATCTCCGTACCTCAGAAGTGGTAGAACAATACTCTGCAATCTTGCCTATAGCATTCACCTTATCAGGTGAGGGTTTCCTGCCATAATATCCACACATATGCCCAACAATGACAACCTCATTCACTCCAAAAACAGATTTTTGCCTTGAAAGTGTCAAGTTCACTTCTTCTAACCTGGCCAAAATCTTCTCACATGCTGAAATATGATCAGCCACAAAGTATCTGCATCCCTGCTCATTTAGGCTCTCATTCTTCTCTTCTTCTGCACACCCCTTAATGGGCACATCATCCAAGAAAGGCATAGTAAGCTGAGGTATGTAATCACGAAGGACCTTATGCATGGCATTCATCATATGTGCAACAGAATTAGTGGCACCTTGAGGCAAGGTACACATCCTGACAAGCCCAATAGGAGTTCTCATGGTGGTTATGTCCCTGCTTTCCAAAGCCAGCTGGAACTGATCATAACCTGAATACAAATCACCCAAAGAATAGATGGCACGTCCAGCAAATGCCTCTGCAAACTCATCCACAACTGGACCTATACCAACATTCCTGATAGTAACTCTATTCACTGGCTGCATGTCCTGAATAAATCGAAGAGTACCATTCTTCTTCGGAACTGTAAACCACCTGTTTGAGTATGGTGCAGATGAAGGCTCAAGGATTCCCATCCTGATTTTCTCATTCAATAAATCAATCAGCTTTGGCAAGTGTGCTTTAGGCACTGGAATAGGTCGGAGATTCCATGGAATATGAGGAATAGTAAAGATGACCATAGGAGCAACAATATCAGGATTCACACATCCAATCTCATGTGGGACAAAAGCAAATCCCCTTCCATGACGCTCAAGCATCTCCTGAAAGCATTGCTTCTCCATGGGTAACAAGAAATCACCATTTCCAATTTTCAATTCAGCAAGTGTCTCTGCTGAAAATTTATGACCAATATGCTCCGGATTCCTCAAAATTTGCTGTTTAGCAACCCTCTCTATTTGCTGATCACTGTCAGGTGGAAGCGGTACAGCAACCGGCTTCACCTTCTTATCCACAGTTTTGTATTTCGTGTCAACCCTGGCTTCATTATGCTCTTCTGCATTACATAAACCTTGCTGTAAATCAGCAATTCTGCACTCCAATGGCTGAATATTCTCAGCCCTCTGCTCTATGGACTGCATAGAAACAGCCCCAAACTCTGAATGCTGAAATATTTCAGCAGTAAACTCTGTTGGCTGAAAATTTTCAGCCCTCTGTCTCTCTGAAAGCTGATCATAACCAGCTGGAAACTCTGTTTGCTGAATTTCTTCAGCACTCAATACTCTTTGCTGAGTTACCTCAGCCTCTGACTCAATCTGTGACATAAAATCTGCAATTTCATGAAACATGTCCAGGGACTGCACTAATACATTACCATGACAATTCAGCATATCAGTTTTCAGCATATCTCCCATCTCTGTCATCGTATCTGCACAAATCACACTGTCATACATACCATCTATGTGCTCATCATCCTCCAAAATTCCTGCATTTTTCAAAATTTTCTCCTTCCTGCATATATACTGCCTGGCAGCTCTAGACAATCTAGAAGTCTTCTGATAGCTCATCGAACTGTTTGCTGAAATCCCAACATAACCGGAGGAGAAAACACTGCTGCTGCCAGGAGGCGAGAACTCCAATCTCCTCTGCTCTGTAGCACCGTCGTCTCGCGAAACGGCGGTACCTAATGAAAACCCAAATCCCTCACAGTGGGCAAGGGTGCATCTCTGAGAGTATCCCTGTTTCTAACATGGTTCACACATACAGTCATAAACTGAACTGCTCTCATACCATCTTTACTGCGAATCCGTGCATAAGCAGATCCATCATCCATGACCTTTGTCTCCATGCGCATCTCTGTAATGAATGGCTGACCAAGAATTATGGGATAAGAGCATGAATCCTGCACAAAGAAATGAAAATCCTCCTCTACATCACCAATAGAAACCCTGACACTAGGGCAAGCAGCATATAAATCACCTGCAGTGTTATTGGCGGCTCTCATACGCCACCCATGCTCTACATCCATAGGCCATCTGTTACTCTCATAAACTCCACGAACAATGAGATTAATCTCTGAACCATGATCAACCAATGCAACATAAGGCACCTGTTTCTCTCCAACCTTTACCATCGTCTCTGTAGTTGCCCTAGCCCAATGGCTCCGCGAAAAGTGACTACGCGGTATCAAAACAGGCTCATCAATTTCAACATAATGCATAGGCTGAACCCTCTTCTCTACCTGCGGAAAAACAGAAGCATTATCAAATATGACCTCATCATCATCCTCATCCAACTCTCCAATCAAAACTCCCTGTGTATCAGTGGTAGCCAATGCATGTCTTTTCCTCTTCAGGACCTCCTGAAACTGATCCTGAAACTCTCTTTTTGAGATGCCCAAAATCTCGGAAATAGTGAAAGTCACCTCACTGCCAAGTATCTTATCATTAAAGATTTTCTTCATATCTGTAGATGTCTCAATATCGGACATCAATCTGAATCCTGGTTGCTTTCTCTCTCTAGGCTCTTGCCTATTTTCCCTCTTTTGAGCATCCTCCATCTGTCGATCTGGCCCTGGTCTTGAAGACGGTCCTGCAGTAGGTGGAGTAACAAACTCACCCCCTCTAGTCTTCTTAGCTGCACTTGGATTGTCTTCATCCCTCTTACGCTTCTCCTCAACAAATACATCTGCACCATGAGATTTAGCCAAATAAGCATAAATAGAATACCTGTCAACAGGCGAGTCCCAACCTGTCTCTGATCTGATGCTAGAGCCTGCACTAGTCAAAACAGTTTGCTGAATTTTTCCCTTGTTTGCAGTCTCCATAGCATAAGTCCATAGTGCGGACTGAGTCTCCGATCCTTTCTCAATCTGTACTCCATATGCAGAAGCTTCACCTCTAGCCGTCACATAAGAAGTACGCGCAGCCATGTCCTCCACTAACTTCTTCATTCCACCTTTACCAAAGTTGGTAGCAAGTGGAGCTCCTGTCTCAGTCAACCAAATCTTACCATCTTGCCCCCAATATACCAAATTCTGCCTCCTTGCATCCTGGAAAGAGTCACAATCCCTGCAATGCTGATGCTCCGTACTATCACACCAAATACATCTTCGATCTCTCCTAGGAGCACTAGGAGCACTCCTAGGTGCAGTAGGAGCACTAGAAGAAGTAGTAGGCACAGTCGAAGCAAACTGCTCCTTCAACTTACCCACCAACTCCGCTTTGACTGACTCAAGTGTCAAATATGTGATTCCTTTGATTATATCATCAATAGAGGTAGGTACCGATGGAGTGGATGGTTTTGGAGCAGAAGGTGTAGGCATTGGTCGTGGAACATGAGGAATAGGTGAAGCAGAAACAGTAGGCACTGGCATAGGCCAAGAAACTGGCTGAGGAGGAGAAGAAATAACAGGGATAGAAGTAGGCATAGGAGCAGATGATGGTGTAGGTGTCATGGAACCATTCTGTAGGCGAGTCTTCCATATCCTCCTCTTGGTCAAAGTCGAGACTGCATCCAGAGCATCCTGCCAATCAGTTTTAAGACCCATAGGCTTCGTGCGATCTTCAAGAAGCTCACCCAATTCTTCTTGAAGAGCAGGATCTGCAGCTTGCAAGAAAAGTTCAACTTTTTCAACATCCAATGCTCTTTGTTCAATAGCATCAAGTTGACTATACCTCTCTTCGAATTCTCGAATCAACTCCGAAGCAGCAAGACCTTTGTTTGGCATGTAGACCCACTCTCGGAATGACCGCCGAGTAGCCATACCAAAGTCCTCAAGGAAATATTCTTCTTTAAGAGCCTTCTTAAAATCTTGCCAATGTGTATTTTGAATAAATAAATCAGTCACCTTTGTCCTCAAAGAAGGTGTGACAAGACGAAGGAAGTACTTACTCATAAGTCCAGCAGGAACTCCAAAAAACCCCATCTTGATCTCATATGTCTTCAAATATGCTGAAACATTACGCCCGTCAAATAGCTTCTTCTCACTCTCAACTGCTTCAATAGCCTTAGTCGCGCTATTTGCATTCTCCTACTCCGAGTAGAGTTGCCTTTGCTGAGACAACTGCTGTTGATGCAATTGTTGTTGCTGCTGCATATACATTTGTGTTTGCTGATTTTGGAGCTGCATATACATGGACATATTCTGCAAAATCTGTTTTAGATCCTCCGTTGAAGTACTTGACGCAGCAGTCATAGACGGAGCTGAAGTAGAGGCAGCTGGAATTGTAGAAGAAATAGAGGCTGAAGTGTCTCCCATCCTGAAATTTCTGCGACGCTTTCACGTCGGGTTCACCAAAGATGTCGAAGGGTTTGTGAAAGCAATGTCGCAACCACAGAAGTCCTTGATAAATTCCAGAATAGAAGATCAAACAGGTGAATAAGAAAAATGAGAAAAATGATGTCAAATAGTATTCATATTTCTGTCATGAAGTTTGCAAAATACAGGATGACTTCAACTGATTTTAGGCCTCTTAATTTGATTCTGCAGCATTTGTAGATTCTTGACCTCAAGTCATAAAGTAGAAGAGCCTCCATTCGTTGCAATTGTCTCAAAGAATGATAGTGGGGTCGCATCCTTAGCAATGTAATTCAGAATTTGTCTCTCCTTACTCAGTATAGTATTTGTCTCATATGAAGTTAAAGCATGATATTAACAACATCTTTCATCTTCCATAGTTTCATGACAGAGTACATGAAGTTCAAGGCAACGTAATATGACACCGACAGCAACTATATATGCAGGCTACTGTATGTGTACAGTAAAGTTCCACAGTTATTAACTTCACAATCCTCGTAAATAAGTAGTTAATACGGATATTTTGCTCCAATCTGTGGAAATATGAAGTCACTTTCTGGGCACGATAGAGTCTAATCCACAGAAGGTATCTTACTATCTCTCTTCTACCCGTTCTCTGGTATATTGCATCAAACGGTAAGCAGGCAAGCACATCTGGAATAAGGTCAGACTTTGCATATCTGAGGGCAATACGACGATGATCAACCACCTACTTATAAGTCTCTCGATCTTTATGTGCAACAAAGAAGTTGACACATATATCTATAACAAATGTAAACTGACCGACTTGATCAATCCACCATAGATTCTTTGGAAGACCTCTAAAAAATCCGAACTCAACTGTAGCCATTGTGACTATCGCAAAATAGAGTGACACAACATAGCATCTGCATCCTGCACACTCCGTTACATTGAAGAAGGTGCCGTCAGAAAAAAAAACCACCACAGGCCATCAAAGGAACAGCAAGTGATGTCATATCAGCTACACAGAGGGTGAGAGGGATTTCGAGAGGTCGACGGCATTGGCGAGCTCAGATAGGCATACAGAAGGTGACTTGCAAACAAAGCGACGGCATACAAAGATCAAGAAGTCGACATAGAGCTCTAATTCCGTATAGCAGAATAGCCTCCATAAGTGTTTTCCCATTAATTTCGACATTATTGAACGTCTTCTCAATCTCTGGAACAAAACTGTTCAAGTTGCTTCTTACAAGAGTCACAATCATGCGTCCATCCTTGTCGTCGATGCTGGGTTCCTTCTTCAAGCATTTGATTGAGACTCTGAAAGTCTGGGCTGTCAGTGGTAAATTTGCTTCGTCAACAGCAGCTCGAGTTGACCGGAATCAGTCGCTAGATTTTATTGAATGGAGCCTCACGATAGGATCGATAGGATTGTTTGGAGACCTTTCAAAGCACAAAAGCTCTTCACTTTGCTTGATCAGAAGGACAGTAGCAAGCGGCCGAGGCCTATGAAAAAGGACATTAATACTACTTCTTCCTGTTTAATCCAGCGAACCATCATCGTCTTCTCCTATCTTCATTTGTTTCTTCATCGTCGACTACCTTCGACTTCTCTTCGTTCCACCTCTTTTGTTTTTCTGCAGCCTCGCTCCTTTGTTCTCGTTTCCATGAAGCTCTCTCTTCCCCTCTCCGATTAGCCTTTTTCAATGGCTATTCGGGCTTACTTTTACAGGAGCTGAGACCTTCCCTTTCCTCGCACACGTCCCCTATGTTCTTCATCCTGAACTTCCCACAGTTTTTCTGCGTCTCCCTCTGTTCTGCTTCCCGTCTATTTTCCTCCTTCACGATTCCAAAAAAAACTCTTTCTCTTTTTTTCCGGATTCCCTGTTCTCTCTGCTATTTCTCTCCTTTCTTTCCCAATTAGCATCGCTCCTTTTCTGTAACCAATGCTTTTTCTGTTGAAGCCTCCTTTCCCCAGCTGATGCCGTCCTCCCTTTTCGAATTTCCCTCCTTTTCATTTAACCGGTCGCTAGCATTTATTATTTTATGTACATCATGATACTTGGATCCATACAGTAGCACAGTACTCCCACCTTTGCTGTGCCCAATTATAGCTTTCACAATACGCCCCCGCTGCATCCAATGAGCTACCACAGAACGAAGGTCCTCCACTTCTTTAGAATAGTTGCCAAATTGAAATTCACCCTCACTTTCTCCGTTGCCTGAGAAGTCGAATTTGAAAACTGTTAGGCCTGCTTCAACTAGCATGGATGTGATATTGGCATGGAGTTCACAATCCTTTGAGGAATCCTTGGATATCTGTAAGACTGCTTGTTTAATATCTGTATTAAGGCGCTCCATCAAGCTGTCCCTAGTTATACGAAATATAACTTTCCCGGTTTTATCTTTGAAATCCAAAAACCCTGCTTTGTCAATCTCATGCATAAAATTGTTTCCAAGGAACTGTTGCAGTCCCCTTAAAAAAACCGACTTCCACAAAGAAGAATATAAGTAATAACTCCAATGCTCCCAAACATCAGTCTCTGTGCTGTATGAGGTGCAACATAGTAGGCACTTCCCATGATGTCATTAAGTCTCTCCTCTGGCTTGACAAAAACCGATTGACCAAAATCAATAGCCTTCATTGATGTAGCTTCATCCTTCGTTGTGAAAAGAAAATTCTCTGGCTTCAAACCCCGATGAACAACACCTTGCAAGTGGCAGAAGGATACTATGTTCAAAATTTGCACCACAATAACCTTTGCATCCTCCTCAGAGTATCTTCCACCCCGTGAGAGAATGCGATCCAACAACTCTCCTCCCTCGCAAAGTTCCATAATCGGTATATCTTGAAATAAGTGTAGCCCATGAGATTGCATCTCAAGTTACCAGTCTACCAAATTCCTTATTCTTCTCCATCTTCGGCATAGAATGAAAGAGCAAACATAACAACTAAGTATGTACAAAGTAACAAATCTCATGCACAACTTTTGGGTGGTTTTCACATCTCAAATGCGCAGCAATACGACAACGGAACAAAATATGGATGATTTAATGGCTGAAGGCAATCTTCCTGAACCTACGATGGAACAAAAATTGGATTTAATTATGATGCAGCTTGATGAAGAACGAAGAGCCCGACAAGCTTTGCAAGTTCAATTGGCCAATTTACAACAATCTACCACTGACAAAAATGGACCACAACCTGAAGATCTTATCCGATGTACCATCGATGCAACACTTGAAGCTCAATCCATCCGCAAAGAAACAAAGATAAGTAAAAGAAATTTCAAATTCATATTTTCAATGGATCTCGAGATGGAAAGACTGTACTTCCATTTATCAGTCCGTTTGATGACTACTTTCATGAAGAGACATACTGTAATATTTCCACGTGATCGTATCCTAAATATTACTTCCCACACGCCATGCAAACCCTGTGCAAAGGGTATCTCTCGCATTTAAATTATTGGCCGCGTAATGTGTGAGCCGCACGCGGGAAATAGGGTCCTCTGCGAATGGTAAATCGAACCGGGTGTTCAAAACCGCAAGCCACACGGAAACACCCTCTTGGGAGGGGCAATTTAATTAAATAAATGCAAATTTTTTTTATGTTTATCCCTTCCCCCAGCCGATGCATGGCTGGAGGAAAGGGAGTGTGTGGGGGGAGGATGGCAAAGTGGGGGTTTGCATGGGGGAGTTCCCCACGTGGGTGGAGACCCCCTTCCCCACCCCCAAGGCCTATAAAAACACCCCCCATCAAGGGGGTGTGTTTAGGAGGAGAGAGGGAAGGAAGAGGAGGAAAGACTGTGGAAAGGAGGAGCTGTGAGAAGGAGACGTGAAGGAGGTGAAGTCGTCGCCGTGAAGAGGCCGCCAGTCCGTCGCGCTGCCGCCCAGCCAACGCCACTCGCTGCTGCCGCCCCAGTCCGCCGCTGCTGCCACCACAGTCGCCAGGCCGCCATCCCACCACCACGCTGTCCACGACGTTTCCCCTGCCCACGTGTTCTCTGAAGAAGAAGCTTCTTTGGAAGCTTCTTTAGAAGCTTCCAAAAAGGGGCCTCAATAACCCCTCTTCACACAGCCCTCTTCCACCATTTGTAAAAAGGAGGCCTCCATAACCCCTTTTCCCACCACCTGGCCCAAAAGGCACTTTTCCACCCATTTCCAAAGGCACTTTCCCACCACTGTCCCGAGATACCCTTCCCACCACAATTTCGAGGAAGGACCATTAACACCTTTTTTCGGGAATTGAAGAGGGCCTATAAGGATCCCACTAGACCGACGAAAAGGGTCCCGCGAAGTCCTTTAAGGCCCTTCTCCGCAAGCGACCTACCGTAAAAGGATCTTCCGCCTACGAGGAAAGCAAAGGCCGGAAGGTTGCGTGTAAAAGCAGAACAATCCGTAGGCGACGAAAGCGAGTTCAGAAACCTAACCTACGTGTGCAATGGCTCCAAAAAGATCCCAAGAGGCGACCGCGGGAGGCTCGACTCCGAATGTGCAAGTGGACATCACCCCGACTCCACAAGTCCAGGTTCTTCCGTGTTAATTCCACATAAGGAAATGATTAGGCGCGCTTAGAAAGGAAATTGCACTTTTACGTTTAATTTGCATATGGAAATTGAAAGAAATGCATCTTTTGAACATTATGAAAGATTGAACGATTAGAGGGTTAGATGCATGTAGTTGGTACCTTATCAAGGTAAGGAATCTAATCCTAAGCAAGGAAACAGAATTTATATGTGCATTATTTGTCATCCTAGATATGGTAGATTAAGCGTATACTGCACATTAGGTAACATACCTCTCGTAATGATTTCATAGGAAAAGGTTAAGCGCCAAAAGGTTTCATTCGGAAAGAATTAATAGGGTACTAAAGTGAACGTATGACTTGCAAAATAGTTATAAGATGGAATAGAATAACACTAGTTTCGCTTGTGTTTCACCAACGACTTCGTGGCTAGGAGAATGTTAGAAATTGCGTAGTCGTCATGAGAAAAAGGTCAATCATTAAGAGCAGTAATTAGGTGTAAAAGCATAGGATGAAAAAGGATAAACAACAAGGTTGTAGGTACGACTATTGATGTAAGATCTAGTAGGAGGTCCTAGGAAAAGTTAGTAACCAAATTATCGTGCACCAAGGAAAGATTGTATGATTCGCCAATGCATAAGTTTCGAGAGCATAGACTACAAAGTATAGGCTTGATTAATTAGGAAAGTTAAGTATTTGCCTTGAAGCAAATGACCGACAATAAACTAAAGCGACATGGTCGCTGGATCCTGCCACAATAAACCTAATGTATTGGAAGGGTATGACCCTAACCCAAGAATGATAGGAATCTTGCTAAGTTGCAATTGATTCCGGATCGAATGCGGGTTGCATTCGGAGATAAGGAGTAAATCCTTAACAAGTTTGCCAGCTAAACGACCATTGAAATTGATTGTGCTTGTAACAGTTTAGAAAGGACTGTTTGCATTGTTTGCTCAATGAACTAAAGGATGAAAATATATCTAAAGCTTCAGGTTGGTGCCTGAGAGGCAGCTTCAGTTACCCTCGACTGCCTGCCTGACCCTAACCAAGGGGGTTGTGAACCGCGCCGGGAACGTGGACCGAACCCGCCGTGAGAGGTCTCTCCGTTGAGTTCTGCTTGGAGCAGGAGGACGCTTGGGTGCCAGAGGGGGCTCTGGCCGTAAATCCCTCGCCTTCCGGGCCCTGCACAAGAGACTAACGTGACTCGGGATTGGATCTCGAGGCCCGCAAACTAGTCTACGGGCGGAAACTTGGGATAGTAATCACAGGAAGGATTACTGGATAGCCTTCGGGCAGATTATGAATACGCCTACGGGCGGGAACTCCTTGTATTCCAAAGATAAAAGGATAAAATGATAATAAAGGAGCTGTTTGGCATTGTTTTCTTTATGTCCTGTGATAAGATTACGTGAAGGAACCAGTGCTTAACAGGGTTAATCAAGGAAGCTGTTTGTATGTGTCAAACTAATGTGGTAGGTAATTACATAACTAAAACAAACCGAGGAAAGTGCGGAGGATGGAGCATGGGTCTGTCCTACGGATGGGTGGTCCCGGTTAGCCGGAAACTTTTCTCAAGGTCTTCGACGAACAGAAGGATGATCGTCATCACCAAAACAAGCAAGGAGAACAATGACTTGGAAGTACCGATTACCCGATTCAGGCTGTTTTAGGGGAACGGAATGGGACTATGCCTTTGGCAGAGAGGTCGAGCCTTGCATCCCTCTCATTTCCCATTCTCCTTGAACCAAGTGCAGCATGAATTCGCTTCAGACCGGGCGTTCTGCGTAAAGTAGTTCGATCAGGTCTGACGCTAGTCGCTGTTAGCAAACAACCAAACAATTCCGTTCGATCCTAAGTGGAAAGCGCCCAGGACACTTCCGTTACGGGGCAGACGCGGAAAGTCCTAGATTACAAAACCCGCAACATTCCATGGGAGTGCCGGGTGGAGTCTTCTAGACAACCTTTCCGATGGACTGCTAAGACGTGTCCTAGAGGATGTTAGTGGACACGTTACAGTTGGTATCAGAGCCGACTTATAATGGAATTGTTTCCATAAGATTTCATTAGAAGTGAAGTAAAGAATTTGTTCCTATCCAAACATTTTCTCATCTTCGATACTGTCTTGCAGAATTACGAGGCGTGGAACAAATTTTTGGTGTTCCGGATCATGTTCATGACTGCGATGCATTCTCCGCATTATAGGCCGAGAATTGAGATGATGAACATCTTGGAACAGATTTATAACCCATCACCTCTATATATAGAGCGAAGATGGACTGGGTCTTCAGGAATCTACTACATAGCTGCCCACCGGTTTGCTTATCTACAAACCAACTTGAAGAGGATCAAGTGGTTGGAAGATTTGAAAGTCGTGAGGCTGTTCATTTTTGTGGAAGCTCACGTGAATTCGACTTTGCATATTCAAGGTCGGAGGGTTGAATTAAACTCATATGTTTATGAGGAAGTAACCCGTGTAATTCCAGCTGATAGGATCAAGGTATTGGGACGCCATGGGAAGTATGGTTTCCAGCGGAAAGGATATCCCGAACTTCCGATGAATTATCGATTCCTAAAGATACATGACCCAAAACCCTACTACTATACAGTTCCTGTAGACAAATCCAATACTATATTGTTTTCCCCAAACTAAATGTAATGATTGGATTATCATCGCTCGAGTTGTTGTATGAGGCTACGCCATATAAAAATAAATAAGGACTTCTTTTATCACTATCCGATTGTGCATCAAAGTTGTTGCAAAAAGTCTAGTTGCTTCATGAGTTACGAATTAGCTGAACTAAAGATAAGCTAATGGCAATTATCATATAATAACGTTAAGAAAACTTTTACGCCAGGCACAACCCCAGGTACAGGTTCCAAATTCACCCCCTACATCAAGTACTACTGTAATCCAGGAGAAGAAGTTCCTCCTCAAACAGATAAAGCCACCCGAGTTTGACGGGAGAGGCAGATTCGTCCAGTCGGACGCTGAGATTTGGATTGAATCTATGGAGGACTACTTCGAAGCCGCTGGCACTGCACCAACCAATCAGGCCATGCTCGCCAAATTAAAACTCACCGGTGAAGCCAGACTATGGTGGAAACAATGGTGCAGGGATCAAGGGATTTCAGAGGGGTCCGTTACCTGGGAGAAGTTAAAGCAAGCCGTGCAAGGGAGATATTTGCCGCCTGCATATCGTACTCAGAAAATGAATGAGTTCTATGAGCTAAAACAGTTAGGACTCACGCTGGACGCATATTACTCTAAGTTTGTCTCACTCTTGAAGTATGCGCCACGAATGGACACGACACAGCAGGTGTCCAAATTTTGCGCAGGCTTAAATCCACCTGTAAATACCCGTCTCGAATCTATGAGACCATCAGATCTTCAGGA
Organism: Lygodium microphyllum; assembly: GCF_053477565.2. Classification (NCBI taxonomy): domain Eukaryota; kingdom Viridiplantae; phylum Streptophyta; class Polypodiopsida; order Schizaeales; family Lygodiaceae; genus Lygodium; species Lygodium microphyllum. The sequence goes on along the minus strand of NC_141152.1, from coordinate 23,439,524 downwards.
TGCACTCATTCGAGCGGCACCCATAATTCAGGAAGTGCAAGCTAAACCAAGGAGTATTAAGAATTGGTCTTATAGCGACCCAAGCGGAGGAGCATTCAGACCCCAGGTTAAGAGAGTTCAAGGCCACAATCAAGGACAAAGAAAGAAAGCAAGGACAAATAACGTCAACAACTTTGTTCCTACTCACGGTAATGGCCGAAACATCCGATGTTTCCACTGCAATGAACTCGGTCACTTCAGAAAGCAATGCCCCAACCTCAGCGAGGGACACCGTCAAGGTATTGGCCACGGTCAGGGAGAGACAGTTGAGATCTAGAACCTTGAGAGAATGCCTCGTCCAGTGGCAAGATTATCCCGAAGAGGATGCTACCTGGATGGATGAAAGCTCTCTCAATCTTCAATATCCCCAGTTTATCTCGAGATGAGGACATCTCGATTCTTCTAAGGGGGAGAGAATGTAATATTTCCACGTGATCGTATCCTAAATATTACTTCCCACACGCCGTGCAAACCCTATGCAAAGGGTATCTCTCGCATTTAAATTATTGGCCGCGTAATGTGTGAGCCGCACGCAGGAAATAGGGTCCTCTGCGAATGGTAAATCGAACCGGGTGTTCAAAACCGCAAGCCACACGGAAACACCCTCTTGGGAGGGGCAATTTAATTAAATAAATGCAATTTTTTTTTATGTTTATCCCTTCCCCCAGCCGATGCATGGCTGGAGGAAAGGGAGTGTGTGGGGGGAGGATGGCAAAGTGGGGGTTTGCATGGGGGAGTTCCCCACGTGGGTGGAGACCCCCTTCCCCACCCCCAAGGCCTATAAAAACACCCCCCATCAAGGGGGTGTGTTTAGGAGGAGAGAGGGAAGGAAGAGGAGGAAAGACTGTGGAAAGGAGGAGCTGTGAGAAGGAGACGTGAAGGAGGTGAAGTCGTTGCCGTGAAGAGGCCGCCAGTCCGTCGCGCTGCCGCCCAGCCAACGCCACTCGCTGCTGCCGCCCCAGTCCGCCGCTGCTGCCGCCACAGTCGCCAGGCCGCCATCCCACCACCACGCTGTCCACGACGTTTCCCCTGCCCACGTGTTCTCTGAAGAAGAAGCTTCTTTGGAAGCTTCTTTAGAAGCTTCCAAAAAGGGGCCTCAATAACCCCTCTTCACACGGCCCTCTTCCACCATTTGTAAAAAGGAGGCCTCCATAACCCCTTTTCCCACCACCTGGCCCAAAAGGCACTTTTCCACCCATTTCCAAAGGCACTTTCCCACCACTGTCCCGAGATACCCTTCCCACCACAATTTCGAGGAAGGACCATTAACACCTTTTTTCGGGAATTGAAGAGGGTCTATAAGGATCCCACTAGACCGACGAAAAGGGTCCCGCGAAGTCCTTTAAGGCCCTTCTCCGCAAGCGACCTACCGTAAAAGGATCTTCCGCCTACGAGGAAAGCAAAGGCCGGAAGGTTGCGTGTAAAAGCAGAACAATCCGTAGGCGACGAAAGCGAGTTCAGAAACCTAACCTACGTGTGCAATGGCTCCAAAAAGATCCCAAGAGGCGACCGCGGGAGGCTCGACTCCGAATGTGCAAGTGGACATCACCCCGACTCCACAAGTCCAGGTTCTTCCGTGTTAATTCCGCATAAGGAAATGATTAGGCGCGCTTAGAAAGGAAATTGCACTTTTACGTTTAATTTGCATATGGAAATTGAAAGAAATGCATATTTTGAACATTATGAAAGATTGAACGATTAGAGGGTTAGATGCATGTAGTTGGTACCTTATCAAGGTAAGGAATCTAATCCTAAGCAAGGAAACAGAATTTATATGTGCATTATTTGTCATCCTAGATATGGTAGATTAAGCGTATACTGCACATTAGGTAACATACCTCTCGTAATGATTTCATAGGAAAAGGTTAAGCGCCAAAAGGTTTCATTCGGAAAGAATTAATAGGGTACTAAAGTGAACGTATGACTTGCAAAATAGTTATAAGATGGAATAGAATAACACTAGTTTCGCTTGTGTTTCACCAACGACTTCGTGGCTAGGAGAATGTTAGAAATTGCGTAGTCGTCATGAGAAAAAGGTCAATCATTAAGAGCAGTAATTAGGTGTAAAAGCATAGGATGAAAAAGGATAAACAACAAGGTTGTAGGTACGACTATTGATGTAAGATCTAGTAGGAGGTCCTAGGAAAAGTTAGTAACCAAATTATCGTGCACCAAGGAAAGATTGTATGATTCGCCAATGCATAAGTTTCGAGAGCATAGACTACAAAGTATAGGCTTGATTAATTAGGAAAGTTAAGTATTTGCCTTGAAGCAAATGACCGACAATAAACTAAAGCGACATGGTCGCTGGATCCTGCCACAATAAACCTAATGTATTGGAAGGGTATGACCCTAACCCAAGAATGATAGGAATCTTGCTAAGTTGCAATTGATTCCGGATCGAATGCGGGTTGCATTCGGAGATAAGGAGTCAATCCTTAACAAGTTTGCCAGCTAAACGACCATTGAAATTGATTGTGCTTGTAACAGTTTAGAAAGGACTGTTTGCATTGTTTGCTCAATGAACTAAAGGATGAAAATATATCTAAAGCTTCAGGTTGGTGCCTGAGAGGCAGCTTCAGTTACCCCCGACTGCCTGCCTGACCCTAACCAAGGGGGTTGTGAACCGCGCCGGGAACGTGGACCGAACCCGCCGTGAGAGGTCTCTCCGTTGAGTTCTGCTTGGAGCAGGAGGACGCTTGGGTGCCAGAGGGGGCTCTAGCCGTAAATCCCTCGCCTTCCGGGCCCTGCACAAGAGACTAACGTGACTCGGGATTGGATCTCGAGGCCCGCATACTAGTCTACGGGCGGAAACTTGGGATAGTAATCACAGGAAGGATTACTGGATAGCCTTCGGGCAGATTATGAATACGCCTACGGGCGGGAACTCCTTGTATTCCAAAGATAAAAGGATAAAATGATAATAAAGGAGCTGTTTGGCATTGTTTTCTTTATGTCCTGTGATAAGATTACGTGAAGGAACCAGTGCTTAACAGGGTTAATCAAGGAAGCTGTTTGTATGTGTCAAACTAATGTGGTAGGTAATTACATAACTAAAACAAACCGAGGAAAGTGCGGAGGATGGACCATGGGTCTGTCCTACGGATGGGTGGTCCCAGTTAGCCAGGAACTTTTCTCAAGGTCTTCGACGAACAGAAGGATGATCGTCATCACCAAAACAAGCAAGGAGAACAATGACTTGGAAGTACCGATTACCCGATTCAGGCTGTTTTAGGGGAACGGAATGGGACTATGCCTTTGGCAGAGAGGTCGAGCCTTGCATCCCTCTCGTTTCCCATTCTCCTTGAACCAAGTGCAGCATGAATTCGCTTCAGACCGGGCGTTCTGCGTAAAGTAGTTCGATCAGGTCTGACGCTAGTCGCTGTTAGCAAACAACCAAACAATTCCGTTCGATCCTAAGTGGAAAGCGCCCAGGACACTTCCGTTACGGGGCAGACGCGGAAAGTCCTAGATTACAAAACCCGCAACATTCCATGGGAGTGCCGGGTGGAGTCTTCTAGACAACCTTTCCGATGGACTGCTAAGACGTGTCCTAGAGGATGTTAGTGGACACGTTACACATACACTGAAAAAGACAAAATTAAATGTGTCACTAATCATTTAGTCAATCGAGCATCTCTTTGGCGGACTGTGGTTCGCAAGAGCATTGATTGTTCCACTACCTGGGAGAGTTTCAAAAAGAAGTTTTTGCAGAATTTTCTTCCTCCTATATTCCATGAAAAAGCCATAAAGCAATGGGATATTCTACAGCAAAGAGATTGTGAGCCTATTTCCCAATATATCGAACGTTTTTGGAATGCCTTACTGCAACTCCGCATGCTAGAAGATGTACCTAAAGCGACTCACAAACACAAATTTATGTCTGGCTTACTTGGACACTACTATGCTGAAGTTAATATGTTTAAGCCTACAACCCTTGAAGATGCAATTTCTTTGGCTCATGACACTGAAGACAAGATACAAGGAAGAGTCAAGCATCCACAACAATTTCAAGCAAATGGTAACTATGGTTCCAAGCAATTCAATTCAAATTTCAGAAGATTCAATCAAAGTCATTTTCCTTCATCATCTTTCCGTAAGTCTTGGACAAAACCACCTGCTTTGCCATCAAATACCAATCAAAACCCTAAGCCATCCTCACAGCCAAATCCCAATATTCCTAGACTTCTTGCCATTGCAAACAATGTATCTAAAGCCAAACCAATAGTTTATTACAAATGCCATCAACCTGGATATCTAGTAGCCAATTGCCAATCGAAGAAACCACCTGTCCATATCAACTATTTTGGAGCAATGGATGAAGAAGAACGTGAGGAAATGCCTAACTTTACGGAAGATGAAGACGACATTACCACTACTTCGGATATTTTACCAGGTATTCCAACTTCACATTCCTTGTTGACAATGAAATGTTTAGTGCATGGTAAAGAAAAGATTATTTTGCATGATGATGGTAGTACACATGATTTTATTTCTGCAAAGTTAGTGAAAGAATTGAATTTACAAACTGTTTCTACACATTATCGCATTAAAGCAGCATTCCTAGGCACAAGATATAATGAAACACAAGAAGTGCATGACTTAGAAATTAAAATTGGTGAATACATTGAACGTAGGAATTTTCTAGTTGTACCTTTGCAGTCTAGTGATATTATCCTAGGTATGCCTTGGCGTCATCAGTATAATCCTGACATAGATTATTCCATGCATTCAATCAAAATTCATTTTCAAGGAAAACAAATTACATTGCATGGTATGTACGCATCTAACAATTTTCCGCTACTTACTCATACTCAAGCTAAACGTGCATTACGTAAAAGTAGCAAATCTTATTTAATTTGGGTGAATGAACTTCAAGCTAAAGAAAAACATATGCATTCTAGGCATAAACAATGTCTTGCTCAATTTAAAGATTGTTTTGCTGATGATTTACCACCTGGACTACCACCTTCACGTCCTGAAGATCACCAAATAGATTTAATTCCTCGTACACAACCACCATGTAAAGCACCATATAGGCATAACCAAATAGAAGAGAAAGAAATTCAAAATCAAGTAGAAGAATTGCTTAACAGAGGATTAATTAGACCTAGTAGTTCTCCATTTGGCACACCTGTTTTATTAGTAAAGAAGAATAATAATACTTATTGCATGTGCATTGATTATCGTGCCATGAATAAGATAACTGTTAAGAATAGATATCCAATTCCTAGGGTAGATGATATTATGGATAAACTACAAGGTTCTGCCATATTCAGTAAGATAGATCTTAAATCTGGTTATCATCAAGTGAGATTGGATAAATCTGATATATTCAAAACTGCATTTAGAACACAATTTGGACATTATGAATTTCTGATGATGCCTTTTGGATTAACTAATACACCTGCTACATTTAGTCGAATGATGAATCGCATATTTTTGAAATATCAACATTGTGTTATAGTATTCTTTGATGATATACTAGTATTCAGTAAAAATGAGAAAGAGCATTATGAACATCTGTCTTTAGTTTTCAAGTTGTTGAAAGATAATCAATTGTATGCTAATCCAAAAAAGAGTGAATTCTTTCAAATAGAAATTGAATATCTAGGTCACATTGTCTCATCAGAAGGTATTAAGTTTGACCCTAAGAAGATTGAAGCAATATTGAATTGGCCCATACCCAAAAATGTGCATGAGTTATGTTTTTTTCTAGGTCTTGCTAGTTTTTACAGAAAGTTTGTGCAAAATTTCTCATTACTTGCATTATCTCTGACTAAACTTTTAAAGAAAGGTATTGTGTATAACTGGACTGATAATCAACAAAAATCTTTTGATTTATTGAAACATGCATTAACCCATGCTCCTGTATTACAACTACCTGATTTCAATAGACCATTCTTTTTAGTTGTTACTGATGCTAGTGGATCTGGAATAGGAGCTGTACTTATGCAACATAATCATCCCATAGCCTATTCTAGTTGTAAACTAAAACCATCCGAACTTAAATATTCTACTTATGATAAGGAATTGTTAGCTATAGTACAAGCCTTATGTCAATGGAAACATTACTTAATGGGTTCTGAGTTTATGATTAAGACTGACCAACAAAGTATTAGACATCTCCTTAGTCAACCCCAAATATCTGATAGACATATCAAATGAGCAGCTTTCATTTAGAGTTTTCATCCCCTTATACAATATCAACTAGATAAAGAGAATGTAGTAGCTGATGCTTTAAGTAGAAGACCAACTATTCATAATATCTCTGTCATATAATTTGATTCCCTTATCCCTATGAAAGATACTTATCATCAGGATATTACTTTTCAATTTGATTGGAATAAATTAGTTGTAAATAATTGGATTCCTATTGATTCACTGTCTTACAATGATAGATTCATGTTTTATGAAAAGAGATTATGTGTTACAGTTCCATTTAGATCTTTTGTTTTGAATGAGATTCATTGTCCTCCATATCAAGGTCATAAAGGTATTATATCTACTTTGCGTACATTGACTAAAGATTTTTATTGGCCACATATGGACACTGATGTATCTAACTTTGTTTCTGAATGTTTAGTTTGTCAAAGAGTTAAAAGACATCATGGTAAACAGTATGGTTTACTAATGCCTTTATCTATTCCATCAAGACCATGGGAACAGATTTCTATGGATTTTATTACTGGTTTACCTAGCACTAAAGCTAACCATGATATGATTTGGACTATTGTAGACAGGTTTAGTAAACAAGTATATTTCATTCCATGCAAGAAAACTTTAACTGCATCTCAAGCAGCTCAATTGTTTTTGAAAACTGTTTTTACTAATCATGGTTTACCAAAAGTTATTATTTATGATCGTGATTCTAGATTTTGCAATAATTTTTGGATTACTTTGTTTGCTAACTTAGGAACAAAGATTGATTTTCCATCTGCATTTCATCTTGAAACTAATGGTCAAACAGAAGATACTAACAGTACTATTTTAGATCTTTTACGTGCTTACACTATTTCTAAACCACACACATGGGATACATATCTACATTTACTTCAATTTGCATATAACAATACACCACACACAGCTACAAAGAAAGCATCGTTTGAAGTTATTTATGGTTATAGATTGTCTACACCTGTTGCATCTTTATCAAATAAAATTCAGAGTGATGATGATATTTCTAATATGCACGCTACTATTTTTTATGAAGTTAAAGATATGATTGCCAAAGCCCAGCAATCATATACAAAACAAGCCAATAAGAAAAGACATGCCATGAATTTTAAAGTTGATGACTATGTTTGGTTAAGAGTAGAGAAACGTAGATTACAAAGTGTAGATAAACACCCAGTTGTGAAATTAGCACCTAGATTCTATGGACCATTTAAGATCATTCAAAAAATCTATGACAATGCATTTATTTTAGAACTACCACCACATTGGAAAATTCACAACACCTTTCATATTAGTTTACTACGACCCTTTAGAGGCCAATTACCTGTACACCCTGTCTATGAAAACCCACCTTTGTTAGATGAAGAGACTGAAATCCTTGAGCCTGAAGCTATTATAGATACTGACTTTATGACCACTAGAACTGGCCGTAGATATTCTAGATATTTGGTCAAGTTTAAAAACCATCCTATTGAAGAGGCCCAATGGATGCACACTAGAGACTTAAATGCTTTCCCCACTCTGTTAGCTCCACATTGAGCTAATAGCAATTGAGGACAATTGCTATCCCACCCCGGGGGTTATGATGCTAGGAGGCATATTACATGGTGGATTCCGTGCCACGGTGGATTCCGTAAACTTTGATTATCGGGGCTCATACACAAAGTGGATTCTTTGTGCGAGAAATTGATGGGGATGCTTATCCTTTTCGGGCATTTTGTTAATTTAGTGTGTACATGGGTGATTCCATAAAGGGTGATTCCGCAAAATACATATTAAATTAATAAACGTTTATGAGTTTAGAGTGCGCACTTGTGATAAATTAAGGTTAGGATTGATTTCTAACTAATTGATTTATTTATGTAGCTGAAGACTGCTAGGTATTCACTTTTGTCGGTTTAATTATATTATTTTACTAACGATTGTGAATGCTTCAGTTGATGTGTAGAGATAGCAGCAGTGGCGGTGGAAAGCATTGGAGGATAGCGTGCATTTGAGTTATCATCTATATTTTGATGGGCGTATACCTTAGGCATGGCGCTTATATTTTGTCATGACTATTTGTCAAGGCATTGGATATTTATTTATTATTTTTGCATGTGCATGGGCGCACGATTTAGATATTTGTATTTGGACATTGTATTGGGTATGCCTGACTTCTTGGGCACCCGCCCATTAGCTTTATTTCTATTTGGCACTAAAGCAAACTCAAAAGCCAAAAGTGTGCTATTTTGTAATTTGGGCTATTATTTGAGCTTGAAGATGATTAATACATAAAATACATGATTTATGGACCGCTCACACAAGGCATGGGGGGAGATTGCACCCAATTGGTCTCTTGTTCATGTCGTGCATGCTTTCTACATTGAGTTTTGTGTAAAAAGTAGAGTTCTTTTGTTCTTGGGGACCTTTTGATGCTCACTACGTGCGCTTACAACATCTGATCTGTGCACCAAATTTTATGATAAAAACACCAAATTGAGTCAATATCTAGCTAGTAACATGATTGTAAAATGCCACATTAGTACTTACAAGCACTCATCTCAATGTTTTATGCCACTTGAGATGTGAAATGTGGATTTTTTGATGAATGAAGGAGATCCACCGAGGGTAAGAGAATTTGAAATAGAAGTTTCAAATCTTCAACTAACTTTGAAGAAGATCAATCAATGATTAGAATCACTGTCAGTGCTTAGAAATTGAAACAATTGAAGAATGGAAAAGCTTGAAGCTTTTTGGCTATGGCTACCAAAAGACAGGCAGTTAGGGTTTGCCTCTATGTGGCCAGCAGAGAAGGAATTTTGTCAAACCCTTTTAGGATTAGGAAGCCCACTTGGGGGGACTATCATTGCCTCAAGACATCCGCCATGATTGTGCCTTCTACAGGCCACGCCAAGGAGCTGAACAAGAGCTGTGAAATCTGCACCAAATTTATGATTTCTTCAATGTTTCCCTCCATGATGCATTATATTGCCCTTTGATGTGCCATACCAGGTCTCCTTGTGTTGCGAAAGAAGTCTTCAACAGAAGTCAGGAGCTAAAATTCTCTCCTTTGACTTCCCTAGGTCCTCCAAAGTCAAGGGGTCAAGGTTTGGCTATGGAGATAAGAAGAAAAAGATGAAGATGATGGAAAATCATGTGCACTTAGTGAAGCTAAGGGTAGAGAAAGCTGAAAGGATCAGAGGAGGCTTTTAACCATGTGGAAAATCAGAGTTTGCAGCAAGAAGAATGTGCACAAGAGGGAGAAGAGAGCTCAAAGTACAAGAACAAAATATTTCTTACTAAGTTGCTTAGAGTACAACTTGGGTACTTTGTCTCTAACTTGATAGTGACCCATAGGTTATTTATATAGCCTCTACCAAGCTAGGGTTAGGGTTTTCCTTGCCCCTTAAGGTCATTCACATCCATTTTCCCTCATAGACCTTTGCTTAAGGTGAATTCCCATGCCTATATTCTAACAACTTTTTAGCTTTGAAGTGAGGTTGCTTAAAGTTTCATTTTGTTCCTATACAACTTGTTCTAAACATTGTCACTTATTTGGAGAATGAGGTTCATTTGTCACACTAGCACACCTCTTGATGCAAACTTAAATATCATCACTAAGAGTCCACCACTCATCTTTGTGGGAAAACATGGATCTAGAGCATAGCACTAACTATGGAGGACGGAATTTGGTAACAAGACTCATAGTGACATAGACAAGAAGGCAACAAGTGAATTAGGTTCCAATATGTAAGCTTGGACTCATAAACACAATCTTGAGCTAACCATGATAGAGACATAGAATGAAGTACAAAGTACAAAATAGCATCTTTTAAAAGTGAACCAAGTACATGGTTTTATAGCTTTTCAACTTCTCCACTCTCCTCATTGTGCATATGGGATTCAGGACATCTCTTCTTGGAGCATACTTCATTTGTTATTTCTCAACATCCCCCCTCAAATGATGAGTCCATACAATTGCTGACTTTTGCCCCCCCTTCATGATTACATGGCTCGGGAGACTAGCTCATAGATAGCCTAGTCAAGTTAAAGCTTGAGACTTTACATATTTGGCAAGGGTCTTTACAAAGCAAATTCACTATGGGAACAAATTCCTTAGAACAATCTGTTAGAGTTGTTGATGGTAGTGGAAGCATCTTCTTCTTCTTCATTCATGAATTGACTTTGGTGGTGGTCATTTTGCATCTGATGTGCTCTTTTATTGTGAAAACATTCACTAGCAATATGGCCATTCTTACCACAATAATGACATGTCATCCAACTTTTGTTGTTGATGTTGAATCCTCAACGTATATCTCCACCAAGTATGTACAAATCCCTCCAAATGCAAGGAAGAAAAATGAATCTTCATATCATCAACTCTAGAGAATATATCAAAGTAAGATTCCAATTTGGAAATCCATTCCTCTAAATTAGGTGGTGAAGATGATTGACTATTGTACTTTGCCAAGATGATCTTATCTTTCAGCTCTCTTTCATGGAAGGGTTGTTGCCCCAAAATAGATTGTTCATGAGTATTAGGTATGGAATCTCCAAAATGAGATGGAACTCTCCCAATAGGTGGTTGAGAACCAATATGAAACCTTCTGGTAGACAATCTCTAGAAAGTTAGGTATTCAGCTCAAAAGCTTGGGAATTGGCACCATTCAAACTGCCCAAATAGTCATCTTGTCTTTGTGAAGTCTCACCTACTTCATATTGGCTATTTGGAATGCCCCTTTGTCCAATGATTCCATAATCTTGACCATTTTAGTTAGGTGACTGAAGTGGGACTGAGGGTTCACTGCTTGAATGAGCTTTCTCCTTAACTTCTCTGAATCCCATTTTCATTTGCATCCATTGGGAGAATTGATCCTTTATTTGAGCATTAGATTCTACTAACTTGTTCACTAACTTCTCAATGGAAGACTTTGTTTGACTAGTAGACAATACCATTTGCTCCACTCTTTATAATAGCTCCATACGAGGTTGGGCATACCTATTCTCATGTTCACACATGGTATTGTTGAGTGCACTAATTTCTCCATGGTATAATATCTAGCATAGAATATCTGATTTGTTGTGCATACTCATCTTGGGTCTTATTCTTGCCTTTTTGCCTTGCCATAGTAGTGCAGTCCTGTAGTACTCCCTATCAGAAAATTGGCTATAACTTGAGCTAGGAAGCTCCAATTCCCAAAATTTTTAATTCAAATATGAGACAAAAATACCGTCTTTAAGATGAGCTATAGCATGTCATAACAAGTTTAGGACAAAAAAATCTCAATTCAATCTCTGAGTCTGAATTGTTCAGGCTTGCACCCTGTTTCAACTTGTAAGGCTAAAATGGTGGTTCCAAATGGCTACCAAACCCTATAGGAGGTTGAATAGGATCTATGGGCACCCTATAGTACATGTACCTATACTTCAATAATTAAACCGATACCTGTAAAGACCTGTAAATAGGCTAGAGTGCCCTGTAAATTCCCTGTTTTACCCTATTTTGCTCTTGAAGGTACTCGAGTCTTTGAAGGCACCTCAATCTTCAATTCTCCATTTGTTGTACTTGTGTGAGGAATAAAATGGCAGGATAAGCTCCCTACACGGGCTCCAAATCGACTCACTGATTGCTAGTACTTACCCTTTACAATATTTCAATCTTGGGTAGAGGAATTCAGCCAATCAAGTCAAGGTTTGCATCAAAACTTTGTAAATGATATCCATGATGGAACAAGATTGAAATAAACGGTGAGATTTAATGGAATAGGCTCTAATTAATAGAAAGAGCACTAATCTTTGATCTATTGATCAATTCAGAGAATTAGTTGACCAATAATCTCTCATCAACAAGTGGAAAAAGCTAAAGCAAGTGGATTATTGAGAGATTTTAGAGATTACACAAGTGAAATACCTTGATTAAGCTTGAAAAAGATGATTAATGTTAGCTCCAATCCAAATAATAGAAAAGTCCTCACCATGAATCCATCGTAAAGCTTGAAAGATCATAAGATCAGCCCATATAAGCTCCAATATGATCAAATTCGTGAAGAATCAATGTCAAAGATTCAAGCCTCTTGAAGAAAAGCCCCAAAATAAACCTTCAATATGAGCTTCAAGATCCTCAATATGCTGAAATCATTGCAACATCTTCAATCTTCGAGTCCATTAAACTTCAAAATTATGGTAGAGAAGCCTTGGAGGTTGGAAAGGCCCAAAGATTGAAGAACTTTATGCTTCTAGGTCAGTGGCTATGGCTACCTTGTTGTGTTTTAGGGTTTTCAACAAAGGAAATGAAGACTAGGGATCAAATCTTGTTGAAACTTGTTGAAGATTCTCCCCATTGAGTGTGCCAAGAATGTTCAACCAATCTAGAAGAGATTTGCAGTAAGATAAGTACTATAAAGAATGAGCAGGAAAATCAATGCTTTTTTTGGCGTAAATTTCAGGCTACAACTTGGTCCATTCTTTGGATCGAATTGCCTCACATTGGTTCTCTATTGGATGTGCAAGAGATGAAGAAAATTTGCCCCATGGTTTGGCTAAAAGAAGACATCACTAAAGAGCAAGCTTGAAGGATTTCTCAGCAGCCATCATTGAAGCTTCAGTTGCATCAAACTACCTCACATTGGTGCTCTATCGGATGTGTAGGGGATGAAGAATCTTTGCCCCATGGTTTGGCTAAAGGAAGATATCACTAAAGAGCAAGCTTGAAGGATTTCTTGGTAGCCACCATTGAAGCTTTAGCCAAAATCTTGGAAGAGAGAGAAAGATAAGCTCCACTTGAAAAGTAACCACAATTTATTTCCCTTCTAAGCCCAATTAACTCCCATTTGACCAAGTTACCTCAAAATTGCATGAAAATTTGATTATGACCTGCTATTTTAGCCTTCCACCGCCATATTTGTCCTTGAATATCTCCAGATATAGTCTTCATCTAGCTGTGGAAGTCCTTCAAACCTCTACTAGTCACTATCTATGTCAAGTACATGTCGTACTTGTCTAAATTTGTTTTTTATGGAGAAAAATTTGAACTGAAATAGAGAAAAATGGATCAAAGACCAATGCTCTAATACCACTTGTTAAGAAGTGAAATGAAGAGAGAAAAAGAGGAGAAAGAAGCCTGTAAGAGGGAGAGAGAGATGAAGAAGTGCAAAAGTGAGAAAAAGAGAGTCATGAGGAGAGAGAAAGACTAGAATATGAGAGAAAGAAGTCATTGAAGGTAAGAGGAAGGTAATAAAGAGAAGGATAGTAATATATTAATGTGTCAAAAGATGAGAAAAATTGCATGTCCCCTCCTTTTATACCTATGTTAGTGTGACATGGCATCACTATTATTTACACACTAAATCCATATTCTTCCTAACTTCTTACAGAATCACTTTTTTATTAAGCACCTTGTTCCCTTCTAGTGTAGTGTCATTGCTCTACTTCTGGACCAAAGAAGAAATGATTACAAAAAGTTGGACTTATTCCTCTTATTTAGGAATCATAACATCATTTGTTGCAAGTCTTATTGCATTTTAAATGTTTCACATTTATTTTCTCATGTTCCAGAGAGATTTTGTTTGGAGGGAGAGCGGACTTTAAAGACAAATTTTGAAGCAAAAAAGAGCTTGGGAGGCCTTAAAAGACCAAATTTTTATGCAAAATGAAATAGTTGTGGATCAACAAGCTAGACTTTTCCTAGATGGAATTTGATGCCAAGAAGCCAACACAAGTCTCGATTCCTCCATCAATATCCATTTGACCCCCATTTAATCCCTGCAAGGTTTTGCATTATGAAAAAACTACATGATCTGTAAGCAAAAAGTATGTGATAGTGGCTAGGTTTATAGATTTCGACATCATGAATTCAGCTGTTTGGAACGGATCTCAATTATGAGTGTGTTTGCCCCCTCAAAATTAAAAAAAACCACTTTGATTGGAGTGTGAACACCAAGCTTGAACTCATTTTGTTTAAAACTTTTAAGATTATTAAAGCTTATGGGAATGAAAATGCACAAATTGCAAAACATGGGGGGGATGCTCTTTTTTTCGACGCCCCTTCCATGATTAAAATAATCAATTTTTATATAGCAACCATTAGAGGATTACTCTTGGTTGTGATCTCCACCATTTTCTGGCTTCTCATCACTTTAGGAATGAATGAATTTGATACTCTATTAAGCAAGATCTTATTTTAGTATTTCTCTCTCCTCTCTCCTCTCTCCTTTCTCCTCTTGTGGATAGTTCTTATTGATCAATGTAAAAGAGAGGGGGATGCGTTGAGATGGATGTTTTTGGTCAAACGATGATGTAGGAGTGGAGAGACACATGAATGAGAGTTGAATAGATGGTCAATGGCTGTGGAAGAGCGTCAAAGGGCCTCCAATGTCAAAAAATGCATGTCATAATGAGTGATTTTACTAGAAAAATGTAAATTTTACTGTTTTATGATGAATTCTTATTTGAAATGGTTAGTAATTCTTGCATTTGATTGCCAATCCTCTATTTGATTAGTCATGTTGAAAGAATCTTGAAAAAATCATTCATATCATAATTGTATGAAAAACACACAAAACTCGAGAGACTAGGTGGTTTAAAGGAAAGAATGCAGTTTTTGGGTTTTGGTGTGCATTTTCCATTCCCATGGAATGAAATATGCTACGAAAACCATTTACTATGAGAGTAATTAGTATACACCTAGAAATCAGTAATTTTTTATACTTTTCTATAAATAAATAGAGAAAATTAAAGAGAAATAAAAAATAGGTTTTTCGCATCATAAAAATAATGAAAAATAAGATTAATATGTGTGGACATATGATGGAGTTGGAGCATGAGGTTTAGCCTCAATTGAGTTCCATTTCTTTGTTAGAGTGAGTTTTTATTACTTTCAATAAAGAAAAACACATAAAAAACCATGCCCTACACCTATCAACGCATGAAAATTTTAAATGATAGGGAGTAAGGGAATTGTTGAGTGATGAAGTATTTTAAATTCCAATGTTCCATGATGCATATCATATAGGGTTCATAGTTGTTTAAAATTAAAGGGATTAGTAGCACGAGGAAGCTCGGTGCTAGCTCTAAGCAACAAAACACTCACATAGAAAAAGAAAATCATGAAAAGAATTATCTTCGCACTTTTGCATTGTTGATTTTCAATGAATATTTGTTTGGGAATAATGGTCATATTCACACTTGCATTGGTTTACCACATGGTATCATATCCTAGATGCATAGCATCTATTTGTATGAGTGATGACTCAACGCTAAGAGTGTGAGCTATCCCAAGCTGTAGGGTTAAATATTCAGTTTCTTGGGGGTTATTTGGTGAGTTTTATCTATCATCTCCTCAATCATTTAATTAAAAGAGTGGAATTTGTTTCACATGTGTTTTATGTTCACGGTGTGTTGGGGGTAAAGGCGCCTCTGCCTAGCCGCCCGTGTATTACTACATTGACAGTCACCACCACTACACACTCCAGGTGGCGAGTGCCCATCACCATCACTTTATTCTTTACTCTTTTAGTGAAAGTTTGAATAAAGGAAGGCCCGGTCACACATTGTGATTGTTGGAGTTCCCATTTCTAGTCTCTCCCTTTCTTGCTCTTACTCTCCCACCATAGATCTCGAGTCCAACCTTCGATCCGTTGCTCCCTTTCAACTGGTATTAGAGCTTTGCTTTCTGACTCTTGAGCTTGGTTCGTGGCATTCTCAGCATCCCATTGACTCCCTACTTGCATTGGGTCTTCTTCCTAGCAGCCATATCCAACTCCTTCGAGCTCCCGTCACTCCCCGGCTTCCCGAGCACCTTCCTGGCATTGTTGGGCACCTTCACGGCATTACATCAGAGGTATTTGATCATTTTATTCAGGATTTACTTCAGTTCTCAAGTCTCACAGGCTATAAACAAGATTGGGGCAGCCACCATTGAAGCTCCCTTGCTTCATATCTCACTTGCCTTTGAACAAGACTTACTGGAGCTTGTTTGAGGCCTTCCTTGGCTTTAACCAAATGTGGGAACTTTCGCTCAACCGCCAAGACTCACAAACTGCTTATTGTTTCAAGAGTTCCAAGCTGAGCACTAATGACTACCTCTCACATAGCTGATGCGCCATCCATATCCACGAGTGTAGTGAGCTTACCTCCATGCCGTTCGAGTTACCTCCTCTCCTGCACACTCCGGTAGCTCCACGATCCAAGTGCAAGCTTCAAGCAAGCTCGATCCTCCTGCTCCAAGCTCTAAGCTCCATCACTGCGAGCAAGATAAGAGAAGAGAAGAGAAGAGAAGAGAAGAAGAGAGGAGAAGATGGAGAGCTTCTCCACCCCACGGTCCCTCACCCTCACACACTAACTCCCTCACACTCTCACACTCCCTCTCTCAAGCACAAGCTCAAGCAAGCAAGAAGAAGAAGAAGAAGAGGAGGAGGAGAGCTACTTTTGGTCACACACAAGAATGAGCTTCTCATTCACTTTTCAACTTTATATACAAAACCCTAAATCCCTTTTGGGCAGTCATCCCCTTTTCCCCTTTCTTACATGGCCTAGGCCCTTTTTCCATTGTCCCTCTATCTTCCTAGCTTCCTTTCCACCGCCCGTCTACATTTACAAATTGCACGGGTGAGAGCCCGGCACTCCTTGAATTAAACCATGATGCGCTTGCACTCTTTTAAAAGTTTTAACTTGCGCTTTTCCTTGTGCGCCTTTGTCTTCCGTTTCTCTTTGCCTTGGCCTTTGTCTTTGTCTTTTGTTTTATCTTTCCGGATTTTCCACCGCCTGGCACTCTTTTACAAGATTTCAAGGTGCACCTTTGTATTTTAAAATGCACCTTTCCCCTTTTCCATTTGCCTTGGCTTTTTAAGGTTGCCCCTGCACTTTTGGCCTTTTCTCCTCTTCTTTCTTCTGTCGGGCTATCTTTTTTCCGCCTTTGCCCTGCGCCTTTTTTATTTTCTTTTTCTTTCTTCATGTTGGGGTTAATATTATCCCCCTCCTAGACGAGTGCCAGTCCCATGGCACTCACCGTCGTAGGTAGCAGGCATTTAGCATGCACTGAAGACATGGGTGGCAAGGACGTCTGTGGTTGCCATGGCTGAGGGTTGGTAGTGGTGGGGAGGAAGGTCGTTGGGAGTAGGTTGGTGGGTTAAGTGGTAGGTGGTAGGGCAATGGGAGTTAGTGATAGGGTTGTTCTTTGGGGGGTTGCCCGAATGGAGTACAATGGCGTGTTTATAGGGTGATACGGAGAGGAATGCAGAGTTGAGTGTTGATGAAGATGGAACGACACCCTCATTGGAGTCTTTAATACCTGCAATTGAAAACCTCTTGTAGGTGATTTCTCCCTAGGGGCAGTGCTAGTCTTCTATATTGTGCACAAGACATAGTTCAATTAGTTTGGGAGACAGATCGAAACTCTAAGAAAGCTGAGAGTATTGTCCTACACTTGAGGACCCAAACTATGTATATACTTCGGTGCAGATATTATGTGAGTGATCATGCATACTTAGATATTATGTAGGTAGAAGACCGCGGGCTGGTTTCTCATAACGTCATGTGGATGAAGCAAAGTGGTCCATGGTGGGAAGAACGTGAAGGTGGGTGCGACATCCTGTGCATTGTGATTGCACGACATAGCAGGATAGAAAACAAGGATAGTGTACTATTCGTAGGTGGTAGACATTGGGCTTGTGCGATAAGGGCGGTGTACTATTCATGGCCATTTGTGCGGTGCATGCCCCAATTGATTACCATGGTATTAAGGCAGAGTGTAAGAGGAAATTGTGTGAATGGGTCAAGGTGACAGGTCTAACTATAGGTGAGACAAACTCCATAGGTCTGTCCTGCCCTTGATGTGCCCTGAACTATTGTGGGGGGTGCTAGGGGGCTAGGGGACTAGGGACGGAGCCAACCGACCAAGGGCACTGGACGTACCTAATTTGAGGATCCCTAGGTGCGGTGCTGTGATCGTGGGTGCTTCTTATTTTTTTGTTCCTTTGTTTTCTTCACGTTTTTTTTTTGCCTAGGTACAACCATTGCAATATGCTGAGGCTATGAGCCTTTCAATGGGTTGGGAAATGTCAAGCCTCGAAGGCTCAGGAAGTGGATATGACAATGATGATTGTGCCCTAGCCTCGTTGTTAGGGGAGCCATTGTTGCAATATTGGTGCGATTGTAGTGACACCTGTCGTGAGCTCATTGTAGAGCTTGGCCCAAGAAGAGAGTCTAGCCCATGACTATGCTTTGGTTCGTGTGATGTGGGCACTCGCAAGGGTGATTTTTCACGTTCAGCAGCGTGGATTTGTTGTGGTTCTTTGTGCGGTTGGTGGTCTTGCGGTGGCCTGGCCGTTGAACACATTTGCACGAAGACCTGTGTCATCCTGCATCCACTTGTCACTTCGTGAGAGTATATGCTTACCTGCGTTAAGTACATCGAACAAATGCAATCATGTTAAGACATAATTTTACGAAATGCTATGATGTTTATTACGATGCCTATTCCATTGCTTGTTAAGGTCGCATACATTAACGCGGGGTGAGTCCGAGTGGTTGGGCGACTGGGGCTCTGCTGGTGCAGGGCTCCTATGAGGTTGGGCAGGGAACATGTCGACCGGGACTTGAATGGTGTAGTCTCGGGCCACCACTGTTTCCAAAATGCCTTTGAACAATTCATCAAATTCTTCGCTATCCCGAGCTACCCTTTCTGCCCTTGAGCACCTGGTGCCCAAGTGTACGTTGGGGGTTTGTGCAACTGGTGTTGCCACATCTTGTGTGCTTCTTTGAGCTTTGACTTTCTTGGCTCAAGGATTCCTCGGCCTTCGTTCAGGGCAGTGTTGCTTAGGACCTCGTTTCTTTGCATATTTTTTAAGAGTGGGCACGTAGCGCACCGGCGGAGGGGCATGTGTTGCATGTTCCCATCGTCCGCGGAGAGTGCCTTTGCAAGCCAACTGTCCTAGGTTCTCCATGTTTTTCTTGTAGGGGGACCTGCAAGATGCAAACCAAGGGTTAGGCCTTGATACGGAATAAGACCGTTCACATGGGAGGGATTATAGTGTGGGTTATCAAACGCATATGACTAGAAGAGGAGGGGTGGGACATGCTGTGCTCATTGTAGAGGGATGGCCCCCGTGATGATGTTGACTTACCCTCCTGCCATTAGCAGATCTTGGCTCACGCTGAGTTACATTGGTTGGTGGTCATGGATTTGGGCAACTCATCTCGGGAAGGATAGACCGGAAAGGGAAAGGTGTATAGAAAGGGACTGCACCCTACTTACATCATCGAAGATATTGGTCAGGGCTTTCCATGGTGGCAATGCGGGGTGCATGCCCTTCTCCCGGAGGTGGAAATGATCATGTGAGAGGGGGACCAGACGAGCCTAGTCTGTTGGCCCCAAATCTTCTGTTTGCGCCTGACTATTATTGCTTGTGTGTGTTGATAGCGTCTATACAGGGTGACAAAAGTTATTGTTTATTTATATACATATCCATGGATCCATGTTACTTCATGAGGATAAAAACCAACTATAGAACTCCGGATTGTATTGGAGCGTGGCACACGCATCCAGTACTCGTGGTAGCTTACTCAATACCGATAGATATTTTGCAACATGGAGTAGCATGGAACCTTGTCCGAGTCTACTGGTGACATGTAGCTCCTCTTCAGTGAGAACCTTATTGAACAGCGAGTCCTCTTGGCTAGGTTCAGCTAAGTCCATACCCCGAATGGCAGTCAGCACTCGAAGGGAAGTTGGTGCCACATAGGTTGGGTCTCTTTGAGACCGCCATTTGGCCAATCGCTCTTCTGAGACTGTCATGATTTGGTCTCCTAGTTCGGCCATTGCAACGCGGTTCTCATACCAATGCTGTGCAAATTGACTTCGGCCCTCTATTAGTTGCTTTAATTGTTCTAACCCTAAGAGATTTGGTTGTCAAAGTGCATCATCGAATGTGACAGTTAAGTGCAGTTCGTCGGCTGCCTCGCCAGAGATGAGCCTCATGCATTCATACAGGAGCCTATTATAGTGCTCGTCAAGATGTTCTTGCTCTTCCCAAGATAAGGGAAATGGCAAGTATTCTTCGAGCTGCTCTTTAGGGAATGCACACATGTCTGCCAAGACATAGACACGTGCGAACACTTTGAGCTTAGCATCCAACTCAGTTAAGCATTCGGTGACACTTCTATGTTCAACGGGGGCTTGCTCAGTTGCTACCTCATGCAAGGTTCTAGGGGTTTGCCCGGGTTTTAGCATAGCTGGGGGCTCCAGCCTAGATGCACAAGTTTGGCCAATGCTAGGATTTCTCATGCTCTTGGGGTCTCCATGTGTCAGCTGAGGCTTCGTTATTGTGTCATGGTTCTCCTTGGATGTGACTGGTATAGGCTTGTCACCCTGTTGTGACGGCGTTATGTTCACTCTTGATTGGTCAATGCAAGTTCCATTGTCGGTGGATTGAGCGTTGCAAGCAGTCATTGATGGTAACGAATGCTGTGATCTTTTAGAGCACACGGATGTGTCTGAGGTTTCACCGCTATTAGGAGAGGCGTCAATGGGTTCATTGGTGGGTGGACTCGATGCTTTATTCATCAACTCTCTTGCACTCTTCGTCTCAATGTTCTTGGGGTCCACAACCACCTGCAACTATTGTTGTTTTTGCTATTTTCTCCTCTTTTTCTTGGTCAGTGAAGGTGCATCTCTCAATGACTCAGGACCCTGGACTAGGTCAATCATTGTTTTGCTTGGTTGGGCCTTAGCATTTTCTTTCTCTAGTGTGTCCACATGGGTCCAAGGCATGGCTTGCTGACCAGCCTTGCCAGGTTGTGAGGGGACAACTGTCTCCCTTTTGGAAGAGTCTAGCTCTTCCACCAATTCCCACGTGTTTAACTTCTCCAACCTAGGATTTAGGCACTTTGGAAGGGCTGGAGTTGTCAGGGAAGTTGCTTGTGACACCTCCTTCATAGGTAAATGGCTAAGGGCACGTTCTGCAAGGGGCATTGTCACAGCCAAGGGCTGTGACTGCTGTGATCCCTGATTGGAAGTAGTAGCGGCTAGTCCAGTGGGCTGGCTACTCTTGGTGGATTGCTGTGTCAGGTCTCTAGGCAGATCAGAAGTGGTCATGTCCTTTGTTGCCCTTTGCGCTTTTACTTGTGCAGATTGAGCAGCGGTACGAGGCTACTGCTACCGTGCTTCCCATGTCCATTTAGGTGAAGAGGATGTAGGAGATTTGGGATCCCTATGTGGGCTTGGCACTGACTAGAGAATTTGTTTGTGATTGTTAGACAATTCTGTCATTAGCTTTGTTGAGCAATCTACATTATCATGAGCAATGTTGTGCCTGTGGTGCTCATTATCCTTTTGGGAAGTCAAAGGCTTCTTGGGCAGTAGTGGACCTTGTGCACGCTCGATAGTTACCTCTGATATCTGCTTGCTAAGCATGCTAGGCTGAGGATCTAATTTTTGATAGGACATGTTTGGTTTCTTGATTTCAATTGTGAGGGGCTCAATCACTCTAATATTTTTGGTTCGAGACTTGGATTTTTGTTTAGGTTTCCTCCTACGCCCCTTTGCTTTTGACATAATTTGGGCTTCTGACAAAGGTGGTTTAGTAGGGGGTTTTGGTACCCAAATCCATCGGTTGCATGCATAATACCCGTGAGCATGAAGCAACGCCTTGGGTATCCATCGTAGCATTGTGCTAGCTCTCCATCGATGCCTTTGTCTATAAGGCTTGGGATTCTTTCATGGTCTTCTACGATATTTGTAAGTCCCAACCCTATCCTTGGCCTTGTCTCCTAACCTTTTTGTTTCAAGTATGGCCTCACTCACTAGTTCTCTCCGTTCAACCTGCACTTGTATCAACTCTTCCAACAACTCCTTGCTCTCATTACTAGGCTTGCTTGGTATGTCGAAATGCTCCTTGCCCTTCCCTCGAGGTTTGGTGAGGTCACCCTTACTAAAAGTCGTGATTATCCTCACACCTGGTAGTGTTAGGTGTATCCTCTGTGCTATATAGTCGGCTTCACACTTCGTTGCCTTTTTGAAGGGCCTTCCTAGGAGGATTTCCTTTCCACAATTCTCGCTATTTGGAGGAACATAGAACAGGACTGGCAAGCTTTCTGTTTCAATAGTTACAAGGATTCTGCACTTCCCTAGAAGTGCTTGTGGGTGTTCCTCGTAAGGATTAAGAGTTGCATCAGTCGGTTTGAGCTTTGGTTGACCTAGTAGAGTCCATGCTTTGTAAGTCAAGATATTGAAATCAGCTCCTTCATCAATGAGAGCATCAACACTATGCTCTCTTTTTGCATTGAGTTTGATCCTAAGATAAGCAAGTGGCACTATGTCTTCATCTTCGGGTCTTGGTTTACAGCTTCAAGACTTCTGATACATGCCTTTGAGTCCCTAACTGCACAATTAGACGTGGATTCTCTACTGAGGTCTTGGGTCGTCTATGGAGTGTTGCTCAAGGTACATCTATTGTCAGGACTGTCATGTTTAGTCATCCACGCATTGATAGCTTGATGATGTTGCATTCTGCTTTGACTAGACACAGTTTGAACACAATGTACATGTGTTCTTGCAGTGTGGCCTTTTTGCCCTTGATAGCTAGATTGGCCCATTGAGGTTCTAGGGTTTTTGTTTGTCTTTGTTTGGGTATGGGCTTCTGTTTGCTGCTTTGCAAGTGAAGATCTATGCTTGTGTAGAGCCATTACTACACTAGGGTCAAATTTGGAGGACCTATCATAGCGAGCGGTTTCTCTCCAACCTACTTGGGGGAGGTGCGGAGGGGGCAGAGCCCCCTCTGCAGGGGTCCGGGGGCAGTCCCCTTCTCCGGCCCGCAGGGCTGTTACGGTAAATGCCATACGTGATTTGAGAGGCCGTTTACAGCCAAATTTTGAACTAACGTTCTGGGTCTGTGATGTACCTTTAGCTCTATGTAGCCTTTGGGGTCAATTTCGAGGTTCAGGGTTTTTCTAATATGTCACCTCGTTTGTTTTTTACCAATCCGATTTTAATTGCTCAGCTTTTTGCATCTAGGTCTCTGGGTCTCGCTGCTGCCTACTTCAAGCTGCTAGGCGACTGCTCCCTACGATTTCGTCTATTCCATGTGCCAGAATCAAAATCTGAGCGTTAGAAGGACTTTCGACAGTTTGCACTGTTGAGCTCCAGCTGGGTCAGGTCAAATTTATGAGAAGTTGATAGCAATTTACACTTGGCCCAGCTGGTTCAAGTTGCAGGTTCTGAGTGGGTCACTCGGACGGGCCGAGGGCCAAATTCGCAACTCGGACAGGGTAGAGGCCAAGTGGTTGATTCGGACGAGGTCACTCGGACGGGCTGAGGCACTTGGGCCGAGGGCCGAATTTGACACGTGGCAGAGGGCTGAATTGGTCGATGGCCCGAATAGTCAACTCTCAGACGGGCCGAATAGGTTTGGGCCGAGGGCCGATTAGGGTTTCGGGCCGAGTGGGCCGAGCGGAAGAGGGCTGAGGGCCGATTCTTGGAGTCGGCCCAAAAGTGACCGCTCGGACGGGCCAAACACAGCGCGACGATGACAAGAGATGTCGATCTTGCTCGATTGATGTGATTTACCCAATCATAGCAAGCATAAACCTCGAGATCCTATCTAGGGGGATAGGGGAAGGGATTCATATACCTGAATGGAGGAGTAGGCTCATCGATGGTGAGATTGGAACGAATCGCACGATGGCTCTCTCTCTCCCTCTCTCTCTCTTTCTCACACTGAATTGGTCACAAATGAGCTCTCCCTTGGCCTCTTGGCTCTTATGCCCCTTCCTGGGTATGGTGTTGATGCCCCCAGTCACTCACTTGCCAGCCTTAGGCATCAAAGCGAGCTTTTTACCATTTTTTCACAATTTTTGCCCTGTTTGACCCTGTTTTGCAACAGTAAACCCTAATGCTTATTTTCTTTGTTTTTCTTTGTTTTTTCCTACTCTAATGCATCCAATTCACAAAGTAAATACCTACCCTACTCCATCTCACAACATAAATCTCAAAAAAGCAAAAAATTACTTGCCAAGGAGATGGAATACCATCTTCAACTCCTTCCCTTCCTACCTATCTCAAGCACCTGTTCGAGGAAAGCCCTTACTTTCATGCTCGATTCCAAGCGCACAAGTGCTCAAGGCGTGAAACAGGCGTGAAACTGTTGGTCCCGGCAACGGAACCAAAATGTGGGAGCTTTCTCTCAACCGCCAAGACCCATGGACCGCTTATTGTTTTAAGCTTTCCAAGCCGAGCACTAATGGCTACCTCTCACATAGTCGACATGCCATCCATATCCACGGGTGTAGTGAGCTTACCTCCATGCCGTTCGAGTTACCTCCTCTCCTGCACACTCTGGTAGCTCCACGATCCAAGTGCAAGCTTCAAGCAAGCTCGATCCTCCCGCTCCAAGCTCCAAGCTCCATCGCTGCGAGCAAGATAAGATAAGAGAAGAGAAGAGAAGAGAAGAGAAGAGAAGAGAAGAGAAGAGAAGAGAAGAGAAGAAGAGAGGAGAAGATGGAAAGCTTCTCCACCCCACAGTCCCTCACCCTCACACACTCACTCCCTCACACTCTCACACTCCCTCTCTCAAGCACAAGCTCAAGCAAGCAAGAACAAGAAGAAGAAGAAGAAGAAGAAGAGGAGAGCTACTTTTGGCCACACACAAGAATGAGATTCTCATTCACTTTTCAACTTTATATACAAAACCCTAAATCCCTTTTGGGTAGTCATCCCCTTTTCCCCTTTCTTGCATGGCTGGCCGTGGCCTAGGCCCTTTTCCCATTGTCCCTCTATCTTCCTAGCTTCCTTTCCACCGCCTGTCTACATTTACAAATTGCACGGGTGAGAGCCCGGCGCTCCTTGAATTAAACCATGATGCGCTTGCGCTCTTTTAAAAGTTTTAACTTGCGCTTTTCCTTGTGTGCCTTTGTCTTCTGTTTTATCTTTGCGGATTTTCCACCGCCCGGCACTCTTTTACAAGATTTCAGGGTGCGCCTTTGTATTTTAAAATGCACCTTTCCCCTTTTGCATTTGTCTTGGCTTTTTAAGGTTGCCCCTACACTTTTGGCCTCTTCTCCTCTTCTTTCTTCTGTCCGGCTACCTTTTTTCCGCCTTTGCCCTGCGTCTTTTTTATTTTCTTTTGCTTTCTTTGTGTTGGGGTTAACACCAGACCCTTTCAAAGCTTGGCCACCATTTTTGCAGCCCCAGGACCAACATTTATAGTTGGCGGAATCACACAGCCCTCCCATGTGTGTCTTCAGCATTGACAATCACAATAGCAGCTTTCCCCCTTCATTGGCACTTGGAAAGGCTCCATTTCGGGCATATGAACATGCTTTGATGCTTGGTTTTGATGGTTGATGTGTTGGCATAGCATTTGGACTGATTTAGCACTATTTTGGGACTATCATAGTAGTCCACATGCACTTTTTGACAGTGTTACATCGACATTTGATGCTACAACTTGTTTGGCATTGTCATTTGATGCCCGATTGGTCCCATTTGATGCCCGAATGTTAGGGAAATGTATGCCTATTGTTTGGCAACCATTTTGGAGCTTATTTTGGTGCTAAAATTCTCAGTTTTGAACAGTAAATCACTACTGTACACAGTTGGGCTGAAGTCATTTTACTCATGTATACTTATGCCTATGCTTTTTGGGCTATGTTTCGGGCATATATGGTGATATATTGACACTTGGGGCTCAACATAGAGCTTGGTTTTGATTCGGGATCATTGGTGAGATTGAGCTCACTTTGCAAAGAATTTGGATGCTCCGTCTTGGATGTACTTATGGCATGTATGTTGCTTATGTCTGACCGGTCTTGACATGCTTAGCGTATGCCATTACTACATGCTAGTTACATTGTTTGGAGCCTATTGCTACTGGAGCTTGGTCTTGGCTTGACCTTGGATTCTCGGAGCTTATTTGAGCTATTTATTGGCTTTCCAGAGTTGTATCTTGGGATGTACTTGATGTCTTACATGCTTATGGATACTACATACAGATGCTCTATCACCTACATGTTCGAGATGTACTATTGATGTATTGTCTTGGACTTATGTCATTGGCATTGTGTCTTGCCTTGGCTTGAGCTCTTGAGCTTGTACATACGTCTTTTGTGCTAGTGGGAGCATTCTTGAATGCTTATTAGACATTGAGCATGTGGTACTTTTATGCATTGAGCCGTTACATGCTATTGAGCAGTTACAGACACTTGAGACTTTGGGACTTCTTACCTTTTGGGATGATACGTCATATGTCTTGGTTCACTATATGCTTATGAGCTAATTCTTAGTTTTGGATCCGTATCTTTGTGAATTGACACCTACTTGTGTCAAGTTTTGGTAGTGGTAGGAACACTTTGCCCTATTGCCTAGGGGGTGTGCCTACTCACTGGCAGATGTTTGTATGACATACTTGGGTGTTGGATTCATGCTTATTGACCGTCATATGCTTATGCTATGCCCGCATGATGTCGGCTTTGGTCTTGGCAGTATCTGATTGCCTTGGGATCCAATTTTGGCACTGTTAGCTCTCTTTTACTGAGATCTGAAATTTATTATAGCAAGCATATATGTATGGACTGACATGGATTTTTCATGTTGAAAGACTCTGAAATGATGTACTTTCACTAGTACTTGGTGGGCAACAGCTTTGGTTCCACTTTCTTCGCCATTTTTTCTTGATTTTGGTGATTTTTTTGTCATTTTCTACATGAAACAACAAGCATTTTTGAACTATCTATAGTCTTCGAGCCTGCATTATGGCGAGTTCGTACACTGATCATGCTATTTTCAACATCACTAAGCTTGATGGTACGAATTACTCTTATTGGAAGAGCCTGATTTGGTAGGTGTTGGTGTAGAAACACAGATCAAACCTTTGAAGTTAAGCGGGCATCCGCCTGCAACTATGCCAGATGAGGAATAGCTTGAGCTTGATGAGTTATGCAAGTCCACTATTATATTGTCTCTCACAGAACAAGTTCATTATAATGTCTTTGAGGAGGAATAGAGTGCATGGCAATTGTGGGAAAATATAAAAAATTTCTATGACAAGAAAAGTCTAGCGAGTCACATGTATTGGCTAAAGAAGCTTATGGATCTGCGCATGAAGGAGAATGTGACTATGTCTTCTCACTTGAGCCAGTTCCATGCTATACTCAAGAACTTGACTTCGCAGGACATCACTTTTGCAGAGGATGTCACTCCTCTTTTCTTGCTTGGTACTCTTAATGAGTCATGGGATGTATTCCGCACTGCATTATGTGCCTCTACTGCTACCTTGAAATTATCTGATGTTGAGAGTGCTCTTCTGCAAGAAGAGGTTAACCGCAAGAATTTGGATGCCTCTCCTGTGTCTCATGCTATGACAGTTAGAGGCAGGAATGATGGATATGGAAAGCATGGCAGTGGTAGTGGCCATGGACAGGATTCTCAAAAATCTCGATCCAAGTCTCGTGGGAAGTCACGTAGCAAATCCCGTGGAAGGAATGCAGATGTTACTTGTAACCATTGTGGGAAAAAGGGCTATATTAGGCCACAATGCCATGAATTGCACAATGAAAGGCACAAAGATAAGGGGAAAGACAAAGTGCAGGATAAGTCTTTTGATCGTAGCATAGTACCTGCAAAGTCTAGTGTTAAAATTGAAGAGATCAATGTTATGCAGCTTGAGAATGTTGATGATGATGATTATATCCTAGCAACTTCTTCTAGTGCTTCGCAGATGACAGAGATACACTCTATGTATGCACAGTGTTGGCTCTTAGAATCAAGTGCATCCTTTCATGTGACACCTTGTTGAGATTGGTTTCATTCATACCGTACTGTTTCGGGTTCTATGTGCTTGGGTGATTACAACTCTCTTGATATTGTGGGCATTGGTGATGTTAGGCTACAGTTTCCTTCTGGCAGCAGTCTTGTTATGCAGGATGTATGTCATGTACCTACTTTGGCACACAGTCTCATGTCAACTGGACTGCTTGATAACGCAGGATATCATGTATGTTTTGGAGACTCTACATGGAAGATCACTCGTGACAGACTTGTGATTACGAGAGGTGCCAAGGCTGACAGTCTCTACCCCTTGATTTTATCAACTTCTTCCCTTGATCATGTTTTGTATGTGGGTTCTATCCCACATGTATCTCTTTGGCATACACGTTTGGGCCATATGTCTTTGAATGGAATGAAAATGCTTTCTGGTTTGCAGTACTTACTGCCCCTTGATTATGCATGTTTTGATTCATGTGATCATTGTCTTTATGGCTGGCCGACTAGGTCTACGCATAAGAAGTTTGGTAGGCCATGCATGAGTGAGCTGTTGGCATTGGTACATTCGGATGTTTGTGGGCCCATGCCTTGTCAGTCTATGGGTGGTGCAAAGTATTTTGTTATGTTCATAGATGATTTTTCACGAAAAGTTTGGGCTTATCCCATTAAGCTAAAATCCGATGTCTTGGCTGTGTTTCAGAGATGGCTTGCATTGGTTGAGAACCAGTCTGGATATACGCTCAAATGCCTAAGGACAGATAATGGGGGTGAGTATGTCTCATGTGCTTTTGAGCAATTATGTAATGAGGGGGGTATTAAGCATCAGTTGATCACCCCCTACACCCCCTAGAATGGTTTGTTGGCTGAGCGGATGAATAGAACCATCCAGGAGCGTGTACGCAGTTATGTGATGAGGGGGGTATTAAGCGTCAGTTGACCGCCCCCTACACCCCCCCTAGTTATGTGATGAGGGGGGTATTAAGCGTCCGTTGACCGCCCTCTACACCCCCCTAGAATGGTTTGGCTGAGCGGATGAATAGAACCATCCATGAGCGTGTACGCAGTATGCTTAGCCATGCAGGTCTACCACAGAGCTTTTGGGCTAAGGCAATTCGTACAGCTGTGCATGTCATAAATAGATCACCCTCTAGTGGTTTGGATTTTCAGGTTGTAGAGGAGGTATGGACTGGAAAACCTCCCTCCTATGCACATCTCCGTGTCTTTGGATGTGAGGCATTTTTCCATGTGCCCAGGGACAAGAGAAGTAAGCTAGATCCCAAGAGTATCAAATGCATTTTCCTTGGTTATGGGGATGCAGGCGAGATGGGTTACCATCTCTGGGATCCACAGGCGCAAAAAGTCATCCGCAGTCATGATGTAGTCTTTCATGAAGACAAAATGCATAAGCATCCTGAGAGAGTTGTTGAGATCCGCAGGGTCATATTTCGGGAGGAGCCGAGAGCTCCCGCACAGCCAGTTGGATAGCCTACAGTTGCAGCAGGTGCTCATAGTCAAGGTGTTGGATAGGCAGCTGGGCAAGCAGCAGATCCTGTTGTGGGACGGTCTACTAGAGACAGACGTCCACTTGATAGATTTCAGCCCTCAATGCATTATGTCTTGGTTACAGATGCAGGAGAGTCTTTCACCTATGATGAGGCTATGCGCAAGGGTGACAATCACTCCTGGGAGAGGCTATGCAGTCTGAGCCAGACTCCCTATATAAGAATGACACTTGGGATTTGGTTTCCTTGCCTACGGGAAAGAAGGCTTTGCCATGCAAGTGGGTGTACAAGCTAAAAAGTACCCCTGGATACCCCAAGCCAGCATACAAGGCTAGATTGGTAGCAAAGGGTTTTAAGTAGGAGCATGGTATGGACTTTGATGAGGTCTTTTCTCCTTGGTTAAGATGACCACCCTGCACTTAGTATTGGCTTTGGTTGCTCAGCTTGACTTGGATTTATACCAGATGGATGTCAAGACGGCTTTCTTACATGGGGACTTGCATGATGAGATTTATATGGAGCAACCTAAGGGCTTTGCAGAACCTGGCAGGTAGCACCTAGTGTGCCAATTGAAGAAAAGTCTTTATGGCTTGAAACAGGCACCTAGGGAGTGGTATCATAAGTTTGATGCCTTTATGCAGTCACGGGGCTACAACTGGAGTGTTATGGATCCGTATCTTTACACAAAGAAAGCCCGTGATGGTTCTTTATTGATTTTGGTACTCTATGTGGATGATATGCTGATAGAGGGAAAGCTCATGATAAGGTAGAAGCTGTTAAGGCTCAGCTCAAGAAGATCTTTGAGATGAAAGATCTGGGATAGGCCGCTCACATACTTGGTATGCACATTAGACGCGACAGGCATCAGGGACTCCTCTACTTGTCATAGAGGGAGTACATTCATAAAGTCCTTGAGCACTTCCACATGCAGGACATAAAGCCTATTGGCTGTCCATTGCCTTCTTATGTGAAGGTATCACAGGCTGATTGTTTGCAGACAGATGAGGAGAGGGCTGAGATGACCAAGATTCCCTATGCATCCGTAGTGGGAAGTCTTATATATGCCATGATAACCACTCGTCCAGATATTGCCTTTGTAGTTGGTGTTGTGGCACACTATATGGCTACACCTGGTAAGAAGCATTGAGATGCCGTGAAAGGTATCATGAGGTACCTGAAGGGCACTGCAGATATGTGCATATACTATGGCAGCCAGGATACAGGAGTTGTGGGGTACATTGACTCTGATTATGCAGGACATGCAGATAGTAGGAAGTCCACTTTTGGCTATGTATTCACCTATGCTAGAGGTGCTGTTTCTTGGATGTCCAGGGTGCAAAAATGCATGGCCCTTTCTACTACAGAGGTCGAGTATGTTGCAGCCACCGAGGCTTGCAAGGAGGCCATTTGGTTGGGTTGTTTAGTTGTTGACCTTGGTATTGTTGCTATCCCTACACTACATTCAGATTCTATGAGTGCTATTTGGTTAGCCAAGAATCCGGTCTTCCATGAGAAGACGAAACACATTGAGGTGAGGTATCACTACATACGTGGGGTCGTTTGAGGACAAGTCTATTGATCTTGTCAAGATCTCAACTGACCAGAATCCTGCAGATTTGCTTTTAGGAAAAGCCTCTCTCCATAGCTCTTTGCCTTCCTTACGAGGTTGATGGGCATGGGATGAGATGACGTCTTTCCTCATCCTGTTGTACATGTGTACATGTTGTACTGTCTTTTTTCTTTTTCTTTTCACTCCTCACTGGGGCAGATTTTCCTTTAAGTGGGAGGTTGTTGGGGGTAAAGGCACCTTTGCCTAGCCACATGTGTATTACTACACTGACAGTCACTGCGACTGCACACTGCAGGTGGCGGGCGCCCGTCACCATCACTTTATTCTTTATTATTTTAGTGAAAGTTTGAATAAAGGAAGGCCTGGTCACACATTGTGACTGTTGGAGTTCCCATTTCTAGTCTCTCCCTTTCTTGCTCTTGCTCTCCTGCCATAGCTCTTGAGTCCAACCTTCGATCCGCTCCCTTTCAACTGCTCTTGCTCTCCCGCCATAGCTCTCGAGTCCAACCTTGGATCCGTCGCTCCCTTTCACGATGTATATTGGGGCCAATCCTCGAGGTATAGGAGAGCTGTAGTGGAGCCATGGTGATCAATCAAGGGGTGCTCCCTGTGTGTGTGCCACCTGGTGTATAAGACTAGCTTGTTAAGGGACTCCTTTTGAGGAGTGGTGAAAGGTTCATTAGTTGGACAACATAAAACCATACAAATGTAAAGTCTTGGACTCTGGCCGCAACGAGGCCATGTGTAGGGTGGTTTTAGGTGAGTGGTAGAGGCACGAGGAGTGCCTTAAAGCTAGTTTCGGGCATGTTTCCGATAGGTAGTGCATTTGCCAAGAGCCGCTAATAAGTGGCAGTTTCCAAATCTTGGTCAATAGGGACCAATTTATTAGAGTATGCCAAAAAGCAGTGAGATAGATTCAAAAGACCATCAAGCCGTACTTCAGAAACAAGAAAGAGCTGAAAGGGCTAGATAGCGGGTTGAAATTATTAGAAGCTATTCTCCACAAAGGAGTGGTTCAATATCCTTATAAGGGCGCGCTCTTAGTAACCCTAGCTCAACACATAGTTTGTTAGGAGAAGGAAGTTCTAGCACTTCCCGCCTTCCAATTAGTCCCCCCACTTCGAGTGGAGTAAGAGTTTTGATCATCAAACTCCTTTATAAAATCTAGTTGTCACCATGGCGCAACCCATTACAATCCCAACAAGAATGTTGGACTTGCTAGCCTTAGGGTTTCCTCTACCCATTTTTAATGTGTTAGTAGAGGAAGATGTTGAACTTGATATCAATGAATTCCAAAAGTTAATATTTAATTGTCAAATTCAAGATGGACACTTGATGATGTTCTTTAATATGACTCTGATAGAAAGAGCTACAATATGGTATCACACAGCCTAGAGGCTATCATCTTGCAAACGTCTGGATGTTCCTCCCTCCACCTGGGCCTTGCACCAACATAATAAACTACTCTCTTTGCTCTCAAAGCTCTCTTTCATTCTATTCTATTCTCTAGCAAAGTGTCTTCTTGCAAGCAAAGCTTGTGGTTTGACTATAGGGGATCATGGTGCCAATCGTGGGTGACAAACACAAAGTTGGAAAAAGAATTCTACACACTCCTAGTGCATCACACTTGGTATCAGAGCTCTCCTCAGGCGAAGGCTAGACCTTCAATGGGCATGGAAGCGATTTAGGTAGGAAAGCTAGTTGTGGTTCATGAACATGGGTGGATGCAACAAGAAAAAAGGTGGAACTCGAGATGACGGGGATGAGATCTTGGTGGCCCTTGAAATTGGGCCAATTAGATCTCAACTCGAGGTAGATGAATAGAATATGAAAATGAGTTAAAAGTAGCACTGCATGATCTAGAGGTGCGTTGATGCGAGCGTGACACAATGGATGCCATATGCAGAGATGATGAAGGACCAACTGGCTACCATGCTACCCAAAGCTTTGGGAAAGACTCAAGTTGAGACCAACAATGATGGGGATCATCACAAAAGATGTAGAAAGAAAGAAAAAAGGATTGGGATGACTCCTCATAAGATGAAATGGGGAAGTATAAAACTCAAGCACTAGAAAACATAAAGGAGAAAGGGACTCTGTGAGTCTAAATAGATGGATTTGTGAAGTGGATGGGTACATGAGGCTACTCACAGTCTCAAGCAAATGGAAAGGATTGGTAGTGGCCCAATTGTTGGAGGGTGATGCTTCAGAGTAGCTGATGTATGAAGAAAAAAAATATAGCAAGAAACTATCATGGGATGAGTTACAGAGGAACATGAAAGATTACTTTGTACCAAAGAATGAACCATTCAAAGTTAGAGATAAATGGAGAAATCTAAGGTAAAATGCTAGAAGAATGAGGGACTATGTGCAAAAGTATAGTTCTCTAATGCTACAACTCCCCAACATGGATGTTACTACAAAGTTATATGGTTTTCTATATGGGATGCAACCTTGGGTTCGAAGGGAAATAGAAAAAAAAGAGCTAAGAAGTGTAATGGAGGCTATGACCATGGCTGAAAGGCTAACAGATTTTTATGGCAAACAAGGAGGGGTAGGTCATGGCACCTCTCAAGGGGGTAACACCACTCCTACAATCTCAACAAGGAAAATAGAAAAAGTTAAGGACCATTTCAAAGTAATGCACCTAGAAGTAGAGGATCGAATAACAAACAACCCCTCAGGCTAGAGTA
This sequence comes from Lygodium microphyllum, assembly GCF_053477565.2. NCBI lineage: Eukaryota > Viridiplantae > Streptophyta > Polypodiopsida > Schizaeales > Lygodiaceae > Lygodium > Lygodium microphyllum. Next base: position 23,405,807 of record NC_141152.1, on the reverse strand, counting down.
CAATGAGGGAACTCAGTCCGAGTTAACTTCAACAAACAATTCTACTAGCTCTAGAACTACCAACTTAGGAGTGGGTTGAGGGAACTACACAAAAAAAGGAGGTTATGGAGGGGGAAATAGATTCAATCAAGGTAGAGGAGGCCCATTGTCTTGTAATACGTGCGGGGGATCTCACTTCACTCGAGATTGTGTGCAACAGCCTCAACAAGTGAATCTAGATTTTCTTATGCACAAGTAGAGACAAAGGGGCCTAAGTCAATAGTTCAAATTATAGAAATAGAAGATGAAGGCAAGGAGTGGGAAGAAAAGGCCAAGGTGGGTTTGCACCCGTTAAATTGAAAAAATCACTTCGATCGAAGTGTGAACACCAAATATTGAATTAGTTTTGTTTAAGAATTTTAGGCTTATTGAAGCTTATGGGAATGAAAAGGCACAAATTGTAAAATGTAGGGGAGGGGGGATGATATTTTCTTTGGTGCCCCTTCCATGATTAAAATAATCAATTTTTGATGCACCAATAATCAGAGGATTACTCTTGGGTATGATCTCCACCATTTTCTCACTTCTCATCGCTTCATGAATGATTGAATTTGATACACTATTTAGCAAGATCTCATTTTAGTATTTCTCTCTCCTCTCTCCTTGAGGTATAAGAGAGCTATTGTGGGCCGCGTTATCAACTAAGGGGTGCTCCTTGTGTGTGTGCCATGTGGTGTATAACACCATAACACCATCATGTTTAGGGACTCCTTTTGAGGAGTGGGGAAAAAATCATTCATTGGACTACATAAAACTATACAAACAAAAATTCTTAGATGCTCTTGGCTGTGAGGCTCTGTGGGGTGGTTTTAGGTGAGTGATAGAGGTCAACTAGTGTCTTAGACTAGTGTCAGGCCTGTTTTAGGTTGCAGCAATAATCCTCTATGAGATCCTCTTTTTCTTTATTGGAAATACCTAATCGATTCTTTGTGTCACAAACAAAGTAGTCATTTTCTTATATATGTAAAAAATCATTGGTAAGAAGCAAGTATTGCTTTATTATCTAACTGGCTAAGTAATATATTTCCATATTCCTATGTCATTGTATAAGGATTTAATAATGATATTTTTTAAAAAACTATTGTCCCTAATTATGTCATTTTTTGGTGCATTTTCTTCCTATAAGATTTGTGGGCTTAAATCCTCTTATACATGGGAGAAAAAGATCATGACAATAAGTATTTGAAAGTTGTGATGAAAAATTTATTGACTTTATCAAAACTTTCTATTCATACATTTTCAAGAAATAGGGGTTATATGGACCCAATTTATGATATTTTTTTCATAAGGAGTATACAAGTTATTAGCAGTCTAATTTCATTTTTTGATCAATAGATCATTGATGGAATCATAAATGCCATTGATAATTGGGTCTTATTAGTAAGAGAGGATAGAAAATACATAGAATGGGGTGGAATATTCTTTTGCTTGTTTGGATTAATTATTGGATTTACCTCATTATTGGATTTCTTTGTTTTTAGAAACGTGTGTGGAATAAATTTTAATAATTAATTTTTTTAAAAAGAGTTCTTTTTCTACTATGAGACTCTTACCAGAATGAATATTGTGACTATTCTACTATGCTTCGCAGAGAAAACCTCATGATTGGTTATTGATTAGTACATAGTGTGTAGGGGAGAGGCCAACAAACCATGACCATGATTGGGATCATCCATACCACCACCCCTCCAAACTCATAGACTCTACCTAATCAAAAAGGGGAAAGGGATTGTTATCACTATAGCCTCCTCCTGTAATAGAAGTTGAGTCATATCCAAGGTTCATAAAGTATCAATTTGTTGAAAATGTATGGGATGAGACCCTCGTCAATTTCCTCTATAGCTTTGTGGTAGAGTGATTGATTATTAACCAATTGGTTGTAGGTTCAATTTCTATTTGAGGAGACTCATTGATTTTCAATCAAATAAAGATAGAAAGAGAGAGGTATCCAATGATACAAGTGATATCATAGGTTACTCGTAGGACAGACAACTTGATCTAAACCAAATGCCAAAAGAGGGGAAAATCTAACAAATAGAAATACCTAGGCATCTCTCTTTATCTACTTTTATGAGCCATCAAATATTGCTAGAAACTTGAAATCTCTATATCTCAAACTCCCCATTAGTATTTTTCTACTCATGCACTAAACAACTCGCATTGGTGGCATATTGATGCTATTGATGAAGGATTCAAAACTACAATTTTCTAAACCTTTGCAAAATAAATGAAGGAAAGATGTCCTTCAAAATTTTCAGATAATCTTAAATGCATGTAGGGACCCATTCTGGCACAACTTCATTTGGGATTTCCACTTTGCAATACTAAATGGAGTGGTTAGAATGAAAAGAATCAATTATTGGCCTCATGAGAGCCAAAATAAATTGAAGGATTTTCTTTGTTTTTCCCATTCTCAACTAGGCAGTAGTATTGGAACCCATTTCTTGGAGATGCTTTTCTTCTAGTTTCTATTGATGTTCCAAGAGTGTTGATATGTGACCATGTGGATTTTGAAATAGTTCTTTCCTCTCCCCAAACATCCCATGGGGGGAAATCCAACCTAACAAAGAATCAATGAGTTCCTTATATATCCCTAAAGACTCTAGAGTCTCAAAGGATATACAAGAGCTCTTATGTCATTTCATTTCATTGAAAAAGGGGCTATGCTTTTGCACCTGAAGGGAGCGAGCAAACATATCTATCAAGGGTTCCTTATGGGAAGTAGGATGTTGAGGCACCATGATTCTTTGGGAGAAACAACTTCCTAGATGCCCCTAGACCATATTATTAGCCTTCTCAAATTCAATAGATTTTTCTCCATCTCTAGAGTGAGGAGACTATAAAACTAGAAAATGATCCAATCAAGATTTGTTTTTCATTTTTTATTAGTGAATCAATCAGGGTAAGGGGGGATATCTCTTCCCTTTATCATTACCTATTCAACATATTGATGGTAGATAGAGACCTAGAATTGTTTAGAAATGTAATAATTTTTTTATTTTCATACTAAAATTTCATTTTAGAATTCTTTTAGCCATATGATCCAACAAAGCTCCATCGAATCAAAATGGATTGAGGAGATATTGGTAACTCTCAAGCAACATATTACAAATAAAAATGTCTTTGAGTAATTGGAATAGTTCCACCTTGTCCATCTATTTCTATGGACCAAAAGCATGCGATGAATAAATTGCTAGGGTCCCAGACAAAACATCCCCCTACAAATTGACTTGGTTCATTAGGTCAATTCCATTGGGTTTCATATGGGTTCAACATGTCAAAGATTTCCAATTCAAGAAATTGCTGCTTAGTCTCAAACTGATCCTCTAATCTTTTGGCATGTCTTTGTTTTAAATTATCCAAAGGTCCTTTGTAACTAAAAAAAGACCCTTTTGTATCATATGATTCAATTTGGCTAAGTCTTATAAATCTTGAGTCAGATACTATGTTATGCAAATCATCAAATTCAAATGATAATCTTATTGATTCATAAGTACCACTTTGCGTGAAACTAAATTTCCAAAGCTTGGGAGATCCAATCATTTCACATGATATTTCTTCCAAAATCAAGTTTGTTTTACTTGACTATTTGATATCAGAATTGCTTTGATGCCCCTTCATTCCAATAGATTGGGAAAAAGGACTTGCATGTATCATATTCAAAAAACATCCCATAGGAGAAGGAAAGGAATGGTTATTCTTATATTAATTTTCACTTCCAAATATTTTTGGTAGTGAAAGACCCCTCAAAAGGTTTTCCATAGTACTCATGTCGTGTCACTATGTGGACACCGTGTGAAAAAAACCTAGAGTGCATCATCATTCAAATTTCTTATTAATCTAGAGAGTCAATGTCATCTTAGTCATTAGTGCTAGTGTCAATAGTATGATTAGTTATAAAATACTGGATTTTTGGACAAATTTATCCTATTTATGATATTTTGGATGTTATTTCTTGTAAATATCCTAAAAAGGTATAGAAAACTTTGAGAATAGGGAGACATGTAAAAAGCAAGTTACTTTTTCAACCAGTTTTGGAGATCTCATGGAAAAAGAAGGGTTTCTGAAATCGCACGACACATGATCATAGTTTATAGGCAATAAACAACACTTTGAAAATTGGGAGAAGAAGAAGGAGCAATCTAGGAGATTTTTGGACAGGTGTCCTACAGTTTTACCCTCCTTTCAGAGCCAACAAAACCATCATATTTTCCGTTTGAGTAGTAGAGAAGAAGCTAGTGTTTGGTGCATGGTTTTGGTCTATCAGGGAGCTCTAGGAGATCTAATGCTTGGAGATTGCTTGTAAGTAGTCCTAGACAAATATTTTGTTTATCTTCTTAGGTTCTATCAATATATAGTGCTTTGATTCATTGAGCTTTGTCTTTATCTTGTGTACCTATTTTCTATTCTTTTTCTTCTCTTCTATCTCCTATTCTCTACTTCCTTCTCTCTGTGATCCCTTGTGGATATGACCTTTCAAATAAAACCCCTTCGACATTGGTGAACCCAATGTGAAAGGTCATCAAAAGGAAAGATAGGATGGGAGAACCTTCAAGCAGAATTTCTAGTGATGTTTTGCAGTAGTTAGTGCAGAATATGAACATGCTTATGTAAATACAACAACAACATGTGATGGATGCTTATGCTCAAATATAAACTATTGTGATAAATACTCTTCTCACAATAGTTTCAAGAAGAGAACTGGAGAGAGAGATTGTATAGAAGAGAGAGAAAGACTACAAGAAGAGAGAGAAAGAGAGTGATAAGGAGAGAGAGAAAGACTAGAATTGGAGAGACAAATATAGAAAAGAGAAAGAAGTCATGGAAGCTGTGAGCAAGGTGAAAGGAGAAGGACAATAATTGTATTAATGTGTCAAAAGATGAGAAAAAATTACATGTCCTCTCCTTTTATACCAATGTTAGTGTGACATGGCATATCTCCTTTTATACCAATGTTAGTGTGACATGGCATATTTCCTTTTATACCAATGTCAGTGTGACATGGCATAATATCAATATTATTTACTCACTAAATCCTTATTCTTCCCAGCTTCTTACAATCCATCCTGTCCCAAAGGTTTTTGCCGACTAGAAAAGGATGGAGAGAACATAGTACTACTCTCTTTTTATAGCTTTACAAATGGGAAAATGAATGAAAAATGACCAACATATGGACTACAATGGAAGAACAAGAGTATGCCTCCACTATATACATGATCAAGAATGCTTCAGAAGTATATGAAGCCATAAAATCTTCAACTGATGAACTGTAGAAAGCTTGTTGTGAAAACAGACCCTACTGAACCAAATCTTCCATAACTTCTAGTAGAAGTGTCCAAATGAGATATACCACATGTCAAAATGTAGCTCTTGAAGAGTACTTTGACCTTATATAAATGCTTTAATTCTAAAAATTAGGCACAATAAAAACTTTTCTAAAACAATGTGCTGTCCTGACCTTGTCTACACCATAACTAGCTCCATAAATAGTAGACTTCAGCCACCAATGTATCTCGTAAGAAATGAAACTCATCTAATATAGAATCAGGCCTCCAAGAAGCTTCCTTAGGTGGTAAACCTCTCCATTTGATCAAACATTCGATGATGGAACGAGATCGAAGCTTCTTCTCATGTTGACCTATAACAGCCTTTGGGATGTACTGAATAAGATCTTCTTCATCTCAATAGGCGGCGGCTCATCAAGTATATCAACTGAATCACCATAGAAAGGTTTGAGATGACTAACATGAAAAACATTATGAATCTTTGTGGAAGAGGGTAGCTCCAATCTGTATGCTAAGTCTCCAATGCGCTTTAAGATCTGATAGGGGACATAAAATTGGTGAGCAAGCTTGTCACTAGATCCATCTTTCAAAGTAGAGTACCTAGACTTGGGCACCTTCAATAGAACCAACTCTCCTTTTTGAAACTCTAAAGACCGCCTCTTCTCATCATCAGCATACATCTTCATTTGGTCTTGAGCTTTTCTCAAATTCATCTTACATTGCTGAAGAAGTGTTTGCATTCTTTCCAACTCTTCTTTCCCATGAGGATTGATTCTTTCATTAAAGATGATTGTGGGTAAGGGCACCTTATAGCCATACATAGCCTCAAAAGATGAAACTCCAATGCTAGCATGAGTAGAGTTATTGTAGGCAAACTCAGCCAAGTGTAACCAAGAATCCCATGAATTTTGAACATCATAGCAAAAATGGCAAAGATAAGTCTCTAACCATTTATTTACGCTTTGTTTGTGTCCATCAGTTTGTGGATGATAGGCCATAGATGGAGCCAATTTAGTGCCCATAGATGTGAGCACCACTTATCAAAAGTTACTCATGAACTTTGAGTCTCTATCATAAATAATCACCTGCGGTAATCCATGTAATCTAAAATTTTGCTTCATGAACTGACTGGCCACTTGGAATGAAATGGGCTGCCTTGGTGAGTCTATCCACCACCACATATATACTATTCCATCCCCTCTTGGTAGTAGGCAAGCTAGTAATAAAATCCATGGTGATGTGCATCCATTTTCCTATAGGAATGGGTAATGGCTTCAATAAACCTCCTGGCTTATGGGTGCTATCATTATTCTGTCTACAAGGCATACACTTCATGACAAAGTCCTTGACATCTTTCCATAGCCCTTTCCAATAAAAACTTTTGCTGATCCTATCATAGGTCTTGAAAACTCCAAGATGTCCAGCTAAAGGCAAAGAATGTAGTTCCTCCATAATTTTTTTTGCAAAAGAAGATGTAGAAGGAATGACAATTTTGCCATTTAACCAAATAAGGCCATTTTTAAGCTAATAATGCGAGTTCTCTTCCATGAGACCTTGCTGTAATTTCTAAAAAGTATGGCTGAGATCTTCATCCAAAAGATAAGCCTCTTGTAGTTCTTTAATCCAATCACTATGTAGTTCAGTCATTGCTGAAACTTTGCAAGCCCACATACAAGAAAGAGAATCAACCAATATATTATCCTTTCCCCTTGTATGAGTGATGTAAAAATCATAATTTTGCAATGTAGCTATCCACCTATGCTGCTTAGGAGTAAGATTGGACTGAGTAAGGAAATACTTAAGAACCATGTGATCACTCTGGACCCTGAATCGGATGCCATACAAATAATGGTCTCATTTCTTTATTGCATGCAAGATAGGCAACATATCTTGGTCAAACATTCATGGCCATTTCTTTATCTGTAAGCTTACGGCTCTCCAAGGCAATCACTCCATGCTCTTGTAATAAAACAACCCCAATGCCATGACCACTGGATGGTAAATTCTCTGGAGAAGTCCAGGCATACTAAGATAGGAGCAAAAGTGAGGAGTCCCTTTAATTGGTTGAAGCTACTATCAGTAAGAGAATTCCAAAAGAAAGCCTCCTTCTTCAACCTGTCAGTCAAAGGAGCTACAATAGCTATATAATGCTTAATGAATCGGTGATAGAATGAAGATAGGCCGAGAAATCCTCTAAGAGAAGTAGTAGTAGTGGGTATTGGCCAATCTTTGATACATTGCAAAGTAGTAGTGGGCATTGGCCAATCTTTGATACATTGCACCTTCTTGGGGTCAGCCTGTATCCCTTTTTTAGTGACAATATATCCCAAGTATTCCACTTTAGTTTGCATGAAATAACATTTCTTCTCCTTAGCAAAAAGTCTATGATGTCTCAAGACATCAAAAACCCTCCTCATATGTGCTAGGTGATCTTGTAAAGTCTTACTATAAATCAAAATGTCATCAAAGAACACCAAGACAAACTGAAAGAGAAAAGGCTACAAAGTCTTATTCATCAGGATTTGGAAGGTAGCTGGAGCATTTGTAAGTCCAAATGGCATCACTAAGAAATGATAGAGCCCACTATCAGTCCTGAAAGCAGTCTTGACTTCATCGCCCTCTCGCATGTAGATCTGATGATACCCTGACCTTAAATCAATCTTCATAAATAATCGATCCCCCTTGAGCTCATCAAGAAAATCATCAATCCTGGGTATTAGATATATGTTCTTCACTGTGATCTTATTAAGATCCCTGTAATCAATGCACATCCTAAAAGATTCATCTTTCTTTTTTACTAACAAAACTGGAGATGCATAGGGTGAAGAACTTGGTTCAATGAATCCCATCTCAAGAAGCTCCTTGATTTTCTTAGCCACTTCCTCTCCCTCACGTTTGGATAATCTATAAGGTGGATTATTGATTGGCTTTGAGTTGGGTTCCAAATCAATAGGGTGATCTACTACTCTCTTGGGAGGCAATGAAGTAGGCACTTCAAACAAATCCCTATACTCCTCAAGAAGAACTCTCAAGGCTAGATGACTTGCTGAATTATTGGGTTGATCATCCATCTCTTTATTCAAATGTAAAACAAATATTTGAGAACACCTCATGTACTTCCTTTTGAGTTGTTGAATGGTGATAAGCTAAAAATTTGATCTACTAGAAAATCCTTGTAAATGGATAAGCTATCCATTGAAATGTCATCAACCAATCACAGTTGAGTACAATGTCTATAGGCCCCATTTCCAAAGTAATCAGGTTTACTTTTGCTTCAAAATTTTTAGCAAGTTGTAAAGAAACCTATGGGCATATTTGTGTGCTGATTTCTTCTTCACCATTGGCCACTTGAACTCTAATGGGCTGCTATAAATCAATGGGAATACAATTCAACTTGTCCATAATGGACTTATTCACAAAACTATGGGTACTGCCACTATCTATCAAGATGAACACAGTCTTTCCATGAATGTTACCCTTCATACATAGTGTATTAGGGCTCTTAGAACCTGTCTAGGCATCCATGGAAATGGAACAACTAGTGGTAGTAAGTGGCTCATGAGAAGTCCCACCATGATCAAAAGGAACACTCCCACCTGGATCAAAAGGACAAGAGTCGATTAGATCATAAAAATACTCTTGCCCAACTTCTTCCTCAAGATCTTCATTTTTATCATTAGCTGCAATTGCATTGGCTTCATCAATCTCATCTTCAAGATCCTCAAAGACTAACATACTCTGAAGCTTGGGTTTGACATTTTTGTATAAACACTTTATGGCATGATCAGGTGTATACTTTTCCCCACACTTGAAACATAAGCCTTTTTCCTTTCTTTCTTTGTAGAGATCCATAAAGATAGACTTAGGATTCATGTTGGCTGAAATGGATTTAGGCTTGTTGTCCCCTTGTTTGAAGTCAACTCTAGGACTTCTTGCTTTCCTAAAATTGCTTTGAGGTCTTGAAGCATTGAACGGTGGATAAGTTGGCACTCTTAAGCCCCCATTTGGCACATGATTGTTGCCATAAATGTTACCAACTTGTCCCTATTTTAAAAAAGTCTTTGACTGTCCAAAACCAGACTGAAATGAAGATTCTCTTCTATATTTCCTTTCATAGCGTTCCACATGCTCAATAGCTTTAAAGAGAGAAGTAGGGTTTTGTGCCATGACATCAACTGATAAAGATGGCTCTAAGCCATACATATATTTGTGGAGCTTAACCTCATCACTGATGCTCTCTACATATATGGTTAGGTTGAGAAATTGGTTAGTATACTCTCTTACACTTAGGACTCTTTGTTCCAAACCATACCATCTCTATGCCAATTTCTCTTTTTTCAAGAGGGGAGATAAAGACTTCAGCCATGAGTATCTTGAAAGCTTCCCAATTCTCTACAAGTATGTTCTTTTTTTTAATATACCTCCATCAAGTATGTGCAAATCCCTCCAAGTGCAAGGAAGCAAAATGATTCTTCATGGCATCAATTCTAGGGAATATGTCAAAGTAGGATTCCATTTTACAGATCCACTCCTCTAAGTCAGATGGTAAAGATGACTAACCATTGAACTTGGCCAAAATGATCTTATCTTTCAATTTCCTTTCATGGAATGGTTGTTGTCCCAAAATAGAATAATCATGATGGCCAGGTATTGAACCCCCAAAGTGAGATGAAAATCTCCCAATAGGTGGCTAGAAACCATTATGCAATCTTTCGATTGGTAGAGGACCCCTAGAAAGTTGAGTATTCAGCCCAAAAGCTTGAGAGTTGGCTCCATTCAAACTACCCAAATAGTCATCATGCCTTTGTGAAGTCTCACCTATTTCATATTGGCTATTTGGGATGCCTCTTTGTCCAATAATTCCATGACCATGACCATTTTGGTTAGGTGGCTGAAGTGGAACTGAAGGGTCACTGTTTGAATAAGCTTTCTCCTTTGCTTCTTTAGATCCCATTTGCATTTGCATCCATTGGGAGGATTGAGCCATAATTTGAGAATTGGATTCCACCAATTTGTTAATAGAAGCCTTTTTTTGAGTCATTGAATCCACTAACTTCTCAATGGAAGACTTCCTTTGATCAATAGATAAAACTATCTACTCCATTCTTGATAATAGGGCCTCATGATGTTCTCTATGCCTTCGTTCATGTGCACACAAGGTATCATTGAGTACACTGATTTTTCCATGTTTTTGAGACTCTTCACAAGTCTCTTGGGGTACATTCTCCAACATGGAATCTCTGATTTGCTAAGCATAATCATCATGGACCTTATTTTTGTCTTTATGCCCTGCCATAATAGTGTAGTCCTGCAATACCCCCTGCTAGAAAAATGGCTATAACTTGGACTAGGAGACTCTAATTCAAATTTTTTTAAGTTTAAATCGAAGCTAAGAAGTCCCTCTTCAAGATGAGCTATAGCACGCTATAACAACTTTAGGACATAAAATTTTGCAACTCAATCTTTGAGTCTAAACTGTCCAGGCCTACACCCTGTTTTAACCAATGAATGCCTTTTTTACACCTTATAAGGTAAAATAGTAACCCCAAATGGCTACCAAACCCTATATAAGACTGAATAGGATCTATGGGTACACTATAGTACCTACACCTATACTTCAATAATGAAGTTTGTACCTGTATGGACCTGTAAATGCCCTATAGTGTCCTATAAAATCCCTATTTTACCATCCACTTGATGTACCCATGTGAGGGATAAAATGGTATGACAGGCTCCGTACACGGGCTCTGAATCACCCGGAGGTGGGCAAAGTTCCCCTCAGGTTGGTTGGTTGCACCCCTTTGGGATCTTCGATAGTGAGGGAGGGTCACCTCTCTTTTGTCCCACTATCTCCCTCGACATCCACCTTTTTCCTCGGTGGGTATATCAACATGGCAATAGCATGCTAATATAATCAATCAGCATGAAATGCATTTTTGAAATATTCATTCAGTCCCTTTCAGGAAATGCGATTGGATGGAATCTGAAAATTTGGATAGGAAGAGGGTCTTACCAATGCAATTTAGTGACTCACTGATTGCTAGTACTTACCCTTTTACAATATTTCATCTTAGCTAAAATAATTTAGCCAATCGATGGATTAGAGTGAGAAAACTCATCAATCAATAGATTTAATCAATTGGATTCAAATGTTATGCTGAAAATGTCAGATTGAAGCCTCTAATTCACTAATTAGAACTAATATGCATAGAGCAAACATTGCATTACATGAATGGATTGATTCAAGCAAAGATTGACTGAAATTTGATGGACATTATTCAATTTTTAATCTCTCAATCAAGTGGATTAAGCTAAGCAAATGGATTAATGAGAGAGATTAAGAATTGAATAAGAATACCTTTGACATAGTTGATGATGACTTGAACAATCTTCATATGCTTGATAGAGCTTCCAGTGATCCAATGCTGCCAAAATAATCTTCAATACTTGTGTATTTAATGCTTGGGAGCAATCTTGAAGCTTCATATGCTTGAGATTGAAGCATTAAACCCGTTTCCCCTAAAATTTAGCTCCATGGAAGCTCTTGAGCTTAAATCTTTGACCAATTGTGCTAAATCCTTGCAATTTGTTGAAGAATCCTTATTGAAATGATCCCACGGACTGAAAAGATGAAGAATCTTCAAGAAATTGTTGAGAAATGAAAGCTTGGACCGAAGCTTTTATGGCTGCCATGGACTATTCATCTAGGGCTTACAGGAAGGCTAAAAGTTCACAAATAGAGTTCAATCTAGAGTGTTTTCTATGTGTGAGAGAGAGAGAGAGAGAGAGAGAGAGAGAGAGAGAGAGAGAGAGAGAGAAAGAGAGAGGAAGAGGAGGAATTGGAAAGAGACCCCATACAAAAACACAACTTTCCAATCAACCCAATCATGAGCAATTATCAAAGTGAGAGAGAGAGATCCAATAAAAAATCATAGTCATGGAATTACTATCATTAGGAGAACATTATGGGTGCATACACCTATTAATCAATAATCATGCAAGGTTTTTTCACATAAAGATTAAACTTATAAATTCTTTTACTCAACTCTATGCACCTAGGACAGTGCTTCGCACCTAAAGTATAACTTCTAGCGATTTCATTTACCAAAGGTCAGAGGGAGTGCCAAGGTTGGAGCTGAAGCACAAGATGCAGAGAATAGGTTGGAATCAGCGCAAAAATTGCGCCGCATTTTTTGGGGCTTTTTTTGGCTCCATAGTTGAGTTGCTCTCTAACAAATGGGTAATCAACTTGAAGATCTTGAAGTAGGAAGCTATTCCATATGGTGCTTTGCCAAGAAGATCAGGGATTTGAAAGAGATGAACACATTTTGATGGTAAACTTCCGTGAAACCTACAGGAAACTCCAAGAAAGGGGAAAGAGAATTCCCTCTTTTCAAAGTAACCACAATTTGTTCCCAAACTAAGCCCGATTAAACTTCCTTTACCCTAATTACCTCCAAATAGCAACTTGAGGCACAATGCATCAAGTTTCGAGTTGTATGACCTATCAAGGATCCCTATCTTATGGTCTAGGGGCCACAGAAGCAACCCTTGCTTGGGGGGTCTCAAGATAGCTAGTAGCCCCCCTGATGGGGGTTTGTCATAGGGGGCAACGCCCTTGGCCGCCATTGATAGTAAAGGGAATATTCACTATCCGACTAGGAAAGATTCATAATATGGTTGGGCTCGCCAACTAGACTACCTTCCCTGGCTATAAAAGGAAGACCCCTCAACACTATATTAGGGAGTTTGGGAATTTTCATATACTTTGGGAATTTATAGGATGGTCAATATTTGATCACATGGTCAAATTGTTGCCCCCTTTCTTGAAGGTAAAACTTTTTCTAGATACTATATAGATGATAGTACCAAGTTCCATCTTCAAAAAATGAATTAATATTTATCCACATGATCAAATATTTATTTCTAATTTCAGAGTGGGACTTGAGAGATTCCCAAATTCTCTAATATATTTTTACTCTAAAGTGTTTAACAATCTATCTTTCTCTCAGTTAGAGTTCTTCCAAATACCCTTAAGCTCTTTGTGTATAAGCTATATAGATATCCATCTAAGCTTTAGAGTGAAAGCACATAGGTTGACAAAGCCATCTTTGTATTAGTTTGTTTGAAATTAAAGTAGTCTTTGTTCTTCTCATATTTGCTATGTGTTCTCTACTCCTTGCTCAGATTTTGTCTGCTATGTTGTGTAATTTCTACATGTACATGGTGAGAAAGAGACTTGCAATAGGATCAAGAATAGCCCAAGGCAAGGGTGAATACCAATGGTGAGGGCTAAAGTCTTAGATGCAAGGCTAAAGGCAATGATTAGATAAAAAAGAAACAAGATGTATTATTTTTGTGTATGCAATTAATGGCTTGAAATGAACATAATGAATAAGATAGGTAAGGAAGCTACTTTTGAATGTCAAAAAGTGTATAGGTAGTAAATTTTTAAAGATACATCTTGAGGGAAGGGGGAGAGAAAAATTTTTAATGGATGTGACCTATGGCTTGGTGGTCTTGATGATAAGTCGAGAGATATCCTTTGAAATTTTTAGAATTATTTTGTTTTATAAAATAGTTGATTGATGACTTTTCCTACGGTTCAATCTTAAAACCCACTCATGTGCCATTTTAGAAAAATGGAGATGAGATTTTACCTTATGGATAGAGGGGTATAGCCCCCTCATCTCCCACTCACTATGAACTAAGTGCAGTAATTAGCTTGCTCTTAATCTTGAAGGGTTACAATGTAATTTCCTAGATTGAATGGTGGAATGCTATTAGAGATTGTTAATCCTTTTAGGAACCCTCACATTGATCCTAGTAGTTTGAGGCCAACAAGCACTTCATAGCAATGTAGACCTAGGGCTGCCTAGTTAGACCAAAGTCCAATTGTTCCTATGGAGTATGGATGGGGTAGCTGGGATAGACCCTAGACGACTACCGCACTTCATAGTGAGGTAGATCTGGGGTTTCCTATTTAGACCAAACACCAATTATTCTTATGGATTATGGATGGGGTAGCTAGGATAGATCCTAGATGACTACCAAGCATTACCTTTGACAATTAAGGGGCGATTATGGTACAAAAATTGTCCTTTATATAGATGCTTACTTTAATCAATTTCGACTCTCCTTCTACATTCAAGTTGATTTCTTGAACTTCATTTCCAAAACTCTTGTAGAATTTTCATGGTATGCTTCTATCAACCTAGATAATGGCTTGTTGTGCTTCCTCATCCTAAAACTAGACCATCCATAGGCAAAATCTCTTGAGTGTCCTAATTTCAAGGTTCCTTTTTCTATTCAAGTTTAGGTTCCATATCCCCAGAGTCTTGAAATATTTTATTGAATTCAGTCCTTAAACTTTCTTGATTACTCTTTTACTTCAAAATTCTCTTTAGGAGATTATCCAAATCGCTCATAAATTGTAGCCTAAGTAGTTTACTATTTAGGAACTCCATTTCTTTTCGACATTGTTGTGATGCTCTTGGGACCCCTAAGTAATGTTCCTAAAGATATAACTCTTTATTATCTCACTTCAACCACCACGTTGATGGTCTATGCCACTAATGGTTTGGACTTATTCTTCATCATGACTTTGTGTATTGAAAATCATCTAATTGTCTTTAAGCCTTTGGGAATGCAAACATAGTCTACACACCCCAATCCTTATTTAGCTTAGCCAACATGAACCATGGCCTCCTTAGAAGCATATGGTAAGATTCCCCTAGGTATATCATTCTTAATGCCACAAAACGACATTGAACTTAAAGCCAATGACTTTAATTTGTTGACTCCTTATAATATCTAGTGGCTATAATCTTATTTGATTTTCCATAACCTAAAATGGAGTAGGTTCTAATTTACCCTACTTATTGGTCACATACATTTCTTCAAAGAGAATGTTCGCCCCCGATCCTCCATCCAAGAGAACATCATCATATCTCTTTTTCACATCTTCCGCATAGATAGTAGGGACTCGATAATCCACCTCTTTCTTCTAAGTGGCTACTACTACTTGACACAAGCTTGCTAAACTTGCAAATAACTTCTTTAATATCATTCTACTATTTTTTTCCTAATTTTTAGAAGAAGGGTGTTTTTGAATTTTGGAATTAGGTTCAATATTTGATCCAATATCAACTACAAAAAACACCTTGCCAATGCTTGAAAGAACTTATTACAGCCTCTTTCTTGAAATTTTATTGAACTTGTATCTTTAGGTTGATGTTTTTGTTGATCAAAAGTCAATCTTTCTTACCATTAATGATCATCCAAGTCTTCAAGGTGACTTTTTAACCTCCTTTTGCAACCTATTCACTTGCTTGGCAACCATTTTCTTAGTTAGTTATTTCTTTTTTTAGTTATTTATTAGTTATATATTCAATGCAGAATATAGAACGATTCATTAAAATATTGGAGCATTTGGGGGCCAATCCTCCGTGAGGTGTAGGAGAGCTATAGTTGGGGCTGCAGGCAATTAGCTGAGGGGCACTCTCTTTGTCTATGCTTACATGGTATATTACACCAATATGTGTAGGGACTCCCTCTAAGGAGTGTGGAAATAGTTATCCATTGGATCACAATCCATACAAATGTGAAATTCTACATTAGAGATTAGGATAGTATACTCCTTAGATGCTCTTGATTGCAAGGCCAAGAGGGGTGATTTGGGTGCATAGTGGAGGTCTAGCTAGTGCGATAGAGCCAATGTCGGGTCCATTTTAGGTATTGATAGGTGATGTCTTTACTGGGAGCCGCTAATAAGTGGCGGTCTCCAAATATCGGTTGATAGTAGGGACCAATTTACTAGTGTATGCTAAAAGGCAGTGTAATAGATTCAAAAGACCGTCAAGCCAAGCTTCATAAGAAAGAAATAGATGAGGGGCTTGATGGTGGGCTGAAATTATTAGGAGATATTCAGCTATAAGTGGTGTGGCAGCCAACATTTTTCTAGGAATTTTCCAAATGTCAAATGTGACATATGCGGAAAGTTTGACCACTTAGCTAGTACTTTTTAGAGCAAGATTGGCTCTCTCTAGCAAGGAAGTAAATAGCTAGGTCTAGTCAACCATCAAACATAAGAAAATAATCTCCAACAAGATGAAGGACATAAACAAATATTGCAAAGAGGGAAGGCTATTA
Source organism: Lygodium microphyllum (assembly GCF_053477565.2). NCBI lineage: Eukaryota > Viridiplantae > Streptophyta > Polypodiopsida > Schizaeales > Lygodiaceae > Lygodium > Lygodium microphyllum. The sequence continues at coordinate 23,389,332 of NC_141152.1, read as the reverse complement.
TACAGGAGCTGCCTAGTGGATGTGGAGTTAGCCTTATTAAAGTTGTTTGTGTCAATGGTAGTGGAGCTTCTAATTTATAGGTCATTGCAAGAGGTCAAAAGCCAGAGAAGTCGACAAAGATAAGTTAAAACCTATCAAGGGAAACCTTAAGCAAGATAATAAGGGGATACAAGTCCTTAATCTCAATATGGAAGGCGGACTTCTAAAGCCATTGATAGTAAAATTGACCCCAAGAAGGATAAGAAATTAACAAAGAAAATGCCTGCTCAAAGACCAAAGGAGAAAATGGTCTAGCGAGAGAAGAGAGCTATTGCTAACTATCATGAATTTGATTTGGCGAGTTCTCTTTGTGAAGTTAAACCAGCAGATGTAAAACTCTTGTAGTTTAATAAGTTGTCTCCAAGAGTGCATAAGGAATTAAAAAATATTTTCTGCATGGCTTATATCATGAAGCCCTTGGGCATAGCACGAGTGGGATTTGATTGCTTTGAGCATGCAGAAAAGCTTTGTCCAAGGGTAGGAGCATATGTTGATGAAATATTAGTGGATCATGCTATTGTAGACATGGAATCCTTCGTCAACATTATGAGTTTGGAATTGATGGAGAGGCTAGGTCTAGAAATAAAAAAAGATACCTCCACGATTCTCTGAATGCCTGATGACAGTTTAGGAAAACTTGAAGGGTGCATTACTAAATCTCACGTGACCATTGCCAATGTGAAATGCATTCTAGACTTTAGGTGATTAGGATTGCGGGATAGCCTAGCTATCAGGTATTGCTAGGTAGGCCATGGATCTCATAAGTAGACTGTCAAGTTGATATCCTTGCTGGTTGATTGATTTTTGGCAGAGGTGCTAGACGTGTAGTAGTAGAAATCTACCCAGAATCTCCTCAAAGTGAGAGTTCCTTTATACTCTATAGAGATATATACATTGGAGGATGTAGCTAGTAGTGAGATGTCATCAAGTGATGAATCCAACAAGGGGTCCACTATGGAGGATATCTATCAAATAACTTTGAATGAGCCAATAGAGGTTCAAAAGAGGATAAGAGATGTGGATGTAATTGATTTGACCTTGGGGTGATAAATGATTCAGAGCCAATTAAATTAGGGTCCATGCTCATTTTAAAATAAAGGAAGGACTATGTGTTCTTGATTTAAGAATTCCACAACATCTTTGCTTAGAGTTATGATGAGTTGAGAGGTATCCCTCCCACCTTGGTTGTCCATACCATTCCTCTAAAGGAAGGTAGTTGTCATGTGCATCAAAAAGTAAGGCATATGCCTTTCGAACTAAGGGACATGGTGTTTGAGGAGTTGAAAAATTTACAGAAAGCTGGCCTGATATTTCTAGCATAACACACAGAGTGGTGTTCACTAGTCATTATCAGGAAAAAGAAGAATAATCAGATTAAGATTTTTGTATATTTTAGAGAGCTTAATAAGCATACAATTAAGGATTACTATCCATTACCATTCATTGATCAGATCTTAGATCAATTAGCAGGTAGGGAAGTCTATTCATTTATGGATTGCTTTGTTGGATACAACCAAATGGCTATAATGGAGGGAGATAAGTTCAAAATGACATTTATCACTGTCTTTGGTATCTTTGTGTATCATGTGATGGCCTTTGGGTTATGCAATGCACCTAGGTCTTGGCAATGTACAACTGATAAGACTTTTGATGACATCTCCCATGAGGAGTTAAAAGTTTTCATCAATGGTTTGGGGGTAGCCACCACAAGGGAAAGACAACTGATTATTACAAGGAAATTTTTTGAGCATTGCAAACACTTTTTCATTTCTCTTAATCCATGAAAGTGTGTCTTCGGGATTCCCTATGGGTTATTACTGGGCCATGTGGTTAGTTTAGTGGTTATCACGATTGACCCTAAAAAGATAAAGGTTATAGTTGTTATGAGTTTGGCCATGTACTCCAAAAGAGGTCCACATCTTTCTATCCTTAGTGGGATGTTATCGGAGATTTATCAATGCATTGGCAGAAAGAACATTGCCATTGATGAACTTGTTACCTTTTAACTATCTGTTTAATTGGAGCAAAGCTTGTTAGGTATCTTTTGAGGATGGAGTAGATTGTTTGCCATTTTGTTCCACCTAAGGAGATAGTATTTGATCAAAGGACACACTTCTTAAATAAGGTTATAGTAGCCTTGACAGAAACTTTGAAGATTAAGTACAATAAAACTACCCCATATAATCCACAAGCAAATGGTCAAGTTGAGAGTACGAATAAATAGCTTGTAGGGATCCTATCCAAGATAGTGTCTGAAAGTAAATGAGATTGAAATAAGAAATTGTATGTGGCAGTTTGGCCTTACAATATGAAATTTAAGAGAGCTATAGGCCACACGCCATTCAAGTTGGTATTTGGGGAAGAGTGTATCTTGCCATTGGAAATACAACTACCCACTATGTGATTTTCTCTTAATCATTCGTTGGGAGAGGCAAAAGTGTTGCAAGAAAGATTTATTTCTCTTGCTCATCTTGATGAAATTTGATTGTAAGCTTTACTACATCAAGAGGTAGAGCAGAAGAGAATGAAAGCACTTCATGACCTTTGGACTAAGAAATATAAATTTATAAAGGGTTAATTGGTGCTGTACTATGATGCTTGTCATGAGCTATTTTTTGGTAAACTAGAACCCAAATGGGATGGGATGTACAAAATTATACGTAACGAAAAGAATGGTTCTACAATCCTTTTAGCAGATTTGTAGGGGGTAGGCTCTTTAAAAAAAGTTAATTTTAATAAGCTAAAGCCTTACTATAAGTAAGGGTTGACATGGGACTTGGTGCCTATGGAGATCTTTCATGATTTAGCTTTAACTTATAGTAGATACCAAGACAATCATATGGGGAGAATCATTCCTTATCTTGAGCATCCATATGTAGAGCAATATTACCACCATGGTCAAGTGATTTAGTGAAGTGTAGGTTATCAGGTTACTAAGTGGCAAGACCGATCTTTCACGTGGGATATTAAGGTCTACTGTCACCACTATCATGGAATTTTACCTAGTGTTCCTATAGAGTTCAGCAAGGAAGGAGGGATTGTACCTATTACGCATCCTCTCTCTCAACTCGACTTTGATTATCATAAGTACGAGTAAGAAAATCAGTATGGTGTGGCCTATCATTGAAGATTGGATCTATACTTTGTATTTTAATGGAGCTTCTAGAGGTCCCGCTGAACATGTGAGTCTTCGTGTGGTCATTAAAGATCCATGACATAGGGTTATTATGAAAATGAGAGTATATTTAGGATACTCTTTTACTAATAATATGGTAGAATACAAGGCCTTGATTATGGGATTGAATGTGGCTTGATGTGGTGGTATCCACTAGTTATTGGTAAAGGTGACTTTGCAGTTGGTAATCAACCAATTGAATGGACCTATCTTGTCTAGGATCTCATCCCATAGATATAGCATCGTGTGGTCTTGGACATGTTACATATTTTTTAGACAATGACATGTCAGCTAGTCCCTCGATAGTGGAATCACTTTGCACATTCCTTGGCCAATTGCCGAGACCTAAAATGGGCCCAACACTCACTATAGACATTAGTCGGCGGGCCTCTAACACTCACAATTCAACCCCACACAGCCTCACCACCATGAGCATCCAAGGGACACACTACCCTAATTGCTACTAAAGATATTGCGTTTGAAGTGGAATGTAGTTCAATGATTGCCCTTCCTTACTCAGAGAGAGATCCCACACATCTTGGTGTAGTACACCAATGTGATACACATAAAGGAGGCACCCCTGCGGTTGAATGCCATGGCCCCGCTGCAACTCTCCTACACCTCGAGGGTTACCCTCAAGATGCATTGCTCTGACATAAAGTACATAGGAACACACTCCACTCTTATATATTTCAAATGTTCTAGGATATAAAATTTTCTCACTTGACAATTTTCTAAAGATTCAATTGTCTAGCCTATAGCTTGGATTTCCTCACAACTCCACATAGGTCATGTGTTCCATAATCAATTGATATGCATCTAGGAGTTACCATGTGATATGCACAATGCAATTGTGGATGACGCACCTCGTGCTCGAGCATTTTATGATTTAAAAAAATAGCCATATGAGGTGCAAAAACAATCCTTTAATGATTTCCAAGCTACTCGTTGTCGAAGAATTCGTGCAAGAGCTGCAGAACACGGGGTTCAAGATACAGCAAAGAAAGAGGCTAACAAGAAGATCTCAATATTTGATGCCAAAGTTCACTATATTGCATGTCATAATCGTAGAGTTACAACAAAGAAATGGAGCAAACTCATGTTCTTTATATGCTGTCATGAATAGTTTTGGTATTTCAACAAGTGATCCTCTCCTTGGTAACCAAAGATCCATATATTTTATTTCAATTTCCACTCTTCCTTAGGTTTTAATACAGTTTAGGGTGATCTGTAAGCAAGCTGGACAGAATGGTTTCACACTTGCATTCCTCATTTGATGGTACAATGCAATAGCTTCGTCATGAAGTCCTATTTTCCCATATGCTGAAATAATAGCAGTCCATGCAAACAGATTTGGCTCACCAAGTTTAAGAAAGTCCTGATTTGCTTCATTTAAGTTGTCACAAAAACTGTACATGCGGATCAGGTGGCTCCCCAAAACAGCATCAGCATCTAGTCCACTTTGAATAATTGAAAAGTGTGATTCTTTACCTTGTGCCAAGTCTTTTTCAACAATGCATATCTCTAGCATAGGAAGGAGATAACCAGAGCAAACGAAATCATCTTGACAGTTGGTATGCTCCTGGAGCTGACAATTTTTTAACTGATGATTCACGATTGCTTGATTGACTCAGAGCACCTTATAAGCTAGTGGCATTGCCCGCAGACTGAGCTGGTAATTGTTGCATGATGATACATGGTTCCCCAGTGGACAATGTTTATGGATCAGAAACACTGGCTCTACTTCACTAAAAACAGAATTCCATGAAGTAGCACTATCACAAAGGAGCTGCATGCCTTCTGAAAATCTTAGAGCTTCCTGATTGTATTGATGCTTGAAACCAGAGGGATCAAATTAATTGACTTGTTTCAGCAAAGTGGACGAGCCTCCAAGCACTTCCACCATATTTTACACCGTAATACTTGCATCTCCATTCAGGTTCCAAGCTTCTACTTGCACCAGTCCTACTGGTTTTGAGTCCCATCCAGTACTTGGACCATGAATTTGTCAATCCCTTCCTGGTCAGTGGGATCCTTTCCAATTAAGGCTGGTCCAATGATTGTGTTTACATTGCTGACAGCTTTTGAAACTCCTTTGCCAAGATATTCTTTTCCTCATCTCTCAGTTCAAGTGCTTCATATACACCCGTTAAGGCACCACTTGGAACGGCAGCTCGATGATACGATCCGTCTGAGAGATGGACATCTGCCTCAAGAGTGGGGTTTCCACGACTGTCATAGATTTGCCGGGCCTACACGCAGGAGATGGTCGCTGCTAATCCACAACGCACACAGGATTTCAATCCGAATTTTGCACCCTGTGCACACCCTCTAGACTGATTAGCACAAGGGATATTGATGCAAGAGATTTCAATTATTGTACTCTAATCAAGATTGAATTTGCAGGTCTCGGCTGGCAATCCTTGCACGGAGCTTCGATAGCTGATGGCTAACACTTCTGGAATTTCTCTCTCGTAGCAACGTCGACACAGAAACGTCTTGCTCCTCTGTAGTCGTCATGTTCCTTTGTTTGCCTTCGGCTGGTTCTTCCACTTCGTTTTGTTTTCTTTTACCTTCATTGTCTCCTCTTTTCATACTCTGCGTCGTCTTGCTGTAGAGCTCCCTCCTTTTCTTCCTCCTCCACGATTTCAGCTCTCTCCTTCTCCAATCCAGGCGCAGCCCGCCATTTTTGCCTTTTTCAAAAATATCCCCCTCCCAGAATAGGCTAGCTTTTTCTTTAGAACTTCTTGCCTACAAAAGATCAAGTCAATAATTGATCACCACCTACTGGTAGGACCTGCTGGATCACTAGAGAACATGTGCTTCACACGTGCCAAAATTGAGTCTTGAGCAGGGTCATATGGATGCTCCTTGGAAGGTATCTCCAGAATGGCAGGCACTGGCCTGTTGTAACTGTCGACCAGGAACCGTATCATATTTGCAATATGTTGATTTATGAGAACAATTGCAATATCTTCCCTGGCTGTGAACTCCTTAAAGGTGTCTTCGATTGTTTTCACCGTAGTCTTGTTATCCACAATCAGATAGTTGGTCTTCCTCCTAATGTCAACGTGGCCAACTCCTGCTAGAATGAAGCCGGTCACGGTGTCCTCGTCTCCAATGACCGCTATGAGGGAAGAATTTGTCGAAGCCATGACTCCACTTCTTTATAGCACTTCAATTGCAAATACATATTCATGACACCGTCAAAACATGGTTGGAGTGGTTTGAGATCAGTCTTCTCAACTTCAGATAGTAACTCTAGAACAAAATCAGTGTACAATGCATTAAGGGAATATATACATTGGCTGCGGATTATTAAAATGCATCACACAAACAATGAATCACATGCAGAAATTAACACATATGCACAACAAAAATGGAGGTGTTCACGGCTCAGATGCGCAGCAACACGACATCCACCCCCTCTAAACCTGCGCATCCTCCGGATGTGCCAACTATCCAGGATCATTCAAGTCCACAAACAGGTCAAGTCCATCTTCTGATTCTAGTAGACCTGTTTCTCCTTCAGCTTCATCATCTATGTTTTCTGTCTCTTCTGCTTGTCTTTCTTCTACCTGCTCTTCTTCTGTCAATGCTTCAAGTGCATATTCTTCATCCTCTCTTCTCTTGAAAATCTTGACTCGTTTTCCAGCAATAGGCACCCTCAATAATGTTCCATCTAATTCAGCCAGCTCATAGGTACCATTGTCAAAAACCTGCTTCACTTCATATGGTCCAAACCATCTTTGAACCATTTTTCTCATACTACTATGCTGATTTTCTAGACTACTGTCGTAGACTAGAACCCAATCCCCTTCTTTTATGGCTCTAGGCCTCAAGCGATGCCTTAAATCAAACCTGTCCTTATTTTTGAGACGGGCTGCCTTCAAACGGTCAACGACTAGCTGCACATCTTTTGCCCTTCTCTCTAGTTGACGAATCCGAAGGGCTAACAGCTCTTCCCTTGATAAATTCTCATGCCAAGGAAGAACACTCCAAGTGAGAGCACAAATTTCAGTAGGCATGACAGGTTTTTGTCCATACATCAACTCCGCAGGCATGTATCCAGTAGTCACACTATGTGTAGAGCGATCAGCCCACAATGCAAAAGGTAGTAATCTTGGCCAATCTCCAATCCGTCCTCTACAAGCTTTTGCCAATGCTTTAACTATCGGCGGATGTCCTCTTTCACTTTTGCCATTTCCCTCTGGATTATAGGCAGTAGTAAGAGCCAATTTAATCCCAAGCCGTGAGAAGAATTCTCTAGCTTCATTAGCATCTAGCTCTCCACGATCAGCTGTAATCTTGCCTATACATCCATACCTGCAAAATATTTCTTCCAACAAGAATTTACATACTGTAGTGGTGGTCTTCGTCCGCAACGGTCTACCTTCAACATAGTTTGTAAGATCCTCCCTAGCCAAAACAAGATATCTCATCTGCCAAAGTCCCACTGGAAAAGTAACCAAGTCTACCACCCACTTGTAATGCATACATAGTGGATAAGTCGGATGCAGCTCATCACGATGTCGCACTAAAGAGTAAAGCTGGCAGTCCCTGCAAGTTTCCACAAAATGAGAAACATCTTTATACATCCCTTTCCACCAGTATCTTTCTTTGATTTTCTCATAGGTAGCCCACACACCTCTATGTCCTGCCCATGAGCTCTCATGAAACTCTCGCATAATCTGTATTTGCATCGCTACATCACAAACTACTCTCAAGGGCAAGCCTCCTCTCTTCTTTGGATGCTTCCAAAGAAAACCATCTTTCAAGAAATACCCATAAGCCTTCCTTCTGATTTTCTTGAATTCATCATCTGTCCAATCAGCTCTTCGAGTCAATGAACTTAGATACTGTCCAATTTGCAGCCATTCATCAACATAAAGTTCTTCATTAAAGGCTTCAACAGTAGATACATGACAATCATGAATAAGGACAGAAGCAGCAAACTCTGTCTCATCATCTTCTGCAAGCATTGACTCCTCATCCTCATATCTCGCTCTAGAAAGCATGTCAGCAACTGGATTATCTTTCCCTGCTATGTGTCGAAATTCTGGATTCAATGATTTGATATAGGCAATCCACCGAAGCATCGCTATATCTGGAGTCGAGCAACTAGTAATCATGCCAAGCAAAGGCAAACAATCTGTTTCCACAATAACTGAAGCTCCAATAAAATACCCTTTGTCACACTTCAATGCAATGACTACTCCCCACAACTCTCTTTTGATCTGCGGATATCTCCTTTGTCGCTCATTAAGAACTTTAGCTCCAAAGCGGATTGCATACCTATTTCCATCAGCATCATCCTGTCCCATAGCCCATCCTATGCCAATAGGGCTAGTATCAACTGTCAACATGATAGGCCGTCCACACTGATAATCCGCCTTGCGTAGAGTAGGAGCTGATTGCAATAGCTTCTTGAGCTTACGCATGGCTTTTGAATGCTTCTCATCCCAATAAAATTTCTGCCCCTTTCGAAGCAGCTGATAGAGAACATCTGCAATATGAGCAAAATGAGGAATCCAAATCATGTAAAATACACAAGCTCCCACAAATCTCCGCACCTCTGAAGTAGTCGAGCAATACTCTGAAATCCTGTTTATGGCATCCACCTTTGCAGGAGAAGGCTTTCTGCCATAGTATCCAACCATATGCCCAACTATGATGACTTCATTAACAGCAAAGACAGATTTCAACCCTGAAAGTGTCAAATTTACCTCCTCTAATCGTGTCAAAATTTGCTCACAAGCAATCAAGTGATCAGCCACAAACTGTCTACATCCACGCAAATCAAGACTTTCATTCTTTTCTTCTTCTGCACAACCCTTAATAGGCACATCATCTAGAAAAGGCATGGTATACTGCGGAATATAGTCTCGAAGAACTCTATGCATAGCATTCATCATATGAGCAACTGAGTTTGTAGCACCTTGAGGTAAGGTACACATCCTCACAAGACCAATAGGTGTCCGCATAGTAGTAATATCCCTGCTTTCCAAGGCAAGCTGAAACTGATCATAACCTGAATACAAGTCACCTAGTGAATAGATGGCTCGTCCTGCAAAAGCCTCAGCAAATTCATCCACAACTAGACCTGTACCCACATTCCTGATTGTCACTTTGTTCACGGGCTGCATATCCTGAATAAATCTCAAAGTACCATTCTTCTTTGGTACAGTAAACCACCTGTTAGAATAGGGTGCAGAAGAGGGTTCCAAAATCCCCATTTTAATCTTCTCATTCAGCAACTCTATCAGCTTTGGCAAGTGTGCTTTAGGCACAGGTATAGGACGTATATTCCATGGTACATGAGGAACAGTGAAGATGACCATAGGTGCAACCAATTCAGGACTAATGCAGCCAATTTCATGTGGAAAGAAAGCAAATGCCTTACCATGACGTCCAAGCATCTCTCTAAAACATTCTTTTTCCACTGGAAGCAAAAAATCATCATTTCCAATCTTCAATTCTGCAAGAGTTTCAGCTGTAAACTTATGTCCAATATTTGCAGGATCCCTCAACATAGGCTGCTTCATAGCTTTTTCAATCTGTTCATCACTATCAGAAAGAAGCGGGCCTGCAACCGGCTTAACCTTCTTATCAACTGTTTTATATTTTGTGTCAACCTTGGCATCATTCAAGCACTCTTTTCTTTGCTGCAATTTCTGCAAATTTTCAGCATCTTTCAACTCTGTTGGCTGAAAATTTTCAGCCTTTAGCTCTATGGACTGCATGGGTGCAGTCTGAAACTCTGTATGCAGAAATTTTTCTGCATTCAACTCTGTTGGCTGAATGAATTCAGCCCTCAGCTCAATGGACTGCATAGACGCATCCTGAAACTCTGTATGCAGAAATTTTTCTGCATTCAACTCTGTTGGCTGAATGGATTCAGTCCTCTGCAATTCTGTTAGTTGATCAAGATCAGCCATAAATTCAGTTTGCTGAGTTTTCTCAGCCTCTAACTCTGTTTGCAGCATAAAACCAGAAATTTCCTGAAACATATCCAAGGTTTGCACAGGTATGATCTTTGAACCCTTGCATACATCAGTTTTCAGCATTGCTCTCATCTCAAACAATGTATCTGCATAAGACATCCCTTCATACAATCCATCCACATGCTCTTCTGCTCGCAAAATACCTGCATTCTTCAACTCTTTCTCCTTACGACCAATGTACTGCCTGGCAGCTCTAGGCAAATCTGAAATTTTCTGATAACTCACTGAACTATCTGAAGAAAAACCAACAAAATTATTAGAGAAAGACTGGCTGCCAGGAGGCGAGATCTCCTCTTTTCTCCGCTCCGTACCACTGGCGTCTCGCAAGACAGCGGTACCTAATGAAAATCCAACTCCTTCGCAGGTAGTGGAGCCTCACGCAAGGAGTCTCTGTTTCTCGGATGATTTACCCCAACAGTCATAAACTGAACAGCTCGCATACCATCTTTACTGTGTATCCGCGCATAAGCTGATCCGTCATCCATCACTTTTGTTTCCATTCTTGCTTCTGTAATGAAAGGCTGTCCAAGAATAATTGGATAAGAGCATGAATCCTGAACAAAGCAATGATAATCCTCTTCAACATTACCAATAGAAATTCTGATACTCGGACAAGCAGCATACATATCACCAGAAGTATTATTGGCGGCTCTCATGCGCCAGCCATGCTCTGCATCCATAGGCCACTTGCCACTCTCATAAACACCTCGAGCAATAAGATTAATCTCAGAACCATGATCAACTAAAGCAATCAAGGGAATTTGTTTCTCTCCAATCCTTACCACTGTCTCAGTGGTTGCTCTAGCCCAATGACTTCGTGAAAAATGGCTGCGAGGAATGAGAATAGGGGTTTCATCATCTTCATACTGCGTAGGCTGCACTATTTTCTCCAATTGCGGATTAACAGAAGCATTCTCAACCATCACTGCATCATCATGCTCTTTCCCAAGAGCTCCATGCCACAATCCCTGTAAAGCAGGTCCTTCCATCGCATGTCGTTTCCTCCGCAAAAGATCCTGCATCTGATCCTGTATTTCTCTTCTAGCAATCCCAAGAGCCTCTTCAACAGTAAAAGTGACTTCACTATTCAAAATTCTTTCATGAAAAATCTTACTCATATCCGTTTGCATATCAAGGTCTGACAAGAGCTTGAATCCTGGCTCTTTTCTTGGTTGCCTCTTTTCCTTCTGCTTGTCTTCCATTGGTTGATCAGAAACTGTTTGAGCTGGAGAATTTGGCATAGGTGGAGCTGTAACAGGTGGTGAAACAAAGTCACCCCCTCTAGTCTTTTTGGAGGAGCTAGGACCCTCCTCATCTCTTCTTCTCTTTTCTTCAACCATGGCATCTAAACCCTGCGTTTTAGCAATATAAGCAAAAATAGAATACCTGTCAACAGGAGAATCCCATCCTGTTTCTCCTCGGATGCTAGAGCCCACACAAGTCATAGTAGAAGTTTGAGCTTTTCCTCTTCTCGCTATCTCCAAGGCAGAAGGCCACAAAGCAGAGTCTCCATCAAATTTCTGCTCAAGCTGGACTCCAAAAGCTGAAGCATCTCCTCTAACACTCACATAAGCTGATCGCGCAGCCATATCATCAACAAGCTTCTTCATACCTCCCTTACCGAAGTTCGTGTCAAGAGGAGCGCCAGTCTCTGTCAGCCATATCTTCCCATCTTGTCCCCAGAACACTACATTCTTCTTACGTGCTTCCTGAAAAGCATCACAATCTCTGCAGTGTTGGTGCTCTGTACTATCACACCAAATACATCGTCGCCCTTTTCTTTGACCAGCTGGAAAAGCAGTCACTGGAACAGGTGCTACAGCAGGTACTGACATAAGTTGCTCCTTTAACTTACCAACTTCAGCTTTGACTGCTTCAATTGTCAAATCCGCCAAGCCTTTAATAACATCATCTACAGATAAGGGCACTGGAGCAGCAGGTACTGGTGGATTCACAACAGGAGGAGTAGGCTTAGGCAAAGAAGCAGCAGGGGTAGAAGAAGAAGTCTCCAAGGATTTTTCAGGAACTAATCCTGTATTACGATGCAATCTGACTCTCCTGCGCTGCTTCTTGACAAGAGCATTCACAGCATCAATGACATGTCTCCACTCAGTCTTTAAACCTGAATCAGTAGCTTGATCTTCCAAAAGATCATCCAACTTTTCCTGTAAATCAGCATCTGCAGCTTGCAAAAATAACTCCACTTTCTGCATCTCCAAAGCTTGCTGTTCAGTCCCATCCAACTGATCATAACGGCTTTCAAACTCTCGCAGAAGAGCGGTAACAGAAAGTCCCTTATTAGGCATAGAAACCCATGCTAAAAAATTCCTGCGATTCATAAGACCTGTATCCTCCAAGAAATATTCATCTTTTAATGCCTTTTTAAATTCAGCCCAACCTGCATGTGCCTCTTGAATTTCTACAATTCGACCTTCAAGAGCGCGCACCACGATCCGCAAGAAGTAGCGGCTCCAAACATCTTGAGAAACCCCAAAAAACTTCATCTTTTCTTCATACAAATGCAGGTAAGTTGACACTTGCTGGCCATTAAACTGCTTCATCTCCTGTTGGACAGCTTTCAAAGCATCCATAGCATCACTGTCACGTTTTGCATGAACTTGCTACTGCATATACATGGTAAATGACTGAAACAGGTTCTTCATAACATTATCATCTGTCATCTCTTCTTGCGAGTCTTCCATCTTGCTGATGACGCAGCACTTTCACGTCGGGTTCACCAGAAATGTCGAAGAATTCGTGCAAGAGCTGGAGAACACGGGGTTCAAGATACAGCAAAGAAAGAGGCTAACAAGAAGATCTCAATATTTGATGCCAAAGTTCACTATATTGCATGGCATAATCGTAGAGTTACAACAAAGAAATGGAGCAAACTCATGTTCTTTATATGCTGTCATGAACAGTTTTGGTATTTCAACAAGTGATCCTCTCCTTGGTAACCAAAGATCCATATATTTTATTTCAATTTCCACTCTTCCTTAGGTTTTAATACAGTTTAGGGTGATCTGTAAGCAAGCTGGATAGAATGGTTTCACACTTGCATTCCTCATTTGATGGTACAATGCAATAGCTTCATCATGAAGTCCTATTTTCCCATATGCTGAAATAATAGCAGTCCATGCAAACAGATTTGGCTCACCAAGTTTAAGAAAGTCCTGATTTGCTTCATTTAAGTTGTCACAAAAACTGTACATGCGGATCAGGTGGCTCCCCAAAACAGCATCAGCATCTAGTCCACTTTGAATAATTGAAAAGTGTGATTCTTTACCTTGTGCCAAGTCTTTTTCAACAATGCATATCTCTAGCATAGGAAGGAGATAACCAGAGCAAACGAAATCATCTTGACAGTTGGTATGCTCCTGGAGCTGACAATTTTTTAACTGATGATTCACGATTGCTTGATTGACTCAGAGCACCTTATAAGCTAGTGGCATTGCCCGCAGACTGAGCTGGTAATTGTTGCATGATGATACATGGTTCCCCAGTGGACAATGTTTATGGATCAGAAACACTGGCTCTACTTCACTAAAACCAGAATTCCATGAAGTAGCACTATCACAAAGGAGCTGCATGCCTTCTGAAAATCTTAGAGCTTCCTGATTGTATTGATGCTTGAAACCAGAGGGATCAAATTAATTGACTTGTTTCAGCAAAGTGGACGAGCCTCCAAGCACTTCCACCATATTTTACACCGTAATACTTGCATCTCCATTCAGGTTCCAAGCTTCTACTTGCACCAGTCCTACTGGTTTTGAGTCCCATCCAGTACTTGGACCATGAATTTGTCAATCCCTTCCTGGTCAGTGGGATCCTTTCCAATTAAGGCTGGTCCAATGATTGTGTTTACATTGCTGACAGCTTTTGAAACTCCTTTGCCAAGATATTCTTTTCCTTCATCTCTCAGTTCAAGTGCTTCATATACACCCGTTAAGGCACCACTTGGAACGGCAGCTCGATGATACGATCCGTCTGAGAGATGGACATCCGCCTCAAGAGTGGGGTTTCCACGACTGTCATAGATCTGCCAGGCCTACACGCAGGAGATGGTCGCTGCTAATCCACAACGCACATAGGATTTCAATCCGAATTTTGCACCCTGTGCACACCCTCCAGACTGATTAGCACAAGGGATATTGATGCAAGAGATTTCAATTATTGTACTCTAATCAAGATTGAATTTGCAAGTCTCGGCTGGCAATCCTTGCACGGAGCTTCGATAGCTGATGGCTAACACTTCTGGAATTTCTCTCTCGTAGCAACGTCGACACAGAAACGTCTTGCTCCTCTGTAGTCGTCATGTTCCTTTGTTTGCCTTCGGCTGGTTCTTCCACTTCGTTTTGTTTTCTTTTACCTTCATTGTCTCCTCTTTTCATACTCTGCGTCGTCTTGCTGTAGAGCTCCCTCCTTTTCTTCCTCCTCCACGATTTCAGCTCTCTCCTTCTCCAATCCAGGCGCAGCCCGCCATTTTTGCCTTTTTCAAAAATATCCCCCTCCCAGAATAGGCTAGCTTTTTCTTTAGAACTTCTTGCCTACAAAAGATCAAGTCAATAATTGATCACCACCTACTGGTAGGACCTGCTGGATCACTAGAGAACATGTGCTTCACACGTGCCAAAATTGAGTCCTGAGCAGGGTCATATGGATGCTCCTTGGAAGGTATCTCCAGAATGGCAGGCACTGGCCTGTTGTAACTGTCGACCAGGAACCGTATCATATTTGCAATATGTTGATTTATGAGAACAATTGCAATATCTTCCCTGGCTGTGAACTCCTTAAAGGTGTCTTCGATTGTTTTCACCGTAGTCTTGTTATCCACAATCAGATAGTTGGTCTTCCTCCTAATGTCAACGTGGCCAACTCCTGCTAGAATGAAGCCGGTCACGGTGTCCTCGTCTCCAATGACCGCTATGAGGGAAGAATTTGTCGAAGCCATGACTCCACTTCTTTATAGCACTTCAATTGCAAATACATATTCATGACACCGTCAAAACATGGTTGGAGTGGTTTGAGATCAGTCTTCTCAACTTCAGATAGTAACTCTAGAACAAAATCAGTGTGCAATGCATTAAGGGAATATATACATTGGTTGCGGATTATTAAAATGCATCACACAAACAATGAATCACACGCAGAAATTAACACATATGCACAACAAAAATGGAGGTGTTCACGGCTCAGATGCGCAGCAACACGACATCGTAATTGCAACGTTACTAAAGACTAGCACCGAGTTTCCTCGTGCTACTAGTCTCTCTTAAATTTAAATAGCGATGGGCCTATATGCTATGCATAATCAAATAAATCATAATTTAAAACATTTCAGTGACCACTCACTTTTACAAACCCTCTTCCCTCCTATTGTTTAGGTTTTACATTCGTTGGATAAGTGTAATGATCATTTTTGTGTAGTTTTTCATGTAAAAATCTATAAAAACCATACTCTAACATATAAACAAGGTTTAATTGAGGCTTATCCCTCATGCTCCAGCCTTGTTATACCTTCATGAACATAAATCATATTTTTTCCTAAATTTTTAGGTGCAAAAACTAAAATTTTCTTATTTTTCCTATTTTTCCCCATTTATTTATTTATAAAAATGTGGTATTTTTTAATTTACATTTCTTGATTGATCATATTGACTTAAAAATGCATTTTATCAATTTTCATCTCATATGAACCTCATTCTCCGACTCGAAATAGAATAAACCCTCATTTTCCCTCTTAAAAGACAATTTCGGGTTTTAAATTATTTATTACGTCCGTGCATGACTACGGGTTCTATATTTTATCATGTGCAACCCTCAAAAATACTTCAAACATGATTCATACAAATTGTCTTTTTGTGCGCACATCATTTAAGTCATCAAACATCAGAACAATGAAATTTTCTTTATAAAAATTGTGCGTACCGCTTATTTGTGTGTTGTGTGTTACTAAAAATGGTTTTAGGGTAGCCAAGGGAGGAAAGAGAAAGATTAAGTTTTGATCTCTGCATCCGAGCAGCCATTTTGTGAACTGAGACGAGTAATTAGAGGAAGAAAATTGATGGAGACCATGGTTGAGATCCGTTAGGGGGGTTCTTTGAAGGCCAACAATAGCCTCATTGTCAAATCGTCACCAAAATTGGGGGGGCGACAGCATCATGATGCACTGTTTCAAACATTGCTCCCCTCCCCAAAAAGAAAATTCATTTTTTAAAGGGGGCCTTTTGGCACCCCTAAAAGGCATGCCCATAAAATTTTAAGATTGGGTGATTTTGTCCCTTTGACACGTCTAGCTTCATATCTCCACTAGACCTCTATTTTGTGTTCTGGAAAATTTTTCCTGACCGGCTCAACATCCCACACTACTAGTCACTTACACTAGTCTGACCAGGCACTTGGAAAATTTATGAAAAATCCGCAACTGCTCCTTGAAACCGCTTTCAAATCCCATCTTCTGTGGCTTGTAAAAATTGGTAAATCTATCTCTACTACTTCCAATGAGGTTCAATTCTAGCCTTGGAGTAAAATATTTTGCCACATTTTTGTCACTTTTTGGGATCTAAAATCCATTGCTCATTGGTGACCATAGGATAGGGTGACTGAGCCCGTCGAATCCCACGAACTAATCTACACAAACAACAACCAGAGAAAGCATCAAGTTGCCACAAAAAATATACTCAACAAAGCATAGCATAGCTCTCACCCTACCCCTTGAAAGAATCAAGGCATGAAAATGCACAAGGGATAGGCCCAGCATAATCTGATAGAAATCCATAGCAAGTCACTAACGAACTACTCTAACACGGATTGGTTGAAAAGCCTATCAAAAAGGTCATCCTAATGGTGGTCTAAACTACCTACCTAGCTTAGGACACATGGACCAAGACCTCCTACTAGGCAAGGACTCCTATAGCTTGGTCATCATATTTTTCTTTTAACCCATTTCCTCTCAAGGTTTCCGTACTTGGGCATGTAAAAAGGAGGGAGTTGAGCATACAGTGACCCAAGGAGAACAAGGCATCGGCCTCAAGTCCTAACTTGGTACCAAGAACCTACCAAGCTCTCTCCAGGTGACACTTAATCATTTTCTTTTGCACACTTTTGTTTTCTCTCTAACCTTTCTTTCTTTTGTTTTATTTTTGGCTAGCTCCTACCCCTAGAAAGACAAGGCATCGACCCTAGGTGACTCATCCCCAGGAACCTATCAAGCTCTCTGTAAGGCGATAATCAACTACTTGTAGGAATTTTCTTCCTTCTTCTTTTCCTTTTTTTATTGAGGGGTTCGAACCCCTTTTTACAAACCTTTGTAATTTTATCTTGAGATAGATTCAAAAATTGCTCTTGTTTTGATATTTTTGCAAGCTTCTCTAACTGCCTCACATGAGCAAGGACTCCTAGGATAGCTGCCTAGCAAGTAGGAAGGACAGGGTCACAAGGACTATTCTCTATCATAAGTCTTTAATGCCTGACAATGTCCTAACAGGAGGTAGACAACTATTCAAATCTTCCTCGGATATACCTAACCCAACCCTAGGACTTTATGCCTTCATTTGTAGTCCACACAACCAAAAAGAAAGTAATCCCCACATACACATATAACACTATTAACTTAAGGAAAAAACTCAAAAAGTCGATGATACCACCTGGAATGGCCACAAGAAGCTTCCATGTAGCAAATGCTCCCTCTAGGATTTTCCTCCAACCTGTGTGATACAATCACTAAAATAGAAAACATTAAACTTACATGCACCAAACAGTCATATTGACCTCTTGGTCTAATGAAATAAAACATCAGAACTTGATAGAGATGGCCCTCTTGGCCTCATGAAATAAAACATTTTAATACAATTCAACACAACATACTATTAAAACAATCCCTTGGTCCTAATGTTACTCTATTGAAGCACATCACCGACCAAGGATAAGGCCTCTTAGGCCCTACATGAAGTGCATCAGGTTATTAGCTAACCCCCTTGCATAAATAGCAAGGGGCTCGTCTTTGTACCTATTGCACCTAGCCCAATGTCAGCCCTTACACATAGTAAGGCTTCAGCTTATTAAAGTTAACTTTGGTCTTAAACTCTACCTCCTACAAATTTGCTAGAAGGGCAGTAGAGCCATGTTGAGATATTGAGCTCCACTCGTGATACGCCAGGGTGACCGTTGTGTATTTATGCCACCGACTTGTCAGTTGCAGATGCGGTTGGTACACCGCCCATGAATAGTAGCTACATGATAGCTATCCTTATCTACTCTAGTTTGTGGCTCAGTTAGTATGCCACCTTAGTTAGTTGAGTTTGGTTTGAGACCCATATATAGGGTTCTTCTATTTCCTTGTACTTGAGTTCTTTTGGCTTACACAACTAAGAAGAGGAAAACTGTTTTCAGCCTCCACCTCTGTGTGTATTCCCCCATTGTGCAAGCAAGAAAGCTACAAGTGAGACTCCTTCCTTCTCTCCCACAATCTTGACATGGTATCAGAGCCTTGTTCATGGTGAGGAGCTCAAGAAAGCAAGCCAAGCTCGCGGTGTTCTGGTAAGAGGAGCAGTGTTGCTTTCATTTTCTGTTTTGGGAGCAGATCTCTGCAGGTAGCATAGTCGGAAATTTTAAGAGTGCATTGTCTCAGGTTGAGACGCCCTTCGCGGTGAAGCAAGAGGGTAGTATATGCTGTGGGAAAAAGGCTTTAGTCTTATGTGACCCTGTTTTTTTTATTTGAGGCCATTTCGGGGCTTGTTTTGGAGGTGGAAGTTTTCTGCACGCAATCAGAAAAAGGCCCTGTTTTATGTTGTGCGACCACTGTTCTACAGGTCGGTGAAAAGTTATCACAGAAATTGCATCGTATGCTTGTGTGCAAAGACATTGGGAGTTACAGAATCATCCTTGGTTCCTGTTTATGCAAAATCGTCACTAGGAAGTGACTGTGTGGTCAAATACCACTTTCGCCAATTTTGCAGATTTGCCTTTGTGAGGCTGAAGCTGTGTTCTGTGCAGTGACAGAATTTTTTGCAGTGTTCTGTAATGGCGTCTGATTCTCTCTCATAGATTGTCACTGAAAAGCTTGACAAGAACAACTTCCAAGCATGGAAGTTTAGAATGACGAATTTCCTTATGGGAAAAGGATATTGGGAATTTGTTGCAGTAAATGAAGATGAACCAGTTCTTCCTGATGTTCCCAATCAACAGCAAATGCAGGCATTCAAAGCATGGCATGAGAGAGCCAGGAAAGTTATGTACTGGCTGTCTATCAGTATTTCAGACTCTATGATTGTGCATATTCAGGATGCAAGTACTCCAAAGGAGGCATGGGATACTTTGTCAAAAATGTATAGCATAAATACGCAAGCCAGAAAAATGTAGCTCAAGCAAGAGTTGCATAATGTGCAAAGAGAAAGTATGAGCATCAATGACTACCACATGAAGGTGAAGAAGATTGCAGATGCACTTGCTTCCATTGGGTCGCCAGTGGAAGATGATGATTTAGTTTCTGTGACCTTGAATGGTCTAGGAAAGGATTATGCACAGTTTCAGACATTCATTTCAGTTCATGAAAGATTTCCTGATTTTGAGGAGTTGATTGCTCTTCTAATTTCTGAGGAGCAGAGAAATGGTGGTGCATCTTCTTCAGGAGGAACTTCAAAAGAAACTGTCTTCTACTCAAGTGCTGGAAGAGGTAGAGGCAGAGGTGGAGGAGGCCGATTTGGAGGCCGTGGTAGAAATCAGAATATGCAGCATCTTCTAGTAGACAGGGTGATGACAGAAATGAGCATTTATTCATGGTGCAGCACATGAACAATTCTGTGACAAGTGCAGAAGAAAGCAATGATGTGTGGTATGTTGACTCAGGTGCATCAAACCACATGACAGGTCATGCAGAATGGATGGAGGATGCAAGGAAAATGGAAAAACCAGGATTTGTGGAGACTGGCGATGATGCTACACATCCTATTGTGCAGATTGAAAAAATTCCTTTGTCTATGCAGGATGGGAAAAAGAAATACCTGTCCAATGTATTTCATGTCCCGAATATCACCAAGAATCTGGTTTCTGTTGGTCAAATGGTTGAGCAGGGCTTGCAGGTCAGATTTAATCCTCATGGATGCTTTGTTGAGGATATGAAAAATAAAGGTTGCTTGATAGCAAAAGGAAAGAAGAAGGGCATAATGTTTACGTTGGATGCAGACATGTCTGAATTGAGTGCAGTAATGTTTGCACATGGGACCGGTGTAGTTGCAGATATTGATATCTGGCATAAACGCATTGGTCATGTTAATGTACAGTGACTTAAATCAATGTAGGCCCAAAATATTATTGCAGGATTGCCTAAATTCAAGGTTGCAGAAATGCATAAGGTATGTGAAGCCTGTCAGTTTGGAAAACAGGCAAGGAAACCATTTCCTAGACATATTCAAGAGAGTGAGAAGCCATTGGAATTAATCCACTCTGATGTGTGGACTACTAAAGTTGCATCTCTTGGAGGCTGTCATTATTTTGTCACTTTTATTGATGACTATAGCAGAAAAGTTTAGGTGTATTTTATGAAAAAGAAAAGTGAAGTGTTTGGGCATTTCAAAACTCTTAAAGCTATGGTTGAAAAAGAAACATGCCTACAAATAAAATGCCTAAGGTCAGATGGAGGGGGAGAGTACCTCTCAAATGAGTTTGCAAGGTTCTTGCAGGAGCATGGCATAAAGCAACAATATTCATGCAGTCATACCCCACAACAAAATGGAATTGCAGAAAGGAAAAACAGACATATTGGAGAGGTATCTCGTGCCATGCTCAATGAAAAAGACCTACCAGATTTTTATTGGGCTGAAGCAGTTGCTACAGCAGTCTACATAATGAACAGGACTCCCACTGCAGCAATACATGGGATGACTCCAGAGGAGAGGTATACTGGTAGGAAACTAGATATTTCTCATTTGAAAATTTTTGGTTGCATTGCCTATGTACATGTGCCAGATGAGTTGAGATCCAAGTTGGATCCAAAAGCTGAGAAGTGCATCTTTATTGGTTACTCTCTACAGTTGCATGGATACACTAATGCTGATTGGGCTGGTAGCATTTCTGATAGACGATCTACTAGTGGATATGTGTTCTCTTTTGGGAGTGCTGTAGTCACTTGGAGCATCAAAAAATAGCCTACAGTTGCCTTGTCCAGCACAGAGGCTGAGTACAGGGGTGCAGCAATGGCTGCATGTGAGGTAGCTTGGTTGCATAAGCTACTTTATGATATGCATCAGCCTACAGATGGGCCAGTTGTCATTTATTGTGACAACATGAGTAGTATACACTTGGCAAATAACCCAGTCTATCATGCTAGAACAAAGCACATTGAGGTGCATTATCACTATGTGCAGGAGAGGGTTTTACTAGGTCTTATTGATCTAGTTTAGCGCAGAGAAGCTGCACAAGTTCAGAGACCTGCTTGGTGTGCAGGAATTGGGATTGAGCTCGAGGGGGAGTGTTGAGATATCGAGCTCCACTCGTGATACGCCAGGGTGACCGTTGTGTATTTATGTCACCGACTTGTCAGTTGCAGATGCGGTTGGTACACTGCCCATGAATAATAGCTACATGATAGCTATCCTTATCTACTCTAGTTTGTGGCTCAATTAGTATGCCACCTTAGTTAGTTGAGTTTGGTTTGAGACCCATACATAGGGTTCTTCTATTTCCTTGTACTTGAGTTCTTTTGGCTTACACAACTAAGAAGAGGAAAACTGTTTTCAGCCTCCGCCTCTATGTGTATTCCCCCATTGTGCAAGCAAGAAAGCTACAAGTGAGACTCCTTCCTTCTCTCCCACAATCTTGACAAGCCATTCTTTCCTAAACATATAATCTTGTATGGTTCATCCCATTTGGGTTCTAATTTTCCTAGAAAGAGCTCCCTTCAAGCATCATAATACACTACTAACTAACCTTTCACAAATTTATAATTCTTAGCCCAAATATCATGAATGTCTTTCATTCTCCTCTTTCCTACTTCTCAATGTAATAAGGCCTGAACTGAATTCCATCAAGATGTGCCAGAGAAGTATATTGTTCCTGTAACACTTCTTCCTCTCCCAATGAATGATTGAGGGCCAAACGCACAATGGGGAGCTCTATTTCTAACAACAAAACACACTCCTCCCCATACACTAGCTTGAATGGGGTGTGGCCCTTGTGGCTCTCTTGAAGGTTTTGTTATAAGCCCACACTGCCACATATAATTTCTTATCCCAATCGTGCTTTCTTTTTGATACTATATTGGATAATATTCCTACCAGTTGTTTATTTGTACTCTCAACCAGACCCTTCACTTAAGGATTATATGAGGTAGTCTTGTTGTGCTTAATCTTCAAAGCTTCAGTCAGGGCCACTATAAACCTTGTTCAAGAAGTGTGTCTCTCCATAGGACACAATCTCCTTTGGTGGGCCAACATAGCAAACAATTTGCTCCATAATGAGATTGGCCATCTCTTTAGCATTGTCCTTCATCATTACTTGAGCTTCAGACCACTTTGTAAAGTAGTCTATTGCTACAATAATATATCACTTTTGCATAGTTGATGAAGGGTATATTGGTCCCACAAAATCAATGCCCCATTTTTCAAAGGGTAGCGTAACCATAATGGGATTGAGAGGTCACCAACAATTTTTCATCGCATTATGTCTTTGATAGACATCACAATGCTTAACATAACTAAAAGCATCTTGGAAAATCGATGGCCATCAATATCCATCATGGAGAGATTTTTAGGTGGTAAGTCAGCCAGCAAAATGTCCCCCACATGTTGAATTGTGGCACTCCTCAAGAATAAAGGGTACTACACAATGACGGTAGATATCATCTACTCCTCTTTGATACAAGACACCCACTACAATCGAAAAGTGTAATTCTTATTGCTTGATTTTTCTCTTTTTAAACTTTGATAATGTAACCCTAAATCCTCTTGTAGATAAATAATGCATTATGGCCACATACCAAGAAGGGATGAAAGCTGTATCAATTTTAAATAAACCTTCAATATCACTTTCCTCAGCCAAAATTTCCTTTGCCTCCTCGAAATCCACAAGACATTCTACAATACCATGGAGCTTTGATGGCTTGCGCCTAATATCATTATTAAACTCCTACAAAGTGATTAACAACTTTGCTAAATAGTCAAGTGGCTGCAACTTGTTCAACAATAATCTGAGTCCTTCCACCTTTGTAAAGAATACTACCTTCTCATAGAGAATATAATGCCTAAATTTCTTCGTCACAAAGACAATTCCAAGGCACAATTTTTCCATGTATGTATAATTAACTTCCAATATCCCCAACTTCCTACTAGCGAAGGAAATTAGATGATACCATTTCTGCTCCCAAATTTGAGCTAAACAACAGAGCTGATATTATGCATTGTGGCTCTTGAAAATACGTAGAAAAATTCACCTCTTCTGGGTGCTTTTAAGATTGGCCCTTTTGCTCATTCGTGCTTCAAATCCTCAAAGGATACTTGATAGGCCTCATTCCACTCAAATAAATAGTTAAAAGATGGAAGGTTCATCAATGGCAGCACTCTTTTTGCCAGTGCATTGATAAATCTTTGATAATATCCCACTAATGATAGAAAGCTATTCACCTCTTTTGGAGTACGTGGTGGGCTCATAGAGACTATCACCTTTATACTTTCAGCTTTCAATCAAAATACCAGTTGAAGTAACCACATGGCTGAGTAGCAACCCATAGGGCACTCTAAATATACACTTTCTAGGGTTAAGGGCAATGTAGAATTGTCTACAATGCTGAAAACATTTCCTCAGAATAATATATTCTCACTCTCTTGTGATGACTGCCCCTAGATCATCAATAAATTCTTTTAACTTCTCTATGGAGATATCACCAAAGGTCTTATCAACTATTCATTGCCAAGATCCAGACACATTGCATAGACCAAAGGCCATCACATGATACACAAAGGTATTGAAGACCGTAATAAATGTGGTCTTCAATTTGTCTTCCTTCGCAATAGCCATCAAGTTATATGTAGCAAAGCAATCCATAAACGAATAGAATTCCCTAGCCGCTAATTGATCGAGAATCTGGTCAATGAAAGGCAACACGTAGTAATCCTTAACCATGTACTTATTCAGCTCTCTAAAATCTATACAAAGACAAATCTGATTGTTCTTCTTCTTCGTGATAGCAATTGGTGAGCACCATTCCATGTGTTGAAGTGAAAATATTAGACCAGCCTTTTGTAGCTTTGTCAATTCTTCAAATAGCCCAGCCCTTATTTTGAAAGGCATACGCCTTATTTTTTGTCGCGCAGGTCGGCTACCTTGCTTCAAAGGAATCATATGAATAGCCAAGCTGGGAGGAATGCCTCTCAACTCATCATAACTCCAAGCAAAGATATCGTGGAATTCTTGAATCAAGGACACATAGTCCTTCCTTTCTTCCAAATTGAGCACGAATCCTATTTTGATTGGCCTTGAATCATTCATCGTACCAAGGTCAACCTCAATTACATATGCATCCCTTATCCTCTCTTGAGCCTCTATTGGCTCATTCAAAGTCACTTGGTAGATACCCTCTGTAGCAGACCCCTCATTGGATTCATCACTTGATGATGTCTCACTAGCAAATGGAGCATCTAGCATATCAAACTCTGAGGAAGATAAAGGAACTCTCTTACTCTGAGGAGATTCAAGATAAGCATCTACTACTACACGTCTAACACCTCGACCAAAGATCAATCAACCAATAGGTATATCCACCTGGAAATCTACTTGTAGCATTGGCCTACCTAGCAATACTTGATAGCTAGGTCACCATGCAAACCTAATGACCCTAAAGTCTAGAATACATTCTACATTGGCAACGGTCAGATGGACTTTAGGAATGCAACCTTCGAGTTATCTTAACTGTCATCAGCCATTCGGAGGATTGTGGAGGCATATTTTTTTAATTTCTAATCCTAGTCCATCGATCAATTCTGAACTCATAATGTTGATAGAGAATCCAGTGTCCACAATGGCATGGTCCACTAATACTCTATCAACATATGTGGCTATCCTAGGACAATACTTTTCAGTGAGCTCAAACCAATCATCTCCTACTCGTGCTATTCCCAAGGGCTCAACGATATACCTAGTGCATAGGATCTTCTTAAATTCCTTGTGCACTCTTGAAGACAACTTAATCAACTATAGAAGCTTTACATTTGGCTTAACGTCGCAAAGAGAACTCACTGAATCGAATTCATGATAGCTAGCAAGAGCTTTCTTTTCTCGCCACATACCATTCTCTCTTTTGGTCTTTGAACCAACCTTGCTTCTTTCTTGGTTTTCTCCTTCTTCTCTTTGGTGACTTCCTATCCTACTTGTGGTCGGCTTTACCATTTGCAGTGCCTTGAGAGGTCTGCCTTCCATATTGGGATTAAGGACTTGCATCCCCTTATCATCTTGCTTAGGTGATAAATGATTTTTGATGTCGAGAAGTGCTTAAAAATAGCCAAAAATTCCAAATTTCAGAGGAAAAATAGACTTCATCGAAGGCAGTGGTGGCGATCAGTACGATTTTAAGCGGCAATGCTGAGAAAAGGCTTAAAAGAACCACTTGACGATAGTTGGTGAATTTTGACAATTTTTTGGCATGTCAGACAAGACCATTGGAGATGCCCGATAGTGGAGGACTTCAAGATGGATGCCTAGGATTTTTCAGACTTCGAAACGGACATTGGACGAGGAAATGGGAGTGCCTGGGAGGCCAAGTTCAAAGACCAAGTGTGAATGGGACTTGCCAAGAGCCAAAATGCATGACCTTTGGGGGCTCCCTAAAGGGGGCCCCTAAAAAAAACGAATTTGAGGAGGGGGGTCATTTTTTTCGGTGTGAAGCAGAGATGGAGGCGCCATATCCACGTTTCATGATGAGGGGGGTTGGAGAGCCTGAAAGTAACCCCCCAACTAATCTGATGCATAATCTTCTTCCTATCTTCGCTCTCCATCATTCTAGTCCACTCCTCAAATGGCTGTCCGGTTGTGGAGTTCAGATTTCAGTCTTTCTCTCTCCTGCAAGGGGCAGTTCCTGCATGTGAAGAAGAATGAAGCCAGGTCGATGAATGCTCGTCGACGCGGTACCAGATTGCTTCCAAATGGAAGGTGGGCTGAAGATGGCAGTGTGGAGGCAGGCTAAACATCAAACGGGCCCTGATTTGCAGACCCGCAACAAGTTGAGCCTACTAAAATAATGTGGAAAGAAACAAAACCCTAAATATGTGAAAGACAATATATGAATAGAGAGAGGTGTGTAAAAAGGGGTTCTAACCCCTATGAAATAGAAATGGAAAGAAAGAAAAATCATTGAGCTATTGTTTATCGCCTTGCAAAGGTCTGGTAGGTTCCTGGGGATGAGTCAGACCCGGGGCCGATGCCTTGTCTTTTGAGGGGTGGCTTCTAGCAGAAAAATAAGAATAAAAGAAGGTTGGAGCAAAAATAAAAGTGAGCATTAGAAAAGGATTAAGTGTCGTCTTGCGCGGGCCTGGTAGGTTCTTGGGTACCGAGACAGGACCTAAGGCCGATACCTTGCTCTCCTTGGGTCACTACACTCATCTCCCTCCTTTTTACACGCCCGAGTATGGAAAATAAGAGGCTAAAGACCCAATGTGCTAAAAGAAAATATTTGTTGATCAGGCTATAGGAGTCCTCGCCTAGTAGGAGCTCCTAGTTGAGTTGTCCTTAGTTAGGTAGGTAGTTCAAACCACCATCAAGGATAACCTCTTTGATGGTTCTTATTAGCTTGGTTGTATTGCAGCAGTTGGTTAGTGACTGGCTTTCGACTTTCTATCAAACTATGCTAGGTCTACTCCTCGTGGATTTCATGTCTTGGTTTTGACAAGGGGGTAGGGTGAGAGGTGTGTTGTGTTTTGTTGTGTATCTATTTTTCAGCTTGATGCTCTTTGTGATTGTGTTTATGTGCAAATTTGTTCGTGGGATTCGACGGGCTGAGTCACCCTAACCCGTGCTCACCAATGACAGATGATTTTTTATGTCGAGAAGTACTTAAAAATAGCCAAAATTTTCAAATTTTAGGGGAAAAATAGACTTTGTCGAAGGCGACGATGGCAGTCAGTATGATTTTAAGCGGCAATGCTCGAAAAAGGCTTAAAAGACCCACTTGACGACAGTTGGTGAATTTTGACAATTTTTTGGCATGTCAGACGAGACCTTGGGAGATGCTCGGTAGTGGAGGACTTCAAGACGGATGCTCAAGATTTTTCAGACTTCGGAACGGACATCGGACGAGGAAATGGGAGCGTCCGGGAGGCCAAGTTCAAAGACCAAGTGTGAATGGGACTTGCCAAGAGCAAAAAGGCATGACCTTTGGGGGCTCCCTAAAGGGGGCCCCTTAAAAAAACGAATTTGAGGGGGGAGGGGCCATTTTTTTTGGCCTGAAGCAAGGATGGAGATGCCATATTCATATTTCATGATGAGGGGGGGTTGGAGAGTCTGAAATCAACCCCCCCAACTGATCTGATGCATGATATTCTTCCTATCTTCACTCTCCATCACTCCAGTCTGCTCCTCGAATGGCTGCCCGGTTGTGGAGATCAGATTTCAGTCTTTCTCTCTCCTACAAGGGGCAATTCCTGCGTGTGAAGAAGAATGAAGCTCAGTTGATGAATCCTCGTTGTGGCGCAGTACCAGATTGCTTCCAAACCGAAGGTAGACTGAAGATGGCAATGTGGAGGTAGACTGAGCATCAAATGGGCCCTAATTTGTAGACCCACAATAAGTTTAAAAACCCAAAATAATAAAAAATACACGATAATGATATTTTTACAAAGAAAATGCCTCTTTTTTCGCATTTGATGAGGTTAGCAATGTTCATATGGGCTGAAAATTGATGGACATGTTGTTTGCTGCTGGTTTTAGTCTTTCTTAATAAAAAATTTAGAAAATATACACTTAAAGTGTGGAAAATAAATGGGAAAAACCCAAAAAGCATGGTTTTTAGGGTAAAAATGGAGTTTTTGGGATTAAAATGGGAAAAGCATGAAACAAAACACCAATAAAATCTACATGTTTACTGTTTAAATACTCAAGAGACATATCTCTAAAATAATGCTAATTTTCTTCCATTTTTAATGATAATAAATAAGAAAAAATAATTTTTAAAAGGGAAAAAATAGGGAATGGATGAGGAAAATTATGGATGTGTCTGTGAGTGTATAATGAGGATAAAACATGAGGGTTTGCCTTAGGTTATCCCCATTTATATGTTTTTGTGAGTATTTACTGTGCGAAATACACATGAAATCACCCTTTTACCTATTACCGCAAGCAAAACTTTAAATGGTAGAGGAGGAGGGAAGTGTGAGTGTTGAAATATAATATAAAATGTGATGTATTTGTTGCATTATTCATATAGGATGACGTTAAGTTAAATAAAGGGAAGTACAACACGAGTGTAAGGCTCGATGTCTTTTCTCATTATAGTAATTATACGTTAGTGTATGGAAACATGAAAAGAATGGATTTGCACAATGCACGAGGCTATTTTTCAATTGTTTGAGCACTTAATCATATACACATTTGCATCAAGCATCGTTAAATGGTATCAATTACAAGCTCCTCGATGCATAACACTTGGTTTCTTTAGGACTTGACCCACGTAGAGATGGTGACCAACTCGGCTGTAGGTCTAGATGGTGGGTCAAAAGGGGATGGATAAGTGAGAACCAGTGCATTCCTGGAACGTTAAATATATTGGCACTAAGAGGGGAGTTTTTTTTAAATATGTCTATGTGTGGAAGCAGCGCATCGAGGGGCCAATCCCCAAGATGTAGGAGAGTTGCAGTAGGGCCACATCAATCAACCGTCGGCAGGGTGCCCTTGTGTGTGTGATATGTGGCATTTAATGTCGATATATGTATAATATCCCTCTAAGGAGACGGGGAAAGGGAACATCTTTTGGATTACAGACTACGAATGCGAAGTGATTAGTGTTTAGGACAGTGTATCCCTTGATAGATGCTCCTGGCCGTGAGGCCATGAGGTAGGATTGTTTGTTGAGGGCATAAGGTCTAGCTAGTGCCTTAGCCAATGCTGGCCTATTTTAGGTCCCATCATTAGGGTTTCCCTCGATAGGTTTTTCCTTGACTTTGTTAACTTCTTTACCCTTTTGACCTCTCGTAACAACCCATACATTAGCAACTTATGTGTCATTGATACAAACTGCTTCTATAAGGCTAACTCCACTGCCACTAGGTAGCTTCTCTACCATAGCCTTACCTCTTTGTAATATTTGCTTCGGTCCTTCATCTTGCTAGAGATCATTCCCTTGCACAATTAATGATTAACTAGACTTGGCTGCTTACTTGCTTGCTAGAGAGAGCTAACCTTACTCCAATAGGTACTGGCTAAATGGCCTGACTTCCCACATATATCACATTTCACATTTGGAAAATCCCTAAGGAAAATTTGGCCACCACACCACTTACAATTGAATCTTGAGGGGCCACCCTCTCCAGGGCATTGACTCCCTATCAAATTTTGTTGCTTCTTAAGGAAATTAACATAAATGGCTATTTGTGTATATCATTCGCTAATCATATAAGTATATTGTTTCATCATACCCTTAACTTCGCCAAGGACATTTGAGGCACTTGATTCATAGCCACAATCATCTACCTATCATTCCATTGGCCTAACCACTTGATTAGGGATTGGGTGTTGATCCATGGTAGGATTTATCATTAAGCTTCCAATAGTTGGTGGAGCCATCTAACTCATCATAGGCATGGCTAGACTAGGAGGAGATGGCAACATGGGCACATTTGAAATTATGCTTCCTCTCCCATTAGGAGGACTCATGGGCATCCCTTGACCTTTTTTTGTCAACGCTAAAGCATTTCCAAATCCTAAACTTGTATTCTAGTTTGAAGTAGATACATAAGCTACTTGTAATCGTGACTCTACCTCTTCTACTTGTGTAATAGCCGTATCAATGTCTGCAAGAGAAACTAATCAACTACACTTGAATATTAAAGTTTAATCCATTTGGAAAGTATTGCAACTGAGGGGCATCTAGAATAGGGATATAGGTTTGTAATTTTGAAAATATCTCCTTCAATTTCTTGGCATACACCACAGACATTCTCATGAGGTTCTTGATGTGTAGCATTAGTAATATGTAGCCAATACTAACCTCCCCTTTTAGGGGAAAACTCCCTTCAAAAGGCCGCAAAGAATAAATCGATCGTAGTGATGGTTCCAGCCTCTAGGCTGTGATACCACACTATAGCTCATCCTTTCAAAGTCATGTTGAAGAACATCATTAAGTGTCCTTCATCTTGAATCTGACAATTAAACATTAGCTTCTAGAATTTGTTAATGTGAAGTTCCATGTCTTCCTCTGCTGACCCATTAAAAATGGATAGAGAAAACCCTAAAGCTAGAAAATCCATCGTTCCAGTAGGTATAGCAATAGGTTATGCTACCATGGTAAAAACTAGATTCGCTACAGGAGTTCAAACAACCAAAACTATTACTTCACTCAAAGTGGATGGATTGATTGGAGGGGAGAAAGTAATAGAGCTTCCTCCCCCTAACGGACTATGCACCAAGCTAGGGTTATTAATACCCCACCCTTGCAAAGATATTTGGCCACTCCTTTTCAGAGAATATCTTCTATTTATTTCAGCATGTCATCTAGCTCATTCAGCCCTTTCTTGATTTTGAAGCTCAGCTTGTGGTCTTGTGAGTCTGGCTCACTATTTTTTGGCATACACTAATGAATATGTCCTGATCAACCAAGATACAAAAACCACCACGTATTAGTAGCTCCTAGAAAATGCACCACCTATCGGGACCTAAAATGGGCCCGACACTAGCTATACGCACTAGTCGGGCCTCTAACACACACAACACAACCCCACATGGCCTCTCGGCCAGGAGCGTCCAAGGGACACACTACCCAGCTAATTACTACTAAAGATATTGCATTTATAGTGGAAAGTAGTCCAATGATTGCCCTTCATTACTCCTTAGAGGGAGATCCCACACATCTTGGTATAGTACACCAATGTGATACAAACATAAAGGAGGCACCCCTCTGGCTAAATGTCGTGGCCCCACTGCAGCTCTCCTACACATTGGGGATTGGCCATAGTTTTAAATTATTTATTACGACCATGTATGACTATGGGTTGTGCATTTTATCATTGCAGCTCTCAAACATACTTCAAATATGATTCATACAAATTTTCTTTCCATACCCACATCATTAAAGGCATCAAGCATCAAAACAATGAAAATTTCTTTGTAAAAATTGAGCATACTGCTTATTTACGTGTTCTGTGTTATTAAAAATGGTTTCAGGGTAGCCAATGGACCCATCATCACTTCCCCAATAGTGCTAGACATCATTTCTCAGTGTCATTTTGATCTTGTAGTATTCTGCCGATCCATGCTGGACAAGCATAATTCATCCCCCTTTCTTCTTGATTCTCTGCGTGTGATTAGCCTCTTAAAGGAGAGAGGAGGAGAGAGAAAGACTAAGTTTTGATCTTTGCATCCGGGGAGCCATTTAATGAACTCAGACGGGCCATGCGTCTGTTTAGTGCAGGTGATGTTAATGGACTTTGTCTTAGTGCTGTGCTAGATAGATTTAGCAAAAAACCTGAATAGAGCCCTTGCTATGCAAAAGCTTCTTATAGCCAAGTCCAAGTGATGTTCTTCCTTTATGAGTACTTTTCTTTTATGCTATATGTATTTATGTACTTGGGGGGGAGAATTATTCTTTTGTTGGGGATCGGCAATCAAACATGAAGTCCTAAGGTCCGGTTAGATATATTTGAGGGAGGTTTGAGTAGTTGTCTACCTCTTGTAAAGACATTGTCAAGCATTGAAAGACCTATTTTTAGAAGGCAGTTCTAGTGACCCTATTCTGCTAGCCTGGTAGGTAGCTGTTCTAGGAGTCCCTACTAAGTGAGGCAGTTAGAGAAGGCTACCAAAATAAAAGGAAGAAACAAGCATAAATATACTTGCAATTTAAAAAAAATTACAAAGGTGTGTAAAAAGGGGTTCTAACCCTTAAAACAATAGAAAATGGAGAGAAATCTTAAGGGTAGTTGATTATTGCCTTGTGAAGGCTTGGTAGGTTCTTGGGGATGATTCATAATAGTTAAAAGGAAACTTATGATGACTAGGCTATAGGAGTCCTTGCCTAATAGGAGTTCCTAGTCTAGTTGTCCTAAGTTAGATAGGTAGTTCAGGCCACCACCTAGAATGACTTCTTTGATGGTTCTGCTTAGCCGGGGCGGTCTCTGTTGGAGAAATTAGTTAGCAACTCACTCTGGATTTCTGTCATTATGCTAGGTGGCCTATCCCTTGAGGATTTTCATGCCTTGATTTTTTCATGAGATAGGGTGAGAGCTGTTGTTGTGCTTTGTTTAGTATTTTGTTTTGTGGCAGCTTGGTGCTTTTGGTAGGTTCCTAGGAATGAGTCATATGTTAAAAGAAAATTTATGATGTCTAGGCTATAGAAGTCCTCACATAATAGGAGTTCATCGTCTAGTTGTCCTAAGTTAGGCAGGTAGTTTAGTCCACCACCTACTACATTGACTTCTTTGATGGTTCTTTTTAGCCAGCCTATGTTGGAGCACTTGGTTAGCGACTCACTCTCGGTCTCTATCATTATGTTGGGCCTATCCTTTGAGGATTTTCATGCTCTGATTTTGTCATGGGGTAGGGTGAGAGTTATTGTTGTGCTTTGTTGAGTATTCTATTTTGTGGCAGCTTGGTGCTTTTTATGGTTGTTGTTTATGTAGATCAATTATTGGGTTCAACAGGTTGTGTTGCCCTATCCCATGATCGCCAATGACTGCGGATTTTTGGAGCCCGATTTAATACACAAAAGTGCTCGAGAGACATAAAACACCAATTTTTCATGAAAATTGAAATAATTGCAGATTGATGAGCTGGAGTTTTCCTAGATAGAGTAAGGTTTTGCATTATAAATTAGCTATGTAATCCAAGAGCCAAAAAGTGCACGACAAAGGCCATGTTGATAGATTTTGATGTCGTGAAGTCAATCGTCTAGTCCGCTCATGAATTGAAGCTCATTTGGGTCTTTGTTTGATAAAAAACCACTTGCATGCAGTGTGAAAACTCGAAGTTTGAACTAGTTATGTTAAGGTTTAAAACTTAATGATTGGATTGAGAGGACTAAAGCCAAAAATTTGAATCGGGGGGGAGGGGGGCATTTTTTTGTGCTCCTTTTTTAATTTAAAAAATGGCTTTTGGCACTTGTTGGCATCAGGAGGAATGAAGAAGGGGCTGAGATGAACAATTTCCACGCTTCCTATCACAAAAAATGGATCACAAAATGATGTCGTAAATGAATATTTTAGATTCTAATATTTCTCTCTCTTCTCTCCTCTTGTTGTGTGTTTCCCTAGTTGATTATATGAGAGAACGGGGTGGGCTAAGATGAGATATTTTGATCATGGGATGATGCTAGAGCGTGAAGGAGCATAGATCAAGGTTGGAAGGAGCATGAGTGGCTGTTGGGAAGTGTTAACAGGCCTCTAATCACGAGATGCGTATGACATAAATTGCGGTTCTATGAGTAAGTCATAAATTTAATCATTTTATGATATATTCAATTGGTAAATAGTTGGAAATGGTTGTATTTGGTTGTCAATGTTGTGATTAATTAAAAATGTTAAGGAAACCAAGAAAAATCAGTAATTTAATAATTTCCTTACAACCACATAAAACTTACAAGGGAAATCATGCCATTTTGGAGTTTTGTTGTGTGTATGGTGTAACATGGGATGGAATGTGATATAAAAATAATTCTCAATAAGATGAATCGGTCCAATTCAATAGAGAAAAATAGAAAAAAGGGAGAAAATAGGTTTTTTACGTCTAAAAAATAGAGAAATTTTATATTTGTATTTGTGAATGTATGAAGGAAAAATACATTAAAAAGTGGCCTCTAAACTTACCACCGAATGCACAACCTTAAGCTGTAGGGAGAAGGGGGTGCTAAGGGCTAATAATAAGCTAATTTTTTATGTTTTTCTTATGCATGGCATATAGGACACATGTGGTTTAAAATTAAGAGGGTCCAGTAGCACAAGCATGCTTAGTACTGGCCCTAGGGAATGCAACAATCTTGTTTAGAGTAAAGACATGAAAACAAATAGTTTTGCACCTTCACAAATGATGGTTGTCAATAAGAAAATTTTTTGAGTACTATAAATCATATACAATTGCATTACACGCAACACATGGTATCACCTTGGATGCACAATAATTGTTTTCATGAATAATGACCTACATTGAGGAGGTGAGGTACCCTAAGCTATAGGGTTCGTGGTTCATTTCCTTTGGGTAATATTCAATGAGGAATATATTACATGTCCTAGAATGATTCATTAAAAGCATGGAGCATGTATTGTATGTGTTCTATGTATGAGCAATGCATCTTAAGGCAATCCCCGAGGTGTAGGAGAGCCATAGTGGGGCCGCAGCAATCAACTGAGGGGTGCTTCCTTTTTTTGTGTTTACATGGTGTATTACACCGATATGTGCAGTGACTTATTTTGAGGAGTATTGAAAGGGTGGGTGCCACGAGGCCATGATGGGTGGTTTAGGTGTGTAGTGGAGGTCAGACTAGTGCCATAGAGCTAGTGCTAGGCCCCTTTTAGGTGCCAAACATATTGGATGGTGTGGGCTAGTCCTTCACACATTGCACCTTTTTAGGGTCACCTTGTATGCCATTTTTACTAACAATGTGCCCCAAGTACTCTGCTAATGTTTGCATGAAGATACACTTACTTTCCTTAGCAAATAGCATATATTCTCTCAAGACATCAAACATTCTTTTGAGATATACCAAGTGCTCCTCTTATGATTTCTTGTAAATGAGAATGTCATCAAAGAAAATGAGCACAAACTTGAACAGGAAGGGATGCAAGATTTTATTCATGAGGCTCTAAAATGTGCTAGGGGCATCAGTCAATCCAAAAGGCATCATAGAAAATGATAAAGTCCATGATTAGTCCTAAAAGCCATTTTGATCTCATCACCCTTCCTCATGAGTATCTGATAATAGCTAAAGTACAAATCAATCTTAATGAAAAATTGTGCCCCTTTCAACACATCCAACAAGTCATTAATCCTTGGGATGGGATATCAGTTCTTGACTATGATTTTATTCAAGTCCTTGTAGTCAATGCACATGTGGAAAGAGGGATATTTCTTCATGATTTTATTCAAGTCCTAGTAGTCAATGCACATGTGGAAAGAGGGATATTTTTTCATGACTAGCAAGACTAAAGATGCATAAGGTGAGGAACTTGGTTCAATAAACCCCATCTCAAGTAACTCTTTGACTTACTTTACCACATTCATACAACTATCCTATTTTCTTTCAACATGGAAGGGGGGTAAGAAGGTATTTTGGGGTTGCTACTAGGCATGGGTTTGACTCTAAAAATATCCCCATATGGGGCTAACCTAAATGGGATGTAGGATTGTCCATAACCTTGTAGAAAATTCTCATTTTTACGATACTTTCTTGCATATCTTTCAGCCAATTCAATTGCATCGAATAAAGGGGAAGGCTTTTTCAATCATTACATTAGCTGACTTAAACCATATATGTAGTTGTGCAATTTTGCATCAACACTAACAATTTCAACATATATGATCGAGCTCATGAACTAATTTGTATGTTCTTGAATTGTGAGATTACGCTGATAAAAAAAAGTTGATACCGTCATCCTACCAACTGCTCTTTTTGCACTAGGGATTCAAATACCTAGACCATATGCATCTTAAAGTCTTCCCAACCAATGAACTGATTATTCTCACAGTTGATGTATTGCCACCATTTGTGGGAAAATCCCTCTAGATAGATAGAAGCAAAGAGAATTTTCTAATCATTAGTACTATGTGGATAAATATTGAAGTATAACTCTAATTTGGAGATCCATTATTCTAAGTCCCATGGGGATGGTGATTGCCCATTATACTTGGAAAAAAGGATATTGTCACATAATTTATTGGAGCCTTGTTTCCCATGATAGCCTTATCATCCATGCATACCATGTTTCCCATATGTACTATGTTGTCCATACATTCCATGTTGTGCATTGAACTCATGCTACCCATTGTTGCCATGCTAACCATTAATACCATGTTGTTCATGATGGGGCTTAGCCAGATAAGGCCAACTAGGGCTCTTGGGGAGAGTGGGTGAGGCTTTGGGAGTGTGGGGTGGTGGGGCCATACAAGGGGATTGGCTACATGGATGATGGGAGAGCTCAAGAGAGGCTCATCTTGACTATGAGAAGGCTCACCAATCTTGAATGTGGAAGGAGGAATACCCTTAGTTCCAAGAATAACCTACGGGCCATGAAGCAGATCCAATAGAGGAGGCTGTTGTGATTTGTGCTCGGACTTGTTTGCCTTCTCTTGTGCAAAGATAGTGGCCAACTAGGCTACAAGGGTGGTGAGTGTTCCAAGGTTTGTTGTGTTTGAGAGTTGGGCCATTTTTTCAATTACAATATCTACTTTTGAGAGCTTCTAACTATGATTGGCAACCATATCATTGTGTTTTTCCATTTGGTGTATCTCTCATGATGACAAAGGTGTGATTGAGCATGCTATAAGGGTCCATATCGAGCACTTCCTCTTACATCTCACCATTGAAATCTTGTTTAAGCTTGGTTCTTCATTCATTGATGCTTTGGAGTCCCTAATCTCCCTCTAGACCTCCTCATGGACCTTGCCTTTGCCTTTTTGTCTAGCCGTTCGAGTGTAGTGTACAAGATCTACAATCAATAAAATGGGGTTAACTTTCGGTACAAAACTCTGATTGAGGATATTTGTAATTCAAATCAAAGGGGACAAAATCCCACTTTGAGATGAGCTATAAAGCTTTGTGACAAAAAATAAATGGAGAATTCTACAATTGGATCTTTGTGCCAGTTTGCACTTTGTCCATTAGTGACCTCAGTGCACAAAAATGGCCATATCTTTTAGATCATAGCTCTGATCGGGGATATGTTTTATTCAAACTGAAGGGTAAAAATACCTCTTTGAGATGAGCTATAATATTTACTCCTAAATGCAATACATAATTTAGTCAAATGCCATACATGGGTATCTTGATCAGTAAAAGTGTGTCAATAGGGGGGTATCTCATCAAGAATGGGGTAATCATGGAGTGTACCTACACTTGCATACAAGTATTGAGCTTTGGATTATCAAGAGGTGGGTAAAGTTTCCTTTAGGTTGGGTTGTGCACCTCTTCAAGATCTTAAGTGGTAAGGGAGGGTCACCTCTCTTTTGGCTTACCATCTCACCTAACATCGTCCTTTTTCCTAAGCCAAATTATTTATACATGGTAGATATTTTTAATTATGAAACTAGCATGCGATGCATTGGAAAGCAGACATTGGTCCTTTTCATGAGATGCAAGGATTGAAAAAGATCTTGGGTGGGGCTTACCTTGGCACTCTAGTGACTCAGTGGCTACCACTTACCCTTTTACAATGGATTATTATCCACTTGGAAATAACCAATGAAGAAGAGTTAATATGATGCATTGGAATGCAAATGGGGAGAAATTAGGTTAGTGATTCCATGTGGGAAGCATGCATTAAATGAAGGATTTTTCAATGTGAAAAATATGTATCATTAATATATCCAACAAAAAGACTAAGCTTAGCAAGTGGATTAAAATGAAAGATTAAGATTCAATTCACATACCTCTTTAGTATTTGAAGTAGATGGATAAAGCATGATCCCACAATGATCCAAGTTCTCCATTGAGTCAGTCTAAGTAAGCAAAGCCTTCCAAAGGGTACAATTTTCATGACCTTGGTGCTTCCTTTGATAGTGGTAGCTCCCATGATGGATCCTAAGCTTGCTCTTCAATAATTGAAAGCTTCAAGTGGAGCTTTCATGGTTTCCCATAAGAAATCCCTACATGCTGAGCCCCATATATTCTAGGTAAGTGTGCCCAAGAATGGTAGAAGGAGCTCCTGAGGGCTAAGATTTCAAAGATTGGGGAGCTTGAACTAAGCTTTAAATTTTTATCAAAACCAATTACAACAATGAACTAGGCTGTGTAGGAGGGGAGCCCAAATGTTGGGGAACAAGGATCAAGATCTGGTCAAGAAGGTGAAGGATGATTGTGAGAACCTAGTGGAAGCATTAGAGGGGGGGACTAGTGGTGGGGATGGAGCAAGAAGGCCAAGAACAGTAGCAAAAAATGTGCCACAATTTTGAGTGTTGTTATGGAGCTAGAAATCAACAATCTTGGTCATCCCACTACTTCATCTACTTCTCCTCATGCCTAAGATCTCATCCTTGAATCCTTTGATCTCCAAGGAAAGGGGGAAGCAAGATTTAGAAGGATCATTGGGCATAGTACCTAGGGTAACTCTCCAAAAGGAGCTTGGGAAGAGAAAAAGAAGATTCACTTGAAAAAGTAACCACAGACAAATCCTTCACTAAGTTCTTAGGGTCTTTCTTGGTAATTCGTCTCCAAAAATTTGAATGCGAGTTAAAAATAAAGTATTATTTTTACCCTTTTTCCTCTAGATTTTTCCAAGCCTCCAACCATAGCCTATGTGGTCATCAAGATAGTTGCCATTAATTTTAGTCCTCTTGCTATACATGTACCTATTGCCTAAGTAACTAAGGTTTTTAGATTTGAAGAGGAGACTACATAGAGAAAGAGAAAAGGAGAAAGGGATTGAAGCCTGAAGCTGTGATACCACTTGTAATGAATGAGGCTAAGAGGAGTGAGGACAATGAGCCAAAGAGAGAGAAATAGAGGAAGAAGAAGAGAGAGAAATACTAGAGTAGGAGAGAGAAAACATAAATACACAACCTTTAAATACAAAAAAGGATCAACATTTTAGCTTATATATTTCTTGATTATGAAATTGACAAAAAATAACACTTAAATTTTAGGGAAATTTCAAATCACATAATAGAAAACTATATACACTACACGATATAGACCTCATACAGACATTCAAAGTGACACAAATGTTCATTAAAAAGATTGCCCTTGTTGCTAACAGCATCAGTATAAGCGTCTCTACAAAATCATCATAGAAAGCATTGATATCTGCCTTGCATAAATAGCAATGCAAATATGATGCAAATAGTGACACTTTGCAATGAAAATAGCAACAATAATAGTGATGCACACATTAAATTAGCGACAGTTACAGAGGAAAAAAAATTTGTGGCAGCTTGCTGACCTACCCCCACATATAGCACCATGTGCTATATATTATTTTGCAAAGAAATTACATGTTGGATATATAATGGTCGTCAAGAAGAGCGCAAAAACTACTTAAACCCATAAGATTGATAGCTGATAGAATAAGTGGAAGACTAGTGATGAGAACTCATGACAGTACATGGACCCATGGAGAGGAGAGCCAAAACAAACATGAAAATATATATGTGAATATTGTAAAGTGTGATTTTATACAAAGAATGATAAGTACATCTAACGAATACTACATGGAAGAGTCCTACACAGATCCCAAGACCAAAAAAGAAGATGACGTGCGCTCTAGGAATCCAAGCACGTGCTATAGATCCTTGATATTTGAAAGCTTGTTCTCGACATAAAGGAGCATCCACGAACTCTAAAAAATGAACAACTAGACATTAGTTCACCATACATAAAGCATTTAAGAAAAACTAGTGACTCCAGACAAGAAAGGTGATTGACTTACTTGTCCGTCGCATGCATACAATCTATCAATAAGTGTAGTGAGACCCTATCTCTCTGCATATCAAGTCTCCAAACCTGTAGGATTGTGGTTTGTGATGGAGTGCTACAAAGAAAATAAAATACAACTATTAGAAACATGATTGTTAGTACAAGTAACATTCCAAATAAGAAATCGAGAAGAACCAAAAGAAAACTTACAAAGTCCACCAAATAAGTCCTATGGCTGCCACTCCCTAGATGATGCACAACCCGTACCTCCAACCATGCCCTCGCTGGCTCTCATTGCTACCACCATTGTCCTGGAGAATTTGTGGCCTCATCCCTGAGTCTCGGCCAATTCTCTATGTCTAGCCACTCAGACTTTGAGGCAACATTTTTAAGTGCCTTGCGTGCATCTAATTGTTTATGTGACATGTATGCATGCATACACTCTATCATCCACCACCCAGTGGAAAACCTCTCTGTCACTATAGGTACCAAAAACTCCTCATGAAAAGATGCCACTATATAGTCCTTGCTCCCCTCCGATATATTCTTCCAATGGTCCAAAACGTTGTGCCTAAATACGTGTTGGCACAACTCTCTCATGCGAGACATCACCCTTCTCCCCTCATTTTTCATGATCACATCACTTGTCTTATCATCTACGATGTATCGATACCCTACTAGGGTATGTCTAAGGTGTATCCTCTCCCACCTATGACCATGCTCCTAGGCATAACCAAGAGATCCCTATATATTTGGCATATCTACGAGGGTAGTATCTCTTGAAGTAGCATCCATAGGGGAGCTCCTACGGATGGATAAGTAAAACCCAAAGTCATTGGAGTAGATGTCCCTATAGGTGTGACATATCCTAGAGGTGAAAAGTATCCACCAGATCAACGATATAGAGACACTACATTGGTGCCTCCACAACACCCACATGAGCTACCCTCTTTGGAACCTGTAGGAGAGCGAGGACTAGCACGCCTCTCTGGAATTGACCGCAAACTCATAGCATCCACATCTATGTAAGACCCCCTAGAACCACTCCCTCCATTTGGGGCCAATCTAGAGCATTGACCTTGTCTAATGGAAATTGAAGCATCAAAGCATGCCAAAGTAGATCTCATAGAATGGCCCGATGATATTTGTGACAGCTCTTGGTCTGCCATATCTCTAAATTGGGCCAATAGATTTGGAGACATATGTGTGAATATCTCCTACAACTCCTCATCGCTTATCCCTCAACTCATTGTCCTACTCTCCAAGTATCCTCAAAGGTAACTTGCACACATAGAAAATGATGTTGCATAATCATTATAAGGATTTAGGTAAAGCAAGTCAATATAATTGTGAAAAAAATGATGCTAATTAAAATGCATATTCGAAAGTATCCTTCAAAGTGAATCATCAGTGAATTGAGCAAGTGGATGCAAATATGGGCTAGCCTATGATCCCATATCAATCTCCTAGTATACCTTGGCGTATACTTGAAGGTCTATACATAGGTCACCAGAGAAGGAAGAGTCCACTTCATTCTCAAAAAAGATTTGGCCTCTTGTCTCTTTCTCTACATTACTCATGCCTATCTCCTCTATACACTGTCGTCGTGTTAAGGATTGAAGGTCTAGCACCGGGGCTTTAGTGCAGAAGAGGAGTTTGGATTCAAAGTTCAGGAAGGGGAAATAGATTGGGGTTTAATAAGATCCGGGATTTAGAAATGATTTAGGTACAGAAGAAGAATTCAAGCTATTCCTCTATGTATTTAGCATACATGAACGGAAGAAATAACTCTATCTTGATAACATCAAATGCCTCTCGATACATACATCATATCATAAAGGACATTTTTAGATTCTCAATTCAATTATGAATATCAAATGCAAGTTCTAATGGCTTTTATTTCAAGTACATAGATGGATTTCAACCCTTTGGAACAAGTATTATGTTGATAGACTCAAATACATTCAAGATTTGGGCCAATGATACATGAAATGAATTGAAGAAGCATAATTTTAGCTTCAGCCCTGTTTTAAACCAGAAAATTCCAGCCCATAATCAAGATCAAAATGAGTGCATAAACTCATGAAGAGGCTCCTCTAATCATTAATGAACAAAGTCCTGATGAAAAGAGGTCATTTCCTTCCATTACAACCACATAAATCTCTTGTTTGCTCATAAAAATGGACCATAACAATGGGCTGGCCTGTTTATGACTGGTTATTTCAGCCCATAACAACCCACATACCTTCAAAATCCTCGCCCTTTGCTTGCCCCAAAGTCACTCAAGTACTTGGGTACAAGTCGGGCTTCATTGGACCAAGAATGAGGTAGACAAAATGAGAGAAATCGTGCATAAGAGCAGGCTGAATACTTTTCTCTCAGATTTCCCTCTTTTATAGACTGTTTCAACATACATTTTCGTCAGACCAAATGGGCAGAGAAGTGGAGCTCTCACCATGTTTACATCTTCAACTTTTGGGCCTGTTAATCTTCAGTTTGCATGCTCCAAAGCATGCACCATAGCTCCAGCTTTCTCCAGTTGTGCTCAGACTGTGCAGCCCGCATTTTGCACTGAAAAATGCGGGCTGCTCTCTACTCAGGCCCAAGTCACTTTTTGACCTACCTAGGTCACTTGCTAGTCACTTAAATCTATTACTTCAGGTCCCATGCGAACCTAGTGGACTTTTGGTAACTTTTGGCATTTTTCCTGAGTTATGACCATATTTTTGCACCTGAATCAATGTGATTTATCCTGCAGACTGTCAATTACTTCCAGTTGACCAAGTTGTAGGTTCCCATAGACTTATTTTTCATCAATATACATGGTATAACTGAAAATTATATGCTAAATACAAAAGAACTTGTGTAACTAAGTTGGTTATTGGATAACAATGTCTGAATTTTGTATGCAAATTCCTCATATAACTCCCAGTGAAGCTCTTCTGTGTTCATAAGAATCCCATGATTTATATTATGAACAGTAAACTCTTTGAAATTCAACCCCTCCTAACCTGCACATCCTCCGTCATGTGCCATTTCATAAGATTACAGGCCAAGGAGGGTCTTCTTGTGATATATCTTCATCTTCATTCTCTAAGTTTTTTTTCTTCCTACATGTCTTCAAGTAGAGGGCTCATATCTAAGTCATCAAG
Organism: Lygodium microphyllum; assembly: GCF_053477565.2. Lineage (NCBI taxonomy): Eukaryota > Viridiplantae > Streptophyta > Polypodiopsida > Schizaeales > Lygodiaceae > Lygodium > Lygodium microphyllum. Next base: position 23,346,216 of record NC_141152.1, on the reverse strand, counting down.
TTCATAAGTTGAAGATTCTCTTTATTTGAAGAGTTTGATTCGTTTCCTGGCTATTGGAATCTTAATCATGGTCCCATCCATTTCAGCCAAAGAGTAATTAGCATTATTATGTACTACTTTTACAACATATGGTCCAAACCATCGCTTGGCTAACTTCCTATGAGCACTATATTGATTGTCCAGGCTGCTATCATAGACAAGAACCCAATCATTCTCTTGAATAGCTCTTGGTCGGAGTCAATGATGCTTATCAAACCTCTTCTTATTCTTTAATCTTGTTGTTTTCAGCCTTTCAATGGCTGTTTTGACATCTTCAGGCCTTCTTTCGAGCTGCCTTATGCGCAAATATAGCAACTCTTCTCTATTCATGCCTTCATCCCAAGGTAAAATACTCCATGTGACAATGGATTCCTCAATAGGCATAACAGGTGGCTGTCCATATATAAGTTCAGCTGGCATATATCCTGTCACTGCACTATGGGTAGTTCTATGAGCCCATAATGCGAATGGTAGCATTTTAGGCCATTCCCTCATCTTTCCTTTGCATGATTTTGCTAAAGCTTTAAGAATTGGTTGATGACCTCTTTCATTCTTACCATTGCCTTCAGGGTTGTAGGCTGAAGTAAGAGATAGCTTAATTCCCAATTGAGCAAAGAAATGGCGAGCCTCATCAGCATCCAATTCTCCTCTATCAGCAGTTACTTTAGCATCACATCCATACCTGCAAAATACTTCTTCAAGTAAAAATCTGCAAACAGCATGAGTGGACTTTGTTGTCAAGGCTTTTCCTTCCACTTGATTTGTGAGATCTTCTCTAGCAAGTACTAGATATCTCATGTTCCAAATTCCTGTAGGCATGGTTACTAAATCAATAACCCATCTATAGTGAATGGATAATTTGTAAAGTAGTGGGGAGTATAACACCAATGAAGCGTACCAATGGACTGGTCAGATTGGAATTCATCTTGTATTTTGTAAACATCTTGGCAACAATACAATTGTTACTTGGACATCATTTTCTTATCTTGCTCATTCGCTTGATTGATATTCTATCTTGGAATTTCTCAAGGAACTTTGTGGTTGCAACTTTGATTTCGAAAAACCCTTCGACATATTTGGTGAACCCGACGTAAAAGCGTCGCATTTATAAAAAAATTTCAGGATGGGAGACACTTCAGCATCAATTTCAGCCCCTTCTATGATTCCTGCTTTGTCCTCTACTTTGACTCCATCATCGACTACTGCTTCAAGTACTTCAACAGATGATTTAAAGTAGATTTTGCAGAATATGTCTATGTATATGCAACTTCAAAATCAGCAAACACAATTGTATATGCAGCAGCAGCAACAGTTACATCAACAACAGTTGTCTCAACAAAGGCAACTATATTCGGAGCAAGAGAATGCAATCAGCGCGACTAAGGCGATTGAAGCAATTGAAAATGAAAATAAGCTATTTGATGGCCATAATGTATCGGCTTATTTGAAGACGTATGAGATTAAGATGGGATTTTTTGGAGTATCGACAGGACTTATGAGTAAATATTTTCTTCGCCTTGTCACACCCGCCTTGAGGGTAAAAGTGACTGAGGCTGAAGCCCATCTCTATGCTTTACCATAGAATACATTTGACAAACATTACAAGACTCAACAAAATGCTCAATGCCTTTATACATGTTTTACCACCAAAATTTCTCTTTTATTTTGGCAAAAGTGCCCCATATGCCTCTATGACCAGCCAATAGGCTTTCATGAAATTCTTGCATGACCTGTCTTTGAGTCTTTTTGTCTCCTAAGACACGAATACACGCCCTTCCTTTCTTTTTTGCATGCCTCCAAAGGTAGCCATCTTTAAGAAAAAAACCATAAGGTTTTCTCTTAATTCTCTTGAACTCTTCATTAGTCCAATCTTCCTTCTTTGTCATAGTGCTAAAAAATTGGCCAATTTTTAGCCAATCATCTGCATAATATTCTTCTTTAAAGTGTGAACAAACCATAACATAACATTGAACATGCTGTTTACTAGCTGTCCATTATTCTTCTTTGGTTGTTTCATCCTTCCTTACTGATGTAAAATTTGTTTTAGCAGCTGAACCTGTTGTACTTGTTGTAGTTTTTGTTGTACCTGCATTTTTGACTGCTGAATCAACATTAGATTCAGCTATACTTGCTGTTTTCAGATTTGTACCTGCATTTACAACATCATTTATAAACTCTGATTCTTCTTCATCCATCATTTCTTCTTTATCCCTATATCTGGCACGCGAAAGCATGTCAGCAACTGGATTATCTCTACCTGCAATATGTTTCAAATCAAGATTTAAGGATTTAATATAGGCTGTCCATCTTAGCATGGGTATGTCGGGAGTGGAACAGTTGGCGATCATGCCCAAGAGTGGAAGGCAATCTGTTTAAACTATAACGTGTGCACCCATGAAGTACTCCCTGTCACATTTTAATGCAGTTACTTCTCCCCAAAGTTCTCTTTTAATTTGAGCATGCATTCTTTGTCGTTCATTAAGAACCTTCGCTCCAAAGCGGATTACATATTTGTTTCCTTCAAGGTCGTCTTGACCAACTTTCCATCCTATTCCAATAGGACTTGTGTCCACTGTGAGTATAATGGGCTGTCCATTAGAGTAATTAGCCCTCTTTAAAGTGGGGGCTGAAATCAGCATTTTCTTGAGTTTTCGAATAGCCTGAGTATGTTCTTTTTCCCATATAAACCTTTGGCCCTTTCTTAGCAGCTGATAAAGACTTTCAGCAACATGAGCAAAATGTGGTATCCAAATAAGATAGAAGACACATGCACCAAGAAATCTTCTGAAACATTTGTACATTCTTCCTGCATTTTGCCGATAGCATCTATTTTGGATGGAGAAGGCTTTCAGCCATATGGACCACACATATGTCTGACCACAAGGACTTCTTCGACTCCAAAAACAGATTTAGCTCCTGAAAGAGTAAGATGGACTTCTTCTAATTTAGACAAGATTTGAGCACAATCATTAATATGATCAGAAACAAACTTTCAACATCCAAGTTCATTGAGTTCTTCATTTTTCTCATGAACTTCACATCCTTTGATTGGAACATCATCAAGAAAAGGAAGAGTCAATTGAGGAATATAATTCCTCAATACTTTATGCATAGCATTCATCATGTGAGCTACTGAATTCGTAGCCCCTTGAGGTAGAGTACACATGCGAACTAGGCCAAGAGGCGTCTTCATTGTGGTAATATCATGGCTTTCCAAAGCAAAGCTGAAATTGATCGTAGCCTGAATATAAATCTCCCATGGAATAGATTGCCCTACCTGCAAAAGCTTCGGCAAAATCATCAACAATTGGCCCTGCTCCACCATTTCTAATAGAATCGTAAAGATCCATTCTTCTTAGGTATGGTAAACCATCGGTTGGAATATGGAGCTGAAGATAGCTCCAATATTCACATTTTTATCTTTTCATTTAGAAGTTCCAATAACTTAGGCAAATGAGCCCTTGGAACCGGAATTGGTTTAAGATTCCAAGGAACATGTGGGACCGTAAAAATCACCATTGGTGCCACAATGCTTGGATCCACACAGCCAATTTCATGTGGCTGAAATGAAAAGGCTTTGCCATGATTCTTTGACATCTGCATGAAGATTTGTTTTTCAACCGGCAAGAGGAAAGATTCTTCACCAATTTTCAGCTTTTGTAGACTTTCTGCTCTGTAAATTGGTGACCAATATCTTTAGGATCACGAAGGCTTGGCTGTTTGGATACCCTTTCTGCCAGTCCTTCGCTTTCGGGCGGTAGAGGAGTAGCTACCGGCTTGACCTTTTTATCAGCTGTTTTATACTTTGTTTCTACTCTTACTTCATCCTTGTTTGGCTGTCCAAAAGCTTCATAATCTGCAAATTCTTGAATTATGTCATACATATCCAATGTACATACCTGTATGGATTGATTTTCAGCTTGATTTTCTGCATGAATGGCTGTATAAATTTCAGCCATTGTATCATTATAATTCAGCCCATAAAATCGTCCTGAAATTTCTTCATCTTTAGGTAAAAAATCAATTTTCTTCAGCTCTTGTTCCATATGATACAAATATTTTCTTTCAGCCCTGTTCATGGCTGAAAATTGTTTATAACAGCCTACACTATTGGCTGTAAAAACCTGCAAATCAGCTTTTGGCCTTGCCTCCTTTATAAGTGGAGGCAATTTTTTTGTGATATGATGCACTGCCATAGCCTCCACTTATAGCAACGCTACCCGAAAACCCTTAAATTCTCGGGCATTAGGAGGAACAGGATGATCTCTCAATCGATCCCTATTCCGGTGGTGATTAACACAAATAGTCAGGAATTGGACAGCTTTGTCATTATCCTTACTTCTTATCCAAGCATATGATGAACCATCATCAAGAGCCTTTGTCTCTAAACGAGACTCGAAAATAAATGGTTGTCCAAGAATGATAGGAAAGCTGCAGGAATCTTGAACAAAGAAATGAAATTTATCTTTTACATTATCAATAGTAACTTGTACATAAGGACATGCTGCATAAAGATCGCCAGAAGAGTTATTGGTTGCCTTCATGTGCCATCCTGGGTCCACATCAATGGGCCATCCGCCATTCTCATAGAGACTTCTTGACATAACATTAATTTCCGAACCATGGTTTATAAGGGCAATGCATGGAGTTTCTTTTTCACCAATTTTAACAACAATTTCAGTAGTCGCCCTTGCCGAATGGGTACGGGAGTAGTGACTACTAGGAATAAAGTGAGCTTCACTTTCTTATTACATGTTGTGAAGAAGAGTTTCTTATGCATGGGCTGCACTTTAGATTGAGAAGTCCCCACCATAATGGCTTCTTCAGTTTCTGCTTCATAAATATCTTCATCTTTGGCATCTATGGCTGCAATCAATTCTTTGATTGCCTCCAATCAAATCCCTTGAGTTTTCAGCTTCTCTTCATCCTGCAAATACACATGAATACTTGCAAAAAAGCATGTACGGATTCTTCAGTTTCCTCACCAACATATTGTCTTTTTCGTTTAATTACATCAATTATTACATCATGAAATCCTCATTTTGCAATACCAAGAATTTCACCTAATGTAAATTCAATTCTACTTCCAAGAATCCTTTCTTCTAGGATCCGTTTAAGATTCGTTGCGGTCTCTATGTCAGATTGCAACTGGGGAGATTAGGTAAGGTATGGAGGCCCTCCCCCCCCCCTTAGTTGGCATGTGGCACCCCCTACCTCTCAATCAGCACACAGTAGCCCCCCTGCCTTCTCCACGGCACACGGCACCCCCTGTCTTCTCCAGGGCGTGTGGCACCCTCCTACCTCATCTCCGGCATGAGTGGGGGGGGGGTTTATCCCCCTTTTCTCCTAATTTTTTTTCCATTTTATTAGGGGGGGTCGTATGGCAGGGATGTTACATTCTTTCCCCCTTAAGGGATGTTACTAACAATCCTTTTAGGCAACCCATGGAGCTTGAATATCTCCTTGATGAACAATCTGGCAATATCTGAAGTTTTATAATTTGTCTTGACTAGAATGAGTTGTGCAACCTTGGTGAGCATGTCTACTATAGCCATAATTGACTTGTAGCCCCCTTGCACTAAGGGTAACCCAACAACAAAATCCATGTTGATAAATTCCCACTTCATTTGGAGGATGTTGAGAGGTTGCAACTTCCCAGGCATCTTGACATGTTCTGCCTTAATGCATACTCACCCCCTCTAGTCTTTTTAGCTGCACTTGGATTTTCTTCATCCCTCTTACGCTTCTCCTCAACAAGTACATCTGCTACCTGAGACTTAGCCAAGTAGGCATAAATAGTGTACCTGTCAATAGCCGAATCCCAACCTGTCTCAGATCTGATGCTAGAGCCTGCACTAGTCAAAATAGTTTGCTGAATTTTTCCCTTATTTGTCGTCTCCATAGCAGAACTCCATAATGCTAACTGATTCTCCGATCCTTTCTCAATCTGAACTCCATATTCAAAAGCATCTCCTCTAGCTGCCACATAAGAAGTATGCGCAGCCATGTCATCCACTAATTTCTTCATTCCGCCTTTCCCAAAGTTGGTAGCAAGCGGAGCTCCTGTTTCAGTCAACCAAATCTTATCATCTTGTCTCCAAAATACCAAATTCTTCCTCCTTGCATCCTGAAAAGATTCACAATCCTTGCAATGCTGATGGTCCGTACTATCACACCCAATACATCTTCGATCTCTCCTAGGTGCACTAGGAGCACTCCTAGCTGCAATAGGAGAACTAGAAGAAATAGTAGGCGCAGTCGAAGCAAACTGCTCTTTCAATTTTTCCACCAATTCTGCTTTAACTGACTCCAGTGTCAAATCCATTATGCCTTTGATTATGTCATCAAGAGAGGAAGGCACCGATGGAGCGGATGGTTTTGGAGCAGAAGGACCTGGTATCGGTCTTGGAACAGGAGGAACAGGAGGAGTAGAAACGGTAGGCATTGGCATAGGCCAAGAAACTGGCTGAGGAAGAGAAGAAATAACAGGGATAGAAGCAAGCATAGGAGCAGAAGACGGCGTCGGTGTCATAGATCCATTCTGTAGGCGGGTCTTCCATATCCTCCTCTTGGTCAAAGTCGAGACTGCATCCTGGGCATCTTGCCAATCCGTTTTAAGACCCATAGGCTTCGTGCAATCCTCAAGAAGCTCTCCTAATTCTTCCTGAAGAGCAGGATCTGCAGCTTGCAAGAAAATCTCAACTTTCTCAACATCCAATGCTCTTTGTTCAATGGCATCAAGCTGACTATACCTCTCTTCAAATTCTCGTATCAACTCTGAAGTAGCTAGACCTTTGTTTGGCATGTAGACCCACTCTCAGAATGACCCCCATGTAGCCATCCCAAAGTCCTCAAGGAAATACTCTTCTTTCAGGGCCTTCTTAAAATTTTGCCAATACGAATTTTGAATAAAAAGATCAGTCACTTTTGCCCTCAAGGCGGGTGTGACAAGACAAAGGAAATACTTACTCATAAGTCCAGCTGGTACTCCAAAAAATCCCATCTTGATCTCATATGTCTTCAAATATGCTGAAATATTACGGCCATCAAATAGCTTCTTCTCATTCTCAACTGCTTCAATCGCCTTAGTCGCGCTGATTGCATTCTCCTGCTCCGAATATAGTTGCCTTTGCTGAGACAACTGTTGTTGATGCAATTGCTGCTGCTGCTGCATATACAATTCTGTCTGCTGATTTTGAAGCTGCATATACATAGACATATTTTTCAAGATCTGCTTTAAATCATCCGTTGAAGTACTTGAAGCAACAGTCAATGATGGAGCTGAAGTAGAGGACAAAGCAGGAATCGTAGAAGAGGCTGAAACAGATGCTGAAGTATCTCCCATCCTGAAATTTATGCGACGCTTTCACGTCGGGTTCACCAAAGATGTCGAAGGGTTTTCAAAAACAAAGTCGCATCCACAGAGGACCTTGACGAATTTCAAGATAGAAGATCAATCAAGCGAACAAGCAAGATGAGAAAATGATGCCAAGACTCTGTTTTATTTCTGCCAATAACAAATACAAGGTACAAGAAGAAGAAATTCGAGCAGCCTCTAGGCTTAGGCCATCCATATATAGTTGTCTTGAGTCTTTTCTTCGTCAACGTGATGTAGTCCAGACTTAAAAAGGATACGCAGACTATGGGGACTTAACATTTCTCAAGAGTTAGTCTATGAGATAATGCAAAATCCATGAGAATCTTCATTCAAATTGCTTCATAATCAGCCATAAAGAGGTCTAGGATTACTATCGTACTGCTCTGCATTAGAAGAGTAATCTGATCCGCAATTGTCACTGCAACAACCATCCCATGCCCTGCATCAATATGCACTTCCTCAAGTGGGCCTATGCACTGTTCATATCAATCGAAGAAAGCATGGAGCCACTCTAGGGTCACGATTTTCTGGCCTAATCAATGGAGCTCTGCATGGAGTCAGTGGAGGACATCATAGCTAAGCTTTTCGTAGCCTCAACAAGAATCTCCACAATTTCAGTTTTACGCGTACTAACAAGGAGACAGTCATATTCATTTGGTACGATAATAGCTAAGAAGTTGTCACTGAGTTCACTTTGATTTGCAGAGGCCACTACAAGCCTTCCTTTCATGTGTGAGTAGATTGCAGCTGCAAAAGTTGGCACCTTCCCAAGTATATGTACAATCTATTTGTCTCGAACAGTTTTGGACTTGTAAAGGTCTTGTCTCTTAAAGGCAGGGTTTGCATCTGGATGGAATGATGACAATGCATTGATCAACCCCACAAGAGCCCCCATAGGATGGGCATTTTGTGGCAAAGCTGCTATTAAGGACAGGACACCTTCTGGTAAGTCTGAATGTTGGGCTATGGCTGCTTCCCAGCTTAATAACTGTTCCTTGTTTGGCAAATTTCCATACATCAAGAGATTAGCCACCTTTGTAAATGTGTTGTTTTCTGCTAGCTCCTCTATAGGATAGCCTCTATAATGCAATATCCCTTTGTCCCCAACAATGTACGAAATAGATGATCGTACAGGTGCTATGTTGAGATAGCCTGGATCATAAAGCTTCAAACCAGTGCCATCTCCTATTGTGATCTTCTTGAATTTAGAGGCACTAATGGTCCCTCCGTCTCATTGATTGGCACCTCATACTTCTTGCCAGTTCTGTTGTCAATGATGGTAAGTGAGCGCGGGCCAGTGGCGGGTTGCGAGATGGTGTTGGATCGTTGGATGTTGGCTTCGGTCTCCGACTCAGGACAAAATATTGTAGAAAAGGATCAATACATAGTTTTTTAATTCGTTCTCCCCTGCATACCTTCAGCTAATACCTCGGCTTGAATTAGTAGAGCTAATCGATCAGTACCCGTGGCCCCCATCTGAAAGAAGAACTGCATAAGGTCAACAAGATAAGGATAAACATAGACCACATATTTGCTGATGTCGAAGAAGGAAGATGAGGGCAATCAGGGGTAATAGAAAACAAGGAGAAGGAGGGGAAAAAAAAATCAATAATTGTAGGCTCTCCCGTCCAGCTGCAACTCGATCTGTCGTCTTCCTTTCCATCATCACATTTAGAAATCAGCCCCCAGTCGAGTTATAGATCCCTGTACAAACTATGGTTTGAAGTCCTCCCAGTCACACTCTGCTAGCTCCCCTTTTGATAGATCTCCCCTCCTTACATCGTACTCCTTCCTTTCTTCTTCAGACTGTCGATGGCCCCCTTCTCATCCTTCTGTTCCCCCCAAAAAGCCTTTTTTCAAAAATAGCATCCGTTTCAAAATAACCATCCCTAGCTTTTCCTTCCCCCAGGCTAAATTTGCCATAGTCATAGCGTAATCCGAGTCCAAGGTCTTGAATTGAACATCCGGAGTAAACGTGTGATTGTCATGATTATAAGTCCCAATCACATAGAAATTCAACTTGATATTATCCATGCTAGCCTTAAGGACATATTTCACAGTGCCCCATAAATGGAGGTATCAACACCTGTAGAATCACCCAAAACTAGGATAGGATAAAAATCTAGGCATTCCCACATGCCAATGCTTTCTAATATCAAAGCATGATAAGATCCTATCAATATGATCTGAATTAGATGCGGTAAGCTGAAGATCTAAACCAGCCTGACCTTCTACAATCCCCAAAAGTTCCTGAACTTGTTCAACTGTAGCATTCTCGCCATAAAGACGCAGACTTTTTATAAAGTCCATGATACAACATTGTGCTCAGCATGTTCACAAAACACGATCTCCGAATCCATAATATTTCCAAACTTCCCATACATACCCATCACTATGCTTCCAAACTTCTCTCCACTATACTCGCACGCAGAAAAAAATGTAAACACAACGACTAAGTATGTACAAAGTAACAAATGTCACACACACAACTTTTCGGTGGATTCCACACCCCGGATGCGCAGCAGTACGACACCGTTACTAAGGAAAATTTGTTACCTAGCAAGTAATGTCTCCAAAGTTTGAGAGCATGGATGACAGCCAACAGTTCCAGGTCGTGGGTAGCATAATTCCTTTCATGGCTCTTCAATTTTCTTGAAAAATATGCTATGGGATGACCTTCTTGCATAAGTACACATCCTAAAGCAAGTGCGCTAGCATCAGTTACCACTTCAAACTCCTTATTAAGATCAGGAAGATTCAGGATTGGTGCTGATACTAAGCTTTGCTTTAGTTTATCAAAGCTGGTCTGTTCAGCAGGTGACCATACAATTGCTACTTGCTTCTTTAGTAGATCAGTCAGAGGTGTTGCAATCAAAGCATAATCTTTGATAAAATTCCTATGTCACCCTGTCAACCCAAGAAAACTACGTATTTCTTTGACAAAAGTTGGTGTTGGCCATTCTAGAACGTACGACCTTAGCTGGATCTACTGAAATTCCTTCTGCTAATACAATGAATCCCAAATATTCAATATATCGCTTGAAAAAATCGCACTTCTTTTTCTTGGCATAAAGCTTGTGTGATCTCATTATTTCAAGAAAAATGTGAAGCTGGGGTTCATGATCCTTTCCTTGTTTTGAGTAGACTAGGGTATCGTAAAAAAAAATGAGCATGATGTCATCAAGATAGGGCCTAAAGATATCCTGCATTAACCTGTTGAAGGTAGCATGAGCATTCGTCAGCTCGAATGTCATCACTAGGAATTCAAAGTGTCCATACCTTGTACTGAATGCAGTCTTTGGAATATCTTCTTCTTTGATCCTTATCTGATAATATCTAGATCTGAGATCTATCTTTGAGAATATCTTCGCCCCTTGAAGGCGGTCAAGTAATTCATCTATTCTTGGAATGGGGTATTTATTTTTTATGGTTTCTTGATTCAACCCTCTGTAGTCAATGCATAGGCAAAGCATTCCATCTTTCTTCTTTTGGAACAACACTGGAGCAGTTCAATAGCTTCCGGAATGGACATCTTATATGGCCTCTTTGTGATTGGTGCAACTCTGGCACAAGTTTGATTTCATGGTCGACTTCCCTTTGGGGAGGAAGTTCCATCAGATCTTCAGGAAATACATCTGTGTATTTCTTTAACCATGAAGGTTCTTCTCCAGATTCCTGATTCTGATCTAGCTTATTCAGTTTAATCAAATAGATAGGTAGGCCCTTTTGAACACCTTTTATTATCCGTATTGCTTTTGACAATTGTATTTTTAGCTTACCAGCCTCACCTTGAGTCATGACTAATTCCCCTTCAGAATTTTGGAAGGAGACTTGGCCCTTCACACAGTGGATGTGGCCATCATTGGGTATTAGCCAATCCATTGTGAGTAAACATTCGTGGACACCTAGGTCCATTACCCTGAATCTCACAGAAGTTGGTTTCCCACCCAGTAGGAATTTCACCTTAGCAGTTTGCCTACTACAAGTGACCTCACGACCATTTGCTAATTCCACAAGTAAAGTAGGTACATCTATTGTGGTTATCCCTAATCTTTTTGCACAGATTGGTGAAATGAAGGAATGTATACTACCACAGTCAATCAAGGTTTTGAAGCTTTTACCTTGATATACTGATGGAGTTTGAATCACCAAGAATTGGCGATTTGGACCCTTCTTGTGAAGAGTGGCATGAACCATTGCCCTCTCCATGTTAGCATCCATGGATGGGTCTTCTTCAATGTCCAGCTCCTTGTTGGAAACACTGGAGGTTCTCCCTCTAGCCATAACGGTGGTTCCTTGGCCATGAGCGGCTTTGTTTTGACCTTGGAATTGCCCTTGGCGATGCCCTCTGCCAAGCTTGGTACACTCCCTCTTGAAGTGTCCGGACTCGTTGCAATGGAAACAACGTGGGTTGCGATCATTGCTTTGTGTAGGAACAAAGTTATTGACAGCATTGACCCTAACTATCTTTCTTTGGCCCTAATTTTGACCCTGTTCTCTCTTAATCTGAGCCTTAGACATGGCCTTATTGTGATCTTTGTAAGGCCAAATCCTATTGTTCCTTGGTTTGGTCTGCACCTCATGTATTATTGGAGCAGCTTGAATGAATGCGTCTTGTAGGTCCGTTGGACGCATTGATTCCAATCGAGTGTTTATGGGTGGATTCAACCCAACACAAAATTTTGATACCTGTTGTGTCATATCCATTGGATTCAACCCAACACAGAATCGAGTGTTTATGGGTGGATTCATTCCAACACAGAATCAAGTGTTTATGGGTGGATTCAACCCAACACAGAATATTGATACCTGTTGTGTCATATCCATTGGAGGTGCATACTTTAGGAGTGAAACGAACTTCGAGTAATATGCTTCAAGGGATAATCCTAGCTGCTTCAAGTCATAGAATTCATTCATCTTTTATGTGCAGTAGGTAAGTGGCAGATACCTCCCTCGCACAGCTTTCTTAAGCTTATCCCAAGTGACTGTCCCCTCCGAGATCGCTTGGTCTCTGCACCACTATTTCCACCAAATTCTCGCTTTGCCTGTAAGCTTGAGTTTGGCGAGCATGGCTTGGTTAGCAAGTGTAGTTCCTACTGCCTCAAAATAGTCCTTTAGTATTAAAAACATAGGAATTGGAAGATTCCAAAACTCACTAATATTGTGTTTATGGTTGCTGAAGGATGATGATAGACTGATCAGAGATGTGGTGGATGGAAATGAAGTAGAAAAATGATGAATGCTACCATGGAGGAGAAATTGAATCATTTTTGTATGTTGCATCATGCATCCATGGAGAGGTGGCTTGCTAGGTAGTATGAGTAGACTAGAAAAGATTAAAAAATAAGCGCAATTGGAATTTTGTTGCAGTACATGCCATCAACTGATTAGATATCCTGGGGCATGACAGAGATGCCATGGTTTATGTCTATGCGGTGGTTACATGGAGCTTTGATCGCAGCTTCTCACGAAGGGGTATAGGTCTCTACCAAAGGAGTGGGAATTCTCGAGGGATGTAGTCCGAAGGTCACCACATGTTTTATATGCTATCATTTCTAGATTCTATATGCAACAACTAATCTTACCATTTTAGTGTACAATACAAAATCTACATTACAATTGGTCACACTGGTGACATTTCCATATTGAGCGCATTGACAAAATGTACTCCACAATCGATTGTGGTATCATGGCAAAGTTTGAGCAAGAGAGCCAACGATGTTATCTCAGTGGATTACCATAGTTTCTCCATGATCATATTTGATATCCAATGTTTTAGAGTGGTATTGGAAGGAGCTGGGGCAACCATTTAGTGAGGTCCATCTAGATTTCTAGAAATAGATTCCAAGAAAAGATGGATGAATCTGTGTGACATGTTTGTCCTACATACCAGGCCATTGTAAACAGGTGCATGGCATATTTTTTTAAATTTTTCACCATAAGAAATAGTCACAAATGTTGATTCGCACTTATATGTAATATTGAATAGGTAATTTTCTATCCAAATCCTCGATAACCTTGATATGGTTCTCTTTTCATCAGGACTTTGTTCATTAATGATTAGAGGAGCTTCTTCATGAGTTTATGCACTCATTTTGAGCTTGATTATGGGCTGGAATTTTCTGTTTTAAAACAGGGCTGAAGCTAAAATTATGCTTCTTCAATTCATTTCATGTATCATTGGCCCAAATCTTGAATGTATTTGAGTCTATCAACATAATACTTGTTCCAAAGGGTTGAAATCCATCTATGTACTTGAAATAAAAGCCATTAGAACTTGCATTTGATATTCATAATTGAATTGAGAATCTGAAAATGTCCTTTATGATATGATGTATGTATCCAGAGGCATTTGATGTTATCAAGATAGAGTTATTTCTTCTGTTCATGTATGCTAAATACATAGAGGAAAAGCTTGACTTCTTCTTCCATACCTAAATCATTTCTAAATCCCGGATCTTATTAAACCCCAATCTATTTCCCCTTCCTGAACTTTGAATCCTAAACTCCTCTTCTGCACTAAAGTCCCAGTGGTAGACCTTCAACCCTTAACACGACGATAGTGGTGAACTCGACATGAAGGTCCGCTGCGGAAGAAGAAGTTCAATGGGAGAATCATCAAGTTTGGGAGGAGATGCCTTGCAACAGTTGGTTCGTCTAATGCAAGAAAGCCAACAACAACAGTTGCAATTTCAGCAGCAATTGCAATTGCAACAACAACGGAGACAAGAAGAAGAGCGGATTGATGCTGCTGCCATTAAAGCCTTAGAAGGAGTTGGACAAGAGCTCAAGCAATTTAATGGGTAAAATGTATCCTCTTTTATCCGCCTTTATACTGACAAGATGGTCTTCTTTGGAGTCCCTCAACATGCCTGGAGCCATTATTTTGCCAGTCTAGCTATGCATGGTCTCCAAGACCGAATTCATGGTCTTTTCCAAAAAGATGCGGGATGGACTGTGTTCAAGAAGGCTCTTTGAGAAGAATTTTTCCTTGAAGAATTTGGCCTTATGACAAAGAAAGTCTTCACCGAATGGGTCGAAATGCCCAATAAGGGTCTAACTGCCACTGCTCTTCATCGAGAATTTGAAAGAAAATTTGCCCAACTAGATCCTGACAACCAATAAGGTATGGAAAGTCAAAAGATCGAATTATTTCTAAAGGCTACAGATTCTTCTCTTCAGGAGAAACTAATTGATCGGCTTGAAGACCCTGACTTTGAGACGGGATTGAAGATTGCTTGGAGTGATGTCATTGAAGCAGTTAATATGATTGCTCAAAGAAAGCGATTGCGCCTAAGATGGGGATCAACCCCTGCAACAACTGAATCTATGAAGGAGCATGTTCCAGTTCCTTGACCTCCTGTCTCTATGGCCGAGCAACCAAGAAATTCTGTTGTTCCATCTCCAAAGAAGGATGTCATGGACGAGCTAATTAAAAGCATGTGGGATCTCCATCTTAATCTAACGGAAATTAATTCTAAAGTGGAAAGGCTTGATGTAAAGGTAGAAGAAAGGGGTTGGTCAACTGCCCAAAGGCCTATATAAGAAGGCTTCAAAAGACGTTGTATTTGGTGTGATAGTCTTCAGCATGACAAGAGGGAGTGTGGTGCATTCCGTGAAGCTAAAGCACAAAAATTAGTCTTTTGGAAGGATGGTAAAATTCATGCAATCGAAACCGGGCTTCCTCTTGAGCCAAACTTCGGCAACGGTGGCATGAAGAAAAGATTGGAGGATTTGGCAACAAGAATGGCCTATGCAGCTGTTGATGCCGTAACCTATGGGCTGCAAATTGAGCCAACTAATGAAATTGTTAAAGCATGTAAAACTAATGCAAAATCTAAAGTGTGGATGCAGGCCTTGGATCGCATGGAGCAAGGCAAGGCAACTAAAGATGATTTATCAAGGGATTTGAGAGAATACCTCATCCAATGGAAAGATTACCCTGCAGAGGATGCCACTTGGATGGATGAAAGTACTCTTAACCAACAATACCCCCCAATCTTCTCGAGATGAGGACATCTCGATTCCTCTAAGGAGGAGAGAATGTAATATCTCTGCAACGAAAATATTAACGACTCTTGACCTCGCGCAAAAACGACTCAAAGTAACCTCCCGCGATAGAAAAGCCTTGGGCTAAGTGCTCCCTCTGCGTGCATCAACAAACACGAGCCCCGCGTCGTGTATAAGAAGCCATGGCTCGAAACCACAAGCCCACGTGGGAACACCCCTTCAAGGGACAAAAAGGGATAATTTTTGCAGTGATAGGAGTCCATTTTCCTTTAGGGATAGGGAGGGGCTACATGAGGCTAGGGGGATGTGATGTACTGTCCTTGTTTTATTGGCATGGAACACATTTGGTCACAAAGTCCTTGACATCCCTCCATAAGCCTTTCCAATGAAAGCTCTTGGCAATCCTATTATATGTTTCAAAAACACCCAAGTGACCAGTAATGGGACAATAATGCATCTCTTCCATGATCTTCTGTTGAAGGGGGAAGTGTGTGGGATGACAATATTTCCATGGGACTAAATAAGGACATGCTTGAGCTGATATTGGGAGTTTTTAGCCATGACCCCATGTTATAATTTTTGGAATATGTGAGTGAAGTGATCATCTAACAACTAAGTCTCTTGAAGCTCTTCAACCCAATCATTGTGCAATTCTGAAATAGAGGATACTCTGAATGCCCACATTCCAGAGAGTGAATCAGCCACAACATTATCCTTGCCCAGAGTGTGTGAAATGTCAAAGTCATAGTTTTGTAAGTTTGCCACCTATTGCCTTTGCTTATAAGGGACTTTATTCCACAACTTGCTCTTCCTTTTCTTTGTAATGTGTCCATCTTTGTCTACCTAAGCATGCTTTAGCGGTTTGTCGAGAAATGAATATAAGTGTCATCATCGGCACTCCCATGGAATGTTCTGTGGTTTGTCGCTTAGGGTCTCCCGAGTCCGCCTTGCAACGGAATGTTCACGGCAGAACCCACTAGGATCGACCTAAAATCTAGGTTCCTAGGGGTTAAGGTCTCTTGACTGCATTCTAGCGTCGAGTCCTGGACATCCTACTTTACGCAGGGATACACAAGCCGAAGTAGATCCATACCGCACTTGGTTAAAAGAGAATGGGAAACAAAAGGGAATAGTTGGTAAATAAGGTCCTAGCCAATAAGCAAAGCCAAGGTTTAGCTTCTTGACCCACCTAGGACCTTAGTCGCAAAATAAATTGGCTTGTCCTTACAACCATATTTTGACTTAAAGTCAACATGCTCATTGGTCTCTACCCCAATAGCCAACTGTTATGAGCTCAAAACAAGCTGAGATATATCATTTCCAGAATATGAAACATCCCAAAACTAACACATGGAAGCTCAAATGTAGTACCCACATGGAGAATGACTACTCGACAAGCTACATTTGATGCTCGTAGCTATCTCAGAATGGTAAGTAGACTTGGTTTACATTGTCTTGCAAAAAGAGTAAATATAAGTATCCATTATCTTAAAGACGAGGAGAACCTAGGGTGAACCTAGAACCCAATAGAGTTCTAAGATAGGAAAAGATGATTACTAAGAAACCCAACAAAACCCTAGACCAAGATTTTAAGATAGGGGGATCAAAGGATAGTAACCTAGGGAGGACATAATTTAAAACTATAGTGAAATTGCTCTACCCTAATACATAGTAGTGAGATTGAGTAGAGGGTATTCCCCATCCCTGAAAAATAATGGAAAATGATGCCAAGGCAGTAATGATCAAGAAAGAAGACATTAGCATCAAAGATGAGGACTCCACCTTAGTAGATGTCTTGAGAGCACATGCCTTCATTGTTTGTTTGTGCTTGTAAATCTAGGTTCAATATCTGTGAAAGGAATGAATGACCCAAGCTCACAATGGGAAATTAAATAATGAATCAGGTTGAATTCAAGGAGGGCGGGCCAAGCTACCCCCAACTAGCCGCCAACCCTAGCCAAGGGGGTTCCAAATAACCATGACAAGAACATGGATCAAACCCGCCACGAGAGGTCTCTCCAGAGGTTAGTTTGAATGTAGGAGGATGCTTGGATGCTAGGGGGGACTTTGGCTGTAAATTTCTTGCCTCCGGGTCCTACTCAAACAATCTACGTGAATCAGGATAGAATCTCAAGGCCCTGTTATTAGTGCAAGGGTGGATACTTGGAGGAAATAAGATGCATCCTCATGGATTGCAGAATCCGTCCCTTTTGGACAGGACTTGTATTTCAGTTAAGATGATAATTTTAAGTTTACTTCCAAAGAAATTGTCTGAATTGTTTTTGTGTCATAAGCTACATAAGTTACTTCCAAAGAAATTGTCTGAATTGTTTTTGTGTCAGTGCCTCACAAACAAACCCTATTTCTTAAAAGGCTTAATTAAGGAAGCTGTTTTTAAATGTCCCACATAAATATGATAGGACCTAATTAAGTAACTAAAGAATGCCCATTGAAGGAAGCGAGTGGACGGAACCCCTGACAGGTCATCCTATGGAAGGGTGGTCCCAGAGAGCTGGGAGGCTTCTCACAAGGTTCTATAAATGCATAAGGTTATGACCCATCCCTCCTGCATATATAGCAAGAGGCATACACACAACATGTTGTCTAATCAGCCTATGGGTCCATGATAACAATAGTAGATTGGTCTCGGCTACTCTTTGCATCACCCATATCAACCATCGTCTGCCATATATTGCATGCTCTGATAACATTCCCCACAAGCGACCGGGTCCTGTCTCATTGATGACAATATCCAAACTAGGACCACAGTTAAAGAAAATGTATTCTTCATAAGCAAGATTGGCCAATGAATCTACAAATTGATTCCAGTAACGTGGAATCAGCTGAAAAGACACTCTCTCAAACTCCTCAAGTAGGGTCATGGCAGTTCGATGATACATACAAAGAATGGGATTCCGCACTGTGTATGTCCCATCTAGCTGATTCAAGATCAACTGGGAATCCCCTTTTACTAACAACTGCCGAATACCACCTTGTTTGGCAATATGCAGTCCCATAATCAAGGCTTTATACTCCGCCATATTGTTAGTGAATCCTACCCCGAGATAAGCAGCTAACTTCATCATAACTCTACGTCGGGGATCTCGGATTACTACTCCAACACTCTCTTTTTTATTAGGGCCCTTGGACGCTCCGTCAAAATATAAGGTGTACGTCCACAATGGTTTTACACAGCCTGCCATCACGAACTCCTCTACTTGTAGTTATGGTAGTCAAATTTTAACATGTTGAGAGGGTGAACTGACGACTCCATCCCTGTTGAGATGACAAGCTCAACACATGCGGACATTGATGATGGACCGCCTAGTTAGATGGCTCCACACATCTACACTTAGCACGTCGGTGGTCATTATGACTCACACATGGCCACTGACTCATTACTTATTATATTTAGGTTGTTACACCTATTTACAGCTGGCATAGTTATAGCGCCAGTTGACTAGTGTAGTCAGTTATGCATTGTTTGACTTAGTAGGCCACTTTCCTTTATGTTATATCTTATCTATACTTTGTGTACATTGTAAAGTGTGTGGAAGAAGAAGAAGAAACCAGCAAGAAAACGTTTTTCCCTCCATCTCTCTTCTTGTCTCTTGAGTGAGCTTCTCCTTGTGCATTCTGTGTGTGTTCGGCGCATCATCTCGAGCAAGTCCCCCCATCACGTGATTCTTGACATGGTATCAGAGCCGCGCCACTGAGAGAGGCTGATTTCGAAGGTTGAAGTGAAGGAGAAGAAGAAAGGTTTGAGCAAGCAAGCCACGGGTAAGAAGCTCTCCCATTCTTCAACTCTCTCTCTTGGATAGTGCCTGTGGAGGCACCGGAAGCAGGGCAGAGCAAAAATCTTAGATTGCACTGAGATTTGGTGTACGCGAAGAGCGTTATATATTCTTCAGCCAAGCTCTTTAGGGCTTGTCCGCAGTTATTTTGGGCATCTGAGGCCGTTTTAGGGTCTGTTTTAGAGTCGCAAGGTTGTAGACAGCAGTTTCAGGGTACACTGTGACTTCGACTATATTGACCAAAAGTGGGTGCGCAGGTTACAGATTTCAGATCTGTAAGTTCAAAGATGCTTATTAGTGAGTAAACACAAGGTTTATCTGCAAACAGGTTGCAGATTGCATGTATTATTGAGCAGACAGTGAAAAAGGCTGTCTGGTGTATTGCTATGCACTACAGGTCGAGGGTTGCAGAAGATTTGCTTGTTGTTTGGTATTAATTTTGTGATAATGGCAGAGAACAGTGGAAGCCCCATCATTGAGAAGCTCGACAAGAACAACTACCCTTCATGGAAGTTCCGTGTCACGAACTTCCTTATTGGAAAAGGCCTCTACGTGCTTGTTTCAGGTGAAGAAAATGAGCCGGAGGTGAGTGATCCTCCAACTGCAGAAGAGACAAAGGCACGGAAAGAATGGAATGCAAAAGATAAAAAGGTCATGTATTGATTGTCTGCAATAATTGATAATAATATGCTGGGACATATTAGAAATGCAGAGAATTCATATGTAGCTTGGACCATACTTGAAAGTATGTTTTCTGTAAATACAAAGGCACGAAAGATTCAACTCAAGCAAGAGTTGAATACATTGAAGAAAGGGAAGATGTCTATCAATGAGTATGCACTGAAGGTAAAAAGCATTGCAGATGCCTTGGCAGCAATTGATGCAATGCCCGATGATGATGATTTGGTGTCGTCTACCTTGGGTGGACTTAACAATGAAAAGGCTTGGAAGTCCTTTGTAACTTTCGTATATGTCAGAAAGCCATTTCCATATTTTGATGAGTTAGTCTCTCTTATGATCACTGAAGAGATCAACATGCAGAGTGAGATATCTGAAAGAAGTGGTGAACAAGTCCAAGCTTTCTACTGTAGTTCAGGAAGGGGACGTGGCAGGTTCTCTTCAAGAGGCCGTGGTACAAGACGTGGTAGTGACAACCAGCAAAAAAGATTGAATCAACAATTTGGTGATATGCAGGTTTTAGGCGGTCGTGGTAACTTTAGAGGCAAGGGGAGCTTTAGAGGAAGAGGTGGATGGCGGAACAGAGGTTCTAATAACTCTAGTATTGTGTGTCACTACTGTGGCAAAACAGGTCATATTGCAGCCCAATCTTATGCTAAGAAACATGATATTCGCAGTGGTAAGTTGCAGCAAGGAAACTATGCATCGTCTTCACGGCAAAATGAAGACAAAAATGAACGTCTGTTTGTTATGCAGCATATGCTGAATGCTGTTACAGGAAAGGGAACCCATGAACATGTTTGATATGTTGATTCAGGTGCATCCAATCATATGACCAGCCATGCAGAATGGTTTGGAGAGATGCAGGATTTGCAAAATGCAGGTTATGTGCAGACAGATGATGATTCATGCCACCCAATTTCACACATTGAAAAAGTTCCCTTGTCCTTGCATGATGGTAAGACAAAGAGTCTTTCAGATGTATGACATGTGCCATCTATTACAAAGAACTTGGTTTCAGTCGATCAAATGGTAGAGCAAGGGCTGCAAGTCAGATTTAATGCAAAGGGCTGCTTTGTAGAAGACTTCAATGACAAGTGCAGGTTAGTTGCAAAGGGAAGTAGAGTTAGACGTATGTTTACTCTGGATGCTAGAATTCCTACTATGAATGCTGCTATGTATGCTAAAGGAAAAGGTGTTGTTGCAGACATTGAAATTTGGCACAAACGCATTGGACATGCAAATGTACAAAGGCTGAAATTAATGCAGTCCAAAGGGTTGGTTACAGGTTTGCCTACATTTAGAGTTGCAGAATTTCATAAGGTATGCGAAGCATGTCAGTTTGGTAAGCAGGCAAGACAACCCTTTTCACATGACAGAGATGTAAGCAGAAATATCCTTGATGTTGTGCATACAGACATTTGGGGGCCTACACAAAATGTATCTCTTGGAGGCAGTTTATACTTTGTCACATTCATTGATGATTATTCTAGAAAGCTGTGGGTATATTTTATGAAGGAAAAGAGTGAAGCGTTTGAGCACTTTAGAACTTTCAAGGCTGCAGTTGAAAGAGAAACAGGATTGAAAGTAAAGTGCTTGAGGTCAGATGGAGGGGAGAGTACCTCTCGAATGAGTTCAGTGATTTTCTAAGGTCTCATGGGATAAAGAGACAGTTCACATGCAGGTATACCCCATAGCAAAATGGGGTTGCAGAAAGGAAAAACAGGCATATTGCAGAAGTTGCACGCGCCTTGATGGTTGAAAAGAATATGCCTAAGCATTTTTGGTATGAGACTGTTCATACTGCTGTTTATATTATGAACAGAACTCCCACAGCTGCAGTTCATGGTATGACCCCCGAAGAATGTTTTACAGGTAAGAAGTCTGATGTTTCACACTTGAAAGTGTTTGGCTGCATTGCGCATGTTCATGTGCCAGATGAGTTGCGGAAGAAACTGGATCCAAAGGCTGAAAAGTGAGTCTTTATTGGATACTCTTTAGAGCAGAAAGGGTATCGCTGTTACAACCCTGTCACATATAAGTTCAGAGTGAGCAGGGATGTCATCTTTGATGAAATGAGCAGTTGGTATGCATCTAGTGGTGATGCATTGAATGATGATGATGATCATGACACTCATGTGTAGGTTGAAAAGCAAGAATCACGGACTCTTAGTGGACCAGAGACATCATCTGGTAATCCTTGGTCTGGGAGACTAAGGAGTAGCTATACATCTTCAGGTGCATCTAGTAGCACTACAGGTAAAGACAAAGGAAAGAGTAAAGTGTCAGAAGGCATTGATGCAGTTCTTGATGGAGACTCTAGTGGCTTAGAGAGCTTGGATGATGAGCTTGGCATTCCTTCAGTGAGGACTCCAGGTGTGCAGAGAGCACGCGTTAATGCAAAGACTCCATTGAGTGATCCAGTGGTACACAGGTCTAGCAGGGTGAGATACCCTATTAAAAGATTTGGTTTTGAAGGTTATGCAGCTCACCATTATGCTTATATGGTGAAACTAGTTGAGGATGTTGAGCCCACATGTTTTGAGGAGGCTGTTGGTCATACTCATTGGGATGCAGCATTGGATGAGGAGATGGCTGCATTAGAGGCCAATAAGACTTGGGATCTAGTATCATTGCCGAAGGAAAAGAAAGATATTGGATGTAAGTGGGTTTACAAGATTAAGCATAATGCAGATGGCTCTATTAGTAGGTACAAAGCTAGGCTGGTTGCAAAAGGCTATGCCCAAACATATGGCATAGATTATGATGAAACCTTTAGTCCAGTTGCTAGGATGGCAACTGTCAGATGTGTGATTGCTTTGGCAGCAGCCAAAGGTTGGAGATTGCAGCAAATGGATGTGAAGAATGCCTTCTTGCATGGTGATTTGCAGGAAGAAGTGTATATGGATCAGCCAGCAGGTTATGAGGATTTAAAGCATCCCACGTATGTATGCAGGTTGAAGAAGGCACTCTATGGGCTCAAGCAAGAACCTAGAGCATGGTCTGACAAGATCAGAGAGTATATTGTCAATATTGGCTTTTATGTTTCTGATGCTGATCACTCACTTTATGTGAGAAAGGGAGATGCAGGTTTGGTCATCATAGTCATCTATGTGGATGACTTGATTATTACAGGTGATAGTGATAGTGGGATTGCTGAAGTCAAGGATTTTTTGAAGAAGAAGTTTGAGATGAAGGATTTAGGTGAGCTAAGATACTTCCTTGGCATTGAGGCGATCATATGTGATGATGGTATATGGCTGTCCCAAAGACAGTATGGCTTGGATATGTTGTCCAAGTATGGTATGACAGCATGCAAACCACTTTCAGTTCCGTTAGAGCAGAATGTAAAGTTGAGTGCTGATGTTGGGGATGAGATAAAAGACCCTACTATGTTCAGGAGGAGAGTGGGAAGTTTGATCTATATGACCATTACAAGGCCAGACTTGAGCTACTTTGTTGGTCTTGTGAGTCAGTTTATGCAAGTACCTAGAAAGCCACACTTGGATGCAGTCAGACGCATATTGAGATATGTGAAGTCCACATTACATTATGGACTTTTCTATGAGGCAGGTACAGATGTACAGGTGTTTGGATACAAAGATGCAGATTGGGCTGGTAGTATGTCTGATAGAAGATCTACCAGCGGATACATGTTCTCTCTTGGTAGTGCAGCAGTTACTTGGAGCAGCAAAAAGCAATCTACAGTTGCTTTGTCGAGTACAGAGGCTGAGTATAGAGGTGCTGTTGTTGCAGCATGTGAGGTAGTATGGCTGCAAAAGTTATTGGCTGATTTGGATGTGCAGGTGGAAGGTCCAATTGTCATTTATTGTGACAACATGAGCAGTATATAGTTGGCTAGGAACCCTGTGTTCCATGCCAGGACAAAACATATTGAGGTACACTACCACTTTGTGAGAGAGAAGGTACTAGCAGGTGAGATTGACTTGGTGTATGTCAGCACATAGGATCAGATAGCTGACATCTTCACGAAGGCATTGGGTACAGAGAAGCTTCAAAAGTTTCGAAGCTTACTTGGAGTTGCAGAGATGCAGTTGAGCTTGAGGGGGAGTGTTGAGATGACAAGCTCAACACATGCGGACATTGATGATGGACCGCTTGGTTAGATGGGTCCACACATCTATACTTAGCACGTCGGTGGTCATTATGACTCACACATGGCCACTGACTCGTTACTTATTATATTCATGTTGTTACACCTATTTACAGCTGGCATAGTTATAGCGCCAGTCGACTAGTGTAGTTGGTTATGCATTGTTTGACTTAGTAGGCCACTTTCCTTTATGTTGTATCTTATCTATACTTTGTGTACATTGTAAAGTGTGTGGAAGAAGAAGAAGAAACCGGCAAGAAAACGTTTTGCCCTCCATCTCTCTTCTTGTCTCTTGAGTGAGCTTCTCCTTGTGCATTCTCTGTGTGTTCAGCGCATCATCTCGAGCAAGTCTCCCCACCACGTGATTCTTCACAATCCCACCTTCTTCATTGAACTCAACAGGGATACTTGTCAACAGTTGTAAGCAGTGATGGCAGAAGACTTTGATCTCCCACACAAAGGTTTGGTAAAGGGCAATTAGTTCTATACTACGATGCGCGTAGGGAGCTGTTTCCAGGGAAGGTGGAACCTAGATGGGATGGCCCCTATAAGATTGTCAGGATAGGGAAAAATAGGTCTACGGCTCTACTAGCTGATCTGCAAGGAGTAGAGTTTAAAAATAAGGTTAATCTTAATAAGATTAAACCTTATTATTTCTAAGTATGCTAATACGGATAAATGCATGGCAAGTCCATGCTGGGGTTGTTTTGAGACTTGCACAAGAGCTTAAAGCTGGTTGATGGGGCAGTTAATTCCTTATTTGGAGCATCCACATCTGGAGCAGTGATACCGTCAGTGGAAACTTATATGGTGGAGCAAAGGATACAAAGTGATTGAGCAAAAAGACATGCAACTGCTTCATCCAACGTTTAGCTATCTCCTAGTGTAATAAGCTCTCCAATTTCAATTCATCCAGGTGGGCTATGGTCATGAAACGTTCAAAGAGTGAATCCTCATCCCCCAAAGAGTGGTTAATTGCAAACCGTATGGTTGGCAACTTGATTTCAAGGGGTAACACACGCTCTTCCCCATAAACTAATTTAAATGGAGTATGGAAGGTAGCTCGCTTGAACGTTGTATTGTACGCCCATACTGCTACATACAACTTCCTATCCCAGTCTCGTTTCTTCTCAGAGACTATTTTAGACAAGATACCCACAAGCTACTTATTAGTACTTTTGACTTGCCCATTTTCTTGCGGATTATAAGGGGTTGTTTTGTTATGCTTGATTTGCCAAGCTTCAATCAAGCTTTTGATCGCCTTATTCAAAAAATGGGTTCCATGGTCCGACATCAGTTCCTTCGGAGGACCGAAACGACAGATAATTTGCTCTAAAAGAAAACTTTCAGTCTCTTTTGCATTGTCCTACCTCGTCACTCGCGCTTCTGACCATTTTGTAAAATAATCTGTTGCTACTATAATGTACCTCTTCTGGGTAGTAGACGACGGGGTGATAGGACCCACAATGTCAATGCCCCACTTCTCAAATGGAAGGATAGCCATGATAGGCGTAAGTGGGCATTTCCTATTCTCTCTGTTGTCATGTCTTTGACAGGTATCACATCTCTTAACATACTCAAAGGAATCTTGGAAGATGGATGGCCACCAATATCGAGCGCTTAAATCTTTCTGTGCCGTCAATCATCCCGTGAAGTGCCCTCCACATGCAGAGTCATGACACTCTTCCAAGATGAAAGGAACCTCGCCAGGCATCACACATCGGTGGTAGATATCATCAACACCTTGCCGATATAGTGTTCCTGCAATCAAGGAAAACTTCAAAGCCTGTTGTTTAATTTTTCTCTTTTCGGATTTTGATAAACTAGCTCCAGTCTCTCCTTTTGATAGATAATGCGTGATAGCAGCATACCAAGATGGGATAGAAGCTATATCAATTTTAAACATTTCTTCAATATCACTTCCTTCAGCCAAAGTCTCTTTTGGCTCCCCGAAATCCACAAGGCATTCTACAATCCTCTGCAACCTCGGTGGCTTACTCTTAATCTCATAATCGAAATCCTGCAAAGTAATTAAGCACTTTGCTAAACGAATAGGCGGTTGTAGCTCATTCATAAGCAATCTAAGCCCTTCCGCCTTCGTATAGAAAACTACCTTCTCATAGAGGATATAGTGCCTGAATTTCTTAGTCCCAAAGACCATCGCAAGACACAATTTCTCCATGTAGGTATAGTTAATTTCGAATATGTCCAATTTGCGACTAGAAAAAGCTATCGGATGATACCACTTTTCCTCCAAGATTTGGGCTAAACAGTAGCTAATACTATGCATGGTGGCTGTTGAAAATATGTAAAACATCTCACCTCTTTTAGGTGCTTTTAAAACGGGTGCTTTTACTAGCTCCTGTTTCACATCCTCGAAAGCTACCTTATAAGGGTTGCTCCACTCAAATAGACAGCTAAAGGATAATAAGTTCGTCAATGGCAACGTCCTTTCTGCCAAGGCATTTATAAACCTTTGATAGTACCCTATCGATGATAGAAAGCTATGTACCTCTTTTGGAGTGTGTGGCGGACTTATAGCGACTATAACCTTGATCTTTTCAGGGTCAGTTGTGATTCCTACTCCACATGGCCTAGCAATAGCCCATAAGGCACTCCAAAGACCCACTTTTGTGGGTTAAGAGTGATACAAAATTGTCTGCAGCGCTCAAAGCACTTTCTTAAGATAATCAACATCCTTTCCCTTACAGTGGCTGCCCCCAAGTCGTCAATAAATACTTTAACTCATCTGGGGAGATGTCACCAAAGGTCTTGTCTGTTGTTCGTTGCCATGATCTAGGTGCGTTGCACAAAGCAAAGGTCATCACATGGTATGCAAAAGTACCAAAGACAGTAATAAAAGCTGTTTTCAACTTGTCCTCTTCTACAACTTACCATCTGGTTATAACCTACAAAGCAATCCATGAATGAATATATTTCCCTACCCACTAATTGATCCAAAATCTGGTCAATAAATGGCATTGGGTAGTAATCCTTAACCGTCTGCATATTCAGCTCTCTAAAATCTACACATAGGTGGATCTGGTTGTTTTTCTTCTTTCTGATAACAACTAGTGAACACCATTTCATATGTTGTACATGGAAGATTAAACTAGCTTTCCGCAACTTCTGTAACTCCTCAAACAGCCCATCCATCAATTCAAAATGCATACGCCTTACTTTCTGATGCACGTGATGACTGCCTTCTTTTACAGGAATAGTATGAACAGCCAGACTGGGAGAAATGCCTCTCAGCTCATCATAACTCCAAGCAAAAATGTCAGAAATTCTTGAATCAGGGACACATAGTCCTCCCTTTCTGCTGAACTGAGCATGGCACCTAATTTAATTGGCCGTAAATCATTCCGTGTGCCAAGATCTAACTCAATCACATCCGCATCTCTTATCCTATCTTGCGGCTCTATCGGCTCATTTAGAGTTATCTGATAAATATCCTTTGTAGTAGACCCCTCTTTAGATTCATCACTAGATGATGTCTCACTACCAGATGGATCATCTGCTGTCTCTAATTCAGTAGAGGATAAAGGAGCTCTCTCACTCTGAGGAGGCTCAGGGTAAGCATCGACTATTACTCGATTAGCACCTCTACCTAGAACCACTTGATCAGCGGGTATATCGACTTGACAGTCTGTTCGTAAGATCCAAGGCCTACCCATCAAAACTTGATAGCTAGGACGTCCTGCAAATCTTATCACCCTAAAGTCCAAAAAGCATTCTACACTTGCAACTGTAACATGGACTCTAGTAACCCAAACTTCTGGTTGTCTTAGACTATCATCGGCCATTCTAAGAAGGGTGGAGCTATCCTTTTGGATGCTAGACCCAACCTCTCCATCAACTTTGAACTCATGATGTTGACGGAGGACCCAATGTCTACAATAGCATGTTCTACTAATATTCCATCCACGTATGCTGGAACCCTAGGGCAATTCTTTTCAGCATGATCAAACCAATCTTCTCCTACTCATGCTATGCCCAAAGGTTCTACAATATACCCAATACACAGGATCTTCTTGAATTCCTTGCGTACTCTTGGAGATAGTTTAATCAACTATAAGAGGTTTACATCCGGTTTGACTTCACAAAGAGAACTTGCTAAATCAAAATCATGATAGGTAGCCAAAGCTCTCTTTTCTTGCCAAACCATTCTTTCTTTTGGTCTCGGGACCGGCTTTGGTGCTTCTTTTTTAGCTCTTGCCTTCTTTCTTGGCACTCTCTCATCCTTCTTAGGATCGACTTTTTTGTCAATAGGCCTTAGAGGTCCCTCTTCCACGCCAGGATTCAGGACCTGCATCCCCTTATTCCCTTGCTTAGGGTTTCCCTCAACCGGTTTTGCATTATCTTTGTCAACCTCTTTAGCCTTTTGGCCTCTTGTCATGGCTCATAGGTTAGAGGTTTCAGCATCATTGATACGTATAGCCTCAATAAGGCTAACTCCATTGACTTGTGGCAACTCTTCTATAGTGGTCTTTCCCCTTTGTAGTATTTGTCTTGGTCCATCATTTGGCTGGAGGTTTAATCAAACTCAAGCCCTCCAACAGGTCTTTAACCCTCTCATGAAGGACGATTGATCCTTACCTTAGTGGTAAACTTAGTTGAAAATAAACGGGATGACTTGTTGGTTTCCTTTGGCGTTTGTATTGCACATTTACCACACTTGCTAAAAGCTATGATCGATTAGACCTAGGTCTCTTAGATTAGCCTTTAGTAATGGAGGTACACATGCTGCCTTGCTCATGGGAAGAATCAAAATTTGCATTCATTAAGGCTTCCTAGGTAGCTTAAAAACTCATTGTCACCAAGATTTCCATGAACAAGCATGCAAGCAACACCTCATTACGTCTTATGACAAGGGTATGGTCCTTGCCACTGACCATGAAATTGCAAAGAGGTGAAACAATTCGCTGCCAAAATGACTCCTCTTTCTTGCAACAATGGTATGCTCTCCAACTTCAATGGGAGCAAGAGGGCTACCAAATCATGACCAACACTGAGCAGAGATGTGAAATCAAGAACTTGGAGTATGATCCAACTTATGTAGCCCCAACCTCCTATAGGGTATTGACCACCATTCGCAATCGGCCCCTCAAAGAGCACATCATGACTCACCCTTTCCTAGATTACATTTTGACAGAGGAGCAGTTACACATTGCAAATAGAATAGGCTCCATTGATTTCCTAATGGATTTCCTCACCTACATCACTCATGTAAGCATCCAACCTATCGACATGGACCAGTACACTAACATGGAGTACAACCTAGATTTCCACGCTTTGGATCATGCAAAAGTGAAACACCGTGAGCATGTGCTGAATGGAATTAACCCTTCAACCTATAATTCTAGGAAGGATTTTTCTCATTTCCAAAGGGGGAGGGGTAAGGTGGAAAAAGGGGTAAGGTGGAAAAATATACTTTAAGGAAAAACATACTTTAAGAAAATTCTCATGGAACTTCATCCAATTGGGAAAATTTTTTACTGCATTGTGCAAATTGTGAAGGAAACATTCATTTTTGTACTTAAGCTTTTCATTTTACTATAAGTGCATAATCACTTTCTACTCGTTATCTTAAGAAAACTAATGAAGAGTTATGGTGTTATGACAGGGACCCACAATGGCAAGATAGGATAAGAGTAATAAAATTCAATTCTTGGAATAGAAACAAGCCAAATATGGCCTCTCTAAATGAGGGCCTTCAACTAATTCAAGTTTAGGCATGTCCTAAACTTGGAGGATGTGGCAATGGAGGAACATGTCATAAAAAAGATTGTGAAGCAATCCAATCTATAGAAGTACCCTGAGAAATTTGGTCATCTTGGACTATGAGAAGTGCACGGAATGCCTTCAAACTTTCAACAAGAACTGCGGCATTGCAACAGTGCATCAAGAAAATGAAACCCACCAAGCTAAGTCCTGGAGTTAGTGCAGAGAGCATTGGGCCTACCCAACAAGGTCGAGAGACGGCCCAAAAGAGACATATATGATATGATAGGGATGGAAAATACCCTAGTCTACATCAATGTTGATATCAAATTCACCGACATCCTGGATCCAAAAGTCTAGCTGCAAGCGAAGATGGTCCATGCGTTGTTCTCTAGTCATAGGTACAATGCACTGATGAGTGAGATCAACGTGCCTTTGTTGGAGAGCATTGTAGCCAAATCCCTAGACGAAGTAAACTTGAATAAATTCATGAAGAAGACAATAGAAAATTTAGCAAAAGTACTGGCCATATGTGGAAGACTTGCAGGTGGAGAATCCCCCACCTCTAAAGCAAGGAAGAATTGCAAACTGCTAAGGTGAAATTCCTACTGGGAGGAAAGTTGACTTCGATCAGTTTCAGGGTAATGAACCTAGGTGTCCACGAATGTTTGCTCGATATGGATTAGCTAATACCCAATGATGCCCACATTCATTATGGAAAGGGTTAATTTTCCTTTCAAGATTCTGAAGGGGAACTAGTTACAAATCAAGGAGAGGCTGGTAAGCCAAAAATTCAGCTGGCAAAAGCAACACGGATAATAAAAGGAGTTAGAAAGGGGCTACCTGTCTATTTGATTAACCTAAACAAGCTAGATTAGAATCACGAATCTAGGGAAGAACCTTCATGGTTAAAGGAATACACAAACATATTTCTTGAAGAGCTGACAGAACTTCCTCCTCAAAGTAACGTCGATCATGAAATCACGCTAGCACCAGGAGCTACACCAATCGCAAAGAGACCATATAGGATGTCCATCCCGGAAGCAATTGAACTGAAGGAGCAACTCAAGCAACTGTTAGACCAAGTCTACATCCGTACTAGCAGTTCACCATGGGGAGCTCCAGTGCTACTCTAGAAGAAGAAAGATGGAACGCTTCGGCTATGGATTGACTACAGAGGGTTGAATCAATCAACCATTAAAAACAAATACACCATTCCAAGAATAGATGAACTTCTTGACCGTCTTCTTTCAACAGGCTAATGCAGGATATTTTTAGGCCCTATCTTGATGATTTCGTACTTGTCTTCTTTCACAAAACCCTAGTCTACTCCAAGTAGGAAAAAGATCATGAACCCCAGCTTGGCATTGTTCTTGAAACAATGAGAGCGCACAAGATTTATGCTAAGAAGAAGAAGTGTACATTTTTCAAGCGACAGATTGAATATCTAGGATTCATTGTATCAGCGAAGGGAATTTCAGTAGATCCGGCCAAGGTCAAAGACGTTCTGGAGTGGCCAACACCTATTCTATCAAAGAAATACATAGTTTTCTTGGATTGACAGGATGGTATAGGGTCTTTATAAAAAAACTATGCTTTGATTGTAGAACCTCTGACTGATCTACTAAAGAAGCAAGTATCTATTGTATGGTCACCTACTGAATAGACCAGCTTTGACAAACTAAAGCAAAGTTTGGTATCAGCACCCATCCTAAAACTTCCTAATCTTAGTAAAAAGTTTGAAGTAATAACTGGTGCTAGCGCACTTGCCTTAGGATGTGTGCTCATGCAAGAAGGTCACCCCGTAGCATACTCTTCAAGGAAACTGAAGAGTCATGAAAGAAATTATGCTGCCCATGATCTGGAGCTGTTGGTTGTTATCCATGCTCTCAAACTTTGGAGACACTACTTGCTGGGTAACAAATTTACCCTAGTGATGGACCACAAAAGTCTTAAATGGATTTTCACTCAAAATGAGCTCAATATGAGGCAACGCTGATGGATTGAAGTGCTAGAAGAATATGATTTTGAAATCAAATACCAGCCTGGAAAGAAGAATGTAGTTGCTGATGCACTCAGTCTCGCAAGGCATTTTTGAATTCTCTGATTTTGCAAGATCCATCAACAGCAAGATCTCTAGCCACAAAGGTATCCATGCCAAACAACCCAATTCTTGAGCTAGCTAGAGAAGAGGCATGCCATGACCCAACCTATCAGAAACTGCTAAGGGAGATCCCCATCAAAGATCAAGACCCGAAGCTACAAACGAAGTACCAAGAATTCTCTATCCATAGCGGACTTGTCTACTTTAGGAAAAGATTATGTATCCCGGCAAGCCAACCACTCAAGCAGAAGATACTTTGGGAAGCCCATGATTCCCCTTTCTTAGGACATCCTGGCTATGCCAAGACCCTTAATGCAGTCAAAAAGAGATATTATTGGGATAGGCTCAAAGGTGACGTTCTCAAATATGTCACCAAATGTTTGTCTTGTCAATGTATTAAGGCCGAACATGTCAAAATGCCAGGGAAATTGCAACCACTTGACATTCCCCAAATGAAATGGGAATTCATTAGTATGGACTTTGTTGTTGGCCTGCCCCAAGGTCAGGGAGGATACAACTCCATTATGATCGTGGTAGATATGCTCACCAAGGTTGCACATCTTATCCTTGTTAAGGCAAACTATAAAGCCTCAGACTCGCAAGGTTATTCATCAAGGAAATATTAAAATTACATGGGTTACCCAAAAGAATCATTAGTGATCGAGACTCTCTCTTCACATCACACTTTTGGAGGGCTATCTTTGAGGCCATTGGAACTCAACTCTATTTCAGTACAGCTTACCATCCTCAAACTAATGGTCAAACAGAATGAGTCAACCAAGTCATTGAAGATATGCTTAGGGCACACTGCTATCGTGAACCCAAAAAGTGGATTCAATACTTGCCATTGGTTGAGTTTGCCTACAATGCTTCCTACCAATAAAGTATTCAGATGACCCCTTTCCAAGCATTGTATGGGCACGATTGTTGTAGTCCTTTGAGCTTTTCGGATCCGACCTTGAGGGTTGAAGCTTCAAAGCAGATGCTGGAAGACATGGATGGCCAAATCAAGTCAATAAGACAGGACATCCAAGCTGCCAAGGATAGACATAAGGCTTACGTAGAACGTCAAGACAGATCCTTCATTGAAGGTGATATGGTTTTCATTTGTGTAACATCCAAAGAAGAGTTCCCTATCCTTGGGTGAATGAAAAAAGCTAAGTCCAAGTTATTGTGGACCCTACAAGATTCTCTAGTGCCTAGGGCCTAATGCTTACAGACTTCAACTCCCTGAAAACCTAAAAGTTCACAATGTATTCCATATCAGTCCATTGAAAAAGTATGTGCCTAATCCTAGTCATGTGCTTGATGATCAACAAGTTGTAATGCCAAGCCAAGGAGTCCTTGAGCTACGGCATGATAGGATCTTAGATGGTACAAGAGACCCCTCGACCATTTGCTAATTCCACAAGTAAGGTAGGTGCATCTTTTGTGGCTATTCCTAATCTTTTTGCACAGACTGGTGAAATGAAGGAATGAGTACTGCCACAATCAATCAAGATTTTGAAGCTTTTACCTTGATAATCCAATGGTGTTTGAATCACCGAGAATTGGCAATTCGGGCCTTTCTTGTGAAGAGCGCATGAACCATTGCCCTCTCAAAGTCTGCTTCCATGGATGGGTCTTCTTCATCACACAACTCGTTGTTGGCAACACTGACGGTTCTCCCTCTGGCCATGACAGTAGCTCCTTGTCCATGGGCAGCTCCTTGGAATGGCCCTTGACGTTGACCTCTGCTAAGCTTGGGACACTTCCTTTTAAAGTGACCAAGCTCGTTGTAATGGAAGCAACGGAGATTGTGGCCATTACCTTGTGCAAGAACGAAGTTGTTAACAATGTTCACCCTAGCTTTCTTCCTTTGTCCTTGGTTTTGGCCCTGCGCTCTCTTGGCTTGAGATCTAAGCATTCCCTTATTCTCATCCTTATAGGACCAAGTCCTGTTATTCCTTGGCTTGGTTTGCACCTCCTGTATTATGGGTGCAGCTCGAATGAGCACATCTTGTAGGTCCGTTGGACACAATGATTCCAAGTGGGTGTTTATGGGTGGGTTTAACCTGACACAAAACTTTGACACCTGTTGTGTCATATCCATTTGTGGTGTGTACTTTAAGAGAGAGACGAACTTTGAATAGTATGCATCCAGGGATAGTCCAAGCTGCTTCAGTTCATAAAATTCGTTCATCTTTTGCGTGCGGTAGGCAGGTGGCAGATATCTCCCTCGCACAGCTCTTTTAAGCTTCTCCCAAGTAACTGACCCTTTCGAGATCCCTTGGTCTCTACACCATTGCTTCCACCAAAGTCGTGCTTCACCGGTAAGCTTCAGTTTGGTGAGCATCGCTTGGTTAGCGGGTGCAGTTCCTGCTGCTTTGAAGTAATCCTCCACGGATTTGATCCAGACCTTGGCATCAGTTTGGATGGTCCTTCCCTTGCCATCGAATTCAGGTGGCTTGATTTGTTTGAGAAGGAACTTCTTCTCTTGAATTACAGCCGTATTTAGTGCAGGGGTCGGACTAGGAATCTGTACTTGAGGTTGTGCCTAGGCAATAAGATTCTTTACATGAATTACTTGCTAAATGTTTCTCACATTACATTAATATGCCCAGTTCAGCTTTTAGCCAAGTGACCTAATCACTTAACTCCTTTGCCAACACTTACAGCCAAGACAGATAGTGATAGAAAAAAAAATCTTATTCATTCATGTGGGCATAGCCCTTTCGAGTACATTTATTTTGGGAAGGTAGAACAAGATGATACATCAATTTGGGGAGAATAAGATTGTGTTACATTCAGCTACGAGAATTGAGTAATAATATGGAGTGGGGTCATGAATTTTCAGGAATCGATAGGTCATAGGAAGCTTGGGGTATCCCTTCCTTTGATACCCATTCTTCTCATAATGTGCCAGCACCTTGATTCTGTCGGCGGGGATTATTCGAGTCACTTCCTCGTACACATAATTGTTCTGCTTGACCTTTCGACCACCGAAATGTAGGGTTGCGTTTGTGTGAGCTTCAACAAAGATGTATAGCTTCACGATCTTTAAATCCTCCATCCACTTGATTCTCTTCAAGTTGGTCCGAAGGTACGTAATTCGGTGGGCCACTATGTAATATATTCCTGATTCACCTGTCCATATCCGTTCCATGTACATGGGTGAAGGATTGTAAGGTCTAGAATATTCATCATGCCTAGGCTCCATCGATAATCCGAAGCACGCATTGCAGTCATAAACATAACCTAGAACACAAAGAATTTGTTCCATGCTTTGCGACTCTACAGGCCAGCATCCATAAGTAAGTAAGGAAATGTTTCTAATGGCAACATTGCTCTATTTCCCCTCATTAAGTTTCCTTGTAAATATTAGATTCCGTTGGTTCGCTCTGACACCAACTATAACGTGTCCCCCTGTCCACTTGAAGGACACGTCTTAGCAGCCCATCTAGAAGAGAGTCTTCTAGAAAGCGCCACCCGGCACTCCCATGTCAAGATTGTGGGAGAGAAGGAAGGAGTCTCACTTGTAGCTTTCTTGCTTGCACAATGGGGGAATACACACAAGGGTGGAGGCTGAAAATAGTTTTCCTCTTCTTAGTTGTGTAAGCCAAAAGAACTCTAGTACAAGGAAATAGAAGAACCCTATATATGGGCCTCAAACCAAAGACAACTAACTAAGGTGGCATACTAACTGAGCCACGAACTAGAGTAGATAAGGACAGCTGTCGTCTAGCTATTATTCATGGGTGGTGTACCAACCGCATCTGCAATTAACACGTCGGTGATATAAATGCACAACGGTCACCCTGGCATATCACGAGTGGAGCTCGATATCTCAACACTCCCCCTTGACCTCAATCCCAATTCCTGCACACCAAGCAAGTCTCTGAACTTGCGCAGCTTCTCTGCGCCCAATGCCTTCGTGAATATGTCAGCTACCTGATCCTGTGTGCTGACATAAACTAGATCAATAAGACCTAGTAAAACCCTCTCTCGCACATAGTGATAATGCACCTCAATGTGCTTTGTTCTAGCATGATAGACTAGGTTATTTGCCAAGTGTATACTACTCATGTTGTCACAATAAATGACAACTGGCCCATCTGTAGGCTGATGCATATCATAAAGTAGCTTATGCAACCAAGCTACCTCACATGCAGCCATTGCTGCACCCTTCTACTCGGCCTCTGTGCTCGACAAGGCAACTGTAGGCTATTTCTTGCTGCTCCAAGTGACTGCAGCACTCCCAAAAGAGAACGCATATCCACTGGTAGATCGTCTATCAGAAATACTACAAGCCCAATCAGCATCAGTGTATCCATGCAGCTGTATCTGAACCCCAGTCTCATAAAATAGTCCATACTGCAATGTGGACTTCACATACCTGAGTATGCGTCTAGCCGCATCCAAATGCGATTTCTTGGAGCCTGCATAAACTGACTTACCAGTCCAACAGCATAGCTCAAATCTGGCCTGGTAATAGTCATATAAATCAAGCTTCCTACTATGCGTCTGTACATAGTAGGGTCTTCCAGAAGCTCACCTGCATCTGCGCTCAGCTTCACATTCTACTCCAAGGGAACTGAAATAGGCTTACAGCCTGTCATCCCATATTTGGACAGCATGTCCAATCCATACTGCCTCTGCAAGAGCTGTATCCCACTTGGTGATCTAATCACCTCAATGCCCAAGAAATAACGTAGCTCTCCCAAATCCTTCATCTCAAACTTCTGCTTCAATAGTATTTTCATATGAAGGATATCTTCATCACTGTCACCTGTCATAATCAAATCATCAACATAAATGACAAGTAGCATAATACCTTCCTCTGTTTTTCTCACATAAAGTGAGAAATCTGCCTTGAAAATCTGAAAGCCAATAGTGAAAAGATAATGTCCTATCTTGTCAGACCATGCTCTAGGTGCTTGCTTCAAGCCATACAAGGCTTTCTTCAACCTGCAAACAAACTCAAGATGAACAGCATGCACATAACCTGGTGGCTGCTCCATATAGACCTCTTCTTGCAAATCACCATGCAAGAAGGCATTCTTTACATCCATATGATGTAAATACCATCCCTTTGATGCAGCCATAGCAATGACTGCTCTTACGGTTGCCATCCTTGTAACCGGACTGAATGTTTCTTCATAGTCAATGCCATATGTTTGTGCATACCCCTTGACTACTAATCTTGCCTTGTATCTGTTCACAGAACCATCTGCATTGTGCTTCACCTTATAAACCAACTTACAGCCAATTGCATTCTTACCTTTAGGCAAAGGTACCAATTCCCATGTAGCATTTGCTTCCAAGGCATCCATTTCTTCATCCATGGCTTTCTCCCATTTTTCTTTTCCCATGGCTTGCTCAAAAGAAGTGGGTTCTAGTTCCTGTATCACTTTGATCATATATGCATAGTGAATGGCTGTAAATCCATCATATTTCAGCCTATCCACAGGATACCTAGCTCTGGTAGACCTGCGCAAAGTAGGTTCACTCCCAGGTGCTCTCAAAACATCCCTGGTCTTCCTTACTCCAGGTGTAACAATAGAAGGAATACCCAACTCATCATCAATGCTCTTTCTGAGCCACTGGATTCACCATCCACATAAGAGTGACCTGCATTCACATCAAACATGGGCTGATCAACCTTCTCTTTTCCTTTTCATGATACTTGCATACCACTATCTGCATTTCTTTGAGAAGATTCTCCTGATCTCAATCTGCCTGTCCATGGCGAAGAATGTGAACCACTGTTAGAGGACGCTCCAGGTCCACTAATATATTGTGACTGTTGCTGTGAATTCTGTGCAGCATTACCATTTTGTGCATCTACATCATCAATCACATTTGCTGGTTTATACTAGCTACTCATCTCATAAAAAACAACATCTTTGCTCACTGTAAACTTATGAGTAGAAGGGTTATAGCATCTATACCCTTTTTGCTACAGAGAGTAACCAATAAAGATGCACTTCTCAGCTTTTGGATCCAACTTGGATCTCAACTCATCTGGCACATGTACATAGGCAATACAACCAAAAATTTTCAAATGAGAAATATCTGGTTTCCTACCAGTATACCTCTCCTCTGGAGTCATCCCATGTATTGCTGCAGTGGGAGTCCTGTTCATTACGTAGACTGCTGTAGCAACTGCTTCAGCCCAGTAAAAATCTAGCAAATCTTTTTCGTTGAGCATGGCACAAGATACCTCTCCAATATGCATGTTTTTCCTTTCTGCAATTCCATTTTGTTGTGGGGTATGACTACATGAATATTGCTGCTTTATGCCATGCTCCTGCAAGAACCTTGCAAACTCATTTGAGAGGTACTCTCCCCCTCCATCTGACCTTAGGCATTTTATTTGCAGACCTGTTTCTTTTTCAACCATAGCTTTAAGAGTTTTGAAATGCCCAAACACTTCACTTTTCTTCTTCATAAAATACACCCAAATTTTTCTGCTATAGTCATCAATAAAAGTGACAAAATAATGACAGCCTCCAAGAGATGCAGCTTTAGTAGTCCACACATCAGAGTGGATTGATTCCAATGGCTTCTTACTCTCTTGAACATGTCTAGGAAATGTTTCCTTGCATGTTTTCCAAACTGACAGGCTTTACATACCTTATGCATTTCTGCAACCTTGAATTTAGGCAATCCTGCAATAATATTTTGGGCTTGCATTGATTTAAGTCGTTGTACATTAACATGACCAATGCGTTTATGCCAGATATCAATATCTGCAACTACACCGGTCCCATGTGCAAACATTGCTGCACTCAATTCAAACATGTATGCATCCAACGTAAACATTCTGCCCTTCTTCTTTCCTTTTGCTATCAAGCGACCTTTATTTTTCATATCCTCAACAAAGCATCCATGAGGATTAAATCTGACCTGCAAGCCCTGCTCAACCATTTGACCAACAGAAACCAGATTCTTGGTGATATTCGGGACATGAAATACATCGGACAGGTATTTCTTTTTCACATCTTGCATAGACAAAGGAAATTTTCCAATCTGCACAATAGAATGTGCAGTATCATCACCAGTCTCTACAAATCCTGGTTTTTTCATTTTCCTTGCATCCTCCATCCATTCTGCATGACCTGTCATGTGGTTTGATGCACCTGAGTCAACATACCACACATCGTTGCTTTCTTCTGTACTTGTCACAGAATTGTTCATGTGTTGCACCATAAACAAATGCTCATTTCTGTCATCACCCTGTCTACTAGAAGATGCATAATTTCCTTGTTGCAGTTTTCCATTCATGATGTCATTTTGCTTTTTATAGCAGTCTTTAGCCATATGACCCATTTTACCACAGTAGTAGCATTCAACATTACTGTTTGCATTTTGGCCTCTTTGCCATCCACCACGACCTCTTTGGCTCCCCCTGCCTCTAAAGTTACCACGTCCTCCTCCATAGGACTGGTTTTCTTGAGTCTGCTGCATATTCTGATTTCTACCACGGCCTCCAAATTGGCCTCCCCTACCTCTGCCTCTACCTCTTCCAGCATTTGAGTAGAAGACAGTTTCTTTTGAAGTTCCTCCTGAAGAAGATGCACCACCATTTCTTTGCTCCTCAGAAATTAGAAGAGCAATCAACTCCTCAAAATTAGGAAATCTTTCACGAACTGAAATGGATGTCCGAAACTGTGCATAATCCTTTCCTAGACCATTCAAGGTCACAGAAACTAAATCATCATCTTCCACTGGCGACCCAATGGAAGCAAGTGCATCTGCAATCTTCTTCACCTTCATGTGGTAGTCATTGATGCTCATACTTTCTCTTTGCACATTATGCAACTCTTGCTTGAGCTGCATTTTCCTGGCTTGTGTATTTGTGCTATACATTTTTGACAAAGTATCCCATGCCTCCTTTGGCGTATTTGCATCCTGAATATGCAAAATCATAGAGTCTGAAATACTGATAGACAGCTAGTATATAACTTTCCTGGCTCTCTCATGCCATGCTTTGAATGCCTGCATTTGCTGTTGATTGGGAACATCAGGAAGAACTGGTTCTTCTTCATTTCCTGCAACAAATTCCCAATATCCTTTTCCCATAAGGAAATTCATCATTCTAAACTTCCATGCTTGGAAGTTGTTCTTGTCAAGCTTTTCAGTTACAATCTGTGAAAGAGAATCAGACGCCAAAAATTCTGTCACTGCAAAAAACACAGCTTCACCCTCACAAGGGCAAATCTGCAAAACTGGCGAAAGTGGTATTTGACCACACAGTCACTTCCTAGTGACGATTTTGCATAAACAGGAACCAAGGATGATTCTGTAACTCCCAATGTCTCTGCACATAAGCATACGATGCAATTCCTGTGGTAACTTTTCACCGACCTGTAGAACAGTGGTCGCACAGCATAAAACTGGGCCTTTTCCTGAGTGCATGCAGAAAACTTCCGCCTCCAAAACAGGCCCCGAAATGGCCTCAAATCAAAAAAATAGGGTCGCCGAGGGCTAAAGGCCTCGCCTGCAGCATATACTGCCCTCTTGCTTCATCGCGAAGGGCGTCTCAACTTGAGACAATGCACTCTTGCAATTTCCGGCTGTGCTACCTGCAGAGATCTGCTCCCAAAACAGAAAATGAAAGCAACACTGCTCCTCTTACCAGAACACCGCGAGCTTGGCTTTCTTTCTTGAGCTCCTTACCACGAACAAGGCTCTGATACCATGTCAAGATTGTGGGAGAGAAGGAAGGAGTCTCACTTGTAGCTTTCTTGCTTGCACAATGGGGGAATACACACAAGGGTGGAGGCTGAAAACAGTTTTCCTCTTCTTAGTTGTGTAAGCCAAAAGAACTCTAGTACAAGGAAATAGAAGAACCCTATATATGGGTCTCAAACCAAAGACAACTAACTAAGGTGGCATACTAACTGAGCCACGAACTAGAGTAGATAACGATAGCTGTCATCTAGCTATTATTCATGGGCGGTGTACCAACCGCATCTGCAACTGACACGTCGGTGGCATAAATGCACAATGGTCACCCTGGCATATCATGAGTGGAGCTCGATATCTCAACATCCCAAGGATCATAGGGTTTGCGATCTAGGTCTTCCCGAGTCTGCCATGAAGCGGAAGCATTCCAGCCATTCCCACTTAGGACCGACATGAATCAAGGTTTCCTTAATGGTCAAGTTCCTAGAAGGTAGCTAGCGTCGAGCCCTAGAGGAACTACTTTACGTAGAAACATCAGGGTCGAAGCAGATTTATATTGCACTTGGTTCAAGGAGAATGGGAAATGAGAGGGATGTGAAGCTCGACCTCTCTGCCCGTAAAGCATAGTCCCATTCCGTTCACCTAAAACAGCATAAATCGGGACTCTAGCTCTAATGATTCTAGGTCATTGTTACCTTGCTGTCAATTCCTTTGAGAAAAGTTCCCGGCCAACCGGGACCACCCTTCCGTAGGACGGACCCAAGGTCACATCCACCGCACTTTCTTCAGGTTGTTTTAGTTATCTAATTATCTACCACATTAGTTTGACAAGCAAAAACGGATTCCTTAATTAACCAAATTAATCACTCATTCCTTCACGTAACTTAAGCACTGACACAGAAAAACAATGTCATGCAAGTTTCTTTTTCAACATTTGATCTGTATTTATCAGTCTTTGGAATACATCAAATAAACTTGCTTGAAGGCTATTCTAGCAATCCTCAGGGATCGCTATTCCAAGTTCTGTCCGTTGACTAGTATGCGGGTCTCGAGATCCCATCTCGAGTCACGTCGACCTCTTGTGCAGGATCCGGAGGCAAGGGATTTATGGCCAGAGCCTCCCCTGGCACCCAAGCGTCCTCTTACTCCAAGTAACACCCACGGAGAGACCTCTCACGGCGGGTTTGGTCCATGTACCCAGCGCGGCTAACAACCCCCTCGGACAGGGTCAAGCAGACAATCGAAGGTAACTGATGTTGCCTCTCCCTCCAGGCTTTCAACCTGAATCATTAGTTATTTTTCTAGTATTAGTTCCTTGAGCAAAGAAGTACAAGCAGTGCTCCTAGGTGTATAATCACGAGCATTCCAGTGGTCGTTTGTACGGCCAACTGCTAAGGTGTGAATCCTTCTCTCCGAATATATCCAGCATTCCATCCGGGATCAATCGCGACTTAGCAAGATCCCAAGGGTTTCGTAAGCTGAGTTGCTTGTATACCCCTTTTTCCTTGGGTTAGGGTTTATACCCTATTAACCCAAATTGTCACTACCTTAGGTATTCTTAAATTATAGACAATAAATCCGGGGAAACCTCGTCGCCCTAACTTAGTTGGTCAATTGCTTTCCTTGGTAATTCATTGCTACCCTGGCTTGACAAATCAGTCTTCAAGGAAGAGTGTTGGAGCGGGATGTCTTCTCAATGAAATTTGACTTGTGATTAGAGCTCGCCAAACTTAGTCTAAGGAGTAGCAATACTATTTGTGATTTAGACACAAGATCGTACGGCGTTGCAGCCCGTAGCACGAGTTAGGTGTCAGTATCTGACTTGTGGGATTATATCTTTCTTTGTACGGTCTTTGTTGATCAAGAATACCATTGATCAAGATAAGGTCTTGGGAGTCCTCTTGACCCAACCCAACCCTAACCCTACTAGGCCGATAACGCTTTGGCCCTAGGGTTCCTAAATTCATACGGAAGTCTAGTATTTGGTCAATTGATCCTTAGGGTGAGAACCCTAGATCATTCTTACATGGGCATTTAGATAACCCTAACATTCCGTGAATGTGGGTAGGACCTTTGAGATCAGAAATGTTAGATCGGCATCCTAAGTGCGATACTAGGTAAAATTTTAATATAGCTTAACCCTACCTAGCACATTGAGGTGACCAACATATGCTAACTAATCATGAATTTCTTGTAGGCTACTCATTTACGCGAATTACTTAATTGATCTAACCAACCCATGACTAAAGATGAACTTCCCTTTAAGGATGCAAATAGTTTCTTCTAGCTTTGCAAGTACTTTTCCCTAAAAGATGTAAGTAATTGCAAGATAGGTGAGATGCATCATTCCATGCAATTTCAAGACCAAAGACCTTTTTGCCTTTATGCAACTAAAGGATCTACAGTAATCTTTCTTTTCCTTGCTCTATACTATTAATGATTGACATTTAGAGCTAACTCTTATAAACCCTACGTTGATGCATCGAATTCAAGCTTTAGCATTTTAATG
Source organism: Lygodium microphyllum (assembly GCF_053477565.2). Classification (NCBI taxonomy): domain Eukaryota; kingdom Viridiplantae; phylum Streptophyta; class Polypodiopsida; order Schizaeales; family Lygodiaceae; genus Lygodium; species Lygodium microphyllum. The sequence continues at coordinate 23,303,196 of NC_141152.1, read as the reverse complement.
AAGATGCATTCAAGCTTTGATAAAAAAATCCATGCATGAGTGAATGTCATAAGTCCATCATTGATTCAATCCGTCCTTTATCACTTAACCCAACCTAGATTATAGCTACCATCACATGCAATTTGCAAGGTACATAAATCCTTTCCATGCTTTGCAACTATTCATACATCATTTAATGGGCATCTATGATTATCTTCTATATGAGCCACAACCAAGAATTTATTTCATAAGTGCAGTATGCGACATAAGCCTTATCCTTTGCGAGGTGCAATAAGGATGCCTTCGCACAAATTCCATCTTTTAACTTATGCATAATACGTTTGAAAATGCAGCTACTCATGACCACGGAGGTGCAAGCAATTGCAAGCACTCGACATGCCACTAAACTTTTCATTTAAAGCTTCCCTACGAGAATTAAACATGCTTTATGTATCCTTTCCATGTGGAATTAATTTTCGGAACTTGGGCATTAAGAATCGGGGTGTTGTCCGCTCGCGTACTCGGATTGGAAGCTCCCGCATGTGCTCCTCTCGCCTTTTTCTTAGGAGCCATTGATGTAGTAAATTTTTTCGCAGCAACTCCCCCCCTTGGTTCACTTACGCATTTCGAGTCACTTCTGTCCGATATCTCATCCTTTGTGCAGGACACAAGCCTTGCAGGACACGGTTTTAAAAACCCCGGGGAAGCACGGGAGAACAAGGCCTAGAGAAGCTTTAGTTAGAAGCTTCCAAGCTTCTGTAACAGGGATGACGTGGAGAGAGAAAGTGATGATTGAGGATGATGAAGGAGATGAAGACAATGATGACAATGACGACGACGACGATGACGACGATGACGATGATGATGATGATGATGATGATGATGATGATGATGATGATGATGATGATGGAGGCAATGGCGCAGCAGCCTGGCAGCAGCAAACAGACGGCAGGCAGCTCCATAGGCGGCGACAGTAGCTCACGATCCTCCTCTCTCCTCCTCCCCCTCAAGCTTAGGAGGGGAGGGTTCTTATAGGCTTGAAGGTGGGGGGATAGCCACACAAGTGGCAATCTGCATGCTCCCCTCCCCCATGCTCTTTGGATCCTAAAGTTGTCAAGAGTGTGTTCCTTGGTTATGCACAAGACCGAAAAGCTTACAAGACATTGATTAGCAGAGATATTGTTTTTGATGAGCTAGCATTGTAGTATGGTAATACTATTGCAGTGGCTACTGATGGATCATCCAACACTAGTAATGCTGAAAATACACCTACAGTGAGTACATCTATGAGTGGTGCTATAGGTGATGGGTCACCTACAGTAAGTCCTTGGTCCAGATGCTTGTGGAGTCGTACTCCTACGTCCACTGACATGGATATGTCAGTGAGAGGGAGATTGGATAAGGGAAAATAAAAGATGCTTGAGGATGTGACAGGTCCACTTATAGCAGGTTATGAGTCATCTAATAGCGACGGTTTGATAGTGAGTTGGGAATTCCATCTATTATGATGCCTGGAGCAAGGCAAAGTCGTTATGTACCGCCTCATGAGAGGCAAGCTCAGACAGAGCCATAGTTATGGAGGTTTGAGAGAGTTAGAAAACTAGTTGACAAGTTTACATACACTGGTTATTCAACCTAGCATTATATGCATATATGGCCAGTGTGACAGGTTACAAAAAATGTACAAAGTTTGATGATGCAGTTACAGATGATAACTAGTGTGCTACCATGGATGAGGAGTATGCAGTCCTAGCTGAAAATGAGACATGGAAATTGGTCGAGTTTCTTGATGACAAAGTCCCCATTGACTACAAATGGGTGTACAAGGTTAAGTGCAAGTCATATGGTTTGTTAGAATGCTATAAGGCCAGGTTGGTTGCAAAAGGGTATGCACAATAGTATGGCCTTGACTATGAGGAGACTTTTAGTCCGATGGCTAAAATGGCAACAGTCAGAACTGACATTGCTTTGGTAGCATGCAAACGCTAGAAATTATGGAAAATGGACATAAAAAATGCTTTCTTGAATGGTGGTTTGGTTGAGAAAGTATATATGGAGTAGCTTGAAGGCTATGTTCACCCAAACTTTCCTACACATGTATGTAAGCTGAGAAAGGCTTTATATGGGCTGAAAAAAGTACCTAGATCATGGAATGCTTGGATTAGTAGTTATTTACAACAACATGGATTTAGATTGGGTGATGCAGATCATAGTCTGCTCATGAAGAAGACAAATCATGGATATGTGTTTCTAGTGGTTTATGTAGATGATCTTATCATCATTGGAGATGATGAAGAGGGCATTGCTAAAATTAAATCATGTTTACAAGCTGAATTCAAAGTCAAAGACCTTGGTGAGCCGAGGTATTTTCTTGGGATTGAGGTAATCTCTATGCCTCAAGGTATATGGCTGCTACAAAAGCAGTATGCTCATGACATGTTATAGAAGTATGGTATTGTTGAATGCAAGCCTATGGAGACACCTCTTGATCATAATGTCAAGCTGCATAATGATGTTGGGAATGACATAGAGAATGTGACCATGTATCGAAAAATGGTGGGTAGCTTGATATACTTGACTATTACCTGTCCTGACTTATGTTATGTAATGGGACTGATTAGTCAGTTCATGCAAACACCTCCCAAACCACATTTAGATGTAGTCAGAAGGATCATGAGATATGTAAAGGGTACTACAGATTATGGGATGTTTTATGCATATGAAAAATCCCTTGACTTGATAGGGTTTATTGATGCTGATTGGGTTGATTGTGCCTATGACAAGAGGTTAACCAGTACTTATGCATTTGGATTGGGTAGCAATATGATTAGTTGGCAGAGTAAAAAAAAGCCTACTGCTGCATTGTCTAGTACAGAAGTTGAGTACAGAGGAGATGCCTTAGTGGCTTGCGAAGCAATTTGGCTGATGAAACTGCTGAAAGACTTGGAAATACAGCTGGAAAGTAGAGTGAGATTGCATTGTGATAACCTCAACATTGTTATGTTGGCTAGCAATCCTGTCTACCATGCTAGATCCAAACATATTGAGGTTCACTACCATTTCATCAAAGAAATGGTTCTTATAGGGAAGATTGACTTGATTCATGTGAAGACTGAAGACCAGGTAGCACATATATTTACCAAATCTCTTGGTAACGAAAAGTTCATATACTTCAGACAGCTACTTGGATTTTATCAGATGGTTTGAGCTTGAGGGGGAGTGTTAGAATATCAACCTCCCATTACTCTTCAGTTAGTCTATCTTTATGTGTGTGATTGATATTAGCTGGATACAATCGTACACGTGTGTGACATTCAATAAGTTGGTGAAGTCAGTGACTTAACCACATTTAGTCTTGCTTAGTCATACATATGTGTGTAAGTCTCTTTCAGTGTGTATGATAGAAGAATAATGGAAGAAGAAGAACAATGAGCTGAGGCTCATCTTCTACTCCACTCTGTCTCTCTCCCTCTCTTCTAACACTTTATCTCCACTAAGACCCAATACACTGCTTCTCAAGTAGTCACTTAGCTTATGGAAAATGTCTTCAAGCTGCATGGCTTACCACAAGTCATAGCACATGATTGGGATGCAAATTTTATGAGCAATGGCAAACAATTTTCACATCCATGGGGACCAAGCTTGCTCCATCCATTACATACCACCCTGCGACTGATGGCTAGACTGAGAGAGTGAAAAAATGGCTTGAGACATATTTGAGGGACTTTTGCCATTATGTACAACACAATTGGGATATGTGAAAAAAAAAGGATTACACCAAGAAGACTGGAGCACAAGAAAAAGCACTAAGCATCAATCAAAAGAACAAAGAACAAGAGAATGAAGAAAAAGAAGGCCAAGAAGACCAAGAGGGAGTCCAAGAAGATTAAAGACTGTACCAAAGAGTGCGAAAGAAGCACAAAGAAGATGAAGAAAATATTCTCTGCTGCCGATACCAAAATTCTTCCCATAGTGGATCTTGTTTCCCATAGTGGGTGTAAAAACCCTACCAAGATGTAAAGTTTCAAGCCTTAACTTGACTAGGCTGCCAAAGAGCTAGTCTCTTGGTCCATGTTCACATGTAGGGGGGGCAAAAGCCAGCAAGGGTAGAGACTCATCATTTGAGGGGGGGTGTTGAGAATAGCAAATGATTCTAGCCCATAGAGGCTAGATGTATACTCTGAAGCAGCTAGAAGATAGACAAATGATGTATGCTCTAGGAAGAGATGTTCAAAATCCCATATGCACAGGGAGGTACAATGGTACTATCCAAAAAGCTCAGGGAGGTACAATGGTACAATGGTACAATGGTACTTTCAGTTTGAGTCACTCAAGATTATGTTTATGAGTCCAAGCTAATCTATCTTGGAACCTAGTTCACTTGAGTTACAATTCCTTATTCTGATAATGTATCGTGTGTTTGACTTGCATCCACCATAGCCAATCTAGTCCTAGGTCCATGTTTTGTAACAACTTTCTATCATCGGTAGGGTATTAACAATGGTTTATCAATGCCTTGGCAGAAATAGTGTCGCCACTAACAAACCTATTGTCCTTCAACTGCCAGTTTGCATGGAGTGATGCTTGCAAATTATCTTTTGACAATGTGAAGCAAGAGGTTGCCAAAGCACCTATTTTAAAAGCACCTAAAAGGGGTGAAATGTTCTATATATTTTCAACAGCTACTATATATAGTATCAGCTGTGCTGCTATTTGGCCCAAATTTGGGAGGAAAAGTGGTACCATCCGATAGCTTTTGCTAGTCAGAAATTGGGCATATCAAAAATTAACTATACCTATATGGAGAAGTGGTGTCTTGCGATGGACCAAAAAGTTCAAGCATTACATTCTTTATGAGAAGGTGGGTTTTCTATACGAAGATGAAAAAGCTTTGATTGTTGCTGAATAAGTTACAGCCACCAGATCGTTTAGCAAAGTGGTTAATCACTTTCCAAGAGTTTGATTACAAGATCAAGAGCAAGCCACCGAAGCTATAGGGAATTGTAGAATGTCTTCTGGATTTCGGAGAGCCCAAAGAGGTCGTGGCTGAAGGAAGTGACATGGAAACTTTGTTCAAGATTGATATGATGTATGTTCCCTCCTAGTATGCTGCTATGACACAGTATTCATCTACGGGAGATACTGGAGCTACTTTATCCAAATCTGAGAAGAGGAAAATTAAACAGCATGCATTGAAATTTTCCTTGATTGTAGGAACACAATATCGGCAGGGTGTTGATGATATCTATCGCTGATGTGTGATGCCTGATGAGGTTCCATTTATCTTGGAGGAGTGCCATGACTCTGACTTCGCTTGTGGAGGGCACTTTGCTGGGTGGTTGACGGCACAAAAGGTTTTAAGAGTTGGATATTGGTGGCTATCCATCTTCCAAGATTCATTTGAGCATGTTAAGAGATGAGATACATGTCAAAGACATGACAATTGAGAGAATAGGAAGTGTCCACTTACGCCTATTATGGCTATTCTTCCATTTGAGAAGTGGGGCATCGACTTTGTGGGTCCTATTACCTCATCATATACCACTTAGAAGAGATACATTATATTAGCCACTGATTACTTTACAAAGTGGTTTGAAGCACAGGTGACAAGGTAAAACAATGCAAAAGAGACTGCGAGTTTCCTACTTCAGCAGATTATTTACCATTTTGGTTCGCCAAAGGAAATAGTATCAGACCGTGGAACTCACTTTTTGAATAAGGTGATTAAAATCTTGACTGAAGCATAGAAAATTAAGCACAATAAGATGACTCCCTATAATCCACAGGCAAATGGACAAGCTGAAAGTACCAATAAGAAGCTTGTGGGTATCCTATCTAAAATAGTCTCCAAAAAGAAACGAGACTGGGGTACAAAGCGGTTTGGGCATATAGTACAAGGTTTAAGCGAGCCATTGACCACACCCCATTCAAATTAGTTTATGGAGAGGAGTGTTTCCTGCCCTTGGAAATTGAGTTTTCGACCATAAGATTTGCAATCAATCATTCTTTGGGTGATGAAGATGCCCTATTTGAGCAGTTTATAACTATAGCCCACTTGGATGAGCTTAAATTGCAGAGTTTGTTGCACCAGGAGGTAGCTAAGCGTTGAATGAAGCAGTTGCATGATCTAAAAGCAAAGAAGTATACCTTTAAAAAAGGATAGTTAATTCTGTACTACGATGTGCGTAGGGAGCTATTTCCAGGATAGCTAGAATCTAGATGGGATGGCCCTTACAAGGTAGTTAGGATAGGTAAAAATAAGTCCACGGCTATACTAGCTGATCTACAAGGAGTGGAATTTAAAAATAAGGTTAATCTTAATAAGATTAAACATTATTATTTTTTAGTATGCTAATGCGCTAAATACATTGCAGGTCCATGTTGGGTTTCATTTGAGACTTGCAGGAGAGCTTAAACTGGTTGATGGGGTGGTTAATTCCTTATCTAGCGCACCCATATCTAGAGCAAAGATATCATCAGGGGAAGCTTATCTGGTGGAGTAAAGAATACAAAGTGATTGAGTAAGAAGACGGTACCTTTGTGTGAGAGATCAAAGTTTTCTGCCATCATTGCTTGCAAATTTTGACAAGCATTCCTATTGAGTTTAATGAAGAAGGTGAGACGGAGCCATCAGTTCATCCTCTAAATATGTTGAATTTTGATTATCCTAATTACAAATAGGGGAGTTCTTGATGGTTGGCTGTGTAAACCCATTGTGGATGTACACATTATATTTTGATGGAGTATGTCCCGAGGCCCTTATAAAAAAGGGAGTGTTGGAGTAGTTATTCGAGATCCTTGACGTAGAGTTACAATGAAATTAGCTACTTATCTCATGGTAGGATTCACTAATAATATGGCAGAGTATAAATCCTTGATCATGGGACTAAAGATTTCCAAGAAAGGTGGTATTCAACAGTTGCTAGTAAATGGGGATTCCCATCTGATCGTAAATCAATTAAATGGGACATATACAGTCCAGAATCCCATCCTTTGTATATATCATCAAACTATTATAACCCTACTTGATGACTTTGAGAGCATATCTCTTCAGTTGATTCCATGTTATTGGAATCAGTTTGCGGATTCATTAGCCAATTTTACTTATGAGGAGGACCTCTTCTTCAACTGTGGTCCTAGTCCAGATGTTGTTATTGATAACGTGATAGGACTTGGTCGCTTGTGGGGAGTTTTATCAGACCACGAGTTATATGACAGGCGATGGTTGATATGGGTAATGCAAAGAGTAGCCAAGACCCATCTACAACTACTATCTTGGACCCATGGGTTGGTCAGATGACATGTTATACGTACGCCTCTTGCTATATATGCAGGAGGGATGGGTCACAACTTGATGAATTTAGTCTAGGGAAGAAAGTCCTATTTTCTCCCTTGGAATAGAGCGTATTTTCATATATTTGCCTTCTTCCAAGGAGGGATCAATATGAGCTTGTTTGCTTGATTTCTTTAGCCCACAAGGGTTGTCATGGCATGCTTTCAATACTATGCCAATTTGATCCCCTGCAACACATCTTCGTAGCACTTCATCTTTGCCTCTCTTGTATACTGCACTGCTTAGCAAAGTGTAGGGGGTTGATTCTAACATAAGCTTCTTCTTCTCATGGCTTGTGATACTAGGAGAATACTGTTGAGTTGCCAAGATGTTGGCTATGTCTGCATACCAGGGAGTAATTGTTGCAACTAGAAACAAGAAAGCATCAGGAAGGTATGGATCATCATGTTCCTCTTCTGCAATTTGAGGGATTCGTGATAGATGATCGGCTAGGACATGGAAACGGCCAGGCTTAGTGACCACTTCAAAATCAAACTCCTAGAATAGGAGCAACCATCTCATCAGTCATTCTTTAACATTTGCTTTATTCATTAGGAAGGACAGGGCTTCAGGATCCACGTGGAACTTGAAATGTGTTGACAATAAATATTGTCGAAACTTCTCAAGTGTAAACACCATTTCCAAGCACTCAAGCTCTGTCACTGTGTAGTTTCATTCCCTATCAGTGACCTTCTGGCTTGCATAATATATTGGTTGATCTAATTTAGAGGGTCCCTTTTGACATAGGACAGCACCTAGCCCTTCAATTGATGCACCTATGTGCACATGAAACTCCTTCATCCAGTCAGGAGGCTGTAAGATAGATGCTTGGATAAGGCACTGTTTTAGGGTATTAAAGGCTTCTTAGGATCCACATCTTTCCTTAGGATCTTGTACAGAGGAGCTACCTTGGTTGCAAAATGTGCAATAAATATTCTGTAGTAGCCCACATGGCCAAGAAATCCTCTCAATTTATTGAGGTTTGTTGGTGCTGTCAAGGCGGCAATTTTCTCAATCTTCGCCAGGTCTGTTGCAATCCCTTGTGCAAAGACAATATGGACCAAAAGAAATCCTAATGAGATGCCAAAGACACATTTTTCGTGGTTGAGAGAAATCCCATACTCTCAGCATCTGTCAAAACATTGCTCTAGGTGTCCCTAATGCTCACGAATCAAACTATAGACACAAAAGTCACCAAGATACACCTCATTGAAATCATGAAGATGATTCTAGAAGGCAGCCATCATTACTCATTGGAAGGTGGCACGAGCATTATAGAGCCCAAATGGCATCACTCTATAGGCATAGATCCCCCATTCTATGGTGAAGGTTGTTTTTGATTGGTCCTCTTCTGCAATTTGGACTTGGTTATATCTGTTGAATCCATCCAAGAGGGAATAGAACTCATGGCATGCCACTATGTCCAACAATTGGTCTATAAAAGGAATAGAGAAATGATCCTTCTTCATCTTCGAATTGAGCTTACGAAAGTCCACACATATTCAAAGTTTCCCATTCTTCTTGGGTACTACCACAATGGGCGGAACCCATTCACTGTTAGCCATGGGATAAATGAACTCGACTTCAAGAAGCTTTAATAATTCAGCCTTCACTAGAGCAGAGTAATTAGGATTCGTAAGCCTTTGTCTCTACCTTACAAGTTTGGCATCGGGCTCTAGGTCAATGTGATGTTGGTATACTATGGGATCAATCCCCTTTAGGTCTTTATATGACCAAGCAAACACGTCTAAGTTCTCTTTGAGTAGGTCTCGCAAGACCACTAGTTCTTCTTCTGGAAGATTGAGGTCCACTTTTAGGTGATGTTCAGTATCGTCAATATCCATGAACTTCACTTGTCTTTCACCTTCCACTTCTCGGATAAATTTTCCATGGATTGCTTCTGGATAGAGGTCTGACCCTTTCAAGGGAGTAGTGTCCTCATCTGATGTTCCACTAGAACCAGTGTCCTCCTTCTGAACAAATGACTCATTTGCTTGTTTGGATTGCTGGAAGGGTATCAGAGCTTTGTTTGCTTCTGTGTGAGTGGTGATTTCTTCTCGACTTAGGGATTCATCTTCAGAGGATGCATCTAGGAATGTCACATAGCACGGACCTTCTAGAAGCCAAGGCTTTGAGGGCTTTGGCTTCTATTTGGTAGAGGGCATCATCATCATCTTTTCTCCAAACTAAACGATCAGGGAGATAGGAGCCATTGGTAAACTTAATTTTTTTCCCTTATTCCATTGCTTATGTAGATTCTACATAGTGTGTGGTCCATTGGCCAACCCAAATGGAACCATGGTCATTCCATCCAACACCCTGAGATCTTTGGCCTTTGAGGTCTCTATAGGGACATCAACAAGATCATCCGCTATCAAAGGAAATTCTTCATCTGAACTTTCATATTCTGCTTCATTTTCTTCCTCATCATTTCCATCCTCTTCCTCTGGAGGCTCTGTCTCTGCTTCTGTAGAGGCTTTGTAGGAGAAGAACAAATTTTTCACCTCTGTGTCTGTTTCTGCTTCTGCTTCTGTCTCTGCTTTGTCTCTGTTCTATCTCTATTACTACCATGTAACAGGGAGAAAAATACATCCATGCTTCTATTTCGCTGTTAGAGGTGATTTTAGAAGTCAATTCTAGTTGAGGCAGGAGGTATTCTCCCATGGACAAGGACTTTGCTTCCCTTGGCAGTTGGCTTACAGTGCCCACTGTTAGGGACTGTGCCTCTATTTTCTTGGGAAAGATCTGCTTAATAGCCTCTTCATCTCCTGATGTATCATCTATTACCTTGTTGGAGGAGTTAGTTATGACTTCGATGGATGTGGATCCATTGCCTTTTTTGATCCATAAAATTTTAGTACCACTTTGTTGGGTCCTTTGCCTAGGGTTAGGGTTCCTTTGAACTAGTCCATCCTAGCTCTTGCTTCAAAAAGCCAAGGTCTTCCCAATAGCAAAGGGTATGAGGTCCCATAAGAATTTGGTTTGACCACCAAATATGTTAGCCAATAGTCTCTTCCTGCAAGGGTTGTTTTCACGTATGGGAGGATGCCCAATGGTTTAATTCTGCTTTGGTCCGCCAATCTGATAAGCCAATGTGTAGGCTAAATTCCTTGCAACCCTAAGTCCTTCATTGTCACATCCGTCATTATGTTTACTGATGAGCCTCCATCAATCAATGCATTTGAAATAAAGCATCCTTCTATCCATACACTAATCTTTGGGGTTCCAGGATCTAGGAAAGCGTTAGCCACATCTACTTCCTATACAAGCTCCGGGGCCTTATTGGTCTTGGTCACTGTTGAAGGAAGAATCCTTAGTCGACGTCTTCTTATCAAGATGCTTTTGAATTTCCTTCGACAGCAAGGAGACAGCACTAGCAACAACTGCCGAAATTTTAAGTTTGGTTTAAAAGTGTCTAGGTTTTTTACCAATTCATAATCTTTAAAAGAATCCACAGGCTTCTCTAGCCTACTGGGGAATGGGGCTACACCCATTTTCATCTTTTTTTTTTCTTCTAGCAATGACAGCATTGACACTTATTATGTTTCTGAAGGTGCTTTTGTATCACCTATCTCCTGGACCTCTGGTCCTGTTTCTAGGACTGTCTCTGTGACTCTCTGTGGCATTGCAGTGCTCTGTACTGCACTGTTTTGTCCTGTACTGCTCTGTTCCTCTGTTGACAGGTTGAACTTCATAGTCTTAGCAGGAGAATTATTTTCACTCTGAACAAGTGGTTCCTTCTTCTTGGCATGCATGACAATGGAAACTTCCAACTCTACCAAATTGGAGGTAGGCTCTTCTAGCTTCTGTTGGCCATCAGTGGCATTGGCCTTGATAGGGGCTAGACTTGGATAGTCCTTTTTGCATTGTGGCCTTCTCCTTTGCATCGGCTGCATAAGGGCTTGTAATCCACAGATCGTCTAGGGTTTGGACAATTCGGGGAGATATGACCATTTTCTCCACACCTATAACATTCCACCTCTGATCTCTGACCACCGCCAGACTACCGTCCTCTATAACTTTGAGAGCGAAACCTCCTTGGACTAAAGTTAGGACCAAACTCCCTAGACTTTGGTCCAATATCATGTGTTGTCATTTTGGATTCTAGCAAGTTGAATCTTGCATTTTCATCCTTCTATCTTCATTCGTGCATCCCTTTCAGAGAGCAAATATCCTCTGTATGGTTCTTCCGCAAATAGTAGGAACATAAAGCTCCAGGAATGGTTGGTTTTCAGGTACATTCAGTGGATAAATGTCCCGCTTGATGACACTTTCCGCACCATGTATCAGAGCGCATCACATCTCTCCCATCTCCCACAGGGGTGGATATATTGGCGGTATTCACTTTCAACATCTATAGCTGCTTTGTAATCACATCCATAAGCTCTTTCTTGATACTTGCAATTGATTTGGATAAGTATTCCTTTAGATTTTCACCTCGTAAAGTACTTGTAGTAGGGTTTTGGGAAGCTTCTATAATTACTGCATACACTAGTTGGGTTGATCTAGAAGGTCCTCTGTTCTGGTTCTGATTCAGAGCTCCTGTTGAGACTTAGGGTTGTTGATTTTAGTTGGTAGGATTCCACTGTTGTTGAGTCACCATTGGAGGAACTGTTTGAGGCCACTATTGTTGTGGTTGAACCATCATTTGAGGCACTGTCGTTTGTGGTGACCATAGTGGATTAGGTGCATTATACCGCATCATTGTTTGCATCTAGGGATAGGGGTAGGGAATTGTCCCTTGGACTGCATTTGGTGGGCATACCATTCCTAGCATGGGAGGAGGTAAGACTCCTCATCCTGGAGTCATTGACAACCTTGCTTCAACTTTGTCATACAATCTTGCACCTTCCACTACAGCTTGTAGATTGACTCGTCTTCTCAATTCCACGAACTTGCAAACTTCTGGTTGTAAGCCTCTGAGAAACACTCATTTCTAAATGCCTTCGTCCAAATGATGGTCAGTCCATCTCTTCAGGATGGATTCCATTTGCGAAACATAAGCTTCTACTCTTTCTCTAGAGGATTGACTTAGGTTCATGAACTCCTCTCACATCTGCTTTTCAAAACCTTCACGCCTAAATTTACTGAGGAAGGCCAACTTCAGGTCGTCCCAAGTCCCAAAAGTTCTTGTTGCTTGTCTCTCATACCACTGAAATGCCGCGCCCTTGAAAGTGGCGGAGAATAATGCTAACCAATGCTCAGGGGTTCTGGCATTGTTAGCTACACATGCTACCATAAACTCTGCTACATGAAGATCAGGGTCTTCACTGTACTCTCGCTTAAAAATCAGCAATGGGACTACATTTGTTAGCTACACATGCTACCATAAACTCTGCTACATGAAGATCAGGGTCTCTGCTACATGAAGATCAGGGTCTTCACTGTACTCTCGCTTAAAAATCAGCAATGGGACTACATTTGTTGACCTGCCATCAATATTTCCAGGACGAATCTGACTAGGAAGGGGACCTTGAGTCCCATGGGGACTTCTGTAAAGAGTGCTTTTAGGGTGTCAAAGGAGGCTTTTGCTCCAAGCTTGTTCTCAGCCTTGATTTTTGCCTTCTCTCTTCTCACTTACCTCTGGACTCGTTCTAACGCTTGCCTCTTGATTGCATCATTCATTAGGGTCTTGGCTCCAACTAGTTGTTTAGTACTCAAAAGAATAGAATTAAAGAGGGCTTCAATCTCTGGGGGATTCTCTGGCCAAGATCTCTTCTACTTTCTTCTTTTCAACATCTCCAAATTCAGCTTTCAAACCACTACAGAGGGGGAGATATTCTGTTCTGAAAGTATCAAAACTCATTCTTCTTAGGATCGTTGTTGTGCCATTATAATAATGACAGTTTCTAAGGGTTTCAATAGTGTATGTTGTGAAAAACACTCTGTCTACCAACTTCCAGTGGGTTTCTAATTGGACAAACAAAAGATTGTCAGTGCACCAAGCATCCCACATATCTTGCTATTGAGCATCCACGAACAAATCCCAACTCTTGTCCTTCTTGTTTTTGTGAACCTCCATAGACCACGACTCCTGAAGCCTCTTCACGATCTCCTACTTGATGATGTTTGGAAACTTCTCAATGAATACCAAATCTTCCATGGATAGCCATTCTCTCTGCTTCTGCTCTTCAGTTTGTTTCCAAACAATTTGCCACCAAGATGCAGGTTTCTATTGCCTCAACAGGAAGAGGAAATAGTCCACCGCATAGAGCATGCATCATGATGGTAATATGTTTTCACCATTGTGGGATGAAAAATGGCTTTGATAATAAGAATCTCCAACTCTTCAGTGAAAGAAGGAACTTTGCAAACATTCATTGAATTCTTCTCTTCTTGGCAATGCCATTTTCTTCATTTTCAATCTCTTCTGATGCTTGTTGGTGGCAAGTTTCCCCGGCTGCGCACCAAAAACATGGAGCCCCAAGAGAAACACTAAGGAAAAAGGAATTCTATTGCAAGAAAATCTGTCGTGTAACATCAATAAGCTTTTATTTCATTCTTTTGATGACCAAAACAAAGAAAACAGCAAATCTTCACACAGCATCATAGTAGATATCTCCCACGAATTTGATAGAATCAACCATAATCTTCAACATTTTCACAGAATCCTTCAATAGAACAAGGAATATAAAAGAATACACCATTTTTGAATGGAAATCAATCACATAGTATTCATCTTCAATGTCTTCATAGTTTTCTCTCTCAATCTCTCATATGCAGTTACACTGTTTTGATAAAATTGGCTATCTCTGACTCTCTCTCTCTCTCTCTCTCTCTCTCTCTCTCTCTCAATAGTACATCATCTCCTCACTAAAATACTCAATAATGACTCTCAATAATCCTTCTTAGGTCGTAGATGCACCTCCAAAGAGGTATGTTTGATGTGAAGAGACACCAAAGCCACTACAGTGTCTCTTCATAGCTCACTACTATCACTATCACTTCAGTCTTCTCTTTAGTCTTCAGCTGCTTCTTCCATTTGTTTTAGCTCTTTTGAACTTAGATTTATCCTTTCCAAAAGTTAGAAAACTTTCCCAAAGCCACACATACATTCTACAGAACACTTAGAGAAGATCTATAGAACAGAACAGAATAGGAACAGAGCAGATGTTGAACAGAGACAGAGTAGAGACAGAGACTCTACAGAAGGTTTACAGAGGGTTACAGAAGGTCATCAGAGAGCAATAGATCCTCATAACTCATACTAAAACCATTTCAAACTATCAAAATCTATTCAATAAGCTTCCAAAATATTTCAAACTTCATCAATCATAAATCCATGCTTCATACAGAAGAAAATCAGAATAAAACAGAGGCTATACAAAAGGTATCAGAACCAATCAGAACCTCAATAGAACCTACCAGAACATCACAGAGCCTCATATCTCTACTAAAAATCATCATGAACTTCCAAAAAATAATCAATATCATCCAAAACACTCTCAAACACTTCCATTAACAACCATATATCACTCTAAATCCATCAAAAATCAATCATTGAGACCTCAAAAACAACAAAAATCAGTCAAAATTTCAGTCTTTTTCCACTCTCAACAGTGAGCATGTCTACTATAACCATAAGAGTTGTATCCTCCTTGTACTGAAGGTAATCCAACAACAAAGTCCATGCTGATAAATTTCCACTTCATCTGAGGAATGTCAAGAGGTTGCAACTTCCCAGGCATCTTCACATGCTCTGCTTTAATGCGCTAGCAAGACAAACATTCCGTGACATATTTGAGCACATCTCCCTTAAGCCTTTCTGATGGTAGCTCTTCCTGACCGTGTTAAGGGTCTTGACATATCCGAGATGGCGTGAAAAGAGGCAATCATGTGCTTCCTAAAGTATTCTCTCTATTTGAGCTTCGTGCTTGAGGGTATGCACAACCTTGTCCTAAAGTAGACAAGTCTCTCATTGACAGAAAATTCTTGATATTTGACCTTAAGTTTGGGGTTTTGGTCCTTCCCCAAGATCTCCTTCATCGTCTTCAGATATTCTGGGTCATGGCTAGATTCCTCCTTTACTAGTTCAAGGATAGGGTTGCTAGGCATTGATACCATAGTTGCCAATGATTCTGCCATCGAGAGTTCCTCCATAATAAGAGAGTTGAGGAACACTTTGTGACTTCAGGCATCAGCAACTACATTCTCCTTGCCAGGTTGATATCTAATCTCAAAATCATATTCCTGCAGAACTTCAATCCAACGTCGTTGCCTCATATTGAGGTCCACAGTCTGGGTGAATATCCATTTAAGGCTCTTATGGTCTGTGACCAAAGAGAACTTGCTGCCAAGCAAATAGTATCGCCAAATCTTGAGAGCATGAATAACTGCTAATAGCTCCAGGTCATGGGCAGCATAATTCCTTTCATGGGTTTTTAGCTTCCTCAAAGAATATGCTATAGGGTGACCTCCTTGCTAGTACAAGTGAACTAGCATCTGTGACAACTTCAAAATTCCTTACTCACGTTAGGGAGCTTTAGAATCGGCGTTTTCACTAAGCTATGCTATTGAGAGTGGAAAAAGACTGAATTTTTGACTGATTTTTTATGTTTTTGAGGTCTGAATGATTGATTTTTGATGAATTTAGAGTGATGTATGGTTGATAAAGGAAGTATTGAGAGTATTTTGGATGATATTGATTATGTTTTGGAAGTTCATGATGATTCTCAGTGGAGATATGAAGCTCTATGATGTTTTGATAGGATCTGTTAAGGTTCTGATTGGTTCTGTATAGCTTCTGTTTTGTTCTGATTGTCTTCTGTATGAAGCATGGATTGATGATTGATGAAGATTGAGATCTTTTGGAAGCTTATTGAATATTTTTTTATAGTATGGAATGGTTTGAGTATGAGTTATGAGGTTCTGATGACCTTCTGTAACCCTATGTAGAGCCTCTATCTCTGTACTGTAATTATACTGTAGCTGCTCTGGTACTGTAACTGTACTGTAGCTGCTCTGGTATACTGTACTGTACTGTTTTGTAAACCTTCTGTAAGTGTTCTGTAGAATGTATATGTGACTTTGGAAAAGTTTTCTAACTTTTGGAAAGGATGAATCTAAGTTTAAAAGAGCTAAAACAAGTGGAAGAAACAGCTGCTGAAGACTGAAGAGAAGACTGAGTGACAATGACAATAGTGAGCTGTGAAGAGACATTGTAGTGGCTCTAGTGACTCTTCATATCAGACATACCTCTTGGGAGGTGCATCCATGACCTAAGAAGGATTATTGAGAGTTATTATGAGAGTATTGTAGTGAGGATATGATGTACTATTGATAGAGAGAGAGAGAGAGAGAGAGAGAGAGAGAGAGAGCCAGAGATAGTCAATTCTATCATAAACAGTGTAATTGTATATGAGAGATTGAGAGAGAGAGCTATGAAGACATTGAAGATGAATACTATGTGATTTATTTCAATTCAAAGATGGTGTATTCCTTTGTGTTATTTGTTATATTGAAGTATTCTATAAAGAAGTTGAAGAATATGGTTGATGCTATCAAATCCGTGGAAGATGTCTACTATGATGCTGCGTGAAGATTTGTTGTTTTCATTGTTTTGATGATCAAAAGAATGAAATAAAAGCTTGTTGATGTTACACGATAGATTTTCTTTTAATAGAATTCCCTTTTCCTTGGTGTTCCTCTTGGGGCTCCATGTTTTTGGTGTGTAGCCGGGGAAACTTGCCATCAACAAGCACCACAAGAGATTGAAAATGAAGGAAATGACATTGCCAAGAAGAGGAGAATTCAATGGATGTTTGCAGAGTTCATTCTCCCACTAAAGAGTTGGAAATTCTCATTATCAAAGCCACTTTCCACAAGAATTTCATCCCACAATGGTGGAAACATATCACCATCATGATGCATACTCTATGTGGTAGACTGTTTCCTCTTCCTGTTGAAGCAGCAGAAACTTGCATCTTGGTGGCAAACTGTTTGGAAACAAACTGAAGAGTAAAAACAGAGAGAATGACCACCCATGGAAAATTTGGCATTCATTGAGAAGTTTCCAGATATCATCAAGTGGGAGATTGTGAAGAAGCTTCAGGGGTCTTGGTCTGTTGTGGTTCACAAAGACAAGAAGGAAAAGAGTTGGAATTTGTTCGTGGATGCTCAATAGCAAGATATGTGGGATACTTGGTGCATTGACAATCTTCTGTTTGTCCAATTAGCAACCCACTAGAAGTTGGTAGACAGAGTGTTTTTCACAACATACACTGTTGAAACCCTCAGAAGCTAGCATTATTATAATGACACAACAACGATCCTAAGAAGAATGAGTTTTGATACTTTTAGAACAGAATATCCTCCCCTCTGTAGTGGCTTAAAAGCTGTATTCAAAGATGTTGAAAAGAAGGAAGTAGAGGAGATGTTGGCCAGAGAATCCCTCAAAGACTAAAGCCCCTCTTTGATTCTATCCTGTTGAGTCCGGACCAACTGGTTGGAGCCAACCCCCTGATGAACGATGCAATAAAGAGGCAAGCGTTAGAATGAGTACAGAGGTATGTGAGAAGAGAAAAGGCAAAAATCAAAGCTGAGAATGAGCTCGCACAGCAGAAGCCTCCTTTGACGCCCTAAAAGCACTCTTTATAGAAGTCCCCATGGCAACTCAAGGTCCCCTTCCTAGTCAGATTTGTCCTAGAAATATTGATGACAGACCAGCAAATGTAGTCCCATTGCCAATTTTTAAGGGAGAGTACAATGAAGACTCTGATCTTCACGTAGCAGAATTCATGGTAGCATGTGTGGCTAACAATGCCAGAACCCCTAAGCATTGGTTAGCAATATTCCCGCCACTTTCAAACGTTTCAATGGTATGAGACACAAGCAGCATGAACTTTTGGCACATGGGATGATCTGAAGTTGGCCTTCCTCACTAAATTCAGACGTAAACATTTTGAAGAGCGGATGTGAGAGGAGTTCATGAACCTGACCTCTGTGTTGAGATGACAAGCTCAACACATGCAGACATTGATGATGGACCGCCTGGTTAGATGGGTCCACACGTCTACACTTAGCACGTCGGTGGTCATTATGACTCTCACATGGCCACTAACTCATTACTTATTATATTCAGGTTGTTACACCTATTTATAGCTGGCATAATTATAGCGCCAGTCGACTAGTGTAGTCGGTTATGCATTGTTTGACTTAGTAGGCCACTTTCCTTTATGTTTTATCTTATCTATACTTTGTCTACATTGTAAAGTGTATAGAAGAAGAAGAAAAAACCATCAAGAAAACGTTTTGGCCTCCATCTCTCTTCTTGTCTCTTAAGTGAGCTTCTCCTGGTGCATTCTGTGTGTGTTCGGTACAGCATCTTGAGCAAGTCCCCCCACCATGCGATTCTTTACATGGTATCAGAGCCCCGCCACTAAGAGAGGCTGATTTCGAAGGCTGAAGTGAAGAAGAAGATGCAAGATTCGAGCAAGAAAGCCACGGATAAGAAGCTCGCCCATCCTTCCACTCTCTCTCTTGGATAGTGCCTGTCAAGGCACCGGAAGCAGGGCAGAGCAAAAATCTCAAATTGTAGTGAGATTTGGTGTGCATGAAGAGCATTGTGTATTTTGTAAATATGCCCTTTAGGGCTTGCCTGTAGTTATTTTGGGAATTTGAGGCCGTTTCAGGCCCCGTTTTAGAGCTGCAAGGTTGCGGACAACAGTTCGAGATACCTTGCAATTTCAGTTGCGTCTGCCATATACAGGTGCACAGGTTACAGATTTCAGATCTATAAGTTCAAAGGTGTTTATCAGGCGGATAAACACAAGGTTTATCTACAAACTGGTTGCAGATTGCATGTATTGTTGAGCAGATAGTGAAAAAGGCTATCTGGTGTATTGCTATGCACTACAGGTCGAGGGTTGCAGAAGATTTGCTTGCTGTTTGGTATTAGTTTTGTGATAATGGCAGAGAACAATGGAAACCCCATCATTGAGAAGCTCGACAAGAATAACTACCCTTCATAGAAGTTCCGTGTCACGAACTTCCTTATTGGAAAAGGCCTCTACGAGTTTGTTTCAGGTGAAGAAAAGGAGCGGGAGGTGAGTGATCCTCCAACTATAGAAGAGACAAAGGCACGAAAGGAATGGAATGCAAAAGACAAAAAGGTCATGTATTGGCTGTCTGTAGTGTTTGATAATAATATGCTTGGACATATTAGAAATGGAGAGAATTCATATGCAGCTTGGACTATACTTAAAAGTATGTTTTCCGTAAATACAAAGGCACGAAAGATTCAACTCAAGCAAGAGTTGAATACATTGAAGAAAGGGAAGATGTCTATCAATGAGTATACACTGAAGGTAATGAGCATTGCAGATGCCTTGGCAATGATTGATGCAATGCCCGATGATAATGATTTGGTGTCATCTACCTTGGGTGGACTTAACAATGAAAAGGCTTGGAAGTCTTTTGTAACTTCTGTATATGCCAGAAAGCCATTTCCAGATTTCGATGAGTTGGTCTCCCTTATGATCACTGAAGAGATCAACATGCAAAGTGAGACATCTCAAAGAAGTGGTAAACAAGTCCAAGCTTTCTACTCCAATTCAGGAAGGGGACATGGCAGGTTCTCTTCAAGAGGCCGTGGTAGTGACAACCAGCAAAACAGATTGAATCAGTAATTTGGCGATATGCAAGTTTCAGGAGGTCGTGGTAACTTTAGAGGCAGGGGGAGCTTTAGAGGCAGAGGAGGATGGCAGAATAGAGGTTCTAACAACTCTGGTACTGTGTGTCACTACTGCGGCAAAACAGGTCATATTGCAGCCCAATGTTATGCTAAGAAAGATGATATTCGTAGTGGTAAGTTGCAGCAAGGAAACTATGCATCGTCTTCACGACAGAATGAAGACAAAAATGAACGTCTATTTGTTATGCAGCATATGTTGAATGCTGTTACAGAAAAGGGAACACATGATGATGTTTGGTATGTTGATTTAGGTGCATCCAATCATATGACCAGCCATGCAGAATGGTTTGGAGAGATGCAGGATTTGCAAAATGCAGGTTATGTGCAGACGGGTGATGATTCATGCCACCCAATTTCACACATTGGAAAATTTCCCTTGTCCTTGCATGATGGTAAGACAAAGAGTCTTTCAGATGTATTACATGTGCCATCTATTACAAAGAGCTTGGTGTCAGTCGGTCAAATGGTAGAGCAAGGACTGCAAGTCATATTTAATGCAAAGGGCTGCTTTGTAGAAGACTTGAATGACAAGTGCAGGTTGGTAGCAAAGGGAAGTAGAGTTGGACGTATGTTTACTCTAGATACTGGAATTCCTACTATGAATTGTTGAGATATCGAGCTCCACTCGTGATATGCCAGGGTGACCATTGTGCATTTATGTCACCGATGTGTCAGTTTTGCAGATGTGGTTGGTACACCGCCCATGAATAATAGCTACATGACAGCTATCCTTATCTACTCTAGTTCGTGGCTCAGTTAGTATGCCACCTTAGTTAGTTGAGTTTGGTTTGAGACCCATATATAGGGTTCTTCTATTTCTTTATACTTGAATTCTTTTTGGCTTACATAACTAAGAAGAGGAAAACTGTTTTCAGCCTCCACCTCTGTGTGTATTCCCCCATTATGCAAGCAAGAAAGCTACAAGTGAGACTCCTTCCTTCTCTCCCACAATCTTGACATGGTATCACAGCCTTGTTCGTGGTAAGGAGCTCAAGAAAGCAAGCCAAGCTCGCGATGTTCTGGTAAGAGGAGCAGTGTTTCTTTCATTTTCTGTTTTGGGAGCAGATCTCTGCAGGTAGCACAGCCCGAAATTGCACGAGTTCATTGTCTCAGGTTGAGACGCCCTTCACGGTGAAGCAAGAGGGCAGTATATGCTGGGGTAAGGGCTTTAGGCCTTGGCGACCCTGTTTTTTTTATTTGAGGCCATTTCGAGGCTTGTTTTGGAGACGGAAGTTTTCTGCACGCACTCAGGAAAAGGCCCAGTTTTATGCTGTGCAGCCACTGTTCTATAGGTCGGTGAAAAGTTACTATAGAAATTGCATCGTATGCCTGTGCGCAGAGACGTTGGTAGTTACAGAATTATCCTTGTTGCCTGTTGATGCAAAATCGTCACTAGGAAGTGACTGTATGGTCAAATACCACTTTCGTCAGTTTTGCAGATTTGCCCTTGTGAGGCTAAAGCTGTGTTCTTTGCAGTGACAAAATTTTTTGCAGTGTTCTGTAATGGCATCTGATTCTCTCTCATAGATTGTCACTGAAAAGCTTGACAAGAACAACTTCCAAGCATGGAAATTTAGAATGACGAATTTCCTTATGGGAAAAGGATATTGGGAATTTGTTGCAGGAAATGAAGAAGAACCAGTTCTTCCTGATGTTCCCAATCAATAGCAAATGCAGGCATTTAAAGCATGGCATGAGAGAGCCAGGAAAGTTATGTATTGGCTGTCTATCAGCATTTCAGACTCTATGATTGTGCATATTCAAGATGCAAGTACGCCAAAGGAGGCATGGGATACTTTGTCAAAAATGTATAGCACAAATACGCAAGCCAGGAAAATGCAGCTCAAGCAAGAGTTGCATAATGTGCAAAGAGAAAATATGAGCATCAATGACTACCACATGAAGGTGAAGAAGATTGCAGATGCACTTGCTTCCATTGGGTCGCTAGTGGAAGATGATGATTTAGTTTCTGTGACCTTGAATGGTCTAGGAAAGGATTATGCACAGTTTCGAACATCCATTTCCGTCCGTGAAAGATTTCCTGATTTTGAGGAGTTGATTGCTCTTCTAATTTCTGAGGAGCAAAGAAATGGTGGTGCATCTTCTTCAGTAGGAACTTCAAAAGAAACTGTCTTCTACTCAAATGCTGGAAGAGGTAGAGGCAGAGGTAGAGGAGGCCGATTTGGAGGCCGTGGTAGAAATCAGAATATGCAGCAAAAACAAGAAAACTAGTCCTATGGAGGAGGACATGGTAACTCTAGAGGCAGGGGGAGCCAAAGAGGTCATGGTGGATGGCAAAGAGGCCAAAATGCAAACATCAATGTTGACTGCTACTACTGTGGTAAAATGGGTCATATGGCTAAAGACTGCTATAAAAAGCAGAATGACATCATGAATGGAAAACTGCAACAAGGAAATTATGCATCTTCTAGTAGATAGGGTGATGACAGAAATGAGCATTTGTTTATGGTGCAGCACATGAACAATTATGTGACAAGTGCAGAAGAAAGCAACGATGTATGGTATGTTGACTCAGGTGCATCAAACCACATGACAGGTCATGCAGAATGGATGGAGGATGCAAGGAAAATGGAAAAACCAGGATTTGTGGAGACTGGTGATGATACTGCACATCCTATTGTGCAGATTGGAAAAATTCCCTTGTCTATGCAAGATGGGAAAAAGAAATACCTGTCCGATGTATTTCATGTCCCGAATATCACCAAGAATCTGGTTTCTGTTGGTCAAATGGTTGAGCAGAGCTTGCAGGTCAGATTTAATCCTCATGGATGCTTTGTTGAGGATATGAAAAATAAAGGTCGCTTGATAGCAAAAGGAAAGAAGAAGGGCAGAATGTTTACGTTGGATGCATACATGTCTGAATTGAGTGCAGCAATGTTTGCACATGGGACAGGTGTAGTTGCAGATATTGATATCTGGCATAAACGCATTGGTCATGTTAATGTACAACGACTTAAATCAATGCAGGCCCAAAACATTGTTGCAGGATTGCCTAAATTCAAGGTTGCAGAAATGCATAAGGTATGTGAAGCCTGTCAGTTTGGAAAACAGGCAAGGAAACCATTTCCTAGACATGTTCAAGAGAGTAAGAAGCCATTGGAATTAATCCACTCTGATGTGTGGACTACTAAAGCTACATCTCTTGGAGGCTGTCATTATTTGGTCACTTTTATTGATGACTATAGCAGAAAAGTTGGGTGTATTTTATGAAAAAGAAAAGTGAAATTTTTGGGCATTTCAAAACTCTTAAAGCTATGGTTGAAAAAGAAACAGGCCTGCAAATAAAATGCCTAAGGTCAGATGGAGGGGGAGAGTACCTCTCAAATGAGTTTGCAAGGTTCTTGCAAGAGCATGGCATAAAGCAACAATATTCATGCAGTCATACCCCACAGCAAAATGGAATTGCAGAAAGAAAAAACAAGCATATTGGAGAGGTATCTCGTGCCATGCTCAACGAAAAAGACTTGCCAGATTTTTATTGGGCTGAAGCAGTTGCTACAGCAGTCTACATAATGAACAGGACTTCCACTGCAGCAATACATGGAATGACTCCAGAGGAGAGGTATACTGGTAGGAAACTAGATATTTCTCATTTGAAAATCTTTGGTTGCATTGCCTATGTTCATGTGCCAGATGAGTTGAGATCCAAGTTGGATCCAAAAGCTGAGAAGTGCATCTTTATTGGTTACTCTCTGCACAGCAGAAAGGGTATAGATGCTATAACCCTTCTACTTGTAACTTTACAGTGAGCAAAGATGTTGTTTTTTATGAGATGAGTAGCTGGTATAAACCGGTAATGTGATTGATGATGTAGATGCACAAAATGGTAATGCTGCACAGAATTCACAGCAACAATCACAAAATATTAGTGGACCTTGAGTGTCCTCTAGCAGTGGTTCACATTCTTCGCCATGGACAGGCAGATTGAGATCAGGAGAATCTTCTCAAAGCAATGCAGATAGTGGTATGCAGGTTTCATGAAAAGGAAAAGAGAAGGTAGATCAGTCCATGTTTGATGTGAATGCAGGTCACTCTTATATGGATGGTGAATCCAGTGGCTCAGAACAGAGCATTGATGATGAGTTGGGTATCCCCTCTATTGTTACACCTAGAGTAAGGAAGACCAGGGATGTTTTGAGAGCACCTGGAAGTGAGCCTACTTTGCGTAGGTCTACCAGAGCTAGGTATCCTGTGGATAGGCTGAAATATAATGGATTTACAGCCATCCACTATGCATATATGGTCAAAGTGATACAGGAACCATAACCCACTTCTTTTGAGCAAGCCATGGGAAAAGAAAAATGGAAGAAAGCCATGGATGAAGAAATGGATGCCTTGGAAGCAAATGCTACATGGGAGTTGGTACCTTTGCCTAAAGGTAAGAATGCAATTGGTTGTAAGTGGGTTTATAAGATGAAGCACAATGCAGATGGTTCTGTGAACAGATACAAGGCAAGATTAGTAGTCAAGGGGTATGCACAAACATATGGCATTGACTATGAAGAAACATTCAGTCCGATTGCAAGGATGGCAACCGTAAGAGCAGTCATTGCTATGGCTACATCAAAGGGATGGTCTTTACATCAGATGGATGTAAAGAATGCCTTCTTGCATGGTGATTTGCAAGAAGAGGTCTATATGGAGCAGCCACTAGGTTATGTGCATGCTGTTCATCCTGAGTTTGTTTGCAGATTGAAGAAAGCCTTGTATGGCTTGAAGCAAGCACCTAGAGCATGGTCTGACAAGATAGGGCAGTATCTTGTCACTATTGGCTTTCAGATTTCCAAGGCAGATTTCTCACTTTATGTGAGAAAAACAGAGAAAGGTATTATGCTACTTGTCATTTATGTTGATGATTTGATTATGACAGGTGACAGTGATGAAGATATCCTTCATGTGAAAATGCTATTGAAGCAGAAGTTTGAGATGAAGGACTTGGGAGAGCTGCATTATTTCTTGGGCATTGAGGTGATTAGATCACCAAGTGGGATACAGCTCTTGCAAAGGCAGTATGGATTGGACATGTTGTCCAAATATGGGATGACAGGTTGTAAGCCTATTTCAGTTCCTTTGGAGCAGAATGTGAAGCTGAGCACAGATGCAGGTGAGCTTCTGGAAGACCCTACTATGTACAGACGCATAGTAGGAAGCTTGATTTATATGACTATTACCAAGCCAGATTTGAGCTATGTTGTTGGATTAGTAAGTCAGTTTATGCAGGCTCCAAGGAAACCGCATTTGGATGTGGCTAGAAGCATACTCAGGTATGTGAAGTCCACATTGCAGTATGGACTATTTTATGAGACTGCGGTTCAAATACAGTTGCATGGATACACTGATGCTGATTGGGCTGGTAGCATGTCTGATAGATGATCTACCAGTGGATATGTGTTCTCTTTTGGGAGTGTTGCAGTCACTTGGAGTAGCAAGAAACAGCCAACAGTTGCCTTGTCGAGCATAGAGGCTGAGTACAGGGGTGCAGCAATGGCTGCATGTGAGGTAGCTTGGTTGCATAAGCTACTTTATGATATGCATCAGCCTATAGATGGGCCAGTTGTCTTTTATTGTGACAACATGAGTAGTATACACTTGGCAAATAACCCAGTCTATCATGCTAGAACAAAGCACATTGAGGTGCATTATCACTATGTGCGGGAGAGGGTTTTACTAGGTCTTATTGATCTAGTTTATGTCAGCACAGAGGATCAGGTAGCTGACATATTTACGAAGGCATTAGGCACAGAGAAGCTGAGCAAGTTCAGAGACCTGCTTGGTGTGTAGGAATTGGGATTGAGCTCGAGGGGGAGTGTTGAGATATCGAGCTCCACTCATGATATGCCAGGGTGACCGTTGTGCATTTATGTCATCGACGTGTCAGTTTTGCAGATGTGGTTGGTACACCGCCCATGAATAATAGCTACATGACAGCTATCCTTATCTACTCTAGTTCGTGGCTCAGTTAGTATGCCACCTTAGTTAGTTGAGTTTGGTTTGAGACCCATATATAAGGTTCTTCTATTTCTTTGTACTTGAATTCTTTTTGGCTTACACAACTAAGAAGAGGAAAACTATTTTCAGCCTCCACCTCTGTGTGTATTCCCCCATTGTGCAAGCAAGAAAGCTACAAGTGAGACTCCTTCCTTCTCTCCCACAATCTTGACATGAATGCTGCTATGTATGCTAAAGGAAAAGGTGTTGTTGCAGATATTGAAATTTGGCACAAACGCATTGGACATGCAAATGTACAAAGGCTGAAATTAATGCAGTCTAAAGGGTTGGTTACAGGTTTGCCTACATTTAGAGTTGCAGAATTTTATAAGGTATGTGAAGCATGTCAGTTTGGTAAGTAGAAAAGACAACCCTTTTCACATGACAGAGATGTAAGCAGAAATATCCTTGATGTTGTGCATATAGATATTTGGGGGCCTACACAAAATGTATATCTTGGAGACAGTTCATACTTTGTCACATTCATTAATGATTGTTCTAGAAAGCTGTGGGTATATTTTATGAAGGAAAAGAGTGAAGCATTTGAGCACTTTAGAACTTTCAAGGCTGCAGTTGAAAGAGAAACAGGCTTGAAAGTAAAGTGCTTGAGGTCAGATGGAGGGGGAGAGTACCTCTCGAATGAGTTCAGTGATTTTCTGAGGTCTCATGGGATAAAGAAACACTTCACATGTAGGTATACCCCATAGCAAAATGGTGTTGCAGAAAGGAAAAACAGGCATATTGCAAAAGTTGCATGTGCCTTGATGTGTGAAAAGAATATGCCTAAGCATTTTTTGTCTGAGGCTGTTCATACTACTGTTTATATTATAAACAGAACTCCCACAGTTGCATTTCAAGGGATGACTCCTGAAGAATGCTTTACTGGCAAGAAGCTTGATGTATCACACTTGAAGGTATTTGGATGTGTGGCATATGTTCATGTGCCAGATGAGCTACGGAAGAAGCTTGATCCAAAGGCAGAAAAATGTGTCTTTATTGGATACTCTTTAGAGTAGAAAGGGTATCGCTCTTATAACCCTGTCACATGTAAGTTCAGAGTGAGCAAGGATGTCATCTTTGATGAAATGAGTAGTTGATATGCATCTAGTGGTGATACATTGGATGATGATGATGATCATGACACTCATGTGCACGTTGAAAAGCAAGAATCACAGACTCTTAGTGGACCAGAGACATCATCTGGTAGTCCATGGTCTGGGAGACTAAGGAGTAGCTCTACATCTTCAGGTGCATCTAGTAGCACTACATGTAAAGACAAAGGAAAGAATAAAGTGTCAGATGGCATTGATGCAGTTATTGATGGAGACTCCAGTGGCTCAGAGAGCTTACATGATGAGCTTGGTATTCCTTCTGTCAGGACACCAGGTGTACAGAGAGCTAGTGATCCGGTGGCTCCAGTGGCTCCATTGAGTGATCCGGTGATACGCAGATCTAGCAGAGTCAAATACCCTGTTAAAAGATTTGGTTTTGAAGGTTATGCAGCTCACCACTATGCTTATATGGTGAAACTAGTTGAGGATGTTGAGCCCACTTGTTTTGAGGATGCTATTGGTTATACTCATTGGGATGCAACAATGGATGAGGAGATGGCTACATTAGAGGCCAATAAGACTTGGGATCTAGTATCATTGCCGAAGGGCAAGAAATCTATTGGATGTAAATGGGTTTATAAGATTAAGAACAATGCAGATGGTTCTATTAATAGGTACAAAGCTAGGCTGGTTGTGAAAGGCTATGCCCAGACATATAGCATAGATTATGAAGAAACCTTCAGTCCAGTTGCTAGGATGGCAACTGTCAGATGTGTGATTTCTTTGGAAGTAGCCAAAGGTTGGAGGTTACAGCAAATGGATGTGAAGAATGCCTTCTTGCATGGTGATTTGTGGGAAGAAGTGTATATGGATCAACCAGCAAGTTATGAAGATTTAGAGCATCCCACGTATGTGTGCAGGTTGAAGAAGGCACTCTATGGGCTCAAGCAAGCACCTAGAGCATGGTCTGATAAGATCAGAGAGTATCTTGTCAATATTGGATTTTATGTTTCTAATGTTGATCACTCACTTTATGTGAGAAAGGGAGATGCAGGTTTGGTCATCATAGTCATCTATGTGGATGACTCGATTATTACAGATGATAGTGATTGATTATCAGATGAGTTAATGAATAATGAAGTTTTTCTTTAGTAGTATTTTCTATCAGATACAGGTGATAAGTTGGGGTCGTGGTTTGGAGAGATTATTGAAGATCCTACGAAAGATAAATTGAGCTATTTAATGAACTTATATTCTTCTTTTCCTTAGGTCGTGAGGACGCTTCCTTTCTAAGTGTGGGGATATGTTGAGAGTGGAAAAAGACTGATTTTTTGACTGATTTTTTATGTTTTTGAGGTTTGAATGATTGATTTTTTATGAATTTAGAGTGATGTATGGTTGATAAAGGAAGTATTTAAGAGTTTTTTTGATGATATTGATTATGTTTTGAAAGTTCATGATGATTCGCAGTGGAGATATGAAGCTCTATGATGTTCTGATAGGTTATGTTAAGGTTGTGATTGGTTCTGTATACCTTCTATATAGCTTCTGTTTTGTTCTGATTGTCTTCTATATGAAGCATGGATTGATGATTGATGAAGATTGAGATCTTTTGGAAGCGTATTGAATATTTTTTGATAGTATGGAATGGTTTGAGTATGAGTTATGAGGTTTTGATGACCTTCTGTAACCCTCTGTAGACCTTCTGTAGAGCCTCTGTCTCTGCTCTGTTTCTGTATTGTAACTATAATGTAGCTACTCTGGTACTGTACTATACTGTTTTGTAGACCTTCTGTAAGTATTCTGTAGAATGTATGTGTGACTTTGGGAAATTTTTTTAACTTTTGAAAAGGATGAATCTAAGTTCAAAAGAGCTAAAACAAGTGGAAGAAACAGTTGCTGAAGACTGAAGAGAAGACTGAGTGACAATGGCAATAGTGAGCTGTGAAGAGACATTGTAGTGGCTCTAGTGACTCTTCATATCAGACATACCTCTTGGGAGGTGCATCCATGACCTAAGAAGGATTATTGAGAGTTATTATTATGAGAGTATTGTAGTGAGGATATGATGTACTATTGATAGAGAGAGAGAGAGAGCCAGAGATAGCCAATTCTATCATAATCAGTGTAACTATATATGAGAGATTGAGAGAGAGAGCTATGAAGACATTGAAGATGAATACTATGTGATTTATTTCCATTCAAAGATAGTGTATTCCTTTGTGTTCCTTATTATATTTAAGTATTCTATAAAGAAGTTGAAGAATATGGTTGATTCTATCAAATCCGTGGGAGATATCTACTATAATGCTGCGTGAAGATTTGTTGTTTTCTTTGTTTTGATGATCAAAGAATGAAATAAAAGCTTGTTGATGTTACTAGATTTTCTTGCAAGAGAATTACCTTTTCCTTGGTGTTCCTCTTGGGGCTCCATATGCTTGAGTTTATCAAAACTTGATTGTTCACTGGGCATCCATGCTATGGCAACCTGCTTCTTCAGCAAATTTGTAAGGGGAGCTGCAATTATTAAGGCATAGTCCTTAATGAAGATCTTGTACCAACCTGTTAATCCAAGAAAGCTACACACTTCTTTAATAGTAGTTGGTGGAGGCCACTCTTGGATATCCTTGACCTTTGTAGGATCTACAGCGATTCCCTCATTTGATACAATAAATCCAAGGTATTCAATCAGCCTCTTGAGGAAGGCACATTTTTTCTTCTTAGCATAAAGCTTATGAGTTCTCATGGTTTCAAGGACGATGCAAACTTGGGATTCATGGTCCCCCTCTTCCTTGGAATAAACCAAGGTATCATCAAAGAAGACAAGCACAAAATCATCAAGATATGGTCTAAAAATGTCCTGCATTAGTCTCTTAAAGGTGGCAGGCACATTAGTCAATTTGAAAGTCATTATTGTGAATTCGAAATGACCATATCTTGTGTTGAATGTCGTCTTAGGAATATCTTCTTCTTTGACGTGGATCTGGTAGTATCCTGAGCTTAAATCGATCTTGGAGAAGATTTTTGATCCCTGCATCCTTGAGATAGGATATTTATTTTTGATGGTTACTCGGTTCATGCCTCTATAATCGATGCAAAGGTGAAGTGTACCATCCTTCTTTTTTGGAAAAGGGCTAGAACTCCCCAAGGAAAACTGTTGGGCCATATGTACCCTTGGTCCAATAGCTCTTTGAGTTATTCCTTTAATTCAATAGCTTCAAGAATGGACATCTTGTAGGGCCTTTTTGCAACTGGTGCAGCTCCTGGTGTTAGCTTAATTTCATGATCCATTTCCCTTGGTGGTGGTAATTCAATCAATTCTTCTGGAAACACATCCACATACTCTTTTAGCCAAGATGGTTCTTCATTGGTGTCCTCTACATGTTCTAGTTTGTTTAGCTTGATTAGGTAGATGGGTAATCCTTTCCTTATCCCCTAAATTATTCGTGTTGCCTTAGCTAGTTGAATCTTTGGTTTACCTGATTCTCCCTGTGTTGTCACTTGCCCACCTCTAGGATTGTGAATGGAGACTTGTCCTTTTCCACAATGAATGTGAGCATCATTGGGGATTAGCCAATCCATTCCGAGTAGCCACTCATAGACTCCTAGAATCATTACCCTGAATTAAACATATGTGGGCTCTTTTTCGAGTAGGATTTTCACCTTAGCAGTTTGTCTAGTGCAAGTAATTTCTCGCCCATTTGCTAGTTCAAAAAGCAAGGTAGGTGCAGCTACAGTGGCTATTCCTAACCTTCCTGCACAAGCTGGTGAAATGAAAGAATGAGTGATGCCACACTCAATCAAGGTTTTGAATTTCTTACCTTGGTAATCTGATGTTGTTTGGATTACTGAGAACTTGTGGTTTGGCCCCTTTTTGTGGAGAGCAGCATGAATGGATGCCCTCTCAATCTCATCTTCCATGGACAGGTCTTCTTCTTCCTTGATTCCCTTGGTGGACATATTGGAAGTTTTTGCCCTTCCCATTGCTACACGACTGTGACCACAGGTAGCTTTGGCTTGGCCACTGAATCTTCCTTGGTGACACTCTCTGCCAAGTTTGGAGAATTCCCTTTTAAAGTTTCCAGGTTTATTATAGTGGAAACATCGCATGCTTTGATTGCTTCTTTGAGTGGGGACAAAGTCACTGATTGCATTTGCCCTTGGCTTCTTACGTTGGCCTTGACTTTGTCCTTGAATCCTCTTGAATTGAGCTTTCAACATTCCTGGATTCTGGTCCCTGTAAGACCATGGTCTATTATTCCTGGGCTTTGGTTGGACTTCTTGGGCAATAGGTCCTGCTCTTATCAATGCATCTTGCAAATCCAAAGGACGCATTGATTCCAACCGAGTGTTCAATGGTGGGTTCAACCCATCACAGAAATTCAAAACTTTTTGGGGAATTCTCATGGTCAGAGCATATTTTAGCAATGAGACAAATCTCGAGTAGTACACCTCCAGTGACACGCCCAATTGTTTCAATATGAAGAACTCATTCATCTTCTGAGTTTTTATGTAGGTGGCATGTATCTTCCCTGCATTCCTTTAGCTTGTCCCAAGTTATTGTGCTCTTGGATACTGCTAGGTCCTTACACCATTGCTTCCACCAGAGCCTAGCTTCTCCAGTAAGTTTGAGCTTGGTAATCATGACTTGGTTCACAGGTGCTGTTCCTGCTACACTGAAGTAATCTTCCATGGATTCAATCCATACTTCGGCATCAACTTCAATAGTCTTCCCCTTTCTGTTGAATTCTCATGGTTTAATTTGTTTGAGGAGAAACTTCTTCTCTTGTGCCTCCGTTGGGATTAGCAGGGATAGAAGACTCTGGTTCTACGCTTGGGGTTGTATTTGGTTTTGCATTAAACCTTTCATGTTAAGATGACATTTACATTTCTCTACATATCTTGAATCAATGTGCAAAACTAGTTTTCATTGATACTATACAACAATTCCAAATGAACATAAAATTCTTATTTATCCATGAAGAAGCATAAGCCTCGAGTACAATTATTCGGGAATAGATACACATTAACTGGGATGATTTTTTTCAATAGATACATCATTGCCAAGTTAATAATTCCCTATTGGATTTAACTATAGGGAGAATAGTAATATGGATTGGGAGAACGGATTCTCAGGAAGCGATAAGTCATGGGAAGTTTGGAAAGTCCCCGTTTTTTATAGCCATGATGTTCGTTTCACCCCATTACTTTAATTATGTTAGCTGGCAAGACTTTGACCACCTCGTCATAGATGTAGCGATTCTATTCTACTGGCCGAGATTCGATGTGTACAATGGAATTTACACAAGCCTCATGGAAGATGAATAACTTGATGACCTTCAAGTCCTCCAACCATTTTAGCCTCTTCAGGTTGTTCTGAAGATAGGCGAGTCGGTTGGCATCTATATAGCAATATCCTACACTCCAAGTCCAATGCCTTTCCACATACAATGGTGAAGGGTTGTAAAGTAAATCCAAGATCCTCATCATGTCAGATCGTCAATGATAACTTGAAGAGTTCATAGCCATCTTGAACATGATATGAAATACGAGGAACCTACTCCATGCCTTGCAAGTCTGGAAGCGGCAATAGTCCACAAGTGAGTGAAAAGAAAAAAGAAAATAATTATTTCCTAGTGAAAACATTGCT
Source organism: Lygodium microphyllum (assembly GCF_053477565.2). NCBI lineage: Eukaryota > Viridiplantae > Streptophyta > Polypodiopsida > Schizaeales > Lygodiaceae > Lygodium > Lygodium microphyllum. Next base: position 23,270,482 of record NC_141152.1, on the reverse strand, counting down.
TCACTCTCCCTGGTTTAATCCTATCTGGATTGTTCTATTCATTGGTTCACTTTGAAACCAACTGTAACGTGCCCGTCTTCGGCTACCTAAGCATGCTTTAGCGGTCCGTTGAGAAATGAATATAAGTGTTGTTAGCCGGCACTCCCATGGAATGTTCTAGGGTTTGGCGCTTAGGGTCTCCCGAGTTTGCCTTGCAACGGAATGTTTGCGGCCGTGAACCCACTAGGATCAACTTGAAATCTTGGTTCCTAGGGGTTAAGGTCTCTTGACTACATTCTAGTGTCGGGTCTGAGACATCCTACTTTACACAAGGATACCCAAGCCAAAGCAGATCTATATACCACACTTAGTTCAAAGAGAATGGGAAACAAGAGGGATGCACCACTCAACCTCTCTACCCAGAAGGCATAGTCCCATTCCGATCCCCTAAAACGGCATGAATCGGGTTCTAATCTAATATTACCTAAATGTCATTTGTCTATAGAACCTTGTGAGAAACCTCCCAGCTCTCTGGGACCACCCTTTCGTAGGACGGACCTGTCAGGGGTTCCGCCCACCCAGTTCCCTCAATGGGCGTTCTTTAGTTACTTAATTAGGTCCTCTCACATTTATGTGGGACATTTAAAAAGAGCTTCCTTAATTAATCCTTTTAAGAAATAGGGTTCGTTTGCGTAACTTATGGCACTGACACAAAAATAGTTCAGACAAGTTCTTTGGAAGTAAACTTTATATTATCATCTTAACTGAAATACAAGTCTTGTCCAAAAGGGATAGATTCCACAATCTGTGAGGATGCCTCTTATTTCCTCCACGTATCTGCCCTTGCACTAGTAACACGGCCTCAAGATTCTATCCTGAGTCACGTAGATTGTTTGAGTAGGACCCGAAGGCAAGGAATTTACAGCCAGAGTCCCCCCTGGCATCCAAGCGTCCTTCTACATTCAAACTAATCTACAATGAGACCTCTCGTGGTGGGTTTGGTCCACATTCCCATCACGGTTATTTGGAACCCCCTTGGCTAGTGTTGCTAGCCAGCTGCTGGGGGTAGCTTGGTCCACCCTCCTTGAGTTCAACCTAATTCATTATTCAATTTCCTTCTGTGAGCTTGGGTCATTCATTCCTTTCATAGACATTGAACCTAGATTTACAAGCACAAACAAACAATAAAGGCCAGTACTCTCAAGACATCTACTAAGGTGGAGTCCTCATCTTTAACGCTAACGTCGCCTTTCTTGATCATTCCTGCTTTAGCATCATTTTCCATTATTTTTCGGGGGATGGGGAATACCCTCTGATCGACCTTACTACTATGTATTAGGGTAGAGAAATTTCACTACAGTTTTAAATGATGGCTTCCTTGGGTTACTATCCTTTGATCCCCCTATCTTAAGATCTTGGTCTAGGGTTTTGTTGGGTCAGGTGGTAATCATCTTTCCCTATCTTAGAACTCTATCAGGTTCTAGGTTCACCCTAGGGTCTCCTCATCTTCAAGATAACAAATACTTATATTTACTCTTTTTGCAAGACAATGTAAACCAACTCTACAATGTAAACCAACTCTACTTACCATTCCGAGATAGCTACAAGCATCGAATGAAGTTTGGCGAGTATTCATTCTCCTTGTGGGTACTACATTTGAGCCTCCTTGTGTTCGTTTCTAGATGTTTCATATCCTGTAAATGATATACCTAAGCGTGTTTTGGGCTCATCGCAATTGGCTATTGGGGTAGAGACCAACGAGCGTATTGACTTCAAGTCAAAATATGGTTGTAAGGACAAGTCGATTTATTTTGCAACTAAGGTCCTAGGTGGGTCGAGCTAAACCTTGGCTTCGCTTATCGGCCGGGACCTTATTTACCAACTATTCCTTTCAAACAAGCTCAACAATTCACGTGCACATCCTAATCTATCTTTTTAGATGCATACCCCATTATGTGGTGCAATTGAAGCTATTCATGATGCCATGCAAGTCCCAATGCAAGTCTCCCCTAAGTTGTCAATGCAATGTGAGGTCCCTATTCATAGAAATCCCTTCCAGTACATTTATGCCACTCAAAAGGCATGACTTAATTACTCAAATGCGAGTATACATGCATCCATTGAAAATGCAAGTTAATTCTCTACGATGATCTATGGAGTACAATCGACCTAGACAAAATATTTATGTACCATGACAATCTATGATGCATCTGCGGAAGTTAGATCTTATTTCTTGACCTGTTTTTGCTATACCCGTAGATACCCAATCTATTTTTGACATCCCATGATTATTAAACATCTTTTCCACTACCTTTCAAAATATGCAAACTACCCAATGTGAGGCATGACTTTATTTGTAATATTGTCTATGCTTAAATATTGGATTTCAGTTTTCTAACATGGTAGCAGTACCTGGTCTTGGAGAGTCGAGTTAACGTTTTTACGTGATAAACCGTTTGTGTTGATAGTGGTATCTTTTCCCAACCCTTCCTCCATATTCGTGGCTTTTCTTGTCTCCTGGGAGAGCTTACGCTTTGGGGACATTGTGGATTTGGAGGCGCGCTTCACTTACTCCTTGGTGCCGGAGTTACCTACACCTTGTCTTGCCTTTCATGGTCTCCTTGTCAATTTGAGGAATGGATGGAGAGGTTACGAGGCTCGTGATGGGGGAAAGACCATACTCAAGCCTTCCCAAGGAAGGGGTTTGTTCTTGAGCCTCCTCTCCTTCTCTCTCTTACTCTCCTTCACTACTTCTCCCTCTTTTATCTTTCTCACAAGATGGGAGCAAGGGAAGGGGAAGAGTAGCATATCCATGGTAGGGAAGGATGAGATTTACAAGGTAATAAGGGTAATAGGTAGGGAAGAAAGGAAGAGATGAAATTTTCTGCCCTCATAAGGGTGAGGTGGGTAAAGACCGGGGGGTTCTTGTTAACATCGTCCGGTGTGGTGATCGTCAGCCTCCTCTATTGCCATGTCACTTATTGTGATCTCCTCCTCTATGCTCGTCAAATGCCAATCATCTCTACTCTCACCTTTGTTATTTTTGAGTTCGTCCCCTCCCTTCTGTTATCATCAATACGGCCTCCTTCCTTGTAAACCTTAGATTGGCTCCCCTCTTCATCTTGTAGTTTAACTCCCCCTCTCGCCACCCACTGATGGCGATGACAAGGGGGGAGAAAAGTTAGTAAAAAATATTCGTTTAACTCCCCCTCCTGCCACCCACACTGACGACGGTGACAAGGGGGAGAAAAGTTAGTAAAAAATATTCGTTTAACTCCCCCTCTCGCCACCCACTGACGGCGGTGACAAGGGGAGAGAAAAGTTAGTAAAAAATATTAGTTTTTATTTAGTAAATAAATGGGGGGGAAATGATGGCGATGAGGGCAGGATCAGAAGGGGGGGCGATGTCATTATGGCAGCAGTGATACGTTACATTCTTGATAATGTACCAATCAAGGGATGTGAAGTCTATGAAAAGGATGAGGAGCTTAATGAACATGGCTAAAGGACATTTGTAGTTAACCATATTCATGATTGTGACAGGATTCTGACAAGGCTAGAGGAGGTTCATCTTACCCTTTCTGGAGTAAGTTAATTTTTGGGGTTGAAGAAGTTCTAGTCGTTGGACACTTGTGTGGCTCATATGGATACCACATTTTACTCATGTAGTCGAAAATATTTATCAATTATTAAGAAAATGGCAAAGATTATCTTGGGGTAAAGAGCATATTCTCACTATATGCAAATTAAAGAAGCTATTAATTTCAGTCACCACTCTTAAAAGGATGCCTGAAGAAGTATTTTGCATATATGGTTGTGTTGGCAAAGTAACTGCAGATAGACGAGAGTTGGATGTCGATGAGGCATGCAACTTCTTTGCTAGAGGGTTTGATAGGAAACATCAACTTCGGCCAAGAGCTATCCAAGAAAATGACTGGGTGCTTATCTATGACAACATCCTAAACAATCAATAGAGTGCTTCTAGGAAGATTGTAAAGCATTGGTTTGGCTCGTATGTGGTAAAGGTAGTACATGACAATGCTACCTACTCATTCGTTGAATTAGATGGAATAAGTATGAAAGTATCAATAGATGGGAAATGGATCAAGCTCTTTAAACAAAGAGAAGCATCTACCTATGAACTACAAGACTTAAAAGTAAGTCAAGGACTTGAAAATACAGAAGAGGAAGAAGGAATAGAAGATGAAGATGAAGACATGACAAATAAAGATCTCTCTTAATGTTGCAAATCCAAGGAAGTGGCACATGTCGGAGGATGTGCAGGTTAGTAAGGGGTGAGTGTCATGGGATTTTGTGTGCAGGATGCAAATAAGCTGAATATTTGCATTCATGAGGCTCTTGATGACTAAACACAAGAGTAATTAGTTATCAAGTGTTTCCTACTCTTGGAAAGCTTAAGTTTCATAAGTTTGCTTCATATGACATGATATATATGTTATGGACAATAATATAACTTGGATGTAAACCTCATGTCCTAACTACTTGAGACTATGGAGGTATTGATCCAAAAGCATGTGTGTAACAAGTTCATTATGATGAGAAATCACTTAGATAAGGAAGGAAGTTGACTAAGTCTATGCCCATGTGACATTGTATATGCCTTATGTGATTGATATGAAATGAGACTTTGGCAAGAGATAGTGAAGATGTAAATAAGGAAAGCCAATGCAATTTTTGACGTTGAATAAGGTCGCAGGCTGGGAGAAGACGATCTCCAAGATTCAAATCATGTATGTGCTACAGAAAAGTGGATTTTTACCACACAACTCAAGCTTGGGAGTAAAGGAGTGAAGGAACCTTCATCCCTTGCCAAGTAAGTAGCACTTTTAGTCATGCAATAGCACAGAAAGAGCAGTATTTGTGGCTATCCAAACAAGGTAAGAATTGTGTATTTAAAGGGTAGCAACCCATATATACTAGAGCTCTCTTATAGATTCTTGAAGAAGATTTATTCTTGACCTCAGTATTCCTCTATATGCTGAGTGTGATCTCCCATGTCAAGAGAGACATCAAATTCACTCTCTTGAGTCCTTCAAGAGTTGAATAAAGACTGCTATTGGTCTTCCAAACCTGTAATCTGAAGGGTTGAAGTTCATCTACTTGCTTTATTGATTAATCTTGTCACAAAGGGCTCATTCTTGCTCTTGGAAGCTTACTACAATCTACCATTGTGGAAGCTTGAAGAGAAGTGTGTCAAGAAGCCTTCTTGACTTGTTTATGTGAAGAAAGTGGGCTGAATATTTTAGCCCAAACAAAGGATTGTGAGGGGCAGCATTTATCTTTCTCTTCTTGAAGATTCATGTTTATTTATTGGTCCTACTTGCATTGATATGCTTGATGCAAGTTGATATTGCATAATCATTGTGGAAGGGGTAACAAGAGAGCATCTTGTTTGCTCTATGTATATGCTTGGGGCTGAAATAGGTAGCCAAGAACAGGGATGACAAGGGAAACATGATTTCATTCTTCTCTCCTACTTCTACATCCTTATTACAAGCTACCTGTTGCTTGTAACATGTTCTTGAATATAGGATTGCTTTTGTACTTCATCAAAGTGTCTTCTTGGAAGATAGATGCCATGTATATGAGCTGAAATAGGCAGCCCACATGGTGATTTTGTGGACATCATGTCCCTTTTCTTCTCTATCGCTCCTTATGGTGTGATAAAAACTTGTATTTGGTTTATATATCCACTCCGTGTTAGGGGAAGTTTATGCTATCATCAGAGGTGAATTCTTGAAGTTTTTTTGGGCTAATTTGGGCTGAAATTCTCAGCCATATTCAGAGTTTTAGCTACACTAGTGTTCTTTTAATTCAATTCTTTCTCTACAGAAGACAACTTGTCAAGGATCTCTATTTGAAGCTCTAAAGCAAGTCTCTGTGCCCTACAAGCCTTGTAATTGACTCATAAGCTTTTGTTCCTTACAATCTAATCATGCAAAGAAGGGAGTATAGTGCCTTTCGTGAGGCGGAAGCGCAGAAGCTCATCTTTTTGAAATATGAGAAAATTCATGTAGCTGAAACTTGTATTCCATTGGAGCCAAATTTTGGTAATGGTGGAATGAAGAAAAGATTAGAATATTTAGCTGTAAAGAATGCCTACGCAGCAATTGATGCAGCAACCTATGGGATGCAAATTGAACTAACTAAATCTAATTTGAAAGCATGTAAAACTAATGTGCAATCTAAAGTATGGATATAGGCATTAGATAAAATGGAATGCGGCAAAGAATCCAAGGATGATTTGACTAACGCCAGTCAGTGCATTCAAGGAATAACTGGTTGGAAAGAACCGGTAGATTCTTTTTTCACCTTTGCACATCTGACTGAAGTCAATCATAAAGAAGTCTTGGTTGAAGAAAAGAGAAGAAGAAAATATAATCCTAGCCCTTCCCCTTCTAGCCCTCTGAAATGAATACCTAGAAGAACGCCCGAACAACCAAAGCCTACTGTGAAAGCATTACCCCACATCAAGAAATGGAAGATGCACCACAATCTAAGAAGGCCAAAGGAAAGATGAAAGGCAAGCAGCTAGGCTAAAAATTGAAGTTTGACATAGAAACTTCAACCGATCTCAAACGAGTCCTAGAAGAACGAATTTTGGGAGGTAAAATTGAGTTTACCTTAGGAAAAATTCTCGAGATTGCCAAACGTGAATATCATGATGTAATTATTAATGTGATCAAAAGAAAAAGACAATATGTTGGTGAAGATGCTGAAGAAACATTGCATGCTTTTTTGCAAGCTCTTCAAGTTTTTGTGTAGGATGAAGAAAAGCTGACTGCACAAGGGAATCAACTTGAATCAGTTAAAGAGTTAATTGTAGCAATTGAAGTTGAAGATAAAGAAAGCATGGATGCAAAAATTAAAGAAGTAAAAGCTAAAAATGTAATGGTCGGTTGGTCCAAACCAGTTGGGTAGCCCACCTCTCAAAAAGAAGGTCATCTACATCACATGCATGATGATGAATAAGCTTGGTTCATTCCAAGTTGTCACTACTCCTGTACGCATTGGGCAAGAGTAACAATGGAGACAGTCGTCAAAATTGGAGACAGCCAACAACATGACAAGAGGGAATGTACTCCCTTCCGTGAGGCTGAAGCACAAAAGCTCCTCTTTTGGAAATATGGGAAAATTATTGCAACTAAAATTGGTCTTCCACTAGAGCCAAATTTTGGCAATGGTGGAATGAAGAAAATATTAGAAGATTTAGCTATAAAGAATGCCTGCGCAGCAATTGATGCAGCAACCTATGGGTTGCAAATTCAACCAACTAAATCTAATTTGAAAGCATGTAAAACTAATGTGCAATCTAAAGTATGGATGTAGGCATTAGATCAAATGGAATGTGGCAAAGAAGTCAAGGATTATTTGACTATATTTGAGGGATAAGTGGTTGGAAAGAATTGGTAGATTCTTTTTCCACCTTTGCACATCTGGTTGAAGTCAATCATAAAGTAGGCTTGGTTGAGAAGAAGAGAAGAAGAGAAGATGATCCTGGTCCTTCCCCTTCTGGCCCTCCAAAATGGGTAACTAGAAGAACGCCCACAACCAAAGGTTGTTGAAAGCACAACCCCAAATCAAGAAATAGAAGATGCACCACAATCTAAGAAGGCCAAAGGAAAGATGAAAGGCAAGCAGCCAAGCTACAAATTGCAGTCTGACATAAAAACTTCAACCGATCTCAAACAAGTCCTAGAAGAATGAATTCTGGGAAGTAAAATTGAGTTTACCTTGGGCAAAATTCTCAGGATTGCAGAACGTGAATATCATGATGTAATTATTAATGTGATCAAAAGAAGAAGACAATATGTCGGTGAAGATGCAGAAGAAACATTGCATGCTTTTTTGCAAGCTCTTCAAGTTTTTGTGCATGATGAAGAAAAGCTGACTACACAAGGGATTTAGCTTGAAGCAGTTAAAGAGTTAATTGTAGCAATTGAAGCTGAAGATAAAGAAATCATGGATGAAAAAATTAAAGAAGTGAAAGCTGAAAATGTAATGGTCGGCTAGTCCAAACCAGTTGGGCAGCCCACCTCTCAAAAAGAAGGTCATCTATAGCACATGCATGATTATGAAGAAGCTTGGTTCATTCCAAGCAGTCACTAATCCCGTTGTACGCATTGGGCAAGAGCAACAACGGAGATAGTCGTCAAAATTGGAGAAAAAGAAACATAATGTATTCCACTCTTAGACCATGGTTCTGCGATAAACGCCATGGCAAGGAGTTTTTATAAAAGTAGTGGGGGTGGCCTATAGATGTTGATCCAAGCCGGCGAATGAGAGTTGCAAACAACTCTTTTGGAGAGTCATATGCTGCATGTCCTAATGTGCAGGTAACTATTGGAGATATTAAATACAATTTTCACTTCTTTGTTTAAGACTCTTGTAGTTACCCTATCATTCTTGGGAAACCTTACATTTCTGAAGCCCATTTGGAAACAAAAGCTCTTGTTGATGGTTCTTCCTATGCTTGAATTCAAAGTGAGGATAATGAATGAGCTGTCCAATTTCTTATTGTGTGTGTTAACCATCATCAAAATAGAGATCGATTGTGAGACTATCATGTGCCTCCTAATTCCCGAGAATTCAAGGGTTTTCGGGTTGCCCTGTTGTAAAAGAAGCCTATGGCAGTGCTTCATGTAAAAAGATTGTGCCTCCTCATGCTTCAGAAGCTATTTCTCTAACAAATCTACATGTATGTGTCAAGATTGTGGGAGAGAAGGAAGGAGTCTCACTTGTAGCTTTCTTGCTTGCACAATGCGGGAATACACACACAGGCGGAGGCTGAAAACAATTTTCCTCTTCTTAGTTGTGTAAGCCAAAGAACTCTAGTACAAAGAAATAGAAGAACCCTATATATGGGTCTCAAACCAAACTCAACTAACTAAGGTGGCATACTAACTGAGCCACGAACTAGAGTAGATAAGGATAGCTGTCATTTAGCTATTATTCATAGGCGGTGTACCAAGCGCATCTGCAGCTAACAAGTTGGTGACATAAATACACAATGGTCACCCTGGCATATCACGAGTGGAGCTCGATATCTCAACACTCCCCCTCGAGCTCAATCCCAATTCCTGCACACCAAGCAGGTCTTTGAACTTGCAGAGCTTCTATGCACCCAATGCCTTTGTGAATATGTTAGCTACATGATCCTCTGTGCTGACATAAACTAGATCAATAAGACCTAGTAAAACCCTCTCCCGCACTAGTGATAATGCACCTCAATGTGCGTTGTTCTAGTATGATAGACTGGGTTATTTTCCAAGTGCATACTGCTCATGTTGTCACAATAAATGACAATTGGCCCATTTGTAGGCTGATGCATATCATAAAGTAGCTTATGCAACCAAGCTACCTCACATGCAGCCATTGCTGCACCCCTATACTCAGCCTCTGTGCTCGACAAAGCAACTATAGGCTATTTCTTGCTGCTCCAAGTGACTGCAGCACTCCCAAAAGAGAACACATATCCACTAGTAGATCGTCTATCAGAAATACTACCAACCCAATTAGCATCAGTGTATCCCTGCAACTATATCTGAACCCCAGTCTCATAAAATAGTCCATACTGCAATGTGGACTTCACATACCTGAGTATGCGTCTAGCCACATCCAAATGTGGTTTCCTTGGAGCTTGCATAAACTGACTTACCAATCCAACAGCATAGCTCAAATCTGGCCTGGTAATAGTCATATAAATCAAACTTCCTACTATGCGTCTATACATAGTAGGGTCTTCCAGAAGCTCACCTGCATCTATGCTCAACTTCACATTCTGCTCCAAAGGAACTAAAATAGGCTTACAACCTGTCATCCCATATTTGGACAGCATGTCCAATCTATACTGCCTCTGCAAGAGCCGTATCCCACTTGGTGATCTAATCACCTCAATGCCCAAGAAATAACGCAGCTCTCCCAAATCCTTCATCTCAAACTTCTGCTTCAATAGCATTTTCACATGAAGGATATCTTCATCACTATCACCTATCATAATCAAATCATCAACATAAATGACAAGCAGCATAATACCTTTCTCTGTTTTTCTCACATAAAGTGCATGCCTTGGAAGCAAATGCTACATAAAGTGAGAAATCTGCCTTGGAAATCTGAAAGCCAATAGTGACAAGATACTGTCCTATCTTGTCAGACCATGCTCTAGGTGCTTGCATCAAGCCATACAAGGCTTTCTTCAACCTGCAAACAAACTCAGGATGAATAGCATGCACATAACCTGGTGGCTGCTCCATATAGATCTCTTCTTGCAAATCACCATGCAGGAAGGCACGCTTTACATCCATCTGATGTAAAGACCATCCCTTTGATGCAGCAATAGCAATGACTACTCTTACGGTTGCCATCCTCGCAACCGAACTGAATGTTTCTTCATAATCAATGCCATATGTTTGTGCATACCCCTTAACTACTAATCTTGCCTTGTATCTATTCACAGAACCATCTGCATTGTGTTTCACCTTATAAACCCACTTACAACCAATTACATTCTTATCTTTAGGCAAAGGTACCAATTTCCATGTAGCATTTGCTTCCAAGGCATCCATTTCTTCATCCATGGCTTTCTCCCATTTTTCTTTTCCCATGGCTTGCTCAAAAGAAGTGGATTCTGGATCCTGTATCACTTTGACCATATAGGCATAGTGAATGGCTGTAAATCCAACATATTTCAGCCTATCCACAGGATACCTAGCTCTGGTAGACCTGCGCAAAGTAGGTTCACTCCGAGGTGCTCTCAAAACATCCTTGGTCTTCCTTTCTCCATGTATAACAATAGAAGGAATACCCAACTCATCATCAATGCTCTGTTCTGAGCCACTGGATTCACCATCCACATAAGAGTGACCTGCATTCACATCAAACATGGGCTGGTTTACCTTCTATTTTCCTTTTCATGAGACCTGCATACCACTATCTGCATTGTTTTGAGGATATTCTCCTGATCTCAATCTACATGCCCATGGCAAAGAATGTGAACCATTGCTAGAGGACACTCTAGGTCCACTAATATTTTGTGACTGCTGCTGTGAATTCTGTGCAACATTACCATTTTGTGCATCTACATCATCAATCACATTTAGTGGTTTATACCAGCTACTCATCTCATCAAAAACAACATATCTGCTCACTATAAACTTACAAGTAGAAGGGTTATAGCATCTATACCCTTTCTGCTCAGAGAGTAACCAATAAAGATGCACTTCTCAGCTTTTGGATCCAACTTGGATCTCAACTCATCTGGCACATGAACATAGGCAATGCAACCAAAAATCTTCAAATGAGATATATCTGGTTTCCTACCAGTATGCCTCTCCTCTGGAGTCATCCCATGTATTGCTGCAGTGGGAGTCCTGTTCATTATGTAGACTGCTGTAGCAACTGCTTCAGCCCAGTAAAAATTTGGTAAGTCTTTTTCGTTGAGCATGGCATGAGATACCTCTCCAATATGCCTATTTTTCCTTTCTGCAATTCCATTTTGTTGTGGGGTATGACTGCATGAATATTGTTGCTTTATGCCATGCTCCTGCTGAGGAACCTTGCAAACTCATTTGAGAGGTACTCTCCCCCTCCATCTGACCTTAGGCATTTTATTTGTAGGACTGTTTCTTTTTCAACCATAGCTTTAAGAGTTTTGAAATGCCCAAACACTTCACTTTTCTTTTTCATAAAATACACCCAATTTTTCTGCTATAGTCATCAATAAAAGTGACAAAATAATGACAGCCTCCAAGAGATGCAGCTTTAGTAGTCCACACATCAGAGTGGATTAATTCCAATGGCTTCTTACTCTCTTGAACATGTCTAGGAAATGGTTTCCTTGCCTGTTTTCCAAACTGACAGGCTTCACATACCTTATGCATTTCTGCAACCTTGAATTTAGGCAATCCTGCAACAATGTTTTGGGCCTGCATTGATTTAAGTCGTTGTACATTAACATGACCAATGTGTTTATGCCAGATATCAATATCGGCAACTACACCTGTCCCATGTGTAAACATTGCTGCACTCAAATCAGACATGTCTGCATCCAACGTAAACATTCTGCCCTTCTTCTTTCCTTTTTCTATCAAGCGACCTTTATTTTTCATATCCTCAACAAAGCATCCATGAGGATTAAATCTGACCTGCAAGCTCTGCTCAACCATTTGACCAACAGAAACCAGATTCTTGGTGATATTCGGGACATGAAATACATCGGACAGGTATTTCTTTTTCCCATCCTGCATAGACAAGGGAATTTTTCCAATCTACACAATAGGATGTGCAGTATCATCACCAGTCTCCACAAATCCTGGTTTTTCCATTTTTCTTGCATCATGCATCCATTGTGCATGACCTATCATGTGGTTTGATGCACCTGAGTTAACATACCACACATCGTTGCTTTCTTCTGCACTTGTCACAGAATTGGTCATGTGCTGCACCATAAACAAATGCTTATTTTTGTCATCACCTTGTCTACTAGAAGATGCATAATTCTTGTTCCAATTTTCCATTCATGATGTCATTCTGCTTTTTATAGCAGTCTTTAGCCATATGACCCATTTTACCATAGTAGTAGCATTCAATATTGTTGTTTGCATTTTGGCCTCTTTGCCATCCACCACGACCTCTTTGGCTCCCCCTGCCTCTAGAGTTACCACGTCCTCCTCCATAGGACTGGTTTTCTTGAGTTTGTTGCATATTTTGATTTCTACCATGGCCTCCAAATCGGCCTCCTCTACCTCTTCCAGCATTTGAGTAGAAGACAGCTTCTTTTGAAGTTCCTCATGAAGAAGATGCACCACCATTTCTCTGCTCCTCAGAAATTAGAAGAGCAATCAACTCTTCAAAATCAGGAAATCTTTCACAGACGGAAATGGATGTTCGGAAATATGCATAATCCTTTCCTAGACCATTCAAGGTCACAGAAACTAAATCATCATCTTCCACTGGTGACCCAATGGAAGCAAGTGCATCTGCAATCTTCTTCACCTTCATGTGGTAGTCATTGATGCTCATACTTTCTCTTTGCACATTGTGCAACTCTTGCTTGAGCTGCGTTTTCCTGGCTTGCGTATTTCTACTATACATTTTTTACAAAGTATCCCATGCCTCCTTTGGCGTACTTGCATCCTGAATATGCACAATCATAGAGTCTGAAATACTGATAGACAGCCAGTACATAACTTTTCTGGCTCTCTCATGCCATCCTTTAAATGCTTGCATTTGTTGTTGATTGGGAACATCAGGAAGAACTAGTTCTTCTTCATTTCCTGCAACGAATTCCCAATATCCTTTTCCCATAAGGAAATTCGTCATTCTAAACTTCCATGCTTGGAAGTTGTTCTTGTCAAGCTTTTCAATGATAATCTGTGAAAGAGAATCAGACGCCATTACAGAACACTACAAAAAATTCTGTCACTACAAAAAAAACAGCTTCAGCCTCACAAGGGCAAATCTGCAAAACTGATGAAAGTGGTATTTGACCACACAGTCACTTCCTAGTGATGATTTTGCATCAACAGGCAACAAGGAAGATTCTGTAACTCCCAATGTCTCTGCGCACAGGCATACGATGCAATTTCTACGGAAACTTTTCACCAACCTGTAGAACAGTGGTCGCACAGCAAAAAACAGGGCCTTTTCCTGAGTGCGTGCAAAAAACTTCCGCCTCCAAAACAGGCCCCGAAATGGCCTCGAATCAAAAAAACAGGGCAACCTAGGGCTAAAGTCTTGGCCCGCAGCATATACTGCCCTCTTGCTATACTGCAAAGGGCATCTCAATCTGAGACAATGCACTCTTGCACTTTCCGGCTGTGCTACCTACAGAGACTTGCTCCCAAACTCGAAAAATGAAAGCAACATTGGTCGTCTTACCAAAACGCCGCGAACTTGGTTTGCTTTCTTGAGCTTCTTACCACGAACCAGGCTCTGATACCATGTCAAGATTGTGGGAGAGAAGGAAGGAGTCTCACTTGTAGCTTTCTTGCTTGCACAATGGGGGAATACACACACAGGTGGAGGCTGAAAACAATTTTCCTCTTCTTAGTTGTGTAAGCCAAAGAACTCTAGTACAAAGAAATAGAAGAACCCTATATATGGGTCTCAAACCAAACTCAACTAACTAAGGTGGCATACTAACTGAGCCACAAACTAGAGTAGATAAGGATAGCTGTCATCTAACTATTATTCATGGGCGATGTACCAACCACATCTGCAGCTAACAAGTCGGTGACATAAATGCACAACGGTCACCTTGGCATATCACGAGTGGAGCTCAATATCTCAACAGTATGTACGGCCAATAGTATGGGCTGTTATAAGTCTCTTTCAATAGTGACTAAAGCTGAAAGAAAATATTTATGTAATGTAAAAAGGGAGGTGAAAACTTATGACATAATGGTTGAAAATGAAGATATTTCAGGTTTTTTTTTTTGGGTTGATTACTACTAACATAATATTAGCAAGTTTGGAAATCTCCCAATTCTCATTTTTTGAATACTAAAAGTCGCATTTCACAAATGACATATGAAAACCACCATGTCTAGCTAGATTTAACCCCACAAACAAGTCTTGTATTCCACCATGTTATTCGTAAAAGTGGTGCCTAAATACACATATTTTTAAAACCACTAGACAAGGGGGGTCTTTTATAGAAACCTCCACACTCGCATGCTTAGGAGGTCCTCAAGAAGCTACATCAAAATATAATGTATAAACCAGGGCTTCATTGATATAGCCTTCCAAGATCAATATTGATATAACTAGGGCTTCATGAATATAACCTTTGTAGGTCCTTCAAGATCCAATATTGATATAACCTATGATGTATAATGGATCTTGAAGGACCTACAAAGGCACCAAAGGATATCAGCCCCTATACATGATAGGGCTTCGGTTTATTGACTTTTACTTTAGTTTTGAACTCTACTCCTTAAAATTTTCTAAAAGGCTATAGAGCCATTCTTTCCTACACAAACAATCTTAGAAAAACTATCCCATTTGGGTTCCAACTTGCCTCAAAAGATCTCACGATAGGCATCATAATATAGGATCAATTGATCCTTAACAAATTTATACTTCTTACCATGAAGGTTATGAAGCATTTTCATGTGCTTCTTCCCTACTTCCTAATATAATAAGGCTTGCAACAAATCTCATCAAGATGTGCAATGGAAGTGAGCCTTTCTTGCAATGCTTCCTTTTCACCCAAAGAATGGTTTAGAGTGAACCTCACCATATGTAACTCAATCTCTAAGGGTAAAACACGCTCTTTCACATATAATAATTTAAAAGGGGTACGGCTTGTAGATCTTTTGAATGTCATATTATAAGCGTGCACAACCACATATAACTTTTTGTCCCAATCATGCTTTCCTTCGGATATAGTGTTGGATAAAATCCCCACAAGCCACTTATTAAAACTCTCTATGTGCCCATTAGCTTGGGGATTGATATATGCAAATGTATACTGGAAAATGGACAGCCACCAATATTTGACTCTCAAAGCTTTTTGTGTAGTCAACCGTCCAACAAAGTGCCCTCAACAATCAAAGTCATGATACTCTTCCAAGATAAATGAAACCTCATCAAGCATGACACATTGATGATAAATATCATCGACCCCTTGCTGATATATTATTCCTACAATGAAGGAAAATTCAAGGCATGTTGCCTAATTTTTCTCTTTTCAACCTTTGACAAAGTGGTTACAGTCTCTCCTGTGGATAGTGTGTTATGCTAGCATAGGAAGATGGAATGGAGGGTGTATCAGTTTTGAATAGATCCTCAAGGTCATGCCTTCAGTCAAGGCTTCCTTCGGCTCCCCAAAATCCATAAGACATTCAATGATGCCTTGCAAATTTGGTGGCTTACTCCTAATTTCATAATCAAACTCCTACAAAGTGATTAGCCACTTTGCTAGATGGTTAGGTGACTGTTGCAACTTATTTATCAATAGCCTCAGTCCCTCTATCTTTGTATAAAATACTATCTTTTTATAAAGGATGTAGTGCCTAAATTTCTTCATTGAAAAGACCATCCCAAGGCATAGTTTCTCCATATAGGCATAATTAATCTTGGCCACCTCTACTTGGCAACTAGCAAACACAATGGGATGGTATCACTTGTCCTCTAGAATCTGGGCTAAATAGCAATTGATAATATACATTATAGCTACTAAAAATATATAAAACATCTCACTCCTTTTAGGTGCTTTCAAGACTGGTGCTTTTGCCAATTCTTGCTTCACATCCTCATCAAAGGATATTCTACACAGATCACTCCAAACTAGAGGACAATGGATTCATTAATGGCAATGTTCTCTTAGCTAGTACATTAATAAATCATGGATAATATCCAAATGACTATAGAAAGCTATGCACTTATTTAGAGTAGGTGCTAAACTCATAGCGATGATAACCTTTGTCTTTTTAGGATTGGTCGCAATACCAAGTAAGCTAACCACATGCCCTAATAGCAATCCATAGGGCACTCCAAAGATGCACTTCCTTGGATTTAGAGTAATGCAAAAATGTCTGCATTGCTTGAAATATTTTCTCAAAATAATTAACTATCTCCTTGTGGTGGCTACCCTTGGTCACATTAATAAAGACTTTCAACTCTTCTAGGGAAATATCACTAAAAGTTTTAGCAGTTGTACATTGCCAGGACCTTGGTGTATTCTATAATCCACAAGCCATAATATGATATGCAAGGGTACCAAATACAGTGATAAATGTCATTTTCAACTTAACTTCCTCTATGATAGCCATTTGGTTATAACCAGCGAAGTAATCATAAATGAATCAATATCCTACCCACTAATTGATGTAGATTTTGATCAATAAATGGGAGTGAATAGTAATCTTTGACCGTCTATTTATTGAACCTTTGATCGTCTATTTATTGAGCTTCTTGAAATCTATGCAAAGTTGGATTTGATTATTTTTCTTTTTTATAATAACTATTGGTGAATACCACTCCCTGTGATGTACAGGAAATATCAAGCCTGCCTTAGACAATTCTCGTAGCTCCTTAAGTAGTCCGTCCCTTGCTCAAAAGGCATACACCTCACTTTTTTTCAAATAGGACAACTAACCTCCTTCAAGGGAATAATATGCATAGCCAAACTAGGAGGAATACCCCTCAGCTCGTCATAACTCTAGGCAAAAATGTCACAAAAATCTTGGATCAAGGACATAGTCCTTCCTCTCTTCTAGACTAAGCATAGATCCTAATTTAATCAGTCGTGACTCATTCAATGTACCAAGATCTAGCTCAATTACATTTGTGTCTATGATTCTTTCTTGAGCTTCTATTGTCTCATTCAGAGTTACCTAGTAGACATATTTTGTAGTGGATCCCTCTCTCGATTCATTGATTTATGAAGTCTTTGCCAAAGGGATTCTCTAATGCATCTAATTCTGTCAAAGATAAGGGTACTCTCTCGCTTTGAGGATATTCAGGATATGCATCCACTATTATGCATCCGGTATCTCTACCAAAAATCAAACAACCAATAGATATATCAACTGGAATGTTGGATTGCAAGATCTATGGCCTTCGTAATAGTACTTGATAGCTTGGCCCTGCAAACCTAATAACCCTAAAGTACAAAATGCATTCCACATTAGCAACAATCACGTGGACTTTGGTAATGCAACCTCCAATTTCCTAACTGTCATCGACCATTCAAAGAAATGTGGAGGCATCCTTTTGGATTTCCAATCCTTTCCTTTCCATCAATTTTGAACTCATAATGTTGATGGAGGATCCTATATCCATAATGGCATGATCCACTACTATGCCATCAGCGTATGCTACCACCCTTGGACAATGCTTTTCAGCATATCCAAACTAGTCATCTCCCACATGGGCTATTCCCAAGGGTTTGAAAATATAGCCAATGTAAATGATATTTTTAAACTCTTTACACACTCCTGGAGATAACTTGATCAACTATCATAGGAGATTCACATCAGGCTTTACCTCACAAAGAGAATTGGCTTGGTTAAATTCATGATAATTAGCAATGGTTCTCTTTTTTTGCCAGACCATTCTTTCTCTTAGTCGCTGAACAAGATTAGGTGCCTCTTTCTTGGATTTTATCTTCTTCTTTGGCAGCTCCTTATTGGAATCAACTTTGGCATTAGTAGATTTTAGAGGACTAGCTATTACCACATTACGGTTAAGGATTTGTGTCCCCTTATCATCCTGTTTAGGGTTTGCCTCTAGGTTTTACATAATCCCCATCATCTTCTTTTAGCCTTATGTCCTCTTATAATGGATTTTAAATTGGAAGCCGCAGTGGTATTGATATGCACATTTTTTATGAGGCTAATACCGCTACCACTAAGCAACTCTTGTATAATAGATTTTCCTCTATGCAGTACTTTCTTTAGTTCCTCATCCTCCTGCCTATTATTCCCTTTTGCTCGGTGATTAATTGGACCTAGTTGCTTACACCCTTGCCGAAGAGAGTTGATCTTACTCCAACAAGTACTAGCTAGATGGCTAGACTTCCCACATATGTTGCATTTGACATTAGGATAATTTCTCAAAAAGTGCTCACCATCACACCACTAAAGCTAAAATTTGATGGGCTAATCCCTTTAAGATGTCAACTTTCTATCAAGTTTTACTACTTCTTTATATGAACATCTATAGCTATTTGTCTATATTGTTCCGTTATCATATCGGTATAATGCCTCATCATACCCTTGACTTTTCCAAGAATATCTGATGCACTAGACTCATAACTATGATCATTTTCTTGTTGTGCAATTGGCCTAACCACCTAATTAGGGATCAATAGTTGATTAGTTGGCATGACATTAGGGTTTGCCATTTGGTTTCCATTATTTAGTGGAACCATTTGGCTAGCCATTGGCATAGAAACATTAAGAGGAGTTGATAGCATGGGCACATTCAACATTATGCTTCCTCTTCCATTTGAATTTTAATAGATCACCCTATGGTTCTCCAGTCCTATTTGTCAAGAAGAAGGATGGGTCTCTTCGACTATGTACGGATTATAGGGCCCTTAACAAATCTACAGTGAGAATTAGGTACCCAGTTCCGGTGGTAGATGAGTTGTTGGATCGGCTGCAAGGAGCACGCTACTTCAATAGAATCGACCTAAGGTCAGGATACCACCAAATCACAATAGCAGAAGGAGATGAAGTAAAGACAGCTTGCAAAAGCCGATATGGAAGCTATGAGTGGCTATTCATGCCAGAGGGGCTCACGAATGCACCAGCAAATTTTTGTGAGCTCATGGATAAAATATTCATCAATTATCTGGATCACTTTGTGATCATTTACATTGATGATGTCCTTATCTACAACAAAACATTGGAAGAGCATGTACAACACCTGGAGAAGGTCTTTTCCCGACTCCGGGCCAATCAGTTATTTGTCAAGCCAGAAAAATGTGAGTTTTTTGTACAAGATATTGATTTTTTGGGCTATTTCGTCAAAGAAAATGGCATTGCCATAGATCCTAAGAAAGTACAGGCAGTGAAGAATTGGGTGGCTCCCCACAAAGTTGGACAAGTGAGTGAGTTTTTGGAATTTATAGTCTTTTGCGGAAGGTTTATTCAGGGATAAAAAAGATAACAGCCCCGCTGACATATCTAACCTCCAACTCAGCTACGTTCCAATGGACGGAGCGAGAACAGCAGGCCTTTGAGTAGCTAAAGAGCATGATGGCTCAAGCCTTAGTATTGAAGATGGTTGATTTCTCATGCCCATTCGAGGTCCACACAGATGCGTCAAGTTATGCCATAGGTGGTGTGCTCATGCAAGATGGGCATCCTGTGTGTTATTAATCAAAGAAGCTAGACCCAATTGAAAGAAGGTGGGCAACTCATGAGAAAGAGATGTATGCAATGGTACATTGCTTGAGGAAGTGGAGGCATTATGTTCAAGATAAGCCAACCAAAGTCTATACAGACAACATTTCTCTCAAGTACTTCCAAACTCAGCCAAAGCTATCACCAAAGCAAGCCCGATAGCAAGACTTTTTAGCAGAATTTGACATAGAAATCATTCACAAACCGGGCTCCTCCAATAAGATGTCGAATGCTTTAAGTCGACAAGCAGAACTTCAAGCCATCATAGTAGCAGAAGGCAGATTTGGGGCCCAAATGCAGGAGAAAATGGATGGAAATGAAGAAGCTCAGCAACTCCTGAAGGATATTGAAGCAGGAACTACACCATGGGGAATGTATGAAGTCAGAAATGGGCTCATCTACTACCAAGGAGCCTTGTATGTACCAAAGAATGATGAACTAAGGAATCAGATACTATGGGAATGTCATGATAGTCCCCTTGGGGGGCATTCTGGTCAGATTAGGACCTTTGATTGCCTAAAGAGATTTTTCTACTGGCCCAAGATGCGGGAGGATGTCATCAAATATGTCCGCACTTGCCCGACTTGTCAAATGGTTAAGGCGCAAAGGATGAAGCCAGCTGGAGAACTTCAACAAATGCCTATTCCATCCCGACCATGGGATGTGGTAAGTATGGATTTCATCACATATTTGCCCAAGTCTCATGGATGCACGGCGATCTTCGTGTTGGTGGACTGCCTCTCCAAGCAAGCTCACTTCATTGCTATCGAGCCGCCGATTACTGCACCAAAGGTGGCCAAGTTATTCTTTTCCAGAGTCTTCAAGTATCATGGTCTGCCTCTAGCCATTGTATCCGATCACGATCCCCACTTTCTCAGCAACATATGGCGGGAGCTCTTCAATTTGATGGATACTCGGCTCCATTTCTCTTCGGCCTTTCATCCTCAGACAAATGGCCAAATGAAGAGACTCAACCAAGGCTTGAAGACTACATCCCCAGTTATGTCAAACCAGATCAGAAAGATTGGGCGTAGTATCTCAACATCATGGAGTTTCACTATAATGCCACCCTACATAGTTCCACTGGTTTCACCCCCTTTGAGGTAGCAACAGTTAAAGAAGTGACCACCCTACAATTATGTGGAAGATCCAGACGCCGAAGAATTCCTGCTCAAATGGAAACAAAGAATGCTGGTGGCCCAAGAAAGTCTCCGCAACAACAAGTTTCTCATCGCAAATGCCAGAATTCTTCCTCGGCGATTTGGTGCTGGTCAGCTCCCCCAAGAACATGGACTTACCCAAAAACCTCACCCCAAAATTCAACAAGAGGTATTATGGGCCATACAGAGTAATTACCCAACTCAACTACGTCACTTACAAGATCCAGCTGAATGTATTAATCCATGATGCATTCCATGTTCAACTACTTTGGCCCTTCCATGCAGATACCTGATTCGGGCGACAACGGCCACTTCCAGCACAACTTGCTCAACTTTCCTTCGAGCCAGAGATCAGTCTGGAGACGCGCTTCATTGGAAAAAACCCAAATTTTCACATCAAATGGAAGAATCGACCTATGAAAGAAGCTTCATGGGTGGCAGAACCACTGGTCATCAAACATGCTCGTAAGCTTCTACTCCAATTCTACAACGAGTGAGAAAATCCTTATTTGTATCATCTACCATTACCCCAAGAGTGATCATCTGCCTCACAAATTGTAAGCGAGAAGTGGGCAGACAAAGTGTTATACCTCCATCAAAGTCCTTGGCTCCACATATGTAATCGAGTCAGTGGGCAATGCAAATTTAGGTATAGGTATGTCTATTTTCTGTTCAAATAAACAAAGACCTTATCTCACACTTGTATTGAGTTCATGGATAAGGCACTTAGCGGGTTTAGAAATTGATCTACTCACTAGGAGTGGATTAAGACCCCCGAATTTTGAGTCAACAAGTCCCACTCCCGCTCAATGAGGACATTGAGCTTCCTCCTGGGGGGGGGGGGGGGGGGGGGTTTGTATGAGGGAGGTCAAGCGCACAAACATTGTAACCAACTTTTTCATATCGCATTGCATGGGTGTTTCTCCCTCCACCTTGGCCTTGCACCTACATAACACGAGTATCATTTCTTGCAATCACAAAGCTTTCTTGCAATCTACTTTCTTTCTAAGCAAAGTGCCTTCTTGTAAGCTAAGGTGAGGAAAGACCGTGGGGGATCACAGTGAGAACCGTGGGTGACGAACGCAAAGTGGAAAGTTAGCAACACTAATAGTGACACAAATAGCGACGCCCGTCTGAGAAAAAAGTCTTGAAAACCCAAGCGTTGTCGTATTGCTGCGCATTCGAGGTGTGAAAACCACCCAAAAGTTGTGCATGAGATTTGTTACTTTGTACATACTTAGTTGTTATGTTTGCTCTTTCATTCTATGCCGAAGATGGAGAAGAATAAGGAATTTGGTAGACTGGTAACTTGAGATGCAATCTCATGGGCTACACTTATTTCAAGATATGCCGATTATGGAACTTTGCGAGGGAGGAGAGTTGTTGGATCGCATTCTCTCACGGGGCGGAAGATACTCTGAGGAGGATGCAAAGGTTATTGTGGTGCAAATTTTGAACATAGTATCCTTCTGCCACTTGCAAGATGTTGTTCATCGGGGTCTGAAGCCAGAGAATTTTCTTTTCACAACGAAGGATGAAGCTGCATCAATGAAGGCTATTGATTTTGGTCAATCGGTTTTTGTCAAGCCAGAGGAGAGACTTAATGACATCATGGGAAGTGCCTACTATGTTGCACCTCATACAGCACAGAGGCTGATGTTTGGGAGCATTGGAGTTATTACTTATATTCTTCTTTGTGGAAGTCGGCTTTTTTAGGGGGCTTGCACTGAGTCGGGGATATTTCGGGCTGTAGAGAGCTTTATGGGCTGTTTTTTGCTTTTTTGGAGGACCTTAGCTTGGAATGGGGCTTAATCAGAAAATAGGAAAATGACGAAAAGGGAGGATCAATGCTTGATGGAGAGAAGGAATGAAAAGGGAAGAGGGGAGTCGACACGCGGGGGGGAAAGACATCGAATCATGCCTGGCTGAAGGCGAAGGAGGAACCGAAGCAAGAGAGTAGTGAGAAGAAAAAGACGAAGATGAAGCAAAATAGCAAAGCTCCGTCGGCAATTCCAAGAGAATGTTTTGAGCCACCTTGGAGCTTGTATATTTGTGCGATCAACTTCTACGAGATTTGTGCGATCATAGAAGGAGACGGGAGAAAGAAAGCGGCAGTCTTTTTGGTTTTTGCCGCAGGCAGCGGAGCGAGCCCGAATTGCATGTTTCAAGCTTTATTAGGGAAATTCACTTGTCAGGTGAAGGACGTCTGGAGCTGCTGAAGGAGACGAAATTGACGAAGAGACGATCAATGAGCTCTTCAGAAGATGAAGAAGGAGTGTTGCGAAAACAGTGGACGGAGCTAAAAAGGGACTTCGACGAGTGCGGGACAAGCCTTGAAGACGATCCTTAATAAGCTACAAAAATTCAACGATTGTTGTGGTGCAAAGGACCGACAAAATCACAAGAAGGTGAAGGTGACGACTATACTGCAGATAATTCTCATCAGCGGCGCGTAGCAGAGATGAGTATGATACGGAGTCCGGACGATGAAGACAAAGATCTACTGATCAAGAAGGAAGACCTGAAAACTGCAACGATGACAACGGCGTTACGGATATGCTCAGACGACGAGAAGACAACCAACGGGCTCTACATATGATTTATTTTCCGTTGTTACTTCATATTGGAGGACATCCCGGTGATTGACGTATCACCTTTCCCGATAGCACCTCCAGCATGTTTGCCTCTGATGTGTCTTGACTTGCACATGTTTGCCTCTGATGTGTCTCGACTTGCACTCGATAAAAGGGAGGAGCTGCCTTTTACCTGCTTCCCACTATAGAGAAGCTATGAAATAAATTCTGAAAGATTGAGGATCCCCGAAAGATCTGGTGCTCATACCGAAACTCCACGTGATTGTAAGGCTAGCCTGCATATATAGTCGCTGTCGGTGTCATATTACGTTGCCTTGGATTTCATGTACTCTGTCATGAAGCTATGGAAGTTGAAAGATGTTGTTAATATCATGCTTTAACTTCATATGAGACAAATACTATACTGAGTAAGGAGGGACAAATTCTGAATTACATTGCTAAGGGTGCCACCCCACCGCCATTCTTTGAGACAATTGCAACGAATGGATGCTCTTCTTCTTTATGACTTAAGGTCAAGGATCTACAAATGCTGCAGAATTAAATTAAGAGGCCTAAAATCAGTTGAAGTCATCCTGTATTTTGCAAACTTCATGATAGAAATATGAATACTATTTGACATCATTTTTCTCATTTTTCTTATTCACCTGTTTGATCTTCTATTCTAGAATTTATCAAGGACTTCTGTGGTTGCGACATTGCTTTCACAAACCCTTCGACATCTTTGGTGAACCCGACGTGAAAGCGTCGCAGAAATTTCAGGATGGGAGATACTTCAGCCTCTATTTCAGCTTCCTCTACAACTCTAGCTGCCTCTACTTCAGCTCCATCAATGACTGCTGCGTCAAGTACTTCAACGGAGGATCTAAAACAGATTTTGCAGAATATGTCCATGTATATGCAGCTCCAAAATCAGCAAACACAAATGTATATGCAGCAGCAACAACAATTGCATCAACAACAGTTGTCTCAGCAAAGGCAACTCTATTCGGAGCAAGAGAATGCAAACAGCGCGACTAAGGCTATTGAAGCAGTTGAGAGTGAGAAGAAGCTATTTGACGGGCGTAATGTTTCAGCATATTTGAAGACATATGAGATCAAGATGGGGTTTTTTGGAGTTCCTGCTGGACTTATGAGTAAGTACTTCCTTCGTCTTGTCACACCTGCTTTGAGGACAAAAGTGACTTATCTTTTTATTCAAAATACACATTGGCAAGATTTTAAGAAGGCCTTGAAAGAAGAATACTTCCTTGACGACTTTGGTATGGCTACTCGACGGTCATTCCGAGAGTGGGTCTACATGCCAAACAAAGGTCTTGCTGCTTCGGAGTTGATTCGAGAATTTGAAGAGAGGTATAGTCAGCTTGATGCCATTGAACAAAGAGCATTGGATGTTGAAAAAGTTGAGCTTTTCTTGCAAGCTGCAGATCCTGCTCTTCAAGAAGAATTGGGTGAGCTTCTTGAAGATCGCACGAAGCCTATGGGTCTTAAAACTGATTGGCAGGATGCTCAGGATGCAGTCTCGACTTTGACCAAGAGGAGGATATGGAAGATTCGCCTACAGAATGGTTCCATGACACCTACACCATCATCTGCTCCTATGCCTACATCTATCCCTGTTATTTCTTCACCTCCTCAGCCAGTTTCTTGGCCTATGCCAGTGCCTACTGTTTCTACTCCACCTATTCCTCCTATTCCACGACCGATGCCTACACCTTCTGCTCCAAAACCATCCGCTCCATCGGTGCCTACTTCTCTTGATGACATAATCAAAGGTATCACAGATTTGACACTTGAGTCAGTCAAAGCGGAGTTGGTGGGTAAGTTGAAGGAGCAGTTTGCTTCGACTGCGCCTGCTACTTCTTCTAGTGCTCCTATTGCACCTAGGAGTGCTCCTAGTGCACCTAGGAGAGATCGGAGATGTATTTGGTGTGATAGTACGGAGCATCAGCATTGCAGGGATTGTGACTCTTTCCAAGATGCAAGGAGGCAGAATTTGGTATATTGGGGGCAAGATGGTAAGATTTGGTTGACTGAGACAGGAGCTCCACTTGCTACCAACTTTGGTAAAGGTGGAATGAAGAAGTTAGTGGAGGACATGGCTGCGCGTACTTCTTATGTGACAGCTAGAGGTGATGCTTCTGCATATGGAGTACAGATTGAGAAGGGATCAGAGACTCAGTCCGCACTATGGACTTATGCTATGGAGACTGCAAACAAGGGGAAAATTCAGCAAACTATTTTGACTAGTGCAGGCTCTAGCATCAGATCAGAGACAGGTTGGGACTCGCCTGTTGACAGGTATTCTATTTATGCTTATTTGGCTAAATCTCATGGTGCAGATGTATTTGTTGAGGAGAAGCGTAAGAGGGATGAAGAAAATCCAAGTGCAGCTAAGAAGACTAGAGGGGGTGAGTTTGTTACTCCACCTACTGCAGGACCGTCTTCAAGACCAGGGCCAGTTCGACAGATGGAGGATGCTCAAAAGAGGGAAAAGAGGCAAGAGCCTAGAGAGAGAAAGCAGCCAGGATTCAGATTGATGTCCGATATTGAGACATCTACAGACATGAAGAAAATCTTTAATGATAAGATACTTGGCAGTGAGGTGACTTTCACTATTTCTGAGATTTTGGGCATCTCAAAAAGAGAGTTTCAGGATCAGTTTCAGGAGGTCCTGAAGAGGAAAAGACATGCATTGTCTACCACTGATGCACAGGGAGTTTTGATTGGAGAGTTGGATGAGGATGATGATGAGGTTATGGTTGATAATGCTTCTGTTTTGCCACAGGTAGAGAAGAGGGTTCAGCCTATGCATTATGCTGAAATTGATGAGCCTGTTTTGATACCGTGTAGTCACTTTTCGCGGAGCCATTGGGCTAGGGCAACTACAGAGATGATGGTAAAGATTGGAGAGAAACAGGTGCCTTATGTTGCATTGGTTGATCATGGTTCAGAGATTAATCTCATTATTCGTGGAGTTTATGAGAGTAACAGATGGCCTATGGATGTAGAGCATGGGTGGCGTATGAGAGCCGCCAATAACACTGCAGGTGATTTATATGCTGCTTGCCCTAGTGTCAGGGTTTCTATTGGTGATGTAGAGGAGGATTTTCATTTCTTTGTGCAGGATTCATGCTCTTATCCTATAATTCTTGGACAGCCATTCATTACAGAGATGCGCATGGAGACAAAGGTCATGGATGATGGATCTGCTTATGCACGGATTCACAGTAAAGATGGTATGAGAGCAGTTCAGTTTATGACTGTATGTGTGAATCATGTTAGAAACAGGGATACTCTCAGAGATGCACCCTTACCCACTGTGAGGGATTCGGGTTTTCATTAGGTACCGCCGTTTCGCGAGACGACGGTGGTACAGAGGAGAGGAGATTGGAGTTCTCGCCTCCTGGCAGCAGTGTTTTCTCCTCCGGTTATGTTGGGATTTCAGCAAACAGTTCGATGAGCTATCAGAAGACTTCTAGAATGTCTAGAGCTGCCAGGCAGTATATATGCAGGAAGGAGAAATTTTTGAAAAATGTAGGAATTTTGGAGGATGATGAGCACATAGATGGTATGTATGACAGTGTGATTTGTGCAGATACGATGACAGAGATGAGAGATATGCTGAAAACTGATATGCTGAATTGTCATGGTAATGTATTAGTGCAGTCCCTGGACATGTTTCATGAAATTGCAGATTTTGTGTCACAGATTGAGTCAGAGGCTGAGGTAACTCAGCAAAGAGTATTGAGTGCTGAAGAAATTCAGCAAACAGAGTTTCCAGCTGGTTATGATCAGCTTTCAGAGAGACAGAGGGCTGAAAATTTTCAGCCAACAGAGTTTACTGCTGAAATATTTCAGCATTCAGAGTTTGGGGCTGTTCCTATGCAGTCCATAGAGCAAAGGGCTGAGAATATTCAGCCATTGGAGTGCAGAATTGCTGATTTACAGCAAGGTTTATGTAATGCAGAAGAGCATAATGAAGCCAGGGTTGACACGAAATACAAAACTGTGGATAAGAAGGTGAAGCCGGTTGCTGTACCGCTTCCACCTGACAGTGATCAGCAAATAGAGAGGGCTGCTAAATAGCAGATTTTGAGGAATCCGGAGCATATTGGTCATAAATTTTCAGCAGAGACACTTGCTGAATTGAAAATTGGAAATGGTGATTTCTTGTTACCCATGGAGAAGCAATGCTTTCAGGAGATGCTTGAGCGTCATGGAAGGGGATTTGCTTTTGTCCCACATGAGATTGGATGTGTGAATCCTGATATTGTTGCTCCTATGGTTATTTTTACTATTCCTCATATTCCATGGAATCTCCGACCTATTCCAGTGCCTAAAGCACACTTGCCAAAGCTGATTGATTTATTGAATGAGAAAATCAGGATGGGAATCCTTGAGCCTTCATCTGCACCATACTCAAACAGGTGGTTTACAGTTCCAAAGAAGAATGGTACTCTTCGATTTATTCAGGACATGCAGCCAGTGAACAGAGTTACTATCAGGAATGTTGGTATTGGTCTAGTTGTGGATGAGTTTGCAGAGGCATTTGCTGGACGTGCCATCTATTCTTTGGGTGATTTGTATTCAGGTTATGATCAGTTTCAGCTGGCTTTGGAAAGCAGGGACATAACCACCATGAGAACTCCTATTGGGCTTGTCAGGATGTGTACCTTGCCTCAAGGTGCCACTAATTCTGTTGCGCATATGATGAATGCCATGCATAAGGTTCTTCGTGATTACATACCTCAGCTTACTATGCCTTTCTTGGATGATGTGCCCATTAAGGGGTGTGCAGAAGAAGAGAAGAATGAGAGCCTAAATGAGCAGGGATGCAGATACTTTGTGGCTGATCATATTTCAGCATGTGAGAAGATTTTGGCCAGGTTAGAAGAAGTGAACTTGACACTTTCAGGGCAAAAATCTGTTTTTGGAGTGAATGAGGTTGTCATTGTTGGGCATATGTGTGGATATTATGGCAGGAAACCCTCACCTGATAAGGTGAATGCTATAGGCAAGATTGCAGAGTATTGTTCTACCACTTCTGAGGTACGGAGATTCATTGGTGCTTGTGTGTTTTATATGATTTGGATACCTCATTTTGCACACATTGCAGATTGTTTGTATCAGCTGCTTCGAAAGGGGCAGAAATTTTATTGGGATGAGAGTCACACTAAAGCCATGCGGAAATTGAAGAAGTTATTGCAGAATGCTCCTACTCTCAGGAAAGCGAATTATAATTGTGATAGGCCTATTGTATTGACAGTTGACACTAGTCCAATTGGCATAGGTTGGGCTGTGGGTCAAGATGATGCAGATGGAAATAGGTATGCTATTCGGTTTGGGGCGAAAGTCCTAAACAAGAGACAGAGGAGATATCCGCAAATCAAGAGGGAGTTATTGGGGATTGTCACGGCTCTCAAATGTGACAAGGAGTACTTTATTGGAGCTTCAGTAATGGTAGAGACAGATTGCTTGCCATTGATTGGTATGATTACGAGTTGTTCTACTCCGGATATAGCTATGTTGAGATGGATTGCATACGTCAAGTCATTAAATCCGGAATTTAAACACATAGCAGGGAAGGATAATCCAGTGGCAGATATGTTGTCTAGAGCCAGATATGATGATGAGGAGACTCTACTTGCAGAAGAGGATGATGCAGAAATTTCAGCCACTATGGTTGATCATGTTTGTCATGTTTATGATATTGTGGCTTTCACAGAAGAGCTCTATGTTGGAGATTGGTTGCAGATTGGCAGGTACCTTAGTACACTAAGCAAAAGAGATGAATGGACAGATGAAGAGTTCAAGAAGATCAGAAGGAAAGCCTATGGTTATTTTCTCAAGGACGGATTTCTTTGGAAGCATCCGAAGAAAAGAGGCGGATTACCTTTGCGGGTTGTCTGCGATAGAGAGACGCAGTTACAGGTGATGAGGGAGTTTCATGAGAGTCCTTGGGCTGGTCATAGAGGAGTATGGGCTACTTATGAGAAAATCAGGGAGAAATATTGGTGGAAAGGCATGTATAGAGATGTTTCTCACTTTGTTGAGACTTGCAGAGACTGCCAGATGTATTCAGTAGTGCGCCATAGAGATGAGCTTCATCTGACCTATCCACTATGCATTCATTATAAGTGGGTAGTTGATTTGGTTACCATGCCTATAGGTCTATGGCAGATGAGATACATTGTTTTGGCTAGAGAGGATCTTACCAATCATGTTGAGGGCAGATCTTTGGGAACGAAGACCACTAGTGCAGTGTGTAAGTTCTTATTGGAGGAAATTTTCTGCAGGTATGGTTGTGTGGGTAAGATCACTGCGGATCGTGGTGAATTGGATGCAGATGAAGCTAGGGAGTTTTTCTCTCAGCTAGGAATCAAATTGGCTCTAACCACAGCATACAATCCAGAGGGAAATGGGAAGAGTGAAAGAGGGCATCCGCCAATAGTAAAAGCATTAGCCAAAGCATGCAGAGGATGGATTGGAGAATGGCCAAGACTTTTACCATTTGCTTTATGGGCTGATCGTACAACTCATAGTGTTACCACAGGATATATGCCTGTAGAGTTGATGTATGGTCAGAAACCTGTTATGCCGATTGAGACTTGTGCTTTGACTTGGTCAGTTTTACCTTGGCAGGAGGATTTGACGAGAGAGGAGCTCTTAGCTCTTCGGATTCGACAGTTGGAGAGGAGACCTGAGGATATTCAGCTAGCTATTGAGAGGTTGAAAGTTGCTAGACTAAGGAACAAGGACAGGTTTGATAGCAGGCATCGCTTGTGGCCTAGAGCAATAGAAGAGGGAGATTGGGTATTGGTCTTTGATAGCAGCCTTGAAAATCAGCATACTGCACTTCGGAAGATGGTGAAAAGATGGTTTGGGCCATACATAGTCAGACATGTCTTTGATAATGCAACATATGAGCTGACTGAATTGGATGGGACAGTGCTTAGAGTGCCTATTGCTGGAAAAAGAATCAAGATTTTCAAGAAAAGAGATGATGAGGATTATGCATTGGAAGAATTTTCAAGAGAAGAGCAACGACAAGAAACTCCAATGGAAGAGACAGATGATATGGCTGATAATCTTGTTGATCTACCGGAAATGCATAACGAAGAGATTGATTTGTTTGTGGATCTTGATGATAATGATCATGGGTAGTTGGCCCATCCGGAGGATGCGCAGGATTAGAGGGGGTGGATGTCGTATTGCTGCGCATTCGAGGTGTGAAAACCACCCAAAAGTTGTGCATGAGATTTGTTACTTTGTACATACTTAGTTGTTATGTTTGCTCTTTCATTCTATGCTGAAGATGGAGAAGAATAAGGAATTTGGTAGACTGGTAACTTGAGATGCAATCTCATGGGCTACACTTATTTCAAGATATGCCGATTATGGAACTTTGCGAGGGAGGAGAGTTGTTGGATCGCATTCTCTCACGGGGCGGAAGATACTCTGAGGAGGATGCAAAGGTTATTGTGGTGCAAATTTTGAACATAGTATCCTTCTGCCACTTGCAAGGTGTTGTTCATCGGGGTCTGAAGCCAGAGAATTTTCTTTTCACAATGAAGGATGAAGCTGCATCAATGAAGGCTATTGATTTTGGTCAATCGGTTTTTGTCAAGCCAGAGGAGAGACTTAATGACATCATGGGAAGTGCCTACTATGTTGCACCTCATACAGCACAGAGGCTGATGTTTGGGAGCATTGGAGTTATTACTTATATTCTTCTTTGTGGAAGTCGGCTTTTTTAGGGGGCTTGCACTGAGTCGGGGATATTTCGGGCTGTAGAGAGCTTTATGGGCTGTTTTTTGCTTTTTCGGAGGACCTTAGCTTGGAATGGGGCTTA
This sequence comes from Lygodium microphyllum, assembly GCF_053477565.2. Lineage (NCBI taxonomy): Eukaryota > Viridiplantae > Streptophyta > Polypodiopsida > Schizaeales > Lygodiaceae > Lygodium > Lygodium microphyllum. The sequence continues at coordinate 23,239,020 of NC_141152.1, read as the reverse complement.
ATCAGAAAATAGGAAAATGACGAAAAGGGAGGATCAATGCTTGATGGAGAGAAGGAATGAAAAGGGAAGAGGGGAGTCGACACGCGGGGGGGAAAGACATCGAATCATGACTGGCTGAAGGCGAAGGAGGAACCGAAGCAGGAGAGTAGTGAGAAGAAAAAGACGAAGACGAAGCAAAATAGCAAAGCTCCGTCGGCAGTTCCAGGAGAATGTTTTGAGCCACCTTGGAGCTTGTATATTTGTGTGATCAACTTCTACGAGATTTGTGCGATCATAGAAGGAGACGGGAGAAAGAAAGCGGCAGTCTTTTTGGTTTTTGCCGCAGGCAGCGGAGCGAGCCCGAATTGCATGTTTCAAGCTTTATTAGGGAAATTCACTTGTCAGGTGAAGGACGTCTGGAGCTGCTGAAGGAGACGAAATTGACGAAGAGACGATCAACGAGCTCTTCAGAAGATGAAGAAGGAGTGTTGCGAAAACAGTGGACGGAGCTAAAAAGGGACTTCGACGAGTGCGGGACAAGCCTTGAAGACGATCCTTAATAAGCTACAAAAATTCAACGATTGTTGTGGTGCAAAGGACCGACAAAATCACAAGAAGGTGAAGGTGAGACTATACTGCAGATAATTCTCATCAGCGGCGCGTAGCAGAGATGAGTATGATACGGAGTCCGGACGATGAAGACAAAGATCTGCTGATCAAGAAGGAAGACCTGAAAACTGCAACGATGACAACGGCATTACGGATATGCTCAGACGACGAGAAGACAACCAACGGGCTCTACATATGATTTATTTTCCGTTGTTACTTCATATTGGAGGACATCCCGGTGATTGACGTATCACCTTTCCCGATAGCACCTCCAGCATGTTTGCCTCTGATGTGTCTCGACTTGCACATGTTTGCCTCTGATGTGTCTCGACTTGCACTCGATAAAAGGGAGGAGCTGCCTTTTACCTGCTTCCCACTATAGAGAAGCTATGAAATAAATTCTGAAAGATTGAGGATCCCCGAAAGCTCTGGTGCTCATACCGAAACTCCACGTGATTGTAAGGCTAGCCTGCATATATAGTCGCTGTCGGTGTCATATTACGTTGCCTTGGATTTCATGTACTCTGTCATGAAGCTATGGAAGTTGAAAGATGTTGTTAATATCATGCTTTAACTTCATATGAGACAAATACTATACTGAGTAAGGAGGAACAAATTCTGAATTACATTGCTAAGGGTGCCACCCCACCGCCATTCTTTGAGACAATTGCAACGAATGGAGGCTCTTCTTCTTTATGACTTAAGGTCAAGGATCTACAAATGCTGCAGAATTAAATTAAGAGGCCTAAAATCAGTTGAAGTCATCCTGTATTTTGCAAACTTCATGATAGAAATATGAATACTATTTGACATCATTTTTCTCATTTTTCTTATTCACCTGTTTGATCTTCTATTCTGGAATTTATCAAGGACTTCTGTGGTTACGACATTGCTTTCACAAACCCTTCGACAGCGTGACCTTTTTCAAGAAAACATTTGTGAGAAAGAATGAAAGAGAGAGGGAGAGAGCTTAAAGCTTTGAGAGGGAGAGAGAGAGAGAGAGGGAGCTCATCACCATCATCATTGCCATCGCAGCTATACACAAAGAAGAAAGAAAAGTGTTCAAGGGAGAAGGGAGGGAAGGTGCGAAGAGAAGGTACAAAGGGTTTCATCTTCAAGCCTTTGAGGTAGGTACATTGCCTCTTCTTGCTTTATTTTTATGTTCTCTTGTTTTCTTTTTTTGTTTTTCTTTGCAAAGAGATACATGGAAAGAGAGGGAGGGAGGAAGGGAGGGAGAAGAATGAAGGGAGATGAAGAGAGAAAGAGGGAGAGAAAGGAAACAAAGAGAAAGAGGAAGAGAGAAATGAGAGATGAAGGGAGGGAGAGAGGAGGATGAGTGAGAGAAACAATGAGAGAGAGAGAGGGGGAGAAACAATGAGAGATGAAACAAAGAAAGGAAAATAGAGAGAGAAAGAGAGGGGGAGAGAAACAGAGAGAGGGAGAGGGAAGGAAGAGAGGAGAAGGAGGTAGAAAAGAAGGGTGAGGTAAAGAGAGGAAGGAGAGTGAAAAGGAGAGAGAGAGAGAGAGAGAGGGAGAAAGAGAGATAGAGAGAAAAAATAGAGAGCGAAAGAGAGGGAGAGAGAAATAGGAAAACAATGAGAGAATGAGAGAGAAGGTTAAGAAAGAAAAGTAAAGGGACAGGGGGGAGAGAGAGATAAAGAGAGGTGGGATGGCATTTCTTTCAATATCTTTGTTTTTTAAGATTTTTATTTTCTCTCTTTGATTGTCTTTGCAATGAGATGAGTTGAGTGAGAGTGGGGAGGGAAGGAGGGAGAGAAATAGAGAGAAGAAGGGAGGGGAAGGAAAAGAGAGATGGAGAAAAGTATCGAAACCCGAGTATGGTATTTTATAGGTTTATAAACAAGCAAGAGAGAGAGAGAGAGAGAGAGAGAGAGAGAGGTTTCTGCCACTGCCACCATCCACGAAGAGGGAGGAGACAAGTGTAAAGGAGAAGGAAGGAACTCGCGAAGGAGAAAAAAAAGGAGAGAAGTATGAAGGGATTCTTCTTCATGCTTTGAGGTAAGTGGATTATCTCTTCTCTCTTTGTTTTTCTCTTTTCTTTACTTCTCTCTTTCTTTTTGTTGATGAAGAGTGTATAGAGAGAAGAAGTGAGAGAGATCAACGTCCGCAAGGGAGATCGAGAGAGAGAGAGAGAGAGAGAGAGAGAGAGAGGCCATTGCCACCGTCAATCCACCACAAAAAGAGAGGGGACAACTACAAAGAAGAAGGAGGGAACCCATGAAGGAGAAGAAGAAGAAGGAGAGAAGCACGAAAGGATTCTTCTTCAAGCTTTGAGGTAAGTGCATTCTCTCTTCTCTCTTTGTTTTTCTCTTTTCTTTACTTCTCTCTTTCTTTTTGTTGATGAAGAGATGTATAGAGAGAAGGGAGACAGATCAACACAAGGGAGATTGTGTGTGTGTGTGTGTGTGTGTGTGAGAGAGAGAGAGAGAGAGAGAGAGAGAGAGAGAGAGAGAGAGAGGTTGCCAGTGCTACTACCATTGCCACCACATCCACTAAAAGAGAGGGGACAACTACAAAGGAGAAGGAGGGAACCCGTGAAGGAGAAGAAGAAGGAGAGAAGCACAAAAGGATTATTTAGACGCTAAACTTTGAACCAGGGGTATGTATGCCTTTTTTTTCCCAAAAAAAAAGTTTGGGCTCTTGGACACCTAATGAGTGCACATGTGAAGTTTCGTTGCATTTCGATAAAATGTTATGGATTTACGATCACACGATGGACAGTGTGTATGAAGCTGCATTAACCTGGTTTTGGGATTTAAATGGGTTAAAAGTTTATTCTTCTTCTCATTTTCACATCTTACTTTCTTTGCTTTCTTCATTCTCACACCACCAACCTCTGTCTCTTCTCCATCTTTCCCTCCTCAAGTTTGCATGGCAAGCACCAAGCAAGCATGTCCTCATTTCTCGGCCATGGGAAGGCCTCACGCCAAAGCCTGCCACCTGGAGCACAAGGTGGAGCCTCCTCTAGTGTAGCAATAGGTGCTCCCCATAGAGCATAACGACCACCAGAGAAGAAGAGGAGATGGAAACTAGGCACTATCGCCCTTCAGGAGATAAGGAGAATCCAGCGTGGATACGAGCTTCTCATCCCAAAAAGATCTTTTCATAAGGTTGTTCGGAAAGTCATGCAAGACTTGGAGCTGAAAGGGATGGAAAGATTTTGGGCATGAGTGTGGGATGGCCCACCAGTAGAAAGGTAGACTGCTATAGCTATGATGGTAGAAAGAAGAGCCTACATGATGTACTACATGTACCTTCTATTACCAAGAATCTATTGTTGGTTGGACAGATGGCAAAACAGAATTTGCAAGAATCTACTGTCGGTTGGATAGATGATTTCAACTGATACACATGGCTGTACATTCGGAATTACAAGGATGAGGTACTCGATGTCTTTAAGAAAATGGGTTTATAAAGAGAAATGCAAGTCAGATGGTTCGTTGGAAAGGTATAAAGCTCAACTTGTTGCAAAGGGATATGCATAGCAATACGGCCTAGATTTTGAGGAGACTTTCAGCTCAGTTGCCAAGATGGAAATGGTGAGAATAGTCATTGCATTAGTGGCTTCTAAGGGCTAAAAATTATGGTAGATGGATGTCAAAAATGCATTCCTGAATGGTGACTTGCTTGAAGAGGTATATATGGAGCAGTGTGAGGGTTATGTACACAACCTGAGGTATATATATATGGATGCTGGCTAGCAACCCCATCTATCATACTAGATCCAAACACATAGAGGTTCATTACAATTTCATCAGAGAAATGGTACTTGTAGGATAGATTGATCTACTTCATGTGAAGACAGAAGACTAGGTAGCAAATATATTTACCAAATCACTTGGTAAAGAGAAATTTGTCGTTTCAGGGATCTACTTGGAGTACATCAACTAGTGTGAGCTCAAGAAATGGAGTTTGAGAAGGGGGAGGATGAGCTTGATTCTTTTGATCTTAAAACACCTCCATCCATTGAGATTGAGGGTGAAGACAAGAAAGAAGAGATAGAAGATGACTTAGACATAGGTAAAAACAAGAAGGAAGAAGTAGAGCTTAGAGACACTACTACTCCTTATATAAGTGTTTCTGGCTCCAACACCATGGTATAACTCTTACAAATGTCCAAATGCTCTCCCAAAAAGACTTGAAAAAGTTTGGAATAAGCTGGAGTGAGTAGAAGATCAAAGGGACTTATTCATATCTCAGGGTCCTGACTATAATGACAGCTTGAAGTGAAGCTCTTCTTCTTGGGCTTAACAAGTGATAAAAAAGCTCCTTGAGTAATACTTTTTTGAATTGATTATATCTAGCTTTTGCAATCACAAGTTCTTTTTCTTCTTGGGCCTAAGCAAGTGATGAAAAATCTCATAGAGAAATACATTTTTGAATTGATTATATCTAGGCGCTTTTGCAATCAAAGGATTCAGTTTTTTTTTGAAAATTTGATACATAATTTTTAGACATTAGGTGTAGGTGACATTGGCAAATGAAATATGCAAGAATATTTAGTGTATATAGCTAGAAGGGTGGCAGGGATGCATGCCCTGCTACCTAATTTTTTTCCCCTCTATAACCGTCGCTATTTGCGTCGAAAATTTACTCTGCAAACAACTGACGCTATTAGCATCTCTATTAGCGCTGCTATTAGCATCACTATTTGCATCGCTATTAGCATCACTATTTGCATCGCTAACCTAATTAGCGACGCTAATAGGGACACAAAGAGTGATGCTAATAGAGATGCAAATACCGATGCTAATAGTGACAAATCGATCGCGTCGCTAATAGCGATGCGAATAGCAATGACGGGGGTGATTTTTTCCATAAATCAGTTAGCCAAATCCATAAATCAGTATCTTCAAATCTTTTCAGCTTTCTTGAACCATATCAACTCATACTACATAACACCAAAGACTACCCCAAGCAAACCACGTCCTAGAAAAAATTGAGCATGACCTACCCACACATGCGACTGATAGTTTAATGAGATGCAAAAAAACAAGGCACCTTGATCCTCGTATATCAAGCAAGAAAATAAAAAGAAGTATATACACCATAGTCCAAACTACATCAATGTGACCATCAAAATAAAAAAAATACCACAAACTACACCACACTTAACACAAATGAACCAAGAATAGACTTCACTTGATAATACGAACTGAGTAGTAAGAGACTACGCCACCTTCATTCCAACGTAGCACATTCATTGATTAGATGATGGAAGTAGAGTGAAGGTGGATTTAGATTTAATGGTAGGTAAATTCTACCACTTACTAGAAATGAGTGAATTCTTAATTAGGCGATCAACCTTAAAAATAAAAGCACAATTGATTTTATCATTAAAGGAAAATTATTATGTGTTAACAATGCATTAAGAAAACCCCACACTTCGAACCCAACTCTAAAGTATCTATATGCATTTTCATTCTTACAAATTATTGTGTGTGGAGCACTTTTTTTGCTAGCACATGCAAGAGTGACAACAAGTTCATTTTATTAAAATTACAATGTGCATGTTTAGTACATAAAGTGCATGTAATGTGAATGGTGGGCTTATTTTATTTTATTTAAATTGATGTGTGTTGAGCATGGATGCACTTGAAAAGGGTGATTAACTGGTTGCTTTTAACATTAAATTTGGTTTGTGGTGAACCAACAAGAAAATAAAAGTTTAATACCTAAATGATGGTGTTTGAATGCATCCTAATCTGAATGAGCACACCAAAAAATGAACTCGTGGAGAGAAAATCACTGCCACGAAGCAATCCATAAGATAATTCCACCAAGACGAAAATTTATAGCATGAGAAAAAATACCAAAAATACCACATGCAATTTTTAAAAGGTAAAATTTAAATATTATTTTCTATTTTTTATTTGATTTTTCTTTGAGAATGGGTCATGGAATATTTTTTGAAAATGTTCAAATTTTAAGGGAAATTTCTATATATTTTTTAAGTAATTTTAGAGTATTTTTAATGAAAATTTTAAGTTTTTATTATTTTTAAAATTTTTATTTGTAATTTTTATCTTGTATTTTTGAATGAAAATTTTAGTGAATTTTTGGATTTTCCTTGAAATTTTTTGAAGATTTTCAAATTTTATTTGAATTTTTAGTATTTATTTAGATTTTTTTTGTGTTTTAGATATTTAAGCAATTTAGTTTTTTAGTGTTTTAGATTTTAAAGCAATTCAAAAATACAAAAAGGTGTGTACCATGATCTACTACACTGTGCACAAATAGCAGTAGCTCCACGGCATAACTAAGATGCAACGCATGTCCTCACGTGTGAACAACAACTTAAATAGCACACACAATAATTCAATAAAAACTCATTGCATACGAGCAACTCGTTAAGGAATGAAAATCAAAGCACACACATGTCTTAGAATGAGATTATGTACCCACGTGATAGGGGGTTGGGTGGGAAGAGGAGGAAAAATGCTTATTAGGGGGTTGGGTGGGAAGGGGGGCAATGGGGGTGGGGAAGGGTGGTGGTGGGTAGGGAGGTGGTGGTGGGGGAAGAGGAGGAGAGGAAGGGACGTGTGCTAGAGGGAGGAAGGGTAGGAAAGGGGAGGAAGGGTGGGAAAATGAAGAAGGGACGGAGGAGGAAGAGGAGGAAGAGAAGGAGGAGAAGAAGGCATAGGAGGGACAGAGTGAGGTGGCTACTAGGGAAGGCCAACGAGAGATGGCGTGGAGTAGGCCATGGGAGGCAATGCACAAGAGGAAGGGAGAAGGGGGAGGTGGTCGCAAGGAAGGGCTGACATCAAGGGGCGTGGCAACACGCATGGCGGCGACGTTGGGTAGGAGTCCTGGGGGGTGATTGGGCACGAGGAGGGAGGGGAGAAGGTAGCAAGTGATGGGGAGCCAAAGGCAACAGGAGAGAGATGTGGAGGTGGTGAGGAAGAGAGGAAGGGTAATTGGTGGGGTAAGGGGGAGGAAGGTGGCAAGGAGAAAGACAAAGACGAGAAGAAGAAGAAGAAGAAGAAGAAGAAGAAGAAGAAGGACGAGGAGGACGAGGAGGACAAGGACGAGGACGAGGACGAGGAGGGGGTGGGGGAAGAGACAACCAATGGGTAGGAGGGATGTCAATTTTTTATATTTTTTATTATTTTTGTTTTGTTTGTTTAAATAAAGAAAAAGGCAAAACTCCTTGTCTCCCCCATCTCACATGCAAGCGCAGGGTGAGGTGAAAAAATTTGCAACACTATAAACAAATGTAAAGGGGACAACACGGGCGGGTTAGCCACAATATATCGAATCCAACGACATGCATCTTGAGGGAAAAATCAAGGGATTAGGCAGACGCATAGGGCCACGAGATGAAAATTTGACAGAAAAAATATTTCAAAAAGATCTAGGCCTCAGATTGACATGCAACAAAAAGAAAAAGTGGGCAAAATAACAAGAAGAACAAGATGGACAACATGAATGATACATTCGGTATGAAAACATGCATTCACATGGAGAAAATGTTAAAAATACACCGAAAAATGTGATAAAAACTTAATAATAGAAAATATGTTTGTCAGAACAGAGTGTAGGAAAAAGGAAAAATGTCTAGTTTGATTAGATGGCAAGGCTATCAAATCAAAACATAGATCCAATGAGAAACATGGGTGTCTTCATGGAGAAAAATGATAAAAATGCACACAAAAAGTAGAACCAAAATTAATTCGAGAAGATTCATCGATTGAAACAAAGGGTAACACAAAGAAAAATGACAGAGTACTGGTATTGATGAGCAAGGTTGTAGGTCAAAATGTGGTTTCAGTGTAAGAGGATACATTCTCATGAAAAAATGTTAAAAATGCATATGAAAGCACAATAAAAAATTTAAAACTTGAAATCAATGGGCTATAACAAAGGGGAGAAAAAAATGAAAAGTGTCTAGTTAATTACATGGCTTAAGGCTATCCAAGCAATACATTATCGTGAGATGAGAAGATAGTGCATTCACATGGGAAAATAGCAAAAAACACATAAGCAAAGACTTGCAAACATGCAAAAATGAATAATGTCCAATCTATGCATCGAAATGACGGGTTGTAAAAAGGAAAAATGTATGAGAGGAAAGATCAAGGCTATCAAGTCAAATTGTAGTTCTAGTGCGAGAAAGGCATATTCACATAAAAACACATCCAATCTATAAAAAAGTCATAAAAAATCAATAACTAAGTAATCATTGCTCAGGATAGAGGGAAGTAAAAGGAAAAAGTAATTATTCAAGCAGAGAAACATGGGTGTAAGGTCAGATTGTAGTTCTATTGAATGTAGGGGGCGTCCACATAGAAGAATGAGATAACAATGAAAAGGGATAAAGGTACAAGGAAAGACCCCAAGGATGAGGTAGAACAAGATGGTTGGGTGGGGAAGGGACCCCAACACAGTAAAGACAAAACATGACATCATTTAAGAATCATATAGTGGCGCATGCATAAGTATGTGTAGATGAAATGTGTAGGGAGGCATCTCCACACTTAAGATGTAACACACACACACACACACACACACACACACACAAGAGGTAGGGTTAGAAACGCTTGGCCCATTCAAATGGTACAAGGTAGATTGTCCTCGATACATTGGGGGTTGGAGGCGTTTGCAAGAGATACCATAGCTCGCCATAGTATTCATCCAACATAGTAGGGACCATGTAGTAGTATCCAAGGAGGTAGCATCATTGATGGTGGATTATTAAGTTGATGATAATGATGAATATAGTACCTCAGCTCAACAATCCCTCATGTCAAGATTATAGATCAGTCTCTTACCCCCATGGCTTAAGTGACTCAAGGAGGAAGGAAGGAGAATCTATATCTCACACCTGGTTGAGAAATCAACAAGGAGAATGGCACAAAGGGAGTATACCAACGTGAACAATTGATGGTGTATTAGTGTATCCCAGCCCATCTAGCATAAGTGCAAGAAGTCAAGCAAGTGATCCTTGTAGTGCAGTGCAAAAAGTAGAGTATTGATGGACCAAAAACCGGGCTGGCACTGGCTCATGCACTAGCCGTGCCTCATCACTACGCACAAGACAACCCCTCGGCCTCGCGGCCAGCAGCGTCTATCAAACTCTCTGCCTTCCTAAACATTGCATTTGTAATACGTTGTTTATAGTCCACTCTTCTCTCACCCACTACTCCTCGGAGGGAGTCCCTTACACATTGCCTAATGGCACAAAGCACAGACATAGGGCATCCTCCAACGGCTGAGTGCCGCCACCCCTCTGCGACTCTCCTACACCTTGGGGATTGGCCCCTCGATGCGTTGCTCAACATATAAACATTTCGCACAAAATCCACTCAAGGTACCATTTAATCGTATACAGGAATGTACCATTGTCCTTACTTCTCTTTTCCCTAGACCCCACGACTAGCCTATGGCTTAGGGTGCCCTGTCTCTCACTCAACGTGGGTCAATGTCCTAATGAAAATAATTGCTGTGCATCCAGGATTTCTGATACCTTTAAATATTTCCATGATTTATGCATATTGTGGATGCCAAGTGCTCAAACAATTATGAAATCGATATTGTGCACATGCGGAAAACATCCTTTCAATGATTTTCAACTACCGTTCTTATGCAGTGTTGCACGAACCTAGCACCAAGGGAACCCTCGTGCTACTAGGCCCTTATTTTATAATTATTCACCGACCTATATGGCATGCAAACAAAAATAGCAATCTTCTCATCATTTTACTCCACATTTAGACACATTTTAACCACTCTACCCTCCCATCGATCAAATGTTGCATTGTTGTATAGATTTATAGGGTATGTTGCCATCATTTTATGTGTAGAAAGCGGGGAAAACACACTAGAACAAGAAGGTGGGGTTGAACTGAGGCAAATCCTCATGCTTCAGTCCCCACAAACATTGCTCTGAATTTTCATTAATTTTCCGCACCCAAAATGCATTTTTCTCCTCTTTTTAGTGATTTTTCTCTATTTTCCTTGTATTTTTCCTTATTTTTTGCATTATTTTATTACCAAAAATTCAAAATAGGTTATGGGATGTGGCCCTTAGTTCCTTATTGCAGCAAAAATGAAAGTTTAGTTGGTGTTCCTATTCATTTTCCATTTTTATTCTCAAAACCATCATTTTCCCTTGATTTTGCATATTTTACATGTTTTAGTATATTATTTTGAGCCACAAGATGCATGTTTTTCTAATTTTTTTGATTATGATCAGTAAGTACTCATGGAAAACAGCAACATAAACAATCTTTAGCCCACATGAACAACATTTTATCAATCAAAAGCCATGAAATCTCAAATTTCCTTTGAAAAAATTGAATTACCGCTTATTTGTGTGTTTCGGGTTTCATGTCCATGGCTGCAAATCTGAAAATCAGCAGCACTTCATGTCCAGCACAATCACAAATCACCATTTCCAGCCCATGGAGCAATCCGATCCATGCCGGACAAGCCTCCATCATTCTTTCTTCTTCCTTCTTCTTCCCACATGAATTCCCCCTTAGAAGAGAGAGAGGGAGGAGAGAGAAAGACTAGATTTCTATCTCAGCATTCAGGCCATCAATTGAGGAGCGAAGGACGGCGATAAGATCCACAGACAGGAGGGAATGAATCCCCATAATCCATTAGGCAGGGTGTTTGTAACATCCATGATGCCCTCTCTCCATCCATGGCGAAAAAAACGGCGCCCTCTGTTGATCACGTTTTTTCATCCCTCTTCATTCTCTCTCCACGTTTTTTGCTTCATAAGGTGCATAAAATTTTTGGGGGGGGGGTCCAAACTCAAAAGGCATGCTCAAATTTGGCCTCCCAAGTGTCCACCTTTTCATATCTTGACCATTTTGTGGCCATTTCCCCGTCCGGACTCCGAATTGAGCTCTGAAAAATCCTAGGCGTCCGGCTTGGCATCCCACATTGGCCAGTAACTCTTTCCAACCTGCACGACTGTCTGAAAAATTATGAAAAATTAACAAGTGTCACTCGGGCACCTTTAAAGCACTTTGACGCTTAAAATCGTCCTAGATCGAGCCGCCGCCTTTGACATTGGATATTTTTCCCTTGATATTCATAATTTTTAGCTATTTTTAAGCACTTCCCGGCACCTAAGTTCCGCTCTCATTGGCGACCACGGGATAGGGCGACTCAGCCCGTCGAATCCACGAACATATCTGCACATAACCAACCAAAGAAGTATCAAACTGATACAAAACAAATATATAATAAAACTCAGCACAATGCTCCCCCTACCCCTGGACAGAACCAAGGCATGACATCCACAAGGAGTAGGCCTAGCATCATCTAATAGAAGATCCGAAGTGAGTCACTGACCAACTGCTCCAACACAGCCACACAAAAAAAAAACCTATCAAAGAGGTTGCCCTAAGTGGTAGTCTGAACTACTTACCAACTAAAGACAACACAACTAGGAGCTCCTACAAGGCGAGGACTCCTATAGCCAGATCAATGAGTATTTTCTTTCAGTATATTTCTTCTTTTAGGGTTTTTATTGGATGAACATACTTGGGCATGTAAAAAGGAGGGAGCTGAGCGTAGTGACCCAAGGAGTACATGGCATCGGTCTCAGGACCTGTCTCGGCACCCAAGAACCTACCAAGCCCTCGCAAGGCAACACTTAATCCTTTTCTAACGCTCACTTTTATTTTTGCTCCAACCTTCCTTGTTTTGTCATTTTTTTTCCAGCAAGAAGCCACCCCTAGGAAGACAAGGTATCGGCCTCGGGTCTGATTCGTCCCCAGGAACCTACCAGGCCTTCGCAAAGCAATGATCAACTGCTTATATATTTTCATTTCTTTTCTTTTCTTGGGATAGGGGTTAGAACCCCTTTTTACACACCTTCGTATTTATATTCATCTTTTAGGATGTACAGAGTTTCTTGGCATCATCATTATTAGCTTCTGGCAGGCTTCTCCAACTGCCTCACTACTAACAAGAACTCCTAGAACGGCTGCCTAGCAAGCTAGCAAAACAGGGCCACTAGGACTTCCTTCTAAAACAGGTCTTTCGATGCCTGACAATGTCTTTACAGGAGGCAATGACTACTCCAACCTCCCTCAAACATACTAAGCCTAAACCTGGGACTTCATGCCTTGGTTGCCGGTCCCCAACAAAAATGTATCCCCTCGACAAGTACAAATACACATATAACAGGAAAGAAAGGTACTCGTAAAGGAGATGTATCACCTGGATTGGCCACAAGAAGCTTCCATTGCAGCAAAGGCTCCTCCAGGCTCCACCAAATTCCACGAACACGAAACCTGTCCAGCACAACACGTAAAACAAAAACCCAATTAAACGCACCCGCACTAGACAGGGAAATGGCCCTCTTGGCCTAATGAAATCAAACACTTCACTACAAAACTAAATCGGCCCTCTTGGCATAATGAAATCAAAAAATACTACGCATAACATCCTCCTGGAAACAACTATGATAGACATCAAAGCATACCATTCCCAGGGGAACATGGCTTGTAGCCCTAAACTAGGTGCATTAAATTATGACCCATCCCTCCTGCGTATATCGCAAGAGGTGTTCGCATCACATGTCGTCTAATCAGTCTGTGGGTCCAAGATAATAAAGGCAGATGAGTCTCGCTTGCCCTCTGCATCACCCAGATCAACCATCGTCTGCCAAAGAGGGCATGTTCAGAAAGCATACCCCACAAACGACCAGGTCCTGTCTCACCATCAATAGATATATCGCGCCAAGGGCCACAATTAAAGAAGAGGTCTTCTTCATACACAAAATTAGCCAAAGAATCGGCAAACTGATTCCAATGCCGTGGAATCAGCTGAAAAGACACTCTATCAAATTCGTCTAGCAGGGCTATGGCAGTATGATGGTACATGCAAAGGATGGGGTTTCGTACCATGTACGTCCCATTGAGTTGATTTAAAACCAACTGAGAGTCCCCTTTTACCAATAACTGGCGGATACCACCCTTCTTTGTAATATTCAAACCCATTATCAGGGCTTTGTATTCTACCATATTATTGGTAAAATTCACCCCGAGATAAGCAGTTAACTTCATGACAATGCGTCGTCGGGGGTCTCGGATGACAACTCCTACACTTCCTTTTTTGCATGCACCCCTGGATGCCCCATCAAAGTACAAGGTGTAAGTCCATAAAGGGTTTACATATCCTGCCATCCGGAACTCTACTCGTAATTATGGTAATCGAAATTCAGCATATTCAATGGTGGACTGTAGGCTCCATCCCTCCATCATCATTGAATTCAACAGGGATGCTCGTCAAAATTTGTAGGCAGTGATGGCAGAAGACCTTGATCTCCCAAATAAATGTCCCGCCTTCTTGCTCAATCACCTTGTATCCTTTGCTCCACCAAATGAGCTTTCCCTGATGATACCTCTGTTCCAAATATGGGTGTTCTAAATAAGGGATCAGATGACCCATCAACCTCTATCACGATTTCCTTGCAGATGTTTGATCGATCTCGCCTAGACCTGTAAGGCAGTCATAGCATTAGTGCAGTCAGAAATAATAAGGTTTAATCTTATTAAGATTAACCTTATTTTTAAATTCTATCCCCTCAAGGTCAGCTAACAAGACTATGGATTTATTCTTTCCTATTCTAACGATCCTATAGGGCCCATCCCATTTGGGATCTAGCTTGCCTGGAAATAATTCACGTCGTGCATCATAATACAGAACAAGCTGTCCTTTCTTGAAGGTATATTTCTTGGCTTTGAGGTCGTGTAGCTGCTTCATTCGGCACTTCGCCACTTCTTGGTGCAATAAGCTCTGCAGCTTAAGCTCATCTAAATGTGCCAGTGTCGTCAAGCGCTCAAAAAGTGCGTCTTCATCGCTCAAAGAATGATTGATGGCCAACCGAATAGTCGGCAGCTCAATTTCTAAAGGCAAGACACACTCCTCCCCATATACCAACTTGAACGGGGTATGGCCAGTGACTCGTTTGAAGGTCGTATTATAAGCCTACACTGCCACGTATAACTTTTTATCCCAATCCCGTTTCTTTTCCGACACAATTTTGGACAGGATGCCCACAAGCTGCTTGTTGGTGCTTGTCACAACTCTATAGAAACAGAATTTGTATCCTTTTTCATTAATTTGTCTATATAATGATTTATTAAATTTATTTCCTTTGCACTAATTAGATATAAAGAAAAGTGCATTGGAGCTGGCCACTGATGAGTGGTCACAGGTTATGGTGGACCCACACGGTGGGTTAGAGAAAAGATAGTTCACACTTCCACCTATATGACCCGATTGGGCGCCTGTGACTAGAACTCACGCATATCAGGATTAGACTCGCACATAGAAAGGATTGATGCCTTGAAGTGTGGGCTAGATCCACCAGAACAGACAGTTACAATCAACAAGATGGCATGATCATGAAATGCTTGTATAATGTGCATGTGTGGGCTGAAAGCTTGAAATGCACATTTCTTTGCATAGGAAAGTCACATGAAGATTCGGATACCATTTTTGCGATGTACACGGAAAAAGCTTTCATATGATACCCATATTGGGGGGGTCCCTAAATTTTAGGAGATCCCTAAATTTTAGGAGATCCCTAAATTTTAGGAGCCTCGAATTAGCCTAAAAATGCTAGTCCTAAAAAATAGGGATGTCATTCTAAAAATAGTAAGTTCTGTACTCAGACTGTGCTTACTAAATTTGGTTGTTTCTATTCTTGACAGTATTCAACCCAAAAAGGAAGGCCATAGAGAAGAGACAAGTGTCAAGACACTTGTCACACAAGTTTCCAAGTGTCCCACCACTTGTCACATCTCATGACATGTGGCTGGACACTTGTCTTGTGCTACTCCACTTTCCCCTTTTGTACTAGCTCTCCCCTCTCCTATAAATAAGAGCTCGTTTTTTTTCATTCAATATCATTTTTCTTTGCTGTAAACTCATGTACAGCACCCACAGATAGCCAGAAACTGGCCCCATCCATCCCCATCATCATCCCCCACTTCTCCATTATCAAATTCCTCCATATTCCCTCTTCTATCACTATTTTTTTTACAAGACAGCAAGCCTGTAAATTCATTACAACACCTCCTTCTTGAGCTCTTTCTTCCATTTTAGCTACAAGAAGCAAGCTCTATCCCTGTACTGCTGATCAACGATGGAGAAAGGCTGAATTCCCCTTTTTCTTCTCTCATACTGTAAAGAAATCAGTTCTTATCATTGCATAATAGATAATGCATGTGTGTTTGTACATCTTTGCATGATCTTGTGAGAGTGAGAACTACTTCTTCTCACTCTCAGGTTGATTGTAACTGAGCTCTTCCCTAAGGGACTTGGGTTGAGCAGAAATACATTCCTTCGGGGGGGTTGCCCATCTTCAACCCTCAATCTTGTCTCCATTACTTTTACATTTTTATGGCTGTAATTTTGTGAGTAATTTTCATTTTCAACTTTAAGTGTTCATTCTCTTTTATATTAAATCTCGAAAACAAGCAAATATCATAATTGTTAAGCATACTACGTTGTTCGGGGCGTTTACAGTGGTATCAGAGCTTTGGCTCGATCCTCACCCCCAACACTGGTAGTGCTTACAACTATAAGTTTGTTTGTTTTCAACCCTTGCATTGAGTGCTTGAGCATATATTTTTTTCTTTAGTCTCAATGGATCAATCGAGTGCTATCCTTCAAGCCATTCAAAGTCTTAGAGAGGAGAATCAGCAAATTCGTGAGCAACTTCTCAAACTAGAAAAAGTTGAGAATCCCAAAGAATTCAAGGAAAGAAGCCCATCTACTTCAAGGAGACAAAGCCATACCAATGAAAGGAGCCGATCAAGAAGTCCAACTACTTCTAAGAGGCAGTCCCATTCTACTTCAAGACAAAGAAAGAGATCGCGTCGAAGCTCATCCTCTTCTTCAAAGTCATCTGGCGCCTATTCTGATGGATCCTCTTCTAGTAATGAAGAGTCACACCCTTCTCGTGGAAGACCTCATCATCGTCAAAGGCGTCGACATTCTTCACCCTCGTCTCCATCTTCATCCCCATCAAGCACTTCATCATCTTCAACCTCAAGATCGAGCATGGACGAAAGAATAAGAAGAAGAAGAAGACTAAGTCACTATCTCAACTTGAAAAGAAGATCAAGTTCAGTATGTATGATGGTTCCCGAAATCCTGATCTTCTTCTGAAGTTTATTCGTCAATTTCAAATTTTGTATGGTCGTGACAAGTATAAAGAAAAAGAAAAGATTAAGTTTGCAGCTTTACATTTAACCGACTTAGCCCATACTTGGTGGACGGGGTTGGAATATGATCATGCTGCCCCAAAATCATGGCGGTCCTTTGTTCGCCTGATACAAAGCCAATTTCTTCCTGTTCATTTCAAAAGAGATGTAAAAATGGAATGGGATCGGCTTTGGCAAAGGAAAAATGAGTCACTTGGTGACTATACCAAGAGATTTTGGGAGCTACTTTTGAAGGTCCAACATTTCAAGAAGATCAGCAGTTCGGAAAAGCTTAGGAAGTTTCAAGGAGGTTTGCATTTTAAACTTCGTACTGCTCTTAATCATTATCATTGTTCTAGTCTCAGGGAACTCATTGACCATGCTGAGACATGGGAAATGGAGCACAATGGCAACAAATCATTCCAAAAGAATGATAAGAAGAGAGTAGCTGATGATGAGGAGTATTCAGCCCCAAATGAAGGACAAAAACAGTGGCAAAAGCAGCCACCATCAAATCAAAAGAAGATGAAGCCCTATGCACCTCCTAATGCTCCTCAATTTCGCTCCAATCTATACCCACAAGCAAAGCAATTTTCCGAAGAAGAAAAGCAACGCTTCATGAAAGAAGGGAAGTGCTTTAAATGTGGACAAACAGGCCACATAGCGAAGCAATGTCCAAACAAGGGACAAAGCAAGGTTTCTGACAACAAGCCTAAGTCGCCAGTGAAAATCAATGCTATCAGTGATGTAGTTGCAAACACAACTCACACTCCAGAGACGTGCAAATTATTAAAAGCTTGGGGACAGTGACAAGGTAAGCAAGCACTATTCTTGATAGATCTTGGGGCGAATGAAAATATCATTTCCTTGCAATTAGCTAAAGAGCTTGGATTAAAGAATGAAGAGATGGACACTCCGGCAGAAGTTCGCCAAGCTTTAAATGCTGATGAAGGTGACACAGTGAAGACTGTGATACCCTACATTGGCAAGCTCAAGTTTCAAATTCAAGGCTATAGTGACGAAGATACCTTCTGTATCGGAGACCTTGATGGTTGCGATGTGATTCTTGGCATGCCCTGGAATCATAGAGTAGATTCAACCATCTTCTCTCAGAAAAAGAAGGTAGAACTCACCAACAAAGGCAAGAAGTACGAGACCCAAGCTGGAGTTTCTGGAGACACCATACCTATGGTAAGCCATATGCAAGTCTCTAGAGCAATTAAGGATTGTGTTCAATGTTGTCTGCTTTATGTCACTAATGTAAAAGATAATATGAATGCTGAAAACCAAGAGCAACTTCAGCTCTTGGAAAAGTATAAAGATTGTTTTTCGGAAGATCTTCCTTATCAGCTTCCCCCAGAAAGGCCAGAAGACCATCATATTGATATTATCCCGGGCAGTTCTCCTCCTAATATAGCACCATACCGTGTGAGCCATCCTCAACAAGAAGAAATCAGAAAGCAAGTCGAAGACCTACTCAACCGTGGGCTAATTAGGCCAAGAAGCTCACCATTTTGTTCACCGGTTCTTCTTGTTCAAAAGAAAGATGGCACATTCAGGATGTGCATTGATTATCGAGCCCTCAACAAAATCTCCGTGAAGAATCGGTTTCCTATTCCTAGAATTGACGACATTTTGGATCGTCTAGGAGGCTCAAAGGTTTTCAGCCGCATTGATCTAAAGAGTGGTTATCATCAAATTAGGGTAATACCACAAGATGTACACAAAACTGCTTTCCGCACTTCATACGGTCTTTATGAATTCTTGGTGGTTCCTTTCGGATTAACCAATGCACCAGCCACCTTTAATCAAATGATGGAGCGCATCTTTAGAGAGCATCGACAATATGTCGGTACTTTCTTTGATGATATTCTTGTCTTTAGCAAGAATGAAGAGGATCATCATCAACACTTGGAAATTGTTCTACAATTACTACAACAAAATCAACTCTTGGTAAATGGTAAAAAGAGTGAATTTTTCATGCATAAAATAAATTACCTTGGGCATGTCATCTCTTTTGAAGGGATTCAGATGGATCCTGAAAAGATCAGGATAATCCAAGAATGGCCTCATCTTCGTGATGTACATGAGGTGCGATCGTTTCTTGGCTTATGTTCTTATTACCGCCGCTTCATCAAGCATTTTGCACATATGGCTTCTCCACTTCATGACCTTACAAAGAAGAAGATCTCTTTCCAATGGAAGGAAAAAGAGAAGGCAGCCTTCACAAGGCTGAAAACAGCTCTTACTTCTGGACCTGTTCTTATCATTCCAGATCTGGTAAAACCATTTGTGGTGGAAGCAGATGCTTGCGGTGATTGTATTGGTGCAGTGCTAAATCAAGAAGGCCATGCCGTAGCCTTTGAAAGCCGCCGTCTAAATGATGTGGAGAAAAGGTATGACATTTATGAAAAGGAGCTCTTAGCAGTGGTTCATGCTTTAAAGATATGGAAACATTATCTTTTAGGCAATGAATTCCTTATTAAAACCGATCATCAAAGCTTGAAGTATTTCAAGACTCAAAAGCATTTGCAGGAGAAACATGCAAGATGGGAAAATTTCTTGTCTATGTTTCATTTTCAAATTATGTACACTCCAGGGAAACAAAATGTAGTTGCTGATGCACTTTCTAGAGTGCCTCGCATTGCAACTATTACAGTGGCTCATCATGAAGATTTTCAAACGATGAAGAATACTTATGATGAAGATACTGATTTTGCAGCAGTTTGGTCAAATTTACAGCAAGGAGGTTCTCATCCAGATTATTCCATCAAAGACGGTTACCTTCTCATGAACAATTGCCTTTGTGTCACTCTTCCTGTTCGACAAAAGGTGCTTAAAGAAAGTCATGAACCCCCTTATGCAGGGCATAGAGGGAGGGCAGCCACTCTTAGTGCAATTGAGCGCTACTTTTATTGGCCAACATTACGAAAAGATACACATAACTTCATTGAGGCTTGTCTGGTATGCCAAAAATCCAAATATGATAGGCAGAAGATTCCAGGATTGTTGCAACCTCTTCCAGTGCCCAAAGATCTATGGGAATCTATCACAATGGATTTCATCTCAGGTATTCCAAGAACACCTCAAGGTCATGATATGATTTGGGTCATAATTGATAGATTCAGCAAACAATCACATTTTATTCCATGTCATAAAACATTGAAATCCGCACAAGCTGCAAGACTTTTCATTCAACATATCTTCAGATTACATGGTATGCCTTCTGAGATCATTTCAGATAGAGACTCCAAATTCACAAGTAACTTTTGGCGTGCTTTATTTGAGAATTTGGGAACCACTTTAAAGTTCTCCTCAGCTTTTCATCCTCAAACTAACGGCCAAACAGAGGTGATGAATCTCACTCTTTTGGATATGTTGAAAGCTTATGTTAGTGAGCATAAGTCACAATGGGAGAAATATCTTCCATTATTGGAGTTTGCTTACAACAATACAGTGCACTCATCCACAGGGAAAGCTCCAAATGAAATAGTACAGGGTAAAGTGATTCCTCCTCCAATTATTCGCACTAAAGATAAGATTTTTGCTGCTGATGAGTTTGCTTCAGATTTAAAAACAACAATGGATCAAGTTCGAGCCACTATCAAAGTTGCGCAAGAGCGACAAAAGAAGCAAGTAGATAAACGAAGAAGACCTTTGGCTTTTGAAAAAGGTCAATATGTCTTGCTAAAGTTTGATTAAAGCAGGCTCAAACAAGGTTCTGGTCAAAATTCATCTTTTCCAAAGCTCTCCAGTAGATACTTTGGACCCTTCAAAGTGATTGAGAAAATAAATGAAGTTTCTTATCGACTTGAGCTTCCTACTCATTGGAAAATACACAATGCTTTTCATGTAAGTTTGCTAAAACCTTACATAGGACCAGAACCAAAGGAACCCATTACTGAAGATCCCCCAGAAGTTGAAGAAACAGAGCAACTCTTGGAACCTGAAAAGATTTTGTTTCTCAAGGATCGAACCACGAGAAGTGGCCTTGTGACACAAAAATTCTTGCTAAAATTCAAGAATCTACCCACCACAGATGCACAGTGGGTAGATGAAAAATTCATGAAGGATTACCCAAATATTCTACAACAATATCAAGAAGATTTTCAGCTGAGGACAGCTGAATAAAAGCCAGAGGGCTGTCACAACTCTATAGAAACAGAATTTGTATCCTTTTTCATTAATTTGTCTATATAATGATTTATTAAATTTATTTCCTTTGCACTAATTAGATATAAAGAAAAGTGCATTGGAGCTGGCCACTGATGAGTGGTCACAGGTTATGGTGGACCCACACGGTGGGTTAGAGAAAAGATAGTTCACACTTCCACCTATATGACCCGATTGGGCGCCTGTGACTAGAACTCACGCATATCAGGGTTAGACTCGCACATAGAAAGGATTGATGCCTTGAAGTGTGGGCTAGATCCACCAGAACAGACAGTTATAATCAACAAGATGGCATGATCATGAAATGCTTGTATAATGTGCATGTGTGGGCTGAAAGCTTGAAATGCACATTTCTTTGCATAGGAAAGTCACATGAAGATTCGGATACCATTTTTGCGATGTACACGGAAAAAGCTTTCATATGATACCCATATTGGGGGGTCCCTAAATTTTAGGAGATCCCTAAATTTTAGGAGGTCCCTAAATTTTAGGAGCCTCGAATTAGCCTAAAAATGCTAGTCCTAAAAAATAGGGATGTCATTCTAAAAATAGTAAGTTCTGTACTCAGACTGTGCTTACTAAATTTGGTTGTTTCTATTCTTGACAGTATTCAACCCAAAAAGGAAGGCCATAGAGAAGAGACAAGTGTCAAGACACTTGTCACACAAGTTTCCAAGTGTCCCACCACTTGTCACATCTCATGACATGTGGCTGGACACTTGTCTTGTGCTACTCCACTTTCCCCTTTTGTACTAGCTCTCCCCTCTCCTATAAATAAGAGCTCTTTTTTCTTCATTCAACATCATTTTTCTTTGCTGTAAACTCATATACAGCACCCACAGATAGCCAGAAACTGGCCCCATCCATCCCCATCATCATCCCCCACTTCTCCATTATCAAATTCCTCCATATTCCCTCTTCTATCACTGTTTTTTTTACAAGACAGCAAGCTTGTAAATTCATTACAACACCTCCTTCTTGAGCTCTTTCTTCCATTTTAGCTACAAGAAGCAAGCTCTATCCCTGTACTGCTGATCAACGATGGAGAAAGGCTGAATTCCCCTTTTTCTTCTCTCATACTGTAAAGAAATCAGTTCTTATCATTGCATAATAGATAATGCATGTGTGTTTGTACATCTTTGCATGATCTTGTGAGAGTGAGAATTACTTCTTCTCACTCTCAGGTTGATTGTAACTGAGCTCTTCCCTAAGGGACTTGGGTTGAGCAGAAATATATTCCTTCGGGGGGGGGGGGGGGGGTGCCCATCTTCAACCCTCAATCTTGTCTCCATTACTTTTACATTTTTATGGCTGTAATTTTGTGAGTAATTTTCATTTTCAGCTTTAAGTGTTCATTCTCTTTTATATTAAATCTCGAAAACAAGCAAATATCATAATTGTTAAGCATACTACGTTGTTCCGGGCGTTTACAGTGCTTTCAACTTGCCCATTGGCTTGCGGGTTATATGGGGTTGTCTTGTTATGCTTGATTTGCCACATCTCTGTCAAACCTTTAATCACCTTATTCAGGAAATGGGTTCCGCGGTCCGACACTAATTCTTTCGGCGGACCAAAACGGCATATTATCTGCTCTAAAAGGAAACTAGCAGTTTCTTTAGCATCATCTTTCCTTGTTGCACGTGCTTCTGACCACTTTGTGAAGTAGTCAGTTGCTACAATGATGTACCTCTTTTGTGTAGTCGACGATGGAGTAATAGGACCCACAAAGTCTATTCCCCACTTCTCAAATGGAAGTATCGCCATAATAGGAGTAAGTGGTTGTTTCCTATTCTCTCGACTATCATGTCGTTGACAAATATCGCATCTCTTAACATACGCAAACGCATCCTGGAAGATGGCAGGCCACCAATAACCTGCTCTTAAAGCCTTTTGTGCTGTAAGCCGTCCAGCAAAATGGCCATCGCAAGCAGAATCATGGCACTCTTCCAAAATGAATGGCACCTCGTCAGGCATCACACACCGGCGATAGATATCATCAACCCCTTGCCGATATAATGTACCTGCGATCAAAGCAAACTTTAACGCTTGCTGCTTAATTTTCCTTCTCTCAGCTTTAGATAATTCGGATCCCACCTCTCTTGTTGATAAATAATGTGTTATTGCAGCATACCAGGAGGGAATAGATGCCGTATCTATTTTAAATAACAACTCCATGTCACTACCTTCAGCCACAGATTCTTTCGGCTCCCCAAAGTCCACAAGACATTCCACGATGCCTTGCAACCTTGGTGGCTTACTCCTGATTTCATAATCAAATTCCTGCAAAGTGATCCACCACTTTGCTAGACGATCAGGCGGCTGTAGCTTATTCATCAATAATCGAAGTCCCTCTGCCTTCGTATAAAGCACGACTTTCTCATAGAGAATATAATGCCTGAATTTCTTGGTCCCAAAGACCATCGCTAGACACAACTTCTCCATGTAGGTATAATTGATTTCGGATACCCCCAGCTTCCGACTAGCAAAAGCAATCGGGTGGTACCACTTCTCTTCCCAAATTTGGGCTAAACAGCAGCTGATACTATACATGGTGGCTGCTGAAAATATATAGAACACCTCACCTCTTTTAGGTGCTTTTAAAACGGGCGCTCTTGCTAGCTCTTGTTTCACATCCTCGAATGCTACCTTACAAGGGTCACCCCATACAAACGAATAGCTAAAGGACAATAAATTTGTAAGCGGCAACGTTCTTTCTGCTAAGGCGTTGATGAATCTACGGTAGTAACCAACCGAAGATAGAAAGCTATGAACTTCTTTCGGAGTGCGTGGTGGACCCATGGCAACTATAACTTTAACCTTATCGGGGTCTGTCGCAATTCCTACCGAACTGACCACATGACCCAGCAATAGCCCATAAGGTACTCCAAAAACACACTTCCGTGAGTTTAGGGCGATGCAAAATTGTCTACAGCGCTCGAAGCATTTTCTTAAAATGCTCAACTGCCTTCCTCTCACGGTGGTGGCCCCTAAGTCATCAATAAACACGTTCAACTCTTCAGGGGATATGTCACCGAATGTCTTATATGATGTTCGTTGCCACAAACCAGGTGCATTGCATAAACCAAAGGCCATCACATGGTATGCAAAAGTACCAAATACAGTGATAAAAGTTGTTTTCAACTTGTCCTCTTCTGCAATTGCCATTTGGTTGTACCCTACAAAGCAATCCATAAACGAATATATCTCCATACCCGCTAATTGATCCAAAATCTGGTCATTAAATGGCAACGGGTAGTAGTCCTTAACTGTCTGCTTATTCAGCTCCCTAAAGTCTACACATAATCGGATTTGATTATTCTTCTTCTTTCTTATCACAACCGGCGAACACCATTCCGTGTGTTGCACAGGAAAAATCAAACCCGCTTTTCGAAGCTTCTGTAACTCTTCAAACAGCCCATCCCTTAGTTCGAAAGGCATACGCCTTACTTTCTGCCATACAGGACGACTGCCCTCTTTCAACGGAATTGTATGAACAGCAAGACTAGGAGGAATGCCTCTCAACTCATCATAACTCCAGGTAAAGATATCATGGAATTCCTGGATCAAGGCCACATAGTCCTTCCTTTCTGCTGTGCTGAGCATAGAACCTAATTTGATTGGCCGCGAATCATCAGGCGTACCAAGGTCTAGCTCGATAACATTTGCATCTCTTATACGATATTGGCCCTCTATGGGTTCATTCAAAGTGATCTGATAGATGTCTTCCGTGGTGGATCCCTCTTTGGACTCATCACTCGATGATGTCTCACTGGCAGATAATTCTTCTAATGTCTCAAATTCTGTAGAAGATAGAGGAGCTCTCTCACTCTGCGGGGACTCAGGATAAGCATCAACCACCACACGCTGGGCACCTCTGCTGAATATTAGCCGACCGGTGGGTATATCCACTTGGCAGTCCGCTTGCAAGATCCAAGGTCGTCCGAGTAATACTTGGTAACTTGGACGGCCTGCAAAACGAATCACCCTAAAGTCCAACAGGCATTCTACATTTGCAACAGTGACATGGACCTTAGTAATGCAGCCTTCCGGCTGTCTCAAACTATCATCTGCCATTCTGAGAATTGTGGAGGTATCTTTCTGGATCGCAAGACCCAACCTTTCCATCAGTTCAGAACTCATAATGTTAACAGATGATCCCGTGTCGACAATCGCATAATCTACTAATATCCCATCGACATAGGCTGCAACCCTTGGGCAATGCTTCTCAGCATGCTCGAACCAATCATCACCAACTCGCGTAATACCCAAAGGTTCTACGATATACCCGGTACGTAGGATCTTTCTAAATTCCTTGTGTACTCCTGGGGAAAGCTTAATAAGCTGTAAAAGATTCACATCCGGCTTGACTTCGCAAAGAGAGCTCGCCAAATCGAATTCATGATAGTTTGATAGAGCTCGCTTTTCACGCCAAACCATCCGCTCTTTAGGTCGCTGAACCGGGTTTATTGCCTCTTTTTTAACTTTCACCTTCTTCTTTGGTGGTTCCTTATCGGCTTTACTTTCTACGGGCTTCAAAGGTCCCCCTTCCATGGCAGGATCCAAAACTTGCGTTCCTTTGTCGCCTTGTTTAGGGTTTCCATCGACAGGCTTATCCTTGTCGGCTTCTCTACCCTTTTGACCTCTTGTAAGAACAGCACGCAGATTAGAGGTTTCAGCATCATTAACGCGTACAGCCTCAATCAAACTAACCCCACTACCACTAGGTAGCTCCTCCACTGTAGTCTTTGGTCGTTGAAGTATTTGTTTAGGCCCATCTTCTCGCTGGGAATCATTTCCTTGGGCACGATGATTAACAGGCCCCGGCTGCCGACTACCACGCTGGAGGGAATTGATCTTACTCCAACAAGTAGCTGCTAAATGGCCGAATTTTCCACAAATGTCACACTTAACATTTGGGCAATTTCTTGGATAGTGTTGCCCACCACACCATTTGCAACTAAACCTCGAAGGTGCATCCTCCTCTGGGTATCTACTTCCTATCAAATTTTGTTGTTTTTTAAGGAAGTTAACATCAACAGCTATTTGTCGATACTGCTCCGTAATCATGTCGGTATAATGCTTCATCATGTCCTTAACCTCGCCAAGAACATTGGAAGCACTCGACTCATAGCCTTGGTCATTACCATGTTGTTCCATCGGCCTAACAATTCGATTAGGCACTGGTTGTTGAGCCACAGGCATGGTGTTAGAATTGACCATCTGGCCTCCACCATTTGGAGCCATTTGACTGCCCGTAGGCATAGACATGCTAGGGGGAGCTAGTAATAAAGGGACATTCTGCATCATGTTCCCTCTCCCATTAGGGTTAGCCATTGCTATCCCTTGGCCACTACTGCCATTGGCCATTGCCGTATTGTTTCCCAATACTAAACCCATATTCGAATTGCCTCGAGAAGCATAGGCTGCTTGTAGGCGGGATTCCACCTCTTGTGCTCGTGTAATGGCAGTATCTATATCCCCCAAGAGGACACTACTCAACTACAATTGGATATTAAAGTCCAAACCATGTAGGAAATATTGCAATTGGGCAGCTGCAGGGATAGGAATAGAGGTGTCCAACTTACGGAAAACCTCTTTTATTTTCTTCACATAAGCACGAATATCCTCGTGTGGTTCTTGGCGGGTCACGTTGAGTACACGCAACCAATATTGCCCACCCCTTTCAGGGGCAAACTCCCTTCGAAAAGCTCCATAAAATGAATCAATATTCAATATGGTTCCGGCTTCTAAACCATGATACCATATAGCAGCTCTTCCTTTGAGAGTCATATTGAAGAACATCATTAAATGTCCTTCTTCTTGAATGCGGCAGTTGAACATCAGCTTTTGAAACTCCCGAATGTGGAGTTCCGCATCTTCCTCAACTAGCCCATTAAAAATGGGTAGCGGGTAACCTAGAGCCGAAAAATCCATCGTTCCTACTGGAATTGCAATAGGCTGTGCCATGACGAGGATTGGATTTGCACTAGGAATAGGGGACAGTGGGGTTACACCTCCCGTACTTGATGTAGACTGGCTTATGGCATAAAGGGGAGCACTAGAGCTTCCACCTTCTCCTAACTTACTGCTTGTGGCCCCAAGACCACTAGATCCACTCCCTCGTAAGGGTTCAGCATTGCTACGCTTAGGGGAATTTCTCCTAAAAATTTCAGCACGTCGCCTAGCTCTTTCGTCTCTTTCTTGCTTTTGGATTTCTGCTAGACGATGCTTATCAATAAATAACGGATCAATCTCAGTATCCTTTGGCATAAACTGCTAGTTGGTCCCTAGACAACCAGGATTCGAGAACCGCCACTTTTAAGCGGCTCCCGGAAAACGCACCACTGATGGACCAAAAACCGGGCCCTCATGCACTAGCCGGGCCTCGTCACTACGCACAAGACAACCCCTCGGCCTCGCGGGCCAGGAGCGTCTATCAAACTCTCTGCCTTCCTAAACATTGCGTTTGCAATACGTTGTTTGTAGTCCACTCTTCTCTCACCCACTACTCCTCGGAGGGAGTCCCTTACACATTGCCTAATGGCACAAAGCACAGACATAGGGGGTCCTCCAACGGCTGAGTGCTGCCACCCCTCTGCGACTCTCCTACACCTTGGGGATTGGCCCCTCGATGCGTCGCTCAACATATAAACATTTCACACAAAATCCACTCAAGGTACCATTTAATCGTATACAGGAATGTACCATTGTCCTTACTTCTCTTTTCCCTAGACCCCACGACTAGCCTATGGCTTAGGGTGCCCTGTCTCTCACTCAACGTGGGTCAATGTCCTAATGAAAACAATTGCTGTGCATCCAGGATTTCTGATACCTTTAAATATTTCCATGATTTATGTGTATTGTGGATGCCAAGTGCTCAAACAATTATGAAATCGATATTGTGCACATGCGGAAAACATCCTTTCAATGATTTTCAACTACCGTTCTTATGCGGTGTTGCACGAACCTAGCACCAAGGGAACCCTCGTGCTACTAGGCCCTTATTTTATAATTATTCACCGACCTATATGGCATGCAAACAAAAACAACAATCTTCTCATCATTTTACTCCACATTTAGACACACTTTAACCACTCTACCCTCCCATCGATCAAATGTTGCATTGTTGTATAGATTTATAGGGTATGTTGCCATCATTTTATGTGTAGAAAGCGGTAAAAACACACTAGAACAAGAAGGTGGGGTTGAACTAAGGCAAATCCTCATGCTTCATTCCCCACAAACATTCACAAACATTGCTCTTAATTTTCATTAATTTTCCGCACCCAAAATGCATTTTTCTCCTCTTTTTAGTGATTTTTCTCTATTTTCCTTGTATTTTCCCTTATTTTTTGCATTATTTTATTATCAAAAATTCAAAATAGGTTATGGGCTGTGGCCCTTAGTTCCTTATTGCAGCAAAAATGAAAGTTTAGTTGGTATTCCTATTCATTTTTCATTTTTATTCTCAAAACCATCATTTTCCCTTGATTTTGCATATTTTACGTGTTTTAGTATATTATTTTGAGCCACAAGATGCATATTTTTCTGATTTTTTTTTATTATGATCAGCAAGTACTCATGGAAAACAGCAACATAAACAATTTTTAGCCCACATGAACAACATTTTATCAATCAAAAGCCATGAAATCTCAAATTTCCTTTGAAAAATTTGAATTACCGCTTATTTGCGTGTTTCGGGTTTCATGTCCATGGCTGCAAATCTGAAAATCAGCAACACTTCATGTCCAGCATAATCACAAATCACCATTTCCAGCCCGTGGAGCAATCCGATCCATGCCGGACAAGCCTCCATCATTCTTTCTTCTTCATTCTTCTTCCCACATGAATTCCCCCTTAGAAGAGAGAGAGGGAGGAGAGAGAAAGACTAGATTTCTATCTCAGCATTCAGGCCATCAATTGAGGAGCGAAGGACGGCAATAAGATCCACAGACAGGAGGGAATGAAGCCCCATAATCCATTAGGCAGGGTGTTTGTAACATCCATGATGCCCTCTCTCCATCCATGGCGAAAAAAACGGCGCCCTCTGTTGATCACGTTTTTTCATCCCTCTTCATTCTCTCTCCACGTTTTTTGCTTCATAAGGTGCATAAAAATTTGGGGGTGGGGGGGGGGGGGGAGGGAGGGGGGTCCAAACTCAAAAGACATGCTCAAATTTGGCCTCCCAAGTGTCCACCTTTTCATATCTTGACCATTTTGTGGCCATTTCCCCGTCCGGACTCCGAATTGAGCTCTGAAAAATCCTAGGCGTCCGGCTTGGCATCCCGCATTGGCCAGTAACTCTTTCCAACCCACACGACTGTCTGAAAAATTATGAAAAATTAACAAGTGTCGCTCGGGTATCTTTAAAGCACTTTGACGCTTAAAATCGCCCTAGATCGAGCCGCCGCCTTTGACATTGAATATTTTTCCCTTGATATTCATAATTTTTAGCTATTTTTAAGCACTTCCCGGCACCTAAGTTCCACTCTCATTGGCGACCACGGGATAGGGCGACTCAGCCCGTCGAATCCACGAACATATCTGCACATAACCAACCAAAGAAGTATCAAACTGATACAAAACAAATATATAATAAAACTCAGCACAATGCTCCCCCTACCCCTGGACAGAACCAAGGCATGACATCCACAAGGAGTAGGCCTAGCATCATCTAATAGAAGATCCGAAGTGAGTCACTGACCAACTGCTCCAACACAACCACACAAAAAAAAACCTATCAAAGAGGTTGCCCTAAGTGGTAGTCTGAACTAATTACCAACTAAAGGCAACACAACTAGGAGCTCCTACAAGGTGAGGACTCCTATAGCCAGATCAATGAGTATTTTCTTTCAGTATATTTCTTCTTTTAGGGTTTTTATTGAATGAACATACTTGGGCATGTAAAAAGGAGGGAGCTGACCGTAGTGACCCAAGGAGAACAGGGCATCGATCTCAGGACCTGTCTCGGCACCCAAGAACCTACCAAACCCTCGCAAGGCGACACTTAATCATTTTCTAACGCTCACTTTTATTTTCGCTCCAACCTTCCTTGTTTTGTCATTTTTTTTTCCAGCAAGAAGCCACCCCTAGGAAGACAAGGTATCGGCCCCGGGTCTGATTCGTCCCCAGGAACCTACCAGGCCTTCGCAAGGCAATGATCAACTGCTTATATATTTTCATTTCTTTTCTTTTCTTGGGATAGGGGTTAGAACCCCTTTTTACACACCTTCGTATTTATATTCATCTTTTAGGATGTACAGAGTTTCTTGGCATCATCATTATTAGCTTCTGGCAGGCTTCTCTAACTGCCTCACTACTAACAAGAACTCCTAGAACGGCTGCCTAGTAGGCTAGCAAAACAGGGCCACTAGGACTTCCTTCTAAAACAGGTCTTTCGATGCCTGACAATGTCTTTACAGGAGGCAATGACTACTCCAACCTCCCTCAAACATACTAAGCCTAAACCTGGGACTTCATTTATTGCCTAAGCATACATGTGAAGCACATCACTGTAACTCCCAAGGACTTCCAACTTGTTAGAAATCTTCAAGCAATGAAGGATGCATTCGTTTCAATGGAATAAACACATTTTGCAATGTTATCTTTTTTGGCATAGTGTTATCCTCGTGCATTGGACATATGACTATGTCCCAGTGCAAAACTATTGTATGCGCCCTTAAAATATGAATTAAAATTTTACACTTGTCCTTTGCTCTCAATTTTGACTGTGCATCTTCGCTATATTTTCAATTCTTACTTATAGTTTTTGTTAGCACTGTCAATTTCAATAGGAATAACATGCAAAAATTTTTCATTTCTTGTTATAGACTTTACTCCTAATGCCTCTGTATAGTTTATGTGGTGTGAAGTTTCTAAGGGCTAGTAGTCGTGATGTTGATTTCTCAATTATCAATCCATCCATAATTTTGGTGTGGGATAATTTTTAAAATACTAAACTGTATCGAAATGCGACAAAACTTCACACCTGCACTCGTTGGGTGGCCAAGAGCCCAAATTATTATTTTTCAGGAAAGTGGCTCCAGACGCCAAACTTCGAACCAGGGGTCTGCAGGCACTTTTTTTCAAAAAAATAATAATTTGGGCTCTTGGCCACCCAACGAGTGCGCGTGTGAAGTTTCGTCGCATTTCGATACAAGGTTATGGATTTACGATCACACGATGGACAGTGCATATGAAGCTCCGTTAACCCGGTTTTGGGGTTTAAATGGGTTAAAAGTTCATTATTCTTCTCATTTTCACATCTTGATTTCTTTGCTTCCTCCATTTTCAAATCCCCAACCTCTATCTCTTCTCCGTCTTGCCCTCCTTGCATGGCACTGACCAAGCAAACATGTCACCGTTTTGGCCTCGGGAAGACATCACACCAAGGCCCGCCACCTGGAACACAAGGTAGAGGCTCCTTAAGTGCAGTAACAGGTGCTCCCCGTAGAGCACAAGGACCACCACAAAAGAAGAGGAGATGGAAACCGGGCACTGTCACTCTTCAAGAGATAAGGAGAATCCAACGCGGATACGAGCTTCTCATCCCAAAAAGTTCTTTTCATAAAGTTTTTTAAGAAGTCATGCAAGACTTGGAGCTGAAAGGGATGGGAAGATTTTGGGCATGAGTGCGGGATGGCCCACCAGCAGGAAGGTGGACTGCTGCAGCCATGGAGGCCCTACAAACCGCTGCAGAGGGGTTTCTCATCGACTTGTTTGATGATACACAGCTTGCAGCCATCCATGCAAAGTGTGTTACAATCACAGACAAAGATATGAACTTTATCATTCGGCTTCGACACGGCAGGGGACCCCGCCATAGTTTACTAGATTAATGATGCAAGGTTTCTAATGGGTGTTATAGTGCGATAACATCTTGGAAGCCCAAAAAAATTTGTACTCTGCCACATTGGAATATTTATTTATATATACATAATATCTCATGCGATGTGTACTGAATTCAAATAATTGAATAAAGCTGTTTTGTTTTGTTTCTTGAAACACATAACTCTTAATTTTTGTTTAACGTACGAATGCATCAAAAGTAGTAATACGAATGCATCAAAACTAGTAATATGCGTTGAATTATGTTAATATATGTAGATGCGTCATTCACGTACCACACATTATCGTCACACTTACATAATCGCTAGTACAGTACTACGCATTGAATTATGTTAACATATGCGAATGTGTCATTCACGTACCACACATTATCGTCACACTTATACGAACCACACATTTATTTAATAAATATTTACTTAAAGGGACAAAGTAAAGTATCTTATATTCATCAAGAAAGTACATGTGATGGTTGTTAGTGATGGTAGATACAAAAAGTCGATAGCCAACAAGAACTCTCAATTGTTCCTTGGCTTTTTCTTCGGTGGAGAGGAGGGGCCAGCTTCCGATGAAAATATAAGTTCCTTCTTTGTTTCAAAAATGATGCGCTCCCCCTTCAGCTCTTTCTCCAGGAGAAGCGGATCTGACACTTTAGCGAGGTCGCCTAATGTTGCAAGCACACACATAGCTCCACCCCGTGTTTGATCAAACAAATAAAGAAGCTTTGACCGCTTGATTAGCACCACCTTCTCTAAGCTAGATCTCACAGGTATTGCTCGAAAAGGTCCAAACTTGGTCAAAGCTCAAATTTTCATAATTATTTCTTTCCCTCCTAGTGAGCACTTCTTATGGAAAACCACCAAATCTGTAACAAGGTTACCGATATACTCCTTAAGAGCTGAATCCTTGCGTTGGTCCGCATGTCAAGCTCCTCCTTGCCTTGATGCAAAGTCATCTATATACAATATGTCCTGAATGACAAAGTCAAATCAAACATTATATTAAATGACTAATCTAGAGTTATCAAAAAGTGATGAAACTTAATGGTAGGGTGCATCGGGTCCCCGGAGTCCACCGATGAAATCTTTGCCAAAAATGATGCCTGCAGCTGCCCTGTCTTTCGAAGATGCCAAACTTCGAAAGACAGGGCAGCTGCAGGCATCATTTTTGGCAAAGATTTCATCGGTGGACTCCAAGGACCCAACACACCCTACCATCAAGTTTCATTGCATAAAAATATATGGTAGTTAGAAATCTCACCTTGTCCAGATTATCTTGTATCTTCATTTGCTCGTGTGTCAGGGAGGCACCTCTTTGGGCAAAGGGATCTACAAACTCCTTGGTAGGAAGCTGGGGCCTTGGTCCGAACAAATCATGCTGTAGTGCTTCAAATTCAGCATCGGGCACAAGGTAATCTTCTTCAACCAAGG